>NC_134260.1:12561000-13841500 GCF_965152275.1 Natator depressus | reverse complement strand
AAGGAGTCCAGTCTGTGAAAGAAACTTATTGAAACATCTCTGAGGGTGAGATTTTATCTGTATTCAGTTTTATTACTGTACTAGACTTAGACTTGCATGTTTTATTTTATTTTACTTGGTAATTCACTTTGTTCTGTCTGTTACTACTTGGAACCATTTAAATCCTACTTTCTGAATTTAATAAAATCACTTTTTACTTGGGGGGGGGAACAGCTGTGCATATCTCTCTATCAGTGTTATAGAGGGCGAACAATTTATGAGTTTACCGGTAAAACGGATTTATTTGGGGTTTGGACCCCAATGGGAGTTGGGTATCTGAGTGTTAAAGACAGGAACTCTTCTTAAGTTACTTTCAGTTAAGTCTGCAGCTTTGGGGCACCTGGTTCAGACCCTGGGTCTGTGCTGGAGCAGACTGGCAAGTCTGGCTCAGCAAGACAGGATGCTGGAGTGGCGGTGCATCTATAAAAATACCTAGTGGTGGAGCGTGTTGCTTGGGTGGAGGTTCTGGAGTGGGAAAGTATGGGTCTGGGGGAGGCTGGGGTGCTGGTTCTGGATGGTGTGGCATTGGAAGTGGAGCAGGTGGGTCTTTTTATAACTTCGGTTATGGTGCTGTTGGTGCTACAGGCGGAGATGGTGGACTTCTCTCAGGTAGCGAAAAGGAAACCTTGCAGAACCTTAATGACCGTTTGGCCTCCTACCTGGGCAAAGTAAATGCTCTGGAAGAGGCAAATACAGAGCTTGAACACAAAATCAAGGACTGGTAAGAGAAATTTGGACCACATACTGATGGAAGACCTCACAACTACAGTAAATACTGTGCTATTATTGAAAACCTTGTAAATCAGGTAAGAAGTTATATTTTTAAACAATTTGTTATTGGGATTAAATAATGTATTTAGTTATTGTCTTATTCTGAAAAGTAAATTGTTAACTATGTCTCTGGCTAATATTAATGTCAAATATCAAGCCTACATTATAAATAAGTTGACAATTTCATTTGCAGCAGGATTGGGCTCCAGGGACCTGAATGTACTCAACAGGTTCATAATGAAGATCAAGTTTAAGAAAATCAGCGGAAGTTCACTGACATAACCCAGGAGATATTCACAAATCTCCAAAAGTAGAGAGCTATAAAGACTGCCAGAATTAAAGGAAACTACAAGAAAGAGATCATTGTGTCAAACATTGTCCTAATGTGGCTTTATTTTAGAGGGGGTATGAAGTTGATGCACACCTGGTGTTAGGTTAACTATTGGAAAGGGATATGGAAAAAGAAAAATGATAATAAGCATGAATGGAGTAACAAAAAGGAGAATGTGGACAAATGATCAAATATTTCTAAAATATTGAACTAACCAAGATAAGCAAATATTTTATCATTTTAGTTATTCATGTAAGTATCAGATATTGGTTTTTTAACTACTTAAATTTTTTCTCCATTGACTTTGATTAAGTTCATCCAATCCATGAGACACAAGTAAACCTGTCAAACTTACAAGAGTCCAAGAAATAACTTATTTTTCAGTACCTCCTGCTGTTTTTTAGATCATTGCTGCAACTGTTGACAATGCCAGGATCATTCTGCAAATTGACAACGCCAGGCTGGCTGCTGCTGACTTCAGACCGAAGTAAGTTGAATTAATTATATTAGACATGTATTGCCAAAATCATGCAAAAGTTAATACTATTAGACCACTGTACTAGAATCTTTCAATATTCTCTCTTTTGCATTATGTTCCAAGCATAATTCTTAAATCTTTTTACAGATTCCAGCACTGATTAACATCTCTGTAAAAAATTCATATTGTGAAAATATTTTACAATTACCCTTTGTGTAATACAATGTATAACTCAGATTTTAGCACACATTTGGTGGTTTATAAAAATAATAGAATTGTAGAGGGATTTAGATTGTAAAACTAATGTCCAATGGCCATCAACCCAATCTTTCAGTCAATGGAAATTTTGATTGCATGCATTTTCCAGAACTTACAAATTAGCAAAAGAGATGAAAACAAATAATTTTTACTCAAATGATCTAAATTGATTTCTAGATTTAAGGGTCAGATTCTGCCAACCTTATTCACACTGAGAAGTACCTTATTCAGTGAGTACGCCCACTGATTTAAATGTACTGTTTGTGGAATAAGATACCATGCAGCAATGGCTATGGTATTACAATTTGACCCTACTTCTTTTAACAATTTTTTTTAGATATGAGAATGAGATATACCTCCACCAAAGTGTTGAAGCTGACATCAATCGTCTACGTAAAGTCCTGGATGAAATAACTCTTGCCAAGAGTGACCTGGAGATGCAGACTGAAAACCTGAATGAAGAGCAGGCTTACCTCAAGAAGAACCATGAGGAGGTAAGGTAGGATCTATAACTAGCTTCCTGAAGTCAAGGGACCAAATTTCTCAGTTATTATAAACGGGTGTAGCTCCACTGAAGTCAATGAAGGTACGCTGATTTAAGCAGCTGAGAATCAGGCCCAAGATGTTTGTTTATTAATAATTCATTGCATACTATCTTTGTAAATTATTGTTTTGAAGGATTAGATAATATTTTTATTCTTTGGGGGTATACATTATAAAAGAGACTGCTTTTCAGAAAAATTTAAGGACAAAATAAATTGTAAATTTTGATAATTTGATATTGAGCAAGATTCTCACTCACTCTGCACACCATGCAGAGGAGAAAGATTGTGTCTGGTGCCCCCCTGCTCTTCTGTGCAGTGTATCAATATTGCAGGTAGCAGTGCTGAAAAGAGCAGTCTCTGCAGTGTCACTACTCCCCATTTCAAGCACATGGCTAGTGGGAAGTCGGCTGGCAAGAGTCGGGAGTGGAGAGAGATTTGGCTCCACACTCAGCACAGCTGAGCCTGCATGGAGGAGGAAGTAATCTGCACCAGGTAGGGGGCTGGCACAGATTACTTCCCCACAGAATAAGCAGGGAACCAGGAACCTTACTGAGTCTCTGGTGCCACAATATGGTCCCTGGTCTTCTCATGGTGCAGTACAACAACAACACTGATCCTCATTCATGACTTCTGGCAAAGACACAATCTAGCCAATTATTTAGTGAGTTATAGCATTTATACTAGTCAGACATTTGTTAGAATTCATAATTGGCAATAAGGGAGGGATTTGTTGCAATTTTGCAAAGATTTACATTTGAAAGAAAAGGATTCATTTTCATATATCTTTACAAATCAAGAGGATTGCCTTATGATTTCTTTAGGTAAAAGAACATGAAATAAAGTTGTACTTTTTTGCCCCTCTATGGATGTACAGAGCAATACACTTGATAAATAAAGAGATGTGGAAGCAAATTCCTTCACATATTAATTCATGTGGCAAAATTTTAATGACACTCAATCTTAGTTTTAAACTATTTTAAATTTTAATACTATATGATTTAGAGAATTCTTGGCCAAAACAGAGTGCTCACATACATTTAATGGCTCTGATTCATCTTTCCAAACAGATTTATTAATTAAACTAAATATTGAAAACAAAATTCTGAGTTTACATCCTGAGACTTTGGGGAAAAAATTCCTCGTCTGTATTATAATTAACTCAGTACTTTAAAACAAAATTTAAAAGCATAATACTGGATTTTTAAATTTAAGTGCTTAATCTTTTAAATCTGGATGTTAATCATAAATTGGCAGGTATTTTTATAAAGGGCTATGCAGCTAGTCTTTTTAAAATGGTTTTTACACTTTGTTATTACTTACTGTCAGATGGAATACTTTGTTAGTAGGCAAATCTTATCCCCATGTACTTGAAACAAGTATACATGTGTAACCCTTCTGCCAGGCCGAGTTGATAGCAGCAAGGGCCAGGTTCAGTACACAGGGGTTCCCTCTCATCAAAGCAAATGCAAAACTGGCTCGAGCCCCCACCCAGTGACCTGGGAAAATCTTACACACACCCCTGGGTGCCTCAAAGAGGCAATACTTCCCCTCTCGCAAGCACAGAGTCTCGGTGTAACAGAGAATCTTTAATAACATGAGGTAAACGACATCAGCATTAAATTGGGAAAACACCACAACTAGGGTTCATCAACCAAACCATGAGCAAAGACCCATCCCAGCAAATTGGGCCATGTCCTTTCCCTCGGGTTCTTGAGTCCCACAACCCAAACGTCTCTTGAGTCCAGCAATCCAGAAATCACCCAAAGTCCAACAACCCAAAAGTCCAGCCCCCGAGTTCATCTGCAGAGTGTTTTTTGTATGTGTGTGTGTGTGTGCGCGCACGCACTTCACTCCGAGCCGCTCCGCTCCACCAACCGTCCCACGAACTGCTCCGCTCCGCGTCCCACAAGCAGCTCCCGCCATCCCATGAACTGCTCCATCAGCCGGTCCACGAACTGCTCTGCTCCGCTCCAGATCTTCAGGCTCCCCACTACTTGACACAGTGCTCAGTGATTTTAGCTCTTTAGTGATTTCAGCTTGTAGTAGTGGGAGCCTCAGTGCTGGTGCACCATAAGGTCAAAGTGAATTCAGCTCAGCACCTGTAGCTAGACTCCTAATAGACCCAAAATTAGCTCTGATGTTCCACAGTGGAGAGAGACAGAGGTGCAATTGATGTTTCAGGCCCTCACAAAGGGGCCCACACCACCAGGTACTAATACCTGTCTCCAGCCTCTCTCAATTCACAGAGTTTTGGAACCCATGTCCCTTGCCTAGCGAATGCTACTTAGTTGATGGCGAGTCCCTCCATCAAAACAAAAGGCCAAGTACAGTTCCACTGTCCTTGATTCCCATAATCAGGGTAATAACAATTTATTCTTCCTGCCCCAATAACAGAGACACTGGGGATCCCACAGCAGCCAAAGTGACCATTTGGGCAGCTATGGCCTCATTCTAGACGGGGTGGGTGTGCCTATGCAAATGAGATCAGCCCCTGAAGTTCTTTTCCAAAACTTGCCACACCTCACCACCAGATGTCAGGGTGGAGTTCATCCTGACTCTGCTTACACATGGCATAAAAAGCAATAGAACTAGGCAGACCACGAACAAGCCACTTAGGGTATGTCTACACTCATTTGTAACTCCAGGTTAGGAATTGTTGAACCCTGGGTCCCAACGTGGTGCTCAAGCGCCTACACTGTATTATACAGGGCCAAGTCCAACCATCCACATCTCAGACTTCCTACTGCCCTCTCAAAATGTGGCCATGCTAGCTCTTTGTTTATGGTGCAAGCATGGGAAAACTGTCATGTCCACCAAACTTGACTGTTCAAAGGACAAAGCAAGTCGGCTCATGGGATTGTGGAATACTTTTGCTTGACTCCCAGAAGTCTAGTGGGGCTGCATCTACACTACAAAGCAATAGGGCTTGAACCTAAGTCCCAGACTGATTCAGGCTCAGACCCTCCACATCTGTGGGGTCCTCGGACCCTGGGTTAGCATGATTTGTAGGGAAGTGAGATTCAGTTTGAGCCTGAATTTGAACCCTGGGCTTACACTGCAGCATAGACATTTCCTTAAGGTTCTCTGAACACTGAGCATGAAGGCTAGAGAACTTAGTTCCTTGCAGGATCAAGCCACAAGTCTTCTTTTCTCTTCATTTAGGAAATGAAAAGTTTGCAAAGCACAATCTCTGGTGATGCTAATGTAGAAATTAATGCTACTCCAGGAATTGGTGTCACTACTCTTCTGAATAAAATGAGAGCAGAGTATGAGGCCCTCACTGAGCAAAATCGGAAAGACGCTGAAGCCTGGTTCAGTGAAAAGGTAACTAAATGCTAACAAGTGTTCTGAAAGCAGACTCAATTCCATGAAACTTGGACATTTTGCTTCACTAAATAACGTTTTTTTTGTTATTGCAATACCTCAGAGTAAAGAATTCAATGTACAGATCAACTTTAGTGCTGAGGAGACCAGTACCAACAAAAGGCAGATTACTGAACTGAAATGCACTCTTCAAGCCTTGGAGATAGAGCTGAAATCCCAACTTGTTCTGGTATGAGAATAGATACCTCTTAAATTAATTTCTAAAGATCTAAGGTCAAATTTTTAATGGGACTTTGGCTCCTAAGTGCCTACATTGCTTTTGAAGATGGGGCTTAAGTTCCTAAATCTTATATGCGTTTTTGAAATCTGCACCCCTAAAATAGCATTTGGGTGAAATCCTGCCCTCATAGAAGTGAATGGGAGCTTTGCCATTGGCTTTGATGAAGTCAGGGTGTCGCACTTTACATGCAAGATATATATGATACATTATAAATTTCTCCTTTTACTTTGTCTTTCAAACAACTTCTGCACTAAAGCATAAAAAAAAAGAAACATGGGGTAGCATTGCAAAAGAACTGCAGTGCTTCAAAATAAAATGGAATGATATACATGCACATTGACACAAACTGACACAATAAGGGTCTACTAACAAAGGAAACAAATATTCTATAGCAATCAAAGGGATAAAATCATGTTCTGTTAATGGTCATGTAGTTTGTTATACTAAAAATGAAAGCGGCTTTCTTCACCTTTTGGCTCCATTTTTCTGTAATGCTATTAGAAGCACAAATAGTATATCAACAAAGAAAACTAATATGTGACCATTTTAAAGAGTTAAAATTGTACATTACTAATTGTTGAGTGGTTTGTTATACTAAATAATAAAACCTGCTTTCTTTATCTTTATATTCCATGTTATTAAACCAAAGATCTAAGGTAAAATGTTAATGGGACTTTGGCTCCTAAGTGCCTACATTGCTTTTGAAGATGGGGCTTAGGCTCCTAAATTTCATGTGCTCATATCTCATTGTTATTAAGGTTTTTCTTCCACCCCCTCATATTAGTATTGTGCATTCTTATTCTATGTCAGAAACAATCTCTTGAAGCCACCTTGACAGAGACAGAAGGTCGTTATTGTGCACAACTTTCAGAAATACAAGTGGTGATTAGCAGCATGGAGACACAAGTGCAACAGATAAGGGATGATATGGAATGCCAGAATTCAGAGTATGAATTACTCCTGGACATCAAGATTCATCTGGAAAATGAGACTGAGGTTTACCACCGCCTGCTAGATGGAGAGGGAAGTTAAGAAAAGGGAAGAGTACTGAAGAAAACAAAGTATTTACAGCTGAACAAATAACTGATTTTTTAGGAAAGTGAAAATTTTTTTTACATCTTTTGGGGTCGACTAGAAAGGGAATTTTTTCAGTTTTCCTTGCCAAAACGAAAACAAAAAAAATTCTGTTTCAGATCAAACAAAATGTTTTATTCGACCCAGAACAAAAATTGGGGGGGGGAGTGTTTCATTTTGGTTTTAGGTGCTTTTAACCTCTTTTTGGTTTTGTTTTTTAAATATATCTAGCTACGTTTCTAAGCAAAACACCAAAATGCATCAACTTTTGAAATTTTTTTTTGTCCAAAACGATTCAGCGAATTCGACTCAATTTCACAAATAGTTTCGGTCAAGCCAGAAACAGCAGTTTCAGCAAGTAAACTATGTGTCATAAAAATTTCACCCAGCTCTGGATGTATTATCCACTCTCTAGTCTAGGTTCTACATGTATCACTGTACTCTGACCACTGCCACTTCACGTTAGTGCGGTTTAGCGGGATCTAGTTTGATATTGCATTAAAATTACTAAGAAAAAAATCTTATGTTAAACATTTATGTTTTCTACAACCCTTTAAAATATTGATAGACTCACAAAATTCTGATTCCCTTTTGAAATCTCTCTGTATTCCTTGAAATTTTAATATTACTATATGGTAAATATCTCCCTCCTTTGTGTAAAAGAGTCACCATTTCTTCATTCAAATCCATTCTTAAAACAAACCTTTTTCCACAAAACCTTTCATTGAAACTGGTCATCAGTACTACTCTGATATCAGACTTTCATATAATCTGATATACAATGTGTCTGAAATGGATTGTTTCGTTTGAAATGCATGCTCCTTGGGCAGGGACTGCAGATGAAATTGTCACTCATACTCCAGCCTCTTTAAATGAGATAAAAGGGCAGGACCAGTGTAAAGGGACTCTACAAGCCTCAGTTCCAGCTGGTAGAAAATTCCCCCAGTGTTGGAACTGTGAAAGACAGCCCTAAAGTTGTTGTCCAGGGATTCTCTTGCAAGCACAGGAATATGGGCATGCCAGGGAGGGGGATGGAGGCAGGAACAGCATGTAAAGCCCAAGGCTGGAACATGCAACAATGTGGAGATTCCAGGTGGCACTGCAGCCCATAGGGCTCTGGTCGCAGAGCCTAGTCCAGCTCAGGACTAGGAGGATATGAAGGTTGCTTAAAGTGATGTTTCCGAAACAGTGGACCCCAACCCACCAGTGGGTTGCCAGAAGGTTCTCCATGGGTCGCAGGCCTCGTGCAGAGGGGTTGGAGAATAAACCTGCCATTCACTCACCCTGCAGCGATAGCTCCTGTCCCGCAGGGCCGGGCTTCCCACTCCAGGCATTCCAATCTAAGGGGTGGTTGCGCCACCCAGGTTTGGCCTGGCTACCCCTCCATCATGACGGAGGGGTGGCTGAGCCAAACCTGATGGGGCTGTGACACCATGCACCAGGATGGACTGCCTAGAGCGGGGAGGCAGGCCCAATCCTGTGGGACAGGACCTACTGCTGCAGAGTGAACACAGCACAGTCTTGTTCTCCAACCCCATTTTCTTGGGGTCTCCCCTCCACACCAGGCCAGGATTAGGGCTGCAGTGCCAGGGCAGAGGGTACTGCTGTGGGTGATCAGTTCCCCCTCAGTGGGACGAGAAGAGGGGGATGCTGGCCTATGATTTTGCCTCCCCACCCTCCACCCCACGAATTTGGTCCCTGGCTAGGGCACAAAAGTAAAGACAAAATGCAGTTGGTGGGTTTCCTTAGTAAAAAGTTTGGGAACCCCTGGTTTAAAGCCACCTTAATCCCTCATCTCCCTGTGCTGCAAGTTCTGCGCTGCAAATTTTAGAGGCGAAGCACAAAATCTCATTCTCTACTTTTGTTCCACACCGCATATAATGAGAGAGCTGAAAATATAGTTAAATAATAATTAAAATAAAATATTACTTATTACAGTGATTCCGGATATGGAGGTCCTGGATTTAGAAGTTCTATATCTGGGGATTCAGGATCTAGAAATCTAGGATCTGGCACAGGTTTGGAATTGAGAGGTACAGGATCTGCTACAGTTTCAGAATCTACCGGTTCTGGCTCTGGTGCAGAGTTGGGATCTAGACGTTCTGGATCTGCAAGCTCTGATTCTAAGTCAGGCGATATCAGCAAAGGAAATCAGTTTCTGTGTTTGTTTTCCTATGATTTTTGTTATTAGGCTGTAGAGATCTTGGCAATTCAGGTGTAGAAGAAGAATGTTGGGGTTTTTGGCTATTATTTATGAGTAAAAAATATGCTCTCAGTATGTGTTAGTTGTTTGTTATTAATCTAATTGACTTTCTTTAAATATAATGGAGTATTTTAGTCAAGTTCTTATCCCAAAATGGTAATGAGGAATTTCATCCTCCATCTGAGTTAAGAAAGAAATGAAGAAGTCCTTGTAGTATCTTAGATTAATTTACGCCACTGTCTGCCTACAATCAATGTTTGATTGATGTACTATAGTATCTCTGAAACATATCCTTTGCAAAAAAAATGACAGTGAATTGAGCATTACTTTTTATCTTATATTTAAGTTTTGACATTCACATTTTCTATTTCATGTTTAGAACTTACAAAAATCAGAGTGATTAAAACAATCATTGAAGAGTTAGATCAGCATGGTAGAATCACATCATCTAATGTCCAGTCAGTTGAAGAGAAGCCAATAAGATAAACAACATCAAGATATGGTCCTTTTACAGATACTAATACAAAGTGACCAGAATGAATGCAAATGAGTAAATGCATCATCCCGAGTGGCTATGGAAATATTTTCTTTCCTTAAAAAGGGAGAGTCTAGTGAAAGGTCTCTGCTTTTTCTTTTCACTTTAATCAGAAGTGTTCTATTATGCAAAACAAAACAAAAAAATATATCTATGTTCTGGTGTATGTCAATAAACTTTCTTAATTTTGCTAATTATATACATTGCCCCGATTATTTTTAAGTGAATTAAGTACTGTCTGATTCTAGTGTTGGGCAAAGCTCAAACAATTTGGTAACTGGGTTTGATTAACAATGTAACCCTCCTGTCTATGTCAAGGGCAGAATTTATACCCACATAGTTAAGTTTAATGCACTGGAATTATGGAAGACGAAATGCTGCTAATTTATCTTCTGCTGCTATTATTTCAGTGACACTATCTGGAGGCCTAACTTCTAACACTTTTGCTATTTTTATTAAAAGAGGAACTGTATAGTATGCAGCCCCAACCTGTGGGCTGCACCCAGAAATATGTTCGACCACAAACCCCATAAGGGATAGTGTGGGTGCTGACATTTCTATACCAGGTGCAAGTAACAGGAATCCTGCTGTGACTGTACTCATGCACTGGTTATAATAGCACATTTCAATTTGCAATGACTTACTCTTTTTAAAAAGAGGACACTTGATCATCCGTTCCATATTACTTTTTGAGAATTTCTCCCAAACTGAACTTCCACTGTGATCTTAAGTTTCATTTTCATAATCAACATACAATTTCAGCTGGGAAAATGTTTATTGTGCTTGTGGTAGAAAAAATGAAAAACTGCACCAGGTATTGTAAATCTCTTTGAAAAACTGTTAAATAGACAAAAGTTGTGGTATTTGTTTTATGCACCAATTTTTTCTTACAATGCTAGTAATCCTTCCTGAGACAAGTTCAAAGTCAGGAAGCAGCCCCTTACACAAAATCACTATATACATATTTTATTAATTATTATTATTATTAAATGCATTGATAGCTGCAACACAAAATAAACTAGATGATTTATTGCAACAACCAGTGAAATCCTCTTTTACAATCAATATTTGCTAAAGAATTCCAGTGAGCTCAGATTATAAAATGAATTTACCAGGCAATATCTCAGCCTCTTATAAATCCCAAATTAGAAAGAACTTTTTGCTTTAGTGAATTCCATTCCGCGCCCCCCCCCCCATGCCAGGACTTTCACTGGCAGGCTTCTGTGGAGCAAATGCACAGCTCAGGTTTTAGTACCAAATTTGTTTAAAAATAACTTAAGAAGAAATCTGTGCATTGGCTAAATTATGTCTTTGAGTCAAACAATGACAACGGATCTGATGTTCCTTTCTTTGCTAAAAATAAAAAATGCAAAACTAATAATCCAGGTAGCAGTGCTGTTCAGATATGTCATTCTAAGTTTTGTTCTGTTTCCTGTTGAAATTATGAGGTGTGAAAGATGAAGAGAATGTGGCAGAGCTAAAGTTAAAAGGGGAAAAAGATTGCTCATCAAAATAAAAGATTAAAAGAATAGTGAAATAAGTTTTTCTCTACTCTACCTACTGCCATAACAATCCTTGGCATAACAAATATCTTAAGAACATATTTCTATGAAAGTGTACTTAATAAAGTTAGCAAAAACATTAGAAAAAAATTGCCCAATTGTAGATAATAGACATTAACTTGTCAAACTACATTTTGCTACGAGGAGACAAAATTCAGGAATGAAAACCTCTGTTAATTACACATATACAGGCTAAAAATCTGCCTGGCTGATACACCGTCTGATATACTGGGGCAGGTCCCACTTCTGTTTTAATGCCATATCTGTCTCTATTCTCATGCCTTTCTTCAATCAGTCGAGTGGTAGTGGTGGACCTCTTAGAACATCTAGTGGCCTAGACTTTAGTGGTGGTTCCAGCTTTGGAAGGAGTTGTGCCTCAAACTGCCGCTACCCATGCTACCACAGCAATATTGCTATTTATACCCATGCTAGGTCAAAGCGATCTACTGCGAGTAAGCATACATGAGCAGGGAAATCACACCCCAGCTCATAGTGTAGACCCAGGCTCAGAGAACGTGTCAATGGGATTACTCATGTAAGTAAGCAGGTACTTAAATACCTCACTGAATCATGGCCTAGATCAAATGATCCAAAGACAGTCTCACTTTGTGGATACAGTCGGGGCTGTGTTAAACTTATTCCAGGTGGTGATCATTTTTTCATATCTTATAGTGTTACCTCACTGTGTTATTAAAGTCCTCCTGGTTTCGTCTTCTCCAGAAACTAAAAAGTTTTCAAAGGGTTACTAGTGGTGATATCAATGTTGAAATGGATGCAGCTCCAAGAGTTTATCTGACTAAATGACATGACAGCACGGTATGAAGCCCTTGCACAAAAGAATCACAGAGAGACAGAAGAACAGTTCAACTCTCAGGTAAAAATGGCATTATTTGGAAGGTATAGCAAGTATATGAAACACTGATTTTATTTCATTAACTAACATTTTATTTTTATTTGATTGTGGTATTACAGTATGGAGCCCTGCAACAAGTGATTTCTGCCAATGTTGATCAACAAAGCTCAAGAAAGAGTGAAATAACAAGACTAAGAGGCACTCTTGATGCACTGGAATTAGAGCTCTAGTCCCAACTTGCCAAGGTATGTAATAGTTGTCACACCAGTTTTCATAATTCAAAATACAATACACCTTTGCTTCATGTATAATTATTCTGATAGGGATTTATATTCCATCGTGAAAATATGTTCCCTTGTGACTTTTTGAAGAAAAGCCAACTAAATAAACAGCATCAAGATTGCACAGGTGATCCTTTTACAGGTGTCAAAACCAAGAGTCAAGAAAGGAGGAAATCTCCCGAACAGGTGCAGCATCCTGAGTGGTCTGAGGAAATAATTTCTATTTTTAAAATCAGAATTACACCAAGAGTTTCTCATTTTTCTACTTAATTGGAAAATATTCTTTAATGGAAACTAAAAAGTATATTCTGATATTCTAATTTCATTTGCTAGTCTATTTCAATAAACTTTTTTACTATTACAAGTTATATATTTGGTCACAACTATAGTTACATTAAACTGTGAAACTCTGTACCTCACTTGTTAATACCAGCAGAGAGAGAAACTCAAAATATTTAGAATTTAGTCTCAGTTCTGATAAGCATATAGATTACGAATGTTTATCCACATTTTATGAGGCCACTTCTAGAATGACATCCCTCTATCCTGTTCACCACACATAAACACAACAACAGCAGCTTGCAGCAGCATCCAATGCTAGAATTAACTCCATCAACTCCACTACCCTTCACCATCACCTTCGATTATCTTCAAGGGTACAGACCCAAATCCCACCTTGACCTTCTTCAGACAGGAATTCTTCAAGAGGGAAATTTAATCTGAATAGCACCTCTTAATAATGGAGGCCACCACTCATGGTCTTCCTCTTCCACTCCCATCATCTCTTTTTCATATGAGAGAAACCTGAGGCCATAATCTCTTCCCACTCTTACCAGTATCTCCCTTTTGATGGGGAAAATGTAGCCACTTTTCATCCCCTTTCCCCCAAATGTACATGCATTTAGGTGTAAATATTACCCAATATAAAGGAATAAGAAATACCATATACACACACAAAAGCAGAATTATGGTTGCTGTAAAAATCAAAACACAGTAACTTAGAGTTTAGTTTATTTGCTGTTGTTCCATTGAATAATTTTTGCAGTGTATCTACATTTACATTTTTTCCTAAACTGGATACTATCATCAAAACCGTCACTATGACATCAGAAGAAATATTAGTATAAACTTGTATAGTATAGTATGGAGCAGCTACAACACCACCAGCCACACTCAGTCAGTTACCATACTCTTAGAAAGCAGCAACAAAAGGCACCAGTGACGACCATTTGACCAGAGCAGCTAGCAACTAACATGCCACTATTTTTAGCCCATATAGTGCAAAACAATTTACTCAAAATATCCAGAGTACAAAACTAAGTAAAAGGCAACGTTGGTAATGTAATGTAAGTATTCAAAGTTACTAGCATTCAAAAAGATATAAAAACCAGCAAAGATATAAATGTTTACACTTACCTTTTGCTGTCAGAAATTTCTATGTCTTGCCAGGAAGATGTTCTCTACATAGGAATGGCAAAAAGAAACAAAAAAGAAAGTTAAGGCTAACTAAATAAAAAAATAAATAAAATACACTACCTGCACACTTTTTGCAGTACATAAGGTTCGCCTCTTAAATTAGATGTTTCCCTTCACACTACAAAACGATTGCTGCACATAAACCATGATGTCCAAAAACACCCTCCTCGCTTCCTAGAAGAGCCAACAACTCACAGATTACTTTGACTATGCAGCTAAAAACATCAAAGAAGACTGCTGCTCCAAGAAGCTACCCTTGGGCACTGAAGAAGATGGCAAACCAATCAAGGTATATAGAAATATTTTCCAAAGCCAAGGTCTGTAAGGGTGAAAGACAACTACAACCTGGTTGCACTTCCAATGGGGAGCTCTTTAGCTAACCATGGTCAGAAAAGAATTGGGATGCAATATTTTGATTGATCTGAAAGATGCTCCAGCCTATCCTGTGCTGAGGACCTACGAATCAAGAGTAGGAATCCAGTTAAACGATATCTTTAGAGAAAGAAACACTTTGTGTAGTTGTGACATCTTTTTCATTAGCCAATGCCTGTTTTAGGAAGTAATTGTCATAGCAGGATTTCAACAATTTTTGCCATTTCACTACAAGATTGTGCACTACATTATCATTTACTTCAGAGCACTGCCCCACCCACAGATCAAGGAGGGAAAGGGGATGAGAGAGGGTGTAAATTACTTTTCATGAAGCAGCTTACTCCCTGCTGTGCACCTAGCCAGCTACTCTGGCTGAAGGTGGGAGGGACCAGAGCAAAGGCTCCTCCCACATTCCATCCTTCTTTGTCCCTTCCCCACACATTTCCCCAAACTAGGGAGTATGGGGCCACTAACCCCTGTTATCTTCACCACAGCCAACATCATAATCAAAGCGGGGCCACAGAAGGGAATAAATATGGGCCTTACTCCCGCTTACTTCCTTGTGTGGCCAAGTAAGGGTTGTGACATTTAAGCCATTAGAGACCAGATAACTCTTTCTTTAGCCTATCTGCCACCAAGAGACTAAGCCCTGCCACTTCCAAGTTCACTTAGTAAAAACTGAGTTCCACTCTTCGCTATTCACAATACAACAATCAAGTGTCCCTTTTCCTGCACACCTGCCCATCTAAAGATAAGAATGGGCCTTTCTGATCCCATTAATCTGAAGTGTCATCAATGTTCTTTGATGACACTGTTGTAAAGAAATACTGCTAGTGCGGTAGTTTAACACACAGTAAGACACAGCTATCTGAGTAATTCATTATTCAAATACTTGAGACCAAAGTGTTAGTCTACATTATCTTCAGTCACTTGAAACTAGGAGTTATCATTTCATCATCTGTTATGATATGGCTATCAGATTATCATATGTTCAACATATTCATAAATGATCTGGAAAAGGGAGTAAACAGTGAGATGGCAACATTTTCAGACAATACAAAATTACTCAAAATAATTAAATCCAAAGCAGATTGCGATAAATTACAAAAGCGATCTCACAAAACTGGGTGACTGGGCAACACAATGGCCCCCGATGAAATCCAGTGTTGATAAGTGTAAAATAATGCATATTGGAGAACATAATCCCAACTATACATATAAAATGATGGGGTGTAAAGTACCTGTTACCACTCAAGAAAAAGATCTTGGAGTCATCGTGGATAATTCTGTGAAAACATCCTCTCAACGTGCAGCAACAGTTAAAAAAGCATTAGGAAAGGGAAAGATAATATGACAGAAAATAATGTAATGTCAGTATAAAAATCTATGCTACGCCCATACCTTGAACACTGCTTGTAGTTCTGATCACCCCATCTCAAAAAAGATGCATTAGAATTAGAAAAAGTACAGAGAAGGGCAACAAAAATGATTAGGGGTATGGAATAACTTCTATATGAGGAGAAGTTAGAAGACTGGGACTGTTCAGCTCAGAAAAGAGACGACTAAGGGGGGATATGACAGAGGTCTATAAAGTCATGAATGGTGTGGAAAAGGTTCTCATAACAAGAACAAGAGGTCACCCAATGAAATTAATAGGCAGAAGGTTTAGAACAAACAAAAGGAAGTACTTCTTTCACAGAATGCACAATCAACCTATGGAACTAGTTGTCAGGGGATGTTGTGAAGGCCTAAATTATAACTGGGTTCAAAAAAGTATTAGATAAATTTGTGGAAGATAGGTCCATCAATGGTCTAGGATGGTCTAGGATGCAACCCCATGCTCTAGGGTTCCATATACCTCCGACTGCCAGAAGCTGGGACTGGACATCTTTCCCCTCCCACTGTACAGAAAGCTGGAAAGTGTTTTGGTTCTTTTAGCATTAGAGTAAAATCTTTCTCTAATGTATATCATTTACTGGTATTGCTCCAAAGGTCAGGTGTGAATTGACAAAGCTATTTTTGTTTAAAGCTCAATACAAAAGTGACAAAAGGTTATACAGTATTTTGTTCAGTTTAAATAGACTAATTTTATATTTTAATTATTTTTTCTAAGTATCTAAAAACAATAAAATATAAGTTTAAAAAAATAAGTATACATGTTCATTTGAAAAAGACCATTAACACAAGAGAAAGTGGTGAAAAGCATCTCCCCAGTTGAGAGAATGGCAGACAAAGCATTATCTTTTCACCTTCTTGTCATGATCTATTAAACATAACACTGCTCAACACAAAGTCACCTACATGTTACACACAAATACTCTGAACTTCAGTCAACTGCACAATGACCCTGGGATCCAAAGAAAGGATTTGCACAGGCATCTAAGAGTGAGCTATACTAGTAGCCTCATTACCTCAACCAATTAAAATAAATGACATGCAAAAGGAACCTCCATTTATTAAACGACAGAACATTTAAACAACCATGTAAATTATCCACTCCCTCAGTTATTACAAAGATCATCCTCAAATCAACTCAGTGTACCTAGCATTCACTGGATTTTAAGCTAAAAGGTTGGTACAAAATCCAAAATAATTCATGCATACATACTGCATGTTGGCCCAATTCAGCAAAGCAATTAACCACATGCTTCAATTTAAGCATGTAAATCCATCCCTGTTCAGCCAGGAACTTAAGCACAGTCTTAACTGTTAGCAGATTCAAGAATGTGCTCAAGTGCTTCAGAGGACAAGGATGGACTTACTCATGTTTTAAAGGTAAGTGCCTGAGTAACTGATTTCTGAATTGGGGCGAATTCTGCAGAGGAGATTACTTTAATTGACTCTACATTTTTATCTACTGAGCAGTCCTGATAAAATTCCCAGCTCCAAATCTCTCTGTAGTAGGAAAAGGGCCTGAAACATAAGCCCTTGTATCAGAGGCCTGAGCTAAAGGAGTGGTCAAAACTTTGCTGATATAAAGCAAAGTTAAGTTGTAAGCAAGAAGCAGGCCCTGCTCACAGAATCTGCCAAGAACAGGGCTGGTATTGCAGAAACACACTTTCCTAAGCAGTGATAGGCACAAGAATATATACACAAACACATTCCAGAAAGGTGGTATCAGAACACCTCGATACCAACTGTGACAAAGTTCCTGCGCTACCTTGTTGGGTCTTGCGCTTATTGGCGGATTTGCTCGCCTTGGAGCTTCACGGCAGCCCTCAGATTGGCCGTTTTTCTGAATTCACAGTCCAGGTCGACTCCTCCTGTGTCTGACCAGGAGTTGGGAGGATTTGGAAGGAACCCGGGCCCGCCCTCTACTCCGGGTTCCAGCCCAGGGCCCTGTGGAATGCAGCTGTCTAGAGTGCCTCCTGGAACAGCTGTGCGACAGCTACAACTCCCTGGGCTACTTCCCCATGGCCTCCTCCCAACACCTTCTTTATCCTCACCACAGGACCTTCCTCCTGGTGTCTGATAATGCTTGTACACCTCAGTCCTCCAACAGTCCGCGTTCTCACTCTCAGCTCCTCGTGCCTCTTGCTCCCAGCTCCTCACACACACACACCACAAACTGAAGTGAGCTCCTTTTTAAAACCCAGTTGCCCTGATTAGCCTGCCTTAATTGATTCTAGCAGCTTCTTGATTGGCTGCAGGTATTCTAATCAGCCTGACTTAATTGTCTCCAGAAGCTTCCTGATTGTTCTGGAACCTTCCCTGTTACCTTACCCAGGGAAAAGGGACCTACTTAGCCTGGGGCTAATATATCTGCCTTCTATTACTCTCCTATAGCAATCTGGCCCGACCCTGTCACACAACACTTTCCCCAAAAGATAACAGGAACACGCTGATCCATTTTAAAAATAAGGTCAGGATGACAGCATGATGGACAGAGATGTTTTAATCAAACCAACAGGTACGAGGTAATGGGTTGTGGTTAGCTACGTCAGAGGGGGCAGTAACTCACATCAGAGTGTGGCACCTAACTATATCAGAGAGGTAATACATAACTTGTTTGTACTGGGGTATAAAGATGTATCTCAGAGGGAATGTCTTTGTCTGGCCTTGTGGGGAGCGGAAAGTCCCGCCATTCACCGATCTGGTCCTTTGTAACAGGCATACATGTGTTAGTGGTCCTGTAGAGTCTGCAGGATACTAGGACCGTGCCTCATTGACAATAAACCTGGCCAGGTGCCTCACTAAAAACTGAGTCGGTGGATTTATTGGGCAGTTTAATTGAGGTCTGTTATCTCCTCTATCTACGCAGAGCTGGGACATATGCAGCCAATATCTGACCACACTCTCCACCTCTCCTAAGAAAAAATTAAGCATCGGGAATTCCAGGATATGCTTACATTTTATTCATTTAAATTTTAAGAGGTCAAATTTAATAATAATGGATTAATATTTTAATGTGTTCAAATATCATGCAATACACAAACTGCTTCTGCAGGAAGGCACTCTAAAATAAAATTATAGATGATAATAATGGTGATGATTTTATTAGTAAAGGCAAATTTGAAGAACCTATGTAAGGCCCTTAGTCGGCCCCCAAATTTACTGAAAGTCTTGAAGTAGCTCATACTTAGAAATATTAAGAAGATCCCACCTGAACAACAGTTAAGAAGGAAAACCGCATGCAAATCAAACAAACATTGGGACTAATGGCACTTTTATTTATTATTAGGGCTGTCGATTAATTGCAGTTAACTCAAAAAAATTAATCGCGATTACTCGCAGTTTTAATCACACTGTTAAACAACAGAATACCAATTGAAATTTATTAAATATTTTGGATGTTTTTCTACATTTTCATATATATTGTATTCTGTGTTGTAATTGAAATCAAAATGTATATTATTCTTGATTACAAATATTTGCATTGTAAAAGATAAACAAAAGAAATAGTATTTTTCAATTCACCTCATACAAGTACTGTAGTGCAATCTCTGTGTGGTGAACGTGCAATTTACAAATGTAGATTTATTGTTTTTGGTTACAAAACTGCACTCAAAAACAAAACAGTGTAAAACTTCAGAGCCTACAAGTCCACCCAGTCCTACTTCTTGTTCAGCCAATAGCTAAGACAAACAAGTTTGTTTACATTTTCAGGAGACAATGCTGCCCTCTTCTTATTTACAATGTTACCAGAAAGTGAGAACAGGCATTTGCATGGCACTTTTGTAGCCGGCATTGCAAGGTATTTCCGGGACAGATATGCTAAAAATTCGTATGCCCCTACATGCTTTGGCCACCATTCCAGAGGACATACATCCATGCTGATTATGCTCGTTAAAAAAATAATGCGTTAATTAAGTTTGTGACTGAACTCATTAGGGGGAATTGTATATCCCCTGGTCTGTTTTACCCGCATTCTGCCATATATTTCATATTATAGCAGTCTCGGATGATGACCCAGCATGTGTTGTTCGTTTTAAGAACACTTTCACTGCAGATTTGAGAAAACGCAAAGAAGTTATCAATGTGAGATTTTGAAATATAGCTACAGCATTCGACCCAAGGTTTAAGAATCTGAAGTGCCTTCCAAAATCTGAGAAGGATGAGGTGTGGATGTGGAGCATGCTTTCAAAAGTCTTAAAAGACCAACACTCCGTTGAGGAAACTACAGAACCTAAACCACCAAAAAAGAAAATCAACCTTCTGCTGGTGGCACCTGACTCAGAAAATGAAAATGAACATGCATCAGTCCGCACTGCTCTGGATTGTTATCAAGCAGAACCTGTCATCAGCATGGACGCATGTCCTCTGGAATGGTGCTTGAAGCATCAAGGGACATATGAATCTTTAGCGCTTCTGGCACGTAAATACTTGTGATGCCAGCTACAACAGTGCCATGAGAATACCTGTTCTCATTTTCAGGTGACACTGTAAACAAGAAGCAGGCAGCATTATCTCCTGCAAATGTAACCAACCGTGTTTGTCTGAGCGATTGACTGAACAAGAAGTAGGACTGAGTGGACTTCAGGCTCTAAAGCTTTACACTGTTTTATTTTTTAATGCAGTTATTTTTTGTACATAATTCTACATTAGTAAGTTCAACTTTCATGATAAAGAGATTGCACTACAGTACTTGTATTAGGTGAACTGAAAAATACTATTTCTTTTGTTTTTTTACAGTGCAAGTACTTGTAATCAAAAATAAATATGAAGTGAGCACTGTACACTTTGTATTGTGTGTTGTAATTGAAATCAATATATTTGAAAATGTAGAAAACATCCAAAAATATTTAAATAAATGGTATTCTGTTATTAATAGTGCAATTAATCGTGATTAATTTTTGTAATCGCTTGACAGCCCTATTAATTTATCAAAGAGAGAAATGATAAGTTTGGTGGTAAGAATGATAAAAATATATCACTTGAAATTTTGCTCTATCTTCTTGGGGAATTATGAGAGTTATGCCTGAGGTCTGGAAGAAGCAAAGGAATTACTCATCTATGATTAAAATGTAATAATGATTCTTTCGCTTTGTTCCACCCTTCTCTATTCCTGATATAACAAACATCTTCAGGGCACTAACCTCTTTACATGAACGGTCACCATTGATTTAAATGCTAATGAGGAGAAATCATCCAATCATGGCTAACACTATGCTGAGTTGGCAAAAAAAATATTTTGCCATAGGTAGGAGGAATCCAGAAAGAAACACCCTAATAATTCTGTATAAAAAGGTAAAGGAACTGCCTAGCCAAGACATTCTCTCACTCTACTTTGATGCCTTTGTTACACTTTAACAACTCAGACCACCACTAAAAAACTATGTCTCTTTGTATTGCTAGTGGATCCAGCCAGGTTTCCTCATTTGGTGGAGGTGGTGGATCAGTCAGAGTCTCCAGCATAGGGAGAAGCTTTGGTAGTGGGAGTGTATGTGGTTTGGCTGGGGGATCCGGTGTTGGATTAGGGAGTGGATTAGGAAGGGGAGCAGGTGGTGGCTTTGGTGGAGGCTATAGTGGTGGGTTTGGTAGTGTATCAGTTGGAGGAGGCTACGGAAATGCCTACCGCAGTAGCTCATTTCGAGGCTTGGGTAGTGGCTATAGTGGAGGCTTTAGTGGGGCCTTTGGTGGAGCTGATGGCAGCCTTCTGTCTGGTGGCGAAAAGGAAACCATGCAGAACCTTAATGACCGCCTAGCTAACTACCTGGATATGGTGCGTGCTCTGGAGGAGGCAAATGCTGATCTTGAACATAAAATCCGGCTGTGGTATGAGAAACATGATCCTGCTGCTGCTGGGTTACGCTGTGATTACAGCAAATATTACCAGATAATTGAAGATCTTAAGAATCAGGTAATAAATAATTTTTCAGCACTTTACAATGGTATGCACCTTGTAACCATATCTTGTGTTAAACTATAACTCACAAGTAGTGCATGAGTTATTACCAAATGAGAAATTCTGCTCAGCTTAGTTTCAGACATTTATCATTTTCTGTTGACATTAAGAATACTTAAAGCAATAGACTTTAAGATGTAATATTTCTACCAACTGATTTTTCACACACATTCTTGTTAATTTAATATGACTATAAAAGTATCTATTTTATTATTAAGAATGTTTAGTTTTTTTACTGTTTATGCATGAAAATTAATTTGTTAACGTGGAAAGGAAATACTTAATTTTAAAAAAAGGGAAAGAAATCATATCTCCCACTATGTTTAAACTGCATATAAACAAATTATTTTTTAAATCTGCATTTTTCATGTTAGCCTCTAAATTTGCCCAAAATTAAATGCCTCAAAATTAAATGCAAAGAATATTTTCATAGTAGTCATATAAATATTGCCTCTTTCCTTATCTATCTTTCTATTTATCCAGATCATCTCTGCAACTATTGACAATGCCAAGATAGTCTTGCAGATTGACAATGCCAAGCTTGCTGCTGATGACTTCAGACTTAAGTGAGTTCAGTGAAAACCAGTTAGTAATGATGGGGTAGTAACAACTTGGGCCACCTCATGCCATTTGTTTTTAAGCAGAACTCACCATTGTTTGCTGCTTACAAACTGATCATCTCATATGGTCCTTAGACACTTTTCTCTACACTTTTTAGTATTAAAAGAAATCTGAAGTATTATTCCAAAAATGATAATAATATTAAAATCAATTTTATAACTATTATATGCAATAGAGCTATATTTTTAATTTTAAAAAAACTATTAAAACTTTTGCCAAATCATAAAAACCAGAATATAAAATAAACAGATAATAAAAATGCATTATTCTCACATCTTCTCTAATGAAATTCTGCTTTATTAATATCAAATATTTTTCTTGCAAGGAAAAATAGATTTTTTTTCTTTCTGATCTGATTATATTCTCAAAATTCTCCTAACACTTTAAAGGTATGAAAATGAGCTTTTCCTTTACCAAAGTATTGAAGCTGACATTAATAGTCTGCGTAGAGTCCTAGATGACCTGACTGTGACAAGATCCAACCTGGAAGCACAGCTTGAAAGCCTGACTGAGGAGCTAGTGTATCTTAAGAAGAACCATGAGGAAGTAAGATCTTTGCCTTCCTTTTGCAAATATAGGTCCCAGTCCAACTCCCACTGAAGTCAATGAGAGTCTTTCCATTTAAAAGTGGTTTAAAAGTGAAATGGTTTATGGTCAATTTACTATTTCAAAACATTCAGATTTTGACACTTACTGATTTCAGTTATTTAATTTTTCCCTGCTTCTGCAGTTGCAATATATTTAAAATTAAAATCTCCTTGTCTTTCATTTAACCAGGAAATGAAAAGCTTCCAGCGTGGCTCTACAGGTGAAGTGAATGTAGAAATTAATGCTGCTCCAGGAGTTGATCTAACAAAGATTCTGAATGACATGAGAGCGCAGTATGAATGCCTTGCTGAGCAAAATCGTAGGGAGGCCGAAGAACAATTTAATAAAATGGTAACAATATGATTGATACGTTTTCTGAAAGCATATTCAAATCCAAAGATTTGTTTCATCACACCGTATTCATTATATTGTATTATGACTTTTCCAGAGTCAACAGCTGCAGCAACAAATCTATGATGATGCTGGTGCAGCAGACTCAGCCAGGCATGAAATAACTGAGATCAAACATACTCTCCAAACCCTGGACATTGAGCTACAAGCCCTTCTGGCCAAGGTTTGTAACAGCTGCCACTTAAGGTAACTTTTATAATTCAAAATTCTTATTAAAAACATTTACAGTGTGCATAATAGCTTTATCCACTACTTTGGCATTATGTAAGGGCATATTTGCATTTAATATATAATTGTTTCTAATATAGACACGTGTTTTGATAGCTCACCTATATTTATTCTAAGCACAGAGAAACAACTGTAATTCTAAACTAAATACTAAAGTCTATAGAGAAGGAAGAGTGGTGAGTTTGACTAGTTAGAAAGAATAATCAAAATAAACAGATTTGTTTTAAACAGTCTCAAAAACACTTTATAAAGTTTTGTAATAGACATGGCCTCAAAAGAGGCATTACAGGTCAATATTCCACCTTCATTACACACATGCAAGTTTATCCACTTTCAATGGAACTTTTTTTTTGGCAAGAATCCAGTACGGAATATGGTCCACCACCTTTTAAGTAAGTGTAAAATGACTGAATATGTGTATAGGGAATGCTGAATATTGAATAATCCCTTGGTGGCCTAATCAGTATTTTAATATTTACATATGATAAACCATTAATGTAAATAAAAAACAACAGGATATTAAATTTAATGCCATCCAGCTTTTTGGCATAAAGTTGTTTTATCATGTTCTCTCAGTGACTATATTTTTCATTCATTCTGATCTGTGAAAAGACAACTTCAAAAGGCTCTTATGGATTTCTTCAGAAGAGCAGTCAATAGCCAAACTACTTATCTTCAACATCTCGACAATAAGAACAAATCTGAATTTCTTTCAAACACCTGTATAGCAGATAATCATGCACCAAACAGATTAAATTCTTATATTCCCACTTTGACCTTTCACTTATTTTCATAAACTTAACATACAAGTAAAATTGTTTTACATGCATATCCAATTAATTTAATACATTTTACTTTGCATTGTTTGAGAAAAGTGTTACAGAAGAAGCAGTGTATAAAGCAATAAAACATTATAAAACTAGTAATATAATACTAGAAAACTACAGTGAGAAAGAGAGAAAAGAAAGGAAAAACTATTCCAGAGAAATAATTTTCATCACAAAAACTAATGGTATTGAAAACTGATAGAGAAAAAAATGTAATTTTATTTCTAATTAAGTGTTATGATTAGGGAAATATTTTTTCTACTTCTCTGGTATAAATTATTTTCACTGTTAAAGAAAATTTTCCTTGTGTGTAATCAAGCATTTCAGCTTCATCAGTAACATGCCATTGTTATGCGCTGATAGAAATGCTCCCTTGAAGGCACCTTGGCGGAAACTGAAGGAAACTACAGGACGCAGCTTTCACAAATTCAGCTTCAGATTAGCAATCTGGAGGAACAATTAAAGCAGATCAGATATGAAATGGAGTGCCAGAATGCAGAATATGAACAGCTCCTGGGCATCAAGACACATCTAGAGATGGAGATTGAGACCTATAGGCGACTGCTAGATGGAGAAGGAGGGTAAGCAAACAGCCTGAAGAAAAAACTATTTCAGTTAGATGAATTTATTTTGAAAAACAGAACTCTAGAAATAAGAAATAAACATCAATATATCTTATTCCATGTTCCATGCATATAGGGATAAATCCTGTAAGGTGCAGATCATTCCAGTTAAATGCTTAACTACATTAAATTCTACTGACTTCAGTGGAAGCTGAGGGCCTTCATAACCTTGCATGAGTGCTGAACACCTTGCAGGATTGAGCCCACATTTCAAATATGATCCATAGAAAGCATCCTCTTTTTCAAGAGGAGGATTTTTTCTTCTCTATCACACTATAAATCTGATCCTGCAAGGTGATGAGTCAGGGTGCTCTTAAATCCACTGACTTCAATGTGATTTGAAGTCATTGACAGGTTTCAGAGTAGCAGCCGTGTGAGTCTGTATTCACAAAAAGAAAAGGAGTACTAGTGGCATCTTAGAGACTAACCAATTTATTTGAGCATCCAATGAAGTGAGCTGTAGCTCACGAAAGCTTATGCTCAAATAAATTGGTTAGTCTCTAAGGTGCCACTAGTACTCCTTTTCTTGAAGTCATTGAGAGATTAAAAGTTTGGGACTCTGTATGTATTTTGTCTATAGAATATTTACTAAGAAGGATATTTCTTAGTAGCACATTTCATTAAATGTTCTTCAGAAATAAAAATATTTGTAAGGCTCTGTTGTGGGATCGAAGGACCTAATTCAACACACTTTGAAATCAGTCAGAGCCTTGCAATGCCCACTGAAATAGACCTAAGTGAACTGAAAACAAATTGCTGTATCAGTTCTCTGTTCTGTCTCAGCATCTGCAAATATTATAGAACTGTACATTATGTGCAGCTGCAAATACCTGAAAATGACTCCAGTAAATAGAATATCCACCACAGAAAATTTTCATTTTATCAATCAAGATAAAAGAGCAGTTTGATCTTACATCCATATTTGATAAACTATTTTATTTAATCTTTATCCTGTGAAGCATTTTGGTGAAATCAATTATTCACCTTTTTGTTTGGCAACAAAAAAATGCAATCAGATATATATGATACATAGCAGTTCCAATCACTTACAAAACTGATTGCCTGCCATGCTGTTTCTAGAAAGATAGCAATAAACTTGCTTTTAAAACCAGTATTCTCATCAACTCTCAAAATAATTATATTTTCTTAGAATTCCAAAAGTACTGTAAGATAACTAATGACTATTAATTATTTTTAACAGCAGCTTTAGATCTGGAGGTTATGAATATCAAGAATCAAGAGTTCAAATCAAAGGTAATTAAAATAAGTTACTGTTTTTATTTTCAAGTGTGTCTTTGAACTACAAGGATGTAGGAGTGCACTTTTTAAAATCAAACAGCATTACCTCTGCCAGAAAAGAACTCTTCAGATCTTGGTAACTTATATTTGTATAAGTAATTACTTACTGAAGACCTGATCCAATCCCCATTGAAAGTTTCCCATTGTCCTCACTGGGCACTGAATCAGGACCCAGTTCTTTAAAGTGCTGAGTGCTTCCTGAGAAGTACTAGGAACCTTCAACTCCCCTTGAGGTTATCAGGAGACAAGTAACAACCCAGAGGATTGAGCCTGAAATGGTGAAATAAAATTAGTAATTCGTTATAAAGAAAAAAAGCCTCAAAGATTTTAATGTACACCACTATCTGTCAAAGGTAAGATTTCAACCTCTTTTTCATGTTTGAAGGTAACTTTCTGCTGCACTATGTATTTCAGCAAAGTGACAAATAAAGGTCCTATATATATACACATATATATTTATAATTTTTCCCATGAAAGTTTACACTGTCATAAGGCATACTGTCCTATGTTTATTTAACTGGACCACAACTTTTTATGTTATTTGAGTCTTTATTTTAATATCTTGAATGGATAATACTATTAATATTTTATTTTTAGAACCATCTAAAACTAGAGTGGTTAAGACAATTGTTGAAGAGCTGGTGGATGGCAAAATAGTCTCATCAAAAGTCCAGTCAGTTGAAGAAAGGCCAGCTAAATAAGCAACATGAAAATGGAACAGAGGATCCTCCTATATGTGCCTACAGACAGAACCAAAAACAAGGAAGTGTTCTGGACAAATGTAGAATTTTAAGTGGCTTAAGAGTTCCCCATCTTAAAAATAAGGGTTCTAGTATCTGCTTTCTCTTCTCACTTCACTGAGATGTAGTCTTTTATGGGTGCTAAAAAGAACATTCTATTTACTGCTGTTTTTCAATAAATTTTTTAACTGTTGCAAGTAATTTTTGCATTAGCCCTGATTATTTTTAACTTTGAAAATCCTCCCTTGTTCAACACAGAAGACTTCCTAAATAAACTGTGGTTTTTCAGCCCTATGATTTATATGTGATTACAAAAGCTGTTAGCAATTAATTACTAATTATTATTACATAGAATATAACACAGACATTCATATAGGTAGACTGAATCATGACTTTTTACAATGAGAAACAATACCAGGGTAAAACTTTCAGAGCCTAGAAACATTTCTTTAAATTGATAGCAGTTATGCACATGGGTGCTTTTGAAAATTCCATTAAGTACCTATCTGCATCTTTAGGCACCTAGATACCTTTAAAAATCTGGCCCTGAGAAGTGCCAGATTTCAATAAGACTTAGGATCCTAAATGCCTTTTGAAAATAGGACTTAGTCGCCTAAGTCACTTTTGAAAATTTTTCCTTTAATCTCACAATCTATACTTAGGGTCATCAGCCTGTAATCACCAGGATCTCCTTTGGAGCCATTTTAAAATATTAGCAATATGAACTACCTTCCAGTCATCTGATATAGAGACAGATTTCAGTAATAGGTTACATACTACAGTGAGTAGTTCTGCAATTTCATATTTGAGTTCCTTCAGAACTTTTGAGTAAATATCATTTGGTCCTAGTGACTTATTACTGTTTAATTTATCAATTCATTGTAAAACTTCAATTTGGGACAATACTTCAGATTTGTTTCAGAGTAACAGCCGTGTTAGTCTGTATTTGCAAAAAGAAAAGGAGTACTTGTGGCACCTTAGAGACTAACCAATTTATTTGAGCATAAGCTTTCGTGAGCTACAGCTCACTTCATCGGATGCATACTGTGGAAAATACAGAAGATGTTCTTAGACATACAAACCATGAAAAAATGGGTGTTTACCACCACAAAAGGTTTTCTCTCCCCCCACCCCACTCTCCTGCTGGTAGTAGTTTATCTAAAATGATCACTCTCCTTACAATGTGTATGATAATCAAGTTGGGCCATTTCCAGCACAAATCCAGGTTTTCTCCCCACCCCCCCACAAACCCACTCTCCTGTTGGTAATAGCTTATCTAAAGTGATCACCCTCCTTACAATATGTATGATAATCAAGGTGGGCCATTTCCAGCACAAATCCAGGGTTTAACAAGAACGTCTGAGGAATGGGGGGGGGGGGGTGTAGGTAGGAAAAAAATCAAAAAGGATAGCTCTGATGTGGCTATCGCCCCCACATCCTCTGTAGTGAAGATTAATGCAAAGAATTAATTTAGCTTCTCTGCAATGGCGTTGTCTTCCCTGAGTGCTCCTTTAATACTTTTGTTGTTTGATGGCCCCACTGCCCACTTGGCAGGCTTCCTGCTTCCGATTTACCTTTTTTTTTTTAATTGCTGCTACTTTTCCCATCTTTATCAAGTTACTTATCAAATTATTTCTTGGGCTGCCTTATTATACTTTTACAATTTATTTGCCAGAGTTTGTGCTCCTTCCTATTTTACTCACTAGAATTTAACTTCCAAATTTTAAAGGATGCCTTTTTGCCTCTAATAGCCTGTTATTCTGCTATTTAGCCATGGTGGCATTCTTTTGGTTCTCCTACTGTCTTTATTTGATTTGGGGTATACATTTAGTCTGAGCCTCTATTATGGTGTTTTCTTGACCGTAATAAAAAATAAGATACAGTTTTGCTAACAGTAGATAAAACTCGCATAGAATTATGACTTCTAAATACAGATTTAGATTTTGATAGCAACATTCTTTGGACTAAATTACACTTCAATGTTTCTAAAAGTTCTTTTTTTCACAAGTAGAGTTCAGCAAGTTATATATCAATGTTATCTAGTTAAGCAGAAATAACTAGATAAATGAAGATGTATAGTATTAGTTCTATCTAAATATTCACACCAAAAATTAACTGGAAAATGATCAAATATATATTATCAACAAAAGCATATGTTAGCTGTCCTAACTGTACTACTGTACACTGTAAACCTATCTAGGTCTTTTAAATTTCTAACATAACAACAGTCATATTGGGTCAGACCAATGGTTCATCCACCCCAGTATCCTGTCTTCAGATAGTGGGTGATGCCAGATGTTTCCAAGGAAATGAACAGTACAGGGCAATTATCAAGTGATTCTTCCCATTGTCTAGTCCCAGCATCTGCCAGTTTGAGGCTCAGTGACTTCTCTATTCACTTTCTACACACCAATCATGATTTTATAGATCTCTGTAATATCCTCCCTTAGTTGTCTCTTTTCCTGACTGAACAGTCCCAGTCTTTTTAATCTCTCCTCATATGGAGGCTGTTCCATACCTCTACACATTTTTGTGGTCCTTCTCTGTACCTTTTACATTTCTAATATATCTTTTGTAAGATGGGGCGAACAGAACTGCATGGTGTGGGTGTACCATAACAGCATTCTGATATTTACTATCTTATTATCTATCCCTTTTCTAACGGTACTTAACATTCTGTTAGCTTTTTTGACTGCCGCTGCACATTGAGTGGATGGTTTCAGATAACTATCCACAATGACTCCAAGATCTCTCTCTCGAGTAGTAACAGCTAACTTAGGCCGCATAATTTTGTATGTCTCCTTGGGATTCTGTTTTCCAATGTGCACTACTTTGCATCTGTCAGTATTGAATTTCATCTTCCATTTAGTTGCCCAGTCACCCAGTACAACACTAGACTTTCTGACTGTTGTTAATGCTGGCTTACTTCCCTCCTTTGCATTCCAGTACAGCCAACCAAATTATGATTGCCACATGCAAGAGTGTACTGCCAGGAAAGTGTACTGTGCCCCCTCTCTGGTCTTTCAAATTCACACTGGACAACTATAATTTTGCCCTTATTATCAATATATCTTTCAGACTCTAGTTTCTTGGGTAAGTGTCTGGATTTACAATGTAATAAACACATGAAGACACTACTTTTGTTCATTTCATCACATTATCTGGGTCTTACCTTTTTAATCACTGCAGAATTGAGAGGTATTTGTATTTTTAAACATGATCTTCAAAACCGATTAAAAGCAGAGGATTTTTCAATGCTCCTACAAAAAAGAGCTCTGCATCTTTAAAATTCTGCTGTATTTTCTCTCCCTCTCTCTGCTTTCACTGCAGGCAGTGTAGGCTCTGCAGCAGCTGGCTCATCCTATCAATAAGGTTCCCGTTAGTCAAGGTGGAGGATGGGAGCAGAATGGAACTGTCCCAGCTCCTCAATGAGATCAGGGCAAACTATGAAATGCTCATCACCAGAAATCAGATAGAGACCGTCCTCTCAACAAGAACCCAGGTAAAGAGAATAAGGAGACAATCTATGTCTACCAAATTCAGCCTCAACCTCTTTGAGGTACAGTATTTCCTTTTCAATGCAGCATATTACTTGATTTAGAATTTACTGCAGTATGACTAGACCTAGAAGCTAAGAAAATATGTTATGCTTAGGTTATGAAACTCACTCGAAAGGAATGCTCTGTAATGAATCTGGATGTTTGTCTGTACATACAAGACAGTTATATTGTTGTGACTAAAAAAACATGATGACATATACAATAACATGGTACCCTCTAGCCTCAGTTAGAATTATCCCTCAGGAGGAAAACATCCTGAATATCATGTAGAGATGACGTAAAGAAGCCATTTATAAAGAGGATTTACAATTTTGAGCACATGTGTTATGGAAAACTTTACCTTCTCGGGACAGATTTTCTATTGTTTTCATAAAACTATGCCATATTTGTCTGCAATGTTTATATTACTTGTTCTCTGTGTCATATTTTTAAAGGTATAAATACCCTATTATAAATTCACAGACAACACATCTCTTGAGAACAACGTTACAATAATGTGACAAATCTGACTACAACCATCAAATGCCAAAAATTCCACACTGAAATTTGGGTCTTATATCACCCTTTTGTATTTTAATATTGCAAAGTATCAGGGAGTAGCCGTGTTAGTCTGTATCCACAAAAACAACAAGGAGTCTGGTGACACCTTAAAGACTAACAGATTTATTTGGGCATAAGCTTTTGTGGGTAAAACACCAGTTCTTCAGACGCATGGAGTGAAAATTACAGATGCAGGCATTATATAATGACACATGAAGGGAAAGGGGTTACCTCATAAGTGGAGAACCAGTGTTGACAGGGCCAATTCGATCAGGGTGGATGTAGTCCACTCCCAATAATAGATGAGGAGGTGTCAATTCCAGGAGAGGCAAAGCTGCTTTTGTAATGAGCCAGCCACTCCCAGTCCCTATTCAAGCCCAAATTAATGGTGTTAAATTTGCAAATGAATTTTAGTTCTGCTGTTTCTCTTTGAAGTCTGTTTCTGAAGTTTTTTTGTTCAAGTATAGCTACTTTTAAATCTGTTATAGAATGTCCAGGAAGACTGAAGTGTTCTCCTACTGGCTTTTGTATGTTACCATTCCTGATGTCTGATTTGTGTCCATTTATTCTTTTACGTAGGGACTGTCCGGTTTGGCCAATGTACATGGCAGAGGGGCATTGCTGGCATATGATGGAACAGACTTCAAAGAGAAACAGCAGAACTAAAATTTATTATATAATGCCTGCATCTGTAATTTTCACTCCATGCATCTGAAGAAGTGGTGTTTTACCCACGAAAGCTTATGCCCAAATAAATCTGTTAGTCTTTAAGGTGCCACCAGACTGCTTGTTGTTTTTGTGGATACAGACTAACACGGCTACCCCCTGATACTTGACACTATGCAAGGCACTAAATTTAGCTGTATGGAGTGGAAATCCATCAACCTCAACAAAAATCTCGCACAGATACAGACAGACATCATCTTCCTCTCCAAGTGCAAACAGATGGACATCATACCAAATGGACTGAAGGTAGAAAATCTATTGCAATCGACATACTACACTGACTATGGTGAGAGACTGTGCCACACACTCTCAAAGAAACTGAGGAACCACCTGATCAGCATCCTGTACAGCAGACAGGAGAAGATCAAGAATGAGCTCTCAAAACTGGAGACTCTCATACAAAACCAACCTTCCACACAAACTTCCACGTGGCTGGACTTTACAAAAAAGAGACAAGCCATTTACAACACACACTTCACTTCTCTACAGACGTAAAAGGACAGTAAACTATCTAAACTCCTACATGCCACAGGGGGCTACAACAGTGGTACCCTCAACTCACCTAACAATATTGTTAATCTATCCAACCACACACTTAGCCCAGCGGAAGAGTCTGTCCTATCTCGGGGACTCTCTTTCTGCCCCACTACCCCCATGAACATGATACAGTTCTGTCGTGATCTGGAAGCCTACTTTCGTCGTCTTCGACTCAAGGAATATTTTCAACACGCCACAGAACAGTGCACTGACCCACAGGAACCCTCCTACCAACACTACAAAAAGAAGAATTCTGTGTGCACTCCTCCTGACGGTTGAAATGACAGACTGGACTTCTACAGAGAGTGCTTCCGCAGACATGCACAGGTTGAAATTGTGAACAAACAGCATCACTTGTCCCATAACCTCAGCCATACAGAACGCAACGCCATCCACAGCCTCAGAAACAACTCTGACATTATGATCAAAGGGGCTGACAAAGGAGGTGCTGTAGTCATAATGAACAGGTGGGATTATGAACAGGAGGCTGCCAGGCAACTCTCCAACACCACATTCTACAGGCCACTATCCTCTGATCCCACTGAGGAGTACGAAAAGAAACTACACTATCTGCTCAAGAAACTCCCTGCTACAGCATAGGAACAAATCTACACAGTCACACCCCCAGAGCCCCGACCAGGGGTATTCTATCTGCTACCCAAGATCCATAAACCTGGAAACCCTGGACGCCCCATCATCTCAGGCATCAGCAATCTTACAGGATTATCTGGCTATTTGGACTCTCTCCTCAGACCCTACGCTACCAGCACTCCTAGCTATCTTTCAGACACCACCGATTTACTGAGGAAACTACAATGCATTGGTAGATCTTCCTGAAAATGCTATCCTGGCCACCATGGATGTAGAAGCTCTTTACACCAATATTCCACATGAGGAAGGACTACAAGCTGTCAAGAACAGTATCCCTGATGAGGCCACGGCACACCTGGTGGCTGAGCTTTGTGACTTTGTCCTCACCCACAACCATTTCAGATTTGGGGATGACTTATACCTTCAAGTCAGTTGCACTGCTATGGGTACCCACATGGCCCCACAGTATGCCAACATTTTTATGGCTGACGTAGAACAATGCTTCCTCAGCTGTCGTCCCCTAGCTCCCCTCCTCTACTTGCGCTACACTGATGACATCTTCATCATATGGACCCACAGGAAGGAGGCCCTTGAAGAATTCCACCTGGATTTCAACAATTTACACTCCACCCCAGCATCAACCTCAGCCTGGACTAGTACACACAAGAGATCCACTTCGTGACACTACAGTGCAAATAAGTGATGGTCACATAAACACCACCCTATACCGGAAACCTACTGACAGATATACTTACCTACATGCCTCCAGCTTCCATCCAGGACACATCACACAATCCATTGTCTACAGCCAAGCCCTAAGATACAACCGCATTTGTTCCAACCCCTCAGACAGAGACAAACACCTACAAGATCTTTATCAAGCATTCTTAAAACTACAATACCCACCTGGGGAAGTAAGGAAACAGATTGACAGAGCAAGACAGGTACCCAGAAATCACCTACTACAGGACAGGCCCAACAAGGAAAATAACAGAACACCACCGGCCGTCACGTATAGCCCCCAGTTAAAACCTCTGCAGCACATTATCAATGATCTACAACCTATCCTGGAAAATGATCCGTCACTCTCACAGACCTTGGCAGGCCAGTCCTCGCTTACAGACAGCCCCCCAACCTGAAGCAAATACTCACCAGCAACTATACACCACACCACAGAAACACTAACCCAGGAACCAATCCCTGTAGCAAACCTCATTGCCTACTCTGTCCCCATATCTACTCTAGTGACACCATCAGAGGACCCAACCACATCAGCCATACCATCAGAGGCTCATTCACTTGCATGTCTACTAATGTTATATATGTCATCACGTGCCAGCAATGCCCCTCTGCCATGTACATCGGCCGAACCGAACAATCCCTATGTAAAAGAATAAATGGACACAAATCGGACATCAGGAATGGTAACATACAAAAGCCAGTAGGAGAACACTTCAGTCTTCCTGGACATTCTATAACAGATTTAAAAGTAGCTATACTTGAACAAAAAAACTTCAGAAACAGACTTCAAAGAGAAATAGCAGAACTAAAATTCATTTGCAAATTTAACACTATTAATTTGGGCTTGAATAGGGACTGGGAGTGGCTGGCTCATTACAAAAGCAGCTTTGCCTCTCCTGGAATTGACACCTCCTCATCTATTATTGGGAGTGGACTACATCCACCCTGATCGAATTGGCCCTGTCAACACTGGTTCTCCACTTGTGAGGTAACTCCCTTCCCTTCATGTGTCATTATATAATGCCTGCATCTGTAATTTTCACTCCATGCGTCTGAAGAACTGGTGTTTTACCCACAAAAGCTTATGCCCAAATAAATCTGTTAGTCTTTAAATTGGCACCAGATTCCTTTAATATTGCAGAAATTCTGAATACTGAGAGATTTACTCATCATAGGCCAGATTCCCCAATACACTCTGACTGCTTTGCGCCACTCTGAAGACGCAAAGCAGCCATAAACACAGTTTAACTGTTTTATTAAGCCAACTTTACATTTTCTTTGCACCAGGGCAGCGCAAAGCAGCCAAAGCGTACTGAGAAATCTGGCCTCACATGTGTTGCAGTACTGAGACACAAAACGGCAGGTAGAGAACAGAGTTCAGCGTGAAGTGTGAATTACATGGCTTTTCTTATCATAATGGTGGATTGATAACATTAAAAACACATTAACATTTTAAAGACAAAATATTAGTTCTTCTTTTACTCTCCTGCCAAGACCCGAATTCAAGAATTTTTCCCTCAGTAACAGCTGATGTCATAACAAGAACCTATGGTAAAGTAGGAAAGTGCGCAAAGGAAAATGTTCTGCTTCAGGTGCTTGTGATGTCACCAGTGCTTGCAGGCAAAACAAAGAAATGTGAAAGGAACCCTAAGTATCATTATCATAATAAACGCTACGTAAGTACTGAGCATCATTCCTGCTAGAAACTGACCTGATATGACCATTTTAAAGTCATGTAATATACCCCATAACCACAGCTACTGTCAAGCTGCTTCACAATCTAATTTATGTAACATATCTAATAGTGGAATAAGATCTGAAATAAGCATTGCCAACTTCACTGACTTCAGTGAAGCTAGGCCTATTTAATACAGGGCTGGATTTGGTCATAATATAGTTGGTAAGCCAATACTGGATCAGCATTACAACGAAGAGTGTTATAAAGTGCAGGGGAAGAGTGTTCTAAACATCTGGTTTAGGTTCTCTAATAGGTTAGCCTGACCATCCCTATCCTATACTTTTCTGCACCTAAGATAATACAAGTCTCAAAATTATTAATAAAATATTTCAATGAGTTCTTCATTCTTTCTCTACTATATGATTGTTCAATCCATGCCAATGTATCTGGCCCCGATATTGTTAATCAACTGAGATTTTGTACAGAATATGTCCAAGTTGTGTCTGTTTCTGTGAGTATTTATGTTAAGATAGCAGAGACAAAAGTAACCTGTCTTCTTAAGCCTCTTTCGTAGAGGTGCAACAGTTACTAAAGATGCAGCAAAGTATTTCCCTTGCAATACAAGAGGTTCCTCAGAGTTTACAATATTCTGATAATGACAGTTTAGCTTTTCATTACAACCTTGAACAAATATATTCAGTTGCCACACAAAAAAATTAACCTAAAAAACCTGTTTTAAGAGAAGTAGATAAGATTTTTTTTCAAAAATACATTTATTTTATGTTCATTCTTTTAAAATATTTTTTATTTGTAATACTGTTATCTTGTTTATCATTTTCTGCAGCTAGAAGAAGCTACAAGTGAAAGAATGGACAAAGATGAAGAAGCTTTAAAGGCAGCCAGAGCAGAGCTCAGTGAAGCCAGGCGACAGTGGCATCGTATGCAAATTGAAATTGAATCTCTCCAGGCTGTGGTAAGCATGGTCAAAAATTGATATTATCAACTTCCTGAAAAAAATAACCCATTTCTTCTTCTGACATGCAGTATTCCATAGTTCAATATGCACATCAATAACATCCAACAGATGATGGAAACACAGCAAGAACAGAAATGCATAGTGGCTTTGCCTGGGGCCTTTATCTCTTTCTCTTGGTCATTAATTGCCAGAAACTCCCCCAGTCAGTTATCAATGCTTAAGAATATGACATCTTTTGATTCAGAATCTATAATTTTGCATATACTGCTATTATGTTTACTTTTTTACTCCTGACAATCAATACCCACGGATTTCAAGAATTCTTCCACAATATCCCCATATCAATTTCCTAATAAATATCCTGCCTGACTGATCTATTCAAATCATGTTTATTTTAATTCTTTGGAATTATGGCTCTGAGTCAACAAAACAATTAATAATATACTTTAAGTTAAGAATGTACTTAAATGTTTTGCTGAATCACAGCTTAAGTCTATAATAGTGTTGAAAACAATTCTGTCCATCTATCCAACTGCTTTGACTGACTACAGTAGGGAACTTTAGAAAACAATCCTTCTCCCACTGCTATCACCAGTTCATCTGCTCTGGTGGGAGATCTAGTGTAGATTAGTTTCTGGCAACTTCCAGTGTCACACCAAAAGAGACTTGTGTACACCAGCATTTCCAGTGGTGTAGATAAAGTGGTGGTAGCACTGATGGGAATTTTTCTTAAAATTCACTAGTGATGACAAAGCCTAGGAATTACACTGTTTGTAACACGATTTCAGGGAGATCCACTACTGACAACAGATGTCAGATATTTGTCAATTTCCCTATTGCAGACAGGGGTTGTAACTTGATGACGATGACTTTGCAACACTGTGAATACCTGTGACTATTAGAAAACACATCATTCTGGACAGCCGGGTGAAATTACTCATCAAAACTGATTGATTTCATCATATAGTAGAAGGCTACAATTTTTGTGTGTGAGCTTCTAATTGAGTTTATATGTTTACAGATCTTACTGGAAAATTAGATGCAAAAAGCCACCAGTTTAAGTTTCTTATCAAAGGTGTTATAAAAGCTGGATTATTATTACAGTTCCTAAAGATTATTTAGCAAATAAATTGAAAAATAAATTTTAAAATATGTTGTCTGAATTGTTAGTAAACACTATGTGGAACTGAACTTTTAGAACTACTTTTTGGACCTTTAATTTATTTATTTATTTGCCAGGAAAGAGGATTGGAAAGTTGTCTGCATGCCACTGAGCAGCAGTACCAGATGCAACTGCAGAATTTAAAAGCTGAGATTGAAGGTTTAGAGAAGGAGCTACAGCATGTGAGGAGAGGTATTGAGGAACAGCTTCAGGAGCATGAAATACTACTGAACACTAAGATGAGGCTGGAGCAGGAGATAGCAACGTATCGCAGTTTGCTGGAGAAAGAGGAAAACAGGTATTTTACAGAATGGAGAAAGTGTATTTGCTTTTATATTATTTTTCAGAACTTCTGTTTGCAGTACTTTTCAGAGTTGCAATCACATGAACTCCGCCATCAAATATAGTAGCAAATCCTTCATGAAAGGAATTTTCATTTTGACGTGTGCAAGTTCTATTCAGGCATATTTAAAATCTAAAATTAATATGTTAAATGATTGCATGAACAACTTTCATGCCATTAAAATATCTTAACTTACAAGGTCTGCAGTGCTTATTTTTTCTGATTTTCCATGGTTTTCTTTAGAAAAATTATCGGTTTTGTTTTTTTAAAGTAAAGTTTATTATTTAACCAATATTTAAAAGCAGTTTGGCCCCCACAGTAGGAAATATTTAGGACTCACCAACCCTCATTGAAAAGAAAAAAGCATAGTACTGGATGTGTGTGCCCAGCTGTATTATCAGATGTTTGCTTCAGTACAGTTTTAATCTAATTATACATAGTGGACCTGATTCAACAGTGTTACACCATTTTGATTTCAATTGAGTTACACCAGCATCAAACTGGAGTAAAATATATTGATCAAAACCTGTAAAAACAAAATGCTGCTGTAATAATTCAACACAGATTTAGCTTTAATGTTTTAAAGAAAGAGAGAAAACTTAAATAATTATCATTCCAAAGCTACTAGTTTAAACAGTTCTTCATTTTCCCACATACACTGTACTGCTCATACATTAGCATTGTCATCTTTAAGCCTTCCCATGCTTTGAATATGTGAATTCCCTGAAGATAAATTAAATAAATTTCATCTGGAAAATCTCAGGTATAGTGCAAATCAGAGGCAGGATTTGGGTTTGGCACATCTGAGTATCTGTTAACATAAATGATGTTAAATACTGAAATACTGGTAGTGTTCCCATGTTAAAGAATAAGGGTCCCATTCTCCCTTAAATAGGGATAACCTCCATAGGCGACATGAAACTCCACTATTTTTGCAAGTAAAAGTGTTTCTTAGGAATACTTTTGGGTGGGCGGGAATTTTGCCTTCTCTGCCCCTCCTCTGCCCCATGCAGAAGAAGCTAGAGGGTTTCACTCCAAGAACCTCACAGGCAAAAACGTTTGCACATTAGAGCCCCAAGTGAGGGAACTTATTTTCAATATATTGCTATTGTATAACTATGTAAAAATATACATAGCTCATTATGAATAAATAAAAAAAATATTAAGAAAAGGTCTTTCTCGCATACTTCAAAATTACTAAAAACCTTTCAGGAAAGAATGATGGAATACAAATACAAATTTTCAACATTCTTTAGTCCTACAATCAAAATAAAATGTGACTACAATAAATCTATATACAAATCTCATTGTCATTATTTCTACATATTTTCCCCTCAATTGCTCACCATTCAAGTTTTGGATTAAAACAGCAACATTATTACATTTTTGTAATATTTTCATTTTTTCAGGTTTCATTGTTCTACACCTGATAGAAAAGATGACAGAAAACCTACCACCAGCAAGACAGCTTTTATCCCACCTTCAAGTGAGTTTTTTAAGACAAGGGAACATTCCTAAAATAAAACCACAATAGTTTTTCAGTTCTTAATGTTCCCCAGATGAATTTCCTAAACAGGAGCGACAAAAAGGTACTAGTGTTGTGATGGAACACATGCTTTCTTCCCACAGATAAACCCAAAGGAGAGTAAAACTTGTACCCCAAACTCAAGGAGTAAAAACTTTACTGAATTAAAGTATATTGATGAATGCTGTGCATCAGATATCTTACAGTAAATTATTGAAAAACATAGCTGATTCTGTATTTGATTAATGCATAGCTAGGAAAGAACTATTTCTGATTTCTCTTATCTCAGATCTATTGTCACATATTCCAGTCTACAGTATCTTTAAAAAATAATTAAATGCCTAATTTAGTCACAGATAATGCCAAAATAAACAATTTAGAGCTAAATTCTTCTCAGGCCAGAATGGAGAAGATGGCCAAAGACACGGCCTGGTGTATCATCCTCCACTGGAATTTGTTTGCCAGGGCTGAATTCAGGTGGGTGAGTTAGGAGGGCATACAGAGAAACACAGATTTTCTTCTGAAAGGGGGTAGTGTGCGCCCAAAGCTAGCACATACTGCTGACCACAACATATAGATAGCTCAGTTACCAGATACGCCCCCAAGTGACAGACTACAGTCCCTTAAGGAGATGGTACACAAGCTGGCATACTAGCCAGGATTACCTCCTACTAGTCTCTTGAACATTATAAAGAGATCTTTTCCTGATGATTGTACAAGGAGTGAAGGCTCCTGAAGAGGGCTCAGAAGAAATATCTGGTATATTTGCATTTTCCTTTACAGCTGGTGCCGTAAAGAAGCATGAAGATGAAAAGGTGGAAAAATTGACAAAGCAAGCAATCTTAAATGGAAGCGTTGTGAAGGAAAGTGCTGAAGCTCATGGCACTATACAGTAAGACAAACATAAATTTAGCAAAATAATAATTATATATATATATGTGTTCTATATATGTAAATGTAAACCTCTCTGGGCTGCACTCTGTATCCCTGGTAGCATCCTTCTTGTACACCATTTCCAGTTAGCAAGGAGGCAACTATAAGATCAGTGTGGACAACACCTCCATCAATAAGTGGTGCTGTATCATTATTTTAGTGCTAAGGTGTTGCCATGTTTTGATAGTATGCTCTCGGATCAGAACAAGAGACGAGAAAGGAGAGGAGAAGTTTTTAGTTCTGCCTGTGTGTACTGGAGTTGTTGCCTGCAGTGTCCCAATAAATCCTTTGATTTCTGTAAGCAAGTATTACAACTGGTGGCAGTAGCTTCAAGATGGCAAAAGCACTTTGGCCCGAGAATAAATGTATTGGTCATGCAGGTGAGACTGGAATCTGTGAGTACTTAACAGACTTTGAGCTATTGCTCTCTGTAAATGAATGGACTGATGAGAAAGCAGTACAGTACTTCGCTGTGTTTTTGGATGGTGATGCCAAAGCCTTTTGCTAGCACCTTCCTAGTGCAAATCATGGATCTTACAAAAAGTTACACAAACATTTATACACTGCTGGGGGGTGGAGGGGAGGGGATCTTTTGAAATACTGGAAGGAATGACAAGCCAGGAGGTGTCAGGAAGGTGGAACTCCTGCATAGTTATTTGTGGGCATTGAAGAGATTGTTCAATAGGGCTTTCCCTACACCACCCTGTCCAGAACATGACTTGAGTGAAGCAGAATGTGCTGCGCAAAATCTGGAACAGGCAATGCAGAGAGGGGCCTATGCCCAGTGGCAAGCCATGAGAGAATCCTGTGTGAAAAGACAGTTTATAAACAGTTTAATAGGGGAACTTCATAAACTGCTGGGGAAGGAAGATAACATACTAGATAACGCTATGGGCCAGATTATATACAGAGTTACAAATGTGGAAGCAGAAATTGGGTTTCCTTAAAGTATCAGCTGTTAATGCCCAGACTCATGGTGACTCCTTTATGCCAGATGCAGCACTTCACGAAATAATTGCTAGTGAGGTGGCTAAAATGCTGGAGGAGGCATGGGTGCAAGCTATTCTCAGGTGTCTCATGGGTTACTTGAGACAGACCGTTTCCTGACATTTGCAGGCAAAGTGGATGAAAAGGCTACTGGAGTCAGAATTGCCCGAGCACAGGAACCCACACCGGAGAAGCTAAAAGTTGTTGAGGCAGTAGGGTCACCCTCAGCAACTATCAGCATGGGCCATTTGAAGAGCCGGCCAGATACCTGTTACTATGTGTCTAGAGACATCAACAGCTGGAAAACCACAATGCTGTTGGACTTATGACCTGAATTATGTCTGATATATGGAGAACACGCAGTGCTGAAAGGAATAAAAAAGTTTATGCAGGAGGTAAACTGACAAGTATTGATCATCAACCACTGCACATAATGGGAGACATCCAGCTCCTACTGAACTCAGGGTTTTTGCACATTAAATGGGCTTTTGTTGAGGTGACCAATATTTCTAGTGCTGTAGTATTGGGAGTGGATTTCATCCAAAAGCACCACAAGAACCCTTAGGGTGTTAATAAAACAAATTTGCCCCCATATAATATTCAGATACCTCCGTTGGATGTGGGTAGGAGGAAGTGTGGATCCTGAGGGAAAACTCTTGGGGCCTTAGAGGTGACTCTACCATGACTACAGAGGGTGACAGAGATGAATTGCTTCCTGTGGTGGTTCAGAATAAAGTTGTGGTGAAGCCAGGTCATCATTCAATAATACCTTTAAGAATAAAGGACTGTTGCAGTGAACCTGTAGGAGTGTTGGAAGTTACAAACATCCATTTAGAATTGCAGTTTGGCAGAAATGTGTTTCAAGCTGGATCAAATGAGGACTGGCAAGCTAGTGAAAAATCAGACCACGGGGACAGTGTCCAATGTAGCTAGTGTCTCAAAGCCTCTCACAGAGGTCAAGAGCTGTGGAGCAATCCAGTCAGTAGTACAGCCAGAGGCTGACTTGACAGAAGCACCTGTAGAAGGCAATAAAAGGAAACAATCCGAACTGTTCTTACAATATGCTAGCATGTTCTCCAAGAATACTGAAGAGCTTGAGAGATATGATTTGGTGCAACATCGAACTGTGCTTAAACCAGAGAGCATTCCCGTGATGCAGCCTCCACATCAGATCCCCCTGACATATCAGGTAACAGTGAAAGCTAAACCACTTGTGGGAGGATGCCCTGACTGAGCAATCTACATCACCTTGGGCAACCACAATTGTAATTGTGGAAAAGCCCAACAGAGACTTGAAGATATGAGTGCTGGAGACTGGACTAGATGGTCCCTTCCAGTCCTATGATTCTATGATATGCATTGACTACAGGAGATTTAATTCAAAAACAATTCAAGATAGCTACCCACATAGCAGACTCCTAGATAGTATGTCAGGAGCAAAATATTTTAGTAGTTTTGATTGGGTATTCGGATACCATCAGATTAAAGTGGCACCTAAAGATCAAGAAAAAACTGCCTTTGTGAAACCTCATGGATTATTTCAATTCTTTTCAGACTCATGAATGCATCAGGGATATTTCCAGAGAATAGTAAATGATTTAACCCAAGTTTTGAGAATTGAAGACATCCTCATGTACACAGATGACTTCATTTGTTTCCACAAAACATGGGAGGAATATCTGGTAAAAGTGGAAAGGATTCTAAAGCTTTTTAAACAGTCATGGTTTAAACATGTAGGAAACAAAAGTCAGTTTGTGAGGAGTCGCATCAGGACATACAGTCAGCAAGAAGGGTTGAAACCCCAACCCCAGAAACTGACCATTATAAAGGATGTGAAGGTTCTTACAAACCCGAAGAAGGTAAAGTAGACTGTAGACCTTTCCAGATTCTATAGGAGATTTGTACTAAATTTCACAACGTGAATACCAGATAACTAAGAATGACTTTCTCTGGACAGAGGGACACCAAAAAGCATTTGAGTCACTGAAGGAAGGATTTCTCAGCCATGTTGTACTTAAATTCCCAGACCCATCCTGTCCATTCATGGTAACCTATAAGGGCTCAAAGGTTTCACTTGAACAAATTGATATTCACTTGCTGGAGGATTCTCTGCTCCTTGAAGTCTTTAAACCATGATTTGAGGACTTCAATAGCTCAGACATAGGTGAGGTTTTTCGCAGGAGTGGGTGGGTGAGATTCTGTGGCCTGCATTGTGCAGGAGGTCAGACTAGATGATCATAATGGTCCCTTCTGACCTTAGTATCTATGAATCTATAAGCACTTGAACAAACTGATAAGCTTGGTAGTCACAGATCGGTAGCTTTTGGCTACAGAACTGAAGTGTTTGGCTATTTGTGAAAACTCTCCAGGCTTATTGTCCATATTTATTAGTTATGGAATTCACAGTGTACACATATAATGCCCTGCAATGGTTCCTTATGAAGCATAACCCAGAAGGAAAACCTGTGGAGACAGATTCACTAACTGTCCAAATATATATTCACCATAAATCTGGAAAGCAAAATATGGTTGAGGATACTCTCTGCCAGGTGAGGGCAGTAAAAATAGACTCACACTGGTCCTGTGAGGACATCCAGTAAGAACAGACTAAGGAGACTGAGTTAATTTTGGTGCATTAACAGATTAAATGAAGGATATGTAGATGGAGGAAGGTTCAATTCAAGAACAATTACCCGTTTATCCAGCTACTGACTTGCTGGTGAAGGAGCATAACACAATTGTCTTGCCAGCAAGCTTACAGACAACAACAGTATTGCAGTGTCTTTATGATAATGAAGCTGCAGGACACCAGTGGTATGAATAGACAATGAGCCAGGTACAGAACAGATTTTTTTTTTTGGCTGGGCATGGCTGCTGATGTTAAGGTACTTTTCCTGTCTCACCCATCAAGAAAGGAAAGTGCCAGCAACGAGAGGCAGAAGTCCTTTATGGGAAATGCCTCAATCTGTTGAGCCCTGCGAGTGCATACAGATTGACTTAAAAGGCCCACTACAGAAACACCAGCTGGAAATCAATATTTGTTGATAGCGTATGACACCTTCTCAAAGTATGTGGTAGAACAACTACTGAAGGCTAAAAGGAGTGAGAGAGTTATGGATGCATTGATAAAACATGTAGTTGCATCTGTAATGATCAGGGGAAAGAATCTGAATCATGGTTATTACACGAGGTTTGCCGACAACTCCAGGTAAACAAGGTGAGGACCAGTGTTGTCCACCTTCTGAGTAATGAGAGAGTGGAAAGAGTAAACCAGACCATTGGTTCCATGCATAGAGTTTTAGTGAAGACCAACAAGACTGGGACACAAAGACATCTTTTGTCATCTCTGCATATAACACCAGCCAGCATGCAACTGTCCTTCACTCTCCCTATGAAATTATTTTTCAACTCTGCAAATTCATGCTTCCCTGTGGATGTTCAGGCAGCAGGAACCAGCAAGGCCCCCTGAACCTCCACTGGTGGGTGACATGGCCAAGTCTTATATCTGACCTGAGGACAGCATTCCAGAAGGTGGAGGAAAGATGAGCTGGAAGCAAACATGCCAGGAAATAGGAGAATTATGTGCCCATCCAGGAAGGAGAGAAGGCATGGCTGCACAACTGGAAAAAGCAGCCTGGAAAAAATTCCAAATTTATACCTTTTAGGAGGGAACTTTACACAATAATTAAGAAAATAAATGACTTATTCTTGCTGTTACAAAAAGCAAGAGCTCACCCCTTCGTAGCGCCTCGAGAACTGATGCACAGATGAATTGAAAGAAAGGGGAGACAAACACTTAGGATATTCAATAATCATCCCAAAGGGATACAGAAGAGGATTTGGAAGAATCCAAGCAGGTTCCTATAGCTATGGAAGGCAAGTCATGGAGGAGGAATTGTCAGGGTGTCTTCAGAACCTCAAGATACTGTAGTCTTCAACAGGCATTGTCCACAACAGATAAGCCTAACATGAAGGACATGGACCCTGCACTCACTCTCCTTACAATGTGTATGATAAACACCCATTTTTTCATGGTCTGTGCGTATATAAATCTCCTCACTGTATTTTCCACTTTATGTATCCGATGAAGTGAGCTGTAGCTCACAAAAGCTTATGCTCAAATAAATTGGTTAGTCTCTAAGGTGCCACAAGTACTCCTTTTCTTCCTGCACTCACTGATAATCTAGATCCAACTACGAATGAAGACTTGAGAGAACAGACCAACACGGAAATCTGTGTGGATGGCAAACTACCTGGATTCCTAGGAGTTACTATAATCAAACTTTTGTTACTGTTTTTAAATTATTTAACCAGCAGGGGGAAAGTAGTAATTATCAGTGTAGACAGCACTTCCACCAATAAGTGATGCTGTATCTTTCTCTTAATACTAAATTGTCTTGTTTTGATATTGGATTTGAGCAGGGAGGGGTATGTACCAAGTTTTTACCCTGCCTTTGCGTGCTGGAATTGTTACTTGCAGCATCCCAATAAATGCTTTGATTTCTATAAGCAACTATTACACTACACAGAGTAGCAATAGCTACTCTTCAAGCTATACTGCGTTGCACAATTTTTTATTATCTAAGTTTTGTGATTGTATTTGTTTTTATGAGACACTATATATTATAATAAACATACTAATTCTAGTATCTGATTCCCTTCCAATAATGTGTCAGTTAGTAACCTTAATGATAAAAAAAAGAAGGTAAACAATGCAATACTTTACTAAATGCTGCAGAGTGCTAAATAATTATTACTTAAATCAACAACATTGCTGTCTACCTTCTGCTTGCATGAGGCTAAAAATTGTGATTTTTAAGGGTTTCCATGTACTTCCACAGTGTGGAATCCAAATAGATTATTTTCAGAATCGTACCCTTTGGGTGAAATCCTGGTGCCCCTGAAATCAATGACAAAAATCCCATTTATATCAGTGGGGCCCAGATTTCACTCTTTATGTGTTATCAGTTGAGGAATACTTACATAAATCTGCAATAGAGTATTTAAAGGTTATATAAAAACATACCATCTTCAAGAGACTTTCTACATTTTTAGTATGAAACAGAATAGAATAAAATTATATTTTACCTAGCCAATCTTAAAAGCATTTTAAGACCTAAGAACTGTGAACTATACTATCTTACTAAAAAAAAAACCAGGTATTTTACTAGCCTTGTACCATTATTTTTTCAGATTCTATTCTTGTGTTTTTCATATTGGCCCCTTTCCTACTTTCATTATGAACTACAGATACATGATAAATTTGCCAGGTTTCCTTGTTGTTAATTAAAGCAATTATTAAATATTATTTACCTTAACTTGCTTTACTAATAGAGGACAGCATCGTTGTTGTTGTTTTTGTACCTTCTTTTTTTCATTAATATTTAATGAAAACTGGGCCAACTGTGTCACTAATATTTAAGTGCAATTACTCATTGAAATCGTTAGGGCCTGATCCTGAAACTCTTATTTATGTAAGTAATCCTCACTCTTGCCAACAGTCTGATAGACTTAAATGGGACTACTTGCTTAAGTAAAGTTTACTCATGTGAATGAAGGCTCTAGAATCAGGCTCTTAGCTACTATGTACTTAATTCTATCTTTGCACTAAAAGTAAGCAACAGTTCTGAAGTCTGCATCTGGATTTCTAACCCTCCTTATTTTGAATGCATTCAGATCCAGGGACTTGGTTCTGCCCATTACAGATATAGAGGTAACTGCAAAACTCAGATCTGGGATTGGATTTCAAATAACCTTCCCACTAAAACCTGGGGGTGTTTAGACTCATGGCTTTTGATCCATTTCTATTTTTCTACAATAAGTAGATATATAATGAGGCTAACCCTTTAGTCTGTATTTCTTGAGAATGTAGCTATGAAAAAAGAACTCTGAAATCTTTGCATTTCCTAAAATTATCTCCATATCCCATTACGGAATTTTTCATCACATTTTAAAAGCATACTTTGAAGACATGTAATACTGTGCCTTCAGGATCACATTTACATTTCATTTATTGTTTCAGGACAGAAAAAGTGGATGAAGTTATTAAAGAATGGGAAGGATCTTTCTTTAAGGACAATCCTCATTTAAGAAAAAAATCTGTTTCTTTGCGCTTTGATCTCCACCTAGCAGCAACAGATGATGGATGTTTACAGACTAAACAGAATAACCTACCTGACATTGAAGTCAGGCTGGTAATGCGGAGGTCTTGCAGTATTCCATCTATCAAACCTTAACCTGCAGCAAACTAACTCATGGGTCATTTATGATGGGCTTTGGAAATAAATAACATTAAGACAGATGTAGATGGACCACATGGCTTCCCCTCATCTTGTCACAACTATGAAATGTTTCTAAGTATATGCTTTAATAAATATACGAATAATGTGAGATTGTCTTAAATGAAAGAGAGCTGGGTATAGGTGTTATATTTTAAGAAACCTAACTCCTATTAGTTTTTTACCCTTTGTTCATTAATTTTCTCATTTGTTTTTTCCAAAATCTTGCTTTGCTTTGTTGAATTTTGTCAAATATTGAAGAATTGAACTATACCTTTATACCTTTACGTTACTTTTGTAACAAAGAATCTGTTTTCTCTTTTCAGTTAATGAAAACTGAACATTTTATTTTCTTATTCTTCAATATAACAGTCATCATGTATCCTTGTATCACTAAAAACACAAAAGTATCATACTGGATGGTATACATCTAAAACCATTTTTTTTAACTGACAAAAGGTAAATGTATAAAAACTCTTAAAGTATGTAAACTATTACAAATAATTACAAATAAATTTTCCTTGAAAAGGAAATGGCTAATTTTTTTTAATTTGAGAAAGTAACCCATCTAAAATAGTGTTTTCTCCAGTGCATCCATGCACATATTCCTTAAAACCGGTTTTACAAGGAAATAATATTGAGAGATATCATGCCATTGATTTTTAAGGAGAATTCTCCATTAAAATCAATTCAGGGTTTTACTTTAAAACTGAAGGTATGATATAGGCCATTGAGCTTACTACATCTATAGGTTTCCCTCTCTGAGTTCTAGTGAAATATGAAGGGTGAAATCCAGACTGCTCTGTAGTCAATAGGAGATTTGCAACTGACTTCACTGGGGCCAGGATTTCACCTGATGTGAAATACAAAATACTAGACCTAGTCCCACAAGCACTCCATGCATGACATTTTATGACTTCAATGGAAGTTCCACACATAGAAGTCTTGTAGGATCAGCTCCATTGTGTTACTAGAAAGACAAGGTAAGGAACCTGTTTCTATGCTTATTTCATTTAAATTAATATGATTAAAAGCAGATTTTTTTTCTGCATAGTAAACTTTCAAAGCTGCATTAAGTCAATGTTTAGTTGTAAGTTTTTGAAAGAACAGACATAATGTTTTGTTCCGAGTTACGAACATCCCCCATTCCTGAGGTGTTCGTAACTCTGAGGTTCTCCTGTATTGGCATTATATAAATATAAAATGAAAAATCCTAGAACTGCTTCTCCCTCCTGATTAATATATCTGTATTATCATCTGAGCAATAAGTAAAATAGCTCCTTGAAGCTGTTAAAAATTTAGCCATCCCACAATTTTGAAAATAGTTATTTCCATACATTTCCAGTTGTTACAGTAAGTGTTTAAAGTAATTTGTATAAAATCTTCTTTAAAAAGTAATTTATGCTATTGTTTTACAGTATATGGCACATCATTATTATGCCTGGGCTTATTTACTGTATATTTAATTAAATTAACCAAATAAGGACTACAAATTTAAATAAAAAATTTTACTATATCTTTTATGGTATCTTCCACTGCTAATTCAAAGCAGTGTGGGCCAACCTCAGCTACATTAGATAGCTTTCTTTCCACAGGAAAATAGAAATACAAACTTATACAAACATATTCTTACTATACTGTGAAACTAGGTTTAAACAACATATATGTTTAGGTAAGAATAACAGTTTACTTATGAAGAATATCTAAGGTATTGACCTTCCAAACTTTAATTGAAGTTCATGGGAGCTGCAAGCATTCAGTATCTCTGTTTTCTGCTGTTTCCCATTAGCATGTCAACATTTTATTCAGGTGTCAGCAATTGCCCTATTACCTGTGGCATGCAAAACAGATACTGACACTCCAAATTTCATCCAGTATTTAGTTAACTGCTTCTAAATTGTATTAATGTAAAAACAATGCATTTATACTGTAGGCCATTGTTCTATATCTACTGTACTAAGCCAACTAATTAACATTAACCTTGACAGTCAAATATTGATCTGGTGTTGTTAATACTTGAGACTTGGCATCCTGAATGTAACAGCCTGTTCTAGTAATTCCACTATGCAGTTTTTTTTGTGTTTATAATATATATCTTTTACAATACTTGAATTTAAACTAAACTGCTTTAAGGCACTTTGAACAGGGATATGAATTTACCAAAGTAAATGATACCACTGCAATAAAGAATAATTAAATTGAACCTGAAACTGCATATTATGTAATTTTGACATGCACTTACATTTAAAAGGTGAGGGGGGGTGAGGAAGGGGAGGGGTATACACAGTATATATACACACATATACAGATAGATAGATAGATAGATAGATAGATAGATAGATATATTTTAGATTTAGGTAACTTTATATATATCAATATATCAATATATATTATTAATCAATCAATATATATATCAATCAATATATATATCAATATATATATAAAGTTACCTAAATCTAAAATGAATGCAGTGGACTACAGGTGCTGTAGCATTACAACCCATGCTTACTTTAGAACTTCTCTACAAATATTATAATCCAGGTTTCCTATGGATCTTCTCATATCACATGGGGGGGGGGGGTATGTTGCCTGGTATATCATCATTTATTTATTATTGACTATTACTATTTGGGTATGCCAGTGACCCTGACCAGGACTGGCACCCCACTGTGCCAAGCACTGTACAAATATAGAATAGAAAACAGACCCTACACCAAAGAGTTTACAATCTAAAAGACAACACAGACAAACAGAATAGACAAACAGCAAGTAAGTAATTATCAGAAGTCTAGGCTGACATATATGACAGTAAATGTATTTAGGCACATGGATACTCACAGGAAAAGTTCGCACAGGAACATAGGAATTGCCATACCAGATAAGACCAATCATCCAGGATCTTGTATCTGACAATGGTCTGTACCAGATGCATCATAGGAAGGTGCTACAATCCCTGCAATGGGCAACTATGGAATAACCTTGCCCATAAGAAAATTTAATTTTAACCATCCATCATTGGGCATATGCCATGAAACATGATATTCTCTGTATTTTTTATCCTATCTAATGCAACTATGACTGTTCTCACTACCCTTATAAACTGCATGCATTGTACTGCTGAACACGTCTGGCCTAATAAGCTTACATAAAAATGTGTAGATTATCTAAAAAGAAAAAAAAATGAATATAGGGTCTATAATGGTAGTCAGCAACCTATTTAATCACAAGCACAGATCCTTAACTCCCAAATAGAATCCTAGTTACTTCAAACGAGACCCCATATTGTACACCCTTTCCAGAATTGGGACTGTGGGCCTTACAGTGCAGTCAAACCACCCATTCAGACTCAGACAAAAATTTCATTGAAGTCAGTAAAAAGAAAAGGAGTACTCGTGGCACCTTAGAGACTAACAAATTTATTTGAGCATAAGCTTTCGTGAGCTACAGCTCACTTCATCTGATGCATTCTGTAGCTCACGAAAGCTTATGCTCAAATAAATTTGTTAGTCTCTAAGGTGCCACAAGTACTCCTTTTCTTTTTGAGAATACAGACTAACACGGCTGCTACTCTGAAACCTGTCATTGAAGTCAGTGGGAGTTTTACCAGATTAAGGATTGAAGGTTCAGACCAAAATGTTTAATCAAGGTTATGTTGTATTTCCACTTAAGTATCAAAGTGCTTAAGCAGTCAGTGGATAAAAGTACTACTGTTTCACTACTGAAAACATGGGTACAAATCTTGATTTTTTAAATTGACGTATCTGAGGAGAGACAAGGTGGGTGAGGTAATGTCTTTTATTGGATCAACTTCTGTTGGTGAGAGAGAAAACGCTACACAGTCTCTCACTAACAGAAGTTGGTACAATAAAAGACATTACCTCATGCACATTGTCTCTCTAGTATCCTGGGACCACATGGCTACAACAACACTGCATACAAATCTGAAGAGGAGCAGTTATAATTCATTACAGTGAGCAGAAGTATTTAGTAAGACAGTTATAAATTGCTTCCAGAAAGTCACATCACTATACATATACTATAACATGTATTACAAAACTGAGGATAAAGGAGTTCCCTTTGAGGGCTAATCCTACTGTACTGTCTCAAAACCACACCAACTGGAAGGGTTACTTTGAAAAGTTCTAATAATTTGCATGGAACCACAGAAGATATAGATGGAAAAGATCTGTTACACCAAATCCACCACGCTGCAAGTGGATACAATCCTCTTAACAAGCAAAATACCAGACATTAAACTGAATTTGCGGTAGTGTGGACTCAATTTTACGGTATTGGCCTCTGGGAGCTATCCCAGAGTGCTCCATTGTGACCGCTCTGGACAGCACTTTCAACTCAGATGCACTAGCCAGGTACACCGGAAAAGCACCGGGAACTTTTGAATTTCATTTCCTGTTTGGCCAGTGTGGCGAGGTCATCAGCAGAGGTGACCATGCAGTCCCAGAATTGCAAAAGACCTCCAGCATGGACCAAACGGGAGGTACTGGATCCGATCGCTGTATGGGGAGATGAATCCGTGCTATCAGAACTCCGTTCCAAAAGCCGAAATGCCAAAATATTTGAAAAAATCTCCAAGGGCATGAAGGACAGAGGCTATAACAGGGACCCGCAGCAGTGCCATGTGAAACTTAAGGAGCTCAGGCAAGCCTACCAAAAATCCAAAGAGGCAAACGGACACTCTGGGTCAGACCCCCAGACATGCCACTTCTATGATGAGCTGCATGCAATTCTAGGTTGTGCCCCTACCACTACCCCACCCCTGTACGTGGACTCCTGCAAGGGGGGAGTCTCATGCAACAGGGATGAGAATTTGGGGGATGAGGAAGATGACGAGGAGGATGAAACCGTTCTCCCCGACAGCCAGGAACTGTTTAACACCCTGGAGCCAATACCCGCCCAACCCGGGCTCCCGGACCTTGAAGGCAGAGAAGGCACCTCTGGTGAGTGTACCTTTGTAAATATAATACATGGTTTAAAAGCAAGCATGTTTAATGATTAATTTGCCCTGAAGACTTGGGATGCATTCACGGCCAGTACAGCTACTGGAAAAGTCTGTTAACGTGTCCGGGGATGGAGCGGAAATCCTCCAGGGACATCTCAATGAAGCTCTCCTGGAGGTACTCCCAAAGCCTTTGCAAAAGGTTTCTGGGGAGGGCAGCCTTATTTCGTCCTCCATGGTAGGACACTTTACCACGCCAGGCCAGTAGCACATAGTCTGGAATCATTGCATGACAAAGCATGGCAGCGTATGGTCCCGGTGTTTGCTGGCATTCAAGCAACATCCATTCTTTATCTCTCTGTGTTATCCTCAGGAAAGTGATATAATTCATGGTCACCTGGTTAAAATAGGGGAATTTTATTAAGGGGACATTCAGAGGTGGCCGTTCCTGCTGGGCTGTTTGCCTGTGGCTGAAAAGAAATCATCCCTGCTGTTAGCCACGCGGTGGGGGGAGGGGTGAAGTGATCATCCCAGAGAATTGGGGGGGGACCTTGTACCGAAAGTACATGTGCTATGTAATGTTAACAGCTTGGTTCACCATGAAAGAGTCTACCCATTGTTCTCTAAAATGTGTCTTTTTAAATACTACTCTCCCTTTTTTCCTCCCGCAGCTGCAAATGTTTCAACGCTCCCCCTATCATCTCCATCCCAGAGGCTAGCGCAGATAAGAAGGTGAAAAAAACGCACTCGCAATGAAATGTTCTCTGAGCTCATGCAGTCCTCCCGCACTGAAAGAGCTCAGCAGAATGCGTGGAGGCAAGCAATGTCAAAGTCCAGGAAAGCACAAAATGAATGCGAGGACAGGAAGGACACACGAGACGAGAGGTGGCAGGAGCAAGAGGAGAGGTGGCAGGATCAAGATGACAGGTGGTGGCAGCGTGATGAGAAGAGGCAGGATGCAATGCTGAGGCTACTGAAGGATCAAACTGATATGCTCCGGCGTATGGTTGAGCTGCAGGAAAGGCAGCAGGAGCACAAACCACCGCTGCAGCCCCTGTGTAACCAACCGCCCTCCTCCCCAAGTTCCATAGCCTCCTCACCCAGACGCCCAAGAACGCAGGGTTGGGGGGGTGCTTCGGGCACCCAACCACTCCACCCCAGAGGTCTGCCCAAGCAACAGAAGGCTGGCATTCAATAAGTTTTGAAGTGCAGTGTGGCCTTGTCCTTCCCTCCTCCACCACCCCACCCAGTGCTTCCCTCCTCCCCCACCCGTCCCGGGCTACCTTTGCAGTTATCCCCCTATTTGTGTGATGAATTAATAAAGAATGCATAAATTTGAAACAACAATGACTTTATTGCCTCTGCAAGCGGTGATTCAAGGGTGGAGGTCAGTTGGCTTACAGGGAAGTAGAGTGAACCAAGGGGGTGGGTTTTCATCAAGGAAAAACAAACCGAAATGTCACACTATAGCCTGGCAAGTCATGAAACTGGTTTCCAAAGCTTCTCTGATGCACAGTGTGCCCTGCTGTGCTCTTCTAACCACCCTGGTGTCTGGCTGTGCGCAATCAGCGGCCAGGAGATTTGCCTCAACCTCCCACTCCGCCATAAATGACTCCCCCTTACTCTCACAGAGATTGTGGAGCACACAGCAAGCAGGAATAACAGTGGGAATACTGGTTTCGCTGAGGTCTAACCGAGTCAGTAAACTACACCAGCGCGCTTTTAAACGTCCAAATGCACATTCTACCACCATTCTGCACTTACTCAGCCTATAGTTGAACAGCTCCTGACTACTGTCCAGGGTGCCTGCGTATGGCTTCATGAGCCATGGCATTAAGGGGTAGGCTGGGTCCCCAAGGATACATATAGGCATTTCAACATCCCCCACGGTTATTTTCTGGTCTGCAAAGTAAGTCCCTTCCTGCAGCTGTTCAAACAAACCAGAGTTCCTGAAGATGCAAGTGTCATGTACCTTTCCCGGCCATCCCACGCTGATGTTGGTGAAACATCCCTTGTGATCCACCATTGAAAAGTACCCCTTGCGGTTTACATACTGGCTGCCAAGGTGGTCCGGTCCCAAGATAGGGATATGCGTTCCGTCTGTTGCCCCACCACAGTTAGGGAATCCCATTGCAGCAAAACAATCCACTATGACCTGTACATTTCCCAGAGTCACTATCCTTGATAGCAGCAGCTCAGTGATTGCGTTGGCTTCTTGGATCACAGCAGCCCCCACAGTAGATTTGCCCACTCCGAATTGATTCCTGACTGACCGGTAGCTGTCTGGTGTTGCAAGCTTCCAGAGAGCTATCACCACTCACTTGCGAACTGTGAGGGCTGTTCTCATCTTGGTATTCCCGCACTTCAGGGCAGGGAAAAGCAAGTTACAAAGTTCCATGAAAGTGCCCTTATGCATATGAAAGTTTTGCAGCCACTGGGAATCATCCCAGACCTGCTATACTATGTGGTCCCACCAGTCTGTGCTTGTTTCCCGGGCCCAGAATCAGCGTTCCATGGCATGAGCCTGCCCCATTGCCACCAGGATGTCCAAATTGCCAGGGCCCGTACTTTAAGAGAAGTCTGTGTCCATGTCCTCATCACTCTCGTCACTGCGCTGCCATCGCCTCCTCGCCTGCTTTTGCAGGTTCTGGTTCTGAACATACTACAGGATAATGCGCGAGGTGTTTACAATGCTCATAACAGCCGCGGTGATCTGAGCAGGCTCCATGCTTGCCATGGTATGGCGTCTGCAGGAGAGCAGAGTTGCAGTGGAAGCGGTGGCTGATGACAGATGCCACAAGAATAGATATTTATAGAGAACAACGAGAGGACCTGCGAGGTGCATACATGACAGCAGGAGAGCAAAGCTGCAGTGGAAGCGGGAGCCCATGACAGCCAACATGGATAAATTCACTATCGAGACAAGAGCAGGAGAGCAGAGTTGCAGTGGAAGCGGTGGTTCGATGACGATGGTTAGCAGTCCTACCGCACTGTCTGCTGAAAGCAGTATGGTGTCCGCACGGAAAAAAGGCGCGAAACGATTGTCTGCCGTTGCTTTCACTGAGGGAGGGGCAACTGACGACATTTATCCAAAACAAAACCACACACGACAATATTTTTGCGCCATCAGGCATTGGGAGCTTAACTCAGAATTCCAGTAGGCGGCGGACTGTGGGATAGCTGCGGGGACTGTGGGATAGCTACCCACAGTGCAACGCTCCGAAAAGTCAACGCTAGCCACGGTACTGTGGATGCACACCACCGACTTAAGGAGCTTAGTGGGGACACACACAATCGACTGTATAAAATTGCTTCCTAAAAAATCGACTTCTATAAATTCGACCTACTTTCGTAATGTAGACATACCCTCAGAGTGTCACAGTTAAATACAAGGTGCAACAACTTGTTTAGCATAAGCAGTTAACACATATTTCAAGGAACCATTCAAGGTGAAGTGGCCTATATTGTTCTGGTCATTTTCATTGTTCCTTGTCTTCAAGTTTTGATGCCCAATTTAATCACAGTAAAGCATCTTCAGTGCCAATCAAACCTCTATTCAGTCTTTGAGTCAGCAGAATTGACAAGTGACCCAACAAGCTATTTCTTTCTTTAAGAGATGGAGTAAACATTTTAAATACCTGTAAAGGCCATCATACCTCATTGACAGACTTAACAGCAGTTCCTGTTATCTTTCTTTTTTCCTTTCATTCTGGCCCGCATTCTCAATTAAGATCTCTCAGGTTCTTTAGTAACTGAGACCTGAGGGACATCAGTGGCAGCCTACTCCCATCTCCAGATGCAGGATCTTGGGGAAGAGGCTGTCCCTTCATCACTTTGAAAGCAGATATTTTCTGGTAAAAGAATATATGAAGTACATTCCCTCTTCCAGCAGCTGCAGAGTAAACCTATTTTCAGAAGGAAAAACACAGGACTTAAATTACCATAAAGGGTATGTGGGAAGAAAATGGTATTTACTCATCCACAACCCAGTGACTGCTTTCTTCCCTGTCCCTTAAAAGCTCCACTCATTTTTTCTCCTCACTCTAAGTCCTCCAATACCTATTCTTGCTTATCTCCTTCAGTCCCTGTACTCTGTCTTCATCCTTTGGAGTTTTCCACTCTACTGAATTTTCTGCTCTTTTGTCTTCTCTCATTTTTTTCTCTTATGCTGTCCTCGCTCCTTGACCTTTTTCTTCTACCAACCTGATACAGGCCTAATCACTGAAAGTGATTCCCTCACTCTCCACCTCCCTTTCCACAAACTGGCCTTTTATATGCCATTCATTATTTTCTTTATCTCTACCATAGCTTTTCTAAACAAGTTTTGGCTTTTAGAAAAAACATTAATAATACAAAGAATGTCCAATCACCAGCCCAACCCCTTATTTCCTTGCCTGTCACCATATTTTTTTTTTCAATTACTATCTCTAACTGGGGAGAGGATGTGACATTACCATGGGCAGCACGTGAACCGCCAACTGGAAGAGGCTAGCCCCTGGCCCCGCCCCTTCTGCCAGAGGCCCCGCCCCTTCCATATGTCCCTGTGTCCCCCCCCGCGCCGAAGCCCAGAGCCCCCCAATTGCAGCCACCAGCCTCTGACCCAAGCTGCCCCCCCCCTCCCCTGGGAGCACCAGGATGGTAATTGAACATAAGAACGGCCATACTGGGCCAGACTAAAGGTCCATCTAGCCCAGTATCCTGTCTTCCGACAGTGGCCAATGCCAGGTGCCCCAGAGGGAATGAACAGAACAGGTAATCATCAAGTGATCCATCCCCCGTCGCCCATTCCCAGCTTCTGGCAAACAGAGGCTAAGGACACTATTCCTGCCCATCCTGGCTAATAGCCATTGATGGACCTATCCTCCATGAAGTTATCTAGTTCTTTTTTGAACCGTTATTCTTTTGAATCCTTCACAACATCCTCTGGCAAAGAGTTCCACAGGTTGACTGTGCATTGTGTGAAAAAATACTTCCTTTTGTTTGTTTTAAATCTGCTATTGATTTCATTTGGTGACCCCAGTTCTTGTTATATGAGGAGTAAACACTTCCTTATTTACTTTCTCCACACCAGTCATGATTTTATAGACCTCTATCATATTCCCCCTTAGTCAGCTAAAAAGTCCTAGTCTTAATAATCTCTCCTCATATGGCAGCCATTCCATACCCCTAATCATTTTTGTTGCCATTTTCTGAACATTTTCCAATTCCAATATATCTTTTTTGAGATAGAGCAACCACATCTGCATGCAGTATTCAAGATGTGGGTGTACCATGGATTTATATAGAGGCAATATGATATTTTCTGTCTTATTATCTACCCCTTTCTTAATAATTCCCAACATTCCGTTCGCTTTTTTGACTGCTGCTGCATATTTAGTGGATGTTTTCAGAGAACTATCCACCATGACTCCAAGATCTCTTTCTTGAGTGATAACAGCTAATTTAGACCCCATCGTTGCATATGTATAGTTGGGATTATGTTTTCCAATGTGCACTACTTTGCATTTATCAACATTGAATTTCATCTGCATTTTGTTGCCCAGTCACCCAGTTTTGTGAGATTCTTTTGTAGCTCTTTGCAGTCTACCTGGGACTTAACTATCTTCAGTAATTTTGTATCATCTGAAAATTTTGCCACCTCACTGTTTACTCCTTTTTCCAGATCATTTATGAATGTGTTGAATAGGACAGGTCCCAGTACAGACGCCTGGGGGACACCACTATTTACATCTCTCCAGTCTGAAAACTGACCATTTATTCCTATCCTTTGTTTCCTGTCTTTTAACCAGTTACCAATCCATGAGAGGACCTTCCCTCTTATCCCATGACAGTTCCGGGGTGGCGCAGACGCAGCCCCGGAATGTCGGGGGGGAGCGTGGCACAGCGTCAACCTCCCCAGCCTGGAGCACCAGGAGGACGGGCGGCTCAGCCACAGCCCTGGAGCGCTGGGAGAACAGGAGGCTCGGCCACAGCTCTGGAGCGCTGGGAAGATGGGCGGCGCAGCCCCAGCCTGAGTGGGAAACAGGAGGGGGCCTGCTGGGGGTGGAGTGTGGGCGGGGCCAGACCTGGCTGTTTGGGGAGGCACAGCCTCCTCCAGCCTATGATAGCTGTCACCCATGGCCATTAGGACAGATTCTGCCAACTCTTCTCATTTTAAGTTGTGCATTACTTAGCTTGTAGGCCTCTCAAGACTAGGGGAAATGCTTGCAGTATCAAGTACTATTCAGTCTGAGTAAGTGTGGTAGAAATGAGCCCATTAACAAAAACAGCTTTACAGATTAATACCAGAAAGCCCAACTGTGCAATTTTTACTTGCATTGTTCTACATTTATTCACAACAGTTAGTCCGACTAACTCCAGTGGGACTACTCTCATGAGTTAAATGCTCAACCATGTACAGATTACACACTTGGGACCAGAGTATACAAATGCCAATGAGAAACAGACTCATACGACCATATCTAAGGCATCTTTCTCAACATTTTAGCTTTTTCATATTACCAAAATCATGTTATTGCTAGATTGGAGAGAAAAGTGTGGTGTAATGGTGTGAACCCAAGACTGAAAGCCAGGATTCATGGATGGTACTCCCACCTCTAACACTAAGTGCAACCTGCACTTTGCTCCATGGACTCCTTTACCAACAGCACGCAAAACCTGAGTAAAAGGATATTTTTCACATATAAAAAGATATTTTCTCACCTTTTTCTCAAATTTTCTGATGATGTAAAAATGGTGGTTTAAAAAGAAGCTCATGCAGCTGATCATAAAATATGTATTTTTGGTTCCTTTTGTCTTTTAGTAGCCAAATGCAAGTCATGAATTTATCCCTTGTACTTGAGCAAGTCTTCATTGTAGCCACAGATTGTGACCTTATCCTTCTATTTGTTTGTAAAAGTGACATGTCTTCAGTGATGGCCTGATTTAGACAAACTGTGAATGCCCAAGAGAAAACGCAGGGCCTTATTCACGACCGGCTCTAGGTTTTTTGCCGTTCCAAGTGCGCCACTGCCCAAGCCCAAAAAAAAAAAAAAGGATGGCCAGAAAGCCACCCCTGGAATTGTGCCGCCCCAACCACGTGCTTGCTTTGCTGGTGCCTAGAGCCGGTCCTGGCCTTATTTCTGCCAGCACCAAGCCCCATAATTTGCTTCAGACTCTGTATCAATTCATACAATTAATAGTCGCCATGTCCACACTGCCTCACTCGGGGCATCTCCTTTTAAAGTAATAGCTGAGTGGGGCAAGCTTCGGGTTATAAAATAACCGTACGATAGTGGCATCTGACACAGCGTCCCATTAGTCTCGAAGGTGCCACAAGTACTCCTTTTCTTTTTGCGAATACAGACTAACACGGCTATTACTCTGAAACCTCATATTATAGCAGTAACCCTACACGTGGCACAAGGACATCTCGCATTATAATCATAGCCACGCGTGGCAATACCACATGCCTGGGTGCTTCCTTCTGTAATGGCAGCTGTGCCAGGACACCTTGTGTTATAACAATAAGCGTGCACGGTAGTACCGCGTGCCGGGGCACCTAGTTTTCAATGGGCGCTGTGTGTTAATAATGAGCGTTGCGTGCCAGGAAGCAGTGGGGTACAGGAACAGAGGTCTGTAGGGCAGAGCTGTAAGGCCCGCATCCGCTGTTTCCTGAGGAACGAAGCGGGGCCTGACAGGACCCTACGGAAGGGGACGCCCGGGGCAGCTCTAGCAGGCAGGAAAAAGGCGCCCAACCCAATCCGTTGCCTTCTCCTCGGGCGACGGCTGCCAGCCTGCCAGGCGGGAGGCGCGAGACCAACAGCGGCGAGAGAGGAAAAAGGCGCCAAACCCAGCTCCTCCCCCCGCCCTCCAGCTGGCCCGGAACGCGCGAGACGAACTGTAAAGGCCGGGAGGGACCAACGCTCCAAGCGTCACCCTCCCGTCCCCGTCCAGCAGGCGCGCATCACGTGCTCCCTGGCCCCTGACCTCCGCCCGACACGTCTCTAGGCTCTCCTGACGTCAGTCCGTTCGCTTTGTGGGCGCCGCGCGTCACGTCACGTGGCATGCGCTCAGGCCCGGCGAAGCTGTTCCCCTCTTGGCTTTCTTTACCCGCTCGGCTCTTCAGATTCGCCACAGAATAACCGTCCTCCCCTTGCCCTTATTGTAAACGATAAAAATCCCCCGGTGGTGTATGGAGGTGCCTGGCTCGGAGTAAACCCGGGGCGGGAGCAAAAGAGCGGGGGAGCTGGGACGCCGTGTGGAATGTGCTGAGGCGGAAGGGCAGGTGGTTTCCCCCAGTCGCCGCTGCCCGGGCACCCGGGAGCCCGGTGTTGGTTGGGAACAAAGGGCCGAGGCCGGCGCCGGAGCGGGTGAGTCTCGGAGCGGAGGGGAGGGGAGGCGAGGGGCGGGGCGGGACTGGGCGGTGAGCGGGGCCTGCAGCGCGGGGGCCTCTGCCCCGGCAATCACAGAGCTGCCTCGGCGGCAGCCTGGGCCTACGGAGGGGGGTGGGGAGGGGCTGAGGGAGAGAGATGGAGAGGATCCCCACCCCCGCGTTCGCGCCCATGGGCGGGGGAGGGGGAGCTGCCCCCCACCCACACAACACCCCTTCTAGGGGGAGCTACCCCCCCCCACACACACACACACACCTCCGAGGGGGAGCTACCCCACACCTACACAACACCTCTCCTAGGAGGAGCTACCCCCCCCCCACACACACACACCCACGCACCTCCTAGGGGGAGGGGGAGCTGCCCCACACCCACACAACACCCCTCCTAGGAGGAGCTACCCCACACCCACACAACACCCCCACACCTCCGAGGGGGAGCTACCCCACACCTACACAACACCTCTCCTAGGAGGAGCTACCCCCCCCACACACACACACACCCACGCACCTCCTAGGGGGAGGGGGAGCTACCCCACACCTACACAACACCCCTCCTAGGAGGAGCTACCCCCCACACACACACACACACCCACGCACCTCCTAGGGGGAGGGGGAGCGGGAGCTACCCCACACCCACACAACACCCCTCCTGGGAGGAGCTACCCCCCACACACACACACCCCCACACCTCCGAGGGGGAGCTACCCCACACCTACACAACACCTTTCCTAGGAGGAGCTACCCCACACACACACACCCACACACCTCCTAGGGGGAGGGGGAGCTACCCCACACCTACACGATACCCCTCCTAGGAGGAGCTACCCCCCAAACACACACACACCCCCACACCCACGCACCTCCTAGGGGGAGGGGGAGCTACCTCACACCTCCTCCATGGGGGAGGGAAGAAAGGCAGTCAAAAACATTTCTTTCCCCGTCCCCGACATGGATCCCAAAAGTGGTAGAGGAGGAGGCCGGTACTATCCTCCCCTAAGCAAGTTCCCCCGCTGTAGTTAGGCATTTTTTTTGCAGTGGGTCTGGTTTTGTAAGGTACCATGTTACTGATTGGAATAAAACTATCAAGGTTTGAAACCCTGTGTTTAGAAGTGACCTGAGTCACCAGAGTGCTTAGCATCTGCTGCCTCTTAAAAAAAAAAGGGGGGGGGCGGTGGAATTGCATATTAAATATTATATTTGTGTATTTAGCACATTCCCTCCCACTCTCCCCAAAATTGGATGAGTAATTAGATCTTTCTGTTGCTCTGGAGCAGGGTCTGCATTTTAAATTGATCTGTGTAAGCATTATTTTCATTGGACTTTGTGTGGGAATGGCAACTTCTTTAGTAAGGGCTGTCTAGTGTTGTCAACAATGCAGTCCATCTGTAGGCCTTGGGCATTCAAATACTCAAGCATGCCTGGAACTTTACATGCATAAGTCGTCCATTATGTGTGGAAATAATCACAAGTTCAAAATTGAAGCGTGTGCATAGCAGTCTTAGTATTTGGTGCCATAAACATTATTAATGTCAGATGCTGAGCATTTACAGGATTTGGCCCAAATCTTGCTCTTTTAAGTCTTCAATGGATTTAATTCATGAGAGAGGCCAGCAGGATATTGCTGTTATTTTACAGAGCATTTTACATGTATGAGTTTACTCCTGCAACAGGTTGCACAATCCCAGCTCCCATTGACTATGACATTACTAGCTGTAACAGGTACACTTGCTTTTCCTGTTACTCTGATGTGCAATTTAGCCATGTGACAATGTATTACTATGAACTTGTTTATATTTTATAATGTTGTTTAGGATACCATATGTGCACACTCCTGCATTCATATCCAGTCCTTGAAGCCAGCCATATAAGAAGTAATTGAAATCCAATATATAGTACTGTAATTTTTATTAAAAGTGATGCACAAGTAAAATCTTTACAAGGAAGATCAGACGAACCTTGGATTTCAGTTTCAGAGTTGTTCATTTAATCCTAGTAGTTCAGCCTTAAGGGCCAAGCTAGTTTACAAAAAGTTCATCAGTCACTACAAGAAAATGTGGGCCTAGTTTCTGGGAAGTTGTTTATTTTCTTTCACTTCAGAGCTGACAAATTTGTGAATTTACCTGCAATACATTGTTATAATTAGGGCTCCTTAAGTTAGGTTTTAGCCAGTAAAGAACAACTTTAATACAAACAGGAGGAAATACTCTTTTGCACAGTGCACAATTGACTTGTGGAAATCATTCCCAGGGGATTTTGTGACGCCAAAAGTATAACTGGTTTAAAAAAAAAAACTAGGTAAGTTCATGGAGAATAATTCCATCAATGGCTATTATCCAAGATTGTCAGAGATGCAATTTCTTGCTCAGGGCAGCTCTAAAGCTCTGATTTCCAGAAGCCAGGAGAGGAAGACAGGGTGGATCAGTCCAAATGCCACGTTCTCTATGTTCCCCCTGAAGCTCTGGTACTGGCTACTGTTGAAGACAGGATACCTGGCTAGATGGACCATTGGTCTGATCCAGTATGGCCATTCTTATATTCTTAAATATTAATAAAACACTCCAGATACCAAAAAAAAAAAAGTGTTTATCCAATAAACTGTGGAAAAACATTGGAAATGCTTGCTTGTATCTAAGAGCTTGTCTACACGTAGCAGCAGTACACATTATAGGGCTGTGATTTCTAAAGCATACTCACATTACCTGGTCTATGTAGACCGTGCTGGTGTGTGCTAAAGGTTCCCTTGTGTGCTTTAACATGCTATTTGTTTGTACTACATTAAAGCACATTAGGAAATATTACACAGATTACTCATTACAGTATATACAAAAAGCCCCCCCCCCCCAAAAAAAAACTGATTGGACATATATACATAAAACCTCAAAATTGCTAAAAATAACCCCCCAAAAATGAAATTAATAAACCCTGAAAAGCAGATGCTCTAGTTATAATGGTCTTAGTTTTAATGGTTCATGAAAACAAAAATTGTTCTGTTTAATAGTCTGACGTTGTGTTCTCTTTTTGTCTTTCAGAATTTGAGATATAATGTCAGCTGGCTGAAAATTTATATACCAAAATGTCAAGTACGTTTTTGTTGTGTTGTTTTTGTTTTTTTTTAATTTAACAAGTAAAGATCTATTTCAGCAGCCTTTACTTATATGAATAATCCCATTGCTGTCACATGAGAAAGGGCTACTGGACCAGGCTCATTTTAAGAGGAATGTTATCATATACAGTAATTATAAGTGAACTACCAATCAGTTGGTACTAGATATTGCCACAGTTCACATCCAGGGCTGTGCACTGAGGATTTCTTTAAGTGTCCAAAAGATGGAAGAAACACACAAGCATCCTACCTGACAAGCTGCAGAATTGCTCTGTAGCCATTTCTCCAGTCTTAAGGCTGGAATAGTTTCTGCTGTCTGGGTATGTCCTCCATAGTGGCAGAAGACGCATCCCATCATGCCTACCTCAGTGGCATGTGTTGATCACCAATGGAGTTAGGCTTTGGGATTCATACTCCCTTACTTATTGTCCCCACAATTTCCCCCTCCAATGGGCAGGACCTTCCACACCAAGGGACGAGATTTGCTCCTTCTTTAATAAAGATAAATTGTGTAAATGCTGCACTCAGTTACTCTTGTGCAACTTCTAAATGAAGTAGGAAAAGATGTGCTCCCTCTCCATGCTTTTATTTAATGCCAACTATATGCTACCGAAAGCCGTGAATGAAACCACTTGGGGAGGGGGTGAGCTGCACAACTGAATGTAAAATTTAGCCTACAATTGCTTCATCCTAAAGCATACTGTTACATGTCAAACTCTACACTTCAAATCCATTTCCTTGCCTCTGAAGAAAATCTAGTATGCTTTAATTTCCATGGTGGCTAGCACAGTTTTTCCGAATTCTCTTCCTACATTTCTCCCTACCCCAGTACATCTAAATAAAAGGATAGTAACCTGACACTGGTGTCGCCTTTTTTAAAATGCATCTCTTCTTCTTCCATCCCTTTTTTTTTTTTTTTTTTTTTTTTATTTTGTCAATGTAGATTGTAAACTCTTTGGGACAGGGATCTGTCTTGTTATAATAAGTTTCTTACCAAATTATTGTTGTATGCCTAGTACACTTTTGGATACCGTATGCATAATATATCTGAGTTGTCAGAAAGTTATGTATTTGCTTTTGTCTTTTAAACAGAAAGGCCATCCTATGCCCCACCTCCCACCCCTGCTCCCACAACCGTAAGTATAATGAATTTTCTCATTAACACAAATCTGGTAGTCTGGCTTTTAAGACAATAATTTGGTAGTCACAGCTACCAATATTAAAATACTATGAACATAAGACTATTTGCACTGAACTGTTGAAATGACATTCAGCATTTAAATTAAATTTTAAAAAGGGGTGGGGAAACTGGGATAAGACTCACTCAATACTTAAGGCCAGATCCTTCAAACACTTAAATTTGTGTTTAACTTTACACTGAAGACAGTGGGACTACCTACATGAGTAAAGTTAAATACAGGGGTGAATGTTTCTAGGCTTTGGGCCTGATAACCATGTATCCATTATAAATATTCCAATTTGATATAACAGTAAACTAAGGACTAAGTAGCATACTTAATTCTAAATTTTATTGCCTCTAAAAGCTTAATGTCGGTCCAAGTTTTTAACATACTTTTTTGTACTTTTTACAGTAGGTTTAAATTTGTATTTATAGTTTTTCAGTGGCATTCACACAGTTATGTAGAATTATGCAAACTTTCATTTATATTGGGTCAGAATAATGGAACCCTCATGATGAAAATCTTACTACTTAAATTTTATTGAAATCCATGGCATTGTGTAATGTGAGCATTGTGTGAATAAAGTTTCTCACATAGTATAAAATAAGTACTTCTGTTTGCAAAGGAATCAATCTGTTGAGGATTTACCTGGAAAATTTTATTATATAATATCCAATCTTTCTTGACATAATGTGGTCAGGAAAGCATCTGAAAATGTTTGTACTTCTATAACAACTTGCATCCGATGACTGGAACACTCTACAAATTTAAACATCACAACACTTTGTGGGGACGGGAAAGTATTATCCGCATTTTACAGAAGAGTAAACTGAGGCACAAGTGAAATAGCTTGCCAAAGAAAACAAAATAGGAAATATGTAACTTTTTTTATTATTAAACAAAAATCCACATTTAAAGAGGTTGGAGAGCAGGAAATATATATTTGGTGTCAAAGAAATTTGTAAACTTTCCCATATAAATTTGCGGGGGTGGGACGGACTATTTTTGCATAAGTGTGCCAGTTTGGGTAACAGCTTGAGTCCAAAGTTTTATTTAAAATTTTTTTTTGCTCTGCAAATACCTTACTTGGTTTTATATTACTATTCAGATTGATGTGACAGTCCCTGATCCTGCAATCAGATCTGTGCACGCAGGTCCCTGCATATGTTTGGAACACAATTGGTTTCAGTGGGGCTCTCCATGAATGCAGTGTTTGTTTGTTCATGTTCATGTTCAGATGTGCTATTTTCTTTAGTCAAATAAGCATGTCTTTTAAAGAGTGATCTCAGATGTGCAGTTAGCAATGTGTGTTGCCTATCTTATGTACATCATCTGTACTACTCACTGTACTTCATGTACAGTACTTGAGAATCTAATCTACACTCTATGAATGTAGTTGATAAAACAGAAAAGCAGACACACATCTGTTGCCTTTTTCCTCCACTACCAAATCTTACCGTGCTTAGTACTGAAAATGGCATTAATCCACTTTACTTGAGACAGTGTGCATGAAATAAACATTTCTGTGGTGTTTTTCTTTTTTGTAATATTGGATTTGTCTGTTTTGCAACCATAAAGACTTAAGGTCTGTACATTATGGCGTCCAGTTATTTTGGAGGAGAGATCTAATAAAATATAATTTGTTTAGGCATATTTCATACACTGCTGATCTTGTAGTGAAATGGCTGCTTATTGAAAAGTGAGTTTACATACAGTAGTTACATATGACAAATTTGAATAAATGGCAACTGCTTTGCTTGTGTTTGAGAGGCTTAACAGTAAAACACATTAATGTTTAAAGATTGGCAAGTAAGGTGTAACTTTACTACTGTTTCAGAGTAACAGCCGTGTTAGTCTGTATTTGCAAAAAGAAAAGGAGGACTTGTGGCACCTTAGAGACTAACCAATTTATTTGAGCATAAGCTTTCGTGAGCTACAGCTCACTTCATCAGATACTGTGTTTTCTGTGTCAAAGTAAATTGACCGCAGTGTGTCAATGTATTTTTGCACTGAAGTGTTTATAAAGTGAATGTGCACTTCAGCTTATAAGACTCTTCCCTTTGATATGGAGCCTCTACGTCTTGATTCTTATGAACACTGAACTCCATTTTAACTGTGTTTATAACAGTAGTCTAATACATCCCACTGACAAAGTGTACTTTGAGACCCGTTAAATCATTATTCCAGCATGTGTTGCTAATTACGACCACAACTCTGCTGAAGAATGTGGCTAGACACTGCATGAATGAGGTTTAAAACCATCAAGGAACAGAGTAGGGTAAAATACAAAGATTTGTAAAGGAAAAATTATAGTGGGGTGGTAGCACCAGTACAGTTGAGGGTGAGACTAGCTCACTGTTAAACAGCTGGGGGTTTTTCTAACAAAGAAACTAAGCAAAAACTAGGGAACATGGAGAAGGGGCAAGATGGAAATTAATTCGAAGAGAGAGAGACAGAGAATGAGACAGTAATGGCTGAAGGTTTAATGACTAGAATGAATCCCTAAGAAACCAAATTTAATGACCCACACTATTACAGACACGTACACAAACTGACCTACTGAATTTAATTGCTGGAATGGATATGGACATGTTAATTAAATTATGTAATTGTTTTAGAAGCAATTTAAATAGTGATTTGATGAGATAACTACAAAAAAATGTATCTAACATGTATATTCCATTGCAGTGGTTCTCCAGTTCTTTAATTCTGCAGAGTACTTCATGAAGGAAAGATACCTCTATGGATCACCTTCTCTTCCAGCCTTCTAATCAAATCCCCTTGCACCCCCCGGTGCATAATTTCTAAAACATTTAATTTTGCAGGAATGGCTTCATACGCCACTGTTGGTCCACAGATTGCACTTTGAGAACCACTGTTCTACTACTGTCAGTGTCAATGGGTTTTTTACTTTTTTGTCCAATAGCCTGTGCTTCCATTGGTGCACATAATGAATGATGTTGTTGGTGATTTCCACATAATCGTATGCACTGTATTGCTTTGTATGTTAAATTATTTTGTTTCGTTGGATACTAGATTCTTCCTGAATTGTTTGGCCACTTATGAAAAGTTTGCAAACTTTAATAGCCATAAGCAGGCTATACGGCACACTCATGTTAAAAGTTTGCACGCCTGATAATAAAACATCAAATGACAGTTTTGAATTTATAGTAACACATTCAGCTAAAAATCCTGTTTCCTGAACAGGTTTCTGTTGGAGTACTTCACATGTTGAGAGGAAACCAACTACTACACCTCATTTGCTTGTTTAAATTCTAGTTGTTTTTGCATGCCATATTGCAGATCATTTTCATTTCTGTGTTTTCCTCGTTTGAGCTCATTTCTCATTCGTGTTTTTGTCTCATTTGTTTCCATCAGCAAATGCCCAGCACACCAGGGTTTGTGGGATACAATCCATACAGCCATCTGGCCTACAACAACTACAGGCTGGGAGGGAACCCGGGCACCAACAGCCGGGTCACGGTAGGAGAATCAACTATTACATCATCCGGCAAACAACAGGAATTGACCAGAAATGGCTTTAGAGTTAGGTTCTTCTGAATCTTGGCTGCTGCCACTTTTATAAAGAGAAAAAATTAACTCGGATTTTTTTTTCCCCATCTTCTCTCCTCTCCTACCTCCCCCCTTTCATTGTGAAGCCTTGTACTGGAAAATAAGCTTCTATTTAATAGATCGAGAGAGATCTATTATTCCCATCTGAGATGTGGAAAGTCTGTCTTTTTGGAATTCCATGGCTTGACGCCTCAGTGATCACTGCACGTTTAAGGAAAGATTCTTAAATATGGGTGTGGATTATATTTTCCTCTTGGAGGGAGGGAATTATACATTTTATTGAGATTATAGGCATGGAACGAGAGGAAAGGCAAGTTCCAAACTAGAAATTGTAACTGGTGATTACATCGCACTATTGTGCCATGTAAGAAACCCATGTTTCTATTTTCCATTCCAGTCTTACTTTGTATGGTTAGTATCAGATCTCCAGATTCAACAGTGACTTCTCCAACCAAATGAGTGGTGTCAATAAAATATGAGGGAGCCTGCTTTCTGTCCTCCATGGCTGGATGAAATGTGGATGCTTTGTAGACCCTTTAAGAAATACTTGGCATAAAGTGGGAGGAAATGTACTGATACGGGGTACCTCTGAGCTTGAGTGAAGATGCAGAACATGATTCACATACAGGCAAGAAAGAAAATAAAACTTTTAAATGCACACTTTTCACCTAATATTTACTGTAAAACCTGTAGACCTACACTATTTTAAATTATTAATTTTAAAATGATCATTTTAATTTTTATGTAATTTCTTTCCAAAGGTGTAAAAAAAAAATTTATCTACACAACTTCTAGTCTCTTCAGAGAGTGTAATACAAATAAGAATTTGTCAGTTAATCCATAGATGTTGCCATTTAATGCAGTATACCTTTTTAAACTCCATAAATTCAGCTTGTTTAATAAGGTGCCTAAAGAAAAGACCCCCTTGCCCTGTAGTGAAGGTATGAGCTGGCGTTTGATTGAACGTAGTGTCTGAACTTACATTTATGTTACTGAATACATGAATAGGTTAGATTTGTCAGACTTTTCATTGTTTCTGTATGTCATAAGCATACACAGCTTTCTCTGCCATGCATATATCAATATGTATGGTATCTTTAAATTCCTGTTAATTTAAAAGCATTAAACAGTTTCAGTTAATGTTTTTCAAATCCATCTCTGTGTGTATATATGTATACATTTGGTAATGCATACACCTCATGTACATTATAACTCTATGCAAGTATGTATGCATTGTTTCATGTATGTAGTGAAACATAAAAATATCCGGATTAAAAATACTGAAAGCAAAAACACTGAACAATAACCTTATTGGCCATTTTCAAGTATTTTTGGAACCTCAGTCCCCAATCCTGTTAATACTTATTTGAGCCTGATTAATTTTAGACGTGAAAATAGTCCCATGGAACTGCTCACGGGTGTTTGCAGGACTGGGGCCTTTAGAATCTACAGCTGTTATAAACTAGATGATGTCAGTATACTATTCCAGGAGGAACAAACCTTGTCTTATTATAAATGCACTATTTTTAACTGAGGTGGTGTGTAGGTGGAAGAGAACAGAAGAATAAGTGGATGCTACAGCTTTCAATCAATAATACTTACTGTTTAGTGTCTTCTTCTTTTTTTTTTTTTTTTTTTTTTTTTTTAAGTGCAGGCAACGTGCTTGGCATTGTACAAACGTAAAGGAAGACAAGGTCTCTCAAGGAGCTCACAATCTAATTTGGACAAGAACAATGCAATTTGGACACAGATGATGCACAGGTTGAGGGATCAGTCTCAGGGACATTTTTTAATATTTGGATTGACTCCCAAGTTCCCATTGAAAGATTTCATGGAAGAAGTGTATTTCTAAAACGGATTGAATGAAAGAATGTCTAGATAATTTCCTGCTCTTTCACACTTTCTCCTTATCCTTTTTCCAGTAGTAATTTCTTTAGTTGTCAGAGCAGGTACCATAACAGTCATTCTCATCAAAATTGAGAAAACAAACTGTTGGAGCTGGTGAGCAGAAGCAAATTTTGAGGCTGTCTCTTTTGGTTTTTAGAAAATTGTCCCCTTTTGGACTTTTATTGAGTAACCTTTTTCAAACTAATACTTGGACAAATACATTTGGGGCCGGGGGAGGGGGAATTTGGCAAATTATTATGAGGACCAGTTATAGTACCTGTACATGTATTTAATATACAAGAGTATTTATATTCCCAGACTGCTATGTATTGAAGTTGCCTAGTTTTCATGTTAAGAAATGGATTTATCCGTTTTGTTTTTGTTTCTTTTATAGGCTTCCTCTGGTATTACAATTCCCAAACCCCCAAAGCCACCAGATAAGCCTCTGATGCCCTACATGAGGTACAGCAGGAAGGTGGGTACCCAGTGTTTTGGATTTAGGTTGAATAAGTAGCATTAAAGGTTAAGTTTATGCCAACAATTGATTAGTTATTTTAGTTCCAACTTCTAAACTCTATTAAATTCTAACAACCTGCAGAGATTACTTATTCATAAAGGGAATTTTAAAACACAGTTGCTTTCCCCATCAGAATAATGGCAACAATGGTCTAAACATATGGTAGCCACCTTCTAGGAAAACAAAAATTATCCCCCAAACAAAAGGTCAGCACCCTCAATTTTCCTGTTACATATTTTTTTATCTACAGGGTTAGGGGAGGGAAAATTAAGATTTTCTTTAAAATGGTTATTTACTACCGTTGCCCCTGCTGTCAAGGATCCACATATTGTCGGAACTTCCTCTGTATAGTACAGTGGTGTAGCTAGACCTGAAGAGTAGCAATGGGAGGAATGTGTGTGTTCACCTACCTAACCTGCAGCACTACTTCATTTATTTTATAAACTGTTTGAGAGGCAATGGGAAATTGAGTATTGTGTAGAGTCTGGAATCTGATTCAGCTTGGGAAGGGTGTGTGATCCAGTTTCAAGGAGTGGGTGAGCCAGAAGGAAATATACATGCCTTCCTGCTTCTGGTAAAGTGTCTTTACCAGCAGTCTGAATTAAGTCAACAGCCCTCCCACCGCCAAATAGTATTCCTAATCACACATGGCAAGTAATAACACTGGCAGCTTTCTTTTTTATATAAAGTTAGAAACTGGTTTTTGATGAATCAGAACTTTTTGGAATTGAAATTGCTCAGCATGACTGAACTTGTTGAATACAGGAAGGTCCAAGTTCTGATCTTAAAAATTCAATGCACATTGTCATGTATCTGAACATAAATGCTGCTGGACATGTTTGCATGATAATATGTTTAATTTTTTCCCAGAGATACAGTGATGTGCATTTTAGAATAGAATTCACAGATTTAAGGGTAAGATTCACAACTGAAGCTGTTGTCAATAAATCAGGCTGTTGCCAGTTTCAGTAGATGATTGTACTATTGTCTTCCTGCCCCAAAAAGTAATCACTGGAGGTAGCCAGACTTTTTCTTAATATAGTTTTGTTTTTTATAGTGATCTTTTCTGAAAGTATACTAAGATGATACCATAAAACATTTAATTTGGAAGTGTTTACATATCAGTAGTAAAGCTCCAGCTGTTTCTGTTAAGGTCTGGGATCAAGTGAAGGCATCCAACCCTGACTTGAAGTTATGGGAAATTGGCAAGATCATTGGAGGGATGTGGCGAGATCTCACTGATGAGGAGAAGCAAGAGTACTTGAATGAATATGAAGCAGAAAAGGTAAGGGATGAAATCTTTTGTTATTAATGCTGATTCTCCCATCTTATGTCCCTGGCACAACTGTCACAGAAGAGTTAAGCTTGTTCCCTGGTGCAGCAAGGTAGTTAAGCATGTGCCCAACTTTAAGCATGAGTAGTCCCATTGAAGTTAATGGAGTATTCTCATGCTCTAAGTTAAGCATATGCTTAAGTGCCTTGCTGAATTGGGACCTTTTAACATTTCACAGTACATATAAATAGAAAATAACTTCTTAGGTCATCTAGTCCTTTCCAGGATTGTTCCCCATAATATGTCCTCCATCCTGTGGTGTTTGATGTTTTTCTTCTAGAAACTACTCTGAGAATCAAATTTCATCTTTCCTATATGGTGGCATGTGTATATCATTTACTAAGCCCTATGTATACCGATAAGCATCTTGATAATAATCATATGTCAACAGGGACTTCAGTTTTTAGACCATACTCAAAATGAAATGTTTATATTAAATAGGAATTTTAACTATGAGTGGACTTGATTTTTCCACACCTAAATCCTCTTACAAAACTGATTCTCTGTAGCTTCAGCTGGTCAGTTATGTATATAAGAATTGGTTTTTATGGGACAGCCTTGCAAAACTTTACTCTGCCAGAATGTTTTTGTTGTTGTTTGTTTTTTGATGGGCAAGTAAAATATCATTAGTTTTTCATTATTGATCATCATGACAAAGGGCAATAATATATTTTGTGTCTCTGCTGATAATTTTAAAGTTTTGCAAGGCTGCTACAGTAATAGATATCCAAAGCTATGTAGGACAATTACAAGCTGTTCGTTTGACATCTCTTGTTCATTTATTGTGTTGTGTTAAAATTTCAGGCATCTGAGGTCATAGGTAATCTGGTCAAATAGGTGCTTAGAACTGTTTTCATTCAAAATATCACTTTACTATTTTTAACCAACAGAAAAATTATTTTAAATTGGGTTTCTGCCATTTGAAACGAAATCAAGGATTCCTACTTTTAACTTGCTAAAAAGGACTAATTTAGTAAAAGTTAAAGACAACCTTCAGGTACATACAGCAGTATCATACAGTATAACTGACCTTTAGTACAGAGCATCTCAAAACAAGTGAAAGACTATACTCAAAAGAGTAATTATCAATGGTTTGTTGTCAGACTGGGCCGGTGTATTTATAACAGGGGTCAGTCCTGGGTCCGACTAGTCAATATTTTCATTAATGACTTGAATAATGGAGTGGAATGGAAAGTATGCGCAAGTATTTGCAGATGACATCCAGCTGGGAAGGGTTGCAAGTACTTGGGAGGACAAGAAAAAAATTCAAAATAACTTTGACAAATTGGAGAACTGAATTCAACCAGTGCAAAGTACTACACTTAGGAAAGAAGAATCAAATGCACAGCTACAAAATGGGAATAAATAGCTAGGCGGTAGTACTGCAGAATATTATGTGGGGATTATAGTGGATCATCACAAATTGGATATGAGTCAACAATGTGATGCAATTGCAAAAAAGGATATCATTCTGGGGTGTATTAAGAGGAGCGTTCTATATAAAACACGGGAGGTGATTGTCCCACTGTACTCGGCACTAGAGGTCTCAGCTGGAGTACTATGTCGAATTCTAGAGACCACTCTTTAGGAAAGATGTGCATAAATTGGAGAGAGTCTAGAGGAGAGCAACAAATCAGTAAAAGGTTTAGAAAACCTGACCTATATGAGAGGTTAAATGGGTTGGACATGTTTAGTCTCGAAAACAGAAGACTGGGGAGGGGATTTTCAAATATATTACGGGTAGTTAGAAAGAGGACTGTGATCAATTGTTCTCCCACATCCACTGAATGTAGGACAAGACGTAATGGGCTTAATCTGCAGCAAGAGAGACTTAGAAAGTTTTTCTTGAGATCTAACTTAACTGTAAGGGTAGTTAAGCTCTGGAATAGGTTTCCAAGGAAGGTTGTGGAATCCCCATCTTTGGAAATTTTTAAGAACACACACCTGTCAGGGGTAGCCTAGATTTACTTGATCCTGCCTAAGTGTAGGGGGCTCGACTTGATGACTTCCCTTCCAGCCCTACATTTCTGTGATTCTGTGAAAATGTTTATTTTGATTTTGTAAAGCAAGATTTAAAAGTGAGATTTAAAGAAGTGGTTGAAATGGGCAGTAAATCAATGTAGGCAGGTGGAGTGATACAATTCTGCTTCCTGAAGTGAGAAAATAGACTGTCTGGATCACCCCTAACCACGTGTAGGGAGGGACTGAAGAACACAATAAAAGAATGAAAAGTGAGAATTTCAATACATGATGATAGAAGTGACAAAAATAAAAAATGGTTTGGTCCTGTCCTGGAGGAGGTGATAATCAGACTCTGAGATAAGAGGTATTGGAGTGAGGGAGGAGAGGAGATCAGGGTCAAAGTTAACTCTCAGAATTTCTAGATGTGTAAAGTAGTTGGAAGTGATAGAATCGGAAACATGGGATGACTCTACAGTAGTTACAGATAAAACAAAGAATTGCTTGCAAGAGTTAATCTTTAATTATAGCAGTGAGGATAGCATAAGACTTCCCAGAATTAAATTCTTCTTGGCTCTTGTGTCTAGATGCTCCACCACCACTCAAGTTAGTAGTGCACCCTAAATCAAGAGCAATATGAAAGAGTAATTCTTGTGTAATTCTTTCCCCTAGAGAGAATTCTTTCTCAGGAATCTGGCTGGTGGGTCTTGCCCACATGCTTAGAGTCTAAGTGATCGCCATATTTGGGGTTAGGAATGAATTTTCCTCTAGGTCAGATTGTCAGAGACCCTGGGATTTTTTGCCTTTCTCTGCAGCATGGGACACAGGTTGCTTGCTGATTTAAATTAGATTAAATGATGGATTCTCTCTAACTTGAAGTCTTTGAATCAAGATCTGAGGACTTCAGTAACTCAGCCAGAGGTTATGAGTCTATTGCAGGAGTAATGGGGGAGGTTCCGTGGCCTGTGATGTGCAGGAGATCAACTAGATGATCACAATGGTCCCTTCTGGCCTTAGTCTCTCAGTCTATGTACCTAAAAGAGAAATGCAGTAGAAAGGGAGGCAATTCGTTTATACCAAATTGTCCTTTTGGACCATTGGGCTGATGTCAGTAAGCAAAACAGGGCTGCCAGGGTATAATAGATAGGTTTTTATTTCAATAAAACAATATCCGTCAAATTTCAGATAGAGTACAATGAATCCATGAAGGCCTACCATAACTCGCCTGCTTACCTTGCCTACATCAACGCAAAGAGTCGGGCTGAGGCTGCGTTAGAGGAGGAAAGCCGACAAAGGCAGTCACGCATGGAGAAAGGTGAACCCTATATGAGCATCCAACCAGCAGAAGACCCAGATGGTAAGCAGAAAGCAGATTTGTATACACTTTTGGTGAGGTATATTTTCACCTTGGGACATAAAATCTAGAGTAAGTTTCAGGTAGCTGTTTTTATTCCCTCAGTATTGAAAACTGTTAATAGTTCACTGACTTACTCCTGGACTATAACGGGAAACACTTGCACACCATATAACAAAGAAAACATGAAATGTATAACTTTAGTATTAACTTTCAGAATCCTATTACCTCAAACTACATGTTAAGGTACACAGCTGTTCTTCTTAAGCTTACGACTGAATTGCCCACCAGCAGCCAGGCTACTCTTTAAAAAATTCTTGTAAACCTCTAATGGTTGGGTAGCAACCCTGTTAAAAATATTTTCAAAATGCCTGTTTCAGACTTGATAAGTTGGTTATTTGTGGTTTAGGCTACAATTTTGCTAAAAATTTCCATTCTAAATTTCACAGCAGAGGTGCTGGGGTGGGAATGTAGCTTTCACTATAGCAACGTACACAAGAGTGGGAGCAAGCTCATGCTGCACTCACCATGCAGCAGCAGCTCCTGTCCCATTCTGCTCATTGTAACCTTGTGCACGGGGAGGGGTTGCAGTGCCACTCAGGTTTTGTCCCATTTGCCCCTCCGTAAATGGAAATGGAGGAGCTAATGGGTCAAATATGATTGGCTTTGCAACATAGCATACGAGGTCACAGAACCAGGTGGCAACAACACTTAATTTGGAGGCCTAATCATATGTGTATTATAAGATTTCACGGGACTTTATTCAAATTCACATTTTCTGTGACCTCTGTGACAAAATCCAGACCTATTTGTAGTCCACGCAGTACCTTATACTGCATAGGGTTCCCTCAGTCCTACTTGAATGGAATGTTGTACTTTAATAATAGGCGCAGCAGGTAGTTCTGACAGACTCTACTTGATTGTTGTCTTTTGACTTATTCCATCTGGTGACTGAACACACGTAAGCCTTTTTAAGTTCAGCTGCTTCTGTCAATCAAAATATAACTTGTCAACACAAAGTGCAACTTAATGAGGAAACTGTCAAAATGCTTTCTTTAACTGAAAGGAAATACCACTTTGGCATCCATATCACACCCACTGAGAAAAGTTACGCAAAGATATTGTCAATTTCAGTTTTTAAAATTATGCTAAAAGGCTGACTGAATTATCTGTTGAAACCTGAGAGTGAAAAATGCAGCCAGGCAATTACACCCTCTTCCCCCCCACCCTCCCCAGCAAGCCCAGCCATGAGATAATTCCCGTGGTAAATAGCACTTTCCGCTATATGCAGTATAAACTGTGTAAAACACATGAATGTGCCTGGGATTTTTTTAGCAATTGGCATTTCACAGCCTGCTATTCAACCTGATTATACCTGGGTCAAATTCAACTTGGATATAACCAGGTGCATCTCCCACTGAAGTGGGTTATACTTGTTTGTCAATGGTGAACTTGCTCCACCATTTGACAGCATAGAAGGGGACTTGCAATCTCACGCTGAAATCACATATTGCTGATTGTAGTTTTCTAATGGTAGAAGGCTCTTTAGTCTAGAAGATGAAGCTATAACAAGATCCAGTGGTTGGAAGCTGAAACTAGACAAATTCAGAGTGGAAATTAAGCACTTTTAAAATTTTAACAGCAAGGGTAGTAAAACAGTAGAGAATCCATCACCTATAAATTTCAGTCAGTTGAAGTCTAAATCAGGATTGGATGGCTTTCTAAAAGTTGTGTTCTGATGCAAAAAACAGAAGTTATGGGCTTCTTTCAGGAATCACTTGGTGCAGTTCTAGGGCTGATGATGATAAAGGTCTCCGTTGGCCTGAAAATCTATGAAATAACTCTGTGCCACATTTCCTACTATTTTCCACTTTTAATTTTATTTTCAAATTAATCTAATACTTTATACATCCCAAATGTGAAACTGTTTTGTTCGTTTTTTTCTTCCAGAAAAGCAATATTCAGTCTGAGTTTCAATCAAAATTGGCCTTCTCAATACTAGAATTTCTGGCATAACAGAACTTATTTTCAATTTTTTTCCCCGTTTTGTAAAGAGTGGAGCAACAGTCTCAACATGTATCCCATAACTCGGAAAGTTTGTGTAAAATAAAAAACAGAACTTAGAATAACAAGACATTTTTGTAGACATTTAAAGGAGATGGGGAAAGGTTTTTCAGTGATGACAACGAGGGTAGAAAATGAAAGCATAGGAGGACTGTCGTCCTTTAAAGCTTAGGAACCTCTTTGATATTACAGTGATGGGACTATTGAAAACACTAAGGGCATGTCATCATGAAAATGTAGTTTGTGGCAAGCTGGAGTGGGAATGTAGCTCAACTAGCCTGCTGCAGTCTAACTGTCCTTGTGAATGCTGCCATGGCACATTAACAGTTCATTAATGTGCTTTGATCTAGTCCATCTTGAAAAGGAAATAGATCAAAGTGCATTAATGAATTGATAATGCGCATCAGCTGTTTCCAAACAGACAGGAAACTGTGGCAGGCTAGTGCAGGGTAGATTGAGCCATCTGTTTGGCCTGAACTAAACATTCCTGTAGACAAGTCCTAAAATAAGAGAGAACCAGCTTAATAATCGTGGAGAGATTTTTATTTTTTTTCCTGGTGTTGTCTCAAAATGTTCTGCTTTTTAAAGTGAATATCTAGTACAGTCAATAATATTTGGTTAATATAACAGTTTCACAAATAGTTATATATAATCCTCAGAATAACATCTGCCTAAACTCCCGATTTTTGCCACAGAGCTAAAGCTCCATTTTAATTAAGGAAAAAATTTCTTTGGTCTGTCACATACTTTTTGGGGTAGTTTGTCTTCTACAAATGTATCAAAAAAAAGACAGGTCGTCATAGGCTTGAGACCAAACCTTTCTCTGGTATTTTCTTCTCCTCCCTCAAGAAGCAGGAGACTAGCACTTGACATTTGTTGACCTATAACTTGCTTCTAATGCATGTTTATCTCAATTTTTTTTTCCAGCAAGTGATTTTACTAATTAAATGCTTTGGCTTCTGTGAACAAACTTAGAGTAGGTTTTGTTAGTGTGGCTTTTTTACATGAGGACCTGAGTTGCTGAGCATCTGCTGTTTCTGTTTACTTCAGTTGGTGCTGCAGGTGCTCAGCACCTCTACAAACTAGGCCCTTTAGTTTTGAAGCACAAAGTTTACATTTGTTGAACTCTCATCTGTATTTTAATGAGGAATTTATTGTAGTGAGCACCATAAATTGTGACGTTTCATTATCAGAATTTGTATAATCAGTGTGGTGTGTTTTTTCTCTTGTTCTTGACACATGAAAAGTAGTGTGTTGGCATAGGCACTGGTTACTGTTTAAAGCGAATAGATCAGTTTGTAGCTGTGTGTAGGATCTGGCTAAAATCATAGCTCCCATGCTCTGCTGTCTCACAGCACATAAAATACTGTGTCTCAAAATTGAGTTTGATTATTTTACTGCTCTGTAAATCTAGTATCTTTGTACATAAAACTTATTCATGTTGTCATGGCAGCAGTTTTGTTCCTGGCTGAATTGCAGACTGCGATGTATTTTAAGGATACAGTTTAATGAGACTTGTCTAACTTGTTAAATTTTTGTTTCAGATTATGATGATGGATTTTCTATGAAGCACACAGCTACAGCCCGTTTCCAGAGGAACCACCGTCTGATTAGTGAGATACTGAGTGAAAGTGTAGTACCAGACGTCCGCTCCGTTGTTACTACAGCTAGAATGCAAGTTCTCAAACGTCAAGTTCAGTCCTTAATGGTTCATCAGGTAAAGATTAATTACCTAAAATTTATTAAATATAATAGTTCTGGGCTGGACTCCAAGTTTAAAATCATTTGGATTATCTACATGAATGTACTTGTTGAAGTGTCAATACTCTTCATGCCCCAGATAACTAACCTCTCCCTGGTTTTTTGGGAGGAGCAAGGGATAAGTCCAAACTTCTGTGATTCCCATGCATCATACAATGTCACAATTTTGTATCTACTAAAGGATAAAGTGTAGTGATTAAGAGGTGTAGATTAACCTCTTAATTATCACAATACATCACGTCACAGTCCTCTGCAGTTCTATAACCCTTCAACAGGTAAAGAAAAGCTTTTGATTTAAAGATATTGGTGCAGTTGTAACTTTCAGTAGCTTGTTACCTGTAGCTGTGTAGTTGTTAGTGGCCATCTTTTTAATGTGGCAAATCTCCCCCTTTTTAACATTTGTAACTGAAAATTAAAAGCATAAGTGAGTGTCTAATAACTCACATTTAAGACACATTCAATTAACTTCAACTGTACAGATTTCTGTGTGTGTACACCAATTGAAAAGACAAGGCTGATTGATATATATTGTGTGTGTGTATGTATATACATAACACTTGGGCAAATTAGGCAGAGACAAGAAAGAGTGAAGATTTCTTTTTAAATTGCAAAAGAAAGGGGAAAATGTGTTGCATCCGATTGACTTCTCCCATTTTAATCTTCATTTGTATTGTACTAGTGCATATAATGCGCTAGACACTGTAAATGTATAGAAAGACAGATTGCATGTCTGAAGAGTGCAAGCTCTTCAGGTCAAGCACCTATCATCTTCTGTGTTTGTAAAGGGCCTAGAACTCCTTCAGGCACAATATAATCCATCCAATTTCTTTGATTTCTTATTGCTACAACTTAGGGATGGGGGGGCTTCCCTCATTTGTACATTTCAGCTATTGAGCATCAAATCAGGAAAGTCAGATTCCACCATAAGGGTGAGATGGATATAAAAAAATTGATCTACATAGTTTGTATGCATCAAAGCATTTTATCCAGTATTTGGTATATTTGAGTATTAAGTTTCATAACTCGGTTACTTTCATTTTTAGCGAAAACTGGAAGCTGAGCTCCTGCAAATAGAAGAGCGCCACCAGGAAAAGAAGAGGAAGTTCTTGGAAAGCACAGAATCCTTTAACAATGAACTGAAGAGGGTACAACTTTAAAATGTGTTCTCTCCTTCTAGGACACTACTTGTTGCACATTATTCAAAGAGAGTCCTCTGCCCAGCTTCAGTCTAGCTCTTTTAAATATAGAGGGTTCATATTCTAGCATATTTTTTGTGGTGCCCCAGAGCTATAGAATGCAGTGAGTCTTAGCCAGAGGACTTCCATGTACCTTGGTGATTCCAGGCTTCTGCAATGGCCCAGTGGGGTTATTGGCAGCCAACATAATTAAAAGCAGCTTTCAGACTGGTCTAACTGAAGTCAAGGAGACCAGCACTGTGCTCCCAAGGTCAAGAGATAGCAAAGATATTTTAAAGCCACCTTTGTGTGCATGCTTCTCAAATGCACTGTGTATCCCTTGAATAGAGCTGAGGATCAAGGCCTACATTGTTTTTCTGTTTTTGCTGCATAGTCTTATCACAGATCTCTGTGACAGAACTGAACTTCTATAGCTGCTGGAGCTCTCCATTTTACATTCTTAAACTTAGCAAACCAAGGTGCAAACATTGTCCCATGCAGAACTACTGAACTCAGAATGAGGTTTTCCTCTGGGTTGTGTTTCAGAATGCATTCTTAATGCACAAGATATCTGCTTTGCCTGACACCAAAATGCTAAACTGAGAGAGCAAAGTGCTGGATTTATAAAAGGACTCTTCTCTTCTGATTGCTAGTTATGCAGTTTGAAGGTGGAGGTGGACATGGAAAAAATAGCAGCTGAAATTGCTCAGGCTGAGGAACAGGCCCGCAAGAGGCAAGAGGAAAGGGAAAAAGAAGCAGCTGAGCAAGCTGAACGCAGTCAGACTAATGCAGCACCTGAGGAAGAGCAAGCAGTTAACAAGACAGAGGAGAAGAAGGAAGAAGAGAGCACTCCCATGGAGACAGGTAACAGCTCTTGAAGTTTGGCTTCAGAATTCTCTTACGTCAATACAACATGCAGGAAGGGCCATTACTAAGGTTTAGGGGTTTTTCACCTTTAAATAACCTCAATTTTGAAAAGGGAAAAAAAGTATAGCAACAAAAACAGCATATTGTGCAGGATGCGTGATGCACCCAGTAGAAAAGATTTGATTTCCAAACCTTCCCTAAATCTCACCCTATCTTTTAGTCATTAATGTAGATTGAAACAAAACAGGGAGTTTTTTCACTGCATCAGTGAAGGAGGAGAGGGAGCTCTCCCTCTGTTTTTAGCAGACATGGGAAAGCTGCACTTCCCTGGCTGTACCTGTCGTCTTTAACCCTTGTTTACCTCCCCCACTGTCAAATTTGCTTGCCAAACCAAAAGTGGTGGCACTAGTGGAAGAATTAGATATTGAAAGCATGACTGCATCATTCTGAACCACAGCTTGTTGTCATAACAGCTGGGGGTAGGTGAGCATGGTAGGGAAGTTGAAGTTCTGTTGCTTTATTTTCTTTTTTTTTTTATTTGTGGCTACCATTCTTCTTAGGGTTAGAGGCTGCAGAGTACTTTTAAGAAGTAGTGTGGAAGGTACCTTATATATGCATGCATGTTTTATGAGATTTTTCCAGAGCAGTAACTACTAAAAATTTCTAAACAATGTAAATTATTGATCTCAAATAGTAACAAAGATATCCCTGACCATTCTTTCTCTCCCGTAACTCTCTAGCACCTAAAATGTATTTGCATAGTCAACTATAGTGGTGTAAATGACACTGAGAAATGTCTTCTTCCAGAGGAGGCTCACCCAGAAGAAACTACAGAGAACCAGCAGAATGGTGAGGAAGGAACGTCCACACCTGAAGATAAGGAGAGTGGCCAGGAAGGGGTTGACAGTACTGCAGAGGAAGGAACTAGTGATAGTAACACTGGTTCAGAGAGCAATAGCGCAACTGTTGAAGAGCCTCCAGCAGACCCTACCCCTGAGGATAGTGAGAAGAAAGAATAAATATTGGCTTATTCCATGTCTCTTCTTAACAAAGTATTGTTTTGAGTTTAAAATGTGCTGTTGTGTGGTTTTTTTTTGTTTCTTTGTTTTGTTTTATATCTTCCTTGTCCATATCATTTGTCACCAAAGGATACTGGGCATTAACTACTTGATTATCATAAAGTATCAACACCAGCGTGGCCAACCTAAAGGGACCTTTGGGGGTGAGGAATGTCTTGATAGTAACCTAGAAAGGAAAAGACAGTATTTGTGTCCTTTACCAGTGCTCTATGATATAAAGATAGTATCCTTCATGGGCTGGATTCCTTCCCTCCAGCCCAAGTTAATAATTTTTTACATAAGAAATATCAGGTACCTACTCTGTCTGTTCTAACTAGGAACTCCTTCAGTGACTGATGTGGCATCCCCTCCCATTCAGCTGAAGACTGGGTAAAGTACAGCTTGGGTTTGACCTTTTGTGCGGGTCACCAGTCCATTCCAGTTCTCTGCCTTAGCCTCAGGTGTTTTCCTCCAAATCCATCATCTTGGTTATCATAAGGGAGTACTAAATATGTAGCCAGGGAGTTGATATCTCAACCCTGGATGTTAATGAAGTTGCATTGAATTGGCTGTTGGGGAAACTTTTGTTTGCAGCATTTGTATTCACTTCTATACAGTAAACACTGGTTGGGATTAAAATTTTTAGATGCTCTAGTGCAGTTTGCATTGGTGCCAACGAAGAAACTCCATTTGTTCCAGGCCATAATAGCGAGATCAGACCTCTTATTGCATAAGCCCCTCCACAGTTTGTTTTGCTTTACTTTGTTTCTCTCTCTCTCAAACTAACTTTTAAATTCCTCTGGCTAAAATAATGGATTTGTCTTTCAGGTAGTTGTCATGTTGTTATCCATATGCCAGGAAAAGAGCATGAAGTGTTAAAAGGGATAAAAGTACAGCAGCATGGCATGTGTTGCCACTTTGCTTTTATAGCTGCCTCCCTTTTTGCCAAGTGCAATATCTCCAGTAAGTTCCAAGTCCTTCAGCTTTTGCTCACTGAAAACTTGCCTTTAAATCTGTGAAGAGCTTTTCTCAATGAGGGCTGCAGGACTTGGTCCTAATTCTCCTGTGTGGTCTCTGCTCTCTTTCGTGCAGTAACAGTAACTGTTTCACAAGAGAGAAAAGGCAGGTTGTTCTTGTATGCTCTGAAAAGTTGTGTGCACATTTCCAAATGATCAGAAGCTCGATCTGCTTCAAATGCTATTACTGTGGTTATGGTAAGCCTCAGGGCTGTTTATGTAATGTGGGATTCGTATCCGCCTCAGTCCTTGTTCGTCTATGCTCTTTGATGCCTTTGTTCAGTACAAACAACTTTATCCAAAGGTGTGGCAGAAATATAAAGCAAGGGAATGTTTAAATGTCATATTTCTTGCCCTCCCATGCTTACTTTGTTGTGAACTGAGAACAAACAATAATAAATAGACACCTCCCTTGACGTGAGCTTTCAAAATCTCTCTGGCAGTTTCAAAACATGAAAATTTTGTTATCCCCCACCCCAAACCACCACCCCTTCCAAATAAAATGCTCAGTAACTTTTGATAAAATTAAGGCAGACACAAGACATTTCATGACTTTTTCCAGCTAAAAGAGACCACACGATGCATTTGCTTCATGTAAACTCTAGTATGTTTTTACTGAATAATAGTATTTCTGATAGTGTGTTCTTTTAAAAAAAAAAAAAAAAAAAAAAAACACAAAAGAAAAACACACCCTTTTGGTCTTTTTTTAAATGTTCTAAACATAATAAAATAGAACATTTAAAAAAAAAAAAAAAAAAAAAACCTGCATCGGTCTGTTATCTGTCTATTCAGACATTGACTATGTTTGATACAACGAGCTTCCCCCTCCTTCCCCACCCCAGCACTTCTCCCTTTTAAATCAGAGATGAACTAAAATTTCAAGTCCACTCACTATACACAAGCCTCATTTCTGTAGTATATTAAATGCAAAAAGTTATTCTGCAATAATACTTGTCTTTGGGTTGGTTTGGGTTTTGGTTTTTGTATTTGCTCTTTGCTGAAGAGCTAACATGCCAAATATCTCTGAAAAGAATTCTAATTGTGTCTTTCAATTTAAACTACTGAACACAAAAGATTTGAAGTGGAAATGCCATAAGGAGCAGCTGGCTTGTGAACCTTTTGCATATAAACATTTAACTCCCCTTGACTGACTTGAAATAATAACTGAAATGTTGTTAGAACAAAATGAAATTTCCACAACATGTTTTGGGTTGGATTAAAAGCAATAATTGGTTTGCAAGAGCTGAAGAACCAACTGTGAAATCTGAGTATTTTAACATCCTAGCATAAATTCTGCCATGGGTCACTGCTGTGCAGCCCCCTTGACATCAGAGGATTTCACAAACATTAAGGAGGGCTGGACTTGGCCTTTGGGTTCCCACAGGCAAATTGTCACTAAATCATATATTGCAACTAAATCATATATTGCATTACTTCCTTTTAAATTGTGCATTTGCTGTGTATACATGCAAAATGCACTATGGGCATATCATTTCCTCTTGCTGTACATACTGGTTAGATTCATGTACACACTGTCCAGGAGGGGAACTGAATATGTAAGATGCTATTTCTTAACCTCTTGACAGTTGGTGCTGAGTAGAGGCTTTCGCTGGACTGCCATCGGTAATCTTTAGAACATGTGGGTTCTTGTGTGAAACAGCATTGGAACTTGCCATCTAGAGTATTGCTTTAAGTCCTTATTATGGAAATTATACTAACATCTCACACACACACACGATCACAAGCTTCACCTAGCTTCAGCGTGCATATGTTTTGTCTTGTTTTACCCTTTGGGCAAATCTTGTTGGAATAATAACACATTTTCAAAACATTTGCTTGTTGAGGCAGTGAAGAATACGCTTGTTATATAACCATGCCAGTGAAAAGTGAATATTGCTTGCACACCAGGAATGATTATAAACCAGTTAATACAGATAATTTAACTTTAGATGTTTGTTAAAATGTACACATCGGCATACCTATCTTTTTAATTAGTACTGCAGATTAAATAGCATAAAATACAAAGATCAAAATACAGTTGGAAGTAAGGGAGGATGGTAATTAATGGATCTTTCATAGCTTAGCAGAGATAAAACAGCAAACTACCCAAGTGGATTATTTAATTCTCTAAAAGGAAAATCGATAGTTATGATTTTGGCACGTGTCCTGAGGAGAAAAGTGCTTATTGATGATTGGGTGGGGAGAGAATTCTAAAACATGTGAGTGTGGAAGCTTTGATGGAAATCTTGGTTACACCTGAATCTTGTGGAAAAGATTGCTTGATTTTTTTTTTTTAATGTCTTTTTGTATGCTTTTTAAAACAAGCCATGTGAAACAAAGACCAAAACCTAAAAGCTGTTCTAAATACTGTCTGTAAAAGTCAGGCTCTCCTCAGGTGAGATGAGTGGTGTTCGAACTTTATGCTTAAACAGCTGTATCTGTATTGGTTAAATTACATTTCAGGAGTTTCCCACCTTTAACTTCACAAATTTGTTCCTGGAAACACAGCTACTAAGATTCTTGAGAGGAGTGAATTTTTCTAGAAATTACATGTTTGGTTGTAACTGCTCCAGAAAGGTAGGTATCTATGTATGGTTTTAAAAGTCCCTCTAACAATTTGGCTAAAGAAATGTACCACCCTGGGGAAAAAAATAGTATCTGATTTAGATACAACAAGCTTGATAATCTAGGTGCTCATGCTAAATTCAGCTACACGTTTTCTTGCTCTCTTGGGTGGAAGAGAGACCTTTAATAAGCAGTATCAGATTAATTATATACTTGTCACTACAAAAGACTTTTTTTAATTGCCTTCCAGACCAAAGGCAAAATTTGTCACAAAGAAATCTAAACTTGTCTTAACTACCCCCTTCAAAAGTGTTTAGTTCCTACATAATATAAAAATTCTCAAATTGTTACACAGATACTTTATTTGAATCACAGAAGCCTTGATCCACAAAGGGTTTTGGGTATTGCAATGCTGAGCATCATGGCACCTAGAAAATCACAGGAACACCACTGCAATCCACAAAGCCTGAATTAGGCACTTACGCTCCCTAGACAATGAATTGGGGGAGAGAGGCGTCTTTCAGTGCGATAGGTAAGGGGCTACTGATGAGGGGGGATTGTGCTAAATCCTACCCCTCGGTCAGAGGCAGGTGCCTATCTCTGCTTAGTGATCCCCAAATGGGAATTCATCTGGTTGCGGGAATGAGTTAGATGCCTGGCTCGGTCCACACAAAGGAGCTGGGGGAGAGGGGGTGCCACCCACCTTTTAACTTTTAGCCCAGTGGTTAGCATTCACCTAGGATGTTTGAGCCCTAGGTTTAATTCCACCTTTGCCAGAGGGGAGAATAGATTGGAACAGGGGTCGCTTACATCTCAGAAGAGTGCCCTAGCCACTGAGCTCTCAGATATTGTATGTAGACTATAGAATTGTGCTCTTTCTCTTGCTGTATGACTTTTGAGTCTTTATCCACAGTGCAACAGTCATTGGGTCAGAGAGAGAAGAGAGATTGTGAGAATGACTCTAGTCCAGCGGCTCAGGCACCCACGTGTGGTTAGTGACCCAGGGGCCAGCCCACCTGCTCCAATCACTCATTTATCCACAGTGGAAGAGCTTCAGCAGAAGAGATGGAGGGAGCCCTGCATCAGAGTATCCCAGAGCTCAGTGATTAGAACATTCCTGAAAGGTGGGAGACCCCTATTCAAATCCTCCTCCCCACCAACAACCGTCCGTAAGAGCAGGTAAATTTTACCTGGGTCTCCCACATCCCAGATGAGTGCTCTAACTATTGGGTTAAAAATTATAAAGTGGATGGCAGCAGCACCTCCTCAGTCTACCACATCAGGTTCCATTTAAAATCTGGTCAGTCAGAGGCTGCCCATGGGATTGGGTCCTGCACACAACTAAGGTGGATGCACACTTGCTTTCCCCCAGGTCACGAATTGCTCAGGGGTTTAGGTGGAAAATACAGTGTCTGGAGAGCTAGACAGAAGCACCGGTGTACATGCTCAGAAACATTATGCGCCTAAACTCATTTGGTGCCATAGTTTGGTGGGAGTTTTGTGGATCATAGTGGAGACTAAAAGTGGGACAGACTCCTAAACCCAAGACTTTGGTACCTGTGTGGATATGGGCTTGAGCTACTAATGTAATTGATTCTTGCAAATGTTTAGTTCTTAGTTTTGCGCTATTAGTGCAGAGGCTTTTAAGTCTGAAAATTCTGACAGCTGTTAATATTAAACTGTAACTTGCTCTAACCTATTCTTACTCCGACAATTAAAGTTACCTCTCTGTAAATTTGCTTAATTCTGTTACTTTTGAGTCTGTTCAGTTGCTCAGGGGTAAACATTGTGTAAGCATCTGCCATTATGTTGTTCTCATCCCATTTGGAACATGTAATTAGCAACAGAACATACACAGTGGGGAACTCCCTTTGTTAAAATCAAATTATTATTATTATTTATTGGAAGAGGATAGAAAGGCAGGGCTGTTGCCTTTCTTAACTGATTAACATGTTGGCCCTAATTAGCACTTTTTATATTTCTTAGTAGGATGGTTAATTTAGATATAAAACATGGAATACCTGACACACTAACTCTTCTTTCATTCCCCCTGGATAGCCTTATACAGTGCACACAGGGATTTTTTTCAAGTTCTGCTGCTGATCTGTATCCAATCAATATTATGTGCTCTTTAGAAATGAGGCAGTATTGGTGCTATTGGCTGTAAATGGTAAGTCATTCCTTTGATTAGATGCAGAGATTCCTTTCTTCTTTCATAAGACTATTTGCTAACATTAAGAGACCTAGCTGTTGTGAACTCCTATGTTGTAACAGCTTTTATCTGCAAGGTTGTGGTTTTTTTAAGTTGTTTTTTGTATTCAGCAAGAACATATGGCATATTTTAATAGTAATTACTGGCAGAGACAGGATGTCTTGCAGTAAAGGGTGTGTGTGAAAAGGAGCAGGTAAATTTTTCAGTGATAAAATTAATTCTTCTGAGCACTATGGAACCCATTTGACCTAATTCCCAGTAGGTGATAAACCTGCAAAAACATTTTAAGTACCAGCTCAAGGACATAGAATAAACTCTTGAAATGAATACACACCTCGTTTGCTGTCATAGCTTATCCCTGTCTAACTCCCCTCCCTGCCCCCCCCCCCCCGAAAAAATCATGGAACTGCGATGACATTGGCTGCTATCACATTGTTCATTTTGATTTTGTGTGGTAGCCTGGCCTATTTAGATTGCAGACTCCTCTGGGCAGGAACTGTCTACCACTCTGTGTTTGTACAGTGCCTAACACATGGGGCTCCAATCTGGGTTGGTAGGTACACACTACCTTAATAAACATAGGTTTCAGAGTAACAGCCATGTTAGTCTGTATTCGCAAAAAGAAAAGGAGTACTTGTGGCACCTTAGAGACTAACCAATTTATCTGAGCATGAGCTTTCGTGAGCTACAGCTCACTTCATCGGATGCATCCGATGCTCAAATAAATTGGTTAGTCTCTAAGGTGCCACAAGTCCTCCTTTTCTTTTTAATAAACATAATTATTAATAACATGTATAATTATAATAGGATAACATTTTTAAAATCCTTATGCTTCAGGGCATAAACTGATCACCACTGAGCTAGGATGAGGAGAAATGTCCCCCTATAATACAACACAGTTAAGTATTGTATAGGCATTATATAATTAGGTACATTCTGAGGCACATTTGTGAGAATTCCCCTGAAGTATCAGAGACCAGGGTTGGAAGCCTTTAACACTGCTGTTTTGCAGTGTGCCCACTAGTGGGGCTAGAAGCAAGTAGGCCAGGTCTGTTTGTTCTTTCCCTGACAGCTCTCAAAGCTATGCCTCCAGCACCTACTAGTAGATTTTTATTAAAAGTTTTCAAAGTGGTTCAAGTAGCCCAGGTAAGTAAAGAGTTTCCTTATTTCTATCAGTAATGCCCAAGAAACCCAGGCATGAAAGTATAAGCATAAGAAAAGGAAAAGTGTAGGAAGCTTTGAGTGATATGGAATTAATCTCAGCATCAGGCCCTGAGCTGCAGAGGTATTTAGGCACCTAAAGCTATAGATCACCACAAAAGTGCCTAAACAAGTTAGCTGCCTCAAGTGCATTGAAATCCATGGGATTTGGGGGCCTAACCTGCTTAGGCATGTTTGAAAATCCCACCAGGTGCCTGCCTACACCTTTAGGTGCCTAAAATACCTTTTAAAAATCTGACCTGATGTGGCTGAAGTTGGTTTTCTACATAAAAGGGAATCGCATTTCTTTTAGACTAATGCTACTAATCTGGAAAATCACCTGAGTATTCTTTGGAATACTTTTGTAAAGCTCATCCATATCAAGTAGGATGTGCATTTATATGTAAATGGCTGTTTGTTTAAGAGCAAATCTCTGTTCTGTATGATACAATGGAATAAAACAGTGAGACCGAGATGGATTAAATATCAACTGTTACATGGGTGGTAGTTAGGATGACTCACTGTGTGTGGTGGGTGATGAAGGGAGACTGAGCTTAAATGCCTTTGAAGTTAAATGAGGCTGCTGTTTAAAATATACATCAGGGGTCAGCAACCTTTCAGAAGTGGTGTGCCGAGTCTTCATTTATTCACTCTAATTTAAGGTTTTGCGTGCCAGTAATACATTTAACGTTTTTAGGAGGTCTGTTTCTATAAGTCTATAATATATAACTAAACTATTGTTGTATGTAAAGTCAATAAGGTTTTTAAAATGTTTAAGAAGCTTCATTTAAAATTAAATTAAAATGCAGAGCCCCCTGGATCAGTGGCCAGGACCCGGGCAGTGTGAGTGCCACTGACAATCCACTCACGTGCCGCCTTTGGCACACGTGCCATCGGTTGCCTACCCCTGATATACATCAATGTTGTACAACAGCTCAGGGCAGGAATTGAAGAAGAAGAATGTATCTACCTGAAAGTTAAGTGGGGACTTTAGATGGACAATCTGATTCTGCCTAAGCCAGAATTTTGGGATACTGAGGATAACGCTTGTCCACCCGCAAAGCAATGCCGTGGTGTTTTAAATGCCCATGAAGCTCAGAAGACCTTTGCTTTATGTCTCATCCATAAGAAAGCAGTATGTCACCTCCTAATCCTGTGACAGGGCATTGGCTCAGAACCAGTGCTTAAAGTGGTCTGAAAGAAGTGGGGAGTTGTAATGGGTCATCTGTCCCCTTTAAGGGTAGTGGGGCCTAGGGGATCAGCCAGACCTAGTTCCACAGAATGCCCCTGTTAAGGTTTGGAGAGTTTTGAGATCCCCAAAAGCCTAGGAAAGTGGGAGAGGCAGTTACAGGGAGAGAGGAAGCAGTCCTGGGGGTATAGTTTGTGTTTGCGGGGAGACCTGGTCTACTTTCCCTTTCAGGGCCCCGGACCAGGAGCCTTGAACACAGAGCAGGGCAAGGCTCCTGTCTCTCCCAACTAACCAGGACCAGCTCTGGGAAAGAGGTATGGGACATATCTATATGGATATATGGGAACATAGAGATATGTTCTCGGAACAGGGAGATACCAGCAGAGGAAGGTGACCCCAAGGGGAACAGTAAGCCAGGGGTGGAAGAACTGATTGGCCTGAATCAGTGAGGACAGCCCAACCAGGAGAACTGTGGCCAAATCAAAGTTTATTAGGATTATTTTGTTTTGATTTTTAACATCTAGTTTATAGGAAGCACCAGCAAAGCAGTATTCCTTCAAGAAGAGATTTCCCAGAATGCTTTGAGGAACACCCCAGCAGACAGAAATGTGGCTAAACTGTTCATTCAAATTGACTCTTTCCCCAGGGTCCAGTCACCATGCTTCAATGACTCTTTAATTAGTTACACAGAAGTGGAACAGCTTCAGCAAGAGAGAGAAGGGAGCCCTACATCAGAATATCCTATAGCACCAGTAGTTAGAGCACCTGTGTGGGACATGGGAGACCCAGGTTTAAGTGCCTCCTCAAACAGGGGGAGAAAGGATTTGGACTGGGGTCTCCTATGCCTCTTGGTGATACGTGTGGGGGACTGGACACTGGGTTTCCCAGGTGGGTGCCCTGACAACCAGGCTGCAGAATCATTCTCACTCTGCTTGGCTCTGACTCTTTGAGGATTTATATATAGTGGAATAGCCACATCAGAGTATCTCAAGCTGTTCCACCTGAGTGGTGAGGGAGACCCCTGTTAAAATCCTTTTTCTTCCCCCTTCTCTGTCTGAGGGGGAATTGAACCTGCGTCTCCCACATTCCAGGCAAGTGGTCTAGCCTCCAGGTGAAAAGTTATAAGGTATAGGTGGCAGCACCAGCACTTGTGAGATTTTGAATGGGACCCGATCTGGGAGGCAGCGTCTGAGCATGCCTACCTGATTATGCCTGTGGCCAAGATAGGCGTCTGTCCACCTGTCTTCATCTGATTTGTGGATCATTTGGGGTTCAAGGGAGATAGGTATCTGGGTGCCTGGAGTGGGGCCGCAGTGCACATGCCCGGAAGCAGAATCTTAAGCACCGAGGGAACTTTTTCTGCAAAGAATGTAGGTGCTGATTGTGTTTAGGCAGCAGTTGAGTTGAAGTTTTGTATGTTGAAGTGGAGCCTAAAACTCTGGGGGCTAGGCACTGAAATACCTTTGCAGAGCTGGGACTCTCTAGAAACTGGCTAATCAGCAGTATCTCAAATAGGGTTAATTACAAGGATTACTACAAAGTCCAGCCATTGAAGGCAGTGGGGATTAATTACCCTAAGTAGGGGAGTGTGCCGAGGACTGTAAGAGTGAGTAAAGAGACTCGTTCTGGCTTGTTGAGCTGATCTGGCAAACACAACCTCTATGGAATGAAAAGTAGAATCTGGCTCTGAAAGCTTTTGTGCCTTCATTTATGCATAAAGCATAAACTGTCCTTTATTTGCCCCTTTGCTTATACCCCTGCCAAAAAAAGATGCATCCCCTTAATAGAAGTAGCTACCAGGACTAATCAAATAGTTAGGTCAAAACAAATCTATCCCAGGTTCATAAATCAATGAGTGAATTACCGAGACAGTTAGTGTCCGTTTATGGAGCCAAGGCATGAATCGGAGAGAGATGGATTAATGAATACAGGATCATGAAGGATTACAGCAAATGCAGCCACTAGGTGTCCCTCGTAAACCTTTATAGCTGTCAAGCTACAGTAAGAATTACAGTTAAGTAGCTAAAAGGAGTACTTGTGGCACCTTAGAGACTAACCAATTTATTTGAGCATGAGCTTTCGTGAGCTGTAGCTCACGAAAGCTCATGCTCAAATAAATTGGTTAGTCTCTAAGGTGCCACAAGTACTCCTTTTCTTTTTGCGAATACCGACTAACACGGCTGTTACTCTGAAACCTGAGTTAAGTAGCTGTCAGGGATAAGAATGTAGATGTTGTTCTATTCTGGCTTGGAAGACGTCTATTAGCAATGAACTCCAGAAAGGACAGTATCAAGAATCTCTAGTTAGGGCATATTACACATGGCTTATCAAATTCTGATCAGAGCCTGAAACTGCACAATTATCTAATTTGGAAGTATATTTCCCTGCCTATTAAGGCTGTAGGATACGTTGATTCCATATTATAATAATCCTTATTTTCCTCCATCACTGACTGTGAGCAACAGCGGTGGATTTCTTGCCTGTCCCAAGCTATGAGAGAAATAAGTGAACAAATCAAGAAAACACCATAATATTTTTTTATTGTCAAATTTAAAGCCACTTTTCATATGCAACAAGCAGAGAGTAAAGCGGTGCCTTGGAAGAACTTGTGTGGAATCCATTATGCATGTACTTTAGGAAAAGGTGTACTTAGAGAAAGGAAAGAAAAGATGGTATCCAGGAACAGCAGAGAGAAATTTAATGACAACTTCTGTGTGTCACCAACAGTAATCCCTTTAATATGGAATATGATTGATAAGCCCAGTTTTACATGCAAAGGAAAGCATCTTGCATACATTTTACAGCTCTATAGTTGCAGTTGAAAATGGCACACATCAGAGTGAAGTGTCAATCTGCCAGGTACTGTTTGCATGAAGTATCTTGTCAACTGGATTTAGTGGCTCTGTGCACTTTGTCCCAAGATATGCAGCCTACATTGAGTTCCCCAAAAACTAAAGAGCTTCAAGGGTCTTGTGAGGTTTCTTTGCACAAGATTTTAACTTCAGGTTGTTTTTGCAAAATGTGAGAAATTGTGGTTGAAAGGAAGAAGAACCACATAGAATGTCAGTAAATGCCTTCAGAATCCACTGGCCCAGTCTGTTGCATGCACTGCAGAAAGGAGTCACTAAACATCATACAGCCAAATATACCTGTTTTCTTAACTTTCCAGGCACTAACTATGTATGGGTTGGAAAGCTACACGGAGGCTTTCCCATGCAATTAGTATAGGTCAAATTGTTTTCTCAGATACATTGCTGTAAATCTGGAGTGACTCCACTGCAGTCAATTCAGTTATTAGGGGAGGTAATCTGGAGTTGCACTGATTTAACAGAGAGCAAATTTTGGTCCCTAATGTTTGCAAAGTTCTTTGATTCTTGGGGAAAGGTGATAAGGAAGTGCAAAAAACTTCAGTCTGTGGTACACAACAACAGTAAACTGACATTATGTCTTCACTGGCAAAAAAGATGGGTTTTTACAACAAGATACCGAATGCATGTTCACCCAATTTTACAAGGAGCAGACGAGGCATAGGCTGCTATTAGCAAGATGTAACTAGGCAAGTTCAACACGATACCCCTGCCTCTCCTGCCGGGTTTGATCTTAACTAGCTACATTGTGGTAAAAAATACAGAGCCTAGCCTTCGCTAGGATTTTACATTGAGAGCACTAACACACATTAGCTTTCTCGCTATAAGAACACGCCTTTTTGGCAATGAAGACAAAGGTCCTGTGTTTTTTAAAGGTATTTAGGCCCCTGCACATGCAGATAGACAACTCGTGGGGTTTTCAAAAGCACCCATGTGCCTGGGAGTTAAACACAACCTACTGCATTCACCAGACCAGAGTATCCCCAGCTGCTAGCCCTATTTGCCATGGGGGCACTGCATGAGAGCTTACAGAATAGGTACAACACTCCTCTGTTGCCAGAAACAAAAAAATCACTTTTTCTCTGGGACTGGGACAGAGACGTTCTTTGTTAGTGGTCACAAATGATCCTTCTGATGGTTACAGCAGGGAAGGTGAACTCTCTGTGTGACTCTTAGGCCTTGTCTACAATACAAAATTAAGTCGACTTCACTTAGGTGTATGTACAGCCACTGAGTAATTACTGCAGTTTTGGATGTTCCGACTCGCTCCTGTCGGCAGTGCCCATCCTCACCAGGAGAGCTTCCACCGATTTAACTGGCATTGCAGGGCACTGACAGCCCCGGAGTCCCACCACCAGGGCTGACTGTCCGGAGCCCCACCACCACTTCCTGGTGAGAGATTGAGAGAGAAAAGGGAGGAGAGCTCACGCCAGGCAGTGGCCAGGCATGGGCTATCCTCCCCACCTGCGATCCCTCATTGGGAGGTGGCAGCAGGACTCCAGCTGTCAGCCGTTGGCATCAGGGCTGACACCCAACAGACAATGTAAGTAACTCCGTGTCTACACGGACACTGCGTTGCCCTACTTACATCAACCTAAGCGCTGTGCCTCTTGCAGAGGTGGAGTTACTAAATCGATGTAGTGGGCCATTTACATCGACAGGATCATCCTGGTAGTGTAGACACTTACAGAGGTAGTGTAGACGTAAGCTGCCTCTCTAGTGTAGACCAGGCCTAAGTTTCCTGCTTAGTAGAATGACTCCTGTGATAGTTACCTACATCCCACAGGGGTTTCTGAAGTTTAATCAGTTTTATAAGGTGCTGTGAGGTGCCTTTTGATAGTGATTTGGAGCCAGATCCTGCAAACTTTCCTCATAAGAAACTCATGTTGAAACCAATGGGCGTGCATCTGGCAAGCTGTCAGTTTGCAGGATTGGGTCCTTGCTCTGGTTTTTCCTGTCTCTTGCTGTTTTGTTCTCTCCCCTTTCCTTTCGTTGGTGTTTTGACCTTCAGGGTTTTCTTTGAAGTGGCTTTTTGTTATTGTCAAGGCTGCTCATCATCTCACAGCAACATCACTCTCAGCCTTGCTTACACGTTTGTTAGATGTGAAAGGCCACAATTCACTGTAAACAGCTAAAGTTTAGTTCTGTTCTTTGTTATCTTGTTCTGTTGAGATGGGGCAAGAAAGCATCCTTCTGGAGTTCTTAACCATGAAAGAAATGAACAAACGTAAAAATGAGAATTGGCATGGTGATGAGAGCATAAAAACTCAGTCTGCATATCCTGTTATTTTCTACCACGGCTGGAGCGTGTTCAGAGAATCACAGAACTCTGAGGTGAAGAATAACAAATAAGTGATCCAGACAATGCAGGAATGTTTCCTATTGTCATGTATAGTCCTTTGTCTCTAGTTTTTAAATATCCCAAGTGATGGGCTTAAATCCACTACACCTGTGACACAATGACCTAATCTCACCGCTAGGAAGTTTTTTGTTCTATTCAGCCTAATTTTTCCCTCTTTTGATTCATCCTACTAGACCTAATTACACATCCTTGTACCATCCTAAATAATTATTCCCCTTCATTGGTGTTAACACCCTTCAGATATTTGTAGACTGTTAACTATCGTATCCCCTCTTAGCCATTGATTAGCCAACCTATGCACAATTAGTTCTCTTAGCCCTGGTCTACACTAGGACTTTAGGTCAAATTTAGCAGCGTTAAATCGATGTAAACCTGCACCCGTCCACACGATGAAGCCCTTTATTTCGACCTAAAGGGCTCTTAAAATCGATTTCCTTACTCCATTCCTGACAAGTGGATTAGCGCTTAAATCGGCCTTGTTGGGTCGAATTTGGGGTACTGTGGACACAATTCGACGGTATTGGCCTCCGGGAGCTATCCCAGAGTGCTCCATTGTGACCGCTCCGGACAGCACTCTCAACTCAGATGCACTGGCCAGGTAGACAGGAAAAGAACCACAAACTTTTGAATCTCAGTTCCTGTTTGGCCAGCGAGGCAAGCTGCAGGTGACCATGCAGAGCTCATCAGCAGAGGTGACCATGCAGAGCTCCTCAGCAGAGGTGACCATGACGGAGTCCCAGAATCGCAAAAGAGCTCCAGCATGGACTGAATGGGAGGTACGGGATCTGATCGCTGTATGGGGAGAGGAATCTGTGCTATCAGAACTCCGTTCCAGTTTTCGAAATGCCAAAACCTGTGTCAAAATCTCCCAGGGCATGAAGGACAGAGGCCATAACAGGGACCCAAAGCAGTGCCACATGAAACCTAAGGAGCTGAGGCAAGCCTACCAGAAAACCAGAGGCGCGAACGGCCGCTCTGGGTCAGACCCCCAAACATGCCGCTTCTATGATGAGCTGCATGCCATTTTAGGGGGTTCAGCCACCACTACCCCAGCCGTATTTTTTGACTCCTTCAATGGAAATGGAGGCAACACGGAAGCAGGTTTTGGGGACGAAGAAGATAGCTCACAGCAAGCAAGCAGAGAAACCGGTTTTCCCGACAGCCAGGAACTGTTTCTCACCCTGGACCTGGAGCCAGTACCCCCCGAACCCACCCAAGGCTGCCTCCTGGACCCGGCAGGCGGAGAAGGGACCTCCGGTGAGTGTACCCTTTTTAAAATACTATACATGGTTTAAAAGCAAGCATGTGAAAGGACTAATTTGCCCTGGCATTCGCGGCTCTCCTGGATGTACTCCCAAAGCCTTTGCAAAAGGTTTCTGGGGAGGGCAGCCTTATTGCGTCCTCCATGGTAGGACGCTTTACCACTCCAGGCCAGTAACACGTACTCGGGAATCATTGTACAACAAAGCATTGCAGTGTATGTTTGCTGGTGTTCAAACAACATCCGTTCTTTATCTCTCTGTGTTATCCTCAGGAGAGTGAGATATCATTCATGGTCACCTGGTTGAAATAGGGTGCTTTTCTTCAGGGGACATTCAGAGGTGCCCGTTCCTGCTGGGCTGTTTGCCTATGGCTGAACAGAAATGTTCCCCGCTGTTAGCCACGGGGAAGGGGGAGGGTTGAGGGGGTAGCCAGGCGGTGGGGGGAGGCAAAATGCGACCTTGTAACGAAAGCACATGTGCTATGTATGTAATGTTAACAGCAAGGTTTACCCTGAAAGAGTGTAGCCACTGTTTTATAAAATGTCTTTTTAAATACCGCTGTCCCTTTTTTTTTCTCCACCAGCTGCATGTGTTTCAATGATCACAGGATCTTCTCCTTCCCAGAGGCTAGTGAAGATTAGAAAGAAAAAAAAATGCACTCGTGATGAAATGTTCTCTGAGCTCATGCTGTCCTCCCACACTGACAGAGCACAGACGAATGCATGGAGGCAAGTAATGTCAGAGTGCAGGAAAGCACAAAATGACCGGGAGGAGAGGTGGCAGGCTGAAGAGAGTAAGTGGTGGGCTGAAGACAGGGCTGAAGCTCAAATGTGACAGCAGCGTGATGAGAGGAGGCAGGATTCAATGCTGAGGCTGCTGGAGGATCAAACCAGTATGCTCCAGTGTATGGTTGAGCTGCAGCGAAGGCAGCTGGAGCACGGACTGCCACTACAGCCCCTGTGTAACCAACCGCCCTCCTCCCCAAGTTCCATAGCCTCCACACCCAGACGCCCAAGAACGCGGTGGGGGGACCTCCGGCCAACCAGCCACTCCACCACAGAGGATTGCCCAAAAAACAGAAGGCTGGCATTCAATAAATTTTAAAGTTGTAAACTTTTAAAGTGCTGTGTGGCATTTTCCTTCCCTCCTCCACCACCCCTCCTGGGCTACCTTGGTAGTCATCCCCCTATTTGTGTGATGAATGAATAAAGAATGCATGAATGTGAAGAAACAATGACTTTATTGCCTCTGCAAGCGGTGATCGAAGGGAGGAGGGGAGGGTGGTTAGCTTACAGGGAAGTAGAGTGAATCAAGGGGCGGGGGGTTTCATCAAGGAGAAACAAACAGAACTTTCACACTGTAGCCTGGCCAGTCATGAAACTGGTTTTCAAAGCTTCTCTCATGCGTACCACGCCCTCCTGTGCTCTTCTAACCGCCCTGGTGTCTGGCTGCGCGTAACCAGCAGCCAGGCGATTTGCCTCAACCTCCCACCCCACCATAAACGTCTCCCCCTTACTCTCACAGATATTGTGGAGCACACAGCAAGCAGTAATAACAGTGGGAATATTGGTTTCGCTGAGGTCTAAGCGAGTCGGTAAACTGCGCCAGCGCGCCTTTAAACGTCCAAATGCACATTCTACCACCATTCTGCACTTGCTCAGCCTGTAGTTGAACAGCTCCTGACTACTGTCCAGGCTGCCTGTGTACGGCTTCATGAGCCATGGCATTAAGGGGTAGGCTGGGTCCCCAAGGATACATATAGGCATTTCAATGTCCCCAACAGTTATTTTCTGGTCTAGGAATAAAGTCCCTTCCTGCAGCTTTTGAAACAGACCAGAGTTTCTGAAGATGCGAGCGTCATGTACCTTTCCCAGCCATCCCACGTTGATGTTGGTGAAACGTCCCTTGTGATCCACCAGAGCTTGCAGCACTATTGAAAAGTACCCCTTGCGGTTTATGTACTCGCCGGCTTGGTGCTCCAGTGCCAAGATAGGGATATGGGTTCCGTCTACGGCCCCACCACAGTTAGGGAATCCCATTGCAGCAAAGCCATCCACTATGACCTGCACATTTCCCAGGGTCACTACCCTTGATATCAGCAGATCTTTGATTGCGCGGGCTACTTGCATGACAGCAGCCCCCACAGTAGATTTGCCCACTCCAAATCTGTCTGGCGTTGCAAGCTTCCACAGGGCTATCTCCACTCGCTTCTCAACTGTGAGGGCTGCTCTCATCTTGGTATTCATGCGCTTCAGGGCAGGGGAAGGCAAGTCACAAAGTTCCATGAAAGTGCCCTTACACATGCGAAAGTTTCGCAGCCACTGGGAATCGTCCCAGACCTGCAACACTATGCTTTCCCACCAGTCTGTGCTTGTTTCCCGAGCCCAGAATCAGCGTTCCACAGCATGAACCTGCCCTATTAGCACCATGATGCATGCACTGGCAGGGCCCATGCTTTCAGCGAAGTCTGTGTCCATGTCCTGATCACTCACGAGACCGCGCTGATGTCGCCTCCTCGCCCGGTATCGCTCTGCCAGGTTCTGGTGCTGCATATACTGCTGGATAATGCGTGTGGTGTTTAATGTGCTCCTAATTGCCAAAGTGAGCTGAGCGGCCTCCATGCTTGCCTTGGTATGGCGTCTGCACAGAAAAAAGGCGCAGAACAATTGTCTGCCGTTGCTCTGACGGAGGGAGGGGCGACTGACGACATGGCTTACAGGGTTGGCTTACAGGGAATTAAAATCAACAAAGGGGGTGGCTTTACATCAATGAGTATTTCAGGCAGGACTTCACGGAGAGTTCCAATAAGAAATGGTGCACCTAAGTAATTGTTCTTATTGGAACAAGCAGGTTGGTCTGGCCTCTGATTGATACATGGCTAGATTTACCTCGCTGCACCTTCTCTGTGAGTGACTGCAGTGTGACCTAGGGGAATGAGTCCCCTAGATGGGGGAAGGGGGGAAGCAAGTGAGTACAAAACAAATCTGGTCTATTTTCTTGTTTTGATCCACTCCATCTATCTTTTACATCTTTGGCTGGCAGCAGGTGGTGCAGAAGGACTGCAAGCCATCCACATCTCATGGCTGCTCAGCAGAAGACGGTGCAGTAGGAGTGCTAGCCATCCTCATCTCTTGCCTGCCTGGCAGAAGATGGTACAGTAGGACTGCTAGCAATCCGTATCGCCTGCCTGCTCACCATAAGATGGTTCAATAGGACTGACTGCAAGACTAAAGAGAATGACCTGGTCAAGTCACTCCAAATTTAGTCCCTGCACCCATGTCTGCCCAGGCGCTCCTGGCCGATGTGGCCAGGAGCACCTTGGACATGACGATGACGGCTACCAGTCATATTGTACCGTCTGCTGCCACAAATCAATGGGTTCATGCTGCTGTGTAGCAATGCAGTACCACGTCTGCCAGCACCCAGGAGACATGCGGTGACGGTTACCTGAGTGGGCTCCATGCTCGCCGTGGTATGGCGTCTGCACAGGTAACTCAGGAAAAAAGGCGTGAAACAATTGTCTGCCCTTGCTTTCACGGAGGGAGGGAGGGAACGGGGGCCTGACGATATGTACCCAGAACCACCCGCGACAATGTTTTAGCCCCATCAGGCATTGGGATCTCAACCCAGAATTCCAATGGGCAGCGGAGACTGCGGGAACTGTGGGATAGCTACCCACAGTGCAACACTCCGGAAGTCGACTCTAGCTTCGGTACTGTGGAAGCACTCCACCGAGTTAATGCACTTAGAGCATTTTCTGTGGGGACACACACACACACACTCGAATATATAAAACCAATTTCTAAAAAACCGACTTCTATAAATTCGACCTAATTTCGTCGTGTAGACATACCCTTAGTGTCTCATAAGTCATTACACTGATAGGGTGGAGGTCAGAGTTGAGGAAAGAGTGGTAATCTTGGAAGCATCATTGACTCTGAGATTTCATAGATTTGTGGAATATAAGGTTGGAAGGAACCATTATGATCATTCAAGTCTGAGCTCTTGCATAACACAGGCCAGAGAATTTCACCCAGTTGTTCTGAAACCGGCCCAGTGATTTGTGGTACAACTAACTGGAGCAGATCTTTTAGAAAGACATCCTGTCTTTACTTAAAGACTTTGGGTGATGGAGAAGCTAGCACTTTCCTTGGCTCCAGTAGTTAACTGCCCTCACTTTCCTTTGCACATTTTGCAAGCCTAACTACTGCATTATTCCCTCTGCAGCCCAGACCAGCCTGCCTCTCCTTGCCACTCACTCAACTGAATGGCTCCTTCATGCATTTATTCCTCCTCATTGTGATGTCTGAAACTCCCTCCCCTTGGGACATTCTGCATCTCTAAGGGCAAGTCTACACTACAAAATTAAGTCGACCTAAGTTACATTGACAAACAGCCACCACAGTAATTTAATCAGTTTTATACATCCACACTACGCTCCATGTGTTGGTGGTGTGCGTCCTCACCAAAAGCGCTTGTGCTGATTTAACTGCCGGTATGGGGCATTGTGAGACTGTTTCTGAAAAGCAGAAACAGTCAACGTAAGCCACGCAGCGTCTACGCTGACATTGTGTCGACCTAACTACATCAACTGAAGCGCTACACCTCTTGCGGAGGTGGAGTTGGGGTAGTGGGTAAATTGCATCGGTGAGAGCTACATTTTAGTGCAGACACTTACAGCTGCCTTAAATCGACCAGGCTTTATATCCTAAGTTCAGGAGGCTGCAGCAGGCCCTCATGCTCATACCTGTGTTGTAAGGACCTCTGTTGGTTCCTCATCTACAAGACCATGCTTCTTCTCTTCCAGGTCCTTTATAGGCATCATGGCCCAAGCTATGCCTGTGATCTCATCTCTCTATAAAACTCTACAACCACCCTGTGCTCTGCCAAGTCTGGCCTCCTCTCAATGTCTCCTCTCACAATGTCCTGTTGGAGGTTCGTTCTTTGTTGCCAGCACGCCAGCTTTCTGGAACTCTCTGTTGTTGCTCAGCTTTTTTAAATGAAGCTCAAAGCCCATCTTTTGTATGCCATCTGCACCCAATGAGCTGTCAACTACTTCACCACATTGGTGCTTGTTATTAACAGTTCTTCATGCTTCTCTTTGTTTACTGTTTCCACCTAAATTATAAAGAACAATGTCTGCTTGCAGTTCTATATTCGCTCTGGTGAATCTCTCCCACCTGTACCATTGTCCATCTCATCGATTTGCATTAACCTTCTGTCTGGAAAGATGTATAAAGCCCTTACAATGTGCAGAACTAAAACTCAGGGTTTTCTACGCATTTAGCCAGCTCTTTGGGATTTATATTGGCTGCTAGTTAAATCCCATCATGGTTAGTGTCCCATTCCTGGTGAAGCATCCTCCCTGCAGCTACAGGCCTGGCAGCTTAGTCTAAAGCAGCTCTGCTTAGTTCATATCATGACACAAATGTGAGAATCTGGGAGCCACTTTCCTTAACATATAGACATTGGGTAAATGTGCGGAGAGCTTGCCAAGTGATTTGCTCATGTCAGTAGAAGAAACAGGAACAGTACCCAAGAGTCCTGACGCTCATCTCCTGCTTTGTGCTAAATTATTCCCTAAAATGCATACTAAATATAATCCCACACCAAATTATTCCCCTTGAAATAAAAAGAGAACTGAAGAGAAGCGAAATGGCATAATTGAGAGGGAGGTGGATTCCCAATGACAACATGTATGCGCCCTTTACATGTGGTTGGCCAACAGAGAATGCTGAGTCAAATGGACTCGTGGTTAGCTGGCATTCAGAATCCTTCTGGCGAATTGCCTGGCTCTGATTATCTGCAAGACATGCCTGCTGCACAAGCACTTGCTTCCTCCTTTGTGTGGATGGATGTCACCGTAACAACCACATTAGGACAGAACATTCACATGATCTTTCAGGGTATCCCCTAAAATCACAAAATTACCACATGGCTGATGCATGCCAGCTCCCTATGGCTTTTAATGTCAAGAATTCCCTTGAGATTTCACTTCTGCTATTTTGTTTGTTTGAAGGGCACACTGACTTCAGTGAAACTGAACTTTTCTAGGGTTTTTTCCCCCCCCCCCCCTGAAATTCTGTATAACCAGCTTGAGAACTGTCAGGGACATTTAAGAAGTTAGAAGCAAAACTTCTGGTGAGAGAATCCAGAGATGTGAAGCTCTGGCTCTCCTGTGTATCTTATTTTGCATAGAGAATTTTTCTGTGTTTCTCAAGCGCAGAAAGGGTAACTGTGCACATAGGGAGAAGATGGCAGAGTTGTCTCCACAAAGTTTCAAGTGCTTCACCGCACTTTCATTTAGGGGGCAGATGACAAAGGCAGTTAGATACCCTACCCTTATTGAAAGTCAGTGGGAGTTGGGCACTTAAGGAGTTGTTGAAATTCTCCCCCTTATGCTTAGTGACCTATTGATTTCCCAGCCTAGATGAATCTGGGCTTCCTTCAGTGATTATGGGAGAAATCTTCCCAGCTGGGTCAGAGGGCAAGCAGAAGGTGGGTAGTAGTCTGGGCCCCCATATAGCAAGAGGCATTCCTCCACAGTACCTCAATGTGTGGCAGTACAGAAAGGGCTTGGAGGTAGGGCAGGGACCAGTATGTCTGAGATTTTAATTTGGTCTTCAGCGTTTTACTTGGCAATACAAAACCTTTTTTCTGATACCCAGCCTTACTCTGTGCTGGGATGATTTCAGTCCCTTATTTGGAAAGGATTTGTTAATGTTGCTAGTCCCGTGCATTTTATGAGATAATCCATGAAATGCAATTTGGCTGATTCTTTACACTTCAGTACATGGAAATAGGTAGCAGTGAGCAAAAATGGGAATTTCCAGCTGTTGGGAAATTCTGATATTTCGACATTTGTTTGGGACAAAAAGTCAAAATATCAAAAAATTTTGTGGAGTGAAAAATTCAGAAGAATTTTGATTTGGAAATCATGAATCATTTCCTTTTGAGTCAGATATGCAGACAGAGTTTAATATCTGTGGTGGCACAGAGCCTCTTGAGTGGTGTAATTCTGGTGCCTTCTGCCATCATTACTCTCTGTGGGCCAGGCTACATATCCCATGATGCATTGCAGGTATTTGATTCCCATGATGTACCACATGGTTCAGCACATCACAAGGGATATAGTCCAGCCAAGAAATACAGCCCATAGAAGAGAATGGGGACATGAAGTATCTGAACTACTGTTCCCATGAAGCACTACAACATCCTAGGCAGGTGCAATTTAATTTTAAACTGATTCAAAACAAAATGTTTCGGTTCGTTACAGCAAACCAAAATGATTCTGGTCAGGTTGAACCAAATTGTTTTGATTTATTTTTAATTTCTTGTAGAAGCTTCTAATTTTGTGGAAAGTGGGGGGAGTTCCTAGCAAAAAATCATTTTAATGGAAAATTCTCAACCAGTCTTAGGGTATGTCTACACTACGAAATTAGGTTGAATTTATAGAAGTCGGGTTTTTAGAAATCGGTTTTATATATTCGAGTGTGTGTGTGTGTGTCCCCACAGAAAATGCTCTAAGTGCATTAAGTGCATTAACTCGGCGGAGTGCTTCCAAAGTACCGAGGCTAGAGTCGACTTCCGGAGTGTTGCACTGTGGGTAGCTATCCCACAGTTCCCGCAGTCTCCGCTGCCATTTGGAATTCTGGGTTGAGATCCCAATGCCTGATGGGGCTAAAACATTGTCGCGGGTGGTCACCTGCAGCTTGCCACACTGGCCAAACAGGAAATGAGATTCAAAAGTTCTCTGTTCTTTTCCTGTCTACCTGGCCAGTGCATCTGAGTTGAGAGTGCTGTCCAGAGCGGTCACAATGGAGCACTCTGGGATAGCTCCCGGAGGCCAATACCGTCGAATTGTGTCCACAGTATCCCAAATTTGACCCGGCAAGGCCGATTTAAGCACTAATCCACTTGTCAGGGGTGGAGTAAGGAAACTGATTTTAAGAGCCCTTTAAGTCGAAATAAAGGGCTTCATCGTGTGGACGGGTGCAGGTTTACATCGATTTAACGCTGCTAAATTCGACCTAAAGTCCTAGTGTAGACCAGGGCTTAGAATTGGGTTTTCATGCAATGAATTGTAATGCTGATTTCTTCATTTCTTGCCGTCTGGATGGGCAGTAGTAAAAGGCAGTTCTAGTGTAATGATATCTGTCAATTCCTGAATCCTCTCTCATATGATTTGTTTGAAAAAAATGTTAATTTGGATTTGAATGTAGTACATTCTCTCTTCTCCTAAAGGGCCAGTTGGCAGTGACTTCATTGGGTCAGGATCAGGCCCAACATGAAAAGTTTCTTAAAACTTTGCATAATCTGAACTTCAAGTGTCCGCTTAGCCCCTGTAATAGGTAATCATCAACACTTTGAATTGCACCCAGAACTGGATGGGAAGCGTAGGTGTTATATGATCCTCCACTCACAAGCAGAAGCTTCCAAGTAGCCTCCAGCCTGGAGATAGGAAAAGCATGGGTCACTGTGGATTGGAGCACATCAGGGAGGAAGGGCCTGATCCCCTGTCCTGACCTTGCTACCTGAAAAATGGTAAAGAGCATTTTGAGTTAGCGCTGTCATATGATAACCAAGGAGCAGCAAGGAACCATACCACTGAGCACAGAAGCAGGCATATCTCCTCAATAAAGGGAGCACTCCCAGTCTATCCTTTCCTCTTTATGACTCCCCTTGGTCCAAGTTAGTAGCATCAAGGACAACAGAGGAATAGAGGGGGTACTGGATTGCCATATACTTTATCAGTTTTCCCTACAGAACATCCATCTCCAGACACCACCAGCAAAGGGACTACTGAAATCAGTCACAGACAGAACCTATCATCTGCCATTGGGACGTTAACCTCTTCCATGTTGTTTTTGTCTGAAAAGTATGGTAACCTGTACAGGACAATCATGGAGGAGGGGCACCGAGGGACGAGTGTACCCGTGCTTGCAGGTAAGACAGTAAGAACAGTCTGCTAGGATTCTGAGCTAATGGTCACCAAAAAATCTCCTTTTTGTGGGGGAATAAACCATGAACATGGCTGCTAAGCAACGGGGGTGATAATATTTTGCATTGAAAACACATTGTGCATTTTTATTTTTAACATTTCTAGCCGCACCTTGCAGAAAGTTATTTACATAGATTCACTCGTCTCTGACAACCTACAATTGATCCTGAAGCAGGAACAGCAGCTTTGAAGATAACCCATGTGACGAGCATACAGGAAGCTGCAGAAGAAACTGCAAACATCTGCCTGACTGTCCCACTCTCATTGTCTCTGACCACAGCCAGAACCACTCTGTATTGACAAAAAGAAAAGGAGTACTTGTGGCACCTTAGAGACTAATCAATTCATTTGAGCATAAGCTTTCGTGAGCTACAGCTCACTTCATCGGATGCATACTGTGGAAAGTGTAGAAGATCTTTTTATACACACAAAGCATGAAAAAAATACCTCCCCCCACCTCACTCTCCTGCTGGTAGGTGAGGTGGGGGGAGGTATTTTTTTCATGCTTTGTGTGTATAAAAAGATCTTCTACACTTTCCACAGTATGCATCCGATGAAGTGAGCTGTAGCTCACGAAAGCTTATGCTCAAATAAATTGGTTAGTCTCTAAGGTGCCAAAAGTACTCCTTTTCTTTTTTCTGTATTGACACTGCATTAAGCTCAGGTTGGCTCCTATATATCTGGTAACTGTGCTGGCCAAGAGAGGGTTGAGAAGAATGTGACCATCCTACCAACTCCACTCATTCCCATATACAGTAAGTAAAGTGTGCAAGTCAAAACCTTTCCACCTACCGTTTCTAAATATTTTACCTAGCCCTACAATGTGGTTTTCCTCTTCAGACCTTGTTCCAGGAAGAGGTATTTTTAAAAAAAAGGGGGGGGTGGGGAATCTCTCTCTCAGCGGTAGCACACCTGCTTCTGCAAGTTGTGTAGTCAAAGAAAGTGTCAAAGACTCAGCTGTTAAATGGACCTACATATACCTAGACAAATAGGGGGAGAGAGAGAGAGAGAGAGAGTGTGACTCACATCATGGTGGTATGTGCTTAGGAAGCCAAAAGTTAATTTTTGTAGATCATCCCAAGTGAGGACTGATTAAAACTTCAGCCCCACAACACATTGTGTGTTCTGCACATGCCACGTGCAGTGTCTTATTTAAAAAAAGCAATTTTACAGAGTTTGCACAGAAATTATTGGGAATATTTTTTTCTTCTCCTTCCCTCCCTCCCTCATCTCATAATGCTTGCAGGATAACAACTTTTGGATTTGCTAGTGTAATGGTTCTAGTTATTGGGCTAAATTCATCTTTGGTGTAAATGCATTGAAGTCACTGGGGTTGCATCATGGATTTATTTGGCCCGTTGTTGTGAGAGCGACAACTAGGATTACGTAAAGCACAATTAGGGGAGAGCAGCACAGGACTGACAGCCCTTGAGAACAAAGTCCCTCCAAAGAGCAGGTGATACAGTCCAGCACGGGCAACCACAATGCAAAGTTCCCACTCTCTCCACCTTTACAGTGTGCCTCATTGTTAACTTGGAGGGACCATCTCCTCATGCTCGCTCACAGGGGCTGGGAGTTCTGCAAGGCAGTATGCTCAGGGAACTCCTGGTGTCCATCCTGTACACTGATGGGCCTTGGAGGGAGCAGCCAGGAAGGAAGAATCAGGCCAAAAGAGGGATACCATGTCCTTCAGAGTCCAGAGCTCCTGCAGTGACACCGTCCCACAAGGAGGGGAGGACGCTGTTGTGGAAACTGGACCTTTAGTCAGGAATCTGTGATTACTCTGAAATTCCTGGAGTGATGTGACGGTGGGGAAGGAGCAGGGGAATCACATACCCACGGAGACTTTCAAGGCAGACAGTGTGTGGTGATATATTTAGCGGCTGATGATGCAAACCACAGAGGAGGAGGAAATTTATTTGCAGGCTTGGAAGCTGTTGAGCATTTAGAGACAGTGGGGAGATCAACTTGGTGATGGGAGCTAATATAATAACCTAGATAGATTTACCTTGGCTTCCTTGCTGTAAACAAACCACTGGAGAAAACTTGTTCCCTTCCCAGGCAGCTGTTGAGTGGTCTCCCCAGGAAAAGATGGTGGGAGGGAGGAGTGGTTTTTTTCTGTTTCTCATCAGTACTTGGGTTCTGGTAGATGTGCTAAATGTTCTGCAGTCTATTCTCACCTCAGTGTGGATGAATTACAGGGAGGCGAAATAACGAAAGAATGACAAGCCCTCCCCTCTTAGATACGGTCACTAGCCTCATGCGCCAGACTCTGCTGTTATTTACAGATCTCTGTTTTGGGAAAGTGCCACTCGGCAATACTGCAGTGCACCAGGAAGCACTCTGTGGTCCCCAGGCTGGTATAGTGTGGCTGGCTCAGTGGGGTGGGTAGGAGGAGCATAATCAAAATCTCAGCAGCCTCCAAGCATGTCATGTGCTTCTTAGTGATAAGGGTATAAAAGCCAGAGTCCCCCAAACGGGGCCCTTGACAAATGCTGCACTCTGACACCACACTGTCGTATGTGGTGCTTTCACCCACCCTGCGATTGTAACGCCAGCAGAAGGCAGACCATGGACAGTGGTGAGTGCATCTTCCCCATCCTTTGGGTATCCCCATATAGTCTTGTTCTCATCTGCGCTATTAGGGATGCTCCCCACGTCATTCCAAATGACGCTGACAGGAAAGGAGCCGCCATGCATTACACTGAAATACTTTTTTAAAAAATTTCTATTTAAAATATTGTTTTTAAATTGTTTTAATTTTCCTCAATTTTCACATCTGAAAACAAACAGGGGAAACCATCTCTCTAACCAGATTTTTAAAACTACTTAATTTTCCTATTTTTAAATGACAAAGGGGACCCTTTCTCCCGAGTATCGTTGACCATAGTCTAGCGATTCGAGTAGGAGCAAGGATGTTTGGATTCTGTTCCTGGCTCTGCCACAGACTCCCTGTGCAGTCTTGAGCGAGTCACTTCCTTTCTCTCTGCCTTGATTTCCCTATGTGTGAGGTGGGGATAATTTTACAATGCTTCCCTCTCTCAAAGGGAAAGCATTTTTAGGTCCTTGGATCCATGCAGAGTTGTTGCTTTGGATTCACTCAGTGTGGGACTGAATCTAGTTGCAGCTGTATTTCCATGGATTATTTCATCGTTAAGCATCAAAATGAGCAGCAGCAGGCACTGGCTCTGTCTGCTGTTGGAAATACAGCACCAGTGTTGTTCCTGGAGAACTTGCAGCTTGTTACTGTCAGCATTTAAGACTCTCCTTGAGTGTTTGATTATAGCTCAGGTCTGCTTTGCAAGAACCTGTTTCAGATTTCCCTTCAGTGGTTTTGTTGCATCCACAGGGTTAATCATAGGAAACTAGAGAGTAGTGGGTCAGAGATGTGGCTGAACAACTGGAGTGCAAATATTTTTATCCTTTTGACTCCAGGCTTTACTCAAGTAATTTCCTTCCTCCTGGTGCTTGCTTTTAAACATACTTCTTTTCACTTTCTTTGGTGCTCAAGTAGCTTTTTTGCTACTTGCAAAAAATCATTCCGGAATGAATGAAAGGGGCAAAGAGAGGTGGAGGGGTGGGGGAGAGAACACAACAGAGAACGCAGAATGGTAACAGCTTTGCTATCAGAAGAAAGCAGAAAGTCGAACCACTTTGCAAATGAATTAAGCGAAGTGGGATTGAAAGACACCTGATGATTTTCTGGGAATGAATGGATGGTCAATGCTATAATTAGGAGAGTGGTACAGATTCAGGGCAAGCTCTGCTCTGAGGTACTGCCCACAGAAACCACAGAGCACAGAACAGTGAAGCAGGACAGCATCAGTAGATGGTTGGGCTTTGCTTTGAGCGAGGAGGTGGGTCCTGCTGCCCTATCTTCGTGCCATATTTTCAAGTCAAAGTCTGGAATGAGTAGGGAGTTAAAAGGCTTCCCTGTGCATTTAGGCGTCTGCCAGCACAGCAGCCTGGGGGACGTTATTAGGGCGTTCCTCACCGTAGCATCTAAATGCCCCAGCTGAGATGAGTCCCATTGTGTGGGTGCTGTACATGCATATAAAGATAGTCCCTGCCCCTTAACTATTTCAGTGGGATCTTTGAGTTCCCTTATGCTCTTTGAAAATCCCACCCATAATAGGCAAGACAGAGAAAAGGTGGGTGCAAGGAAGTATTTTCCCCTTTTTAGAGATGGTGAAACTGAGGTGCAGAAAAATTAAGTGACTTTCCCAAGATCAGGGAAATGGTGGTGGAGCTGGGAAACGAACGCAGGTTTCCTATATCTCACTCCAGTCTTAACCACAAGACCATGCTTCCTCTCTAAGGAGTTTTTGAAACTCCAGTAGCAAGTGCCCACAGTGAACATAGATTGAGAATAATAAACGGGCAAACATAGGGCAAGGTATAGGGCAACTGTCACAGAACACGTGTGGTTCGAGAAGGGCCAGTGCCGTTCAGGGATAGAGAATCCTGAGCCTTGGCATGGCGGGGAAAGGAGGGAGGTGCAGAATGCCATTCCACTGAAATAAATATGGGGAGACAACAGGGAGGTCACCTTATTGTCCATGCCCTGTGGAAGCCTACAAGACATTAGATGATGTAGTAGAAACCCTAACCTGCAAAATGTACTCACGTTAAAAATCCCTGCTCAGTTGTGTAAAGATAGCAAGGTCCAGCTCAAGGGACTCAGGACCTAATCTAGCAAGACACTTCAACACGTTGTTAACTTCACTACCAGCACAATTGGAGCCACTGGGACTACGCCTTTGCTAAAGTGCTTTTTCAGACTGGGGCTTAGTGATTATTACTGATACAGCACTTATGGCAGAAAACACGAGTTCTTCTTTTTTAGAATGAATTTTCTGCTAATCTGTTTATCTCTGCAGCCCGCTCGTTCGGTTCACAATTTCCGTGAGGAGGTGGGTAAAGAAATTTCTCCCTTCTGTCACAATGTGTTGTGAGTGCCTGAGATGAAAGACCCAGTTTTGCCCCATTGGTCTGTTTCGCTACTGAAATGAGGGAAGTAGGCCTTGATGGCAAGAGCTGAGTGACAGAATGAGAGAGAGAGAGGCACTAACACCTCCGCGAGAGAGACTAAATATGCTAATGAATGATGATGAACCATTCTTTCTCAGAAACAACTGGTTGTTTTCCTGAAGGTCACAGAGTTTCAAGAGTGTGAGGGGGGCGTCAGAAGCAGCTTCTGCCGTAGCAGACATCCTATCTGAAACACAGGCCAGGTCTACACTACAGACTTATATCGGTAACTGCATGGCTCAAGAGTGTGAAAAATCCACACCCCTGAACGACGGGGTTATACCAACCTGGCAGCCTAGGGTTACCAATTTTGGTTGGACGTATTCCTGGAGGTTTTGTCACATGACATAATCTTTCATTAAAGATTATCTTTAATTCCTGGAGACTCCAGGACAACCCTGGAGGGTTGGCAACCCTAACCTGGCCCCTGGTGTAGACAGCATTGTGTCGACAGAAGCTCTCCCGTTGGTGTAGTCGTGTCTTTACTAAAGCACCTCAGCAGCACTGCACATGAAGACAAGCCCACAAACACACACTGCATTAGCCCAGAGGTATGTCTACACCCCACATGAACGTACGATTGGTCGCACAGAGTTATGACTTCCCATGCCAGTTTTAATCCCGCTAGTGAGGACAACTGTAGTGCAGATGCGGTGGCATGGACTTCAGCACGTGACCGTTCCTGGGTATGTACCCCGGGTCCTCAACGGGCTTGAATTGCGAAGGTTAACCCACACTGAATCCTGTGCTGGGACATCTTCACTGGTCTTGTTACCTGCACTACCTAGATTAAATCTACCACGGTTATGCCTAATCTCAGTATGCTAACTTGCCGTGTAAATGTGCCCTTAGTCTAAATGTGGGTTTAGGTCCCTGACTTGGAAACTCAGGTTTTGTATTTCTGGCTAGTGCGAAAGGATCATTCAGCTGTGGCCATAGCCCCAGAGCAGACTCTCCTCTGTAAGAGCCAGGCAGGTTTTCTGCTGAGTTTATTGGATCTGTTGTTGCTACTGTTCAAAGTCTTCTCCAGCCATCGTCTGAAAATCCAGTGGCGTGGCCAGCTCCCTGGTGCCCTGCACCTGGTGCAGCCATTTACAGTGCAAAATGGGTGTAAAACGACCATCTCTGGATGAGAGTTTAGCCCACCCCAATCTGAGTCATAGATTCTTAGAAGGTGAGGATGGAGCAGACCTGTTAGCTCAATTGTGGTTCATTGCACAAGAGTCTGGGTAGGATGGTTCTCTGGTCCATTCCGCAGGGCTGGGTCTGGTCTAGTTTTAAATGCCCCAGTTGATGGGGTTTCTGCTACTTCGCTTGGGAGGCCGTTCCACAGCCAGATACATCCCATGGTCTGGAAGCATTTTCTTTGATGCTCACCCTAAAGTTTCCTGTTCCTAGTTCCATCTCTTTACTCCTGCGTAGGCTGTGCAGCTGAACACAAATGCCTCTTTTTTAACCACCTGCTGCAGTATCTTCCCTGATCTGGCTTGAGATCTGTTCCCTTGTGCAATGAGATGATCCAGAGCACAATGCATACGCTGAGGGGAAAGAGCCAAAAGCACTCAGCGCAGGCCTACCTCCCTGCCCCCTGAAATTAACGGGCATCTTGCTGGTGATTTCATGGGAGGAGAGATGGTCCAATGCTGAGCATTTTCAAAAAAACCCTACCCTGTCTCCGGAAGGAGTGAGGAGCTCCCAGCTGGGACCCACCTCCTCACAGATAGGCTGGTAGGAACCTCAGCAGGGAATCGCTTCTCCCTTATTGATCCAGGAGGAACCAGGCTGAGCCGGAAGTCTCTCCGTGCAGGGCTTCTGGAATGATGTGGTGCATTTGAAAGACAGAGTGGTTGAAGAACACGTACAGAGAACAGCCAAAGGAGCTGGTGGAGGGCACTGGACCTCCTGTCTGAACTAGTTCCCTCCCCTGGATATTTTATTTTGTTTTATTTAGCATGGTTGCGAGTTTTGCTGTTACAGGGACTTTCAGGGGGGGAGTTTCTATTAGTATTTTGAGAGATGAAACTTTAGGAAAATACCCAGAACCAAGAACAGCCACAGGCAAAAAAAAAAAAAAAAAAAAAAAAAAAAAGTTCTAAACATGCCCATGAAACGCCAGAGTTCAAAGGGCCGTTTGGCTCATTTCCACTCCTCTCCTGCCAGCCACTTCATCTCTCCCCAGTGCTTTGGAAAGCTTGGTTCCCAGCAGTGGTGTTCGCAAGAGAGGGCAGTGGGCTTTCATGCCCACTACACTTAGAGTGGGACTCACTCAACAAGATGGTGAGGGAAAGCCAGGTAGGAAGACGTTGTCTCCATGGTCCTTTCTGGCTTGTCAACTGCCCCAGGGGGGTTGTTTAAGCAGTTTTTCTTGGTAGTGGAAGTCAAGTGACACTGAAAACTCCTAAAGAAAGCAAAACAGGGGTTCTTTAAAGGAAAGTTATGTAGATGAGCTATCCGAAAATGGTTAGTTGAGTCACTTTTGTTTTCAGTTCATTATCACTCTCCAAAGCAAAAAACCAGACCACTGTGGGGTTGTGATGTCACTCCTCAGAGGTTAAAGTGTGGGCAGATCTGGTCAGCGGTTGGATGAGAGATGCAGTGCCCTCTCAATTACTGAATTCCTGCCACAGCCTGGTGCTAGGAGGCTCCATGCTGCTGGAGATGTGGTCTTGGAGGAGATTAAGAAAAGACAAAGGTCTCACTTATCACTAAAGATCCCACGGGGCTTCTGGGAAGAGTTGGGGTGTTAGCCTCCATGTCCCCTCCAAAGCCAGGTAACTGGATTCTGCCTCACTAAATTCCACCAGCTGTTTCAACTGATTGTGGGCACCCTCCATGTTTCCTGCCCCATACGCTGTGGTGTAGCTCCAAGTGAGGGGTAGCAGCTCTCAATGGTGAGCAAAGCCGTTCTTGCTGCCAGTTTTGAGGTGGGAGGGGGTGTTATACTCCATCCTTGGATGCATCTGGTCCTGGCCACTGTCAGGGATTGGATACTGGACTGAATGAACGACTAGTCTGATCCATCCTGGTCGCTCTTCTGGTTCTACTTGTCTTCACTGGTCATGTGCAGCTTTCCCTGATACCCCATGTAGTTTGGTCAAAGAAACAGATGGAGACCAAAGTGTCTGTGCTTCTGTGTTATGTCTAATGCTGTAGCACCTAGGACCCTCCAGATGGGGATTGTCCTGGATCCTGTACAAACCAATAGAGGGAGGGTGGGTGCATGTACAGGATATAATTATATCAGACGGTTGATTACAGAAGCTGGCAGGTGACCCACAGCTAGATGCTGCAGAGGAAGGTGAAGAACTCCTCTAAGGTCACTGCCCATCTGACCTGGGGGGGAAATTCCTTCCCAACCCCACATATGGTGATCCGCTACACCCTGAGCACGGGAGCACCAACCAGCCAGCCAACCCCAAGAGAGAGAAAGCTCAGTGCCACCTTGGAGCCCTCGCCCTCCCTGCCAATGTCCCATCTCCAGCCAAGGCCCAGGCTTCTGAGAAACTTTGTGGTAAGCTCACAGAAGGCTCTGGGAGAAAGAGAAGCATGACTTTCTCATCGCTCTATGGGAAGATTAGGCCTCCTTTGTTCTCTCTACAACACCTTTGCTGATCATCACCCAATACTGAGTTAACCGTTTATCTGAATAATGCCACTCCGGCCTAGGACCTACAGATGGCAGTGTGGCAACAGACTCGTGAACTAACGGATATCAGTCCTCCCAGTGCATAGGAGCAATTGCACAAGAGCTTCCAAGAGCTGAGCCCCGGGCAGGCACAAACTGGCATTGCAAAGGCACTTGAGAAACAACAGCCAGCAATCCCACAAAGAATAGAGCTGAACACAGAGCAGGATGGTAACAACAGTGGGAGTGAATGAATAATTCAAACTCAGTAATGAATGGGTTTAAAGGTACAAAGGCAGCATGGCCTGTGGGAAGAAACAAAGGGCTGTGAACAAATGGTTCATCCCTGGCTCCGCCAGTGACTTGCTAAGTGACTTGGGCAAATCACTTGACTTGGGCGTGTCTCAATTTCCCTGTTGGTAAGATGGGGTCTGTTTCTCATTACTTGGTTGATCCCTGCAAAAAGCAGTGTGAAGCAAGTGCTAAATATTACTAGGGGGTTGCAGACATCCTAGCAAACAAACCCACTTGCTCCTAAGAGAGATGCGGGAAGGGCCCAGTCATACCAAGGTATGTCTACACAGCCTACTCTGAAGCCTAGGTAGGGAGTTGGGCTTCAGAGCCAAAGCCGCAACTCCACAGCACTGTCTACACAGTAGAGCACTAACAGGAGACCCTGGGCAGGGGCTCTGTCAACATGGGCTGGGAGGCTCGCTGCCGCGGGCTGTGTAAATATACCCCAAGAGACCACGTATCTTCCAAGGTGGGATGCATCCACAGCTCCCCTCAGAGCCAGTGAGGGCTTTCACGCCTTGCAGGATCGACTTCTAACCTAGGTAGCTGATGACTGGAGGCTGAGGTAAGAAACCGGAGTCCGTTTTAAACAGCGGAAAGCAAAATGCTTTCACTGGCCTCTGCGCCTTCATTAACCACAGAGGAAGAGCTGCTTGTCTGCGATTTCTCCAGCACGTCACTCCTGGCTCTGAATTTACTCTTTTTCCTTCCCCGTCTTCAGCAGGCAGCACCTCTGGGTTCAAAGCAGAAGTTGGCTCTGACACTTAGAAAAGTATAATAAATTTCAGCCCACTTCAATCAAATGTATCCTGTAGATGATCTCAGTTCCTTGCTCTGTAGTCTTCTGTCAGGGCACAGCTGGGCCAAATTTATCACAGACACAGCCGTACTTTTTTTTATTCACATTAAGTAAGCTTTAGCCCAACAATTAAAAGGCATGTATGAGCTACGTGTGGCTGGTTGCTGATTGTCCTCGATCCCTGCAAGAGGGATAGCCTTTTTGTAAAGAAATAACTAAAAATAAACCAGACAACGCGATAAACCAAGCACAAGTTAACTACAAGTCTTTTAACTTCATTCTTTATGCCTAGGATGCAGGACACCTGGTTTCTATTTCTTGCTTTTATTCTAACTTGCTGTGTGACTTGGGGTTTGTCACCTAAGCCAGGGGTGGGCAAACTTTTTGGCCCCAAGGCCACATTGGGGTTGCACAACTGTACGGAGGGCCAGGTAGGGAAGGCTGTGTCTCCCCAAACAGCCTGGCCCCTGCCCCCTATCCTCCCTTTCCACTCCCCCCATCCCCTCCCCACTCCCTGACTGCCCCAACCCCTATCCACACCTCTGCCCCCTGACCGGCCCCCTGGGACTTCCATGCCTATCCAAGCCCCCCTGTTCCCATCCCCTGACCACCACGCCCTGAACCTCTACCCCATCCAACCACCCCCTGTCCCCTGACTGCCCCCCACCGGGACTCCCTGCCCCTTATCAAATTCCCCCTCTCCCCGCCCCCTTACCGAGCAGCAGGAGCTTGCAGCCCCACCACCCAGCCGGAGCCAGCCATGTTGCCACGCTGCCCGGCAGGAGCAGCAGGCCAGAGCACTGGCAGCGTGGCGAGCTGAGGCTGTGCGGGAGGGGGGGGACAGCAGGGGAGGGGTTGGGGGGTAGCCTCCCTGGCCAGGAGCTCAGGGGTTGGGCAGGACAGTCCTGCAGGCTGGATGTGGCCTGCAGGGCGTAGTTTGCCCACCTCTGACTAAGCCAAGAAACTCAAAGGTCCTTAGGCGCCTCTCACTGATTTCAGTGGGAATTAGAGACATAAAGACCTTTTAGGCTCTGGACCTTAACTTCTCTTTTATGCCTCAGTTTATCTATCTGTACAAGGCTTAATAAGGTTTGTCAAATGCTTTGGGATTCATGGATGAGAGACGCTATAGCTGTGTAATGTATTATGTTAAAACTTGGAAACCATTTTCAAACTTTATTTCCAGGACAAATGTACATTACCTGGGTACCCCTCTTAATTTTCTAACCATCAGAGGAGTGAAGTTTTGGAACAGCCTTCCAAGGGAAGCAGTGGGGGCAAAAGACCTATCTGGCTTTAAGATTAAACTTGATAAGTTTATGGAGAAGATGGTATGATGGGATAACATGATTTTGGCAATTAATTGATCTTTAAATATTCATGGTAAATAGGCCCAATCGCCTGTGATGGGATGTTAGATGGGGTGGGATCTGAGTTACCCAGGAAAGAATTCTCTGTAGTATCTGGCTGGTGAATCTTGCCCATATGCTCAGGGTTCAGCTGATCACCATATTTGGGGTCGGGAAGGAATTTTCCTCCAGGGCAGATTGGCAGAGGCCCTGGAGGTTTTTTTCCTTCCTCTGTAGCATGAGGCACGGGTCAGTTGCTGGAGGATTCTCTGCTCCTTGAAGTCTCTAAACCATGATTTGAGGACTTCAATAGCTCAGACATAAGTGAGAGGTTTATCGCAGGTGTGGGTGGGTGAGATTCTGTGGCCCGCATTGTGCAGGAGGTCAGACTAGATGATCATAATGGTCCCTTCTGACCTTAATATCTATGAATCGCAATCACTAATATTGTGCTTCCTCCTTCTCTAGGTAAACAGGTGAAGGTGACAGTTGTTTTGAGTCTTCCCTTCATTTTTCAGGTAAGAGGTTGAAAACAAAAAAGGGACTAGGTTGAAATCTAGCTGCGTTCCTGTACTGAATGGAGAGCTGAAGGTATGGATAATTGATAGACAAAGCAGCAGCAAAAGTGATTCTGATAGAAACTACTTTTCATATTCGAATCCTAAAGGGTTTTCAGGTGGCCACCTAGAGCAAAGTGGGGAGAATTCACAGAACAACTATCTGAATTATTACCCGTCCAGAGCCAGTGAGATCTGAGGAAAGAAAGAAAAAGAACTAAAGATAATGAACGTAATACAAACTGACCATTAAGGGTGGGATTTCCAGAAGGGCTTCCATACCGACAGCCTTGCTCCCATTTCAGCACCTAAACAAATGGCCAGGTTTCCCACCTGTTGGGTGCTGACCTCTTTGGAAAAATCTGGTCATAATGACCTGATACTGCAGCCTTTGATCATGTGAGAAAGGCCGATCAGGATTGGGACCTGATCGGTTCACACTGCAGGAGGAGGAAGTTCCTCATCTGCCATGAACTCCTCCTTCATTCTCTTCCTCCAATTCAGAGTAAAACTAGAGCTGGAAAAAGGAAACCCGTCAAAGAATCTAGCATTACTGAACTGTCCGTTCTGACCTGCTAGTGAACTCTGGGCCAGGAGCACCGTACTTACTCTAGGACCAGCTGTACTCTAGGACTGCTACATCTTTGGGAGTGTGCCTCACCACCACCCCCCCTCACAGGCTCAGACTCTGCAAGGAAGGTTTTGCGGTGGGTTTCTTTCCCCTTTCACTTCAGGTGGCAGGGGTTCATATACATGCAGGATGTGGTAAAAGCCAAGCCTGGCTGCCACGAAGAGCATGCAAAGGTTTGCAGAGATAAGACAGGTAGACGCCACCCAGAGGGGAAGCCTTTCATCTTTGCACAGAGCAGAGAGGAAGGGAGGGTAGTGGGACAGAGAACAGCAGGGTGCAGACATCACAAGCTCATGCTGCTCTTTAGGCCGCTCTAGTCTGGCAAATTGAGAGAGAAGCAGTTGCAACAAAACTTGAGTCAAGCAGCAGGAGACTCCGATCAAGTGTCACTCGTTTCCTGGCAGCTTCACTCCCTGGATTTTGTCTGGGCTGTAGTGACCCTCTTACTGTTTTATTACAGAAAGTCACTGAGGTGGGGGGCCCCAGTCATAGCCTATCCCCCCAGCAGCTAGGTCCACAACCACACCAAAGTCCTTCGTTTCTGCTACTTCACAAGCTTACTCGAAACAGGGAGAGCAAGGGTAGCAGTTGTTTTATGCAAGTTCTCTGGCTTGTGTTACACGATGACAGTGCACCCAACCAGCCTGGGGGTCTAGGAGAGCCAGAAAGTATCTAAGGAGAACTGGGCTTGCAAAACTGTTCCAGCGTTGCCTACTCTCACCATTCTATCATGGTGCCACGTGGTGGTTTTTCTTAGCGCCCCGGCATCATGGAATTATGTGAGCATTTCAGCTTTCGTTTTCAAAAAGCCAATGTTTGTAATCCTCCTGGCTAACGAGGAAACCTTGAAAATGTGACCCTTAAAGGCTCCAGAAATCAAATAGGAACCTTCCATTTGAAGAAAAAACAAATTACGCCCATTTCATGACTTTGGGGGGACCTGACTCAATCTTTGAATACTTGTGATTGGCAATACCACCATGTCTACATTCCATATCCGTGAAGTGACTGTGGTACATTCAGGTGCTGTTTTGTAATTCAGTCGCTGTGCATGCTAGCATTTCTACAATACACCCCATTTTAGTGGGATGACTGAGGGGCTAGTGAAATTTGGTCCCAGCAGAGCAAGGAGTCTAGGAGTTCAAAGCGCTCCTGAACACAGATTAAATTAAAAAAAAAAAAACACACACCAACATTTTAATACACCATAGGCTGAAGCTTTAAAACCCCTGAGCGCAGCACTTGAAACAAGGAGCCTCTTTAAGGAATGAGCTCTGGGCAGTGCCAGCCTGACCCTCTCATCCTGAATATCTATAAGGAATCCAACTCCCTCTTCAGCATCCAGCTGCTTTCTTGGTCAAGGGAAGCTTTGGCCAGCTTCTCTGGACTAATGCCACCCCTCAGGTCTTTTAGCAAATTCACCCATTGCCAGCAGGACTTCTGTTCACGAGGGCAACATTCCCCTTGGTGCAGAGGCTACACTGATATTAGCAATTGACTACCTTCAAAGGATGTGGGTGAAAATGCGCATCTGCAACTGATTCAGGCCTCTCAGCTCTGGCCCATGGGGCTGGAAGCCTCACAGGATCGGTTTCTCTCTTGCAGGAATTAGCTGCTTCTCCCTCGCAGAGGTGCCTGTTGATGAAGTGTTATGCCAACCAAAGTCTGAATTGCTCAAATTAAGGTTCAGTTCTGTTTGGCCTTTAGGGACCTGTCAAAGTCCGTTCTAATTTTATCCAAAATTCTATCCTTTGGGGTAGTCGCTGAAGAACCTGCAGGACAATATGAGAACAGCGATGTTGATGTTTCCTGGCTAGGCTTACTTGGGTTGTTATATTCCATTTATAGGGCCTATTGCATACGTTTCCTACCCTGACATGTTCCTGTGTGTTTCATGACACCACTGCTCTGTTTCGCCCCAGAAGCATAGAGGCCTTTGAACCTTTTGGGGAGTCTTAGTGATGAAACTGCTAAACAAGAGTGACTTCTTGCTTTACCTCCTGCAATCACTCTCGTTTAGCAGTTTCATCACTAAGAATCCCCCAAAAGTTCAAAAGCCATTATATAATTTTAATTGTATATATTTATGGTTGTGCCTAGAAGACCCCATCCTGGATCATGGCCACATGTATAAAAGCCAGCTATTATTAAATGGCACCGCTCTGTCTATTCCATGCCATTTGTTATACACAGAGTTTATATGCACTTCCCATTATCCCAAGGGTGAACATTCAAGGAGGAAAGGCAGAAAATTCCTTGTGACCAGAGTTGGTCAGGAAACGTTTTTGTTCCCACAAAATAGTCTAAATGAAGAGGAAGTCATTTTCGTCAAGTTTTTTTTTCTTTTTTAAAAGCCTTCATTCAAAATTGAAAAATTTTCAGTTTTTTGAAACCTGAAAAATTTCAGCCAATAAGTACGAATTTTTTTTTTCCTGAGGTTTCTGGTTTTTCTATGAAAACATGAAACATTTTAGTTAAACTCCAGCATTTCCTATAGAATTTCCATTTTTCATCCCCCCACAAAAAAAAAAAATTATGAAAAGCTCTGACCAGCTAAGCTCATGATGCTTGCCAGGGAAAGGCTTGGAAGTGATCTGGGATTTCTCCGCTTTTGGAGGCTTGGCGGTTTTACTCACTTTACGTTCCCAGTTCAGGCCTCGCTCCTGCAATGAGTTATTTACCAGGGATCTACCTCATTGCAGGGTAAGGCCTTGAGCACACTTGTTTCCTTCCCTTTCTAGTTCTGCACAGGCAACAATGTCACGGACTACTATGACTCCAATGTCACTGTCGATTACAACATGTTCGAGAGTCTCTGTGAGAAGGCGGAGGTCCGGAGCTTCCGCGCTGCATTCCTCCCAGCTATGTACTCATTCATCTGCTTTGTTGGGCTCCTGGGGAATGGGCTGGTGATGCTGACCTACATCTACTTCAAGAGGCTCAAGACGATGACCGACATCTACCTGCTGAACCTGGCTTTAGCGGACATCCTCTTCCTACTGACACTCCCCTTCTGGGCCACGAGTGCAGCCAAGTACTGGCTTTTTGGGGAGTTTGCCTGCAAAGCCGTCTACTGCATCTGTAAGATGAGCTTCTTCAGCGGGATGCTGCTGCTCCTGGCCATCAGCATTGACAGGTACTTCTCCATCGTCCAGGCCGCCTCCGCCCACCGTCTCCGCTCCCGCATGATCTTCATCAGCAAGATCACGTGCTTCTCCATCTGGATCCTGGCCTTTGTCCTCTCCATCCCAGAACTGGTCCACAGTGGAGTGAACTCATCCGAGACCCCCCGCTGCTCCATCATTGCCACCACCGACTTGCACAAGTTCGACACCGGCATCAAAGTGTCCCAGATGGTCTTTGGCTTCCTAGTACCCCTGTTGGTCATGTCCTTCTGCTACTTTGTCATCGTCAAGACCTTGCTCCAGGCCCGTAACTTTGAGAAGAACAAGGCCATCAAGGTCATCATCGCTGTGGTGATAGTCTTCATCGTCTTCCAGCTGCCTTACAATGGTGTCATGTTGGCCAAGACCATCTCAGCTTTCAACAATACTGACAGCCAGTGTGAGAAGAGTAAGCAGCTGGACGTGGCAGACGACGTGACCTACACTCTGGCCTGCTTCCGCTGCTGCCTCAACCCCTTCCTCTATGCCTTCATTGGCGTCAAATTCCGCAACGACCTCTTCAAGCTTCTCAAGGAGCTGGGTTGCCTGAGCCAGGAGCAGCTCTGGCAGCTGTCGTCCTGCAGGGAGAGCAGGCGGTTCTCCATTGCTATGGAGACAGAGACAACCACCACTTTCTCACCATGAGGTGTGTTCTGTGCCTGCTTTGACCAGGCCAAGGTTGGTGTATTCCTGCATCTTGCAGCCATCTTGAATTACTGATTTGAGCAGGTCCAACCTCACCTTGTCCAGAGAGCTGTATCCGTGCAGAACAAAAACTGTTAACTTCCCCACATTTCAGGAAATCCAGGCAGGTATACAGTACTCCACGTTGGAGAGACTCGGCTAAGGTTACAACAGAGTACTAAACTGGGGAGCAATTACACCTCGTGTTAATTGTTCTATTTCCCCTCAAATCCATTTGGGCATCATTCCTCCTTGCTCCAATATAAAAACTTTTTCTTATTTGTGTTACAGCTGAGCTCTCCGGAGCACCACCTTGCTTTGAATGCCACATTTAACAAGACTGCATTTTGCTCTTTCTTACGCACACAAACTTTGTAGCAACGAGCAAGCTAGTAAGACAGAAAGGGACCAAGCCGTGCCTCAAACTCCAAGCTCAGCACAATACATGGTATAAGCTAGCATTGACTTCTGATTCTTGATTAGGCTTCAGTTGCTGGAATGCTGGAATGAATCAGTATCTCTAGCATCAAGAAAAGGAGGACTTGCGGCACCTTAGACTTTGAATGCATCTGATGAAGTGAGCTGTAGCTCACGAAAGCTTATGCTCAAATAAATTTGTTCGGCTCTAAGGTGCCACAAGTACTCCTTTTCTTTTTGCGAATACAGACTAACACGGCTGCTACTCTGAAACCTGGAACTCCCAGTTCCCTTCTCCCCACTCCAAAAGTCAGATTTGCATAATTAACCCTAAAACTACAGATTTTTAAAAAGCATAAGTTTGAGAACAGTCAATGTTAGGGCAAAATCTCGAAAGTTTGCCGGGGGGAAACAATGGCTTTCCATTCACTTTGCTTGTGCTGAGATTTTGGGTTTCACCTGTAAAGTTCCATATAGTTTAAGGCTTGTGCATCATTGGAGGCAGCCTCTTCGCTATGGCAGTGAATTAAGCTAAACTGCACCGCGGCCACTTCAGTACTGAATGAGAGGGTTTGTCTACAAGGGGAGACTCCAGATAAATAATCCAAATTAACTAACGGTGTGAATTTAAAGTGGATTAGTTAAACCACATTAAACCCCTATGTGGACACTTCTGAATTAAAATAGCCTTAATTTGATTTGATTTAATTCGTTAATGCACTTTAACTAATCTGCTTTAACTTCACACCTGTAGTTAATTTGGATTTACTTTCCTGAGCGTCCCTGCATAGACAAGCCCTCGGTGTTTGTAAACTACCAGTTGAAAATATCTGGGCCACTACTGCATGATCCTAAAAATGGGGCCGGAGTACTCTGGCCCCAATCTAACATGATACTTAAGCATATACCTAATTTTAAGCACCCGGACAGTCCCCAGCCCCTGCCGCCCCAATGAAGTCAAATAGGATTACTCACATGCCTGACTTTAAGCACGTGTAATAAGCATTTCGCTGGACTGGGCCAAAGTGCTTAGCAGGAATGAGTCCAGGGCCCCTATAGCTATATAATATATATTTCTCAGTGGAGGGCTCTCATCTGGAATTTGTTTCTGCCCTTGATTTGACCACTCATGTATGCCAAGCTTTGGAGCCTGTCATAAAGGCTGCTCAGGCTTTTCATGAGATGGGAGGCAGGTTTTCCTCACGGAGGAGCGTTCTTTATTCTCACTTGCTGACCTCAGTTTAATAGAGGAACATGTGGATGCAAGTTCGCCACCCAACCTCTCTTTTCCCTAGAAGAAGCTGTAATAGGTGCCTTCTGAAAAAGCAAGGGAAATTTTAAAAAATAAACCTCCATAAACTCCTGAAAGTGCATCTTATATTCATACAGTCAGTGCTATTAACGGTGCTCTTTGTTACAGTTTGATTCGAAAGGGGCAGCCAGCCATGTGGCCGCGGCGGATAAGCAATAGATTACTGTCATGTAAACTAAGACATGGAAAAGCAGCCCAGAGTGTAATGCCAGTTGGTGCATTTAGTGGAAGCCTGAAGGACTCAAACTTGTGAAGGAACCTCCTGGGAATTGCTGTCATGGGATGGCTGAATGTCAATGGAGTAGGAGTCTCTGTAATTCAATCTGCCCTTGCAGCTGTTCTGACTACAGAGATGTAATCACTAAAGCACACAGAGAGACAGGTCTCCCTTGAACCAGTTACCGAGGGCAAAAGGTCCTGGCATTACCCCAGCATCTGTGGGAGGGGCCGTTTTACAACATCCGAGTGACACAGAAGGAAGCTCCTAACTCCTATCCTCTTGGCACACTAAACCCAAATTCTGCCCTCCCTGGCAAGAAGCCAAACAGCCTCTAGCTGATCCTTCTTGCACCCCGCTACACAATAGTTCACTATAAAAATAACCCTCTTGAAAGCTTTTGATCGGGGGCAAGAGATTTCAGTAAAGGATACACTGCCTTAAAGGAGAAAACAAATTCTGCTCTGCACAGTTGATGTATTTAGGATTATAAACAATCAAATAGGATTGTGTAGTGTTTCATGGTGCCCATGTCTCTTGCCTAATGAGTGCTGCTTTCTTAGTAGCCCTAAGTAATAGGGGCTGTGAACTGACACACTGGATATTTAGGTTTTTTTTGGTTTGATCCTGCCCTCCTTATTCAGGAAAGCTACCAACCATCTCTCAATGTGTTTGCCAGAGCAAGGAATAAGTCTAATACAGGGTCTTATTTTGGTGCATCAATAGGATTGACTTGTACTGTATATTCAGATAAAGTTGCTATATGTAGAACAAGAGAGGTGAATTTGTACATTAATGTATTCTGTAAGGCTGTACTGCCTAGAAACAGGGTTTGTCGATACAAACAATTCATTTATGGGAACCTGGGGGGTGAATCTTCCCTGCACTAATCTGTTGTGGACTAATTTGTTCGAGTACACATTGCAGATTTGCATTAACAGTTTTGTTAATGTGCTTTGATCTAATCCTCTTTGAAATGGGACTAGATCAAAGCACATTAACAAACGGTTAACGTGAACTACCAAGGCCTACGCCAACAGTCAGTCTGTGGCAGACAAGTGCTGGGTAGAGTCCCGCTGCGGCTTGCTGAGAACCATTTGTGGAGACAAGCCCTAAGTTTTTTCTGGCCTAAACATGTTCAAGCGAATTCATTTTTCATTTAAAAAAAACTGTCACCAAGAAAATGCAATTGTAATTTTATCAAGTCTTATAACAACAACATATGAATGGCCATATGGGGTCAAACCGATGGTCCATCTGGCCCAGTAGGCTGTCTTCTGCCACTGCCAGAGGGAGTGAATAGAACAGAGCAACTGAGTGATCCATCCTTTGTCATCCAGTCCCAGCTTCTAGCAGTTGGAGGTCTACGGACACCCAGAGCATGGGGTTGCGTCCCTGACCATCTTGGCAAATAGCCACCGATGGATCTACCCTCCATGAATTTCTCATTCTTTTTTGAGCCCAGTTATATTTTGGCTGTCACAACATTCCCTGAAATGAGCTCCGCAGGTTGACTGTGCATTCTGTGAAGAAATACTTCCTCTTATTTGTTTGAAACCTACATCCTATTAATTTCATTGTGTTAAGTGAAGGGGTAAATAACACTTCCCTATTCACTGTCTCCACACCATGCATGATTTTATAGACCTCTGTTGTCTCCCCTCGTAGTCATCTCTTTTCCATGCTGATTAGGCCAGTCTTTTTAATCTCTCCGCCTAGGAAAGCCATTCCATACCCATATCCATTTTGTTGCCCTTCTTTGTACTTTTTCCCAATTCTAATATATGTTTTTTGAGATGGGGCAATCAGAACTGCACATAGTATTCAAGTTGTGGGCATACCAGGGTTTATATAGTGGCATTATATTTTCTGTCTTATCTATCCTTTTCCTAATGGTTCCAAACATTGTTTGCTTTTTTGACTGCCATTGCATGCTGAGTAGATGTTTTCAGAGAACTAGCCATGATGACTCCAAGATCTTGCTCTTGAGTGGTAACAGCTAATTTAGATCCCATCATTGTGTATCTATGGTTGGGATTATGTTTTCCAATGTGCACCTTGCATTTATCAACACTGAATTTCCATCTGCCATTTTCTTGCCCAGTTGTCCAGTTTTGTGAGATCCCTTTGTAGCTCTTCACATCAGCTTTAGACTTAACTAACTTGAGTAATTTTGTATCATCTGCAAACTTTGCCACCTCACTGTTTACCCCTTTATGAATGTATGTTGAACAGCACTGGTCCCAGTACAGATCCTTGTGGGACCGCACTATCTACCTCTTTCCATTGTGAAAATTGACCCTTTATTCCTACTGTTTGCTTCCTGTCTTTTAACCAGTTATCCTACGACTCCTTACTTTGCTTAAGAGCCTTTAGTGAGGGACCTTGTCAGAAGGCTTTCTGAAAGTCCAGCTACCCTGTATCCACTCGATTGCCCTATGTTTGTGAACACCCTCAAAGAATTCTAGTAGATTGGTGAGGATTTTCCTTTATAAAAGCCATGTTGATTCTCAATCCTCATTCCATTCTCTGAAATGAGGACATACTTCAAGCCCTTATGGCATCAGTGCCTACATGAGACAGATTATTAAAGGAATATTAGCAGAATGCTGGGTAAAGTTACACACAAATTACGTAGATACAGAAGAGCCAGATACTTAAACATTTGGCCCAAGATCTTTTGCAAGTGGTGGGCCTTAAGTTAGGCTCTAAGTCCACATTAGGCATTTGGCAAGTCAGGCCACATGTCTAAGAGTGCTGAGCACTTCAGCTCTCATAAAGCGGAGTACAAAATCTTGATAATACAGGGCTCTTCAATCTAGCAGACAAAGGTCTGATAAGATTCAATGGCTGGAAGTTGAAGCTAGACAAATTTAGACTGGAACTAAGCTGTACATTTTTGAGAGAGAGAAATTAACCACTGGATCAACTCACCAAGGGCTGTGGTGGATTCTCCATCATTGGAAATTTTTACATCAAGATTGGATTTTTCTTCTAAAAGATCTGCTCTATTTCAAGAGGAATTAATGCAGGTGAGTCCTGTGGCCTCTGTCACACTAGGTCTGGGGTTCTCAAACTTCACTGTACTGCGACCCCCTTCTGACAACAAAAATGACTACATGACCCCAGGATGGAGGATCGAAGCCGAGCTCACCTGAGCCCTGTCGCCCCAGGTGAGAGGGCCAAAGACCAAGGGTTTCAGTCCCAGGCAGGGAGCCTGTAACCTGAGCCCCACTGCCCAGGGCTGAAGCCGTCAGGCTTCAGCTTCAACCCCAGGTGGTGAGGCTCGGGCTTTGGCCCCAGCAAGTCGAAGACAGCCCTGGTGACCCCATTAAAATAGGGTCACGACCCAGTTTGGGATCCTGACCCACAGTTTGAGAACCACTGCACTAGGTGATCAAAGAGGCCCGTTTTGACTCGAGACTCAAAGAACCAAATGTACCTTCCATAGAAGACACTGTTGATCTCAATGTACCTAGTTACTCAAAAAACAAAACACAAAAACAGGCCACCTATTTAGGTGTCTAATATTGACTCAGGAGCCTAACTTTAGGGGCCCAATAGAATCACAGCAGTGTCAGGCTGGAAAGGATCTCAAGAATCCTCAAGTTCATTCCCTGCACTTGGGCAGGCTTAAGTCTACCTACCCATCCCATCCCTGACAGACCTTTTTTTCTAACCTGTTCTGAACCACATTTTAAACTGAAAACAGACTGTGTCAAGATGAGTTTTTGCCAGTGATGCAAAAAGTAACATTACCGTTAACTAAAAAACACACCTTGTTTTTTCCCTCCACCGGTATATTTTCCATGACATGGAGCTTGTACTGATCATAAAGGTTAATGTTCGATCCTTCTAGTCCTCTAGAGAGATGTTTTGTTGGTTCGTTTCCTTTGCCCAGCCTAGCTTCACATCAATATTACTCTATAGAAAAAGGTGTGTAAAATATCCTTAATTGGGAATTGATCTGGAGATCTTATTTTCCTTCACCTATAGGTGATAAATACAGTAAAATAACTTACCGGTGTATTTTAAAACAGTGGTGTTTATCCTTATTCTAACCCATTTGCCTCAATGCTGCTCAGTTACTGTGTAAATCTGATGCCTTTTTTTATTACTGCATATGTAAGAGGGTATTTTGTACTGTTAACAATTTTATCTTTAATAAAACAAATTCAGTAACGAGGAGGTCTTATTTTTTGGTCACTTTGTGGAAGTTGTTCACATGATGAGATGACGACAGCATTGCTCCTGGCTGGAATTCACCTTTATTTTTGGTAATTTTTTTAAATACAGGATTCCTAGAAACTATCAGACCAGTTGTCCAGCTATTTTAGTCTCCTATCTCTGACTTTGGCCAGTGCCAGATATCACAGAGGAAGGTACAAAACAAGAACAGAACAAAAACACCCCATGATGGACAGTTATCCCACAATCTATACACAGAGGAAAATTATTCCTAACCTCCAAGGTTGGCTTATTACCTAAAGCATGAGGGTTGATATCCATTATTAAAATTGTCTTATAACTTAACTATGGCAGTTTTATCCTGGGATATTTTTAACCCTTAACCACATCAACAATCCTGTAGCGACATGACAGTTAAATCAGAAGGAGTTACTGCTGTTGTAAAATGAAATTGGCCTGTGACGTGGATGGGATCAATCAAAAACAATAAACAAACACATAGATGCTTCTCAGTCCATCAGCCTTCATTATTTTACAAGTGAAAATAACCTAAGACATTTAAAAAAAGACCAGCCACATCTTATAAAGTATTCAGTTATACACACACCTCAGTAAAAAAGATGATCTAACCAACACAGTCTAAAAAACTCAAAGGGCCCTGAACAAAACTAGGCTTAAAGATTTTTTCTTTAAAATCGCCTTTTTGTAATTTGCATCCCATAAACTAACATTTTAACCATGAATTAAGGTGCTCAACTGACTACAGGCATGCAGCGCTATCCAGAACTGAACATGAAGTATTTTGCAAGCATGCTGTGCACTTGCAAAGTCTGGGCTGGATTCTGATCTCTGATGCACAGGGACCGCATCAGCACAGAATCCCTAGGACCTGCTGGCAGACACACAGCAGCAGCATTTGTCATTTTTCGGGACACAGAGTGATGATTGACAGGCATGAGGCAGCAGGCTCTGGCCCAGTTTTGGGCTCTCAAAGGGCACACACTTGTCCCCTCTGCAAAGAGCCATTTCACTAATGGCAAGCTCCCCATGTTGGACTCACATGATGCAAGGTCTGTTCACATACCAGGGACAACCACAGCGTCCAATTTGTCTTATAAAATACAGACTGCACCTGAAACAGAGAGTGGTCTCCATCCCTTGTGAGCAAGCCAATCTCAAGTCACTGAAATAACTGAGTGACGTGGTCCGAGCAAAACTGCATTTTGGGAGCAGCACCAACGGAGAGAAAAGTGAACAAGCCCTAAGCATGCAGCGATAGAAGTGGCTGGATTCCCAACTGCAGGGCACATGTGCAGTCCCTGGCAGAGCTCAGAGGCATGAGTTTGCTTTGGTCAAATACAAGAATAAAAAGCAGGTTGTTTTTGGTTTTTTTTTGGTTTTGTACTGAAACGCATTCTCTTCTAAATCCCTGGTCAACAAGCCACACTGTCACCTGCTCCGGGGCAGGTATTACTTCGGATGAACACGAGGCCAAACAAAAATATCCTTTTTGCCATTCATAACAGAGCAGGTCAGGTGTGAGTCACAGTCAGGATCCTGAGGTGCATGGAATCAAAGGGGAACAAAACCTCAGGTGACACCAGAAGGCCCCCCTCCCACACACCCCTAGGCTTCAGCCCCTAGACAATAAGGCTCCTTTCGGCTTTCACCAAGCAACGCAAGTTACTAAAGGTTCCTCTCTAGCGCTAAAGCATTCAACCAGTTTCAAAGTCAGCCCACACTTCAGGTAGCAATAAGAGATATCTAAAGGATGCACCAGCACCATACTGTTTCAGGTGGCAAATATACGAGAAGAGGGTTTTTAATACAGCTCAGGCCAAATTTACCAACTAGGTAAGCAGGTGCAACTCTACTGCATAGAAAGCAATGATACACTAATTTCTTAATTTTGCAATTACTACCCTGCCCTGTGGGTGTCTCGCGGCATACGCCGCTCCCTCAAGCAAGTCTCTGCAAGGTCAGGGCGTAAGGACTGACTGAAAGCCCACTGAACTCAATGGGAGCCTTTCGACAGACTCTGGATCAGATCCATCAGACCTCCAAGTCTGCCTGACCATTGAGCTGCTGCAAGGCCACAGTTTACAATCGGTCTCTCCCATGGTGTGGGTACAGAAAGCCGACCTGTCCTGCTAGAGGTGGATCTGACCCCAGCTTCTCAATCTGAAAACCCTGGATCTTTGGGCAAGTTCAGATCTTCATTTAGAATGTTACAGCCGAGGTCCATTAACAACCTTCTCAGATTACAGCCGGAGAAGAAGCTGTATATACCCCACCATCCCACTTGCCCAGGGGTGGCCCAGCTTTTAATGCCCTCCATTGGCAAACTACAGAGAAAAGTGACTTAACTGCTCAGGGGATTCATGTGAATTTCAGTTTTAAACCTTTATTTAAAAAGTCAATTAACCAAACCAACCACATGATCACCAGAAAGAATTTTTTATGCATGATGCAGACAAGATAATTTTAGTTAATTAGGGGCCCTGCTGCCTGAATTTAGAAGAGGGGATTCCAGGTTTAACTAGACACTACTAACACTTCACACAAGCATTTGACAGATGGGGTCTGGAACCAGCTACATGACACTCAAGTTCAGGCATTTTCAGAGCCCAGCTCCTGACCACACGTCTGTCAAAATACACACGGCATAACAACAAAGTAGAGGCACAATTCAGTCTCTGGAAGCGACGTTCAGGGCAGGGCAAGGCAAAATCAAACCAGTCCGTAATTAATCTGGACTAATACTGAACTCTTCTGCTAACGGACTTGCTATTTGTAAATGTAGAAAAAAAAATCCAAAACATACAGGCACAGAAAGAGAAATAAAACAGAGTCCAGGCCACAAAGAACAGCTCCACAGCGGTGTGAAGATAAATTCCCAGTGCATTAGAAGGGACCAGGCGAAACCATGTGATTAGTCTCAAAGTTCAGCTGGCCCCCTGCAAAAGGCAAAACCAATCAGAATTCAAACAGGTACGTTCTCTTTCAAAGCACCGAGTTATCTCACTAGCCAGTGAAGCCTGAAAAGCAGTCTTGCTGTCACTGAGGCTGCTCTGTAGCCAGCCAGTTTGTTGGTCCTTCCCCCATTCCCTGTCCCTTCAGTCTACGGTCACTGCACCAGAGCCATAGAAAACAGTGCAAGTCACAAAAAGCCCTCTTTTCCTCCCTCTCTGGCGAGTGTTCAATGCCAAGCACGTCCACCCCATCCTCCTACAGCCAAGAACTGCACCTCTTGTCCCCATTAAGGAGACCCCACCTGCACCACATAAAAAGCAGGACAGCTGGCTACCTGTCCGTTCAGCCATCTGGATTCCACATGACGACCACTACTGCTTCTCCGAGTCACTTTGAGAGCTTAAGAGAAAGCCGTCACCATTTTAAAGGCTGGGATCCAAATTCAATCCATATTGCTCCAGACATGAACAGACTGCTCCAGCTTACTAAGGCTGGCTCCCTGATCCTGCCCCCCTCCCCCCCCCCGGCAAACAAACATAGCTCTCTCTATTTTACAAGGGAGTCTTAAAAGCTCTAGCCATTGACTGAACCTTGGGGGAGGAGGGAGAAATGAAGGGTGAACTGGTTTCAAGCCTCACTAAATACAAAGGACACTGTTCTGTGTGGCTCAGCATGAGATTTGGCTTTGCTCCCCAGTCTGTTTTTAGCCTTCTCTCACGTGCTCATCCTCATCCTTTCAGGCCCAGGTGCTGCTTCCTGCCGGGTCACTTGCGGGGCTGGTGGATGTGGTGATTGATGCGTTGCTGTGGGGAAAACTTCTCCAGGCAGGGCTGCAGTTTCTCGTGAGCCACCTGGGCAGTGGCGGGAGGGAAGTCTTTGCCGCCCTTGAAAGAATGAGTAGGGGCTAAATCGGACAGACCTTGACTAAATGAACGTGGGTCACAAGGAGGAGCAGTAACACACTCAGCAGCAGGTGGTGGGCTAAGAGCTCCCCTCTCCTCCCCACCTCCTAACGCAGGCCTGGTTCAGTTTGTCAAATGGCGGGTGGGGAGTGTCAGAGTTTGGGAAGTGGGGAGGATGTTATGAAATAGGCAGCAGGTTTAAAACAAACACAAGGAAGTATTTCTTCACACAACGCACAGACAACCTGTGGAAGTCCTTGCCAGAGGATGTTGTGAAGGACAAGACTATAACAGGGTTCAAAAAAAGAGCTAGATAACTTCATGGAGGATAGGTCCATCAGTGGCTATTAGCCAGGATGGGCAGGGACGGTGTCCCAAGCCTCCGTTTGCCAGAAGCTGGGAATGGGCGACGGGATGGATCACTTGATATTTCCCTGTTCTGTTCACTCCCTCTGGGGCAGCTGCAATTGGCCACTGTCGGAAGACAGGATACTGGGCTAGATGGACCCTTGGTCTGACCCAGTCCGGCTGCTCTTATGCTTGTCAGCCAGCCAGTAGCGGGATGTTCCAATGGTTTGGGCACTAGCTTAAGATGTGGGAGGCCTAGGTTCAAGTCCCTGCACAGACTTCCTATGGGACCTTGGGCAAGTCACCTAGCCTCTCCATGCCTCAGTTCCCCCAGCTGTACAATGGGGAATAACAGCCCTGCCCTGCCTCCCAGGGGGGTTGTGAGGAGAAATACATGAGTGTGAAGCACTTGGAGACCTACTGGTGACGAACACTTTATAAGAGGAATTTTTATCGTTACTACTAGTTTTTATTGTTATTAGCAGCTCTACAGAGGAGTTTGTCTCCTCTTAAAGCTGCATTTGATGGATTTAATACAGCAGTTTTGAGCCCTTTGTGTATCAAGGATCCCCCGTCAATCTAGCCAGGACCATCATTCCCAGTTAGCAATATGGGAAGGGCAGCATGGTAGGAATCCTGCTTGCAACCGGCCCTTGCCCCCCCCCCTCGGAAGTTAGCCCAGGTCGGGAACTCCTGAGCCAATACATGCAGGGACCAGAAGAAAAGCTCGGAAATACACAAAAGTGTCTGTCTGGTTGTTCCTACAAGAGGTACAGGTCCGTGGAGGGAAACGGATCCCCACAAAACACTCTGAAAAAGCTACGGGTATGAACAGCAATACAATGCTACATTTAATGCTAGGCTACAGGGTACAGTGTTAGACAGCCTTACCCTCCTTATGGCTGCTGATATAATGAGAGTTTGCTTGGGAGAGCTGGAAGAGAACAAGATATTAGAGAACAGGCATTTAATACAGCGCACTCAGGGCTGAGAATATTGGAGACCATAAAACAAAATATGTGAAAAGGGGGAAACTTGACAATTTTTTTAAAGATGTCTTTCTAAACTGGTAGCTTATGGCTGGAGTCATTCTGTGTTAATTATGGGACTCAAGCTCAAAAGGTAAGAATAGCAAAGACATAGGAAGATGCACAGTAAAGCTTTGCTGTTTAGAGGTAGTAGACTATTTGACAATCATGGCCCAGTACCTGAGCTGTTTCTGCTCTGAAAGCCCCTTACAGTGCATGTGCACTGCAGTTCTCTGGGGCAACCAGATCGCTGACCCCAAATGAAGACAGCTGGAGAGGACACTGCTAAGCTGGCTTCAGTTTTTATACAGTCCTGAAGAATTTTAGACATGCTTCAGTGTTTCCACCCAAAGACAGGGTATGTAGAGGAGCAGTGTGGCCTATAGGACAGAGCACTGGACTGGGACTTAGGAGATGTGGTTTCTAGTCCCAGCTCTGCCACTGGCTTCCCATGTGACCTTGGGCAAGTCACACTATACGCCTCAGTTTCCCCATCTGTAAAATGGGGATAATGATACTTTACAAAGGAGGTAAGTAAGAGCTAGGTATTCTTAAATGCATGAGATTTCCCCTTGCTCATTAAGACAGAAAAGCAAACTTATCTGATTTTGGCAACAGTGTATTAAAATCTCAAGTCACCAGACACACACAGAATTTTAAGTTACAGATAAAGCATTGCTGGAAGATATTTTTTACTTTAATCATCCAGCAAGATCTTGTGTCAAGGGTCTATTTCTCCTGCAAACAGCTGAGAGGTCACAAACACCTAAGACACAGAAGGCAGCTGTCTCCCCCAACACTGATTTAGGCAGCCTTCATGCCAACAACTGGTACAAAAATCTTCAAATCTTGCCTTGGCGAGTAGAAGCTCAACAGTTCTCAACAGAGAGCGACTTTCGGCAGGATTTGGCGTTCTTGCCATTGCAGTACAAATGCAAAGCTGCAGATTGTGGGAACTGAAACTACCACTTCCCTTCTAGCTGCTTTGTTTTTCATTTAATTGTCTAAAACAAGGTATTGAACAGCTATTTATTTTCTAGCTAGTTGTGTGTCTTTGTTCAATAATAAAGTCCCAGTTTTGCAGGGCACACAAGTGCCAGGTGCCATACGGAGGCTGGGCCTACCGTTTCTGACAACGTGTGAGTTAGGAGTAGATCTGAAGTTTTAAGAAGGGAGGAAACACCCAAGCCAGCTCACGTGCAAAGCAGTCGGATGGGCATCAGCTAACGAACTGAAGTCTTGGGTATTTCACTGTTAAAGAAACAGGTTGCTGAGTTTTTTCCTCTACTTGGTTCTAGTTCCCTCCTGTTTCACCATTTACCTGATCCAAAGCTCACTGAAGTTAATGGGAGTCTTTCTGTTGACTTCAGTGAGCCTTGGATGAAGATCTGTATGAATCTCTGACATACACAACAGTACAGGGGTAAAACCCCAGGAGACACCCAGAACCATCCAAGCTGTACCAATTTTTAAGTTTTACTGAATAAAACATTGCGGCTATCGATTACCTGTTCTGCAGCTGCCTTGATATCAGAGCAGCAGGCTCCTCCGTAACTGCACGGAAAGGCTTGAAGAATTTCAGAAGAGCCTCTGCAAACTCTTCTCCAGAAATGCTATTTTGCACCTTTTCAGCCCTGCTCGACTTCAGCAACAAGTATTCCCACACTCCAGACAGTGCAGGCGGGAGTTCGTGAGGAAGGGTAACGTTTCCATGATTGCCTAAGACCCCCATGAGCGATGAGCCTAAGGCCCATTTTCAAAAGCAACTTTGGCACCCGACTAGCGTACGGATGAAGCCTTGTACGTTTTCAGAAGTGACTAGAGATTTCAGGTGCCTCCAGCTTTTGGTGCCCCAATGGAAAGCAGGTCAAAGGACCTGTTTTTGAGAAAGCCGCCCACCTTCTGAAAGTCAGGCCCCTTTAAGGTATCTCATGCATGGCACCGAAAAACTACAAACAACCCAAGTCACTTTTGAAAATCTTGACCGAAGTCAAGGGAAGTTATGCTTTTAAGTCACTTGGAATTTGGGTAAAATTTTCAGATGTGCCCGAAGTGATTAGCACCCAACCATATGAGTAGGCCCCACAGCCCCTCCATACGTCAGCAGGAGGGATCTCAGACCCTCAACTCCTCACAGCGGAGTTCCAGAAAGGAGGAGGAGGAGTCAGAGAGACCTGTAAACCGACATTAATCCCAAACAACCTTCAATTTCAATTCACTGAACCGCCACCCACCCCAGTTACAAGGCAGGGGAAGACACACTTCTTTCTGCTTCTGGCTGGAGCAAGGTAACCTGTCTACATGGTGACTGGCTTGTGTAGCCATCACTCACTCTTATTTAACGAGCAGAGCTGGTCTATGCAACTTTGAGATTCCCACACCACCCTTCCCCATCCTCCATTACCCCCGCCCACCCCCACCAACTCTACATCTTGTTCGTCCTTACTCTAGACTGCAGGGAACCGCCCGATACATGTTCGCAAGCTGCCCAGCGCAGGAGGGCCCTGGTCCCAGCGCGGGCAGACCCTGGCTGCTGCCATTACACGCAACGTTTAAACGTTATCTACGTCCCGCCAGCAGAGCCTGGCAAGTAAGGGTTGGTGGTTTTGTGGGAAGAGTTTGTGAAGGCTCCCAAGGACCCCACACGCAGCGTTCAGTCGAGCACAAACAGTCGGTACAGTGGTGTCTGGGCTGGGAGGGAGAAGACAAGGGGGAAACAGCCTCTCTCAGAATGACTAAACCCAGCTAACAGCAAGTGCGGGCCGTACAGCTTCTGCCGGCAGCCACGCAGGGCTCCTCTGAAGAGGTTTTCACAACTCAGTGGCAGAGCACTTTGTTCGGCGTAGCTGAACGTTCCCAGAGGTGCCTCAGGCGTCAAGACAAGATACACTCAACGCCCCCAACCCTAACCACAGGGTTACCTCCTCGCACGGAGCAGAGCTGCGCAAGGGCCCGACTTCACAAGCGCTTTAGAAGGGGCTGCAAGAGAGCTGGCAAATAAGATAAATGATAATTTAGCACCATGTCTTCCGTGCCAGCTGCTTCTGATGCAGCCCCAAGGTAACCCTACAAGCAGGAGCACGCCACACGGCTGCGATGTCCGAGCAAGCTCCAGCATCAGACTGGGGATTGCTTTAAAGCGCACCGCAGACAGTGAGAAATACAGGAACAGGCCTGCTAGCCGCCACCACCACCGAGACCTGAAATAGCCTTCGACCCCCAGCTTCTCGCCCAGCATCCTACTCAGGGAACTGCATGGCTGAACATTGCACTGTCCTGCCACAGGTGTCCCCAGAAGACTGAGCGAGGAGATGTATTTGCCCCTTTATATTTGGTCGTAACCAGAGCCACTTCCACCAGCCCCTGTTTCAGAGCCATTGTTCTTCTGGCCAAAGAGGACTGGACAAGATGCGCCCTTTGAAACTCACCAGTACAATGAGGCCCTTCATTTGACCCACTTCTGCCCTCTCCCCGAGCAGCTGGGACTGTGCCTGAAGATGCTGACTCGAGAGAGCTCCCAGCCACCCCTAGACTAGAGCAGGGAAGGAGCTGTGCATTGCAATCCAGGCTCCTGCATCAACGTGGTGCAGGGAACGCCCCAATGTCCCCTCCGCAGCTCCAGTGACCGGCATGGGGGATAGAAACGGTGCCTGGAGGCTTCTGCTTCTTTCTTGCAGCAGAGCCATTGTCTGTCAGGAGCAGACAAAACTGCAGCACAGACTTAAACCGGTCACGCGCCAGCAACACCATGTATTTCCCTCCAGTCATCCAAGAATTGTTTGGCGGGGATCAATACACAGGGGTGCGGGCGTGGATACACAAACAGGATGTGATTAAGCAGGACGCCTCAGGTCTGTAAAAATTCACCAGGCTTTCTGGCTAATCCCTTGGCTCTCACACCAATGTTTTGGAGGGCAGGGGGCGTACCCCTGCCCAGCAGAAGTGGTGATCTCCCGCTTGCAAGTTAATTCGTTTTATATCACTAATAAAAAGGATTCTTTCCCCATAAAGCCCAGCAGACGTGTGTCTGGTATGTGGGTCATGGCCTAAGCCGTCCACTGCAATAATTCTGCAGTGACCAGCGGCTGAAATGGAAACATGTCACTCTTCCTGTGAAGGGAAGCTATCTGAAGACAGAATACAGATAAAATGCAAGATTAGGGCAGTGGTTTTCAACACATGCTCTGTTTGCAGACTGTGTCTAAGGAGTCCCGCGAAGAAGACTGAAAACTGACTGGACAGAATACAACTATATACACTGTGCAGACAACAGATTTCCCAAGCTGTCTGCAAATTCCCATGTGACAATTTGCTCTTCACCATATCAGGCATTCAGGTCAGGCACAGGTTGGAATCCAACCCATATCCATGGCCAATGTGGGATGAATGGGGGCGGGGAGGGGTTTCAGTCCGGCCCCCCATTGGGACAGGGGTCCACACCAGAAGTGGCACTAATAGCTGGCCCCTTTACTGGCAGGCTCAGCAGAGAGGCCGAAGATAAATGCCGAGATCTGAAGGCCAAAGCGGGCCATTTACGATGTGACCCCTGGGGAGTGCAGGCCAGAGAGCCTCCCCTGGGCCATAGAGAAGCCAAATCCTGCTACATGCCCAGCACGCTCAATTCCTATGGACTTTGACAAGAGTTGAGGTCACCATTCACCTTGCAGGATAAGGTCCCTAAAGGACCAGGAAGATTAAATGTCCCCCTTTAGGTGCAGGTTGAGGCGTTTGCAGGGGAAGCACATGCTGCTGCTGGCCTTGTCCTTATCTGTTCTACTGCCAGGATTTTGGTTGATCCAGCCCAGAGTTCACTTTGAAATGAAAGGAGCATTAGCCCTGGCTCAGCATTCTCTGCACTCTTACAATGCAGGGCTGTCTTCATGCTAAGTGAAATCATTATCCAGAGCCACATCACCGGGACCATGCCACTAGCCACACAGGGACAGCTTGGCTAACTGCATAAGATCTGAATTCCAAGGGCAGTCTCCAATTCAGATCCCCGATCAGCGTGTTAGGAGACATTACAATACCAGACAATGGTCTGTAAGTGGCAATTACGTTGAGCTGCTATAAGAAGCCATTAGAAATAAGGCAGACACTTGGATTGCCTTTTGCTCTCACACACACAAACTGTTTGCTGTTCTGAGTAGAGAGGGTGTCTTAGTTAGGGAAAACAATCGGGCTTGCTTATCAGACTGTAACTAATAAACAAATGCAAGTGACAGGATGGTCTTTCACGCTCAACAGAGCATTAGCAAGCAAATGCAGTGCCTGCTAAAACAAGCAAAGAGCTGGAAAAAAAAAAAAAACCAGTGGCAGGCAGCTGCTTCTAACCCTGGGCAGAAACTCAGAACACACTGTGCAGTAACTCATGTAAGAGGCCCAACAATTCTGGAAGCAAGTGCTACCACCAGGGTAGACAACTTCCCAACCTAGTTATTGAATTGCTGTCTCAGGAGTAGGGCAAAAGGCTGCCTGTTACCCGTCCGGCTCCAGGAACAGACAGAACACATCAAGCAGTGTCTAGTTTATGCTTTAAAATTCACATGCTGATGCAATTGCTCTGCTCTTTGCACGTGGAAAGCAGTCAGTGTCTGGCTACGGACCTTGCTTTGGATCCTGACAGCTGCAGAATGTACAGCCGCATGAACATTTCTACGGCATATTCTTCTCTTCGACTTGCTCCCTTCCCACTGTGTTAGATAATAAAGAGATGCAAGGGTATTAACTCCTGGAAAGCTTCCCTGGGACCAGGCGAGGGCCCGCCTGGGTAAAACAGCCTGCATGCTGTGGGACAGAAACACTGACTGAGCTCTCTTTAAGGGATGCTGACACCTTGTGGGAAACGTCGGTAAGTGGTCCCTACACAGACTGCTCTGCTTGCATTCGGCAGACAAGATTTTTCGGAGCAGGCTCAGGAATTTAGACATGTCACCATCCATTAACTGGAGTGTTCAGGTCCCTAGGTCACTTTAGAGACTTCAGTCTCCCCTTGTTCATCTGATCACTACAGAGTCTGCAGAAAACCAGCATCATTGCAGCAGCTTCAGAGCGTATCCACTTCTGGTGGCGTCCCTCAGTTGAAGGCAGAATATTCCAAGGTGTCAGAGTTAGGTTATACTGGTGATCATGGAGGGAAGGAATCTGACTTGCATTAAAGCTCTTGCTGATCAAATGAGTTCTACAAATAAAGGTTTTCCTCAGGAGGCATCAGCTGACTGTGATACACCCCCCTGGGCAGAGATAAGGAACAGCTGGATTTTCTAAAGCATCGTGTTATGCTTGGGAGGTTAGCGCTGCAATTCGGGCAACAGTTTTATGCAGCTCATTGAAAACATGTTGCCTTGAATGTAACCTTTGGTGCTCTCAATTTCTGTATATTCTACAGCCCTCTAGCCCAGCGCTGCCCTCTTCCCAGTATTATCTGAAGTAAAGGTGTATCCTTCCAGCTGTTCCAGATGGGATGGGGTGGAAAACACCAAAACACGACATAATGCCATTCAAGAGGGTCGCCTCCTCTGGGCCCCCGTGTTATGGCCTGGACACCCGCTCTCAGAAAAGGAAACACAGTAGAAATAGGTGGAGTTCAGAGATAGTCAACAAAAAACAATTAGAAACCTGGAGATACTTTCCAATGAAGAGCGGGTGGAAAGGCTGGGGTTGTTTAGTTCAGAGGTAGCTCATGAAAGCTTATGCTCAAATAAATTGGTTAGTCTCTAAGGTGCCACAAGTACTCCTTTCCTTTTTGCGAATACAGACTAACACAGCTGTTACTCTGAAACAAATAAGAGGGGAATGCAACAGAGAAACACCAGGGGCCAGTCAGTAAATTTGAAATGTATCAAATTTAAAATTGGTAAAAGAAATAAGCTGCATGAAAAAAATAGCTAGCCCATGGCACTCACTGCCTGAGGCCAAAAGCTTGATCCAGGACTCAACAGTGAGAAAGGTTTATATGGAAGAGAACATCCACAGACACCTTGGTTAGTATTTTAAAACATGGTTAGAAAACACAATCCTCAGGCTTCAGGACAGGACAGCCATTAACTGATAGGGGTCAGGAAAAAACTTCTCCTACACGTGGATGATACCATAATTGTCCATTATAAGGTTTCTAGCACCTTTCTGTGAAGTCTCCTGTCAAAGACAGGATACCAGGCTAGACAGACTGTTGGTAAGATCCAGTGTAGCATAGCAATGTCTATCTTCTTAGGCAAAAGACTGTGAATACAGCTGGCAAAAAGTTACCAGATTAGGATAGTTTGCAGCCAGTTAATAAAAACTGACCCTCCTCCCAGCTGCTAATGTTCACACATGCAGTCCCTGTAAAGCAGTGGTGGGCAACCTGCGGCCCATCAGGGTAAGCTGATTGTGGGCCGTGAGACATTTTGTGGACAGTCAATGTCCACAGGCACGGCCCCCTGCAGCTCCCAGTGGCCGCGGTTCACCGTTCCCGGCCAATGGGAGCTGCAGGAAGCGGCAGTCACCACATCTGTGTGGCCTGCAGCTCCCATTGGCCGGGAATGGCGAACCGCGGCCACTGGGAGCTGCAGGGGGCCGTGCCTGTGGACATTGACTGTCCACAAAATGTCTCACGGCCCACAATCAGCTTACCCTGATGGGCCGCAGGTTGCCCACCGCTGCTGTAAAGTCTGCAGCTGCAGTTCTTGTCCAATATGCACAAACCAGAAGTTAGTTTTAGATGCTCAACTTCAATGGAGCCTAACGCTGGCAAGGCTTTAACTTCAGTTGCAGCCACTATTGTCAAAGCTTCTAGTACAGCTCCCTCTCTCTGAAGGATTCCCACGTTTCCACGATCCATCCTCACAGCTGGGGTTGTACTGTACCATACTGCTCCTCATCTACACATGGACTCTGCCATTCATGAAATCAGAAGGGCTGGTTCTGTATTGCCGAGTGTTCATTTACTATGCTTTAAGGGAAAAATGATCGCGTTTGCTGCAAACTGACACCTCCCCTCTCCATGGCAGCTGGCTTTGACAATCTCTCTCTCATTTGCGTAGAAGAGGTGCCCTTTAGCTGTGGCTTTTTGCAGAGGTTCAAATGAAGAAAAACAACTGCTACCGTTTGTCTCTACTCCACCTATGCCGACAGCTCCCTGGAAGGCGCTCTGCCCACACCCCACCACCCACCAAAACAATGTGTGTGTGTGTGTGAAGTCTGTCATCTAGAAATATTCCCCCACCCACCCCATCCCCAGGTGTTTTACTGTTTTGTTCACTGACCTCCCCCTCCACCCTAACTGCACGCAACCCTCGAACAACAATGTACACACAGAGGGGTGAGGAGTTCAGCCTCCCTTTGCAGCTTCCAAGAGGTTACACGGAACAGTTTCTACCACCAGTGACCCACCCTCCCCTCTCCTCTTGCTTTCTAGTGTGTGCTCCAGCAATGGGAAACCTGGAGGTGGGGCATGCTGGGAAGGCAGAGCAGGGAACGGATTATGGCTTAGGACACCGTGTCTGCAGCTTGTCTCTAACACCACGCTGACCATTGTGGTCCAACTATTCCCTTGTACTCCCCCCACCTGTCTGTCTTACACAGAGCGTGAGCTCTTTTGTTCAGTCTTTGTACAGCACCTGGCACAACGGGGGCCAGGTCTGCGACTGGGGCTCCTAGTGCTGCCACAAGACACAAAGTTAACAAGTTTCCCACATGACATAAGCTATGGCTTCAGATAGGGCTTAGATAGAGACCTCACCCACCACCCCACGAGCCAAGTGAGGGGGAAGAAAGACTCTTTCTACTTTGACTGTATCTCCACTGTGTGATGTGATCCACCCTAATGATAATGAACCTGTGGGATGTCTGAGCACTGGGGAGGAAGCGGAAAGATCTAGTCTTGGTGCCCAAGCAGAGCAGACAGGTTCAGAGATGCCCAATATCTTACTGCAATCTTTTTCACCTGAACTGCTGGAGAATGAACATCTGCTCGAGCGTGACAGCAAGACAAGAAGCCAAACAGGAAAGGCAAAGCAGGACTAGTCTTTGGACCCAAAATAACCATCCACTAATCCCTCTGCTCAGAACAGCACAAGAGTCAGAGTATTTTCCTCCCCAAGACAAAAGAACTGGGGTTTTGTTGGGTATGCGAACGGGAATGGACAAGACAAAACATCTTCCACCTGGACAATAAACATGATCAACTTCCTTGGAAGGGCAGAACTGTTGTGCTAGAAGGTTTTTGTTCACGCCAGGGCTCAGTCTCTATTCGAGACATCATTTTCTCAAAAGGAAACAGAAGTTTGGCTGCCAACTTGGGGGGGGACGGCAGGGCCACATCCCACTGGGTACAAATGGTATATTCACAAGCTACACGTAACTGCTCGGCCACGCAGCTAGAGCGCCACTGGGACACGCTGACAAGCTCAATAGCTTGTTTATCATTCCTGTGGTGCAAACCCAGCAAGAAAATCCTGTCCCCCTGCACAGTATTAATACCCTTTTTAAAATTTCGCCACTAGCGTTCACCTATATCACAATGTGGGCCCAATCCAAAATACAGGGATGTTTGCATTGGGGGGTTTGGGGAGGGGGGATTCTAGTTAAGAATTATGTGTTATTCCTCCTCTCCTCCTGTCCTGGTTTTTTTTCTCCAAGAGGCAAAATCATGCAGGTTTCCCTACTAGCTAAATACAAATCGTAAAGCTATTCTCCTGTGAGTACTGCATTCACTCTCTCATAGCTACTGGGGACTGAGGCTTATCTCCAAAAGCAAACAGACAAACCTAACTTCGAGATGGGAGGAGCTGCCTCTTCAGAGCTGGCTGATAAGGTGTAAATTGTGCAAACCGGTTTTCACACTTCCCACCTGCAAGTGACTTGGCATGGCCCAATCACCACCTATGCGGTAAGGGCGTGATTAAAACAGTTAACCCCCATGTCGGCAGGAAGTGACACCTGAAATCCAAATAATCCCAGCACATGAAAAACAATGAAGAGTGCTTTTCCTTCCCCACCCCCGCCGGACTGGGCTCTAAGCCTATTTGAATCGGGGCAGACACAGTGCAGCCCACAGATGTCTTTACGGACAGACAATCTGGGGGTGCAGCCTTCAGGGACGAGGCAATGGTCCATCGCGAGCGAGGCAGAAAGATACACTACTCATGCTGGAACCTGCAATCTCCATGGCCAGCACCGCCCTACTGGTATCAAAGGAGGCAGCGTTTGCTCCATTTTATTCGCAGTAAATAGCGCCCTTGGCAGCCTGGCCCTTGGCTCTGCCCATCTGGAATTAGAACAGTGAACTCGTCGTGCGTGCGCCTTTGTGGGCAGGGACTCATCAGGTTCACGAAGAGCCAGGCAGCCCTGTGAGGAAGAGGGTGTGGATTATGGGAAAGATGGCAGCCACATGCAGGAGGCGTCACACTTTGAGCACACTGCCTCTTACAACACCCTAGATACAGCAGATCATGGTCCATTGCATTTCAGTTAGCAGGAATGTCTAGAGCCAGGGACAGGGACTACTACTTCAATGGGATGACCCTAGGGACCCTTTCTCTCTTTGTTGCGGTCTCCGGTCAGCCCCAGGAGAGTCTCTCGCAACCTCCCAAAGTGTAACAATCCATGAGAGAACCCTGTATTGAGTGGCTGACCCTCTCAGCTGGGGCACTAGCCCCGAAGGACCCAAGGAAAAGGTCACTCTGTCTCTTACCTGCCACACTCCCATTCTTCGGGGTCCTGGTCTCTCTCTTGGTTCCAACATTCACCACTGGTGTGATGCTTCCGGGCAACCGCATCCTTCCCGCTTTTGCTGAAAGGCAACATCGCAAGGCAGTTCAGTTTCAGTTTCCGATGGGCATTGGCACATCCATGTAAAGGGGAAGGAGAGAGATGCTGTCAATTCCTTCCAGAGAGCATTTGCAAAGAGAAGCAGCATTTCTTTTCCTCTGTATTTATTACACCCACCAAGAGTTTGGTAAAGCTCTGGCTGTATTACGTACATTATTTTTCATTCATAAGTTAAACAACATTGGGTAAAATTTTCACCAGTACCTAGGCTCTTAAGTCCTACTGGTTTTCAAGCCACCTCGGCACAAACGTTGTCCACTGTCCGGTTCTGCAAAAAGGAGACCGAGACTTGGTGCTTGTCTACATGGGGACTTTCTGGAAAGAGAAGACAATGAAAGGCGTGAAGTTACAGTTAAAGCATCCTGTGTAGACGCTCTCATTCAGAAGTGAAGTGGGCTTAATTCACTTTAGCTTAATCTTCCTTCAATGTCCCCACATAGACAAGCTCTAGGAAACGTGTGGCCAGCACCCTGAAGGGCACAGAGGAAACCATACAGGAGCAAGGACCTTCCCAAGTCCCAGCTACACAGAAGCTTTACTTTTTAAAACCGTGACACCACGCAAAATTGCACACGAAGCCACACGCCACTAAGCATCCTGAGCAAGGCCCTTGCTCATTCTGGAGGGGACCTCAAGCCAGTGTCATCTCCCCACTTCAGAAGTTTGCAACAATTTCTCCACCAGAATGTGAAGAAATAAAAGGGTGGGAAAGAGGCTGGTCTCAGGGCTCTGGACGGGGACTCAGGAGATCTGGGTTTAATTTGCAGCTCTGTCACTGGGCAACCTCAGGCAAACCACTTACTGCCTCTGGGTCTCCCTTCCTCGCCTGTAAAGCGAGGATATTCGTTATTTCTCCCACTCTTTGTCTGTCCGGATTTTGAACTCTTTCGGGAAGAGACTAGTGATGTGTTTCCACAGGGCCTAGCAACTGGAGCCTCTAGACATAAGTGAAATATAAAGTAACAGGGAAAAGAATTTAAACTCCCACAACAGGCAGAAACAGAAGCAACAGGATGCAAAAGAAACACTTGGCTAAGAATTATGAAGATGAAGACCAGACAAGTGATTAAAGGACGGCTGTAGCGACATGGACATGGGGCTTACCACTGAGAACAGTTTGCAGTTCCGTGGTTATCAGAACGCCAGGCTGAACACCTCCAGACAGGCTGAAATCCTGTTAACACCAGCTCAGCAGGGTCCTTTTGTAGCCTCCCACCCTCTGCACCTCAGGTGATTAGTGGAAATCCGATGAAACGTACTAGATTCGGTGTAGTCAGAGCAGTCAGCACTCCCAGCATGGCAGGGACAGCAAAGTGTGGTCTCTTTCCCAACTGAAAGAAGTTAGAATTAAAGAAAAAGCCAATTTGCTTTACAGTCCCACTTCTGCTGTGAGAGGCAGGGGGTGGGTTTTTGACAGAACTGCCCACCACTCTCCTTGTAAGTCTGCAAATTCCACATAAGCTTGGTTTCACCCCCCTAAAGGGGCATTTCCCTTCCCAACCCAGGAAGCTGCCAGCAGCCCAGTGCTTAGGAGTGACCCAGCAATAAGTCAGCATGTGCATGGAACAGAGGAGCAGATTTCGGTGCATGTGAGGAGGGTTAATGGAGCCAGATTAAATAAGCTCTATTGAAGCTTTGAAAAGCCCCTCAATAAAGGGCGGCTTGAGGAGCTGAACCCCAGTGCTGGGGACCCTGGCACCCAATGTAGCTACTGACGGCAAGTGTAACACTGACAGACCCCGGTTGTCGGCAGGTGGGATCGAACCTGGGGCCTCTGGAGTTTAGTGCATGAGCTAATAGCCAGCTGGCTGTTAGCTCAGGCTATAGAGCAAACTCATTGTCTCTCTCTCTCTAAGTGGTCTCGGTGCCACGAGATGGGACAGAGCACCCCAGCAAGGAGGTGTGCGGTTACACAAGCACCGCACATTTCACAGGTGAGCAGCGAGGCAGTGACGGGCGCAGGCTGTTACTTGCCGTCTAGTGATGCCTACGAGGCCCGTACAATAGCAGAGCCCCCACTGTGCTGTGGGCCATACAGATCCCTAGAAAGAGACGGCCCCTGCCTCAAAGCCCTTACAGTCCAAACGGATGAGATGGGGTAGGGAAAAGAAAGGTCACGTCCCCATTTTACGGACGAGGAGCTGAGGCACAAAGGGAGTAAGGCGGGGGGGGGGGGTCACACTAGATGGCCCTTGCGGTCTCTTTTAACCCTACAGGTCTAGGATTCTCTGACTTGCCCACATTCACTTGGTGAGTCTCTGGCAGTGCTGGGAATTGATCTCCTGAGGCTCATCAGCGCTCTGGACTCTTCAGACTCCCGGGATCACCTTGCTTAGCGCCCCGGCAGGGCCGGGGATGAGCCCAGAGCCCGATCATAGATGGAAGGAAAGCAGACTGGGTTTGTTATTCTTACCAAGGGGACGGGTCACATTTGGTGAATTAACGCCTCATAACAAAGACACCTGCACCACCACCCCCGCCCCCAAAGCCTGCCACAAAACAGACCCTGGAAGCCGCATGCACAAGCCTCTGCCCCAGGGAATGGCCAAGGGCTGAGTGGGGGCCGGGCAACGTCCCAGGGAGAGGGAGAGGAGCCCTGGCCAAGGGGTGGCTGGGGCAGTGCCGGCAGGGAGGGCCCACGACAAAGCGGGGACAGAGCTTATTTTTTTAAATAAAAAGTTATCAGCTTAACGGGGGTGCACAGGTGCAAACTCCACCCCCCATTTGACCGCTGGGTGTGGACAAGCAGCCCAGCCCAGCCCAGCCCCTGGGGGCCCCTTCTAACCAGCCACGAGGAAGCCCCTGGACTCCCCCCCAGAGCCCGCCCCCAGGGAGACTCTGCACCCCACAAAGAGCCCCCCCCCAACCAGCCCCCCACCTGCCGGAGCGGGGCCGGCCTTTGTCTCCGCCTCCTCCCCGCCAGGGCCCGGCCCCATCCCCACGTGGCCCCAGCGCAAGCACCTGGCCAGAAACACAGCTGGGGGGGGCGGGGCCACAACAAAACCACGTGACCGCGCCGCGCCCACCCTGGAGAAGGGGGGAAGCTCCTCCCCCCCCCGGGAGCGGGGGGTTGTTGGAACAGCCCGGGCGGGGCGTCCGGCGCCGGAGGCTTTAAAGGGGGGCGGGGTGGCGCTTGGAGCAGGGCTGGCTGGAGCAAGGGGGGGCCCTGGCCTGTGCTGGGGGCTCATGGGCTGCAGCAAGGGGGGGGCCCTGGCCTGTGCTGGGGGCTCAGGGCACAAGCTGGCGCTGCGGGGCTGGGCATCGCCCTGGGGTCCTGGCAGAGCCTGGAGAAGGGAGGACGGGGCCGGGGCAGCAGCAGTGGGGATGGGCATGGCCCCCTGGCCCAGCAAGTCATTGGGGGGGGGGTATCCCCAGGGGTTATGAGAGCGTGGGATGCTCACAGGGGGCTCTGAAGCCATGGGCCGCTCACCCAGCTCTGTGACTGGCTGCAGCAGCTGCCTGGCCTGGCTCTGGGCCCCGGAGCCAGCTGTTGTCACCCGAGCGATCTCGCTATAACTTGCCCCCGTGGCAGGGTCTGATGCCCGGGAGCTAACCCTGCAAACCTGCGTGGCACGGTGCAGTGGCTAAGGAATTAGGTGTGCCGTGATGCAGCATGGGGCTATAGGGTTGGGGCCATGTTTAGAGCATAATTTCCTTAATGCTAACCAAGGCTTCACCCCCATGGAAGGGAAAATGCTGTATTCTTGGAGGGCTGACATGAGAATCCGTGGTGTATATGCTTCACATCCAGTGAGCTATGCTGAAATATGCTGCTAACACATCAGTGCACACACTGCCCCTTTTGCCTTGCAGATGAGGCTGGATTTTACCATCTCTAAACAACTGGAGGGCCTGAATATTATTTATGAGTGATATATGGAGTGTTGCACTCTCACATGAAGATGCTGCATGACCTAACAAACAGCAACACTGCCAAAGGACCAAGTAACTTGTTTGCAACAGACTAATGGTGCAGCTAGGAGGAATAGGGATGGAAGTAAGAAAACCTACCAAATGGGCTGAATAGCAAGGAATCTTCCTGAGGGTGAGGTCTGCCAGACTGTAAAGATCCCACCCCTTCCAAATGGAGGTGGCAAAAACACAGCATCTGAGAACTAGAGTATCTCAACTTCACCTCTGCACTGCAGCCAGATACCACAGTGTCATATCTGTAATAATAATCTGCAGATTTGACTACAGGGATCCATCCTGCATTTGCCAGTCAAGATTTCACCTTTATATGTCTTTTTTTCATTTCTTGATGGGAAATATAGCACAGAATGTAGCTGAGTACAGAGAAAAGGGAAGCAAAGGATGGTTTTGAACTGAGGCTTGAGTGGTGGGGAAAGCAGCAGGAGGAGGAGGAGCAGTTATTACTGGTTATTTCTATTTAGGTGGTATCTGCAATGTGATAGATGCTGGCCATACACAGTATGTGTCCCAAAGATCTTAGAGGTAGGAAGAGCCCCAACAAGATCCCTGGTCCCAGATATTGCAAATAACCCTGAATGAGAATCCAAACATAAATTAAAAGCAAGAGCATTAAACAAGAGCCTGATTTTGTTGATTCGTAGATGTGTTCCTAACCATGCAACTCCCTGCTGCTCAAGAAATCCAGCCTGGAGGAAGATATTTGTTCGCTGCTTGCATGTTGAAGCAACAGTGGACATATCACTGGGGTAGCATCAGGAAGGAGTGTCACTTGCCCTCTATGGCAATATCAGCTGAGAAAGGACAGCAGGTGGTAGTGCAGAATGCTGCAGGAGTGTGCAAAATATTCAGCTATCCTTCCAGTGTGTCTGGCAATCGAGTGAGAACACCTTCCCCCTAGTGCTTTACTGGGGGTGATGGCAGTCCCCCCCAATCCAGAGCCCTTTCAACACAAGTGAAAATTGAAGAGCGGGTATATCTGGTCTGACAGGGTGAGAGGTATCACTTCTCCCTTGTAAAGAAATGAGGCAGCTCTGTAGCAAAAGGAGAGGGGTTGAAGTGTGTGTATGTGAAGAGAGGGCTGAGCTGGGCCTGGGCCTTATGAGCCAGGGCATTATCATCTCAAGTTGTAATGAATCCCTGACTCCCACAATGTGTGTACATGCTTTGTAAGCTACTGTCCACTAGAGGGCAACATTAGACCATCCGATTTATTACATCTCTGCGCACCTATAACCTGCTTCATCCCAGTAATTAAATGGCAATACACATAAAATGAGTGGAAAGGGAAAATGAGAGGAAACCAGTCCCGCATTGCAGTGTCTGTCTGTGCTGGGGAAGAGAGCCCAGCACAGAGATGGGGGAATTGGAGCATACCCTGTAGGTCAGCTCTAATTAGACCCTTTAGCGTATTTTCCTTTCTAGTTCTGGTTCCCACAAACTTTCTAATTTCTTCTTTTGAGCTGTGCGTCATTTTCTTCTGATTTCTGTGACACAGCATGACACTTTGTTCTTCCTTTAAAGGCAGAGATCCTCCGGGAATCCTATTTACACTGTGAACACTGCCTAAAAGCTCCATTTGGTGCTTGAACATCCTCATCTTCCTGCCATGGATTCTATTAAACCCCTTTTTGTTGCTGCTGCTGTTGGGGGTTAGACAATCCCAGAGAAATCCAGAAACAATAAGATGCTGGCAAAGGTCAAGGTTTCCTCATTCTAAAACCAGCCTTGAGCCATGTAAGCTGTGGCATCCTCTAAGTACCAGCAATGGCAGCTTAAAGTTGTCATGATCCATGTTTAGTCACTTTCCATTACCGTGAATGATAAACAACCTAAGGGGAGAATGGGGCTTTGCATTTCTGTAGCGCCTTTCCTCTGAGGATCTCAAAGCTCTTTACATTCATGGTGAAGCCTTTGTGATGTGGGTCACCATCGTCACCCATGTTACAGGGAGACAAACTAAGGGACAGAGAAAAAGTGACTTGCCCAAGGCTGCACTGTGGCAGGAGCTAGAACAGAGCCCAGGCATCCCGGCTCCAAGGTTTCTCCTACTAACACTGGTGAGCTAACCACAGAAGGGAGAGGAAAAGCCTAGAGTACTGATTCACACGCCTCAGCTCTAAATACTAGGCAACGCTTGCCGGCAGGCAGTCAAGAGCAATCTGAGATTCAGATGGACTCATCTGTTAGTACATTGTTTTGACAGTATATGTGGTGCTGAAAACAATCTGCAAATCTGCAAAATTCGATTATATCCGGCTTCGGCTACCAAGCCCATTACGACGGCATCTGCTCGCCTTCCAACAGTGCATTAAATGATGTGACTAGCATTTGCCACATATGGTTCGTTCTTTCTCTCTCTCTCTCTGTCTCCCTATGGGGAGGGGAACAGAGTATGTGTGGTATGTGCCAAGTGTTTATATTAGCAAAGTCAAGTAGAATAACAGTGCCTTGCACATGCAATGGAAGGTGGTGAGGTTTGAGATGGTGCTTAAATCCCAGGGGAGTTCGTTTCACAGTCTTGGTCTGGCCCAGAGCTCTGAATTTGCATGGACTTTAAACATCATATGCTTTATCAGTGAGGACATTTCTGAACCTGTTTTCATGGTACTCAGTTTAACAGGAAAATATTTACATGACACTTTTGTCATTCAACAGGAATAAATAAACAAGCTGTCTACCCGCCTGCAACCTATATTTATTGCACTGATAGTGCTTTGTAGTTTTTCCCATTAACTACCCGTCCCAGTACTAGGAGCAGACCCTTCCTTTGTTTTGGAGTGGCTGGCTTTCCATGATACACTCACGTGGGCAGTGACATCAGACATATATAAATTCCTGGTGTGCCCACACCTTGAATACTGCATGCAGTTCTGGTAAAACCATCTCAAAAAAGAGAAAGTACAGAGAAAGGCAACAAAGATGATTGCGGGTATTTAACGGCTTCCCTATGAGGTGAGATTTCAAAGACTGGGACTGTTCTGTTTGGAAAAGAGACGACTAAGGGAGGCTATGATAGCGGTCTATAAAACCTCTGGAGAAAGTGAAGAGGGAATGTTATTTACCCCTTCACATAACAGAAGAATCAGGGGTCACCCAATGAGATTAATAAGTAGCAGGTGTAAAACAAATGTAAGGAAAAAGAACAGGAGGACTTGTGGCACCTTAGAGACTAACCCATTTATTTGAGCATGAGCTTTCGTGAGCTACAGCTACATCGGATGAAGTGAGCTGTAGCTCACGAAAGCTCATGCTCAAATAAATGGGTTAGTCTCTAAGGTGCCACAAGTCCTCCTGTTCTTTTTGCGAATACGGACTAACACGGCTGCTACTCTGAAAATGTAAGGAAGGTACTTCACACAATGCAGTCAGCCTGTGGAACTCCTCGCAGGAGATGTGGAGGCCAAAAGTATAACTGGGCTCAAAAAAGAACTAGATAAGTTCATGGAGGATGGGTCCGTCAATGGCTATTTGCCAAGATGGTCAAGGACGCAGCCCCATACTCTGGGTGTCCCTAAACCTCTGACTGCTATAAGCTGGGAGTGGATGACAGGGGATGGATCACTTGATGATTACCTGTTCTGTTCATTCCCTCTGAAGCACCTGGCACTGGCCACTGTTGGAAGACAGGACACTGGGCTGGATGGACCTTTAGTCTGACCCAGTATGGGCGTTCTTATGGGTTACTCTAGGACTCGGGACAGAAGAGAAGGGGGACAGAGAGAGAGTTCCCAGGCTAATTCACTAACGAAGGAAACAAATAAAGCCAGAAGGCAGATCATCTTGTCCTCATAAATGCTGAGTGCCTTCCCTTTCCCATGCCACGTTTGGTCAATGTCATGAGAAAAGCACTGGAAATTCCTTATGGCAGGATGAAAATTAAGAAGGCCATCGTGGCAAGTTTGACACATGGGTCGAGCCCACCCGCAACTGCCAAGATCCATTTCTGACTGGTGGTCCTTCGATGTGGAGGTGCCTGGCTCTGGGTGCGGAAGGGGCAGAGGGCTTTGGGGTCCAATGTCTTTCAGACTAGCTGCCCTCATGCCAGATGTTTCCCTGGGGGAAATAGAAGCAATATGTGTAACGACCCAGCCACTCCCAGACTCTGTTCAAACCCAGGTTAATGGTATCTAGTTTGCATATTAATTCAAGCTCAGCAGTTTCTCCTTGGAGTCTGTTTTTGAAGCTTTTCTGTTGCAAAATTGCCACCCTTAGGTTTTTTACTGAGTGGCCACAGAGGTTGAAGGGTTCTCCGACTGGTTTTTGAATGTTATGATTCCTGATGTCAGATTTGTGTCCATTTATTCTTTTGTGTAGGGACTGTCTGGTTTGGCCAATGTACATGGCAGAGGGGCATTGCTGGCACATGATGGCAGATATCTACCAGTGTCATTACACATATTGCATCTATTTCCTTAAGTGAAGTATCCTCACACCTTCTTGTTCACTGTCTAAATGGCCATCTGGATTATCACTACAAAAGTTTTTTCTCCTGCTGATAATAGCTCATCTTAACTAATTAGCCTCTCACAGTTTGTATGGTAACTTCCAACTTATCTGTATGTGTATATATATCTTACTATATGTTCCATGCTATGCATCCGATGAAGCGAGCTGTAGCTCACGAAAGCTTATGCTCTAACAAATTTGTTAGTCTCTAAGGTGCCACAAGTCCTCCTGTTCTTTTTGCAGATACAGACTAACACGGCTGCTACTCTGAAACCTGCTAGTGAGCTGTGCAGTGCTTTTTTTCCAGGGCAGTTTGCCTTCCTCCCGGGAAAATCACTTCCAGCTCCATGAGCAGCTCCCACAGCTCTGTCCTTGAGGTGGATTTCGTGCCTTGCCAGCACTTGCAAGCTGAAGTCTCTGTTTATTCATGGGACAGTTAGAATATGGACAGCAGCAAGGCAAGCACCCCACCAATTCTACCTCAACCCCACTCCTGGACAGACTGCGCCTCAATCCTGGATCTTTCCACTGAGGCTGCGGAAGAGGGGAGCTGGTTAGTGTGCTCCTGCCGGGGGCGCTGCAGGGCTGGCCCGAGGGGCGTCAGAATGTGGGACACCTAGAACTGGAGTAGCAGGGAGTCGGTGTCAGCTCGGAGGTGCCCCGACAGCTGTGCATGTGTCTCCAGCACTGGACCAGTGGGCTGGGTGGGGGAGCAGGACCGGTCAAGCAGGGGTATTGCAGTCCAGGGTTGAGTGATACGGTGGCTGACTAGGTCAGGAGGAAGTAGGTAGGCCAGGTGGCCACACTGTCACCTGCTCCAGCTGATGTCAGAAGTGTTTTCAGCCTAGAGCTGCGGTGGCCAGGTGTCAGCCTGTTGCAATGCTTCTGGGCAGGGCAGCCCTGGCTTTACCATCTCTGGGCTCTCCCCTGTGAGCAAACGCGGAGGAATGTGAGCAGCGGAGGGGCCCATCTGCGGCACCAACTGCCACTCAGCGACTGCAAACAAAGGGAAAGCAAACGCCTTGCAATGCCACAACGGAACCAGACTCTTGCTGCAGGAGGACACCAGGGTTGCCGCTGGGGTCACACCACTCTGCACCTGGTGCCCAAGCGGTGCCTAGTCAGAGCATGGAAAACAAACGGATGGAGCTCCCTGACTCAGACAGAAGAGGTTGCGGAGATATACAGTGGTTCCCTTGGGCCTCATCCAAAGCCCACCAAACTCAGTGGAAAGGCTCCCATAGACTTCACTGGGGGTTAGGTCAGGCCCATGGTGAATGAGCATCATTATTATTTCTTATTTGTATGAACGTAGTACCCAGCCATGGGCCAGGATCCTGCTATTCTAGGAGCTGTATCAGTAGATCCCAAATGTGATTTTTTTCACAACACGCACAGTCAACCTGTGGAACTCCTTGCCAAAACTATAACAGGGTTCAAAACAGAACTAGATAAGTTCATGGAGGACAGGTCCATCAATGACTATAAGCCAGGATGGGCAGGGATGGTGTCCCTAGCCTCTGTTTGTCAGAAGCGGGGAATGGGCAACAGGGGATGATGGATCACTTGTTGATTACCTGTTCTGTTCATTCCCTCTGGGGCACCTGGCATTGGCCATCGTCGGAAGACAGGACACTGGGCTAGATGGACCTGTGGTCTGACCCAGAATGGCCGCTCTTATGTTCTTAGGCTCCCAGCACCCCACTGGCCCACCCACAATGACCTCCTGGCAGGTTTCCAGCTCTCCGTGATTCGCACCTGCCACAACCCCATAGGCTTACGATGTGGCTGAAGTGCCAAATGCCTGTTTTGTTTCAGTTTTCAGTGAAAAGGTGAGCAGCGATCAGCTGATTAGCATAGTGAACATCAGTGTAAATGGGGTAGGATCTGAGGCTAAAATAGGGAAAGAACAAGTTAAGAATTTCTTAGACAAGTCTTCAGGTCAACAGGCCTGACGAAATACATCCTAGAACACAACCGGCTGAAGAGCTCTCTGAGGCATTAGCAATGATTGTTCAGAATGGGGAGGAGGGGAGAGATCCCAGAGGCCTGGAAAAAAGAAAATATACTATCTAGGTATAAAAAGGGGAATAAGGACAACCTGGGGAATTATTAACTCCAGTACCTGGAAGGATAATGGAGCAAATAATCAGACAAAAAAGAAAAGGAGGACTTGTGGCACCTTAGAGACTAACCAGTTTATTTGAGCATGAGCTTTCGTGAGCTACAGCTCACTTCATCAGATGGCTGTTACTCTGAAAATAATCAGACAATCCATTTGTAAGCACCTAGAAGATAATAAGGTGATAAGTAACCGTCAACTTTGTCAAGAGCAAATCAGGTCAAACGAACCTCATGTGTCCTTCTTTGACAGGTAACAAACCTTGTGGATAGGGGAAAACAGTAGAAGTGATATATCTCCACTTTAGCAATGTTTCTGATACTGTCTCAAGTGACATTCTCGTAAGAAAACTAGGGAAATGTGGCCTAGATGAACCTATCATAAGGTGGGTGCACAACTGGTTGGAAAACCGTACTCAGAGAATAGCTATCAATGGTTCCCAGTCAAACTGGAAGGTCATATCAAAAGGGGTCCCGCAGGGATCTGTCCTCAGTCTGGTTCTATTCAATATCTTTGTAAATGATTTGGATAATGACATAGAGAGTACACTTATAAAGGTTGCAGATGATACCAAGCTGGGAGGGGTTACAAGCACTTTGCGGACAGGATTAGAATCCAAAATGATCTGGACAAACTAAGAAATTATTTGAAATAAGTAGGATGAAATTCAATAAGGACAAATGCAAAGTACTCCACTGAGGAAGGAACAATCAGTTGCACACATACAAAATGGGAATGACTGCTGAGGAAGGAGTACTGCGGAAAGGCCTCTGCAGGGGTCATAGTGGATCACAAGCTAAACTGAGTCAACAATGTAATATCGTTGGGGAAAAAAGTGAACACCAGTCTGGGATGTATTAGCAGAAATGTTGTAACCAAGACACAAGAAGTAATTCTTCCGCTTTACTCAGCATGAATAAAGCCTCAACTGGAGTATTGTGTCCAGTTCTGGGCACCACGCTTCAGGAAAGAGGTGGACAAATTAGAGGAAGTCCAAAGGAGAGCAACACAAATGATTAAAGGTCCAGAAAACATGACCTATAAGGAAAGAGTGGGAAAAATGGTTTGTTTAGTTTGGAGAAGAGAAGACTGAGAGGGGACATGATAAGTCTTCAAGGACTTAAATAGCTGTTATAAGAAAAGGATGATAAATTGTTGTCCTTAACCTCTGACGACAGGACAGGAAGCCATGGGCTTAAATTGCAGCAATGAGGTTCGGGTTAGACATTTCCTGACTGTAAGGGTAGTTAAGAACTATAACAAATTACGTAGGGAGATTGTGAAATCTCCCTCACTGGAGGTTTTAAGAGCAGGTTGGACAAACCCCTATTAGGGATGTTCTAGATAATACCTTGTCTTGCCTCAGTGCAGGGGCCTGGACTAGATGACCTCTCAAGATTCCTTCCAGTCCCATATTTCTATGGTTCTCTGATCTCACCTCTTTCTTCTTGATCCTCTGCCTCCTCACCCATCCATCAGTCCCAGCAGCTTGTGACCCTGCCTCTCCCCTCCCATCTCCAGCTCCCCCTCCTTCCCGGCTTCGCTCTCCTTATCACCAGTGCCAAGTGTAATTAACACACTCGGCCAAGGCCAGAAATGCCTCCCACCATTTGGCCATTCTGCTGAGCAAACTTGGGTGCAGCTTCCCGTCCAGGGTTACTTCCCTATCAGTCATCCCGCTCGGTGGTAATGAGACCTGGACAAACAGTGCGGGCTGCGGAGACAGAAGAGGAAAAGTCCACGTGGAGGGGGATTATTCTCACTTCACCTTGCTGACAAAGAACCTGGCTCCCAAACAATAGCTTTGCCTTTTACAGTTCCTTGCCTCCAGGGTCCTAGATCCCAAGGCCAGAAGGGATCATTGTGCGCATGTCATCTGACCCCCTGTACGGCACAGGCCAGGGAACTTCCCCACAATAATTCCTAGAGCAACACTCCATCCTGATTTCAAAACTGCCGGTGCTGGGGAAATTGTTCCACTGGCTAATTACCCTCACTGTTAAAAATGTAAGTGTTCTTTCCAGTCTGAATGGCAATGGGAGAGCCATTCCTGGCTGGGTGAGCTGTTCTGGACTAGGGAATCCAGAGAGTGCTGTCGATTGATAGTGAATGGAGCCCTGAGAGGAAGGATAGTCCAGTGGTTAGAGCGGTAGCCGGGTTCCCAGGACAGGCAGGTCCCTGCTCTGTCACAAGCTTGGTGTGGGATTGTGGACAAGCCACTTAGCCCCAGATTTTAAAGGTGTCCAGGCGTTGTGGTGACTGTCAATGAGATTTTGGCTCCTACATGCCTAAATCTCTTCTGAAAATGACATGGAGGCTCCTCGGTCAGTTCGGTATCATGATGCCAAGGCCTGAATACCTTTACAAATCTGCATCTCAGCCTCTCTCTCAGCTCCTTATCTGTGAAATGGGGACAACAGCCCTGCCTGCTTCCCCGGCTAGGAGCATAAAGACATTAACAAAATCGTGAACTGCTCAGACCCTCTGGGGATGGGGGCTGTGCGAAGACCTGAGATGGATGGAATGGATCAAGACCCAGAGCATCAGGTGGCCCTAGCCCAATCTACGGCCACTGTCACCTTCTTTATTGTATTGTAGCTTCTCCCCACTACCCCTTTGCTGTTAAAGTAGCATTAGGGGCCACCCAGACAGCAGCTGCTTCCCCTGTGTAAATCCTCGGTGTGACATCCCCGGTGTCAGCTCCTGGATGTCTGGGAAAAAGCGGGGGCGGTGGAAAAACATGTCGTCAATGCTGCAGTGTTGCCTTAAAGTTCTTCTTCCTCCAAGAATCGGGATGTCTGGACTGGGAGACCTGGCAGTGAACTCCCAGCAGAGAGCACCTCTGACCATAGCTGCTGCTCAGAGCCATAGTGTACGGCCAGAAGGGAGCCCCAGATCGCGGGTCTGACCTCCTGTACAGCACAGGCCCCCGCCCTCCCAGCACCTGCACGCTAAACCCCACCACCGACATGGAGTATCAGCCCTCAGGGGACAGGACTGTTGCATGCCACAGGCAGGGATCGGGAGGAGCTGGGCACTCCCGCGTCCGAGGCCCCTGCAATGGCAGGTTCTGTCTCTTCTTGGGATGCCATCAGTGTGTGCAGAGCTGCACCTGCCCCTGGGGCCTCTGGGGGGCTCGGAGAAATAAGGCCGAAATGTACCTTTCCTCCCAGCTCTATGCAGCATAGACAGCCAGTATTAAACCGCCTGGCCCCTACGCCCCACGCTCCACCTGACGCCTCCGTGCAAGAGATTCAACTACACTCTAGGTTAGATGAGATTCTGCAACATTTCCTTCAAGATATAGCGGGTGGGCAGATCCAACAGGAGTTTTTCTATCCTCCCCAAACACACACCCCACCTTCCTCACCTCTAACAAATCCAGATTTTCCTAAAATGAACATTTTCAAACATGGTTTCTATTTCCAGCCTTCCCGCACTTCTGGTCCAACTGTGCACGCCTACAGACACCCGGTAGAGGTGTGCACACACCTTGCAGATACTGCATGTATACACACACACACACACTGCATGTGTACGCACACCTGATGCAGGCTCAACCCCACATGCAGACCATTTGACTTTGCTGACATTTTGGGGGAACCCCCACATTCTTTAAGCCATCCCCTTTGTCACCCCAAAGTAACCGCCAGGTTTGATCAAGGACTCATCCCATGTGAGTCTGGGAGATTCTTTAATTAGCAACATCTTGTTCTCCTCGGCAGCTTGTATTAGCAATTCCTCTGCTCCGTGCTCATTGGGGGATTATGTGAGGAATGTTCCTGTCTGACAATAAAATGGCACGCCCCCAAGCCTCCCGTCAGGACCCGGATTCTGTTGGAACTTGAGAGAGCGATGATTCAGGTCAGGGTTTAACTAATGACTCGTTTTCCTCGTAAGTGTTGCATCCGCCCTGCAATCAGTCACTCGCACTGGAGACGGGCCCACTGGATCCACCCCAAAATGCATTGCTTTCACGCTGGCATGCTGCTTTTCATAACACGGGGCTTCTCAGGGGCTGATCTGAAGGTGAAACGAGCCCTTTGGAGCCTTGATTTGCCTTGGTCTCTCCCTTTGCTCTGATGGGCTCTATTACTGCACAATATCTAGAGGGTTTTTCATCCTGAAGGATCCCAAGGTGCTTCACAAATTATGCAGGGAAAGCATCACCCAGCACGGCAGTGCAGTCACCTCTGGGATGGGATGTCGGGGCTGTTTGAGGTTCTGCTCCAACTCCTATTGAAGTGAATGGTGAAACTCTCAATGATTTCACTGGGGGCAGGGTCTGTCCACACTGCACCCTGAGCCTGGCTCTGTGGAACACACGTTTCCAAGCCCGTGTCTGAGCATCCGACAGCAATGGAAACCTGGGCTTCCCCACCATGCTGGCGCATCCACACTGCAGCGCACAGACACACAACAAAATAGGCCAGGTCGGGAAACAGGGAGGAATATTGTGTCCCTTTGAAACGGAAGAGCAAATTTAGGGAAGCCCAGTGGCTGCCCACATGGGAATCTGGCCTGGATCCTGGAGTGTACGTCCCTCCCCTTGAGAAAGGTGCCAGAGGATTGTTAAGGGGTGGGAGTGGTCAGGACCTCTCCGCGGTGCCCCCTAACACTGAGTGCCTGCATCGACCCCACCGCCCGCGCGTCACCCAGGTGTTCCTTGGCGGTCTCCGATCCACGTTCTAGCCGGGCTTGGCTTGCGAGAGCTGGTGGGATCACAGCCCGAGGCCCCCGCTTAGGGACTGGAGACCAAAGAAACAGAGCTCAAGTCACACCTGCATGTCAGCAAGAGAGGCGTGAATGCCTGGCCCCATCAGTAAATCCGTCATTGGGAATGACGAACGGGGCCACGATTCCAAACCTGTCCACGGCTCCTCAACTAGCCCCTCTAGGGCCTGCGCTAAAAGTCCCTTTGACACCAATGGGAGCCAAGTTCTTTGGGCTTTGGCTCAGCCCCGCATTGCGGAGCCAACACGAGGTGCCCGGCACAGGCGTTGGGAATCTCCCCTGCCCCGGGAGACTGCCCTGGTCCAGCTCCCCAGGTAGCCCCTGCGATTGTAATGGGGAAGGTGGGGGGCACTGGTGCTTGCGCTGCTCGGTGGGGATTGGCAGCACGGCGGTGGCATCACAGGGCATATGTTAGACGATGTCTGGTGAGCCCGTGATTCATCCCAGCTCTTACATAAACAGGGAACTTGTTCAGAACTGCAGCTAGGAAGCTCCCAGAGGCACCTTTATAAGGAAAGCTTTGGACCCCTGACGAGTGGATTTCCAAAGAGCAGGCACCACCCACTCAGGGGCGCCCAGCACCAGCCAAACTGCCCCCTCCACCACTGGGGACATCCCCCACCAGACAGCTTCGCCAGGGTGTGGGGGGGGTTGTTTTAAGCAAACCTCCTCATTAAAAAATCCCACCTCAGGAAATGATTAATTAAAGGAAACATCAGCCCAATGGCCTGGCCAGGGGAAAATGCTGCAGATATGGCCCAGGCTTTATAAGGGAAAACACATGAACAAAAGTAAATGATAGGGGGACCGCCTCTGGCCTTTCTGCGGGCTCCTGTGTGCTCTTCCCCCGGCTCCTGGGACACACTGCTCCAGGTGGGCTGGAGAAGCTGCGGCCTGTATCCTGGGTCTCCTGGATGTGCTGCCCATCCAAGAGCACGAGCTAGTGGGACAAATGCAACCTGCCGAGTTTGATACACAGCCCAGGGCTGCCTTTAATCTCTAACAGGGAGGCGGCGAGCCAGTGGGCGGTGCAGGGACGCAGGGACCAGCTGAGCGCTGCAGCCTCGGTGTGTGGGGGGGTCACTTTTGTATTAAAGATGGGGATCGCTGCAGTCCACTCCATGGCCTGAGTGGGCTTTGGATCAGGACCCCTATCCGCACTCAACACCCCTAACGTCTTCTGGTGCGGAGGGCGCTCAGCACCTCCAAGGATCGGTCTTTGCTCACCGCCAGGATTCCCAATAGGGCCCAATCTGGAGCCACTGATGGAGGCGGAAAGCGGGAAACAAGCAAGCACTGGGCCTGCTGTGCTGACCCGCCCCCGGAGAGCAACCCCCACCCCCCAGGCCGTGGGCAGCGGGGAGAACAGCCGGGCTGCTCCGGCAATGACAGTGGTTCACCATGAACAGGATGCTGCAGGGTTCACCGCACCGTGTGAAGACAGGTGTGTCATGGAGTCCCTGGGCGATGCTCTGGAACTGCTCCCCATGAAGCCAGGCAGGACTCTGGGGACGTCTCCTCTCTGGGAGCAGCCTGTCTGCAGGACACACAGCTCACCCGGCTTCCACCTTCCCGGGTCTGACCTCGGAGCATTCAGCCTCCTCTGCCCCTCCATGCGCTTCCCACAGCGAGTCCGCCCAGGCGGGGTCCTGGGGAAGCCAGAGGGTCCTGCCCCCCAACTTCGCAGTCAGACGTGACTCTCAGCCAGCCAGTAAAACAGAAGGTTTATTAGACGACAGGAACGTGGTCTAAAACAGAGCTTGCAGGTGCAGAGAACAGGACTCCTCAGCTGGGTCCATTTTGGGGGGCAGTGAGCCAGACAACCACGTCTGCACTTCACTCCATGTCCCAGCCAGCCCCAAACTGAAACTCCTTCCAGCCCCTCCTCCTCTGGGCTTTCCCCTTTCCCGGGCCAGGAGGTCACCTGATTCCTTTGTTCTCTGACCCTTTAGCTCTCACCTTGCAGGGGGAAGGGCCCAGGCCATCAGTTCCCAGGAAACAGGGTGTCGGCCATTCTCTATGTCCAGACTCCTGCACACACCTGCCCTCTAGGGCTCTGCAATGATCATACACCCTTACCCCACCACCTAAATACTTAAGAACTGCCTAGGGGAAACTGAGGCACCCCCACACTATTCAGAGGAAACATTAAGAACAGTCCCACTTCGTCACAAGGCGTCGCCACCCCTGCCGAGAGTTACAACCTGCGACACGTGCCGCGCGGTAACGGCCAGGCTCACGTTCCCTCCTGCACAGACCCACCCATCACCCCGGGGCAGCCGCGGCTAGCCCAGGCCTCAGACTGCGTGTGTCGGGGGCGGGGGGTGCTGAGTCTTTCCCTAACAAGGCTCATTGTTGCATCCCAGAATGATCCGGTCCCTGGGAGCGGATGCGAGTGGCCGCAGGGTTTGTTGTCTCACAGGGAACACAAAAGGTCTGTGTTCAGCAGAGGGAGGCTGATGAAAGTAGCTCTGGGGGAGCGTCACTGCTCTGAGTAAACGTGTTCAGCAGGCAGGTGACTCACCTGGCAGCACGTGGGGCGGTTCTGCAGACCCTGCCGGAGCTTGTGGCTTGGCAGGGGTGGGGTGGGGAGAGCCCTCTTCTCAGGAACCAGGGACTTGCTGCTTTTCACTCCCCCCCGGGTTTCTAGCATGAGGCTATGGACCAAATTCGTCCCTGGTGCAACCCCACTGGCTGCCCTGGCCTGTGCCTCTAAATCTCAGATTCTGTTGCCTCAGGGTCTGCTCTTCTGTCCTCCCGTGGCTGTGAACCAGCCGAGCAGGCTGCACAGATCACGCCAATGTCGGCTCTGGAGACCTGCCTTCAAATCTCATCTCAGCCAAAACGAGTTTGTTGGCCCCAGCGCATGATCTGCGGGGGCTGGGGCGGTGGTTCTGCCTAGGAGCCATCAGAACTGCAGTGTTTGCAGGTTCAGAGCGAGGTTCAATGTTCAAGGGGAGGCAGGGTGACCAGATGTCCCGATTTTATAGGCACAGTCCTGATATTTTGGGATTTTTCTTATACAGGTGCCTATTACCCCCCACCCTTGTCCCGATTTTTCACACTTGCTGTCTGGTCACTCTAAGGGGTAAAATAGGGGGCTGCAGATCAGGGCCAAGGTGCATCAACGGGCTGCATATGGAGATCCCAAGACTGGAAGAGCTGGGAGCCTCAGGCCCGGACTGCAGGGGCTTCCAGAGCTGTGTGGGGACCCCGGGGCAGGAGGAATTCCGGAGTAAAGGAGTTGCAAACCAAGACTGAGGTGCATGGGCAGACGTGGGGGAAGGCTGCATGGCCAGCCCTGCGAGTGTGCCAGTGATCGGTAACTTTCATGACGGACAAATTCACACAACATAGTTGAAATGATCAAAAACCCGGCACACGTTATACAGCGTCCCGGATGGCAGTGTGCCTTTCAGAGCACTTCACCAGATGTCACAGGTAACTTGCAAAACTCCAGCTTGGATAATAACCAGCCACTGTGCTCACGCAGTGCTTTCCCGTCCGGACACTGGGAACACCGAGCAGCGCACGCTGTGCAGGAAACCGACCTGGAGTAAGTCCCGAGCGCTGTATCCGCACCTTGAGTGAGTCCCGCAAAATGCTTTCACTAGCGCAGTGGCAATGAGTTGCGAGGGAAAGGCGCAGGGGGCCCAAAGTCTTCCAAGTCCTACGTTCTGAACTGTAAAAGAGCAGACTGCAGAAAACAGCCCCGAGTGGAAGGCATGGCATACGAGTCGAGCTAGCTGGACGCAGAGCAACGGGGCCTTTTGGCACAGGGGGATTTGGGCTGGGTTGCCATGACTTTCTGAGTGGCTGCAGCAGGTTGCACAGGAACAGCTGTGCAGTCCTAGGTGCTTTCTCTCCAGCATTAGCCCACTCCTGCACCCCGGCGAGGAAGTTTCACTGCAGAGCTGGGTCTGGCCCTTTTGTCCTTCCCACTGTAAGGCTTCGTTGGGGCTCCTCCCCGGGTGGTCTGAAATAAGAGGGGTTTGCAGAGTTGTCCGTCCTGCTTTGCTGGGCACATAACAAAGTGCCAGGGTTCCCTTTGGGATCAGGAACATTTTGCAAATCCTTTTCAGCTGACCTGGATGCATAGGTGCCGGCTTCTAATTTTCCCGTTGGGGGGGTGTGCTCCACCCCTGCTCAGTCCCAGGCCCCACCCCTATTCCACCCCTTCCTGCAGGGCCTCACCTCTTCCCTGCCTCTTTCCGCCCCCCTCTCCCGAGCACGCCCCCTCCCCAATCCTCCCCCTCTGTCCCTCCCTCCCAGCACCTCCTGCATGCCGCTGAACAGCTGTTCCACGGCATACAGGAGGCGCTGGGAGGGAAGGGGAGGAGATGATCGGCAGGGATCGGTGGCAGGCGGAGTGGGGGGGGGAGGCAGCGGAGCTGGGCTGCTGGTGGGTGCTAAGCACCCACTAATTTTTCTCCATGGGTGCTCCAGGTCTGCGCCTGTGCTTGGATGCCTTGTTTGAACACATGAACTGGAGAGAGGGTTTTAAACCCTGCGACAGGAACAAGACGAGCATCCCAAAGCAGCGTTTTGGGTCTGTCAATCAAAAGGCAGCTCACTGAGAAATCCTCAGACGAACAAAGGTCCTGCTAGCGGGAGCAGACGGCACAAGCAGGACCGAGGAGGAACATGCAGAGCACAGTGCTCTGGGTGAGCTGGGGGCCCTCCAGCGGCCGCCATGGGGCTGGCACCCAGGACTGGCATTATGCCGTGAGCTGAGCCCCAATATTGCAGGCCAGGAGGCAGTGCTGCTCCTCGGCATTGCCCGCCGGACCTCGATGTTCTCTGTGCTCTGACATCACCGCGTGCCTGGCTCGGGGCGGTCATGGGGAGCTACGATTCTTTGGGGTCCCAGGGAGCTTTTTGCAGCTCATCAGAATTCCAAGCCAACGGGACTAGTCATGCTTCTGTGTTTGGCTGGAGACTTGGGTCTGAGCCAAAGGCCATTGCTGTTAATAGGAGTCCTTCCCAAACTACTTAGCCCATTACAGTAGCCGCTAAAGGCTCCAGCCAAGATCAGGGCACCGTCGTGCTCGGTGCTGCATGCACGCAAAGTAACAGACAGTCCCAGCCCCAGAGAACTTGCAATCTAAATAGACCAGAGAGACAGAGCACGAGGGGTAGTGAATTCACACAGAAGTCAGGGCAGATCCAGAATAGAACCCAGGTTTCCCATCCTGATGCCCTGTTCATTAGACCACACTGCCTTTTGCAGCCTGCGGTGGACCAGGGCCCAGTTAGTGTACAGCGGCAGGAGTTCGTGTAAAAGTGGCTTTCACCCCAACCGGCATGGCCTGACTCCTCCTGGGAAAGTCCTGTCCTCCCTCCCAGCAGACCGACAGTTCTGTGTCGCTTGTCTGGGTGGATTTTGGAGGGGAGTTTTTCTTTATAATTTGAGATCCAAAATAGTGTTCGTTTGTTTCCTGCTCTGCTTAACTGCCTTATCGAACTTCCTGTGAGTCACTTTGATCTTTTGGGCCCACTGCCACTTAACTAGTTCTTATTTTGCTGAGGCTTTGCAAGGATTTCTACAGCCTGTGGTGGGCTTGGGGGGCCGGGGGCGGGGGGAGAGATTAATCTGTGTCACAGGGCTTAGGCGTTTTTCACCACCCCAGGCCTTTCAGCTCCATAAAGAATGCTTGAGTTCACAGGCCGGGGCAGCAGCAAGGAACTGGCCCAGCAGTTCTACCTGCTTTTATGTTTCCCAGCCTGTTGCCAGATTCATACTTTGCTTTTATAAAATGACCCCCGGCCAGGGCTGTGTTAGACAAGTCCAGGTCGGGATGCAGGCACGGGCAGGCGTGCTTCTGCGTGAGCCAGGGAGGAAAAGAGGGAGCAAGTCCCTGCTCTGAAGAGTCTGTAGAGCTGAGTGTAGGAGAGTTTTCCTAGGGTGAGGAAGGATGGAACAGATCCTGCCCCCTGCCCTAGCCCTTAGACGCCGCTCCAGCATTTCTGCTTCTGGAACTGCCCAGATCCCAAGGGCTTGCAGCCTTCTTTGCCATCCTGCTGGGCTGTGCCTCCTCCTCGGGGCACAGGCTGCCCAAAAGCCACCTCCTCGCTCCCGGCAGAGAGCACCAGCAGAGAGAGAGTTTTAAAACCCGTGTCACTTTCTCACTGTCAATATGCACGACTGTTCCATCTGAGCATTAAGAAACCTCCTTCACCCCATGGTTGTCCCGGTTGAAAAGACCCCCTGGTGTTTGGTCAGGCTCGTACCGTTACGGGTATTGATGCAGTTCAGACACCAGAACCAGGAATCAGATATTTATAAAATCGCCCTCGTCCTGGGAAAGGCTGCCTGGTGTTTTTTTTATTGAAAGAATTTCCCTTGCTTTACTCCTCCAGGCCAGTAACGCTGGGGGGAATCTGTCCTTTCCCGAAACCCAAGCGATCGCACTTCTGCTCCTTCACTGATTCCGTGACTGGGCTTGTAACCAATAGAACCACAGTGGGTTCTGTGGGGCACCTGCCTTTCCTGGGCTTGGAAATGTTTTTCAGAGGGATCTTAGAATATCTCCCTTTTTGCTCAGGTCAGAATTCATGGGGGAGTTTAAAAGGACAGCAACAAACAGGCCTCTCTCTATGGCAGCTGGGCCCTCCGGGGCGAGTCCGAACGCCGTGCGGGATGGGAATGGGAAAGCACTGAGTCGGGAATGCCTGGTCTGCAGCACAGCAACATAAAAAAGCAACACAGGATTTCAGTTTGGCCTTGAAAGTGCCAAGAGCAGTAACAATCCCGTACAAAGAACTGCATCCCTCTAGGACACAGAGCCCATCAGGCCGTTAGTCGAATGTTAAAGACACAGCAAAAGTCTTCCCTTTTTTTTTGCGAGTTGGGTTTTGTTTTCTCAAAAAGAAAAGGAGGACTTGTGGCACCTTAGAGACTAACCAATTTATCTGAGCATAAGCTTTCGTGAGCTACAGATCGCTTCATCGGATGCATAAAGTGGAAAGTACAGTGAGGAGATTTTATATATACACACAGACCATGAAAAAATATACATTGTAAGGAGAGTCATCACTTAAGATGAGCTATTACCAGCAGGAGAGTGGGGTGGGGGGAGAGAAAACCTTTTGAAGTGATAATCAAGGTGGGCCATTTCCAGCACATTTCAAGGAGTTAACAGGAATGTCTGAAGAACAGTGGGGGGGGGGGGAGGGAAGGGAAATAAAAGAAAGGGAAATAGTTTCACTTAGTATAATATATATAATATATATTATACTATATATTATATATTATATTATACTTAGTATAATATATAATATAATATATTATATATATTATACTTAGTATAATATATATAATATATATTATATATATTCCCTTAGTATAATATATATAAAGGGAAATAAAAGAAAGGGAAATAGTTTCACTTAGTATAATGACTCAACCACTCCCAGTCTCTATTCAAGCCTAAATTAATTGTATCCAATTTGCAAATTAATTCCAATTCAGCAGTCTCTCCTTGGAGTCTGTTTTCGAAGTTTTTTTGTTGAAGGATAGTCACTTTGAGATCAGAAATCGAGTGTCCAAAGAGATTGAAGTGTTCTCCGACTGGTTTTTGAATGTTATAATTCTTGACGTCTGATTTGTGTCCGTTTATTCTTTTACGTAGAGACTGTCCAGTCTGGCCAATGTACATGGCAGAGGGGCATTGCTGGCACATGATGGCATCTATCACATTGGTAGATGTGCAGGTGAACGAGCCTCTGATAGTGTGGCTGATGTGATTAGGCCCTATGATGGTGTCCCCTGAATAGATATGTGGGCACAGTTGGCAACGGGCTTTGTTGCAAGGATAGGTTAGTGGTTTTGTTGTGTGGTATGTGGTTGCTGGTGAGTATTTGCTTCAGGTTGGGGGGCTGTCTGTAGGCAAGGACTGGCCTGTCTCCCAAGATTTGTGAGAGTGATGGGTCGTCCTTCAGGACAGGTTGTAGATCCTTGATGATGCGCTGGAGGGGTTTTAGTTGGGGGCTGAAGGTGACGGCTAGTGGCGTTCTGTTATTTTCTTTGTTAGGCCTGTCCTGTAGTAGGTGACTTCTGGGAACTCTTCTGGCTCTGTCCATCTGTTTCTTCACTTCAGCAGGTGGGTATTGTAGTTGTAAGAATGCTTGATAGAGATCTTGTAGGTGTTTGTCTCTGAGGGGTTGGAGCAAATGGGGTTGTATCGTAGAGCTTGGCTGTAGACAATGGATCGTGTGGTGTGGTCTGGGTGAAAGCTGGAGGCATGTAGGCTGGAGTTTTGTTTTCTGTTTGTCAAGTGAGTTTACTGTTGGCAAAGGGGTCTGAGGCGAGAGAGGCTGCAGCCATGGGGGATTGCCAAGGAAGCCCCATTACCTGCTGCTGCACCTGGCTGGAGGGATGGCCTTCAGGGGCAAGAGGGGAGTTCAGGTTCCATTTAGACATTGGCCTCTTTGAGGAGGCTGCCTATGCTGGGGTGTGTTGTCATGTGGATTCCTTCCAGCCCACAAGGAACTGGACTGAGAACCACCAGCTGGCCAGGGCTTTGAGGTCACACAATATGGTAATCTAGAGGCTAATGGCTCCGTATCCTATCATCAAACCACCCAATTCCTCCTTCCTCTCTCACCACTAGTCCGAGTCGGTGCTTTTCATCACTGCGCTTATCTTTAGCTCTCAGATATGGTGCATCCCTGTCGGCTGCAAAGCCAAATATCTCCCAAGGAAGGCCAGCCTTGCACCTCTGGGAATCTGGGCTCAGCTCCCAGCTATGCCACCGACAACCACTTTGACCTTGGGCAAGTCACTTCATCTCTCTCTGCCTCCACTCTCTGTCTGTACAAGGGGGTGGTAACACTTCCCTTGTCTTTTTAGATTGTAAACTCCTTGGGGCAGGGAGCATCTCTCACTTTGTGAATGTCCAGCACCCAGAACAATGGGGCCCTGATCTTGGTCGGAACCCCATGATGCTACCATAAAGATGTATGAAGAGCACTAATAAATATCCCAGTTCTAGTTCTAAATCTGGCTTTTGAGCCCCACAGCAATGATTTTGGTAGATTTTGTCATTAAAGGAAAATAAAATTTGCCAGGCGATTACTTTCTCATACAATCTCGCCGTTTTTATGGGGAAAACACCTGTGCAGAAAGTTACAACCCAATGACTATTCCAAGAAAATACTGTTTATCCAGGAATGTTAAGGGAGGAAAAACCAACAAGGGGTGTTAAACTGAACACTAGGTAGATTGTTAAAAGAGATCAAGGAGCAATAAGGAAGGAAGTTTATATTGTGGTCAAATGGATTTCCTGGTAGTCGGAGATTTCAGAGAGTTAGCTAACAATGCCAGGTGGTCAGGTAAATCAAAGCACATAGGGGTATACAGAGTGAGTCTCTCCCTGAATGGATTTATTCTTTTAAAGAGCAGTCCTTGCTCCCACTGAAACTGGTGGCAAAACGCTCATTGGTTTCAATGGCCCCAAATCTAGAGCTATCTAAAAAATATTTAAGGTAGGATGGATAGATACTACATGTCTCATCTTTTCACTGCATAATACCCAGCCTTGGTGGCCTGCTTCGGGGGAGTTTTGCAGGAATAAGGACTGCAGAATCTGACTTAGCGCTTTTAAGAGAACCTCAGAAGGCCAATGATTCATGGTGCTTCTGTGAAAAATATGAAGGTTCAATCTGTAAATCTCTCCAGTAAAATCTGTGTTATAAAGATTGCTCTGCATAGAGCCACCCAAGGGAGGTGGTCATGAGGTCTTTGAGGTTGTCATGTGCGAGGCACACAGATGCTGTGGAGATGTGCACCCCTATAAGAGGATGGATGGATAGGGGGATAAACAATAAAACAGTAATTGTAATAAACTCGATATCGCATCATTCCTACATGTGCCTTACTGAAATCCCCACGTAAGTCTTTAAATTCTACAACAGTTATGGTTCAATTACTTGTTTATACAGAGAGTTTTCAAAGGCACAAATGATCAGTTATTATTACTATACATTTATACTGTGGTAGTGCCTGACTATGAGGACCAGACTGGGCCCCATTTTGCTCGGCACCGTACAACAGGGAGTTAGGTAGGTGCCCAGCTGTCCCTTGCACATCTCTCCCATAAGGGACAAGTTGTGTAATTGTCTAATAGTCCTAGAACAGTGGGTAGGACCAGAGAGAGAAAGGAATTGAGAGGCTCATGCTAGGGAGTACAGACAGGTGTGTCCCTTTCCTGACTTTCTTTTCCAATCTCTACGTTTCAAGAGCGAGTCTGAGTTACGCTCCGCGTCCATTCTCTGTCCATGCAGCGGGTGGTCACCATCTCCCGGGGCTCCCGGCCGCGGTGCGTGTACTGTTACATACGAACCACTTGGCTACAGCAGGATGAGAGTGTGGAATGCGAGAGCCCAGGTTTACGGAAGCCATCGGGTCAGAGCCTCAGCCGATTTCCATGGAGCTGTGTTGATTTACACCAGCTGAGGAGTTTTTATCACCATCTTGCAATGGTAGCAGAATCAGGCCCTTCCATTAGAAATGACCTTTCACGCAGACGGTATCGCACTGCAGCCTGCACCAGTCACAGCAACACACCTTGTGCATCCATTTATCCAAGCCTGGTATATCTGTATCCAGCTGCCGCAGAGGTGCCTGAAGGGGAGAAATTAACATTACGTGTTTGAAGGTGGATGGAATCTGAATTGACATTTGTGTTTCATGGGTTCTGTACTGCTAACCTCTAATGGAGATCCCCCCTTGATTCAGGTGTTAAGGGCTTGGGGTTTTGGAGCAGGAGGGTAAGTTCTATCCTCACTGTCACCATGAAGTTCTCAATCTCCTTGGAGTGCAACATAGAAAGAGCTGTAACATCCCAGGTGGTTTACTCCTGTGGGGAATTCTGCATCACTGCACATGCACAGAATTCATGGCCCCCGCAGATTTCTTGGCTTACCCACAGAAAAATGACTTCTGATGGGGAAGCAAATGGAAGCCGCAAGAACGGTCATGTGCCCACTCCCTGGCAGTGCAGACAGGTCGGTTTGGGCACTCAGAGCAGTCAGTAGAGACGTAAATCACTGCCTGGGGGGAGGTTGGGTAGTCATGTGTGTGAGAGAGAGACACACACTGTCCCTCTCACTCGCTATTGCAGCACGCTCGGCCTGGAGGAGCAGGGCTTTGGGGTATTTCCAAAGAGGTAGGCATAGGGCAGGCTCTGTTCCCCCTGGCAGAGGAGAATGTAGCAGTCTGCCTGCTTTGTGAATTGTTCCCATTATTCTTGGTGAATTCCCCCAGGAGTATAAAACAGGTGTAAAAATGTTACGGCTCCTTACATTGCCGGAGTGGTGTAAAGGAGCCTTATTGTAAAGGACAGTGTCGCCTTATAAATGCTTATGGTGCTTCAGTGATTAGAACTGGTCTGAATTTTTGGCCTGAAAAAATTTCCTATCAAAATGTGCTCCATGAACTGTTTGCTACTGACCTTTCTGGAGCTGGTCAGTACTCAGTATAAATTGTGAGTTTGAGTCCACAGCCCTCACTTGCTCTTCAGTTGCCTATGATGTAACACATAACACTATGTCTGCATATATTTGTTGACTAATACTTAGAGGTAAAGGGTCAATACGAGCTACATTACTATTAGACAGAGAGGGTTTGGGGATTTCCTCCAATGCTTCCCACTCCCATCCTCTATCCACTGTATTGTAGTTTAAACCAATTACCAAAATAATTGAAACTAGCTGGATTATATTGCATTGTTTTGACAAAAAAGATGCAGAATTTTGCAGAATTTTAAAATATTGTGCGCAGAATTTTTATTTTTTTGGTGCAGAATTCCCCCAGGAGTAGTGGTTGCTGGCTGGATTACAATATTATTCCCCAGGGTTTGCATCACTGACCTCTTAAGCTTGATTATAATAATAGATTCATAGATACTAAGGTCAGAAGGGACCATTATGATCATCTAGTCTGACCTCCTGCACAACGCAGGCCACAGAATCTCACCCACCCACTCCTGCAAAAAACCTCACCTATGTCTGAGCTATTGAAGTCCTCAAATCGTGGTTTAAAGACTTCAAGGAGCAGAGAAACCTCCAGCAAGTGACCCGTGCCCCATGCTACAGAGGAAGGTGAAAAACCTCCAGGGCCTCTTCCAATCTGCCCTGGAGGAAAATTCCTTCCCGACCCCAAATATGGTGATCAGCTAAATCCTGAGCATATGGGCAAGATTCACCAGTCAGATACTACAGAAAATTCTTTCCTGGGTAACTCAGATCCCACCCCATCTAACATCCCATCACAGGCCATTAGGCCTATTTACCATGAATATTTAAAGATCAGTTAATTACCAAAATCATGTTATCCCATCATACCATCTCCTCCATAAACTTATTGAGTTTAATCTTAAAGCCAGATAGATCTTTTGCCCCCACTGCTTCCCTTGGAAGGCTATTCCAAAACTTCACTCCTCTGATGGTTAGAAACCTTCGTCTAATTTCAAGTCTAAACTTCCTAGTGGCCAGTTTATATCCATTTGTTCTTGTGTCCACATTGGTACTGAGCTTAAATAATTCCTCTCCCTCTCCAATATTTATCCCTCTGATATATTTATAGAGAGCAATCCTATCTCCCCTCAGCCTTCTTTTAGTTAGGCTAAACAAGCCAAGCTCCTTGAGTCTCCTTTCATAAGACAGGTTTTCCATTCCTTGGATCATCCTAGTAGCCCTTCTCTGCACCTGTTCCAGTTTGAATTCATCCTTCTTAAACATGGGAGACCAGAACTGCACACAGTATTCCAGGTGAGGTCTCACCAGTGCCTTGTATAACGGTACTAACACCTCCTTATCCCTACTGGAAATACCTCTCCTGATGCATCCCAAGATCGCATTAGCTTTTTTCACAGCCATATCACATTGGTGGCTCATAGTCATCCTATGATCAGCCAATACTCCAAGGTCCTTCTCCTCCTCCGTTACTTCTAATAGATGCATCCCCAGCTTATAACTAAAATTCTTGTTATTAATCCCTAAATGCATGACCTTACACTTCTCACTATAAATTTCATCCTATTACTATTACTCCAGTTCACAAGGTCATCCAGATCCTCCTGTATGATATCCCGGTCCTTCTCTAAATTGGCAATACCTCCCAACTTTGTATCATCCGCAAACTTTATTAGCTCACTCCCACTTTTTGTGTCGAGGTCAGTAATAAAAAGATTGTACTTTCCACAGTATGCATCCGATGAAGTGAGCTGTAGCTCACGAAAGCTTATGCTCAGATAAATTGGTTAGTCTCTAAGGTGCCACAAATCCTCCTGTTCTTTTTGCGAATACAGTCTAACATGGCTGCTACTCTGAAACCAATAAAAAGATTAATAGTTTGCCCATCTCTAGATTTTTCTTTCTGAGGATCTCAAAGTGCGCTAGCACCCCCCAGAGAATTAATTATTATCATGAGTGGCTGGTGTTGGTGACACCTATGTCCATGGGTCGGGTGGGGTGGGAGCCTGCTGCCATCTCCCTGGCACTATCCTTTGCAGCTCAGAGGAGCATGCACTGTACTTGCACAGCTCCGGGTGTTCAGTCCTCCAGCACTTCCTGTGAGCGATCTACCGGCAGTTTTGGAAGGAGCCTGACCCTCTGCCAGCTGCACTGGGATCCTCCCTTGGACTATGGCATCTGGACCATCCCTTTTACAGCACAGGTTGAGCTGGCCACGCCTGCCCTCCCCCATTCCCCACACTAGAACATTCGTGGCAGTGTGGGGAATGGGGGAGGGCAGGCGTGGCCAGCTCAACCTGACGTGGGCGGAAAGGGCTGATGTTAAAACGCAGGCACCAGCCGGGTTTGAGACCTTGCACACTCCCCCTTGCCCTGATTCATAAAGAGCAGAGGTCCCGAAGGAGGCGTTGCAGCAGGAGCCGGGGCGAGGGAAGGTGCAAGGAACTGCAGCTCAGGTACGCTGTTTGGAGTGCTAGCCTTGCATGCACCTTGTTTTCCAAGTGTCTTTCCTCATGAATCTTCCCGTTCATTTTGTTTCAGATTGCATCAGTTCATCTTGTTCTTTGCTATTGTTCTCCTTCCTCTGCTGCTTTGTCTTTAGCTGGTGATTTATTTCCTGCCTTTTTTTTTTTTCCCCTGAGAGCAAATATCCAGGAGAGACGTCAAATTAGCCAGGACATGGTGGTTCTTGTCTGAACAATGCAGCGGACTGGCAAAGGCACCAGTTGTATTTACTCAGGGTAGGGGGTGTTGGATGATCTGTTGGACATTACAGGGCTTTAGATTTATTCCGAGGCCATAGGAGTAGATTTGTTTCTTACTGTTTTCAATTTTTATTTGATTATATTCTTACATATGATTTTCCTTCCCTGGCTGGGGTTCGAGCATATTTAACCATTGAGTGATGCACGTCACATGCACATTGCACCAGGATGGATAACCCCCGGCCCACGGACACCTGCTTAGCCTACAGAAATGGAGCACGGCCTGAGTCCCCCCCCTCAGCTGCAGCCTCCTCCCGTGCTATTGAGAGTTGAGCTAATAGCAATATCCGCCTGCAGTGAGAGGTCTGCCTAGCTGGAGGTGCTGCAGTCTGGGGGGGTCAGGAGGAAAACGACTGGTCCAGAAGCCAAGCGCAGATAAGCCTGCAGCCTCTGAAAGTCAGCAGGGAGGACGCATTCGGCAGGGCCGGGAGGGATTTGGTGTGGCAGGCTAGTCTGGAGATAAGCTGTTGAAAGAAGCTCAGGCCTCTAGACCCATTTGCCTAATAACGGGGCTTTCGGTTTTATTATTATTGTAGGGTAGCAACTAGAGGCCCCAGCTGAGCTCATTGGGCCAAGCACTGTCCAGGCACAGGCAAGAGACAGGCTCTGCCCCAAAGAGGTTACAGTCCAAACAGACAAAGGGTTGGAGGGGAAACAAGGCACAGAGAGAGGGGAAGGCCACAGCTGGGGAGGAGCCTCAGACCAGTGCTCTAACCACTATAGATACTGCCATGGTCTGGAATTTGTACTGGTTAGAAATGGGCCATAGAGTGGTGCTCTCTCGAAAGAGCCATGGCTGGCGGACGGGAGGCAGAGGGAAGAGCGCCTGGCTGTTCGCGGGGCGCTTTGTGCAGGGTTACAGTTTCCAGGCGAGGGATTTCCTAGGATCTGAACCCGAAGAAAAACAAGCACTTCAAAATCTGGGTTAGAATCCCCCAAGGCAAAAGGATGGGGGGGGGAGCCAGTCCAAGGAAGGGCTGAGCCTCCTCATCTCAGTGACTTCAGTGGGGTATCCTGCCCCAGCTTTTTCAGAGGTCAGACAGCCCTCGTTCTGCCCCCACGCCTGTGTCCTGGACCTTCCCACCCCGCAAAAAAGCTTCTCTGGGCTGATGCTCCTTTGGCATGGGCACCATCTAAAACAACAACATGCTCACGGAGACAATACTCAGTTCTCTTAGAGATACTTTTCACCCATGGTGCTTTACCAAGGAAGGCCAGTACCATTACCCCCATTTTACAGGTGGGGAAACTGAGGCACAGACAGGGGACATGACATGTCCACAGTCACCCAGCAGATCAGTGGCAGAGATAGAAAATCCATGCCATACCTAAGGAACCTGCTGTTATCCCTGGAGAGGAAAAGCCTCCAGTCTAGGTATTTTGTCTCAGATGTTCCCTGATTAATTAATACTGGGTAGAGGAATTTATTTCATTTTATTTGGACTGAAATCCCCTTCATAGGATTCAGATTTTACTTTCCTGAGTTTTCAGCTGTTGTTCTCCCAAGTTGCCAAAGTAGCAAAGCGCCTGCAAACTCCTACAGCTCGGCTTGTCCGAGGGGCAAGGGAGGGAACCACACAGCAGCCACGGCTGAGCAGCGCAGCTGTGCTGAGGTTCCTTCTGGCTAGTGAAACAGCGTGTCTCTCTTCACTACGGGCCGAGGCGAGGCTTGAGGGAGCTGGCTGGCGTGCAGATTCAGTCCTGCCAGCCCTGACTGTTCCAGACTCACAAGTCCAGTTCCAAAAGTCCTGGGATTGGCTTAACAGTCCTGACATTTTACCAAACGAAACATAAACTTGGGGCAGTTGGGTTTTTTGTCGTCTCTGGGGCATTTTGTTTGTGTTTTAAATGGAGGGGTCAAGTTTACAAGCTTTTCTCTACAACCAGCAGGGCTAAAAACCTTTTCCCAATGAAAGCTGGGATTCTGCTGTAATCCCATGATTCCAGGAGCTGGAGCTTTAAGAAAAAGACCAGAGAGCATAAGACTCCTGATCAAAATGTGAACATTGGCAACATGGTGTCAAGTTTCTAAGAGCCTTCTTGGTGCTGCTGGCTATTTAGAGTCATCCCTGTTTTCAGAAGAGTCTCTGTCATCTGAAAACTCAACCTCCCCCTCCACACACTGCAGTCAGACCCAGCTTCCGGCTCCTCCACCCGCACAGGCTGCCTCGTGCTCTGGCGTGCTAACTCCCTGATAGCCGGGGCAGATCAATACTTGCTATATGATATGGCTTCTGTTCGGCAATCAAAACACAGCCGGCATCACCATGGCAACTGTTTTCCTCAACTTCACTGACGCGCCCTGTTAATCCGGGCGAGTCCCAGAACAGGCCTCCGATGACTAAGGAGGGCGTCGTTTGCTCTCGAGCCCCAAACGCCTGTGTCTCCGTCCTCTCGCGACTGGTGGATGTCGGAAGGTGCTCCAGGGCTCGCATTTCAGAGCTGTCAGAGCTGGGACTCGGGTCAGGCAGGAGGGGCTTGTGGTTGTAGATGCAGCGGGCCCAGGTTTGATTGTGTTCTGTTCAGGACATACAGACAGAGAAATTAGATAGAAACATAAAATACTCTTGCTGGAAGGTTGCAATGTCGCACATCAACTACCTGAAAGGGGGTTCCAAAGAGGATGGCTCTAGATTATGCTCAGTGGTAGCAGATGACAGAAGGAGGAGTAATGGTCTCAAGTTGCAGTGGGGGAGGTTTAGGTTGGATATTAGGAAAAACTTTTTCACTAGGAGGGTGGTGAAACACTGGAATGCGTTACCTAGGGAGGTGGTGGAATCTCCTTCCTTAGAAGTTTTTAAGGTCAGGCTTGACAAAGCCCTGGCTGGGATGATTTAGTTGGGGATTGGTCCTCCTTTGAGCAGGGAGTTGGACTAGATGACCTCCTGAGGTCCCTTCCAACGCTGATATTCTATGATTTTATGATCTTGGTGAGGGAAGGGTTAACCCACAAACACACAAAACAGAGTGAGAGAAAACAGGCTGCACAACTCATGCTACCTTCCTCTAGGATGGATCTTTGCGGACTAGCTGCTGAAAGACCCAGATCACATGCCTCTCAATAGAGACCCAGAGGCTACAAGCTATCCAGGAAAACCCCAGAGAATTTAAAGTGATGGCTTCCAGTTTTCAGTGCAGATTCCTGCTTCCACCCAGGGCTTTTAAACACAAACCAAACGCACTCAGGGACTAGTCAGAACTTCACATTAACCACGTTCCTAGTGCATCACTTCAGCCTCCTATGCAGCCAGCCCCTGGGTCACACTTTATCAGCAAAACAATGGGACGACGCACGGTCATCCCCATGCAAAGATCTGAACTGGCAATCAGACCAGCCCTCCTACCCATCGCAAGAGTTCACCGTCTTGGTTAGGGTCAGCTGTCTATCACTATCACCTTTGAGATGGCCCCAGTTTTCTCGGAAGCCATCCAAAGGGCTAGATTGAGGCAATGACAGGTTGTGTAATTCTCAGTCAAGGAAAAGGTGGGGTGCAAATGGGGCTGAGAGAATTCAGCTCTCTGGAGGGCTGGGGAGGGGGGTCGAAAGCTGTTGCAGTGAGGATGAATTTGCAGCTTGCCCTAATGCACCGGGGGACTCAGGTCACACTGGTGGAATCAAGCGCAAAGGAAAATTTGCAGAGTGGTTTTCTTGGTTTTTTTTTCCAATTGAATTCCAAGTTTGACCCCTGCTTCCCTACTTTAGATATTACTCCGCTAACGTAGGTTCCAGCTCCCAGAGAGCCTAGTGTCTAACCGCTCGTTCTTTGCATTCTGTAGGTTCCCTTCGTGTGCCTTCCGCTTGAGACGGCAGATTAAAGAAAAGGTTTGTCGTGGCCCTGGGTGGAAAAAGGCACGTGGAGAACTCGCCTCCAAGACAACGCTCCCAGGCTGAATATTAAGGCAGGAAGCCGAAGTGATGTCTCAGGTCATACCCAGCCATGTGCTGCGGGTTGGCCAGACGATACGTGTTGCATCCCAGGAAGAAAGCAGAAGCTTACATCCAGCCAGGAGCCCCTGCTGCTCTAGCTTGACGACAAAATGTTCTTATTATTCAGCCAAGGGTTGGCTCAGCCAGCCTATGATGGCACAAACCAAAGCACGGCTGCTGCCAAATGGGGGACTGCATGGACCTAACTCGAATGCCATGTTCACATGTGTGGCCTCTCCCCCACCCGGGAAAGAGCGTCCTGTTGCCTCTTTGGAAAGAGCCAGCCCCACACATCAGCCAGAGGGTGAGGAGGAGACTGAGGGGAATCCTGAGGCCAGTCCAGTGTCTCCGACTCTGGACGTGTCGATAGAAAGCCTGAACCAACTGATCCTAGAAATCGACCCGACCTTTCAGCCCCTCCAGCTCAAACCAGACAGCAGCAAGAAGTATACTGCCCAACCCACATCTCCTGGCAACATGGCTGTGGCCGAGAAACCAGACCCAGATTTATTAGGTGAGGTGAGGGTCGTCAACGTGCAGTGGCGCCAGCGCACGGCGAGCTCAGCCCTAGCAAAGTAGCATGAAAGTCCCAAAGTGTTTCCATGCATTGCCCGTGCCATGTGCAATCCCAGAGAATTCACCCCGGGCATTGCCCGTGCTACGTGCAATCCCAGAGAATTCACCCCGGGCATTGCCCGTGCCATGTGCAATCCCAGAGAATTCACCCCGGGCATTGCCCGTGCTACGTGCAATCCCAGAGAATTCACCCCGGGCATTGCCCATGCCATGTGCAATCCCAGAGAATTCACCCCGGGCATTGCCCGTGCCATGTGCAATCCCAGAGAATTCACCCCGGGCATTGCCCGTGCCACATGCAATCCCAGAGAATTCACCCCGGGCATTGCCCGTGCCACGTGCAATCCCAGAGAATTCACCCCGGGCAGCGGGCAGGCACAAGGTGGAGGTGCTGCCCAAGTCCTCAAAAAGGGCACTGGTGAAAGGTAATTTTAACCAAAGTACAGTCAGGGTTTGGATGTGATTTTTCTTGCCTATCACATCAGGGGCAGGCAAGTTGATTTTGTCGCTGGGCTGGCAAGTTTTCTCTCTGACTTCCATGGGCCCCCATCACCATAGTGTCTGAGGCCGCTCTCAATCCATAATGTATTTATCCCCATAGACCCTCTGTGCTGCAGGGCAGAGCTGTTATCCCCATTTCACAGCTGGGAAACTGAGGCACAGATAGGCTAGGTGACTTACAGGGGTTAGTGGAGGAGCTAACAGTTTACGGTCACCTGGCTGGACTTAAAGCCAGGGCAGGTGTGTGGCTTAATGAGGGATTAATGGGTAAGGCAGGAGCTCAGAAGTAAGGCGCAGGGGGCGAGTGAATTAGTATAAAGATCAGAGCAGCCCGAGCCTGCAGCCTGTGGGCCTCAGGAGAGGTGTGTTTGAGTTTTGTTTGTCCTGCAGTTTCTTTGGAGGGGGGGAACCGCCCTCAGAGGGAGGCTAATTAAGGTGCTGAGACAGACTTGGGGCTCTGAGTTCAGTTCGCAGCCTTGCTGCAGAATCCCTGTGTGACCCTGGGCCAGTCTGTTTCCAGTGGAGCTCCGCTCTCATTTAGGCCCCCAAAGGAGGGGCTGGACTTTCAGCAGAGCCCCATGTGCCAGGTGCAGAGCGAGCTCCTTCGAAAGTCTGTCCCCAGCTGTGAGAGCGAACCCCGCCGCTGGCAGCAACAGAGGGAGAGCAAGGCTTAGCCACTGGGCCCTGCGCAGAGCCGGGTTCGCCGGCACGCTGGTGAATGTAGCACCCACCGTCACCACCACGGAGGCCGCTCTCTACAGCCGTGGGATTGTTCCTAAAAAACTCTAGTGTGTGCTCATCTTCTGTGCCTCAGTTTCCCCATTGGTAAAATGCAGCTAACAGAACTGCTTTACCTTGCTGGGGTGCGGTGAGGCTAAGCCCTTCACAACTGGGGAGGCACTCAGATAGCGTCATGCTGGGAATGACATAAGGGGGCAGCTGAATGAGCTGGAGCCCGGGCATATCGACAAGGAACAATGGGGAGCGGCTGTGAATGGCAACACGTTCCCCTGGGTTCTTGCTGCGAATTCCTTTGCAAGACAGAGAGTGGAGGGGGACTGATGGCAGAGAGTGGCTTGCACAAAGTAACGTGTTGAGTGAAGACTTTTAGGGATGCGGTGGCCCCTGAGAAATCATTTCTGCAAAGGCCCTGGGTACGCCTGCAGGTTTTCCATTGTCATTCTTTGTGGAATGAAAATCCTGGTGTGTGCGTCTGAACCTTCCACTCAGGGAGAGTTTGCATAACCCACGGTGTGTTCATGGGAGATATTCATGGCTGAAGCTAATTCTCTCTGGTACTTAGTGGCTGAGAATGTTAGAATGGCCCTCTGGGCCCTGCACAGCATGGTCACAGTCAGGCTGCTGTTTTGAAGTCAAACCTGCCGCTTCCTGGTGCCAAAAAATTAGCCAGGACCATGAGCTAATATTAAACCCTTGGCAAGAGCTTCAAGACAGCAGGCACACAGCTGGGTTAAAGTGATGACCCAGAAACAGCCAATTATTACTCCTAACAGGACCCTTCTGAGTTACAATCTTTCCTTCCTTTTTCCTTTGGAGGGAGACCTCCTGGATACAGTGTGTCCAGCCAGGAGCTGGTCGCAAGGGCTCTGGACACTAGTGAGCTGACACTGGGACAAACTGGTGACTGAGCCCTGGCCAGGACTGTCTTTGACAGGGTGATCGCTGCTTTTTAGCAAGAGCAGGGAGGGGAGAGTTTGGGGAAGGGTTGAGGCATGAGAGAGAACTGCCGCGTGTTTATTTTTAGTTGGGGTTTCTCTAAAGGGCTTGACAAGCTTCCGGCAGATCCCCCTAGCCCTGTTGCTCTGGCGGGCTGCAGCACCTTTCGTGCTCCCCGGCTCACCCACTGGGCGGCAGTCTCAGTTAGGTCTGAGTTGCACTGGCAGCGTCAGATCAGCCCAGCCCGGTTCTGGCAGGTGGGGCCCCAGGGCTGGTGTTCTCTGCTGTAGCAGGCCCGGCATTGCTGCCTGCAGGGGAAACCCTTGCAGCCGTGAGTATCGTGGGCTCTGATGTGCTGGATGGGGCTGCTGATCCAGCTCCCTTCTGCGTGTTATCTACACACAGCCTGTTTTCTTTTAAAATTGGTTTCTCAACAATAGACAGATTCACCAGCCCAATTAAACTGAACGTCTGCCAGTGCTTTGCCTCGGGGCCTGGCACCAAGAAGGCAACCAAAGAGTAACTTTTGTGCGGACTTGTCCTAGAACCTGATGCCTTCGAGGCCCAGTTGTTTCTTACAAGAAGCAGTGACCGCAGCCTTTGGCAATTAACCATCCTCCCAGAGTCATCTACTCACTAACCACACGCCATGAGACAGCAACCAGGCATGTCAAATGAACGACAAGGAAACACAAGACTTTTAAGAGCATTTTTTTATTACGCAAAAAAATATTCCATCCTACTGATGCCTTTAACAGTGGCGCAAGGAACGCTCCCGGCTTCAAAGGCAGGACAAGACCCAGCGGCTGGAAGCGGAAGCTAGACCCATTCAGGCTAGAAACGCAATGCACAGTGTTAAGGGCGCAGGAACAACGCACCCCGGGGCACGGTGGATTCGCCGTCGCCCAAAGGCTTTAAATCAAGACTGGGCGTCTCTTTCGCAAAGCTCCTGTAGCTCAGCCAAAAGCTGTGGGCTTGATGCGGGAACGTCTGGCCTGTGCTGTGCCGAGGTCAGATGATCGTAACAGCCCCTCCTGGCCTTAAAATCTAGGAATCTAGGAATACTTGGAGTGGATCTCCACCCACCGGCGCTGGGCTCTGAATCCACTGAATTATACCGTTCTTATATGTACATAGAAGACGAGAGTAGCTCGGGTTAGATTTCATGTGCTCTGGCCCACAGGTGAGTCAGGGGCACGTCTCTTCTGTGGTATCTGCCTTTCAAAAGCCGGAAACTGCCCAAAGAGCTGAGGAAGCACCTTGTTCCATGCTGGTAGTGAGCAGTCCCAGCCCCATCTCTGCCCAGCATCATCTCCCACCAGACACCACGGCCTTGGCTATTTCCTATTTAAAAATAAACCAGGATGGGCTGGTGAAAGCAGCACTTGTTAATGAATAAGGGACGCCGGCAGAGCCCCCAGAGAGCTCACCATTGTAAATCAGCGCACGGTGACCGTGCACTGGCCCCTAGTATGTGGCATTTCTCAGGCTCTTCTCAGTGAGGATCTCAAAGCAAGTTACAGACATTGACTAACTGAGTGTCACGATCCCTCCTGCCCGTTAGCTCTTTTGATCCCTGTGTTACAGATGGGAAAACTAAGGGACCAAGCGGTTAAATGATGATGTGCTAAGAGTCACATGAGGCAGTGGCAGGGCTGGGCATGGAACCCAGAAACCCTATCTCCTAGTCCCCCCTGCTCTAACCACTAGACCCTCTGTTCTCCTACCAGAGCCAGGAATAGAACCTGGGATCCCACTCTTAACTTCCAGAGCAAGAAAGCCGGTTAGTGTGAATGCACAAGTCTGCAGAAATCTATTTTTGAAGGTTAGGCTTTCTTAGATTTGCTTAGAAACAAAACTTTCCCCTTCACAAGTGTGTGGACAGGCACAGCAATATACGAATACGTACGTGTTCTCTGTGGGGTGTCCCATGAAAGAGAGGGACGTGAGGGAGAGCAGTTCTGGGATAGACATTGGGGTGCACATACTTGAAAGATCTTGAATCGCCTTGAAGAGCTACTTCAGTAACCAAAGGACTCCTGCCCAAACTGGGACAACGGACTCGACCGAACTGCTCCCCTGCCCCAGGTTCCGGCTGCTTTTGCTGCTGGAATGCTCAGCCCGGGATCTGATCAGCTAGAAATGTGCAGGTGCCTTGTAACCAGCAGCTTCGCTCTGCACACAAATGGCACCACGCTGATTCTGGGCATGGTTACCAATGCTCCAAGCATCCAGCCACGCCTGGGAATGGGCGAAGTACACCCTGTGCACACAGCCAAGCACGGGGCTGTGCACCAGGTGAGCTGTAAGTGGTATGCAGGAGCCAGAAAGCCCATCCCGCCTCACACGCCCTTTGCCCATGCGTCTGATGTGATCACTCACTTGGGAGTAGCCAGATGTTTTTTTCTTTAGTCAGGTACAAACTGAACTGCTGTTTAAGGAAGACAAATAGACGCATCCACCCTTTGCTACAGGCATCAACATGTAATCATCACAAGGGGTTCTGCACTCTCCAAGATGACCAGACATAACCCTGTCTTCCTTGGGGCTGCTCCCGTTAGGCTGGGGGCAGGGCATTCCGGCTGTAATTAGAAGCGAAGTGTCACCATTTCAGAGAGGTGAGGTAGGAATCTGCTTCTGGGAGCTGCAATGCAAGGCCTGGCCTTGTGACATGGGAGAAAGGGGTTCCTCAGAACTCTGGCAGGAAGCGGCTCTGTACCGTTCCCTGTTCCTTGGCTAGTGGCCACACAATGCCTGCAGCCCCTGCGGGCTTATGAAGAAGGGAATTAACCACAGCCCAGGCCTAATGAAGCGTTGAGGTTGCATCTAAGCACTAGTGCAGGGAAAGCACCGTTGTGGGTCTTGTGTTTGGCACGGGGGGGTTGAAATTCCCATCAAACACAAACTTTCTTTGCACTTGCAATTGTCGGTTGCGCTCCCTTGTTGTGCCTAGATTGTCAGTTCCCCCAGACAGGGACCACGTCACCTTCAGTGTGAATGTGGGGCCTGATCCAGATTGATGCCGTGAGGTGCTGTCAGAATATGACGCTGAGGTTCCAAAAGCTACCTAAGGGATTTGGGTGCCCAGTAAATGGGAACTGTGCATCAAAATCCCCTGGGTGGTTTTGGAAATTGCAGCCTAAATCCATAATAATTCTCCTCCTATGTTTGGCTGATGAACCTGCCCAAATACCTTATTGTTAACTCCTTCCTTTTTCCCCCCCCAGAGATCAAGTACATCGAAATGACCCCCACCCGAGCCAAGAGCCATGAATCGATGCAAGGCTCCGCCAGTCCTTGCATCACTCCGCTCTCCATGTCGCCCCAAGGCAGCTGCTTCCTGCTCCCAAGAGGGGTGCTAGCCCGGGACAACTGCACCCCGAATGGCAGTCTTGTCTTCTCTAGCCCCTCTGGGCCCGACAGCAACCAGGCAGCTCCTCAAAATCAGCCGCCCACTGAGACCTGCTACAGCGTGTCTGAATGTGTGTCCATCCCGCAGCGTGGTCAGAAGGATTGCATCTCCTATAGGCCAAATACTCTCCTGGCCACCTCTCCCGGCCTGGAGAGTTTGCGGAGGGCTTTGTACATTGGCCGGGCTCAGCAGAGAACCAGCAGGGTCTCCATGCTCTCCACGAGCCCGGGATCAGATACCAGTTACGTGCTCGGAAGGTAAATCCGCCTTTGTGATGTCTGTGCGTTCAGCGGCTCGGGTGTATTTCCGCAAAGAACGAGCCATGGCAGAGAGCTTCTCCACCTTTATGGAGATGGCCCCGTTCAGAAGCCAGGTGGGTGGGGATGGGCAGAAAGCTCTTGGGGGGTTCAAAGCCAAATATACCACCAAAGAGTAGTGCTGCATTCTCCCAGGAAACAGCAGATGTGCTAGTGCCCCCCTCCTGCCTTTCCGCAAGGAGCGGTTCATGTCGCGGGAAAAGACTGGAGAGTGTGAGCAGAGGAAAGGACAGAAGAGGGAGCTGGCTATGCCGGCACAATCCCACAGTGCTTTATTCCCCCCTTGGGTGGTTATTTGATGCTGTTATTTGATGTCACAGGAGCCAGGCAAGGTTCCCCCCTCTCCACCCTGCCCCTAGGCAACCTCTTATTTGGCTTGCTGCATAGCGTGTCAACTGGAGAACAAGCCCTCCAATTTCCCTGTACCTTCTGCTTTTCTTCTACAGCAGCACCCAGTCGCTTCTCAACGATGATTCCGACTCTTACCAACCTGCCCACAGATTAGTGGAAAAAAGCCCCTTATCTATTGTCTCCTTCGGTAGCCCTTGTCTCACTTCCCCAGGCGTCCAAGTCGATGGTTTTGGAGAAGCCTTTAGCCCAGGTCCCAGTTCCAACAAAGTGAACACCTCTTCCTGCCTGCCACTCCAGAAGGGACACGCCAGCAGCTGTCCCCCGTCCATTGTTAACTCCGTGGCTGATATCCCCATACTGCTGGTCAACGGATGTCTGGAACATGGTGAGACGTCTCCCAGGATGGGCAAAGACTTCCAGGGTTCCGTCAAGCAGAAAATTCCACCCAGTTCCAGCTCCTCCTCAGGGATAAGCAGCTTGAATAAGACCTCTTCTGAAACGTCTCTCTCCTTCTCCACGAACGGTAAGTTGTGCCTGTTTTGAGTTGGAACCACTCTCTGTTTCAGAGTGAAGTTATCCAACACAGAGAATCCCATTGGGTTTCCAAGGTGGAAAGACAGGATGAAACTGGAGATTGTGTTTCCGCTTCCAATCAAGCTTTCATTTATAAATAGTTAATAAGACACTAATAGATATTTTAGCTATCCTTGACGGTGTCCTTGATGGTGATAACCCCGTCATCAGAGGTGTTAGAGATGGTTATAAGTCATGGTTGTAAGCAACCTGTTGGACTCTCTCAAGATCTAGAACGATTGATTAATCGTTTATTGAAACAGCTAGTCATCATTTTTAACTCTTCATAAATTGGAACCCCAATATAAAGTGTGACCAAGATGTCGTATAAATGAAAACTCTCTCCTGCAGAAAATTGTGTGCAGAAATGTCCAAGAATTGTTCATTAAAAAAGGGGTTAAAAACAACCGGTAACGATGAGGTTCCATAAAATTATAGGGCCCCATCCTCAGCTGGCATGACCAGGGTAGTTCCATTGAAGCAGATGGAGCTTTGCTCATTTACACTGGCTGAGAACGTGACCCATAATGTTTTAATTTCATCCTTATTTCAGGGCTAAGACTTTTTTGCCCCCATTTGTTTTTGGAGGACATCTAAAGATACCAAAAGTTTGGGAAACACGAGGTTCCTAGTTCAAGGGTAAACAACTGGGCCATTGTTCTCTGGAATAGTTTATGGGGGCAGCTCCCGACAGAGACTTTTCATCTGGACTCTCCTGGGAAAGAAAAGAGTGATGTCTCTCAACATAGCGCTCTTGACTTCAGTGGAGCTGGGCCGATACACACCAGCCGAGGAGTAGCCTATTATCTTTCTGATCTTGACTGTGATTTGCCAAGAAGACAATGAAGTGGGGAGTGAATTATGCTGGAAACCGGAGAGGAAGTTCTAATTGAAAGACTTGAGCAAACATTTAAACCCAAGCTCAGTTAAAAGAGAAACAGTCTTTGTTAGGGTTCTTCTCCCCTTAAAGATGCCAGGGAAGAGACTCCCTGGGATCTAAATACCTATAACACATGCCTAGGTCTCTCTGCAAAGAGAGAGGTTCGTGTCATGTGCCATGCATGAGGGAATGCCATTGTCTCTTGCAGATCCCTCCAAAGATGGTGAGCCAACCATGAAGTTTGTGATGGACACGTCAAAATACTGGTTCAAGCCAAGCATTACAAGGGACCAAGGTAAAAAGAGTGGAGATTTTGTTGCTAGGCCTATCCCATTACCAAATCTACCCTTCTGCATAGTTCTTGGAGAGCTGCTTGTCTCATGGGGTGGCAGAGGACCCGCAGATGTGCTATGCATCACTTAGGTCCCATAGTGACTTATTTCCTAATTGCATCCTAACCCAATAAAAGCTGGTGTTACAGGAATGAAAGAGCCACTCACCAGTCTAGAGATGATGCTCAGGAAACATCAGGTCTTCACTCTGTCTATGCTGTCCGAGTCGAGAAGAATATGCTCCCCTGTCTACCGATCAGCTGAGTGAACTTGGTTTTGGAAAGGGCCGACGGTATTTTTCAATTCCCAGGATACGGATCCTGGCTGAAGTCAAATGCTTCTTGAATCACCCCTGTGCAGTAGCACCATTCTGGTCAGGTCTTCTGCAAGGACAGAGCCTGGACCTCTGAATTTAAAAGCTCAATGAGGCAACAGCTAAAGAAGCAGGTCCATTAGTTCGGAGGACCTAACATTAGCAGATTCATTAAATGAGGATATGTTGTCTAGCCACTAAAGGGAGACAAAGTACCAGACTGTTAGCATGGGTTGCACATGCATGAAGGAAATACTCATATGCACCCTGAAACCCACCCCGCTGCATTTCATTCCCCCCCGGGGATGGTTACAGCGCTAGACAGAGGGAATGCTGAGTTCAGAAATGCCGAAATGCCGCTTGCATTGCATGGGTAACCCTCTCCTCTGTGCCTTCAGCCATCCGACTTCTGAAGGAGGCAGAACCAGGCGCTTTCCTCATGCGGGACAGCACATCGTACCGCGGGTCATTCGGGCTGGCGATGAAGGTTCTCAGCTCACCATCCAGCTGCGAGACAGGTACAGAGAGGCCTCTTAAGAACACAGAGCTAAACTCCCCAGGAGAATCGCATAAGCCAGGTTCAGCGGTTTGTAATGGAGCCAATAAGCAATGAGAGTTTTGCTAGATTAGGGACCCACCCCTGTGGGTCAGCACAAGGGCCACACATCACTTGAAACCTCAAAACAGGGCTGCAGGGGGAACGTAAGGGTCAGTGCCGAATTGCCTGGTGGTGGCCCAGAAGCACAATTGAAATGGCATTTTGAAAATCCCACCCTGCAGGTAGAGCTGAACTAAAGGGGGTCATGCAGTTACCGCCCAGCCCAGAGGCATGCAGGGAAAGTGGAGGGTCAAAAACACGGTGGGCAGTAACACTGGAGATTGTGGTAGAGCCTCTCTTGCATTTTGCTTGAAGGTGAGGACAGCAGCGACCTGGTCCGACACTTCCTCATTGAGTCATCTGCCAAAGGAGTGCACCTTAAAGGGGCCAGCGAGGAGCCCTATTTTGGTAAGGATATGTCTGTCCTGGAGCGGCAGTTACGGGAGGAGTATTACATGTATTATGGTAGCACCAGGGCCCTGATCGCAGTTGTGCCTGGTGCTTGTCTACACCGCGGCTTAAATGCTTGTGGCAGACGCCTCCCAGCGTGTGCCGCGTGACCAGTCAGAGCTGCACATACAATGGGTAAAACCTCTAGGTAATAGACCAACGCCACCGTCTTCGCTCCGGCCAGCTGAGACCGGGGCAGGGAGGTGGGAGGACGTGGGAGCTGGTGGGTTCACGTGTTCCTGCCGTCCGGTAAGCCTCTCGCTGTCTCGGTTGCAGGGAGCCTGTCGGCCTTCGTCTACCAGCATGCCATCACACCGCTAGCCCTGCCCTGCAAGCTGGCCATCCCCACACGAGGTATGGGGCCAACCGGGAGGAGACCAGCGGGCAGAAATCCTGGGAGTTAGCGAGGTGGGGCGGCTAGGTGGCCATTGCGGACATGTCTGGACTTCACAGCTACGGAATGGCCCTCCCTTCCCCCAGTCCAGCAAAATGGGAGTTTGGAAGGGGCCGGCACATGGCACGCATAGGGCCTGGCCATTACCGCAGTGCGGACACGTCAGTGGGAATGGGGGACAGCACTGGTAGGTGGGGTCGGGGGTCAGGGAGAGGCATGAATGGTTGGCAGCTGCAAAGCACCATAATCTGCATCAGGGCCGGAAAGGCGGAGCAGCGTGGACGAACGAGGAGGGGTCAGATCACAGAGGTGGAGGGGGGACACAGACACGAAGGGCTTGGAAGAGGCGGAGGGTGATGGTGGGGGATGTCCCTGGATCCCTGAATAGATGTGGCCTATTCACAGCGGGTGAAATTCACCCGTGTGCAGAGACCCTAAGACTTAACTGGCTCCTGGGCTCTGTGTGTCCTCTGAACAGAGGGTGAATTTCACCCTGGCCAACCGTTGATTTCAGAGCTGCTTACTCCGTCCATGCCTCACGGTTCTGTTTGTTCCTTGCACAGATTTCGCTGGTGGAGAAAATAGCCCTGAGACCCCCCTGGAATCTGCACTTTCTGCAAGGAAGCAAACTGCTGGTGAGCAAAGAAAAGCAGCCAGGTTTCTTCCGGGCTTTATTTGCTGGAGGGGCAACTGTCGCCATCCTGCAGGGCTTTGGGCTTCACCCCGTGCGGAGTGATTTCACCTGTAACACACCCGACACTGTGATTTTTTTTTTTCACCGTTGTGATCAATTCTGACACAAGCCGTGGAAGTAGCGGAGGAGCAGCTGCCGCGAGCAGGACCCGGAGCTTGGGGGAGCGGGAGGGGAGCGGCGTTGCCAGTTTGCACCATTTTATCACACGTCGTGTGGCCCTTGGTGTTCTTCTTGTAGCCCCAATCCCAGGAATCAGGGGACTGCATGAGAATCTCGGCTTGCGTTAAAATGAAAGGCAGCAGCCAGCTCTCATGCCTGAGAAACGTTTGCAAATGGCTCAAGCCTCCGAAGGCAAAGGAAGAGAACCCAACTACTGATTTCTGAACACCTGGGATTTGGCGGTCCTGGGGTAGTGCCGTTGTGGCTGCTTCGAGCTGCTGTGTGGACAAGCATAGGGGGCCTAATGGGGGAAGTGTAAAGACTCCAAGGCTAGCAGGATATAAAGGTCATTCTCCTGTCCTGAGTATGCAGCCAGTAACGGGTGCGCTGCGGGTGAGAGCAGAGGACCAGAGAGAGAAATGTAGTATAATTATTACTGGTCTGACTGTCGTGCCGTGGGCAGGGGCCCCAGTGCGCTAGGTGCTGTACAAACACAGAACAAAGAGCTGGTCCCCTGATCGCTCTTCAAAGCAGGCAGGAGGGGCCCGCAGACCCAGCGTGGCGCTGACCTTGGTTTTGTGCTGTGCCCTTGCAGCCTGCAATGTCTTGTACCTCAACTCCGTGAGCGTGGAGACGCTGACCGGGGCCTCGGCGGTTCAGAAGGCAGTCTCCTCCACCTTCGAGCTGGAGACGCCGCCCATGCCCACCATTGTTCACTTCAAAGTGACCGAGCAAGGAATAACCCTGACCGACGTCCAGAGAAAGTAAGGATGGTCATCTGGGACGAGCCTGCCCGCTCCAGCGGAGATGCTGGCGTTCGACTCCCTGGGGCGGTGCTTCTGACAGCACTGCTGCGGATTGGTCAGGGCTGGCCAAGTGGCTAGATTCCAGCATGAATGGGGACAGGGCTGCATAAAACCTCGTTATCTTAATCCTGAGCTTCCTCTCCGAAATGGGGCCAAAGCCTCCTCCCGGTTACAATGTTGCAAGCCCCATGTAAATTACAGGGGAAACTGGTCCTCTGGGACAAATTAATCCCTTCTGTAGCTGGAGGCGTAACCCCAGGCTGTATTTGACCCATTACATTTAATAGTACAGGGACAGGATTCCACTTGGAGCAAAGCCACTGTAAGTGTGCCACTGGCCCTTTGGTGACGGGACTTAGAATCGGGCGCTAAATTCATGTCACTGCTCAGCCGAGATGGATCAGAACCCAGCCCTTAGGCACCGATGGGTTCGTTGGCTCAGCAAGAATGGTTTGACTTTGAAGAAGTGTATTTCTCCCCATTGAGCTATCCAGGCGCTGCCCCTTTTAAAGCCTTCTCTTCTTCTTCTTCTTCCCCTCTGCAGGGTGTTTTTCCGACGGCACTATCCCCTCGCTGCCCTCAGCTTCTGTAGCATGGATCCTGAGAACAGAAAGTAAGTTGCAACTTACTCTGCAAGTCGGGGCAGTTAAGTTATTCAGGGTGCAGGCTGGGTGCTATAGTGTTCATCTGAGCCTCGATGGAAAATAACTGCCATGTGTCTCATGCCCGGTGGGCACCGGATGGGACCAAGGACTGGACCTGAGTAGAAAGTCAAAATTGAAAGAACAGATCAAAATTCCAGATTTTCAGAAAAGACTAATCTGAAGTTCAGCTTTTTTCCCCAGTAAAAGTAACAGTTTTCTAGGTACACAGTAATTATATGCAGCTAATAAAATTAAATATCTGGATTTCTCTTGTAAGCTTATTCGTCTCTTTCCTTTCAGGTGGCAAAAGTACTGCAAGTCTTCAAGGTAAGCTTCATCCAAAGAAAGCTCCCAAAAACGCAGGAGGAAAGGGGCTTCAGTTACGGGGTTCTGGTTATTTATATGGACACATTTCAAACAGCAGCTTAAACTTAAAAATTAAAACCCCAGTGATCGGAGGAGAAACAAACTTTAGTGGCTGGCTTGAACTGAGTTAGGAGAATTCATCAGTGCTTTGTAACGAACCCCTCCTGGAATGGAAGGGGGAAACAAGTGTTACCAATAGAGACCCAAACTTTGTAAGATCTCTGCTGTAGCTACAGCGGGGTGAATTTCACCCTAAGTGGAAAGAGCCCAGCAAATCCTTCAACTCCCTAATCCTCCCCCAAAGTTTTCTCAGTACTCAGGAAGTGAGTTCCTTTATGACTCTACTTTGTGTCCCAGAAATGTTTCACAGTCAGGAAGGTGACAGCGAGAAGCACGACCCCAGTATGGTTTTTCCTCGGGAACGTGATTGGGGAATGGGCCAGGTGGGATTGCTAGACTCAGACGTTCACTCTGCGGCTAGTTTCAGCTTGTTCTCTGCCATTTCTGAATGCAGGCTAACTGGGCCTTTTTTTTTTTTTTTTTTTTTTGGTCGCTCTCTTTTTCAAAGGATCTTTGGCTTTGTAGCCAAAAGCCAAACGGATGCCGAGAATGTCTGTCATCTCTTTGCCGAGTACGACACTGTGCAGCCAGCTTCTCTTGTCATTGACTTTATCAGCAAACTCCTCCCAGAGCAATAGATGCTGCAGACCTGCGTAGAAGCCGTTGCTGGCAGTACCTGGATGCTGCGGAGCCATTTCCTGCCATTCTATTGCCACCCTGTTGCATTTTGGCAGCTGCTCCTATTTATAACTTTTGTTACATACTTTGATGTCCAGAGTTTCAGAGGAAGGTTTTACGCTCCCTGCTCAGCCCTGGGAGCCTCTTCTGGGATCAGATCTCATTCAAGATCTCTGATGAGGAATCCCATGGAAATCTCTATCATGCCGAATGCCTTAGGTGTACGTATTGCAGCCTGCAGGAAGCCACGGTGGGTCAGATGGTGGATGAGTGTGCGACGGCTTGGATTTGCCTTGCAAAGTTATTTGCTCACTCATCTGGGGCGAGGAATTTTGTTCTTTAACAGGCAGGGAAAATATTGGGGCCAAGATTTTTGATAGTGATGCCTTGGTTTCTGGCTGCCCAGTTTGAGACTCTTAAAAGGATCTGAGCTCCCACCCTCCAAAAATCCGGGTTAGCACCGCCCGACCTCACAGATGTCTTGTGAGGATAAATGACGCTCTGCTACAATGGTACCTGGTGCCAGGCGAAGACCTTCTGGAGACCGATAGGCCCTTCTAAGTAGCCTCCAGGTGGATTCTGCAAACCAAGGCCCCTCCAATCACCAGCTGATTCTGAAACAATCTTGGCTCCCTACGGTTTTGTGACTGAAATGTTGGGCGAAGCAGAGTTTTTTGGCCAGGGCTGGTAAATTTTTGTGCCATTTTTGCTCGGCTGGATTAGCCTGGATCGAAATATCCAGATCATGACCAGCGGAGAAATAAACGTTGACGTTTTCATGACCGTAAATGTATTGGCTTTTTGGAGGAGACTTACCTGGATCTGGGCCAGATCCTCAGCTGATGTAAATTGGCAGAGCCGCCTTCTGGGGCACTCCACCTCCTAAAGGAAGCAGGTGACTCCAGTAAGTAAGAGGCCCAATTGCATAGCTAGGGCATTGGACTGGGAGCCAGGAGCTCCGAGGTCAATTCCCTTCACTCAACGGCCATCAGCTGAAGGTCTCATCCCTGTGGAACATGAGGAGATAAACCAGGGACTTGAGCTAGTGAGTCTGGACCTGGGAAATCAGATGGGGTGTGCACAGGTTGCAATACTCATTGTCTAATCCCCTAACTCAATCTGCTTTACCCACTTGATAAGCCAAAATCCTGGGCAGTTAGTTTGTTTGTGTCTCTTCGTCCATTAACTGCTGTATTTTCACAGCACTTCCTGTGCTATTTACAAAGGACTAAGATGTTACAAAAGCACCAGGCTGTGTAACTCTTTGGGCTTGTTCTTTGGCCAGGACTCAGGCGGGCAGCCCGGTTTACTTAGGGGCAAGGCTTGGGGCAGCATGGTCTAGTGGTTAGAGCCCTGGACTGGGACTCTGGAGGCTTGGGTTCTACTCCTGGCAGCTAGTGACCTGCTGTGTGACTGTAGGCAAGTTCCTCCACCTCTCTGTGCATGAGTTTCCCCTCCTGCTCTTTGTCTGTCTTTTATATAATGGCAGTGCCCAAAAGACCCCATGAGTTTCCCCTCCTGCTCTTTGTCTGTCTTTTATATAATGGCAGTGCCCAAAAGACCCCAGTTGGGACTGGGGCCCCCATTTTGCTGCAGTCTCTTTGGGGCAGGGCGACCTCTCGCTTTGTACAGAACTCAGCGCAAGGAGGCCCCAGACCCAATACATTCAATTCATGTCTAGCCAAGTCAGATGCAAAGGAGTATAAAACGAGGCAGGAGCCTTAAATCTCCAGGGGAAGACGTTCTTGAACCAGTGCACTCATTTCTATGTAAAAGTGGGGTGTGTGGGGGGGGTGTTATTCTGAGCTTTGACTTTCAGTGAAGATATTTAAGAAATGGAATCCGCTAGATCTGTTGTTTTGCAAGAACAGATTTCCAAGGGCTCCATTCTGGCTGTGTGATCCATTGCTCAGGACTCTCCGCTCGCTGAGTGGAGAGGCTATGGAACAGATTCCCTCTAGTTCTGATTCATTGGGAGCTGCAAAACAGGGCATCAAACGCTGGTCTTCTGAGCCCTCGCTGAGCACCCCCAGCCACTGGCCCTGCAGTCCTCCAGCCTCGCCCGGAGGTGGGGCTGACCTGGTGCCTAGGCCGTCTGCTGTTTCTCTGCACAGGCTTGAATGTCACCCAAGGGGAAGAACTAGGCAAGGGATAATTCCCTACAAAAGCGCCATTGTCATCTGCTCCCCAAATGAGTCTCTTCTGAGGCCAGGCCACGTGGCCATCCCAACCTGGCCTTTTTGTACAGAGGCTTTCTGACGAGTCTATAACACGACAATGCCTGCTGAGTCTCTGGCCTCTCCGCGGAGCGGGTTTACAAGGGAGCCAATTAGCACCAACTGAAAATTCCTCCAGAGTTTCTTTTTTTTTTTTTTTTTGCAAACAAATAAAGAGCCCCATGCAGCCCAGCCGGAGCTCTGGAATTGGAGGGATGAGCCACTTTAGAACACCAGGAGGCTCCACCGAGTCAGCTTTTATCTCTGGCCCCTTGTGCACATCTTCTGGGAGTTATAAAGACGCAGGAAGGTCTGTCTGGCAGCTTTGCTGGTTATTGTAATGCTGTTTTGATTAAACAAAATTTAATCACTTCTGTGACTTTCAGTCCTCTGCGCCTGGCCTCTAAGAGCCTGGCCTCTGGGACTGTGATTTCTGTTATGCAAGCTGTGAACAAGCAATGTTTTAATTCATTGCTTTTATTACAGTGCTTTCCATGAAAACCTTTGTATAATGGCAAAGGGAATATGAAATTCAAGTGCTCTGGCTCGCCAAATGACAGCACTAAGAGCATTTGCTGCTTTCCTTTTTCTTTTTAGAAAATAAAATATGCAAAAATTCCCCAAGAAAATCTAATTCCCACCCCCACCCTCCACTTTTCAGTCCAAGCTGCTGATAATGAGTCCAATTTTGCAAAACTCCTCCAAACCCATCTGTGTTGCTGTTGTTTGCTTTTCCTTTTCAAACCCAAACCATTCTGGAGCAAGGAAAATGGCCAGTTGTCAAGCCAAATCCTTGACATTTTTGCATTTGGAATGTTTTGTGTCCGTGAAGAGCCCTTTGCTCATGAAATCCTGCTGAAGTTTCAGGTCAGACCAATCCAAACGCTCCAAGGGAAACTCAGCCCAAACCACCTGGATTCAGGAAGAAAGCAGCCAGCAAGTCTCCAAGCACCTCCTGGTTTCCATGGCTTGGCCCAGGATTTTTGGACGCTCAGCTCTTGGTTTAGGTTCTTTACTTTCGTTCCAGCCATTTTGTAACAAGGCCCGATCCTTTATTTTCCTGGTTTGTGGTTTTACAACCACAGCTCCCTGCACCAGCCCTAGCAAATGCCTCATGTCATCACTACTGCTCTGCTCTGGAGTCCAGCCCGTGACGGATATTTCAAGGGCAAACACTCCAGGCCCCTCAATGCTCCGAAAAGTCACAGCCCCGGGCTACACGACAAACGTCTGACGGGGGAATGATGTCGCTCAGGGGAGTGGAAAAGCCAAATCCCGAGTAACGTGGTTATCCCGACCGAACAGCGGCGTCTCTCGGGGGGGGGTGGATTTTCCCCCTGCTGGCATCTGAAGCCCAGGGACCGTATACCGGGAGGGAATAGGGATCGCCTGCAAATGTACAGCCCAAAGTGTTCTGTCTCCGGGGGCTGTATCGTGTGAAGCAGCATAGGCCACAAATCAGATACCGTCATAGCGTGAAACATTAAACCTCCCGGCCGCCGGCACAAGGTGCCCCTGGGTGTGGCAGTGCTGAACGTAAGGCTGCTTCTCAGGCTGACTCTCTGATGGCCTGAGCACAGGGCTGGGCTCCTGGAACTCCTGGGGCCTCCTCCAGTCTCTGACACTTATTCCCTCTGTGATCTGGGGCAAGGCACTTCCCGTCCAGCATGGCCCATCTGCCCACTCCCCGAGGGAATGTCTCCTCCGTTGGGCTCTCCGTGCTTTGTCCGGCTGAAGCCTGTGCGGGCCTCTCCCATCTGCGAGAGGCGTTCGTCTCGCTCGGGTTCTACAGTGGTGGCATCGGAAAGCCGAGCTCCCTGACTCCTTCCTGGGCAGAGCAAACTGCTGTCATCTGGAATCAGTTCTGCTTGGCCGGGAATTTACAGCCCAGACTCCTTGACCCCCATTCCCTGCTTCCTGCCTGTCAGACCTATTTGAGAGGAGGGGGCAGTGAGACCCTCCTGAACCGGCCTAGCCACGTGCCAGCCTGGGATGGGACTGCCCCCCGCTACCCACACGCACAGCCCAGCGCTCATGCTCATGGGCCCCCCGGGGCAGCTGGGCCAGATCCAAGCAGCCTTTCCTCTGTTGCCTTGATCGTGGAGGGGCGGGGGGATTGTGTGACGGACAGCTAGCGGAGGCTGGCGGGAAGGTGCTGGGATGGTGATCGGGGCCACCCCGTTGGTGGACTGCGCTGAATGGAGATTCCCGGCCCTGTAAGGCGGGGTCTGCAGCCCAGGTGCAATTGCACACACGTATTTGCACGTGGAAATGGCCCAGCGGGCACCTGAGCCCGTCCAGCTGATTTGCTCTCCTTCCCTTCCTGCAAAGGGGGCCCTGGAGCCGCAGCGCCCTGCCTCTCCCCCGGGTCCTGTGTTTCCAGGTGGCTCTGCGAGGGTCCGAGAGAGAGAGCCACGTGTAGCCACAGGCCCCTCTTCGAAAAGGGCTTCCGGAAACGGGGCAGTAGCACCACCCCGGCGTGCGGTGCTGGCGTCTTGCTGCCGGATCAGCTGTCAGCCCCGCAATACAGATGAGCTGTTGGGCACTAGCAAGCCAGGAACCACACGCTGGCAAACCGAGCCCCCTGCCCCAGCCAGCCAGCAACGCTGCCGGCACAAAGAGGGACCAGAGCTGAAGCTGGAGGGGCCCTTGGCAGCCACCTGCACCAGCAAACCCAGCCACCGTGCCGCGGCTGCACCTTTTCACACTCTAGCTCAGGGGAGTGGTACCTCGTAGGGGCCGGGTTCCTCTTCCTCGGCTCATCAGCCTGCTGCGACCGGTGCCAGGCTGCAGAGCCTCGCGCTGCCCAAGAGAGCGGGCTCGGCTGTAACTCCTGTGTGAAGGGGATTCTCTGCTGAGGCTGCGGGACAGACAGACCCTGCGCTGCTCTGGGAATCTCCGGTGCCCAGCTTGTGCCACCCAGGGTCGCCACTTGGGGGTCTCCCTAAATCCTGGCCTGGAGCCAACAGTCATGGAAGGGGCCTGCAGGCGACACTGCACCGAGAGGTGGGTAATTATCATCAGCTGCTGGAACAGGCTGGAGGCTTAGTTCTAAGCTAACAAGGCCAGGCCTTGTGGGGAAGTGACCTACTATGATCCCAAACCAGGAGGTGGCTTCTCCTCCCTAACTGATAACTATGGACCCAGCAGCAAACCAGGCTGAGAAGCCCTTAACAGCTCTGCTTTGAAATGGGTGCACACACGCATGGACACACATATGCACCCCATACATGAGCACGGCTTCCCTTCAGCGCACATGCCTGCACACGGACACACACGCATGCATGGACACACCCACGCACCCCACTAGTTGCATTCGCTAAGGATGTTTCTGCAAAAGCAGAGGGGAAGAGTGGAGCATTGCCAAGGGAGATTTATTTCCCAGCAACATCCTCATCCGATGGAAATCGAGACGGGGGGCTCTGTGCCAAAGGCTCACTCAAGCGAGGGCTCCTTCATGCTTGGAGTTTAATTTAAAAATGATGACAAAGCCTCGTCAGCTTTTGATTCTTAACAAACGTCCAAGGGTTCTCGGCCTGGAATGTTTTCTTTTCCCCCTTTAATTGCTTGAAACAAGTTTTTCAGTGAAAGGAAAACAGCTTCAAATGGATTTTGAGCTCGAGCTTCTGGCACAGGGAAGTAGCATGGAGGTCCCAATCCATTATCGCTCGGCGCAAAAGTTTGCTCTGAAAACATACCTGAAATGCCACGCGAAGGGAGAGTGTGGCTCTGGTGTATCTGGTTACGCGGTTCTGCTTGCGAGGGCTGCTTTTCTAGTTCATACACTCGCTTTTATTGCCCCTTTTTGTTTTTTTATTGTTTATTAAAACCTTTTAGAAGCTCACAAAAAAATCCCAGATCCTGCCCCCCCCCCCCAGTTTTATCCTTTTCCAGTTGGCTAAGCTTTTGGGGGAGCCAAATTCGTCCCTGGTGCAATTCTGCTGCTCGGGTTGGATTCTGACCCCAATGCAGCGTAGAAGTAACCCCTGTATTTACAACACTTTGCTAGGCAGCTCTTTGAGGACAGGACTGTCCGTTTGTTTGGTGTCTCTACAGGGCCCGGCCCCTGGTCCATGACTTGGGCTCCTTGGCACTGCAGTACAAATCGACAATAATAACAGTCCCATTGGAATCCGCGACATTTTAAAGTGAGATCAGAGCCGTGGCCAGATACATTTTTACACCAGGGTCCGAGGTGGATGCAGCTGAGGACCTGCTGCCTGCTCTCCCTGGGTGAAATCCAGCAGTGGCCCAGCACCAGCCTGGGGAGTTGGCGCGGGAGCCGAGTGGCCTGCTGCCGGCTCTATGCTCACGCTCTGCACAGACGGCAGCTCCCCCCTTACCTGTTTCATGGGGGCCGATGGGGATGGGGGTGGCTGTTTGGGGGCTCACGTCCCTTCGTCAAACGCCGACGACCCCGCCCCTCCCAGCCGCACTGCGTATCTGAGGTCCCAGCAGGGGAAGCCCAGGAGTGCACTGGCACTGGGTGGGTGGGTTTTCCGTGTGCAAACGTGTCTCTGGCGAGGTGGGGGTTGGAAACACTCCCTGGGGGAGCCTCGGGCATTCAGGTCAAGCCAGCTCAGTCCGAAACCAGCAGCTTCTCCTAGACTGTAACGCAGCCCTTGGACCTCCCGAAACGGGTTCTCCGGGGCTTTGGAAGTCGTCCAACCGGGGCAAAGCCAAGTCCGTGCTCTGGCTAGCCAGGCACCAAGTGCCCACAACAACTTACAAACCACCCGTCCCTGCCAGCCTCTATACACCATCCGGCTCCCCGGCGCCGGTGTGAGCACCCCGTGCTGTCCCCCACCCACCCCCACGGGCCCTGGCCTAAGAGCGCTAAGGCCAGGGGATGTAGCACTCAGTGCTACTGGGATGCTGGGCTTGAGAAGACTGCTGAGCCCCCCGCCCCCACTGATGCCCCTCAGTCCTGTCCTACAGCCCCCCTCCCCCTGCTATTCTAGCCCTGGGCTCCCTCCTGCCCCCCAGCTCTGCCTCCACCACTCTCCCCTGGCAAGACCCTGCCAAACTCTGCCCTGAACCTCAGTCCTGAAATCCTGACCTGCTGCTCCAGTCCCACGCGCCCGCCACCCCCCGTTCTGCTGATGCCCCTCAGGCTCCCCCCACAACTCCCCCATGCCCAGCTGCTGTGCCCATCCCCCGCTTCTCGCAGACAGCTCGCTCCTGACCCGCCCTCACCCCCCTTCGCTCCAGTCCCGGCAGGACACCGCCAGCTTATGTGATGTTATTGTGAAATATCTGCCTGGCTCAGACTCTCTTTAATTTACGACCTCGGCCTGATTTAATTGCAGGTCTCTTGGAGCGTCCGCCCGGGGCAATGATCCATGGAACAAACTTCCCGGGGCTTTTTGCCCCCCGTGGAACATCCCATCCCTGCGCTCCAGTGTGTTAGACTGGAGTGGGGGCCATGCACACAGGACCGGAGGGGTGGCAAACAGGGCAGGGGGCTGGGTTCGGAGCTGCACAGGCCTGTCCCTGTTGCCTGCCTTGGGGAGTCTTCTCACACCCCTGTGAACATAGAAATGAAGTGTGTGTGTGTGTGGGGGGGGGGGTGACGGCCAACACAATCAAGTCCTTGCGGCCGGTGGAGTGGGTGGGGAATGGACGCGAGGAGCAAGCCATCTTCAGGGCCTTAGCCACAGCACCGCATTCATAACAGGAGGGGGCCACAGCATTCCTGGGCTGCAATTTGATTAACCTCGCAAGGCACCTCCACGTCTCCCTGCCCAGCACCTCCACATCTCCCTGCCCAGCACCGCCCCTGCCCAGCACCTCCATGTCTCCCTGCTCACCCAAAGCTCATGGAGGCTGGGGGCTAAAGCGCGTTCGCAACCACAGCGTGGTCCAGATCAGAGCCAAACAAGCCCCAGATTTTGGTGGGGCTGGGGCCAAGCTTTGCAGCTGGCCCCTACTGCCACTTCTAATGGCCTGAACCAGAATCCCCGGTCCAACCAGCCTGGTGCTTGACCCAAAGCGAGCTCACGACACTGATCCAATGGCTGTGGGAGAGTTTCGTGTTGGGCGAGAGGTGAACAGGACCGTTGACCTATCAGGGTTAGCTGCACTTTGCAAGCTGTGTTCTTTGCCATTACAGGCTTTTCCCTGCTCCGGGAAGCATCTGCAAAGGGTCATGTTCCCACTATAATTGTGTGTGTGTATGACGGTAGCACGGAGGGGCCCTGCTCACACACCTCTCTGCTCCCCCGCCAGCCCCCGGAGATTACAGCCTAACGAGGCAAACAAAGGCCAGCGAGACCCAGTGACTTGCCCGAGGTCATACACGGAGTCTGTGCAGAGCTGGGAAGGGAGCCCAGATCTCCAGGGCCCCAGTGCAGGGCCTTGGCCCCAAGGCCAGCTTGCCTCTCTACTCTCCTGGCTGGCCTTACTCATCCCCTTAAGTTCTGCCACTGGGAGACAAACGTCCACAAGCAGCCGGCTCGGGCTGAGGGGGCTCGTGTGGCCTCTGCCCCCCAGGATGCTTCACCTACATTTGGAAGCTCTGGTTGTTTCAGCTGCATCCAGAACCCGCAGGGAAGCAGCCGCGGCTCTTGCGGCTCTCGGCTGTGAATCACAGACTGGCTCCTAGGAAGGGGCCTCGCGGCGCCTGCCCCCGGCTCTCGGGGAGGGATGTGTGTGGTTTGTTCTGTGGGCGGGGGCGTGTTACTGCTTGGGCTGCCCCAGCTGCCCCGCTCTCCCCACGCTGCTGGCTTGGGTCTGCGTTGGGTCCTTGGCTGCCGGAGGGCCAGCAGAGTGAACGCTGGGTCTCCGGACACCTCAACTGACCTGGGGGGGACAGATCTGTGCTTTTCTCCCCCTTTCTCTCGCCTTGATAAAGCCCCAGCAGTGGGATTGTTGCAGGCTGCAGGATCTGGTAATTGTTAGTGCAGACCACTGACCACCTTGCTAGCTTCCCACCTGCCTCGCTCTCTTCTCACCTGCCCAGGCTCCACATTCCCTCCAGCTGATGGGACCCCCACGGGAAGAACTATCCAAGCTGGTACCGGGGAGATCCTGCCAGGCAGGAAGCCACACTTCCCCCACCTGGCCTTTTCACCCACTCAGCAGAAAGCTCCTTGTCTGGCTGCCATGGCTATGGGAATTACACTGCTGTGGCATCAGACCCTCGGAGTCTCCCCCTCCCGCCCCGTGACGGTAGCTGGGGTGAAGCGCGGGGCTCTCGTGGAATGAGGTGGCTGTTTGCATGTGAGTCAATGCACACGTTCCCCGGGCAGGCCATGCGCCAAGCAAGGTCACGTGGGCACCATGGCGCCAAAGGAGATTTCCTGCAGTACGGAGGCTATGGAATACTTTGATGGGTAGTTACGATATTACCAGTCTCCGCGCTCTGTGGTTTTTAAAGCAGCCTCAGTCAATTCCCCCAGGCTAGGAGCACCCTGGGGATGTAGCCTTTGCCATAGGATGAGCCCTCCGGGCCCACCGGGCCGAGGTGTTGTACAACACCCTCGCCAAAGAGTACAGATGTGGGTGCCTGAATTAGGCATCGAAGTCCATTTTTAGGCCTCATGGTGATGCTAGTGATGGGAACGCTCCTGGGCTGGCTGACCTTGGAGACCCCCTTCCCGAAATGCCCTTCACGTCCTCAGCCTCCTGGGCAGACCTGACCTTGGGGACCTCCTTCCCGAAATGCCCTTCACAACCTCAGCCTCCTGCACTGGCTGACCTTGGAGACGCCCTTCCCGAAATGCCCTTCATGTCCTCAGCCTCCTGGGCTGACCTGACCTTGGAGACCCCCTTCCCGAAATGCCCAGCAGGCGACGGAGATACTGAGGGACCCATCACGTCTTCAGCCTCGTCCCCAGGGCATTGCGGGCCCTGTGGGCCCAGCCTCCCAAAGGTGCTGCTCATTGCTAGCATGAGGTCACCAGGCCCTGGAGGGAGTCCGTCCACAGACAACGGTGAGTGTCAATTGTCTTGCAGTAGGAACCCTCCGGCCAGGAAGCAGGGTGGCTGAACACACTCAGCGTGGGCTGCCTTCCTTCCAGGGCACACAGCACAAGGCGTGTGACTGGCGACCGTTTGGGAGAACCCCCCCATTCATGGCATGTCTCAGGGGCATTCGGAGATGAAAACACCATCCCCCTCGACGAGATGATTGTCTTTTCACAGTGGTACCCAGCAGAGTCCAGCTCGGTGCTGTGCCAGGCGAAGGGGTATTCCAGCTGGCTTGGCACAGGGCTCCTCCACAGACCACCAGCCATGGGGCCACGCTGCTGCATGCCATTAAAGCAGCCTTGAGTAACAGGATGAGGGAGCTCCAGATGGAAATCAGAGACATGTGCGTCATTCTGTAACAACGGGGGGGAAAGCGGGCAGTGGGGGGTGGGGGAAATTTCAGAACTAGCCTAACAGCCGGTCCTATGGGCTGAAGGTTACAGTACGGGATGGGATGGGAATTAGGACTCCTGGGTTTTGTCCCTGACTGTGGGAGGAGAGTGGGGTCTAGTGGTTAGAGCGGGGGGGGGGGGGTCTGGAAGCCAGGACACCTGGGTTCTATGACTGGTTCAGCAGAGGGCTCACTGTGTGGTCTCAGGCAAGTCTTTTTTTCCCCTTTGTACCTCAGTTTCCCCATCTGGGGTCAACAGCTGTTTCCCAGCTCAGTTAATTAGTCTCTTTAAAGCACTTGGAGACCTGTCTCTCCGTTACCTTCTCTGGAGTTATACCCCAGGTGAATACATCCCCCACGGGGCTGTGAAGATTGGCAGGAGTTAGCGCAGAACCTGTGTAAAAATACTGGCAGCTGCTTTGATTGGAGCTTGGGTTATGGGTCTTGGAATGTACCCGGCTGCTCCAGATTAGCAGCGCGGCTGTAAAGTCTTTCTTGCATTCCTTTGTGCCTTTGGGTAATAAATGTCAGGGACCGCACAAGACAGCTTTCCTACCAGCGTCGCTTTCGGGATCCCGCACTACTGTCAGGTCGCTAGCCTTGCAGCCAAGCAGGCACGGTACAAAACGCCCAGCCCAACTCGACCCCCTTCGCTCGCGCAATTCGTCCCGTTCACGTCTATGGCACGACTCACGTGAGTAAGGGCTGCTCGGGGTGCAGCACAGGGGGCCTTGATTTTCCTTGCCCTGCTCTGCAAACATGTGGGTTATTCCTGGCACCCAAACGACCCCCTGGAAGCTGACGGACAGTCCAGGGACTAATGGGAAACACCTGGAATTTCACTGGGGTTGCCCCAGGTCCTGTGGAAAAGGAGCAAACTGAGCCAGCTGGTCAGAGAGCGGTTTGAGAAGAGCATTCCAGCAGGGCGGGTTTCTGTCTTTTCAAGTGGACTGACGCCATCCGTGACGCCTCGTGGATCGGGGCTAAACAAGCCAGCGAGCCCCCAAAACGATGGCATCTGGAACGCAGTGGTGCTGGGGCCAGCTCATTGGCAATCCAAGTGAAAAGGGAAGCCAGCCACACAAAGGGCCAGGCAGTTTGCTAACAGAGACTGGAGGACCACTCTTCCCAACCCCCTCACCCCGCCCCTCCCCAGAGCCAGCTGCTGCCAAGACCATAGCGCCTCGGGGGCACGGTGGCTGTGGGGTTCTACGGGCCACCACGGGAGCTGCTGGGTGCTAGGCCGTGCTCTGCAGCTGCAGGGGGCTCCACGCAGGAACAGGCCAGAGCCTGGGGTGATGGCCGCTAGCTTGGGGTCAAACTCCAGGCTTGGCCTTGGCCGAGGGACGCTGGGGGGAAAGACTGTGCCATGCCATTACAATCCACCTCGGCAGCCTCTCCGCCCGGAGCCCTCAGCCCTTGGAGGAGCTGTGTAAATAAACCTGCTCTGGGTTTTTAATAACAACGCCAGGGCAGAGGAATCTAAACCAACGTAGGGGCTTGATCCACAGCGTCTGCCCATGGAGTGGAGGCAGAATTGCAATTTTCCTCGGCCCAGAGGCAAGACCTTTCACCCGGCGGCACCCATAAATTCAGCCCTGTCCACAAGACGCCGTTGCATCGACAGCCATTTAGGCCCCAGCCTTGCGCCTTCTCGCAAAGAACCAGTTCCTTTGGAACAGGTTAAAGCACCACGCTGGCAGCCAACACTCTGGACAGCCCTGCCCCGCCCCAGTGCATTCTGGGACAGCCGAGCAGTGGCCTCGGGAGCTGGAGATCGGAGGAGTAATAATCCCAGATTGGCCAGTACCCTGTTGGCAAAGCATTCTGGGAGCAGGCTGCGCTATTAAAAAGTGCCGTTGCTGGAAGCAGCCGTAGAGGACCAATCAGCATAGGAGGGGCTTGATTTCTTGACCCACAACTCCACGGGTACCTAGCGGGAGCAGCAGGGTGAGCAGCACCTCTGGAAACCAGGCGCAAGCTGCCCCAAGTCAGTGACCACTTCAGGAAAAACATTGGTGGCCCCCATCTCTGTGCCTCAGTCTCCCATTCTGTAAAATGGGGATAATACTCTGGCCTCCTGGAGAAAGGTGAGGTGTGGGAGGCTTCCTTCCTGAACATTTGCAAGGTATGTTGAGATCCTGTAGTGGGAGCAGGCCTGTCTGAGGACTGGGTTTGTCCAAGTTGCTTTGCACAATCTTTGGTGCAAGGGACCTGGCCTATTGGATGTTTTGCAGACCCACGTGTACGCACGCAGCCCACGAGCGATAAGAAAGAAGGGAGATGATGTGGCAAACTGCTGTTCCAATGACCTCCAGGGTCTCCCAAAATGGGAGCAGCGAAGTTGTCTGTGCCTCTAGAGCTTAAGGGAGCCCATGCCACTCGGTCTGGGAGCTGGCCACTCGCATCTGGAAGGTGCAGATTCTTCCCTGGACAGCCGTGTCCATGAGTGCACCAACAGGCTGCAAATTCCCGACTGCTCCCAATCAGTGTTTCCCTTCCCAGGCCTCCCCAGCAGAGCTGCTGGCATGTGCTGCACATGGCCCATCAACGGCTACAACTTCACAGTGGGCACAGTTTGCTGTTGGGCACGTCTGGCCTACACGTGCTTTGACTTTGGCCATCCAGCTGGCCAGATGTGTGGGGGAGAGACAAGGGAAATCACCTGTCGCTGTTGCACTCCGGGAGCCGCTTGACTCACTCGGCAAGGATCTGGACTCATCAAAGGGAGGGAGACCTCCTGGCTTGGCCGATTGTTGTCTAAGGGGTTCTGGAGGTTAGCGCTCAATGACTCCCTAGCCATAAGCTATCCATTGGCAAAGCTCTACTGAGAGTTGCCGGTTTCCCCTACGGAGAGAAATGCCCGGTTGTCTAAGCACAGGATGCGGCTATGTCCCTATGGGACAGTTTTCAGAAATCCGCAGTGAGCAGTGGTTGCTAGTTAGACAGGAAGGATGGGTTGATGCCGTGGTTTGGGGGCTAATCTAGGACTGGGAAGATCTGGGTTAAATTTCTTGCTCTGTTACAGGCTTCCTGAGTCGCCGTGGGCAAGTCTCTTCGCCTCTCTGGGCCTCGAACGCCTATCTGTAAAATGGGACCAGTGGCACTGCCCTATTGCACAGATGGGTCAGGAGGTGACATTCAGCAAAGATAGTGAGTTGCTCAGTTACTCTGGTAACGGGGCCCTCTAAGACAGAGAGAGAATTGCGAAGTCATTGTGTTTCTTTGGCATTAGTGATTTGCAGACGCCCGGGTAAAGACAGTTCCCTTTTGCAAAGAGGCTCCCGTCTAGGAGGCAGCGACAGAGAAGGAAGGACGTCCCTAGAACCCAGCAGCAGAGGAACGTAGGGGGCTGTCTTTTTTAATCAAATGCTAATTCATCTCCATGCATGTTAATTGCCCAAAGGGATGTGAATGAGGAACGGGAGGTGGAAGCCAAAATGGTCACCCAGTGATAATAACTGACCTTTGTTTGAACCCTTTAATCAACGTATCCTCTACAGTCTGAGATTCAGCCTACACTGGGTAGACTTGTAGACAAACACCTTCAAGATCTCTATCAAGCGTTCTTACAACTACAGTACCCACCTGCGGAAGTGAAGAAACAGATTGACAGAGCCAGAAGAGTACCCCGAAGTCACCCAGGCCCAACAAAGAAAATAACAGAACGCCACTAGCCTTCCCCTCCAGCCCCCAACTAAAACCTCTCCAGCGCATCATCAAGGATCTACAACCTATCCTGAAGGACGACCCATCACTCTCACAGATCTTGGGAGACAGGCCAGTCCTTGCCTACAGACAGCCCCCCAACCTGAAGCGAATACTCACCAGCAACCACACACCACACAACAGAACCACTAACCCAGGAACCTATCCTTGCAACAAAGCCCGTTGCCAACTGTGCCCGCATATCTATTCAGGGGACACCATCACAGGGCCTAATAACATCAGCCACACTATCAGAGGCTCGTTCACCTGCACATCCACCAATGTGATAGATGCCATCATGTGCCAGCAATGCCCCTCTGCCATGTACATTGGCCAAACTGGACAGTCTCTACGTAAAAGAATAAATGGACACAAATCAGACGTCAAGAATTATAACATTCATAAACCAGTCGGAGAACACTTCAGTCTCTCTGGTCACTCGATTACAGACCTAAAACTTGCAATTCTTCAACAAAAAAACTTCAGAAACAGACTCCAACGAGAGACTGCTGAATTGGAATTAATTTGCAAACTGGATACAATTAACTTAGGCTTGAATAGAGACTGGGAGTGGATGGGTCATTACATAAAGTAAAACTATTTCCCCTTGTTTATTCCCCCCCACATCTCCCACTGTTCCTCAGACGTTCTTGTTAACTGCTGGAAATGGCCCACCTTGATTATCACTACAAAAGGTTCCCCCCACCCCCAACTCTCCTGCTGGTAATAGCTCACCTTAAGTGATCACTCTCGTTACAGTGTGTATGGTAACACCCATTGTTTCATGTTCTCTGTGTATATAAATCTCCCCACTGTATTTTCCACTGAATGCATCCGATGAAGTGAGCTGTAGCTCACGAAAGCTTATGCTCAAATAAATTGGTTAGTCTCTAAGGTGCCACAAGTCCTCCTGTTCTTTTTGTGGATACAGACTAACACAGCTGCTCCTCTGAAACCGGGATCTCTGTATCCGCCAGTGAAATGCAGCCATCTCTGAGGTGAAGCACAGCAGCTGTTGACAGTCCCACAGCAACACCACACAGCTGTGCAGGACAGGACCTGAACCCCCAACCCTCTCCCTCACGGGGTCGGGACCGTATCTCAGCCGAAAGAAGGCACCGGTAGCAGCATGGCGCCCCCTAGTGTCACTGTGGAGTAGTATTTCTGCAGCGGCTCATGGGAAGAGCCTGCCACCAGTGCGAGCTCCATGCAGAACGCGGGTCTCCAGTTTACCCATAGCAAAGAACTGGGCTGCATGGAGAGCCATGAAGAGATGATTCATTTAAATGCACCGTGGAGGAATCTGTGCCTGATCGTACCATATAGGGAGGCACAACCCCTGCCCGTAGGACTTTACATTCACAAAAAGACAGACATAAGGAATGAAACTTAGAAGCCAAGTGAGACAGAATAACTCTGGGCTCTTCTGTTCAAGGATCTCAAAGCACATCCAAGCCATCAGCCAGTTCATACGTCCTCAGGCCAGAAGGGACCACTGTGATCCAGCCTGCCCCTGAGCGCAAAGCAGCAACCCAAACACTGGCCTCCCAAGTCCTATCTTAGTGCCCTAAGCACTGCACCTGGCTCCTCCAGCCCAGAGACATGATTTACTCTGATTCAGTGACAGAGCCAGGGCTAGCACCTAGAGCCCAGCCTCGCTGGCCCTGCTGGCCCCTACACTGCCTGAGGGACACCGCAGGAGCCGTGTGACAAGCGAACCTGTCGGCTATCACTTCGCTTCTCAGCCTCACGGCCCGTCCTCTCCCCAACACATTTCTCCAGACAAGAGGGGAACCAGGTCCCGTAAACAGCAGGAACAAGACCAGCCTGAATAGCAGTTTAGGGGGAAAAGAGATTTTTTTGTTCCAAAGCTTTTGGCCATGAAGTGAGACTGGGTGGAGGAGGCTGCGAGGGCTGTCAGAGCGCTGAAGCGGGTTGGGGCAGATGAACAGTGCGGGGGAAAGCCTGCAGAGTGCTGGAAGAACACAAGTCTCGCACACCTGAAAGGGGACCTGCCCATTTCTGGGGCGGCGAATGGTGCATGTTGGAAGTTTAACAGGGAGGTGGCCAAACCTCTTGTGAAGGGGAGCCTTTAGTCAGTATGAATCATTCCCAACACTTCACAAACACACACCCTCATAGCCTCCTCGGAGGTGGCTCAGTAGCGTTACCCCCATGTGACGGATGGGGAAACTGAGGCCCAGAGGAGGGAGAGAACTTGCCTGAGTCAGTGGCTCTTGAGGCAACATGGTCTAGGGGCTCAAGTAGTCATGCGGATGCTAAGAAGCCTGGGCTCTATTCCCACTTCCGCTCCTGACCCACTGTGTGAGCAAATCACAGGGTTTGCCTCTGTAGCCTGCAAACCTTTTGCTGCAGGGATTGTCCCTTTCTGTGCATTTGGACAGCACCTAGGACAATGGCTCCTTTAAGCACTCCCCCTGCCGAGTGCTCTCACTGCTAGACAAGGCCTCTGTCTAGAATGGCCAGCTCCCCGGCGATGTTCTGCCAGGAGCAATTCTGTCTCAGGCCCGGAGCCCGGGGCTCTGTTGCTGTCTCTGTGACGTGGCTCTGGACAACGGTGAATGAAAAGCACCTGCATGTGAGCTGAGTTGTTATTACTCAGACAGAGCTGTGGGGCAGTCCTCAGACTAGCAGCTGCCCTGGGTCTTTTCCCCTCTGATGTGTGTCCAGTACAGTGTAACCAAGCTCGGAGCCACGTCCCACAGAGCAGCTCACCATCAGCCCGTCTTCTCAAAAGGGGATGTTTCAGAAACGTCTTTCTGACCCCAAATCCAGCCTGGCTCACTTCCTGGGGCAGGGGAAGTGCGCACACGCTCCCACATACACATGACATGCTCCAAAGCGCCGCAGAACAGCCCTCTGGCTGGCCCTGAATAATTTACCTTGGCTACTGCCTCACACCTCCCTCCCTGTTTCTGCCTGTCCTCGCCTGAACTTTTGAAGCCTGTCTCGGTGTCTTTTCCCAGCTCGGAACAGTTTCAGTTCAGAAATTCGCATTTCACAGCCTATTGCTGTGTCAGTGTTTTGGGTCACATGCTTCATTTTAAATGATGTGGCATTCAGTGCAGAGAGGACAGAAACTTGCCAAACACATTTCTAAATGGTTCTCAAGCACCCCCACTTCCTTTCCCTGTCCAGTGCCGCCTCTTTCCCCTTGACGAACTTGGGTTTTGCTTCCTGGACTGAAATGACCATGGCTTTGGTGTGATCCGAAGCCCTGGAAAGTCAATGGGAGTTTAGTGGGCTTTGGAACATGTCCTTGGTCAATGACATCATTGGTTATGTCATCAGTGTAAAAAATGGTCAGGGCTCAGCTCGAAGAGGAGAGGTGGGTCAGTGAAGTCGTGCGCTCTCCGCTGGGGGCGCAGTAGCAGAGCAGAATAGTTTGCAGCTATTGGGCAAAGATGTTTAACCCTTCATCCCTCTTCCTTCGAATTCCTTCAGGCCTGAGTTTAATGGGAGCTGCAAATGCTCCATGGATCTCTGAAAACCAGGTCACAGAGGGTCAGTTTTGGTGGCACTGCACTGGCTGAGCAATTGGGCTCAGTGCCCGTCTAATTCAATCAAATCCAGGGGGCCAAGCCAGTGACCCCCACGCATGCCTGCTGAGTTTGGCCGTCATTGGCCTGTTGTTGCTGACAAGCATGGCACGCGCTGAGAGATGAGCACAGATTCCCTCCGCAGCAGGGTTGCCAGGAGAGCAATCTTTAGTTCTTGCTACTGTGGCCATAATACCTTGTCTGGGTTTATCGTCATATAAAAACAAAGCAAAGCCCAAGAGCTCGGAGTTCCTGACTGTGATTCCGGGCGTCATTAATGTGGGGTTGAATGTCTTTGTAATGAATCCGCAGCCAAGACTGAGACCCCAGGTGGTTAGAGGAGTCCAGTGCCTCTTAGGAGCCATGGACCTGCTTCTGCAGAGCTCCCATAAGCTGAGTGCTTAAATTCAAACCCATCCAGCCCCCTGTAAACCGTTCTGAAAACAACATCTGCAGGAAATCGACAGTTACTAATGTCTGCTTGATGCTAATCTCCCAGGCTGGAGGGGCAGGATTTTTGTCTGTGTGGGTTTTATTAGCACTTTTTCTTTCCCTGCCCCCCTCACTCTTCCCATTTCCTTTTTGGCTTCGGGCCGCTCAGAGTTCAAAGGTCCGGGCTGCAGGTTGGCGACAGTTTGCTGTGGCTTTAACATTCCTGCCATCTTGGGCACGTCGTTTATTTTAACTTTGTAGTGCTTGTCCGTTCGGCCCCCGTGTGTCTCACCCTCCTCTATTCTTCTGCAGGAACTCGAATGGGCATAAAGCCAGTGTCAAATCGGAGGAGAACTGGCTTTGTGCCCATTTACATCCACATCCCTGTTTACACTGAAACGGTAACCTTGGAGCAGAATGGCCCATTTCTGAAGATCTCAGTCAACACTGTGCAGGGTCAGAGCAGGGAGTGGGGACACGTTGGTTTTGTTTGCAGCACTGCAAAGGGATTGTGGGCTGGTGGGTGGGTGGATGGGGGGCTGGGCGTCAGGACTCCTGGGTTCTATTCCCTGGCATGGCAGTGTGGTCTAGCAGTCAGAGCAGGGCTCTTGGAGTCAGGATGCCTGGGGTCTAAGCTTGGCTTTGTAACTGACTCGCTGTGGGACCTTAGATGAGTTGTGTCTCTGCCTTCGCTTTCCTAGCTGCGGCACAGGAAGTTCTCTGCCAGCGCATAGCACTCTTCTTCTGGGCTGGGGGATCTCAGCCTTAGCAACCACAGCTAAAGCTAACAGGCCCCTCGACTCAGCCTGACTGCGAGACACTAGAGATGGTGAGACCCTCCTGGGAATCTCACCTGTCTCGCTCCTCCTGCCCGTGTGCCCCCGTGGGGAGTGTGTGCGGTGTGGCCCCTAGCTGCACCGGAGAGGGGTCTGTCAGAGCCGCCATTATGGAGCCTGGTGCTGTAGCTCACACTGTCGAGGCTCATGCTTTTAACTCGGTTCTTGGTGTTGCCCAAGACAGCAACATCACCTGGGGCCAGGCCTCACTGGATATTGATGAGCCCTCTGGTCTCCGGCAAGGAGGCCCCTCACACACTTTCCTGGTGGCCATTCTGCTCTGGGATTGACTCTGTTTGCAAGGCGGCTCGGGTTGGAATCTGTAGCCCTGGCTGACGTAGCCTCCTCTCACTCCCCATGTGTGTGGATGGAAATAGACCCTGAACCTGACTCTCCTCTGGCTCACCCCTGTGTGAACTGGGCGTCACTCAGACTTCTGAAAGCCTTTGCCAAGGTCCCTCACAGAAGGCTCGTAAGCAAAGCAAGCTGTCCTGGGCTAAGAGGGAAAGTCCCCTGCTGGATCAGTGACTGTTTGAAATATAGGAAACAAAGGGCAGGAATACGGCAATATGAACTGACTCAAGACAGTGAGGTCCAAAGTGGACTGCGACAAGTTACAAAGGGATCTCACTAAACTGGGTGACTGAGTGACAACCTGGCAGGCGAAATTCAGTGTTGGTCAGTGTCAAGTAATGCACAAATAATGCCGGCTATACATACCAAACGATGCGTCTACATGAGCTGTTACCACTCAAGAGAGATCTTGGAGTCATTGTGGAGCGTTCTCTGAAAATCTCTGCTCCAAGTGCAGCAGCCGTCGAAAAGGCAAACAGAATGTGAGGCCCCATTAGGAAGGGGAGCGATACTCAAACCGAAAGTGTCCCAATGCCACTATGTAAATTCATGCTACACCCACACCTGGAATCCTGCGTGCAAGTCTGGTCACGCCATCTCAGAAAAGAGATATTAGAATTGGGAAAGGTGCAGAGAAGGACAACAGCAGTGACTGAGGGGATGGAACAGCTTCCATATGAGGAGAGATTAAAACGACTGGGACTGCTCAGTTTAGAGAACATACCGCTAAGGGGGGATATGAGAGAGGTCTATAAAATCATGCACAGTGTGGAGACAGTGAAGAGGGAAGTGTTATTTACCCCTTCACACAACCAAAGAATCAGGGCTCACCCAATGAAATCAATAGGCAGCAAGTTTAAAACAAACAAAAGGAAGGCAACCTGTGGAACTCACTGCCAGGGGATGTTGTGAAGGCCAAAAATATAACAGGGCTCAAAAAGGAAGGGGATAAGCTCACGTCACAGAAGCTGGGACTAGATGACAGGGCTTGGATCGCCCAATAACTGCCCTGCACCATTCATTCACTCTGAAGCATCTGACACCAGTCAGCAGAGGAAGCCAGGACCCAGGGCTAGCTGGACCATCGGTCTGACCCAGTCTGGCCGTTCTCATGTAATGGAGTCACGCTGGCAGCAGGGAGAGGAGAATGGCTTGTTGAATAGCAAGGGAGGGAGCCTGTGTCACCACCGTGGCTGAACAGGGAGGGCAACGCCCCAGTGTTTGATCCAACTCCTGCCCGCAGAGCGGGGTCTGCTGTGGTGCAGGCTGACCCGCCGCATTTCAAACACTGGCCTGTGCAGAGACAAAGGCCGGCCCGGAGCCAGCTCGCTGCAACCCAATCCAGGATCTACACACCAGACAATTTTTCATTTCAAGCATTTTTTCCACTCCTAAGCTGCCTCGAGCTGGCTCCCCTCTGTCATCACTTATCCCTCTCCCAGGCCACTAAGCCCTGCCTGCCGTGATGCCGTGCTCTGGGCCCAGCGGGCTGGGAGCTTGCAGTTTGGCAGGGACAGAGAACATGCGCCCACCCCAGCAGTGCCCGTCCACGGGGCATGTCTGCCTCCCACTCCCTGCTGGCCCCACATGTTCCCTGCAAATGGCAGGGCCCATGGAGCCGTGAGGCCGGTGGGCAGCCCATGAGACCCCCCTTTCCGGGCAGCAAGCACCATCCAGAGGTTCCTAATCACTAAGCAGGACAGCTTGGTACTTGGACCCCATTGGGAGCTCCCCAGGGGATCCTTCTTGGTCCAAAAATCCCCCAGTCTTGGAGAGGCTGACGCAGGCTCATCTGGGGCTGATCGCCCTTCAGGGCACTGTGGGTTTAACCCTTTGCTCTCTTGGAGGCCCTGACACACCCTTTCAGATTTGTGGGGCACCTGCCCCATTCCATGTCTCTGTGAGACTTTAGGGAAGGCTGTGGAGGGGCCCAAACCCTCCCTAGATTCAGCGCTCCCCCTGCATGAGTTCCAGGACCCTCTCTATGAGGGGGCAGGGGAAGAGGGTAGGATCAGTGCCTGCAAGTGTCGGAGGCGGATAGAGGAATTCCTTGGGGTGTTGCACAAGGTGTGGGGCTGGGAGGAATATGGAGGAAATGAACAAAGGGAATGTCGAGGCTGGATGCTGGCAGAGCTCTGGGGCAGGGAGATGTATCAGGGTCATGCAAAGTCACCTCAGGGATGGGGTCAGAGCCTTGCCCCCTGGGATAATTCCAAATGGAACGGATAAAACCCCAGCGAAGAAAGCGTGATGAGCCAGGCCAGCCCTGAGGAGAGACGAGAGTGGCTGAACAGGGCTGCAGGTCTCTGGGGCCAGGTCTACACACATAAGTCATGTGAACCCAGCTACGTGGCTCAGCAGGGTGAAAAATCCACGCACACCCCAAGCAGCGCAGCTAAACCGCCCTGACCCCCGGTGTAGACAGCTCTAGGTCGAGGGGATGCCTTCTTTCCTCATCCCAGCTCCCGCCTCTCAAGGGGGTTGAGTAACCAACCCAACGGGAGAACCTCTCCCATCGCCGTTGTGAGTGTCTACACCAACAGAAGTGAAGAAGGGTCGCTGGTGTCCAGGGATTGCTTGAATGACTCATTGTCAGTATTAGCCCCCGAGGAGGAAGGGGCTGGAGCCTAATGGTTAGAACCTACGTCTCTTCCTATCTCTACCACAAACTTGCCACATGACCTTGGACAATTCCTTTGCCCACTCAATGCCTCAGCTTCCCCACCATTAAAACAGGGATTGGAATGCTGACTCTTCTCCCTGGGCGGCCTCATTAATTAACCCTCATCCAAGCGCTGGGAGACACTGACTGGCCAAAAATGGGGGCGCGTTTGGTTTTGCTCACCGTCACTGCTTGGCTTTCGGTTCTGCAAAGCAACGTTTGGGGCCAGGCCCCTGCTGGGGGGCGGATTCGGATCAAGAACGGAGGCGTCCGGCCCATTCGCACATGGAGATGTTGAGACAAAAGGTGCGATCCCAATCGGAGCAGCAAAGCTGAGATGCTGACCTGGGTTCCTGGGCGGAGATGGGGCCTGCTGGATCTGCCGGTTTGTCCCCAGCCTGTCCCCAGCATTAATGAAGCCCTGGCCCCAAACTTTTGAGAGCAGCAGGCGGTGAATCTTGTATGGAAGAGAAAGAGTCCTCTGGAAAACATCCCTCCCCTCCCCCACGCAGCTCCGGCAGGATATTACAGCCCCCTGATTGCAGGCACATGTGCAGGGCTCCTCTGCGGGCCGCAGCTCTCTCCAGCACAGATAGTCATCAAATGGAAATAAACCGTAAAATATTTGTGCTGGCTTCTCCAGCAACCAAGCCAGCTGCAGCCTCTCAGCTGCCAGCCCCCTGGAACTACAGCAAACAGTCCCCGCGAGGCTTCCCAGAGGAGACACCTTGATCCACCTTGAGATACAAGATTCATCCGCCAGGACCAGCTTGTGCATCCCCCACAGAGTCAGCATGTGTGTGGGCCCGGTCGCCTCCTGTTTCTCATCCGTATGCCATTGTGTGGGGCAGGGGTTGTCTGGTGCAGGAGATTGGGGGGGCAGTTGAGCTGATGGGGGTTGTAATAGGGATACATTTGGCCTGGCGTCGCCAATTGCCAGGAAACTGAAGGTCACTAAGTGTGACAGTGTGGTCCAGTGGTTAAAGCCCGGACTGGGTGTCTGGAGAGCTGCTACGGGTCTGGAATAGTTGTCCCAGGAAAGGGGTGGCAGCCTCATCCCATGGGTTGACAACTGGGCTGGGTAAAGCCTTGGAGACTGGACTGCAAGGGGCGGTGCTAGCGCTGTGGAGAGACAAGCCACGGCTGAATAGGCTAAGGATCTCGGGGCCCTGCCGCAATCCCCCCCCAGTATAGAGCACTAGCCTCAGGCCCACGCACCCCGTAAGTCCTGCTTAATTGACTTAATCGGTGCCTGGGGCTGCTCTGGCCACAGGCTCCGTCCCAAAGCCAGCGCTGCCTAGGGGCACATGTGCTGAGTTCGGCGATACCACCGGTGCTCAGCACAGCTGGTGCATCCAGCTTCCTTAGGCCAACGAGCTGGGCCACTTTACACCGATTTCCGCTCAGAGCTTGGCCCCTTGCTTGGTGCATGCAGAGAGGTGGCCTGCCTGCTGTAGTTCCTTCCCTCTCCTCTCTGGGGCAGGAGGCATTTCCCCTGCTATTCCTCTGCCCCACACCCTGCAGTCCAAGCCCCTTTCAGCTGGATGCCATCCCTGGGCCGGCTCCGAGGAGGGGAAGGGCTGCCACCCCTTTTGCTCAGGATCCCCCTTGCCCCTTGTCGGCCCTCTTCACAGTCCCCTTGAATCCGCCCACCACAAACTCCACCCTGCAGCGAAGCAGCTGCCGAGCGCCATCACCGAGCATGGCTGGGTTCACCCGCCGCGCCTGGCATAAGCAGAGGACGCCTGGCTTCCTGCCCCTAACTCTGCGGAGGAGCCGGTCGGCCTGCGTGGTTGATGGGCATATCCAGCCGAGTGCTGCAGGGATTTGTGGGGCTAGCTCAGCCAGGGAGAATGAGTTAGGGGCTCTTTGCACGCTGTAACTGGGGTGGCTGTGAGAGTCAGGGGGCAGGGACAAATCTCCAGCCACAGTTGTCTGGAGAAGATAGACAGAAATCGATGGGCGTGTCCATTGTTCCACATACCCCGGTGACGGCTGCTGTTTAAGACCTAGAGAGCTCGTTGGCCTTCCTGGTCCTCTCCTTACCTTGGCTGCGGGGAGCCACAGGTCAGCACAGTGCTTCGGACTTTGGCTGAGGGAAGCCCTATTGTATGTGGCATTGAAAGGGGCAGGACATTCTCACCCTCTTGACTTCTCTGGTTGAGAACAAAGCAGCAGTGTTGAACCCCTCCTCGGGGTGTGGAGTCCTCCCCCGCCTCCTGTGGACCCACTAATTCTCCTGGTCTAGCGACATCACCGACTCCTCCACTTGTTCATCCAGCCGTCACACTCAGCCCCACCCCGTCACACTCAGACCTGTGGTCCCTTTGCCCAGCAGGCGTGTGTATGCGTCTACATCGTCTCCAGGGACACTTACCCCCCATCCTGCCAGCTCCTCGTTAGCCCGTGCTCAGTGAGAGGCAGGCAGGGACGGGGCTGTTTATTTGAACTAAAGCAGGGAGTAAACGCCGCTTGGCAGCTCCCGGGGAGTCCCGTCTGGCCCCTGCGGCTCTGAACACGCTGCAGAGCGCCTCCTTCCAAAATAAAGGGGAAGAGATTTAAGGGTGGCCTCTGCTGCCACCAATCACTTTAGTCACCCTCAATGCCTCTGCCCCGTGCACCTCTGGGCCATTGCTGGCCTCAGGGCAGGATCACAGCTGGAGGGATGGGCACTGGGGAAGGAGACGAGTGCGAGATTTGCCACTTTCCCCTCCACTGACAGGCCCCAGACTGTGGGCCCCAGGGCAGGCTAGACTAGGCGTCCTACCCGGGCTCCTAAAGGAAGCTGGGCCATTGCTCAGAGGGGAGGCTGCCGAGGGGCTGCAGGAAAGGGAGAGGGTCATTCAGGTGGGGGGGGCTCTTCCCTGGTGCATCAGTAGCATGCGTGGTGCCCCAGCGGGGACGAGGGGGTGCTGCTGCTGCATTGTGGCTGAGCCAGGGAAGCCAGGGCCAGGCAGCTCGTGGTCCCTAGAGATCCCGGGCTCTCTTTGCCCCAACACGCTGCCTCCCTCCAATCCCATCCTCCTTCGCTCCCCAGCCCAAACTGCCGAGTTAACCAGCTGCGGCGCAACTGCCCAGAGGAAACCGAGCGTCGAGGGTGGGTGGGGAAAAAATCCTTACGCCTGAATTTGCAGAAGTGGCTCGCGATGGGAGAAGCCTGGATGTTGGGGGGAGGGGGGATTTGAGAGGCCAGGAAGGGGGGGACGTGCTGGGCACCCACCCTGGGACAATGAGGCCCTTTTGGAAGAGTCTTTCATTGGGCCCCCAAAATCACTAGCCACTTTTGGCCACGGATGCCCCGTTCTAGGTGCCAGGAAAGGCCATTCTATCGTGGCACAAGGAAAGCTCAGTGCAAAAGCCAAACCTGGCTGGCCAGTGCACTGGGGGTGACTTTTCTGAATGGCTCCTAATTGCACAGCCCAGGGCTGGAGCTGTTCACTGCAGATGTTCTTGGCATTAGTTTTATTCCCAGGAAATTTTGTTAATAAAAGTAGGAGCTAAAAGAAATTAAAGGAAACTGTCCCCTCCCCCACCCCCAAGACAAGATGTGGCCTGGAGGGGGGCTGGGAAGGGGAATTAGCCGGCCTGTTTCCATGTTCTCTCCCCTCTCCCTGGAGCAGGATTTGCCCTCCTGAGCTCACACATTCTCAGCTCTGCTCTGGGCCCGGGCCAGCGCAGTAAAGCTGCCAAGCATCTCAGCCCTGGCTCTGCTTCCAACAGAAAAAGCAAAACAGAAGAAATGGATCATGTTGGAGATGGGGCAGGTAGGTCGCTTCGTGCTGCATGAGCCAAAGGCAGGCCAGCCGGGGGGGTTATGGCGCTAGCCGAATCCTCCTCTTCAGCAATCTGATCCCCACGGAGCAGGTCAGATGAGGGCTCCGCTCTGCGTTTTTACAGATCACCAGGAGGAGTATGGAACTGATCTGGCTGCCTTTCTGAACTCTGCAAAACCTTCTGCGGTTTGAGCCTCTGGAAAACAATGGCATACCGTAATTTCTCAAAGAGACGCCCTGCCCTTTGGAAACTCCAGCCGTGCTGTCATTTGAGGTGGGCACACTTCCCTAAAAAGACCATCCAGGAGCACATTACCATATTTTCAGGAGGCTATGCTCCCCCCGGATGAAACATTGCACCATCTTTGTCACACACCAATTTCAACTTCCCTACGAAGGGTTTAATTTGGATGGAAAGGGCTGTTTTTGTTTGGAATGAAATGACCCGGGAATGTTACAGGCATGTTTTCTGAGGGTTAGCAGCTCTGCCCTGGGCAGGGACCACTTGCCCTTGGATCAGTGATAAGCCTGGCAGCAAAATCTGGTTTTAATAATCAGCCAGCATTTAGCTTGTTTAGAATGGCTTGATTAGATCATGTTCTCCTAGGGAGGCCATTGGAATGGGATCTTTTCTGTGGTTAATAAATCTCAGACATTAAATTCTTAATAATCAAGGAGTGTCTTATTATTTTCAACTCTGTTTTTGGAAACGACTTTGGAAATAAAGGGCTGTATCCAGCCGTCGCCGCAGGATCAGGGCTTTTGCACCTTTTCATTAGGGTGAAGATTCGACATGCCCGCCAGGGAGCCTGGGGCCGTACTTGGGCCTCCTCGGCTGAGGTGCTAGCTGAGGTAGCTTCATGCATCACACTTCTGATGGCATGGCAGACACACCCTTAGAGATCTCAGTGTGCTTTGCAAAGCACCCGTAAGCAGCATCAGACTCACCAATGTTCAAACACCGGGTGTTCAAAACTCATGGGTCAGCTCCCTCCCAAAATAATCATGAGATTGTCTTAAAAAATCTTGAGATGTTTCCAAAGGTTCTCTTTGTTTGCCTTCTGGACCTGAGCCTTCGGGGTCACATTTTCCAACTTTTCTCTGCAACCAGGAGGGCTAGAAACTTGTCTTTGAGACGAAAGCTGAGATTGCCCCATAACCCAGGATCCTGGAGCTCTGGCTCTCAGTACAACACCAAACACCACAAGGCTCACAATAAAATCGTGAGAGTTGGCAGCGCTGTTATGTGGCGCATCCGGCACGCACAGGTTAAGTGGCTTATCCAGTGTCAGAGCATGGACAGGAAATAATACAATAGAACAGCTCCGATTTTCTGGAGATGCTTTCGAAGTACGTAAGAACTTATTCAACTCCAAAGCGGCCCGCTACCCTTATCCTGACATATTCTTTACTCCATTTCCTGCTTCCACACACAGTGGTTTAACAACTCAGCCAAATTCCTCTATCTTTGGGGTTTACACAGTAAACACAAAGAGACCGGCACAATGAACGAGCACTCCCCATTCTTCTCCACTTTTCTCCTTCCCAGCAGGCGAGCTGCCGCTCATTTCTTATATCAATGACTTGTGGTTTGGCCGGGGAAAGTGATTCTCCTCTCAAGAAGGCTTGACTTCATTTCCAGGACTGATTTCCTCTTTGCCTGTGTCACTAGGGTACCATGTAAAAGGTAACATTGCCAACAGACAGACGGGATGTTAATGTCGGTCTCTCTTTATGGTGCGACAGCTCAAGGCACCGGCCTTCTTGCGAACGTTGTTGGGACAGAGAGGGTGCAGGAGACGCCCACTGGAATGAACAGGAGCGTGTCTGACAACAGGCAGGATCTTGCCCTTCATTTCACAGACCCGTAACAGTCGAAAATTTCTTCCTAAGAGCAGCTGTCCAGTGAGCAGCTCCTGACGAGAAGAGCAGCGGGGCAGCTAAGGCTCAGAGTCGGACCGTGGCCTGGCAGAAATTGGTTTGACCTGGAGGGGGAGGGAGGTTGAGAGTCTTTTTAAACTAGGCAATTGTCACTGGCTTTAGGGGACAAACCGTGTCAAACAGGCTGAGCACTGGCCGCACCCATCCGAATGAATTGAAAAGTAGGGGTCCAGCGGCTCAACACGTTGGAGCCAGAGTCACTTCAGCTCACACACTGACGCTGTCTCACACACGCACACGCACAGAGTCTGTTTCTCACCCATGTTTCACACTCAGGTATCAGACAGGTGTTTACTGTTAGCACAGGATATTGCATAACCTTGTGATTTCCAACCAGCCAGATACATCACACACACACACACACACACACTCTGCCGCTATTTGGTAGCTCGCTGTTCAAGCTGGGGTCCTGGAGACTTTTGCCTCATCAGAAGAAACTGGAGACACTCGGGGGGCATTATCGGATCTGGTTTTAATCTTGGGGGAGAGGACGCACCAATCCTCCGGGTGGGAGTGGAACTTCGTGATCCTCCCCCCACACCCTCAGCGTCAGTATTTTCCATTGGAGACTTTGCTGCTGCTATTTCCCTTTGTATCAGAGCCTGAAATAGGGTCAAAGGTACCGCGTGTCTCAGAGCCGGGCTGGAGTCCGACAAACCTGAGCGATCTGAGCCCAGAGCCAGTGGTGCCGGTCTGCGTACGGCCCCAGAGACCATCTGCAGCAGGAAGAAAGCTCATCGAAGCCGAGGCTGTATTGCACCTGGATTCAATTGCTTTGTACTGAATTTGGCCCAGCCCTGTATTTATTCCCTGACTTTGGAGTCGTTTGCTTGCAGGCCGCGTGTCCGTGATGCTGTTTGGAAAGAGCATCTGCCGGTCCGTGTATGACTCCTGTGCCGATTGCTAAGTGCTGGCTACAGTGATCGGAGTCAAAGATTTCTCCCCTGCGGGGGGGCCTTAGCCAGCGTTTGGGCACCGGACCTTTCGTGCACCAAGCAAGAGTCGTTCCCTGAGAGTACGGAGCTGCCATAACACTTGCCGATGGCTGGGGTGGCTCTGACATGAACTCCTGGGTCTGCGTAGCCCCTAAGGCCGATCAGGTCTGGATTCTAAGGTCCTGGCTCAGGCCTCATATGGCCCATTCGCCCCCAGGCAGTGGCAGCGATAGCCCCAAAATTGAGGGGATGGACTAGAAACCCCCTTGGACATTGCCTGTGTGGGTTTGATTCCTTCTGACAACAAGCTGCTAGATCCCCTTTGTGGGGAGGGCAGCTAGGCCTCAGGAGACCTGTGTTCAGTCCCAGCTCTGCCCCAGATTCCTTATGTGATCCAAGCCCCTGTTCCCCATCCGCAACCAGGGCCTAACCCGTCACTCCCCCACAGGCATGTTGTGATGCTAAAATCCCAGTGTGCTCCTGAGAGCCAGCTCAGGGCCTAGAGAGAAGGGGGAGACGCTCTGAGATGGTTTCCTTCTTTGCGGGGGATAAATCCCCTTGCTGACATTTCAACACAACATGGCAGAGAAGAGGTGAAGTCACGTGTGGTTTTTGTTTTAATTCAGCTGGTTGAGAAAGCATATAGGATTTCATATAACGTACAAATCATATCATAGAAAATCACAGCTTAGAGGCCCCAGCTGACACCCCAGCACCCGCAGGATTAGTTGTGTAGGGTTTGTTTGTCATTTGCTTTTTGCTTTTTGCAGCGATGTAAAGATAAAGTACATTTAAGAGAAACACATTAAATAACCGTGACAATTAAATAGAGCAATTACTGGTTGTCTTTCTGACAATCTAAAGCTTCAAGTTTACTGGGTAAAGAAGCAATAGCCTCTACACAGAGAGGGTTCTCCGAGCGAGGCACCGACGGATCCGTCAGAAGAGCAAACGATAAAAAAGCACACGGGTGCAGAAACCGATGAGATTAGCTGGCCTTAGCCTCATAAATGAGCATGTGTAAATACAGCATGAAACTAAAGAGAGATGCGATACAACGGTCAAGTCCTTTATGCCAGGGTGCTTTCTAAGGAACAAAAAACGTAATGCCCTCACAAGATGCCTTTTTTCCAAAGAGACCAGATTTTAGGCCAGGCTGCCATTAAATGGGAAAGTCTGTTGCTTTTTATAAGGTGCTCGCCCTCCCCTCATGAAACCAACTAGGAAAGTCTTTTCTTAATCTGGGTCTGGAAAGTGTCCTGGGTGTGTCCAGAGGGACTACATGAGGCCAGGCATGGCTGGTCCATCCCGGCTGCGCTACTGACTGTACTGAGCACATCTACGTGTAGCAGGTGTGTGCAGGCAGAAGACACCTGCGATGGTGCTGAGTGTATCAGCTCAGTCCACGGAGGAGTCACCCGCTGCGCTGCCGAGTGTGCTGTCCCATAGAAGGTTCCTGACCGGCCTGCAGCCCAGCCGGGCACTCGGAGGATCACCAGGAAAGGGGGGGAAGGAAAGGATGGTAGGTGAAACCCAGCAGAATCCCCCCACATGCTGGAAGTGGAAAAGTGAGAGATTTAGCCCTTGTGCAATCGAGTGGTCCTGTGACACCCAGAGGGTGGCCTTCCCCCGCAGCGCAGAAGGCCTGCCCAAGCTCTAAGCAGCACGTACGTCCCACTGGAGACCTGGGTGGTGCAGAGGCCTGGTGCTGGCCCTCTGCCCGGGGCTGAATTTCACCCCTGGAACGTGGCTAGCAATAATGCAGCGGGGAAGGTAGCTCCCGACCCTTGTGATCTCAGCAGCACAGACCCCTTTGTGTCTGGAGCCAAGGGAATCCAAGCTGAGCCAACGGGAAACTCTGGAATGTGATGGGAAGAGAGGGCTGACTGTTATGGGCAGATAGGATAAGGGCTGAGTTACAGGAACCTCCTGGAAAATACACCCTCCACCCTCCCCGTCCCTCCTGGAAGCAGCCAAGGTGCTGAACACAAAGGCAGCCTGAGTCTGTCCTCATTTCAGTGCTGGTTTCATGGTGTGCTAGCAAGACCAGGTCACCCCATGGTGGCTGGCCCCGGGGATCAGCTACACCCCATATTCCATTGTGTGCTGCTGATCAGAATTTTCCAGGGTCAGGGTCTCGCTTTTCACCCGGGGTTTGCTTGAGTGAGCCTTGAGCAAGGGGTTGGATGAAGGGCCGTGCGGGCCCCTGCTGGTCCCCACTCGAGGGCTACCCAAGCAAAGTGGCTCAGTTTAGAATTCAAGGCTGCCGGCACCACAAACTCCTGCAGGTTCTACAAGTTCGGCCTCTTCTGTGGCCACCAGCAGTCAGGGCTCAGAGGCCAATGAACCAGGCACAAAAGATGCTTTCCCCGAGCCACCTGCCATGCTGCAGGAGTAAAAGCCTAATGGTGCCAGGAAGGGCAGCAGCCTGACCTCAGAAACGCTGCCGAAGGCAGGGCCCTTCCTACATCGCTGTTCTGACCACAGCCAACAAGTGAAATAAGCGAGTGTTGACTCCTGGCCTGAACTCGCCCCTGATTTCCGGCGCGAGGTGGAACCCGGGGATGAAGGTTTGTGTTTGGAATCCGGTGCAGCCTGAAGGGGGTGGTGGGGAAAAGCCATAGGCTGGCTGAAGGGAGAGAGTCATTCTGCTCTGGAAGGGGGGGGGAGCATGTTTACTTAATGACCCGCCCCCCACATACACAATAACACACACTCAGCCAGCCCAGCTCCATTCACAAACACGCACCTTCACACACATTCCTCTTCTGGCCACCTGAGGAGCCCTGCTTAACTCCCCGGCTGCCCTCTCCTTTCTGGGGTGCAACGGACAGCCTCTTTCTCCAGGGCTAGGCTGGGAAACCCCCCCAGGCTGAGCTAATCATTATGTGACGGTGGGTGAGCGGAAAGGTGAGAGCTGACAAAGAAACAGAATAATAAACTCTGGGTCTGATACCCCCCCACCACAACCACAGATACACACTGCACCTCATCTATAACCCGTGCAAAATGAGTGTGAAACGCGCCCACTTTGGGGAACATTTCACACGCCTGTCAATGACTTCACAATGAGGGAGGTGGGGGTGGGTCAGGCCCTGGGGTTTGGCTTGTTCTACCTCTGTAGAGCTCTTTTTAAATGTTTCTTTGCCCCACCCTGGAAGCTGACCAAATTCAAAACCCACCACCTGAAGGGTGTGTGCAGTGGGGTGGTGCAATGGGGGAGGGGTTGTGTATGTGCGCTGTTTACACTGCATGTCATTGTTACACAAACAGGGGGAAAGCCAAACAACAAACTGAAATACAGAGCCCAGTTCAAGGTCCTTGCCTGATAATCCAAGCTCTCCGTGGGATTGGTCCTGGCTACCTGAGAGATCCCCCACCCCCTCGACCCTGAACTTCTACGGTAGCTGTATTCCATGGGAACAATGAAACTTCCAGCAAAGAGCAGGAAGCTCTAAGCCAGGACCTGAGCTGGCGCTTAGACTACGGAACTCACTGCTACAGGAGATAAGATACCGCACCTCATTACGCTCACAGCTAAACACAGCGCCCTCTCTGCCCCCCAACCCTGTAATAGCTTCCCATTCACAGCAGAACTTGCACTTTCCTACAGATAATCCTCACTTTTAAAAAACCTAGACCACTTCTCGATTGCAAGCGAGGAAGAAAAATCTCACTGTTATTCAGAGCGAGGCCAGGCCTGGATTTTCCATTTCATGGGAAATTCCGTGACTCTGGCATTTTTGCTGTTCTGCAATAGAGCCAAACCCAACCAAACCAAAAATTAAACGTCCCATGCAACAAAATTCCGAAAAAATTTAATTCTGGGTTGATCAAAATGATTCGTTTTGATAAATTCGAAAGAGTTTGTTCTGCTTTCGCCCATTCCAGCTCATTTTTAAATATAATCCCCCGGAATTTCCTTTGGAAAAGTCGTTTTGAAATTAAAAATCAAAAAGTCGAAGCGGTCCGTTTGGAATCTGTCAAAATGGAACATTTCGACATGATAAGAATGCTTCGGAATGAAATTTAGCTGAAATCCACCCATTTCTGAACCATTTACATTTAGCCCAAAAGGACATTTTTTGTTGGAAACCCACGTCAATGACAAATTTCTGGTACTGTTGGCTTTACTTCTGGTGGGGTGGCCGCTGCAGATACCACAATGAGGGGCACCAACGTAAGAGCCCAGAGAGCTGGACCCAACCAGCCCTTGAGGAAGAGGAGAAGCTGTGAGAGTATCCACAAGGCTGCGAATGCAGCTGTACCTCAAGCCACGGAGCTCCACGCAGCCACAGCGAGGCGGGCTAGATGGGAAGGGATCTGCAGGGCAGAATAGGCTGAAAGCCCCTGGCTCTATCCTTGTCCACGAAGCTGGGCTCCCACTAAGAGCTGCTGCCTTCGCGCTCCTCCAGCACTCGCTCCAGTAAGCTGCTGTCCCCGGCTGGAGCCCAGGGGGAAGGGGGTGAGCAAGCTGTCAGGTTTTGCTTGGATTTGTGCTGTCAGGGGCCTTGTCTGCCTGGGCTTCTGCCTCCTGCAGCCTGTTGTGTTTTCCAGTGGAAAACAAACCAGGCCTGGACCTCACCGACCGCCCAGAAACAACGAGCTGCTTCCGAATCTATCTGATCCACCCCTGGCTTCCAAAGGGACATGCCCTGAAACCCCAGACCTCCAGCAGGGAATGGGGCCCGCTCACAGGCTCCCCGTCACCGGTCATTGGCAGAGATCGCCACAGGCAGGGAGCCCAGGTCAGACATTTCAGGCCCTGTACACGACTCTCCGGACAGGGAGAGCCTGTCTCCAAATGCACCCTCTGCCTGCCTAGATACACCCTGGAACCCGCACCCCCAGCCGGAGCCCTCACCGCCTCCTCCACCCCAACTCCCTGCCCCAGCCCAGAGCTCCCTCCCGCACTCTCCACCCCCCATTTCTGGCCCCACCCCGGAGCCCGCACCCCAACCTCCTGCCCCAGCCCAATGAAAGTGAGTGAGGGTAGGGGAGGGCGAGCCACCAAGGGAGGGGGAATGGCGTGAGCGGGGCCGGGGCCTCAGGGAAGGGGCAGGGCGGGTGTCCGGTTTTGTGCAACTAGAAAGTTGGCAACCCTCGACACAACGCACGTCGCCTGGCCGTTAGAGGGGGCGGGAGAGCTCCAGGGGGGCCGATCCCCACCACCCGCTGTCCAGCTGCTCCCGCAAACCAGGGCTTTACAGGGGAAACTTTGCCTTAGCTCTGCAATAAGAAGGAAGGTCCTACTGTGGGGGGGCGACAGCGTTCCTGGGCTGTGCTGAGAAATAACCCTGCGACCCCCCCACCCCATACGTTCTCATGGCTGCCTGCAGTGGCTCCGCCGTGAGGCTGAGCGCGGGGGCCTCGCTGTATGTGGGGGGGCCAGCTCCACGCAGCCCAAAACCAGGCGGCCGGCCTCAAAACATGGCGAGGCTGGCTTAAAAAAAGGGAGATCTAAAAGCGATCGGTTTGGGTCTCGTTTTATTTGTCTTCTGGGTTTGCAGCCTTTCGGGTGCCCCGGGTCAGCGTTCAGGCTTTCCCCTGCAGCCAGCAGGGCGAGAAATGTCCCGCTTGTTAAAGGCCCGCCGGAGTTCTCCCCGAATCGCATGACTGCGGGGACTCTGAGAGGCAGATCTCGTGGGGCTCACAGTAACTGCGAGCGACGAGCCAGGAAAAGCTGGAGAGGGATCTTGTGTCCTTTGCTACCTGCCTCCCTGAGACCTTCTCAGACGTCTCCTGTCACCCACCCCGTATGCTCCCACCCACACGTATGTCACTGACACAGATACACGCTGCCCTGTGTGTCAACAGGCCACATCAACACAATCTAGGAGCCCGGGCACATTGCAACAAGGGGGCCTCTCCTGGCTCACCCCCCCCAATCACCCACACATGAACTGTCTGGTGGGCAGCCCATTAGTACTCCTCTTGGGGAGGGCTGGCACTCCCCTCCTCCCTAGACAGGCAGGCGTGGCAGCAAGGTCCCCCCCTCCCCAGTACTTACCTGACCTGCCGGGGTGTATCTGTTTGGGGCGAAGGGGAACCGGCCCACTGCACGCGTCTCTTCCTGCCATACAGAGTCCTCTGCTGGGTGGGGTTGGCAGGGCCCCCAGAGTGGCAGGGCCTGGAATTAACACCCCATTGAAATGAGCGGAGCAGGCCCCCCTCTCCGAGCTCTTGTTTCAGGCTGTCTGAAGACTCAGGAAGATCTCACTGCATCCGTAAGTAGCACTTGGGTCATATCATTGCGCGTTTCTCTGCCATCATGAGGGTTAGCAACTTACTTCTTCTTCTGCCAAATGAAAGCGGAGATTCGGATGCAATGACATGGCTCCCAGTGCTGGGGCCCTAGATACAAGCCTGTAATCCCCATGCCTTAATCTGGCAGGCACAGGAGAAGGCATGGGAATGCAGGGAAATCCTAGCACACCATATGGTGAAACCACATTGAAAAAATGGGGGCAGTAGGGGGTAGGGCTGCGAATCCAACAGTCCTGCAGCCACCCTGAGCGGGGCCATGACCCGGCGTCTAATATAAGGCAGATACTTCGCGGCAGCACTGAGGCGACCCTGGGGGCCTGTGTCTGTTGCTCTCCGTCATCGGACTTTGGCAAAGTGATCGAGAAAGAGCCTCTCCTTCCCTCTGGCTGCTGCAGCACATCCCCGCGCCTGCCCCGGAGACAGCCCCAGGGCCAGCAAAGCCACAAATCCACGAAGCCCCCGCTGGCTGGGGCAAGCGAGAGCAAAGTGGGAAGTTGTGCAGGGTGGGGGGGGTCACACCGGGAGGCTGGCCGGGGACCGGAGAGGCTGAGGGGTAACATACCCCTGAGTGTGACGTCCCTACAGTTACTCGTTGCTAGTGGTCATGTTGGCCTGGAGGCCTAGCCCCACCCCCCTTTCAGCCAGGGCGGCCCCTGTCCATGCACAGAGCCCAGGGTAGAATTGCAGTGTCGGAATCAAGGGGCCCGCGGGCGGGGGGTGCAGGGCAGAGCGGCTCTGAGGTGCAGGGGGCGCGAGGGCATTAGCACATCTTGGCATCCCCCGAACCCAGCGAGGTTTGTTTGTGGTCGTGTCCCCTTCCTTTCCACTCAGAAACAGCACCAATGGGTTGGCTCGGCCCCGGCCGGTCGCCAAGGAAATTTCCCTGTCCCCCGTTTACCACCGAGTCACTCTCGCACGCCGTCCACGGACTGGTGGCAATCCAGGTCGCCCTTCAGCTCCGGGCTTCCCGACAGCTTGATGCCAGTTTTCCGGTCCACGCACCAACACTTCCCACGCTGCCCGTCCAGGGCTGGGTGACACTGCGGATGGGAAAGGAGGCTCTGGTTAGTCCGTGCTGCCCTGGCAGAGGGGCACGTCCGGCCCTGCCCTGGCAGAGGGGCACGTCCGGCCCTGCCCTGTGAGCATGGGGAGCCGAGTCCAGCAATACAGCCAGGGCCATTCTCTACTTTCTAGACATGATGGGCTCCGTACAGCGTCCATTGACTTCAGCAGGCTCCCAAAGAACCCGACAGACAGCACAGCACTAGACTGTACCTTGCTGGCCCAGGCCCCATAGTCCCACTTGTTTCAAGGAGGGACTAGAACCCGCGCCAGGTGACGTGCTGGGCAGAGCCACTGCGGGCCTGAGGCAGAAGTGATACTGAACGGAGGAGGTGCCCGTTCGGGCTAGTGGCGAATGGGTGAACTGACCCAGGCGGGTCAAACGCCTCCCACCATGTGGGTGCTCCCAGTGGTTCTTTGCCCAGCTTTTGCCCCTTCCGGGCCAGGATCCCAAAGCACCCTCTGGCGATGATTAATTCATAGCCTGGCAAACCCTCTGCGAGGCAGGGGAGCGGGCACCGGGGTCCCCTTTGGAGACGGGAAGACCGGGACCCGTGGAGGCGAAGGCTATGTTTTCAGTGGTCATCCCCACTAAGTTTGGGGGCCTGACTTGAGACCCCTGGGGCCTGGCTTTCCAAGGGGCCAAAAACAATGAGCTGCGGATGCTGAACACCCCAAATTAGGGGCTGTAGCTTGGTCCTCGGTCACCCAGTTGGGCTAGAACCCAAGAGTCCAGATTCTCATGCCTGTGGGTCAGCCACAGCCTTAGCTACACAATGGGTGTGTGCCCCTCTCCGGCTGCCCTTGTCCCCGACACCCAGGCTGGGGATGCTGCTGGCAATGGGGGCGCAGGCCGTACCTGTTTGGGGTGGAAGTTCCCATTGCGATCACAGTTCGGGATGGGGATGATGTACAAGTCCTCGTGGGTGCGGGTCTGGGATGCGGCCAGCCTCTCCAGTGCTCGGTGCAGCTCGCTCTGGCACGACCCCTGGGCCTGCACAGAAAGCATTGATCGGAGCCCAGCTCAGGGGAGTAAGAAGACCCCCTCCCTCATTCCGCCTATACAGGCTGGAGCCATCGTCTCCCATCAATGGCCAGATACCCACCAAATGGCAGTGAGCTTCCTCCCTGGAGGAGGGGATGGCTGCAAACCCCACCCCCCCTCGGCATGAGAGTAAAATCCCCCCTGGGTGTCTGGAGAGCCCCACTCCCTGCTTTATCCCCTGTAATGCCTGGGGACCAAGGGGGACATTGCTCATTTCCCCTTGGTCGGGGTCGGTGTTGGGGGAGCGTGCACAGCCCACCCCCAGTGGGGAATTTCCTTTTCTGGGGCGCAGTGAGCAGTGAAAAGCTAGTCCCCGGGTTAACAGGACGGTGCAGCCCTGGCAAACCAAAGCTACCCCATGCTGGCTGCTTGCACGACAGACCTGCCCACTGGTCCCCGCTCTGCAGCCCCAAACCCCAGTCACTTGCTGGGCACTGAGAGGCCCCAGGGGGTGAGGGGTGAAGGGAGTGGATCACAGGCCCGCGCAGCAGCTGCCCCAAAGCCGAAGGGAGTGGGCTGCCAGGGGAGAGGAAGGGGCATCTCACTATCTGCCTCGTCTCCTCCCGATGATGCGAGTTCCCGTTGCTCCTCATCTTCACGCCGCTGTTCACCCGGTCGCGGGTTTTTGCCTGCTGCTTCAGGAGACATTTCCTGTCCTGGATGCTACACGGGCTGAAGCTGTTGTTGGGGTGGTCGATCTCCTCCTTATCTGCAAAATCGGAAAGTCAGGGAGAGAGGGGAGCTGTGATTCGGGCTGGCTGGGGCAGGAGCCTCGCGGAGCGATATCCAGGAACTGGAGACAGCGCTGCCCCTGGCCAGCTCCCCCTCCCTGCACATCCCTGCCCCCGCCCTGCATGGAGGCATCAGGTAAGTTGGGCGATGGCCCTGGTGCAAAGCTGCAGGGAGTTTGTTACAGGATTGACTCAGCACGTGGCTCCCAGGTGCACTTAATATGCTTTGCACAGGGCCCCCGGGCGCATAGATAGCGAGGACAGGGCGGCTGCTCAGATTCTCCCCGAATGCCCCAGCCCTGCAGCATGAGAGCCCCACGGTGCTGAGCCGCACCCAACGCAGCGCTGCTGGGGCCGCGTAACCTGTCAGGGAAGCCTGGGCCAAGCCTGGTTCGGTGGAGCTTGCTCCTGTCTGCGGTTCTGCACCGGCAGCTAGTGGTGACCCCTCTGAAATGAAGCCCCAGGCCAGCTCCAAGCGAAGCCTTTGCTACAGACACCCCCATTCGCGTGTTGGTCCCACTCGACGAACGCCCCCATCGAAAACCTCACCCCCGGGAAGTGCCCCAGCGGGGCCGTCCCAGCAGAGCCCCAGGCTGGAGGAGTCCCGGGGATTCAGCAAAGCCCTGACGTACAGGGGTCACGGACATCAGCACCTGGCTGGACCAACCTTCCCACCTCCTGTTGGGGGTGAGGCGTGGCCAGACTGGAAGCATTGCTCCAGCCCCCCTGGCGCCCTGCCTTCACCGGGGTCACACGCGCAGTGTCAAAGCAGGACAGAATAACACGAGACTTTGACTCAGATCGTTACATGGGGCTGTGGCTGGCGATTCCCTCTTCCCCGCTGGGTGAAGGCCCAGCCCGTTAAACCAAGCCCTAATACCGCGCGTTAACGGGGATAGAGAAGCCGGCAGCGTGAGCTGCTTTCCCAGCCGCCTACAGACACTAGCGCGGAGCTGGGCTGGCTCCTCATTCACCGGCCAAGACGAGGGATTTGTCCAGTTCCACCAAACCAACATTTCTTGCCTAAATGTCACCCAGCCGCTTCATAAGTTCAGAAACCTCGGTTGCTTTTCATGGCACTTCAGGCATTTCCACCTCACCTTTCGGACCAGTCTCACTGATCTGTATTAAATTCGGGCCAGGTGTGGACAGACTCAGGAAGAAGAGTCTAAACAGACAAAGAGGCCGGAGAAAGCAAGGATCCTTCTCCCCATTTCATAGACAGGGGAACTGAGGCACAATGAGATTACGGACACACCCAAGGCCATACATTGAAACAACAGCACAGCTGGGACTAGAACTGAGGTCTCTTGAGTTCCCGAGCAGGGCCACAGCGCTCGATGGCACGTAGCCAGGGCGTGTCGGCCTGTCTAGCTGGGCGTGTCTCTGTCCCCCCATCACTGCAGTAGCCACACAACTCACACTCTTTATTTATCCCGGTGCCCATATCCCCATTGGAACTGCAGCAGCCGACGAAGCAGGAGGGAAAAGCTGGGAACTGATGCACCAGTGAGTGCCAGGTTAGTGCCCCGGCACTGGGCCTTTCTTCCTCTCCGTAACTCTGAGGCCATCCTCCTCTTCATTCTTCCAGCCATTGGCTTGGAGGGAAATTCACCAGGACGGGACGCAGGAAATGTCCTTTTCCCTCCTGCCCAGCTTTTCTTGTGGCCCCTGCGGGGAGCTTGGCGCCCGTGAGTTTGTTTCCATGCAAATCTTCCTAGTGCCGCTTGTCACTGCTGGATTTTCCCAAGCTGCCCGCCATGGTGCCCGGCAGCTGCCCAGCCTGCCTCTCCAGAACGACCCCGCCACCCGCTCAGGGGCACCTTGCCAGCAATCCCGGCTGCAGCCCAAAGAGACGGTTTCATAAGCAGCAGCCAGCTTTGGCCCCCAGCCCCACTCTGAGCTGGCCCACTGACAGCCCCCTTCTGGGCGAGTTCCCAGCTCCATTTCTGTGCCCAGTTCGTTCCCTCCCACCGGGACTCCAAAACACTTTTGCGCTCGAGCCCTTTTCCAAAAGGGCTGAATAAAAGTTTCCATCCATTATGTAAAAGTTGGCCTTGCTCCCGGGAATGTACGTAGGATACAAATGGGTTCGCACATCAGCCCCTCTCCGGAGCAGCCTCAGCAGTTCAGCGTAACCTGCCCCTTGTGCAGCCATTGTGGGGCAGGGGGGCAGCAATAGTGCCTGGCTTGAAACTGTCTTCTCCCCCAATCAGCATCCCTCCTCCAGTTCCCCATATGGCCGCTGCTACCTCCAGCCCCACACCTCTCCCCCAGGCCCCTCTCGCTGCCTGGCCCCAGCCGCTTGTCAGCGTTGACTGTTTTTAAATGACAAGCTATAAAGACACAGTGTTTTCCAGCCTGGTTGGTTACTGTGGGGCGGGGCGTGATGCGTGTGGGTGTCAGTCATGGTGTGTTGTTGTAGGGCTGCACACCAGTGCTGTTTTCATGAGAGAGGAGCTGCTCGGGTGTGCTGGGCTGCGTACCGGGGTTTGTTACTGCAGGGCTGCATGTAGCTGTTGGGGGTTTTTAGCAGTAGTTGTTCGGGGTGCTGCGCTGCATACCTGGGTTTGTTATTGTAGGGTCCCCTGTGACGCATGCTGGGCTTTATTATTATTGGCTGGCTGATGACAGCTGGCCCCCAAAGAGGGGCTGTCCCAGTGACCCCCCCATCCTCCCATGCACCCCGCCCCTCCCTCCTGCCCTCTAGGGAGGGAGAACGTCCCATCCATGAGGACCCAGAGCATTCGCTGGGGTCCCCTGTGCAATATCCCGCGTCAGCGCTGACATCCTGCGTGTGGCTCCCTCCCCTATGCCAGCAACATCCCCCCCATACCACCACCAACATCCCCCCACCCCCGGCTCCGGAGGCCCCTCGGGCCAGGCGATGTGTCCGCAGCTAAGGTCCAGCAGCTCCCTTTGCTAACGGAGGCTGGGGCCCGTGGCAGGACCCCGACTGACAGGAAAGGCACGGCAGGCTCTGTGCAGCGCCAGGACCCCCACCCCACAGGCCGGCTGGGACAGTCTCTCCGGCTGGCGTTTCCCTAAGAGATCTGTCACTACCCGGGATGGTAACCACAACAAACTCCCCCTCCCTGGCCCCCCACCTCTATGTCTACCCGCTAGGCCCGAGCGGGCAGCAGGCCAAGGAGACAGCTACACTTTCCTCACTTTGCTCTGGGTGCACCCAGCAAGGTGGCCAGGAGGCCAAAGAGGGATCTGCTCAGGGGCCCCTGGCTCATGGCATAACCCTCGCCCAGGGCGTCTCGGTGGCCCAGGCTGATCCCCGCTGGGAAAAGGGTTTAATGCCAACACGTTGCCCGCCCCCCGCATCCCTGGTCCGAATCCGGATTGGCCAGATCTCGGGGCGCTCTTGGGACGAGCGTTTCCCCCGTGCCTACATAACCCCACTGACTGAAGTGGAGTGACGCCGGCTGCCACCACCGCTGTATTTAAGCCCTGCACTGAATGGGACGCGGCTTCGCCTGCGCCCCCTGGCACGGTCGGCGCATGCCATGCGGGCTGCGCTGGATGAGTTTGGCGGGAAGGAGGCATGGCCTGGTCTGGCCCTAGAATGGCTGGAGTCCTGCGAAGGGGAGAGCAGCAACACTGCTGCTAAAGCTGAACACGGCTCCTCCTTCAGCTCACGCAGGAGCTGCTTCCAGACCCAGAGCTCACAGGTTCAAGTCCCAGATAGGGACTGACTCCTCGGAGAAAAGACGCGCAGGCCAGAGCTCTTCCGCTGGGCTCCCAAATTCTGGAGACCTGGAGGTTTTAGAAACCCCCAAGTTTCTCCAAAAAAGGGAGACACCCCAAATCAGGGGCCACCTCTGAAAAGTGAGGCCCGAAGGGCCGTGAGATCCTCCAGCTGGGCTGCACTAACGAGGCAGGAGGTGGCAAATCGCCCACCTTGCCAACCCCGGGCGGCTTTCGGCGGACCCAAGACTGTGCCCATCCATGCCAGGGCGGGTGCCTGGAGCGATGCTTCTGTCCTATTCGCACCTGGGATAAAACAAGGACACCAATCGGAGGCCTAACGGGCATCGTTACACAGTAACGAGCTCCGGCCCCCTGCCTGCCTAGATGGCTCTCTCAGTGACGGGCTGATTCAGACCCCCCCTTCCCCGCTTTCCTTCTAGCACTTTATCCCTGCGGCATGGAAAGCTGGCGCCGGTCTCCGCCAGGCCCTGCACATCAGCTCCTTTCCCTGGCCGAGGCTTTCGCTCTGGAAATGCACCGTGTCCAACGAGCTCAAGTTTCATTGTCTGAGCTCCAGCGGCACCAAGAGTCCTGAGAGCCAAGAGGGACGGGCTGGCCGGCTGAGCACGGCCTTGGGCTCAGGGGGGTGCTGCCCGCTGCTGGGGGAGCGCTGTGGAGCTGCCCTTCCCCAGTGGTGTCCTGCGGCGGCATGAAGGGCGAAGGGCAGCCCCAGCGCACCCACCAACCAGCCCAATAAGTGGCCCTGAACTTTCATCGACCTTTTGGGTGGGGCTCACAAAAGGTGAGTTAAACTACCCCCCTCTACCTCAACCCTCCCCCCGGTTCCTTTCCAGCTTCACTGTGGCCTCTGCACCTGCCCTGCTCTGGGATGCCAGACACAGTGCGGCCAGATCCACTAATACTTCCCCTTACAAAAACACAGCCTGGCTGGACAGTGTAAGGCCTCCGGGGCTTCCCTTGGGATCCCAGGAGTTTGGAGCCACCACCTGGATCCCGCTGCACCACACTGGCCATCCCTCAGGCAGGACACTGCAGCGTTCGAGGAGGTGCGGGGAAGAGGAATGAGAATAATCAGGGCCTGAAAAGACTCTCCCAGAAACGTGATTGAAAATATTGGGATCGTTTGCCTTAGAGAGGACACAAGAGGGGACTGGGCAGTAGTGAGTAGTCTAGAGAAGGGAGGTCTGGACTTTCTGCTCTCCCGGTCTCACAACACAGGAAGAAGGGACCGTTCAATGAACCAGAATGGGGGGCCTTTCCAAACCTATGCAAGGAAATACTTCACAGAATGCGTAATTAGACGGCGGGACTCATTGCCACAAGATTATTGAAGCCAAGATCTTAGCAAGATTCGACGAGGGACTAGACCAGTACCTAGCTAATGAGAGCGATTGTAGTAAATCCTGTAACAAGAGCTTTAGAAAGGATATTAAACCTCCTGCTCCGGGGTTTGTGCTGCTCTCTAACTACAGGGGTTAGAAACAGAGGCTGTTGACTGCAGATCTCTGGCACGTTCCTCTGACGCTCGTGGTACTGGCCAGATGGGATCCTGCCCGGGATGGGCCTCAGGCCTGAGCCAGGGCAGCGAACAGACGGTCCTATCAAATGGGATGGGAAGTTTAGATTCTCTTCCGCCGCTGTGCATGACAGTAGATTGGCCTGGTCTAAGCCCCCCACCCCCGCTGCTCAATTATCTCCGGCTATTGCTTTGATGTGTGCTTACAGTGCACTCACACAGACGCCCGCACGCACACACACACAGATACACACGCACGCACACACCCATGGGTACACACGCACGCGCACCCAGGCAGGCACAGTCCTGTGGAAACCAAGGACATCAACAGTCACGGAACGTGTGAGCCCCCTTCGCTCGCCCGTGGGGGAAACGCCCCTAAACCGTTTGCCGTTCACTCAGCGTCTTCCAGACTCAGCGAACATTGGCTGGGCTGGGATTCTGACCTCAGCGCCGTTCCCATGGGCCCTCTCCACCTTCTCGCCAGACCAGCCAGTTGGCAGCAGGGCAGCCCATCCTCTGGGCTCTGCCTCAGTCAGACGCGCCGACATCCCTCCCCACGGTCAGGAGCGCTGCTGCTCAGCCCAGGTCCAGCTGCTTTGCCAAGGGGGCAGGCGCCGGAGGCCAAAGGTTTCTGCTCCTTTGAGATCGGACAGCATGTCCTTGCTGAGCGGAGCACATTGTGGGAAGCAGGATTTTCCCAGGATGCTCTCTGCTGTTCCCAATGTGGCCCAGCCCCCTTTTTGTTTTGTTTGAGATTCATTTACAAGCTGTCACTTGCCAAAGGAACTTGAGCCTGTCCCTGGGACTCCGGGGAAGGAACTGGGCACAAAAGGCTGCATTCAGGGTGGGAAGAGGCCAGGGCCAATGACATAGCATGCCTTGGAAATGGGACATGGGGTTTGCGTCTGCAGACCTTCCCGTGGTCGTGTGGCTGTGCACAAGCAGAAGAGCCATGCCCTCTGCTCCGGGGAGTCAGAAACCACCAGGCATTAACATACACCGAAGGGGAGAGTGGGAAACAATTCTAGGAATAAAGAAGTTAACCTCAAGCAGAGTCCAGTTCTGAAATCCAGAGTCTTGGCAGCCCGTCTGGGTGAAGCGCAGCTCCAGGACTGCAATACCGGACGCTGGCGGCTGGGAGATTTGCCGTCATGGGACCAGAGCTGGTTAGCGTAGCATTTTTAAAAAGCTGCAGGTCCCTTTGATTTCAGGATCCTTAAAGGTCTATGGTTGGTTCAAACAACATTTTTCCACTGCATGTGCCGGGCTTTTTCTTTTCTGTCTTTGCCGTGCAAACCGTTTCCACAGCCGCAGGGCCGAGCCGTCGTGTCACTAGTGAGGTCTCCTGCTTGTGACGGCCACGTCATGGGCTCAGTCTGTCAGCAAAGGGGGGCATCACATCTGCAGCCACATACACTTTGAAGATGTGCCGATGAAATAAGAAAGTGCATTCTCTCTCTCTCTCTCTCACACACACACACACACACACACACACACACACGATTTGCCTGGTTTTGGAACCCAGCTCTGTGGAGGGTTAAAACTATTCAGTGGTGGATTTTATCCTGACCGATTTGGGCTATAACAGAAATGAGACAGGCCCCAAGAAATCCGTTCACTATTGGACACTGTTAGCCCAGTTTCATAGAGCAGACAGATACAGAAACCCACGCTGCTTGTAACAGGGTGTAGCACGGTCCAGTTCCATGTGCAGTTACAGCTTAAGCTAATCAATCGTGCAGAGGAAGAAACAATTTCCCAAAAAAATTTGGTGAAATGCCATCAATGCGCAAAACGATAGAAAGCCCCCTTGATTTTTAAGAAGTGTATCAGAACTGTAGTTTTTCTCTCTCTAGTGCCTGGGACCTGTCCTAGGAGTCAGATTTACACGCCTGACTCCCACAGATCCTTTAGAAAATTCCCAGGCGGAAATGGTCATATGAAATAAGGCAAGATTTGGTTTTAATCATAACACCAAATCTAACCTGCTCAGGGAGATTTTTGTACCAAACAACTCGGTTTCAGCACAAGCAAAGATGAGCTGTGCTGACTTCACTGAAAGCCCTCTGTACACAGCGACGGTTCCTGGCACCAGGAGGTGAGAAATTCTGCTGATTTGCCAAACTCTAGCAGAGTTTTACAGATAACTTGGCCAAAATCTGAAATCTGCCTAAACCAGCCTGGTAATTTGACCTGCTGGCAATCAATACCTGGAAGGGCCATGCCAAGGTTATCTCCTCCTGCACTTCACTGGAGTGCGGTGACTCCTTTCCATCACATAATCACACCTCTCCACCGGCCAAGATGCCAAGTACAACAAGGGGACACGAAAAAAAACATTCAAGCAGCAAACTGCAAATGCCCTTCCTGTGCTGTGACGACCTCCCTCTGTAGCCTCCACTGCAGGGATCCATCCAGCTCTGAACTTCACCCAGCCACACGGGGAGGAGAGTTTTCAAGGCAAGGGCAAGCAATGACCTTGCTCTCCTCTTTGGAGGAGCCAGGGCTGGACGTTGGTGCAGTTCTCTTCACACACAGGGAGGAGAGAGAAGGGGAGCCATTTTTCAGGCTTCGTCTTCACTGCCACAAGAGGAGGGGTTTCACCCGGAGATGGGGGTACGTTGAGCTAAGAACGCCAGGGCCTCGTCTCCACCAGGGAGAACTGGCTTGATGTAAGAACACACGTTTTTTTGCAGTGAAAACAGCCTCGGGAACTCAGCCCTGGATTTGACGCTCCTCTGTGATGACAACCCCAGGAGGCAGGGTGGGTGCATGGCCCAGGGGACACAGTGAGCACCCAGAGGGATGTGGGGTGCCCGAGCTGTGCGAGAACCCCGCCAGCATTGACGTGGCCTGAGAGCAGCCAGGAGGGGTCACGTTCGACAGCCCGACTTCCTGCTAGCCACGGCCCCGGCAGGCTCTGATCCTGCCTCCACTTTGGAGACTCGAGCCGCAGGCGTTGCTCACCCCTGCGTGACTCCCAGCCTGTGCCTCACAAGGCCTGGGGGCCAGGGAACCGCTTTCCCCCATGGAGGATCCTACAGGGAACTCTTTAGACCAAACTGCAGGGATGCCACCAGATGCAGTGAGCGCCTGGATATTCCACCTGCTTCAGCAGAGACAGCATGGGGTGGATCAGAGCTCTGAGCCTGCGGACGCTGTGCCCGAGGGAGAGAGCTGCGCTGCGAAGATGCAAGAAGACAGACCCGGCAAACCAGGCTACGCAGCAATGAAGGGTAACATTTGCTCCAGGTCTGGAACACACAGCAGAGCCTTTGCTAGCCCAGCCTTGGGAAGCCCACTACAGACACTATTAAGCCACCCAGCTGCCACCCCTGGCCCTCCCTGCTATGAGTCAGTATCATTAACCCCATTACAGATGGGGAAATTGAGGCACTTAGCGGGGCAGTGGCTCAAGTCCCTTGACCCCAAGGTCACAGAGGGTGTCGGGGCAGAGGCAGGTTTTAAACACAAGAACCTGCTGCCCTGAACTTCTAACAGAGGAACAAGCCAAATCTAAAGGTAACGATAAAGGAACCTTTTCCCAGCAAATGTCACTTGACAGGAGTAAATCACGTGGATTGGAAGGAAGGTGGCATCAAATAGTGACCAAAGCTCTCAGGAGAGCGAGACACGGGGTTCCCATCTATCTGCCCCATCTCTGCCAACAGCCGGCTCTCTGACCCAAGGCTGGGCAGGAGCTACAGACTGCTCCCGCTCCCCCAGCAATCAGGGTGAATACCAGCGAAACCCTCTGGGCCAGCTGCAGGGAAGCAGATGTTGCCCGTGGCTGGTATTATGTTTATTAAGGTAGCCCCTTGAGGCCCCAGCAAGGATCAGAGGCTCCGCTGTGCAACAAGAACAGCCCCTGCCTACAGAGCGGACAGTCCAACTGGACAAGCCAAAGGGAACACACAAGCACAGAGAGGGGAAGGGGCCAGTGCCCTGCCACAAGGCCAGTCCGTGGGTAGCGGGCCGGGGGCCTGTGTTCACCAACAGAGTCCTGCCGTACTGGCCCAGGGAAGTATTTCTGGAACTGCTGCCAGGCACCAGGTCAAAGTTTGCAGTGCGGACACTTCTCCGTTTTTATGTTTGTTGTTTGCTTTCCATGTAATCCTTTTCTAGGAAACAGCACGAGTCCTTGAAATGTGAAACCAGAGGTGGCAGCGGCTGGAGACCCCGTACCAGGGTGGCGCCGGTGCTGATGGGATGTGGCGAGGTTCGGTTCTGGCTGCCCATTGCCCCACGGTGTGGCCATGCCACGTGCTGTGAGCTGGTAGCCAGCCTTGCACTGGTTGTCCCGGCTGGAATCTCAGTATGTGTCTGGGGGGGAAGATCCCCCTCCAAACTGGGGCGGGTTGGTCCATGGGTGGCCTGCCATGCCAGATGGACTGTTTGCTCAGCTGGGCACACTCAGTGGTGGCACGGGCAGATCTGAGGTCGTTGCACCTGGCACCTGCCATTCCCAGGGGAGAGGCATTTGGGGAGAAGCAGAGCGAAATGTTTTACCAGGGGACTTCAAGCCCCCTCCACGCCCCGACTGTGTGGAGGTGTTGAATCTAAATGGGCCCGGTTAAAATGACCGAAATAAAGCAAAGACCGTTTTGGGAAGGTCAGATGACACAGGAAGTGCCTTGAAGAGGCAAAGGATTCACTGCAGGCAACACACTTTGGAGGAGCAAGTTCCATAATCCGGCCTGAGGCTGCGACATACACGATTGCTGGGAAACGCCTGGTCTGGTTTACCTGGCTACAGCTCAGGGTCTCCGGGCTGAGCCATCTGCTCCTGGGGTGACTTTTATAGGTTCCCGAGCAGGTCCACGTACAATGGCCCCAAGCCTGTTGTTCTCACGCTGATCTCGGCATTTTTGCATATGCCGGGGCGGGGCCTAGGAAGCTCTTCCCCTCTCATCCAAGCGTATGGGGAAAATAAAGTGTCTTCCAAGAGTCTGGAGCCCCCCCCATTGACCAGTCCCATCCAGCCACCACCCGGGTGGCCCACCAGCACCCTACGCATGGGAAGGTTTAAGGTCCCCACTATTAAGTTGCAGTGTCTCCAAGTCTGAGAGCTTGCACGTGGCCTGGGGAGTTTTCACTGCCTGACTCAAATCAGCCGACACCAGGTCTGAGCCCAGAGCTGGTGAAACTCTGTCCTAAAGGGCTGCAGGTCCCAGTCTAGTTCCCGGCATGCAACGCTCCGTTTCTGCTGGGACAGGGCTCCTCCCCAGCCGCAGCTGAAGGAGAGTGCAGGCCACCTTTCAGGAGGCTCTGGGCTGCCTTCGTCTCCAAGGGGTGCACTTTGATCTCTCCTTAGCTACTCTGGCCCTGCTCTCTTCCCAGCGGGGATCACGCGTGGAGAGCACCAGCCTGATCGCTGTGTCATGTTCTCAGCCCTGCGTAGAAACAACCTTCCCCCATTTCCTTCTCAGGCCAGCTAATAATGTTGCCTAATGCACAAATCTCATGTCACTCCCCAGCATGGCTGCACTTGGCTGGCGGCCACTGGGAAATGGGATAAAGGCCTTGACCTCTGACTCCTTAGGGGGCGGCCGGGCCAGGAAGGGGGCGGCAGAAGAATGGGGCTAGCGCCAGTTTTGGTGCTGGCAGAGCTGCGAGGCTGGTGGGGAGCTGCTCCGTGCTGTGGGACTGTGGAGAGTTCACAATAACAAGCCTGCAGGCTGAGGTCTGTGCAGAAAGCAAACAGGAAAGGGATGTCCGCCTGGCCTGGAGGAATGCAGCCAGCGCTCTCAGCAAACAGCACTGCCACCTGGGGGGGGGCGTCAGCCCGGGCGTCCCCCCAGACTGCAGGGGAGTGCATCTCGCAGCACGCAACGTGAAGACACTGGCGCCCTTGGGGTGCATTTGGGGCCTGGCTACTTAGCCCCCAGGCAGCCGTGGACTCAGCATTGAGGTGAAATCCAGGGCCACGGGGATAGATTTGGATCTCAGGCCCAGGGGATAAATCCAGAGTCATTCTTAATTTCAGATGAGTGAACTGGATTCACACCGCCATGCCCGGGGTTCCAGGTGCTGCTGTCCCGATAGGCTGAGCTTGTGGGTCCCATTCTCCACACGGCCGTGGCCGGCTTCACCTCCCTCGAGAGAGGCTGCCGGGCAGAGCTGGAAAGGGGCCGGGCAATGCCGGGGGCCGGCACTCTCGTTGGCCACGGGGCATGGGAATGTGCTTTTGCCCATCCCCTTGGTAGCTGTGGCTTCACGCAGCCCGGGGCGGAGACAGGCCCAGAGCTCTATTAGCCAGGGCCAGTAGCCAGAATCACTCCTTGATATATTCTGATGGCCACATTTGGCCTGGGGGGCAGTGGCCAGGTCCGCTAGTGAAGCCTAGGGGCTGGGCTGGGTTTCCCAGGAGACGAGTCCTTCGGGCACTGCCCTTCTGCCTTCCAGCATCTCTCAGGTCAAAGCAGCAGCAACGCTAAACAGGAGCTGTCGACATGGACGGGCTCGGGGGAGAGCGGGACAGAAACCCTGCGAGGGGACCGACTATGCTCCCTCCGGGAGAACTGATGGCCACGGCTGCCACCGCTGGCTCCAGTCAACCTTGCAACACGTCCAGCTCTGTGCACAGAGCAATCCAAAGCCACAGTGAGTCCTGCCAGCCCCTCTGCTGGGCAGCCCAGCCCCACTGTGCTTTGCGTGGAACGCAGGCTGCCTGTCCAGACCAGCCCGGTACGGTGGATCCCAGCTGGCTCCCTCGGGGAATTCTCAACGGCTGACTCCTCGCTTAACCAGGCAGACTCTGACTCAGCAATGGGCTGCAGCTGCAGCAAAGGCTGATCTCCTTCCGGGGTGTTGTACCAAGCGTGCGGAGGTAACACACAGGCGGTGATTGTCCCGCCCTGGTAGGCACAGAGGAGACCCCCGCTGGAGTCCAGTTTTGGGCACCGCACTTGGGGAAAGACGGGAACAAATTGGAGCAGAACTTGACGACCTCTCGGCGTCCCTTCCAGCCCCACATTTCTCTGACTCCATGGAGGGGCCGCTTGCCATGGTAACTCGGCACAATGCAAAAGATTCCCAAGGTGCAGCGACCCCCCCCCCCGCCATACCCCCCCCCACCGGCTGTGGCTTGAACGTTGGCCTTTCCGTTCCCCCTCGGAGGGAAGCTGGAAGAGTTGTGTTGGAAAGGGAGGCAGGAGAAAGCAGCATGACCCAGAAGAGGGAAAAGCCAAGGGAAGAAGGAAAGAGGCCAGACGGAGCCAAGAATCAGCGGGATTACTGGAGCAGACTCTGCCACAATGAAAAATTGCTTGGCATTTAATAGCTTGTTTTGTCTTAGTCATGTATTGTGACTGTTCCCCCAATATCTTTATTAGCCGCCCAGCTGTAAGTTGCCAAAGCCTGTAAATGACGCTGCTGTGCTGGGAGCCCGCGGAAGTGCACGAGCCCTGCGCGGTGCTCAGAGCCCTCGAAACGAATGCGCACTTAGCCCGGGAGCACGGTACCAGGCCCATCGCCCTGCACACGCAAATCCCTCCACTCACGAGACAGCCAAGGTGCGAGCTGCCTGCCAGCACCCCTCGGCCCCACCAACATTCCCCGTCCGGAGGAAGGGGGCGCTCGGTCTCCAGGGCCCATCCTTGATTATCATACACATTGTAAGGAGAGTGATTACTTTAGATAAGCTATTACCAGCAGGAGAGTGGGGTGGGGGGAGAGAAAACCTTTTGTAGTGATAAACACCCATTTTTTCATGCTTTGTGTGTATAAAAAGATCTTCTGTACTTTCCATAGTATGCATCCGATGAAGTGAGCTGTAGCTCGCGAAAGCTCATGCTCAAATAAATTGGTTAGTCTCTAAGGTGCCACAAGTACTTCTTTTCTTCATCCGGCTGTGGAGACTGCCGAGCCGCCGGTAGCTGGTAGAATTTTGTCCCCTTGGACCTGGGCTCAGCCCCAGCAGCTCAATGCGCCCCACGCAGAGCGTGGTGACTCTTGGCTGCGTTTGCACTGGGAAAGGCAGTGCAGCCCCAGCCAGGACCCTCTGGCCTCCTGAGTCATCCAGTCCCCCGGGCACATTTCTCTTCATAGCATCCACATGACCAACCTTCTTCCCTCTCTGCTGTCTGAGAGAGCGACACAGTGACCCAGGGCACTAAGAGTCTAGCCCCTGGTTTGTCAGAGGCCAGCAGGACTGTACCGAGAGCTGGAACAATGTGGCTTTCTCATGCCCACTCCTTTCTTCATGCACCAGTGGTGTCAACGCTGGTAGCTCCGTGCTGGGAAGACATGCCTCCTCTGCTGCGTTGGCACAAATTATTGCTTCTGCGTAGGGCCTACCTAAACTGGGGGTTTCCAGACATTGCTGGAGAGGTCCGCCTGCTGCAGCTCCACGGGCCGTGCTGCCGTCACCGGTCAACACAGATGGGATATTCGACGACACCCTGAAGGTTCAGCCAAGAGCAGGTGCTTTCCAGCCGGACATAAACAGCTGCAGCTTTCAGCACGGCAGCAAGTGCCTCCTGCTCGGACGCACCTGCAACCGGAGCAGGGCCTGAAACAGAACACCAGCCCCAGCCCCAGCCCACGCCAGCCCACGGGGCCGTCTCGGTGCGGAGCTGGGTCCGGACAACACACCAGCCCCAGCCCCAGCCCACGCCAGCCCCTGGGGCCGTCTCGGTGCGGAGCTGGGTCCAGACGACACACCAGCCCCAGCCCCAGCCCCAGCCCACGCCAGCCCCCGGGGCCGTCTCGGTGCGGAGCTGGGTCCGGACAACACACCAGCTCCAGCCCCAGCCTATGCCAGCTCCTGGGGCCGTCTCGGTGCAGAGCTGGGTCCGGACGACACACCAGCCCCAGCCCCAGCCCCAGCCCACGCCAGCCCCAGGGGCCGTCTCGGTGCGGAGCTGGGTCCGGACGACACACCAGCTCCAGCCCCAGCCCCAGCCCACGCCAGCCCCAGGGGCCGTCTCGGTGCGGAGCTGGGTCCGGACGACACACCAGCTCCAGCCCCAGCCCACGCCAGCCCCCGGGGCCGTCTCGATGCGGAGCTGGGTCCGGACGACACACCAGCCCCAGCCCCAGCCCACGCCAGCCCCCAGGGCCATCTCAGTGCGGAGCTGGGTCTGGACGACACACCAGCTCCAGCCTCAGCCTACGCCAGCTCCTGGGGCCATCTCGGTGCGGAGCTGGGTCCGGACGACACACCAGCCCCAGCCCCAGCCCCAGCCCACGCCAGCCCCCGGGGCCGTCTCGGTGCGGAGCTGGGTCCAGACGACACACCAGCTCCAGCCCCAGCCCACGCCAGCCCCCGGGGCCATCTCGGTGCGGAGCTGGGTCCAGACGACACAACAGCCCCAGCCCCAGCCCACGCCAGCCCCCGGGGCCGTCTCGATGCAGAGCTGGGTCTGGACAACACACCAGCTCCAGCTCCAGCCCCAAACCCCCCCAGCACGTGGAGCCACCTGGGCAGACTGGCTCAGAACCAAGGCCCATCTAGCCCAGTCCGCTGGGTCACATCGGACAGTGACCCGCCCCCAGGTCTCCGGAGAAGGGCTCAGGGTGGGAGGACGGTGGTATTAGCTGGAGGGCCGGGAGGAAGCAATCATAGCTGAGACGGCTCGGCCCAGCTCCGCACAGGAGAGGGCCCATGAAATTCACGTCCCTTCCCCCATGTTCCTCCTGCAGATGCAACTGGGTGCCCCTAGAAGGCTAGATCCCCCCTGTGACGAAGTGGGACTGTTCTTAATGTTTCCTCTGAATAGTGTGGGAGTGCCTCAGTTTCCCCTATGCAGTTCTTAAGTATCTAGGGGGTGGGATAAGGGTGTATGATCATTGCAGAGCCCTAGAGGGCAGGTGTGTGCAGGGGTCTGGACACAGAGAATGGCCGACACCCTGTTTCCTGGCAACTGATGGCCTGGGCCCTTCCCCCCTGCCAGGTGAGAGCTAAAGGGTTGGAGAACAAAGGAATCAGGTGACCTCCTGGCCCGGGAAAGGGGAAAGCCCAGAGGAGGAGGGGCTGGCGAGAGTTTCAGTTTGGGGCTGGCTGGAGACATGGAGTGAAGGGCAGACATGGTTGTCTGGCTCACTGCCCCCCAAAATGGACCTGGCTGAGGGGTCCTGTTCTCTGCACCTACAAGCTCTGTTTTAGACCATGTTCCCCTGTCGTCTTAATAAACCTCTGTTTTACTGGCTGGCTGAGAGTCCCGTCTGACTACGGAGTTGTGGGGCAGGACCCTCTGGCTGCCCCAGGACCCTGCCTGGGCGGACTCGCTGTGGGAAGCGCACGGAGGGGCAGAGGATGCTGAATGCTCCGAGGTCAGACCCAGGAAGGTGGAAGCTGTGTGAGCTGTGTGTCCTGCAGACAGGCTGCTCACAGAAAGGAGACTCCCCCAGAGTCCTGACTGGCTTCATGGGGAGCAGTTCCAGAGCATCGCCTGGGGACTCCGTGACACTCCCTTACTTCTGCTGCTGCCCACCCCCCAGCTTTCCTTGCACAGTCCCACAGCACGGAGCAGCTCCCCACCAGCCCCGCGGGCCCCCAGCGCCGGAGGCCACTGATGAGCTGGAGATGGGGCCTTCTGCCCTTTTCCTTAGAACAGATTTTTTTCCCCCTGTGGCCACGTCGGGACCTTTGCTCTTTGTGCTCTTGGCTTTCCCGGCAGAACTCTTTTGGCTTTTGGTACCTTGTCAACACACTGGGGTTTGGGCTGGGGGGGAGCGGTGTGTCATGCTGAGACACCTGGTCCTGGCATCTCGAAGCCCAGTGCAACCCCAGGGAGCGGATCCACAGGGCCTCAGTCTCCTCTTGCCCCCACCCACGGGAATCAGGATTAGCCCCTCTGACATGGAGGGACCCGCACCCAGTGTGAACCTGCTGGGAGACTCCCGTGACTCTGCAGGCCGGGGTGGAGCCAGGGAGCGGACTGGGGAGGCAGGGTTGCCCCGTAATGCTGCAGGCTGGGCCGGGCCGGGCCGGGGCTAAGGCAGGAAGGATCAATGCATTAGGGGAATGAAACCCCCCAGTTAACCCCTGCCCTGTTGCCGCACTGAGCTCCCTCCTTTCTCACGTGGTCATTCCTTCGTCAGTCTGTGACCTGTTTGCTCCAAGTGAAACCGGAGGGCTTGGCTCCCTCGAGGAAATGGGATGCTAAGCCAGGCACCATCTGCGGGGCCTGGGACATCAGCCACGCCAGCCGGGATCACAACAGAGCCACCGAAGGAAGGGCTGCTCCCCAGAGCCAGCCGCTCTGTCCTTAACCCCTTCCTGTCCAGGACATGGGGGCCCCCCCTGCGCTGGCTGACGAGCGCTGACTGATGCAATCACAGCTTGGGTAGCACAATGGCCCCACCAGCGGCCCCGCATCCCCGAGCACTGGGTCATGCCAAGGAAGGAAGGACACCCACTGCTGAATCACCAGCACTGTCTCCAAGCCAGGAAAGGCCGGCGGGGGGGAGGGGGGGGCAATATACACCTGCAAACACAGCCAAGGCTATAGAGCGTGGGTGGGCATGCCCGCCCTCTGGGGCGTTAGTTCCAATACCAGGCATAGCCCTCCCCCCCCCCGCCCCGGTCCCGGCCCAAACTGCCCCAGAGCCCAGGGTCACCCGGCGTCTCAGAGCCCCAGCGTGGAGAGCAAAGCCCCAGCCAGCTCAGGGTTTCACCTGCTTCTTTGCCCAGTGGCTGTGAGTCCCGGGGGGGGGGGGGGGGGGGAACACATGAGAACAACAGGGCCAGGTTTGCGGAGGAGGGTCTGAGTACCCGGAGCCAGCCCTGTGCATGAGATCCCAGCCACCCAGGCCAAAGAGGCGCGGGCCGGAGCCTAGCACCCACGGTAACCAACTGCGGGTGGTCCTGGCACCGGCGCGGCCGAGCAGGAGAAGAAAAACGCCCTTGCTGGCTGCCGAGCCCCTCTCGCTTGGCAGGCGCCGGCCGGGGGAAGGCAGCGCTCGTCCCACCGAGTTCTGGCTCTGCGAGGAAGGAGCAGGGCTGGGTGAGGCGGGGAGGGGGGAGCAGGTCAGGCAGGAGGCAAAAGGAAGAGCCCAGGGCTGGAGCTGGCCGGGGCGGGAGCTGGAGCGGGGGGGGGGCTAGGGCCGCTTCCTCATCTGTTTGTTATTGGAACCTCTGCAGGGAGGGAAACCACCTCCTCTGCTGGCTGGAGTCTGTGCCAGCCAAGCCGTGGCACACCTGCGCTTGAATGAGCAGCGGGGGGATAAGGGGGGTCGCTGGGACACCTGTGTACCTGGAGGCACATCTGTGTACACAGCGGCACGCCTGCATACCTGGGTGTCCACCTGTGTACATGGCTGCACACCTGCTTGTGCACAGCCCCCCTCCCGTGTCTGCACTCAGGAGACCACCCAGGGATCAGCCCCCATCTCCCGGGGCGTGACGCCCACCTGGATACTGCAGGCCTCGCCAGCTGAGAGTCTGGAAGCCCCGGGGGAGGGAAGGGTGGGAGCTGGGCCATGGAGAAACAGAGAGGGCTGTTTGGTCTGTCTGCCTTACCCAACCATCCATCCCGGGCAGAGGGGACAGGCTGGATTCACACACACACCCCCCAGACCTCTGGCCAAGCAGCTCCTCCTGGGGTCTGAGGCACAGACAGTGGGACAAGGCCACGCTCGTATTTCCGTAGCTCCCAAACTCTGGCCACATGCAAGAGCCAGACCAGAATTGGGGGTGGGCGTGGCAGAGTTACCTGTACTGCTAGCAGGGTGAGGAGTGTGATGAAAGATCCCCCTGGAGCCAGAGAGACAGACAGAGGGAGAGAGCTCTCACATGCACGAATACCCTGGGAAGCGCTGCTCTATTTTCTGATGCTGGTTGATCTGGGTTTTCCGTTACCATAACCCCGCTGGCTCGCTCCTCCTCCCTGGAAAGGCAGAGCGTCTCCCTGCAATCATGTGTCGGTGCTGGTAAGCCTGGGGACAAATGGTGCCCAGAATTACATTGCTCTGGAGCAGAGAGACACCATTAACTCCCAGGTGCGGCGGATCCTGCTTCCGCTGTCTCGAGACTCCAGAACGCCTCTGGGCCAGTGCCAGGCGATGCTGGGTAACTGTTGCTCGCTGCAACATCGTCCGTTACAATCTAATGATTCTAGAAAGAGCCGGGAAGATGCCGGAGCAGAGCAGGCGCTGAGCGGTTACCCCACGCCACCCCTCCGCTCAGCAGCCACCACCCCTGAAAGCGGGGCCAGACGGTCGCATCACCCCTGTGCCAGCCCCATTTCGCTGAAGCCACGTTACTCAGCAAACAGCCTGGCGTTTCCTCCCCTCCCTGAGTCCAAGCGTGACGTGATCCCGGCGGAGGGCCCCTAGGCTGGAAGCACAGGCCAAGTCGACTCTTGGGATCAAAGGAAAGAAATCTCCTGATGGATGCCCAAAGCGTATCCGATGGACTAGAGCTAAGTCAGCACCAGAACAATAGTGCCCGGAGCCTCGGCTGCTGGAGAGGTTCAAATCTCAGACTTGGGATGCCCCCGACGCGAGGAGAGCAGGGAGCAGGATCCAGACTAGGCAGATAGATAGCATGCTCCAGGTAGAAATGACCACAGCACACTGGGCTAGTTCCCCTGCCCTTGGGCAGGCTCACCCAGCTGTCTGCTATATCCATTCTTCCTACCTGCTATTTTTAGCCTGTCCCATAAACAAACTTAAAACCAGCCGCACATGGCCCGTTGCCAGCATCATCCCGGCTCCCTCTCCACACTGTGGGGGGGAAAAACACCTCGCCAGCTCTGAAACAAGCTAGATTTAAATTAAGGCAGCTGGAAAAACTGAAAGACACAGCAGAGAGCAAGGTGCCATGGGAACCATGTGCAAATCAGGCTGCTAACAAGGGGCTAGCATATTCACTGGGGTCGGCATGTCTGTGTGGAGAGGAGGGAAGAGGTTCCGTCCCCCGCATGCCCATGCAGCCACACAACATATATGTAGTTCCCACAGGGTCAAATTTTCTCAGACATTTATCCAGTACTAAATCATTACTAACCACTGGCGAAGTGTTGGGGCACGGGGGGGGGGGGGGGGGAGGTGCCTTTGGCTTTTCCTGAATCCCACACACACTCAAGAGCAGCAGCTGCTGCTGAATGCCACAAGACAGAAACCGACAAAGTTAGACAGTGGAACTCATTGCCACAGGAAGTTGCTGGGGCCAAGAATTTATCACGATTCAAAAAGGAGCTAGACATCTGGATAGCAAGAACACCCAGACTTATCATCATTAATGACAACCAAGTTTGGAAGGGCTATTTAACCTCCTACCGCAAGGTTTAATCTTGTCTCTAGCTATTAGAGATCAGGATGAGAGCTAATGTGGCAGAAGTAGATAATCCCACTTATGTTGACCATGGGGTTCTGACACCTTCCTCTGAGACACCTGTTGCTGCCCACTGGTAGAGATGGGACACTGGACTGGATGGACCTCAGATCTGGTTCAGTCTGGCAGTTCCCATGTTCTGACAAACCAAACATTCTTTGGCTCCATACAGGCTTTGCACCATTAGCTTAATGCAGCCATGTTGCAAACTCTCAGGCTTATGGCAAGTCTCACGATACTTGGGGGTTCCTAAAGCCCCAGCTGCTGGAGCCCTGTGATTAGGTGAGAATCTCAGCTGTCATTAAAGATCCCCAGGAAGTTGCTAGATCTTGTGACGGTGGAGAAAAGATTAAAACCACTAAACCTAAAGGCTCACAACCCAGACAGCAAATAAATAAATAAATGTCGGGTTCTTTTATGTTTAAATTTCATGATTTCTGGAGCCTGTCTGGTAATTGTGGGTGGCAGCAGAAATAAGGTTAATTACCTGCACTTCCTGAGTATGGCCCAGGAGTCCCTGGGGTGCAATGGCCTGGCCTCGCAGCTGGGTTTAATTCATTCTCATGCCGGCAGCTGAGCAAACCAAGCCAGGGACCGCTTTTGGAGAAGCCCTGGCTGTTGGTTGAAAGAAGCCAAATTTGGAGATTTTAGCTGCCTGGTGCATCTTTTCAAATGCAAACCTGGCTGGATTTTTGTTTCCCAGGTGCCTCCAGCACAGACAGGGATCCTGTCCATCACCAAATTAAGGCAATCCAGGACCCTAAACACACATCCCATGGGCCCAGCCCAGGACATGTCCCTGTCCCCAAGTTGTCACTCTGCTCCTCTCTGGAGAGGCAACAGGTTTCTGAGTTAAGATGAATGGGATCACACTCCTTTGAGCTCTTGTTCCAGGCTCTCTGCAAACTCAGGCAGACACCAGTTATGCTCTGGTCATATTTTCAAGCTTTTTTTTCATCCATGAGAGCCAGGAGCATTTGTTTTTTGTTTACTTTTTAAAAGCTGATGTTCCAATCTCATGATTTAAGTCGAGAAGCCAGGGCCCATAGTCCTGTTGTGCCTCTCTTAATCCAGTTCCGCTCCTCCTCAGAAGAGTTTGCAATGTTGTTTTCATGGGATGAAACAGTGAACTTGTGGGGTTCCCAGGGACACGGAACGTTGCAGCCAGCTGATTCCTCTTGGTTTCCCTTCCTCTTTGTCCCAGTTCCAGCCAGGCACCCATCAGGGTCCAGGTGAGTGGGCATACGTTCTCCCACCCCATCCCGCATTCACAGGGCTCTGCCGGGCAGGCCCACACCCACCTGGCTACATCTCTGTATTTGTTCTGCTGGGAGCCACCTTGTTATCAGCCACCAATCTTGTCCGCAAACACAGCCCGGAGAGCAGGAGGACCAGGCCCAGCCCCACACACGGCCTCGTCACGTGGCACCCGTCCACAGCACCCTCCTGCCCCGCTGACCCCTGTGGGGCCTGGAGCCTTCCGGAGGGAGTGTAGGGGTGCTGCAGGGGAGCCAGTGAGCTCCCCCTGGGGCAGCCCAAGTGGAAGTACCGGTCAAAGCAGGTGTAGGTGACTTCACTGGCCTGTAGCAACATGCAAGAGAAGAGGCAGGTAGGGCACCATTAACCCTTTGGAGACAGCCATTGCACACGCTACACCGGGCACATGGCTTCCCGAGTGGCTGCTTGGCTGGCAGACTCTGGGGTTGGAAGGGTTAACAATCAGCTCGCAGGTACATTGCGCATCCCTGGGCAGTGGATGGTGGGTCCGAGTCCGCAGGCCCCCCCGTCCCATTGGCTTTTCTCCCCCCTCCATGGCTCGGCTGAGCAATTCCCCCAGGGAGATGAACCACCCCCTTGGGGAGCTGCATTCGGCTTCCCTTTACCGGGCCTGAACCTCCAACTCGGGGGCCCGGATCCTGAAGTGCAGCAAAGCTCAGGGGAGTTGGGAGCCGAGGGGGAGGGGAGCGTGGGTCAGAAGGGTCACGTGCCCCCCACTGCATTTCCTTCCTTGCCCATCGGCTGGCGCTCAGCCGCCCAGCTGCAAGAGCCGCCTTCATCAACACGGCTCCATTAACAGCTGGGGTGATGTGTCCATGGGGGCAGGGGTGGGGCTTCCCTCAGCCCCACTGGTGAGCTCCAAACTCAGCGATCTTTCAAGCCCTGGGCAGGCAGCCGGGTTTCCCATCCCAGACTCAGAAAAGCAGTGCCCCCTTTCCATATCAGGGCATGAGCCACCTGCTCCCCTGGCTTCCTAGCGAACCTCCTTGGTATGCAGCTCCAGCGGGCGCCGGCCCATCACACCACATGCCCCGTGGTCAAGGACAAAGATTGCCAGGCCTGGGCCACAATTTCAAGAGCAATCCAAAAAGAACCCCCTGCCCCCACCCGTGGATTTCCTGGGATGCGCAATTCCTGGTACTGGGGACCCATGTTTACTGTCCTAGCTACACATTAACTTCTCCCCAGTCACGTCTGCCTGGAGGACGCAATCAGCGGGTCTCCAGGAACGCTCTGCAGGGCTGGGCAGCGCTAGGGCAGAGTCATTCTTAGACCTCCCTAGCCACAGCCGTCAATTTCTCTGTGTAGACAAGCCCTGAAACCCACCCAGTCCACCTGCCATCTCCCCTTCCGGGGTGCCACCAGCTGGGGCAGGTGCCGCTGAACCTGTGCCCCCCTCCTCCCCCCCCAGCCTGCAGCACCAACCTGGGTCTTTTTCCCTGGCCCTGGGATCTCAGCCGGATGGTGCCGACACCTGCCCACACCTGGGCACTGGCTATTGATTACGGCTTGCGTTTTCAGAGGGGCTTAGGATGCTCGGTTCTCACGGAAAGTCCAGGGGTCCCCGGCACAGGCAGGGAACGTCACTCATCATCGAATTACCAGAGACCCCCCTGGCAATAATGCACGGGGGAGTAACATATACTCATCTCGTCCGGCTCCAACGGCACCAGCTCCCTGCCACGTAACAAACTTCCTTCCGGCCACCCCATTGTTCCTGCTGCATGTACAGCCCCAATGCCCACCCTGCATCTGGGTCATCTATTCACACAGCATTGGCTCACTCCCCGGGACTCCCACATTGGTCTGGCTGTAGCCAGCTGGTTTCTCTTTCCAGAGCTTGTCAGCTCTTTGATCTGTGTTTGTACAGCGCCTGGCACAAAGGGTCATGGTCCGTGACTAGGGCTCATAGGCACGACGGTAATACGGAGAATGAATAACAACCACGCTTGCTGTCAGTACTGGGCATGTGATACACAGGAGAGCAGTTCTTATTCTATCCAGTAGAGGACACTGGTGACAGAAGCCCAGTCTAGCCAGCCTGCTATGCCCATTTTACAGGTTGGGAGCTGGGGCACGGGGAGATTCAGAAACTTGCCATAGTTCATCCGAGTCAGTAACAGAACCTAAGAGCCACTCTACTGCCTCCCAGCCCTGAGCTCTACCCAATGGGCAGGGCTGCCACCTCTGAGGCACACAAATACCAGCCATTCTGTGGGCAGATCCAGATTCCAGGAGCGGCGAGGCCAGTCTGTGGGTGGGTCTGGACGCCAGGGGAGGTGGGGCCAGTCTGAGGGCGGGTCCAGGAAGGGTCTCAGCATTCGGAAAGTTACACGGGATGTGGAGGAATTCGGAGGCGGGATGAGGGCACCGCTTCCCCATTGGCTGGCATCTGTCCTGGCACACGCACCGCATGCATGCAGCGTGGGACCTGGGTGCCAGCCAGGTGGCCACAGCGCACTCCCAGCCATGACGGACTCGGCCAGTAAAGATCGCTGCACTCATGGCCACACATGGCCACAGCCAAAAAACAGCGAATGACTTCTGAGCGGTGAACAGCAAGGCAGTAGAAAAGCCTGCCAGGCCAGTCACAACTGGCCAGGTGGCCACCTACCAATGGCTCAGGCTGCCTCGGGGATGCCTACAAGAGGGTGTAAACTCACTGGGAGAGAGGAGGGAAGCTGGCAGCAAAGACAATATGACAGGGGAGAAGGTTGGGATTAATGGAGGCCGGCGGAAGGATCCCAACTGTCCAGTGACCTGTACTGTGCTGATGGGGCCACCCTGAGCCTGGGCGGGTCCGGCTTTACCATGCTTCCCCCCACACACCCCAAGGAATAATGCGCCTGCTCTCCATGCCTCATACTCATCCAGGTACCCGCAAAGCTCTGAGTGAAACATCTGGCTGAAGATCCCAGGTTCCCGCAGCCCGGGCCTCTCCCCCCAGCCAGAGCTTGTGATGCTGGAGGAGACGGGTGCGGGACAGTGCGCGTCTGTTTCCTAAAGACTCTGGGGGAAATTCTGCATTGTGCAGGGCAGAGCCAAAAGCAGCAGGCAGCCACCATGTCATCACGCCCGCGTCCCTGCACCTGACTCCCTTGCTGCAGCAACCAGGCAGGGCAGAGGCTCGCTGGGCAGGGAGGTGATTTGGCAAAAGGGATGTGGATCTGCCTTAGATGAGTGCCCATCCCCATGGCGTCGGAGCGGGAACGGGGATCTGGGAAAGGCAGGCCAGCGTCGCGGGGAAGAGCTGGCGTTGGGTTCCAGTTCACCAGCAGGACAAACGTCAAGGGAGGGATTTTCCAAAGATGCGTAAGAGGGTTTGGTGCCTCGGTGCAATGGGAACTGAGCACCTGCTGAGCTCCCGTGGGTCCCTTCGGGAAATCTTCCCAAGGCCTTTGCAGTCTGGCCCAGCACAGACCCCCATGCGGCAAGGTCAGGCCTGGGGATCGTTCCTGGCCCATCCTCCAGTAGGACGCCCCAAAGGCACCACTGTGCCCACACAGCAAGCCGGTTCCAACACCCCGAGGGACCCCCGTGTCCCCAGCCCAAGTCTACTGGAGCGGAAGAGCGAGGGGAGGGGGAGAGGGAGGTGCAGAGACGTAATGGCTGGAGGAGCAGCCTGCGTCTGGCAGGGCGGAAGGGCCTCAGGGGCTGCGAGCACCCACGGGCAGCACCAGGCTAGCGTGGGAGCAGCTGGCTCCGGGTTCAGGGCACGGGTGTGTTTCCCCGACGCAGCAACGGGGTGGCCCGGGCACAGTGCCCAAGGCAACCCGCATAGGCAGGGATGCCCCAGGAGTCCTGCCCCTCCCGTGCCTGCTCCAGGCAGAACACAGGAGGCTGAGTGTGATCCAGGCGGAGGGAAGGAGACAGGCAGCCTCCCCCAGCTCCAGCCAATGGGAAGGGCCGTTCCCTGTCCCCCGTGGCCAGCTCCCCATTCGCCCGGCAACGCCGGGGGATCCACCAAAAGGCAGAGGTCCCTGCAAAGCAACCGGAGCTCGGCCCAGGTCCCAGCCCGGGGCTGGAGCGCAGATGCTCAGCTGCATGGTCCGGATCCTGATCGAGGTGCCGATTCCAAACCCTCCCCCAGGATCAGGTTCGTGTCCATCGCCGAAGCTACCAGCTCGAACCGGTGGGAGGAAGCGCAGATGTAGGGCCACGGTCCCGCCTCTAGCTCAGCCCCAAGCCCCCGGTCTCACCAGCCTTCCCTGTGCAGAGCGAAGGGAGGACGGATGAAGGATGGATGGATGGACGAACGGCTGGACAGATGGAAGGACCGGTGGCTGGACGGATAGATGTGTGGGTGGATGCCTGGTATTCCTATTCCACTCGCCCTGGGTGGCGTCCTGTGGCCCTCCCTAGCCCAAGCTGCGAGGGGTCCGTCCTTCATTCCCAGGCTCTTGGCTGGGGTGGGGAACAGGTGTCAGCCCCTCCCTGACTCCCAGCCCCAGGGCCAAGGCCAGACCCTGGTTCGAAAGGGCAGCCTGTGCCCAGAGGCCTCTTTCCTCCCGGGCTGCTGTGTGGCCCAGCGGAGGAAGGGGGGAGCGGCAGAGGGCACGGGGGTGCCAGGGAACCGGAGGAGGGAGCGTGTCCTTCTGAGCAAGGGGAACGAACTCTCCATCCACCCTCCTGACACTGGGCTCCTCTGCTCTGTAACCCCCAGCCGGCCTGCCGAGCCCGTGCCCTGGGGAGGGGATGTGGCATGGCCGATGATGCCACCTAGGCCCATGCACACAGGGTGCCCTGTGGAACAGGGGCTCAGCCAGCTCCATGACACAGCCCCCGTCTTCTACCCCTCCATGTGCCGCCCAGGGAGGAGGCGGAGTCTGAGGGGCTAGGGGCGGGGCCAGAGGATGCAAATCTGACCCTGTGGCGATGGATCAGCCGGGGGCTGTCTTGCTCCTGGAGTGCCCCTGGCTCAAGGCACAGGGCTGGCCCAGGGGCCTGGAGCCCCCATGGCCCATAGCCCAGGCAGTGCTTGGCCAGTGCTGGGCCCGTTCATTTGCTCCGCCTCTCTGCCGGCCTCTGGGCACTGTGGGGAGGGGGCCTCTCACTGGCAGGGCAAGGGTGGGCAAGGAAATCCGTGGGTTTCCTCACCTGGCAAGGAACCCACCACGGCTGGCACTGGGGGAAGCGCAGGCACCTGGCATGGGGTGGGCAAGCTGGACACTAGGCGCTGGGATCCTCGTGCCAGTTGTTGCAGGGAACCAGCCCAGCTCTGCCCTGGCAGACAAGTGCACCAGCAGGGCTGCCCCCCCCAGGATGGCACAGAGGGTCAGCCGGCTCCTCTACTGCAGCCAGCCGGGCTCCTCTGAGTGCCCCCTTTCGGCCCCTTGTACCCGGAGAACTGCCCCCTCCCGAGCACCGGCCACTGACATTAACCCCTTCCCGCCCAAACGATCCAGCTCCGTCTCTCAGCTGAGTCTGGCCATTAGCATCTTCCCACAGGGGCCTCCCAGCTGCCAAGCCCCCATCGCTGGCCAGTTGGGGAGGGCACTTCTGCGCCGGTGGGTGTTAAAGGTCCAGCCGTGGGCACGGCTCACCTCCCCGCAGCGCCCCTGGGCAGCTGAGTGTCCAGGGACAGACCACCCAACCCCTCCCCTCCCACACATACCTGCCCCTTTATGCCAGCCCATGGCTCACCCCCTCGGCGCCAGCCTGTGGGGCTCTGACCTGAGGGGGGGTCGGGGGCTCCCTTCCCATGCATGCCCCCCCCCGCACGCCCAGCCCCCTTACCTGCCGGCTGGAGGCTCTCCTGCAGGGACTCGATCTCGGAGAGCTCCGTGCAGACCCCCTGCCCGTGCATCAGCGTGTGCAGGGGTTTCTCCACCCCGCGGGGCGGGTAGCAGCGCAGCCCCGAGCCGCAGCGGGCAGTGTAAACCCCACAGGGCGTCCCTTTGCTCAGGGCGCAGGTGGCGCAGCACCCGCAGCCCGGCTCCCGCACCAGCTCCTCGCAGCCCATGGGCGCCTTGCAGCGGGTCAGCTTCTCCTCCGAGCAGGGCGGGCAGTGGATGGCTTCGTCGCTGACACACAGGCCCATGGTGGCCAGCAGCAGCACAGCGGAGAGGCCTCCCGAGGGCATGGCGGGCGGGCGTAGGGACCGGGCGCTATGGCGAATAACGGACCGGCCAGCCGCGGGCAGAGGCAGCGCGCAGGCCAAGGAAGGCAGCAGGGTCCCAGCCGGGGTGCCAGGCAGGCCCCCCCCAGACGCGCAGAGAGGAGAGGGGCTTCACAGCCAGCTCTCAGCCCGGCCAGTAGCCATCCAGACTCCGCACTGCCTGGGGGAGCCGAGAGTCCCTGGACTTTATACCGGCCCCTGGCCACGCCCCCGGCTCCCCGCCTGCCGGAGCTGTCACAGCCCGGTCCCTCCCCGCGGGGCCAGCCCAGTGCCCGGGGCGGAGAACGGGCAGGGCTGGGAGCAGCCCAGAGTCAGCGGCAAGGGGCTGCTCTGAGCCCACGGGGAGGGGCCCAGGCTCCAGAGAGCAGCTGCAGCTCTGATCGCCACCCTGGGCTGCCCCGCAGCTCTCCGGGCCCCCTCACTCCCGACCCGCAGCCCTCTGCTAGCCCAGCCCTGGGCTCCCTGCCCCCCAACTGTGCCGGTGACCCCCACTCCCGACCCGTAGCCCCCTGCTATCCCAGCCCTGGGCTCCCTGCCCCCCAGCTCTGCTGGTGCCCCTCACCCCCGACCCGCAGCCCCCTGCTATCCCAGCCCTGGGCTCCCTGCCCCCCGTCTCTGCTGGTGCCCCTCACTCCCGACCCGCAGCCCCCTGCTATCCCAGCCCTGGGCTCCCTGCCCCCCAGCTCTGCTGGTGCCCCTCACTCCCGACCCGCAGCCCCCTGCTATCCCAGCCCTGGGCTCCCTGCCCCCAGCTCTGCTGGTGCCCCTCACCCCCGACCCGCAGCCCCCTGCTATCCCAGCCCTGGGCTCCCTGCCCCCATCTCTGCTGGTGCCCCTCACTCCCGACCCACAGCCCCCGGCTAGCTAGTGCCCCTCAATCCTGACTGACAGCCTCCCCCTGCCCCCGCCAGTCAAGTCCCAGGAATCTTTTGAGCGGAGTCAGGAATCAGGAGGTGTTTTGCAAAGAGTCTGAGGTGACTCAATAAAACACTGAGCTCTGCCAATGTCACTTGGCCTGTGACCAGAGTGGGGACCCGATCTCCAGGCCCCAGAGGCGAGTCTCTGCCTGCTGTGCCCCCAGGCATGTGAGCTCTCTGCTTGAGGGTGCGCTGTGCCCCTGGCCACAGAGCCACGGTTCACTCCCGGGGGGGGCTTCAAATCCAGGTGCTCAGGCTGGAGACTAGCTCTCATAACCCAGCCCAGGATAAATATACATCGTTGTGGCAGGGGTCACCAGGTGGCGCCATTACTCATAGTCTTACAAGTTCGTTTTCTTGCTGTGCGAGCAAGTTGTTAGCCATTGAAGAAATGCAGTGTTGTTGTTAGTGTCATTTGGTTCTTGTAGGTTTTTGGGGGCGGGGGAGCTGTGGGGAGCTGCAGGAGAGTTTGCTCTTTGCCTTCATCTCTCTAACAACAGCCAATACTGGAGGCAGAGTTGCTCCTTGGGAATCAGACACTGGTGTTGGGCTGAGATTGCTGGGGGACGGGATTTCTCTGCATGCTGTTTGTGACCACCTCTGTTCAGGGATGGGTGCATTTGTGTAAATAAAACCAGTGACACTAAGCATATCCCAGCCTCTGATTCACTGATTTCTCCTCCAACAAACCCCAGGTTGCAGGCCACTGACATCTGCTCCTGCCCAGCAGATGGGCCGGGATAAAGAAGAACCAAGTTCCCCTCAGCTCTAAATCGAGTCTGAGCTCGGAGCAGAGACTGGGCCAGGACTGACTTCGCTCTTGGCCGATACAGGGCAAGAGGTTCCATGTGAGAGCAGAGGGGTGATGCCTGGCCCAGGGTTTCCCTCCCCACTCCCTCTGGAAGCAGTGCCCCCGGCACAGCACCGGGGGTTAGCCCAGCAGCTCCTGTTTATTCCGGTGGGATGAAGCTTTGGGGCAGCCTGCACCGCCAGCACTCACCCAGCACAAGGCAGCCGGGGGGGCCGGTCAGCGCCGCCTGCCACCCTGAGACACCGGGCAGCAGCTCAGGCCTGCTCCAACTCTGCTGAAGCCAACAGAGCTTAGGGAGGGCAGCTGACCCCCCCACCACCACCACTTCCCACTCGAATTGCTGGGGGAAGTTTAGAGTAACGGAGCAGGCCGGCCCGAGGACTGGGGGCTGCCCAGGACCCTGGGGCGAGGCACCCATGGGAGGCACAGATGGCAAGGGAGCCCCTACCTTCCCCACCCCCTGAGAACACCACCCCGAGCGCCCTGCAGTCCCGTTAGCTCGCAGGGGGTGAGGGAGCCCTGATCTCTCCAGCTGCCACCCCAATTTCCAGCCGCACCTCACAGGTTCTACGGTTGAGTATCCAGGAGGCCCAGGCCCCTCACCTTGGCGTCGGGCCCATCTTCCACCCCCCAGTTCCCAGGCCTCCCCCCACAAGCAGGGGGAGCATGAGGGAACAGCGAAGCGAACTGCCTCCGGGCCCGACGGCAGACAGGCCCCACCTCTGGGCTCAGAGGGGACCGTCCATGTCCAGCAGCCCAGGCCCCACCGAATGCCCAGCCCAGCGTGGCGCAAACGACCCGGGTGTGGCCTCCTGAGCAGCCCAGGGAGCTGCCCGTGTCCATCGTGCCGCAGGGCACTGGGCATCTGCCAGGCAGAGGGTTCCCTGCATTCCTGGGTGCCCAGCAGGCCGGAGGCGGAGACCAAGCTGACAAAAGCCCCCGGAGCTCAGCCCAGGACACACCAGGGGCCTGGTTCTGTGTCCCTCCCCCGGATCAGCGCCGGCTACAGGGGCTTTGAGCTGCTTGCTGGGGGAAGCTAGAGGCAGGTCTGAGATCGCAGGGACCCTCCCCTCCCGCCCCCATCAGCTGTTTGGGACAGGAAGTGAAGGAGAATCCCACCCTGCAGTGACCACGCCAGGGGAAGGGAGCTGCCCACAGCGGGCTTTGGCCTGGCCAGGGGGAACTAACAGCCTCCTCTGCCAACCTCCCCAAAGGTCGGTCTGCCCAGCGCTCTACGGCTCTGCCAATGACGCCCAGCCAGCAGCACAGGGCCCCCAGTGCCCGCCGGCCTGGCACAGAGTCTGCCAGCAGGGACCCTCCCTCCTCCGTGCGGGGGAAGGGCCTGGCCCACAGAGAGCCTGGGGCTCAGCGCTGACTCGGGGAACACGCCCGGGAACCTCCACCCCAGGCCCTGCAGCGCCGGGGAATGTCTCCCATCTCAGCACTGGAGAAACGGGCCACTGGGCAGCGCCTCTCTCCCAGGAGACCGGCCCAGCGCCATCGCTCCCGGCCCGGGCCTGGGAGACGGAAGAAATGAACACTCAGCTGGAAGCCAAGGGCCAGGGCTAGCGCAGGGGCGAATCCAGGCGATCTGGGCAGCTCCTCTGCAGGACAGGGCTTGTGCTCCTCTCCCTGGCGGGAGACACAGCACCGGATCTGTGTCCCCGGCCGGATCTGCAAGAGGGCCCCGCGCCCCCCACCTCTGCGCTATGGGGCTGGATCTCCACTACGGCCCCGCGCCTCCCACCCCTCCATGCTATGGGCAGGATCTGGCCAGGGACAAGCAGGGAGGCAGGACGATAAATTGAAAGCTGCTGGCACCTAGTGGCTATTGAAGAAACTCTCGCGGAAACTGGCAGGATTTGGAGGTGGAGACGCGGGTCCCTCTTAGCTCAGAGGTGCAGGGCTCCTGAGGGTCCTTTATTCCAGCATCTCTACGGCTTTGTGCCTCGCTGCCCCGTTCAGACAGTCCCCACGCTCGCTGGATCTGTGCGCAGGGACGCAGCGCCCTTTGCAAACACTCTGTGATCCCCAGCAGGTCGCTACAGACTGTCCCTGCCAACTGGGGAAACCGAGGCACAGAGCGAGGGCACAATAACCCCTGCTGGCGATCAGTGGCATTGCAAGGACAGGCTGATCCGATAGCCACGAGTGCGCGCTCCCCCCCGCCGGCCCCACAACCATTGAACAGCTGGGCACCGACTCCCCACGAGGGCTGAGAAAAGGATCCAGAGCAGGGGCGCTTCCAAGAAGGATCCCAGCCCCTCCCCCAGACCTAAAATAACTCCTGGCGACACCCCGGGCCACGTCCCCCGGGGCTTCGCTTCACCCGAGGGAATCCGCTGCACTGAGCTCGGGGAATTGCCCCACCAGAGGTTTTGGCCAGATGGATTGGCCCGATGTTTCCCTCGCACCTTCTGCCCCAGGCTTCCTGCGAACCTCTCACGGCTGCGGCAAGCCCTGAACGTCCCGGGCCTGGGAGCTTAGCAGAGCCGAGCTCACGGGGGCCCAGCGGCACCACGCACCGGGGCCCACGGGCGCTGCCCCAGCTGAGCCCAGCCCCGGCCCCCGCAGACGCTGCAGGAGGGACGGAGGGGGCAGCGCCCCAGTGTGGAGCTCGCCCAGGGCACCCACACTCCTGCCGCGGCGGACAAGACGCACCAGCGCCCTTGGCTGGCCAACGCGGGTAATGGTCCTTACCCAGCCGCGGCGGCCCCGGGAGAAAGAGAAGAAGCCCAGCAGCTCCCACGGGGCTCGGCCCGGGGCTCGCCTGGGCCTCCCTGTGGGCGAGTCGCTCGCGGCTCCTTGGGGCGACACCAAGGCCGCTGCGGGCGTAGAGTGGCGGATGGGCCCGCTGCAGCACAGGGTCTGCGGGCGCCTAGGGAGGATGGAAGATCAGCTGCTCGGGGTCCCCAAGAGTCCGCGGCCCGCCCAGGAGCAGCCCCATGGCACTGGCCCCGCTGCCTGCCCGGCCCGTGGGCCTTTACTGACAGCGGCCTGGCCTCCCATTGGCCGGCGGCCGGCGGGGGGCGTGGCCGGGGGAAGCCCGGGCGGCCCTGCTGGCCGCGGACCCGCTGGCCGGGGCGCGCTCTGGCACCGCCGGGGCCAGGGGGGCGCGGCAGCCAGTCAGCTGGGCAGGGATAAGGAAAGCTCCCTGGGCTGCTCTGGAGGCCACACCCGGGTCGTTTGCGCCACGCTGGGCTGCTGGACATGGACGGTCCCCTCTGAGCCCAGAGGTGGGGCTGTCTGCCGTCGTTTCCTGGGGGGCAGCTCGCTTCGCTGTTCCCTCGCGCTCCCCCTGCTTGTGGGGGGAGGCCTGGGAACTGGGGGGTGGAAGATGGGCCCGACGCCAAGGTGAGGGGCCTGGGCCTCCTGGATACTCAACCGTAGAACCTGTGAGGTGCGGCTGGAAATTGGGGTGGCAGCTGGAGAGATCAGGGCTCCCCTCACCCCCTGCGAGCTAACGGGACTGCAGGGCGCTCGGGGTGGTGTTCTCAGGGGGTGGGGAAGGTAGGGGCTCCCTTGCCATCTGTGCCTCCCATGGGTGCCTCGCCCCAGGTCCTGGGCAGCCCCCAGTCCTCGGGCCGGCCTGCTCCGTTACTCTAAACTTTCCCCAGCAATTCGAGTGGGAAGTGGTGGGGGGGGTCAGCTGCCCTCCCTAAGCTCTGTTGGCTTCAGCAGAGTTGGAGCAGGCCTGAGCTGCTGCCCGGTGTCTCAGGGTGGCAGGCGGCGCTGACCGGCCCCCCCGGCTGCCCTGTGCTGGGTGAGTGCTGGCGGCGCAGGCTGCCCCGAAACTTCATCCCACCGGAATAAACAGGAGCTGCTGGGCTAACCCCCGGTGCTGTGCCGGGGGCACTGCTTCCAGAGGGAGTGGGGAGGGGAACCCTGGGCCAGGCATCACCCCTCTGCTCTCCCATGGAACCTCTCGCCCTGTATCGGCCAGGAGAGAAGTCAGTCCTGGCCCAGTATCTGCTCCGAGCTCAGACTCGATTCAGAGCTGAGGGGAACTTGGTTTTTCTTTATAGAAAATATCCCCAATGGCTGGAGATGGGACACTAGATGGGGAGGACTCTGAGTTACTACAGAGAATTCTTTCCTAGGGATCTGCCTGCTGGTCTTGTCCACATGCTTGGGGTCTAACCGATCACCATACTTGGGGGTGGGAAGGAAATTTTCCCTTGGGTCAGATTGGTAGAGACCTTGGGGTGTTTTCACCTTCCTCTGCAGCTGGGGCAGGGCTCGCTTTCAGGTTTAAACTAGCGAAAATAGTGGATTCTCTTCAACTTGAAGTCTTTAAACCGTGATTGGAGGAGTTCAGTAACTCAGCCAGGGGTGAGGGTCTATCACAGGAGTGGGTGAGGGAGGGTCTGTGGCCGGCCAGGTGCAGGAGCTCAGAGGAGATGATCAGGATGCTCCTTCTGACCTTACTAAGCACACCTGAGTAAGAACGGCTTGGACCAGCAGCCCCATGGCGATGGGACACGCGGACTCTTGGGGACCCCGAGTACCTGATCTTCCATCCTCCCTAGGCACCTGCAGACCCTGCATTACCATTTTAAACCTAGCCAGTGTCCCCTGAGTGACTTGCCACAAGAGGTCAGAACATGTCAGTGTTAGAGCTGAGTGGGTCTAAACTTCATTTAATTTATTTTTATTTTGATATAGGAATTAGATACAGTGCTCCTGCCAGAGCTGTTATCTTAAAAAAAAAAAAACCCCTAGAGTTTTCAGTTGCTTAAGTAGCCCCTGGAATCATGGTCAAAGTTGCCCCCCCTCCCAAAAATCTGAAATGGCACCCCTGTGGGCACGAATTCCTTCCCCCCCCCCAATGCACAGCCCTGTTGGCTTGGCTGGAGCTGCCCCCCAAATAGAGAAGTCAAACTAGCCTACGGCCCCCACGAGCCCCGAGCCCCAGTGCCCTGCAGGGCAGAAGTCCTGAGTTCCCCCCTCCCTCGGCTTAAGCCCAGAGCCCCAAGCCCTCCCCCCCCCCATCCCCGCAGCTGAAGCCTGGATCCCGGAGGGCCCCCCCACTGGGTCCTGGAATTGTTATAGCATTTGTGGGCGGCGCTCAGAAAGAAACAGGGTGAGAGCCCGGGGCATAAGGGGCAGGACAGAGGCGAGCCCCCGGCATCGTCCCTCATGGGCAGCACCAGCCCCCCCCAGTCCCCAGCCGGAAGGCGGCGGTGCCCAGGGGGGAGCGCCAGGAGAGGATCATTTTGACAGCAAGGCCCCGCTGACGTGCCGGGGGATTCCCCCGGGGGGGGGCCCCCTGGGTCGCGCTCTGATTGGCTGCCGCGCTCCCCTAGCCCCGGCCGTGTCAGACCGCGCCGCGGCCAGCTGGTCCGCGGCCAGCAGGGCCGCCCGGGCTTCCCCCGGCCACGCCCCCCGCCGGCCCGCCGGCCAATGGGAGGCCAGGCCGCTGTCACTAAAGGCCTACGGGCCGGGCTGGGCAGGCAGCGGGGCCAGCGCCATGGGGCTGCTCCTGGGCAGGCTGCGAGCCGCGCTGGGCGGGTTCTCCGGGCTGCAGGCTCGGGTCCTGCTGCTGGGGCTGGACAACGCCGGGAAAACCCCCTTCCCCGGCGCTACCGGCTGAAGCTGAACGAGACGCTCCCCACCCTGGGCTTCCACGTGGAGACGGTGGCGCCCGTCCGCGACGTGCCCTTCACCCTGTGGGACGTGCGGGGCCAGGCCCGGATCAGGGCCAGGCCCGGATCAGGGCCCTCGGGCGACACTACCCCGGCCACACGGACGGGCCGGTGTTCGTGGCGGGCAGCGCCGACGCGCAGCGGCTGGGGGAGGCCGGGTGGGAGCTGGGAGCCTGCTGGAGGCTGAGGACTTGCAGGGGGTGCCCCGGTGCTGCTGGCGGACAAGCAGGACCTGCCCGGCGCCCGGTCCTGCGCGGAGCTGGCGGAGGAGCTGGGCTTGAGGAAGCTGCGTGGGCGCGAGTGGCACAGGCCGGGCTGGCCGCGCCGAGAGCGGACCGGGGCTGCCCGGGCCGCTGGAGAAGCTGGCTGAGCTGGTGAAGCGCTACCGGGCGGCCCGGGGGCTCTGAGAGCGCCGGCTGGAGAACAGGCCCCGAGGCCAGCCTGGGTCGCCCCTTGGCACGTTTCCAAAGAGGGGCCGTTGTGCTGCCCCACGCCCGAGAGACGCCCCCGATGAGCAGCCGCAAGCCGCGTTGTCCCCCGTCAGGTCCCGCCTCCGAGCTCGCCAGGGCTGCAGCGCCTGCCAACGCGGGAGCTGGGCCGGACACTGGCCAGCGCTGTGGCCTGGGTCCCTTCTGCAGCCATTGGCTTGGACTGAGACTGGCAGCTGCTTGGGGCAGGGCCTGGCTCCGCGCCCTGTGTCCCTACAGCGCCCTGGGGCCTGCTCCCAGCCTGGGGCTGCCCGGGGCGACGGTGCGCCAGGAGAGCCCGACCGGCAGACGCTGGCCAGCCCGCTTGGACCAGCAGCCCCATGGCGATGGGACACGCGGACTCTTGGGGACCCCGAGCAGCTGATCTTCCATCCTCCCTAGGCGCCCGCAGACCCTGTGCTGCAGCGGGCCCATCCGCCACTCTACGCCCGCAGCGGCCTTGGTGTCGCCCCCAAGGAGCCGCGAGCGACTCGCCCACAGGGAGGCCCAGGCGAGCCCCGGGCCGAGCCCCGTGGGAGCTGCTGGGCTTCCTCTCTTTCTCCCGGGGCCGCCGCGGCTGGGTAAGGACCATTACCCGCGTTGGCCAGCCAAGGGCGCCTGGTGCGTCTTGTCCGCCGCGGCAGGAGTGTGGGTGCCCTGGGCGAGCTCCACACTGGGGCGCTGCCCCCTCCGTCCCTCCTGCAGCGTCTGCGGGGGCCGGGGCTGGGCTCAGCTGGGGCAGCGCCCGTGGGCCCCGGTGCGTGGTGCCGCTGGGCCCCCGTGAGCTCGGCTCTGCTAAGCTCCCAGGCCCGGGACGTTCAGGGCTTGCCGCAGCCGTGAGAGGTTCGCAGGGAGCCTGGGGCGGAAGGTGCGAGGGAAACATCGGGGGCCAAAACCTCTGGTGGGGCAATTCCCCGAGCTCAGTGCAGCGGATTCCCTCGGGTGAAGCGAAGCCCCGGGGGACGTGGCCCGGGGTGTCGCCAGGAGTTATTTTAGGTCTGGGGGAGGGGCTGGGATCCTTCCTTGGAAGCGCCCCTGCTCTGGGATCCTTTTCTCAGCCCTCGTGGGGAGTCGGTGCCCAGCTGTTCAATGGTTGTGGGGCCGGCGGGGGGAGCGCGCACTCGTGGCTATCGGATCAGCCTGTCCTTGCAATGCCACTGATCGCCAGCAGGGGTTATTGTGCCCTCGCTCTGTGCCTCGGTTTCCCCAGTTGGCAGGGACAGTCTGTAGCGACCTGCTGGGGATCACAGAGTGTTTGCAAAGGGCGCTGCGTCCCTGCGCACAGATCCAGCGAGCGTGGGGACTGTCTGAACGGGGCAGCGAGGCACAAAGCCGTAGAGATGCTGGAATAAAGGACCCTCAGGAGCCCTGCACCTCTGAGCTAAGAGGGACCCGCGTCTCCACCTCCAAATCCTGCCAGTTTCCGCGAGAGTTTCTTCAATAGCCACTAGGTGCCAGCAGCTTTCAATTTATCGTCCTGCCTCCCTGCTTGTCCTGGCCAGATCCTGCCCATAGCATGGAGGGGTGGGAGGCGCGGGGCCGTAGTGGAGATCCAGCCCCATAGCGCAGAGGTGGGGGGCGCGGGGCCCTCTTGCAGATCCGGCCGGGGACACAGATCCGGTGCTGTGTCTCCCGCCAGGGAGAGGAGCACAAGCCCTGTCCTGCAGAGGAGCTGCCCAGATCGCCTGGATTCGCCCCTGCGCTAGCCCTGGCCCTTGGCTTCCAGCTGAGTGTTCATTTCTTCCGTCTCCCAGGCCCGGGCCGGGAGCGATGGCGCTGGGCCGGTCTCCTGGGAGAGAGGCGCTGCCCAGTGGCCCGTTTCTCCAGTGCTGAGATGGGAGACATTCCCCGGCGCTGCAGGGCCTGGGGTGGAGGTTCCCGGGCGTGTTCCCCGAGTCAGCGCTGAGCCCCAGGCTCTCTGTGGGCCAGGCCCTTCCCCCGCACGGAGGAGGGAGGGTCCCTGCTGGCAGACTCTGTGCCAGGCCGGCGGGCACTGGGGGCCCTGTGCTGCTGGCTGGGCGTCGATTGGCAGAGCCGTAGAGCGCTGGGCAGACCGACCTTTGGGGAGGTTGGCAGAGGGAGGCTGTTAGTTCCCCTGGCCAGGCCAAAGCCCGCTGTGGGCAGCTCCCTTCCCCCCGGCGTGGTCACTGCAGGGTGGGATTCTCCTTCACTTCCTGTCCCAAACAACTGCGGGGGGGCGGGAGGGGAGGGTCCCTGCGATCTCGGACCTGCCCCTAGCTTCCCCCAGCAAGCAGCTCAAAGCCCCTGTAGCCGGCGCTGATCCGGGGGAGGGACACAGAACCAGGCCCCTGGTGTGTCCTGGGCTGAGCTCCGGGGGCTTTTGTCAGCTTGGTCTCCGCCTCCGGCCTGCTGGGCACCCAGGAATGCAGGGAACCCTCTGCCTGGCAGATGCCCAGTTCCCTGCGGCACGATGGACACGGGCAGCTCCCTGGGCTGCTCAGGAGGCCACACCCGGGTCGTTTGCGCCACGCTGGGCTGGGCATTCGGTGGGGCCTGGGCTGCTGGACATGGACGGTCCCCTCTGAGCCCAGAGTTGGGGCCTGTCTGCCGTCGGGCCCTGGGGGCCAGCTTGCTTCGCTGCTCCCTCACGCTAGCCCTGTGATCTCCATCAGCATTGGCAGAATCAAAGGGCTGTTTAAAATGCTGATAGTTTCCGACCCTCATGGCTGTGAAGAAACCCAGAGCTGGGCTGAGCCTGCCACTGACTGGCTGCCAGGTCCCGCTTCCCTCCCTGTGCTGCGTGTTAGTGCGGTGCCATGTACCTGAGACATAGCTAACCCCCCCCCAGAGGTGGCTGCATTTGAGGGCCGGGTGCAGCAAAGCCAGGGTATAGCCATGGGGCTGCCAAACTCTGAGCGCTTCTTGGGCTGGAAGAGCCCAGACGATGTTACTGTTTATCCACATGGAGTCATGGCAGGGCCAGCTCCAGCTCCGGAGTGAAAGGCAGAGCTGGGCTGATTTTGCCCTGATTTCACCTGCAGGAGAACAGGCCAGGAAGCAGGAGAACCGGCGTGCAAAGGAAGTGCCAGGAATGCCCCCATTTGCTTCAGTCCAGGCAAAGGGGTGACAAGTCCCCGGTGTCATGGTGCTGCGGGCAGGCGTCCAGCAGAAAGGGCAGCAGGTTGGCCAGGCCTCAACTTCGCTTTGCTTCTCTCCACCGCGATAACCTGATTCCGAACACACCCTGCCCTGCCCCCCCCCCCCCACACACACACACACACCTGGCCATGGCCCCTGCAGCTCCCAGGACAAGCAGGGGTCTCAGTCCCCAGGGGAGGCAGTCTCACGTGTCGCTCCGTGACCCCCCTGCATGGCTGCATCAGGACGGCCCAGCTGGAGCCCCCAGCTGGGCCACGTGGTGGCCATGAGCTGGGCAAGGCCTGGGAGGTGCCAGCCTTGAGGAGTTGCCCAAACCCAAACAAACACCCGGCCCCTCGGCTCCTTATCGGCCCCCGGCAGCGGTCTGGGGGGCTGTTGTGTCTGCGCGGCTGCCAAGGGAACAAAGTGTGCAGGATGGGGCCTGGTCCGCCAGGCCCTGCCCCCCCTCCAGGCCCCCACCTGGCCTGGAGGCTGATCCCCAGGGGCCCTGTTCCCTGAGCTCATGGGAAGGGCCCAGACCCCGCTGGCTCCCGCTCTCTACCGGGGGCTGCACTGGGGTCTCTCTCCCACGCACCTGCAGCCCCTGCGCACTTTGCATCCAGCCCGAGACAGCTGCACCAGCGGATGCCCCCCCTTTTCCCCTCTGTGCCCAGCCCCAGGATGCTCCCCCCCCAGCTCGGGGTAGGGGTCAGAGCTCCCTGGGACTAGAGAGGGTGGCTGGGAGCTCTGCCCACCTCTCCCCACGAGGCATCAGCCTCCTCTACCCTCCGCGGCCCACCACTCGCTCGCTGACACCCGCGGCCCACCCCCCGCCATCCTACCGCTCGCTCCCTGACACCCGCGGCCCACCCCCTGCTATCCCACCTCCCACCATCCCACCGCTCACTTGCTGTGACCAATGGCCCACCCCCTGCCATCCCACCGCTCACTTGCTGAGACCTGTGGCCCACCCCTCGCCATCCCACCACTCGCTCCCTGAGACCTGCGGGCTGCCACCAAGCCCAGTTACTTGCCCTGGTCGCTCTCTGCCCGTTCAGCTTCCTGCAAGGGCATGGCAGGGCCATACCTGGTGTGCTGGGGAGGGCCAAGGCTAGGCAAGTTTCATGCACACAGATCTGTCAGTGCCCCTCACTCTCGACCCGCAGGCTGCCCTCTGCTATCCCAGCCCTGGCTGCCCCCCGCCCCGAGCTCTGCCAATGCCCCTCCCCTCCCCCCGCTATAACAGCTCTGGTCGACCCCTGCAACGCTGCGGGTGCCCCTCAAGCCTGGTCTGCGTTTACTGCCCAGGCCCCTCTCCGCCCCTGCATGGCTGGGCTGGGACCAGCTCCTTTCCCCGCTCTGCCAAATGCCGGCTGGGGGCGGGGCTCATTTGTGCCCCGGCTCCAAGCCCCTGTATCCCCAAGCAGCCTCTTTGCAACATGCAGGTTGGGGTTGGGTGACCTGACCCTCAGTGAGGGGCAGCCCAGCCCCCCACACCTGCCAATGGTGCCACCTGGCAGGAGGGGGAAGCTGGAGCTGCAGCCAGGCCCGATCCCGCCCAGTGCTGAGGAGGGTGCTCAGGGCCCTGCCGGCTGAGGTCCCAGGGAGGAGCCGATGCCAGGCCAGGGGCGTGCCCAAGCCGGGGGTGGGGGGGAGGTGGTGTGATAACAGCGCAGGGCGAGGTGCCAAAGGTTAGCCCTGAGCGCTGTGTCTCTGCAGGGAGGCGCATTCCTACGCGGAGGGCAGACAGAGCGAGCCAGGCAGGGGCCACGGCACCAGTCAGCTGCCCAGCACCCAGGGCAGCCTGCGCCCAGCATAGCGCCATGGGGACCCCCCAGGGCAGCCACTGCCTGAGCGTCCTGCTGCTGGTGGGGGTCTGGGCTCCCCCCAGCATGGCCCAGTGGTTCTCGCTGGGCTCCCGGCTGACGACAACACCCCCGCCCACGACCACCGCTGGCCCAACAGCTGCTCAGCGCCCCCCAGAGGAGGGGGAAGGTAGGTGCCTGTGGTGACCCCTGGGGGGGGTGGAAGGGACATCCCCCCTGCCCACCATCCGTGCACCTTATAGCACACAGGGGGTGCTACAGACCAGCCATGGGGCAAAACAGGGCAGCAGCCCAGCCACCTCCACCAGCTGGTATGGGAGGGGGTGAGATGGGAGGGGATGGGGGCCTAGTTAGAGCAGGGGAGGGCTGGGAGCCAGGACTCCTGGCTTCTGTTCTCAGCTCTGCCACTGACTCACTGAAAAAGTCCCTTCCCTGCTCCGTGCCTTAGTTTCCCTGTGATGACGTTGTGAGGCTCACTCCTTTGGGTGGGCAGTGTTGATTGTGGGGGGCCAGCTGGAGACACCCTGGGGCCTGATTCCCAAGGGACTGAGCGCCCCACAGCTCCTGCTGACCTCAGCTCTTGAATCAGCCAGGTCCCCCCAAACTGCGGGCACACTGGCCGATGCTGCCCCCGGTGCCATGCATGCGAGCGTGCTGGGGCGCAGAGCATGGCCGTGGGCTCCCACAGCCAGCCTGCTCCACTCCATTTGCAATCGGGGCAAGGTACGCATCACCGCTGAGCCACAGCGTGTGCGGGCAAAGGTGAGTGGGCAGCTGGGTGGGGTGCCACAAGGAGCCTGAGCTTGTGTTTCCCTGGGACCTCCCTCTGCAGGGAGCGCTGGCTCGTGGCAGCAGGACCTTCTGTGGCATACAGCTCTGCCTGTGCCCATCCCCTAGGTCCCCCGGCACCGCCAGGCCTGAGCTGTCCCACCCTGGGCAAGCGTGCTCAGTCTGTCTGGCACCCAGGGTGCCCAGTACCAGCAGAGGGGCTGAGAGCGCGGCTGGCGCGTGGGGAGGGATCCGGCCCCAGGGGGGACTCTCAACCCCTCTCAGCCGCTGGCCCTGGGGCTCTGGGAGTCACCCAGGCTGCTCCATGCGGCTGGGGCTGGTCCCATGGAGCCCGTCCTGACCCCCAAGTTCTGCCCTAGCTAGGACAAACGATCGCCTTTTTGCTGCAAGGACATGGATCCAGGCCACGCTCTGCCCTGTCCCCCCCCAGCCCCACACCCTGTGTCCAGGGGGGACGGAGCCAACACCCAACAGCTCCCTGCCGATGCCATGCTGCCCAGGGGGGCCTGGCACAGACACCGCTCCCAGCTCACCTGCCCTTGGCTCTTTCAGACAGGGATGCTGGTGACACAGAGCCAACGCCGAAAATCCTGCTGAGCAAACCCCCCCTGGGGCCAGCCCCCCCGAGCCAATCGCTGGTGCTCAAGGAGGCTGCAGGGGGTGGGACGCAGGCCCCCCTGGAAACACGAGACCAGGTGCGTTGGGGGAGGTAGCGAGTGGGGAGGGTCCATGTGGGGAGAGATTGTGGGTGTGCGAGAGGGACTGTGTGTGTGGCCAACATCACATTGCTGAGTGTGCGGCGGGGATGGCGGACACATGTGGGCCTGAGCGGGGAGTGGATGGGTAGGGGTGTATTGGGGGGATGGAGTGGATGGGTGGGGGTGCCTGGGGGGATGGGGGGGTCCATGGCGGGGAGTACTCTCACACTCTCTACAAGGCAGAGCAAGCGCTGTGGAGGGGCAGGTGAGCTTTGCCTGGCCCCCACGTGCTGATGCCCCTCGCTCTCCCCTGGTGCTGCTTTCCCGGCCTGGCTGCAGTGTGCCTGGGGCAGGGCTCAGGCAGGCCAGTGAATCCCAATGCAGTGGGCAAGGCCCTGGCACACGCTGGGCAGGAGCTGTGAACTCTGCCGTTCCCTAAGGGCTCTGTCCCGTCCCCTTCACGGGCTTGGCTGGGGCCACATTGCAGTGCCAGGAGGCAGAGTCCAAGGTCCCAAGGTTGCTCAAGCCAGCTGCACTCCAATACCGAGCCCCTGGTTGTGCCCCAATACCCAGCCACACCCCAATACCCAACCACCCCCCAATACCCAGCCATCCAGCCACCCCCTGACACCCAGCCACCCCCCAATACCCAGCAGCCCAGCCGCACCCTGACACCCAGCCACATCCCGATACCCAGCCCCCCGCCACACCCGGACACCCAGCCCCCTGCTGCTCACAGAGGCTCAGTTCCCCCAGTCATGCCCCAATGCCCAGCCCCCAGCTGTGCCCTGATCCCCAGCCCACCCCATACCCCCACAGGCTGGGGCCTGTCTTCCAGTTAATCAGTTTCCTCTGCCCTTGTCCTTCCCCCTTATCTCAGGGCCCCCGCAGGCCAGACACAATAGCCCCCCCCGCCCGCCACCCTCCCCAGGGCTCAGCAGCTCAGCCCTTTGCCAGGTGAAATGGTATTTTGCTGCTGTTTTTCTGGCTTTTGGACTGGATCTGCCGAGAACTCCCCTGAGGCCCCCCTGCCTCTGCATGGGTCCCTCCCTCGCTTGGACGGGAGGCCCCCACCCCAGCCCCAAGAGCCCCGGTGGGGACGGGGGGGGGCGCTGGGCTCAAGGGCTCTGTGGATTCTGCACATCACTCTCCCTGCTCAGAGAGCCCCCACGTGCAGCTCTCCCCCCTCCCAACCCAGCCGTGATGCTTCAGCGATGGGCGGCTGAAGGGCCCTCAGAAAGCTGCCCCTGCACCAGAGGGGGCGGGCAAGCAGGGCGTGGAGAGGGCAGGAAGCCTGGGGACACGTGACTCACTGGGCCTGCTAGAGCAGTGGTTCTCAGGCTATTTATCAGTGTGGGCCGCATATGCCAGGACCTGGACCCGAGACCCCATTGCACACGGGGCCGAGCAGCCGGAACCTGGACCCTGCCGAACGGGGCCGGGACCTGGACCCCAGACCCCATCGCGCACGGGGCCGAGCAGCTGGAACCTGGACCCTGCCGAACGGGGCTGGGACCTGGACCCCAGACCCCATCGCGCATGGGGCCGAGCAGCCAGAACCTGGACCCTGACGAAAAGGGCTGGGACCTGGACCCCAGACCCCTCGCACATGGGGCTGAGCAGCCAGAACCTGGACCCTACCAAATGGGGCCGGGACCTGGACCCCAGATCCCATCGCGCACGGGGCCGAGCAGCCAGAACCTGGACCCTACCAAATGGGGCCGGGACCTGGACCCCAGACCCCATCGCGCACGGGGCCGAGCAGCCAGAACCTGGACTCTGCCGAACGGGGCCGGGACCTGGACCCCAGACCCCACCGCGCACGGTGCTGGACAGCCAGAACTCAAACCCCGCCAAGCAGGGCCAGGCAGCCAGAACCCAGATTTTTATTTAGCACATAGCTGGGCCACAGCTTTGTACTAATTGGGCTATGACTCCAGAGGGAGGGAACAAGGCAGCTGTACCGCCCCCAAGCTCTTCAGCGAGTGCAGACGGATAGCAAGGGGCTGGCTGGTACCCTTGGCTCTGATTCCCTGGCACTGGGCAGCCCCAGGCTGGGTGTCTAGGGCTGTCTAGGGGGCTTTGGCCCAGCCAGCCTCAGTGGGAGGAGAGAGCACTTTACAGCTAGGGTGCAAGCAGGAAGGGAGGGGAGAGCAAAGCAGGATGGGTAAGCGCATGCAAATCAGGCAGCCAAGCCCCACTCTGCCAGCAGCCGGTGGCAATGGTAAGGGCCCAGATGGGTGCCCCATGGGGCCAGAGGAGGCAGGACTGGGCTCTCCAGGGAGTGAGGAGCTGACAGGGGAATGGGGCCGGGACTGAGTTTGCCACCCATGGCCCCATCTCTCCTAGACGCCTCCAGTCCCTGCTGCCCGCCCCCGCCCCTCCCCAGGGCTCTTCGAGGGGAGCGCAGAGGAGGAAGAGGAGTTCCTGCAGATCAAGGTAAGAGGGGGGGAATCTACCGCCCGGCTCTCTCTAGGAGCCGATGGTGTGGGCCTGTCCTCAGCTGGATGGACACATGGTCGCTCTCTCTCCGTCCTCCTGGCCCCGCAGTGCCCTGCACCCCTCCAGCCTGTCCCATCCCAGGAACAGGCCCTTTCCAGCCAGGCAGGGCCGGCTCTGGCCTTGGAGCCTCTTCCTTCACCCTTCTGGGCAGCCGGGGCTCTGAGGCCTGCCAGGGCCACTGCCAACATGAGAGAGCCCGGGGGGCCTCCAGAACCGGGGTGGGATCCCCTGCAGAGGATGGCAGCAGATGGAGACTTTTCGGTTAGGTGACTCCAGCTCACCTCTGCCACTGCCCCCCTCGGGGGCTGCTCTGGATGGACGAGAGCAAAGGGACATGTGCCAGCCCGGCTGCGAAACTCTGCCCTCCCCACCGGGTGGGCACCTCTGCCAGCAGTGCCTCTAGGTTCAAGGGGGGCCGCGGTGATGGTGCCGACACTCCATCTCTCTCCGCTTTCTCACAGGCAACTGCAAAGGAGCCGACACCAGCAGCGCCCACCCCCCGGGCAGCTGCCACCCTTCCCCAGGTGAGTGGTGGGAAGGGGCCCTTCCTGGCACAGCCTGCCCTGGGCTGAGCACCAGCCGCTCATGCAGGGGCAGGAGCAGAGCCGGGGCTCAAGGAGTATCCATACCAACCCTCCCCTTAATTGTCCTTCGACTGCTGTGAAGCTACCCATGCCAGCAGCCCCCCAGAGCCCCGCCAGGGCGGACCCCGCTGCTGCACGGGTACCAGGCCTCCTGCAGAGAGGGGAGCCGCTGCGGCTGTACCAGCAGAACGAGGGGGTTTCCAGTCCAGCCCTCCCCCCACTCTGCCACCCCAGATCTCCCTTGCTCTGCCCCGTGACCCCCTGAAGCCCAGCGGGGACGGGGCTGGCACTGCGCCCGGTCAGCGCCCACGGCACTCAAGGCTGTTTCCATCTCCTAGGCGACTGGTAACCTCTCGCAGTGCGTCTGCCCAGCCGTCCCCGGCCCCCCTGGGCCCCCTGGCCCAAAGGTAGGAAGGAAGGGGGCTGTGGGGGGCTGTGTTCTGGGGCACAGGGATGGGGCCCCCAGTGCGTTTGGGGTCCCCAGACCCTCGAGAGCTTGGCTTTGAAGGGTGCTGGGTTTTCAGAGGCTCTCTGGGGCCACACACACCCTTCCCCCTCCCCGGATTCAGGCCGTGGCTTTTTGAGGGGGTGTTTGATTACAGAACCCCCCGTTCCATCGTTAGCCGGAAAGCAGCGAGCACCATGGCCTGGGGGTGGCACATCCCCCTCCCCGCGCAGGCCGTCTGCCAGGCCTGAACCCGGCGCCACCGGGGGCCAGGCTAGCGTGGCTGCTGCGTGAGCAGGGGATGTGCCACCCCCAGGCCATGGTGCTCGCTGGCGTGGGACAGACCCACGCCGGGCTGTGCCCGCTCCTGCCCCTCTCTCTGGGACCAACAGAGGAACGGGACCCCCTCGAGCGCTGGCGGCTCCCGAGCGGGTTCCAACGTGGACAGAGCCGGTTCCCAGTGGTGCGGGGTGGGGGCTGGAGGGCGGGGGCGGCAGCACGCGGACCAGTCCGCCAGGGGCTCAGCCCATCCACCGCGTATCTTCACCCCAACAGGGAGAAAAAGGAGAGCAGGGGCCCCCGGGGGAAAGAGGCCTGCCGGGATTCTCTGGGGAGCGAGGCCAGGCGGGGAGCCCAGGGCAGCCTGGCCTCCAGGGGCCGCCCGGTCTCCCTGGGCCTCCAGGCGTGCCGGGGCTGGCAGCTGGCACCGAAGGGCCGGAGGGATCTGAGAACGAGGTGAGGGCAGGATGGGGTGTCTGGGGTTTCAGCCTGCTGGGGGGGGGCCTCGGGAGTTCTGGGGCTTGGGGAAGTGAGAGGGAGAGCAGAGACCACGTGGGAGGGGAGAGCTGGGGGGCGGCCAGCTGGATCAGGGCCAACTTATCCTTAATCTGCCTGCAAAGTCCCAGCGGGGGCCGCAGTGGGACAGGGGCCAGTGTGGGAGGTGGGGCAGAGCAGGGGCAGTAGGGGTGGAGCAGGGCAGGGGCCGTGGGGGCAGGGCAGAGGCCGTGGGGGTGGAGCAGGGCCACGGGAGCAGGGCCTCAGGGGCAGAGCCGTGGGGCCAGTGTGGAAGAGGAGGGGGCTGCAATGGGCGCAAAGCAGGTGCAATGGGCGATGGGGAGGCTGGCATCACCGAAGTGGCTCTGCGGTATCTCTTCTCTCTCCTGCCAGCTGACAAAGCAGCCGCTCATGCCCAGCGTGGCAGGGCCACCTGGACCCCAGGGTTTGCCCGGCTACCAAGGGCCTCCAGGCCCCCAAGGCTACCCAGGACATGAAGGCATCCAAGGCCCCCCTGGACCGCCAGGCCGTGAAGGGCAGCAAGGACCTCCTGGCCCTCCAGGGCCACTTGGGGCCCCAGGGCCGCCAGGCTTCCAAGGCCCCCCAGGGCCCGACGGCCCCCTCGGGCTTCCAGGACTCTCAGGGCCTCCAGGAGCTCCAGGGCGTGAAGGGCCCCCAGGTCCTGCGGGGCCTGTGCCACCACCAGGAAACCCGGGGCCTGCCGGAGAGCCAGGATACCCCGGGCCAAAGGTAACGAGCCATTCGGGCCAAGGGGGGCACAGGGTGTCACGGAGTGATGCTCTGGAACTGCTCCCTACGAAGCCAGGCAGGACTCTGGGGAAGTCTCCTCTCTGGGAGCAGCCTGTCTGCAGGACACACAGCTCACCTGGCTTCCCCCTTCCTGGGTCTGACCTCGGAGCATTCAGCCTCCTCTGCCCCTCCGTGCGCTTCCCACAGCGAGTCCGCCCAGGCGGGGTCCTGGGGCAGCCAGAGGGTCCTGCCCCCCAACTCCGCAGTCAGACGTGACTCTCAGCCAGCCAGGAAAACAGAGGTTTATTAGACGACAGGAACATGGTCTAAGACAGAGCTTGTAGGTGCAGAGAACAGGACCCCTCAGCTGGGTCCATTTTGGGGGGCAGTGAGCCAGACTACTACATCTGCCCTTCACTCCATGTCCTAGCCAGCCCCAAACTGAAACTCCCTCCAGCCCCTCCTCCTCTGGGCTTTGTCCCTTTCCCAGGCCAGGAGGTCACCTGGTTCCTTTGTTCTCCAACCCTTTAACTCTCACCTGGCAGGGGGGAAGGGCCCAGGCCATCAGTTGCCAGGAGACAGAGTGTCGGCCATTTATGTACCCTGGCCCTTTGCTCTGCAACAATTACACCCCCTTATCCCACCACCTAGAGACTTAAGAAATGCATAGGGGAAACTGAGGCACCCCTACAGTATTCAGAGGAAACATTAAGAACAGTCCCACTTCGTCACACAGGGCCATCACCAGGGCAGCATGGGAGGGCCTGGCCCAAGGCAGCAGGTGCCAAGCTGGACCCACCGTGGCAGCGCTGCTCAGACCAACGTGACAGTGGGTTGTCCCTGGAGTGGGGAGTGTGTTCTTGGCTATTTCACCCCCTGCGCTGTGTCCCTTCAGGGCGAGACAGGTGATCTTGGCCAGCCCGGCCCTCCAGGCAGCCCCGGCTTGATGGGAGAGAAGGGCTCCCTAGGTCCGCCCGGGCCCATGGGGCCACCAGGACCACCCGGGGAGAACAGGGTGAGTGGGCGTGAACTCGGTCGCGTCTCACCTGCCTGCCAGTGCCTGGAGCTCCCAGAGACACCCATGGGAGCATTGCTGTCATGCCAGGATTTGGGGGGTCCTTGGCCCTGTGTGGGGGGGCACAGGGGTTGCAATGGGGGGAGCTCACATGCTAGCAGCTGTGGCCATGAGTGGGGGATCCGGGACGGATATGTTTCACGGGCCCTTTGTGCTCATCTAAAAGGCGAGCCGAGTTGTGTGGGGTGGGTCTGGCCCGCCCCCCATGCCGTCACGCTGGGCGAGGGCTGTTGGAAAGGCCCAGACTGCCCCTCACAGCTGTGTTCTTCTCACTGCAGTGTGACCCCCACTCTTCAGGGCACCCCAGATGGCCTGGCCCACCGGGTCCCAAGGTGAGTATGTATAAGTACTGGCAGACAAGGGAGAGCGCCCCCTACTGAGCTCCCTGCCCCACTCCCTGCAGCACAGCGGCCCCTAGCACCGCACCGGACTACTAATAGCCCTTCCTGCAGCCTTGGTAATCCGTACGGGTAACCCGCCTCCCCCTCCTCCCCACACTGGTTGTTCTGAGCCACCCCACGTGGGCTCTGGGGCACAGAGGAAAGTCCGAAAGTCCATCTTCAGAACTGCAGCACTTGGCTCCCGCACCCCACCTGTGCCCCCCCAGCACGCGGCTCCCACCCTCGGTGGGAGATTTCCCAGGCATAACCCGCATGTTTGGAGGAGTCCGGGACAGTCCGGCCATGAGGTGTGCAAAGACAGGCAGAGATCACCGCCGGTGCAAGAGGGACCCTACCTCTGTCCCGTCACCCCCTGTTCTGTTCCTGGCCCAGTGGTACAACCCCCTAGTGCTGCTTTCCTTCCTCCGCTTTTAACCCTTCACTGGAGCTCCCTTTTGCTGTGCCCAAGAGACGTGCACGGGCTGTCAAATACTCCACTCTGGTCTGAGCACTGGGCTCCTGGCTCCAGCACCAACCCTGCCATGGGACCCCGGGCGAGCCACTCCAGTGCTCTGTGCCTCAGTTTCCCCGTGTGTATGAGAGGATGGCTCCCACTTCCCAGGATCAGTGGGGCTGAGCCAGTGGGGTCTGTGAACCCCACTGAGAGCCGGGGCTCTGATGGGACTGTCTCCTTTTTGTACAGGGTGAAAAGGGAGACCCCGGAGAGCAGGTGAGTAGCCATGGAAACAATTTCCAAAGCCGAGGGGCTAGTGCAGCGAGTCACAGTACCCCAGCTCCCCACATGCCTGGCCCCTGCCCTCCTGTGCCCAGTGGAGATCACGGCCCCTCTCTCTTTCTCTTTGCTGGCTCACCAGGGATGCCGCAGCTGTCCTGGGGAGGCCGGGGTCCTGCCAGGCCACCCTTTCTTCCCCAGCTCCAGGGGCCCGTATGGATCCTGGGTGCCACTGACATACCAAGAGGTTTGTCCAAAGTTGTTTGCGTGTTCTGGGGAGGGCTGTCAGTGCCACGAGGCCGGGGCATGGGGACTGTCTGTGGGCAGGGAAGGAGCCCCTCACCTGCCTCTGCCACACTGCAGCTGGATCCCCAGCTACTGGAGCCGACCCAGCACCCCTGCCTGGCCCATCGCCCCCACAACGGCCCAGCCAAGCCCCCGCAAGGCAAGGGGCATGGCATGGGCGCACCCAGCGAGTGCCACCCTTCCTGTGAGCCTGAGGCCAGGGGAGACGGACAGCCGAGCTAGGGAGTAAATGGGCTGGATGGACAACGAGCGTCGCTATATATCCAGGCCCCCTCCCCTGACCTGCACCCAGCCTGTCCACAGGAAACTCCCCCTGTTCTCTCTCTCCCTCTACAGAATGGCAAAGTAGAGACGGAGATTTACGGTGCAATCGTCCCCCATGTGAGTTGTGGCCTGGGTCTTGTCTCCACAGCCTGAGGGGCCCATGGGCTGGGACGGGCTCAGACCTTTCCTGCACTCCAGGGCCCGGCGCACCACGGACTCCGTGAGGCTGGGTGCTGCCCTGTTGTTTGCAGGAGGCCCCGGGGGAGGGGTTCCTGGGGGCTCGGAGATCCTAGACCGGGCAGGAAGCGGGGCACTGAGTGGAGGAATCCAGCTGGCTGGGGAGGAGAATAAGGCAGGGTTGAAGCAGGACCGTAAGAGAGCAGAGGGAGGGTGCCCAGTGAGCAGGACAGGGGAGGCTCTGGGGAAAAGCCAGGGGACAGGTGGGGACGGGAGGGCAGGGAGATGACAGGCAGGCCCTGGTCTGGTAGCACCCTCCTCCCTGGGACATGCAACACCAGCCCACTAACAGATCCATGGCCAATTCTGTGCTGATCTTTATTTCAGGGTCCCCCCGGCCACCCCGGAGCACCAGGCCCCCCCGGAGCACCAGGCCCCCCCGGCCCACCAGGCGTCCTCTACGTCAATGTAAGGATCCCGGCCGATGGCTGGGCATGCGTTTGCGCCCGTGCTCGGTTCCCGGACTCAATGCAAACCAGCCTGTCTTTGATTTCAGAGGGTTTATCCCATCCGCACCAAGCCGTTCTGCAAACAGCCGGTAAGACATGGGCCTCCTGGGCCCCCTGCCAGCCTCCCCTGCTGCTCACAGCGAGACCCAGGGCAGCAGTGGGATCGTGGAGGGACTAGGGACCCCAAGTCTTTGAGGCTGCTCAGCTCCTGCCTAGGGTGCCTGGGGCAGAGGGCAGGGCTGGTTCCTGTGGCAGGCTCTTCCCCTGACCGCCCCGGCCTGTGCTCTCTTGCGGCTCATGGCTCAGGCACTGTTTGGATCTGCTGCTCGTCCCCCTGTAAGCCCAGGGCCTGTTCAGCCAAGTGTGCAAATCACCCTTCGCCCCTCCTCGGGCTGGAAATACCCTGCCAGGGCGGCTCTCGCGCTTCCCCCCGGGGGGATGAGCTCGGGTAGCTATGGCTAGACAGGAGGAATGGCTTCTGCACCAGCCCCTCTCCCGCTCGCCATCCCAGCTGCCCTGAGATGGGCCCGTCTTGTCTGCGATGGTCTCGCACTGATAGATCCACGTTTACTTGTTTTTTCCAGGTGGCCCACAACACAGCTGGGATCTCAGGTAGGGACATTGCTCTCGGCATTTCAGGGGGGCCACAGACCAGATTTCAGGCCCCGCTAGCAGAGTAATGGACCCTCCTTGGCATCCCCACACCCGTCCTGCGCTCCCCTGGCCACTGACTCCCAGGGCACGTGGGCGGCACGTGAAGTGCTTCCAGGAGCCCACTGCAGAATATTTCCAGGGGAAGGTCTGTAGCTCTCTGAGCTGCCTCTGGGCTGACCCAAAGCCCTCCTGGAGTCAGTGGGTGTCTTTCCGCTGGCTCCCGTGAGCTCTGCCTCAGCGTCTCGGCGATGGTGCTGCCCACACACGGCCCCATGAGACAGCTGGGCTCACAAGCAAGGCCTTGTCCTGGTCTTACTGAGCCCAGGGTAGGCATTGCCCCTTGCCTGGCTGGGACCCTGCAGCCAGCTAGGAGTAGCTGTCAATGGGCAATCTCTGTCATCTCCTCCTGATCTCGAGAGGTCTCCCCCTCCCTGTGATGGGCGCTGCGTGAGGACCTCCCCTCTGGCTGAGTGCCGATGGCTCCCTCACACTGCATGCCCATCATCTCCAGCTTCAGGGCGGCCTTGGGGTTTGCTTTGGATTGAAAAAAATCTGGGAAACGGGAAGACCCAACCAGTGCCCCGCCCCACCCCTGCCAAGGAAGAGCCGGGAAGCGGCACCTTCCTTGAGTTCTTAGCGGGCCGCGCCCCTGCGAGAACCTCGCTGGCCATACCATGGTGTGACTGCTCGGGGCAGCAGGGTTCCAGCTCGGCTTCCCTGCCCAGCGGAGACAAGGGGTTCCTTTACTCCTTAGCCCCAGGGGCCCTTGGAATGGGGCTAGAGCAGGGCTCTCGGACGGAAAGGGCCCCTCTCTGTGCACACCAACCTAGATCCTGCCAGGAGGAGCCACGGGGTGGGTAGCGGGGAGCACGGGTCTGCTCTCCCCGGCCGGCCGGAGCCTTCGCTCAGGTGTGCCGAACCCACCCGTGCAGCGGGAGCCTGACGACTCTGTCTGCTGCTCTCTAGATGCTGAGTCACCTCAGAAGGACGTGCCTGACCCCCCGGCTGACTCCAGGGTGCGTATTGGACTTTGGCATCTTGTAGCATCCCTTGTCTTCCTTCGTGGCAGTGGCTTTCCATGCCCTGAGCAGCCAGGGGCAGGGGTGGCAGAGAAAGCTAGGACTGGCCAGCGCAAATGAGGAGACTCGTCCCTAAGGGCACCTCTACCACGTCCCAGGGACGTCAATCAGCTGCAGCAAACTGCCTCCATACACCCCTCAAACCGTGTGGCAAGCATGTTGGCACGCCCACATCCCGGGCATCATGGGGCTTCGAACGCATCCACTCCCTAGCGTCCAGCACCATTGGTGGGAGCTGGGGTTTCGGGTTATCTGCATGGGGGAGAAATCACTGGAGACAGCACTGGCCCCAAGCACAGGACCCGTCCCAGGTGTCGCAACCTGCTGCCAGAGCCGCTGATTGTGCTGGGGGCTGCTGTGCTGGATGGGTCTAGGACACTCCCGGCTGTTGCCAGCTTGGGGTGGTCCAAGTGGCTGATTGGTGGTGCCAGAGCAGGAACGGCCCAGCAGAGCCATGGCTAAGGGTGTTTCTGCCGTCTGGCCGCTAGCCTGTAACTGCTGCTCTCCCTCCCTCAGCATCACACCTGGGTCTTCAAGTCGAAGGAGCTGATGTTCAAATCCAGCTCGTCCATCCCAGAAGGGAGCCTGGTCTACGTCAGCGATGAGAACAGCGCCTTCATCAGAACCCCGAGAGGCTGGAGCAAGCTCCTGGTATGGGACCAGCCTATCAGGAAATGCCAGACTCCAGATGGCCAGGGCTGGGGTCTCTGGATCTCTAGCAATAGCTAATGCTTGGTGTTCCCATGGCACCTTTCCTTGGGTTCCCATGGCGCCTTTCACAGGAAACTGAGGCTCAGGGAGAGGAAGTGTGTTGCCCAAACTCATGCAACCTGTCAGTAGTGGAGAATAGAATCCCTGACATACAGTCCCTGAGATTTGGTATGAAATGGTCCGGTAGAAGCAAAGACAGCTTAGTGAGCTGTTCAATGTGTTTTCATTAATACACCTGCTTACAAGGAGTGTCCAGGAAGAAAATGAGTCAAGCCAAGGAGGAAAGGAAAAAAGATCACCAACTTTTGTAGAACTTCTCCAGGTTTCGGGGGGAATTCCCTGCTGACTTCTCTCCTGCCAGACACTAGGCTCTAAAAGGAAATGTCTGTTTTACTCAAAGATGTTAATTTCCAATAAGAGTCCAGTGGAAAATGGGGACAGGTTTCCCTTAAGGGAACCAAGTGTGAATAAAGCCACAGGACTAGATCAAGACCTAACACATCCCTCCCTCTCTCTCGTGATTTTGCTCAGCTGGAAGATTCGGATTCCATATTGGCTGGCGATGACCCTTCTGTGTCCACAGAACATCATCAGGTGAGGACTCACTCGTGACTAGTACATCTGACCACCACCGCTGACCTGTGTCACCAGAGAGGCCATGCTCGGAGATCCAGGCTATCTGCCCTTGTCTTCACTGTGGAGTTTAGCCACCAGCATTGTCACGTGGATGTGAACTCTGGGCTTGGACAGGGGGCACATGCAGAAGGCTCACACTAGTGCAATGGTTCTACACTAGGGTTTGCACCAGGGTCGCTCTCCCCATGTTGAACAGGTCTTGCACACCACGGAGTCAATTATTCCCTGGTGTGGGCAGCTCCAGCTCCATTGACTCCATGGAGTGCTGTCCACATCCAGCTGCGTCCTGAGTTCCTCTTACTCCAACCCAAAGTCCTGAGCACTGACAATGCAGAAATGGGACTCTTCAGCCAGCCGGCCCGGCCTGGCAAGCTGCTTTGCTTCTCAGCGCAGCCTGCCCGGGTCCCTGCAGGGCATGCTGAGCGCGGGAAGGGTGGGGAAATGGCTCTGCACCACGAGCGTGGCTGGTCTAGAATTCTCACCAGATGAGAAGCGCAACAGCTGCGGGGTGGCCACTCGCCGGAGGGGTTCAGGCCAGGGAAGGAAAGCGCAGGTGGCCTTTGCACCCCTCCCTTTCCCGAGAAGGGAGATGTGGGGCCGGAAGGAGGCAAGGAATGGGAGGGCCGGCCGCCTCGCCCAGCGCTGGGGCTAAGCGCTCTTGCTCCGGGGATACAGAAGCTCAGACACTGCAGCGACTGGGGGGACAGGTAGCGCGGGAGAGGCCATTCAGGGGTGGGAGCAGGAATGCAACACCGAGCTCAGAGTGGGATGGGCCCCTGGGAATTCATCCATTTCAAGGCCGCAAAGGAGAACTCTGACTCCCTGGTCTGCCCTGCTGTATAACACAGGCCTGAACCTCCCTCCATGGAATTCACGCTGCCATGGTAGCCTGGACGAGGGGCTGTGCTCGGCGGGGTCTGTGGAAAGCCCGTTAGTTGGACCCAGTGTGAGATCCGTGGGGCCGGGCCCTTGTCTCCGCCAGGCCTGTGACGTGCTGGGCACACCCGAGTCTGCTCCGAATCCCTTGAGGCTAACGCACTGTGTGTTTCCCAGGTCCCAAAGGAAGGGAGTCAAGCAGCCACCGGGATCCTGCCAACTAGCATCACCGCGAGGGTGCCTTCGGTAAGCCCCGGGATGGCCTTCCCCTGGGACCCGTTGGGCACCAACGAGGGATCCCTGGGACTCCTGGCTCCCCATCCTGATGCCTAGGTCCCGCCAGCAATGTGGAGGCAGCTTGCGGGAGGCGGGGTGTCACCCCAGGCTGATCCAAGCTGCAAAGGATCCCCCCGCAGCCCTGCCAGGGGCTGTGATGTAGGATCTGCAGGACCGAGCCCAGTGCCTGTCCAGCCGGCAGAGCTCTGGCCAACGGGCAGTTACCGTCTCTGCTTCGGGGACCAACGTGCAGCAGTGCTCAGTCCGCCCCAGAGACGCCGCCTTCGGCGCTGTGATCTCTCAGCGCCTGCAGGTGCTGCCCGAGACAGCACCGTTAGCACGAGGCTTCATGCCCTGGGCACCCCGTGTGGTTTACAGGCCCCAGAGCGTGCGACACCCTTGGGTGCTGGTGCCCTGCTGGAAGACAGAGCCGCTAGAGCGCCCCCCACCCCGCCCGCTCCCGCTAACCCCTCTGCTTTCTCAGCTCCGCCTGGTCGCGCTGAACTTCCCGCTGCCCGGCAATATGAACGGGCTCAGCGGCGCGGACCTGCAGTGCCACAGGCAGTCGCAGGAGGCCCAGCTGTCCAGCACCTTCCGGGCCTTTCTGTCATCACCCACGCAGAACCTGGTCTCCATCGTGAAAAGGACAGACAGAGCTCTGCCCGTCGTCAACCTGAAGGTGAGTAAGAAAGTCTGATCGCAGCAGCGTTGTTAGGGTGAGCGGCTGCAGCTGCTGGGTCCTTCGCTCATGCCCAGAGTTGGTGCTTAGGGGCCTCCAGGAAAATGGAGAAAAACCTTTCTCAGAGAATCCCAGAAGCTAAAACCCACGGAGCCATCTGGCCCTTCCCCCACAGCAGGACCGTGCCCTATGGCCTGTTCTCCCGGGCACTGTCTAGTGTCCACTGAGAATCCTTCACAGCCAGAGCCATCTCAGAGCCTGGCCCCTCAGCCTGAATGGACCCTGGTCACGCAGAGCAGCCCGTGCCTTCCGGCTTGTTTGCAGTAGAGACCGGTGCATGGGAGTCCCCAGGAATCCATCTGAACCTGGCCTGGTTCTGATCTGGAAACTCAGACCAGGGCTGGCCAATCCCTGGCCCGTGAGCCTGGCTCGCTGCCTGGCCGGCCCGGTACAAGATGAAATCTCTGTGATCGCTCGCACTCAGTCAACCTGATTCCAATGGCAGGGCCAGCTGCTGGCGAAGACCTGGAACTCCCTGTTCAGAGGTGACGGCGCCGCCCGCTTCAACTCGCTGCGCTTTCCCATCTACACCTTCGACGGCCGGAACATGCTGACGGATCCCAGCTGGTGAGCGCGGGAACAGGAGAGCGTAGCAGCGTGCGAGCGAACTCTGCGCCTGCCCGCAGCACAGAGGGGGGGTGTCGCTGGGGCAGTCGCTGCGGGGAGACCTTAGTGGGGAGGGGATGATGCAAAGAGGTCATTCCTAAGGGACCCTAATTGCCTGACGACCCCCACCCCCAGGTGCAGGATCCGCCCCAGGAGAGCCTTGTAGCAAAGGAGCTGGGGGTGAAAGGGTTTAAACCCTTCCCCTGTAAGTGGCACTTCCAGGAGCTTTGCACAGATTATGTTGGTTGGTTATCTTTGACTCTGTTGCATGCATACGAATTAGAACCCCAGGGCCGGGACTCTGTCCCTGGGGGCTGAAGTGCCTGGGAACCAATCAGAAGGGAAGATGTTGTTGCATTCGCCTGCCCCCAGCCCCCATAACCTCTGGAGGCAGGGGAGGCTGGGGCTGGCCTCTCAGCTGGGAGGGGAGGCTGTGTGCAGTCTAAGCAGCTCAAGGGTTAACCCCAAAGCTGAACTTTTCAAAAGCAGCCACTGATTTGGGGGCCCCAGCTTGAGCCACGTGCCTAGGACCGGGTGCGCCAAGCTCCCCTTGACATCCCCTGGAGGGTGGGCACCCAGCACCTCTGAAAATCAGGCCGAGTGGCTTTCTGCTGACCCTCACTGACCCCAGCCTGGCATTGTCTCTTCAGGGCTCACAAGGCAATCTGGCATGGCTCCAGCCAGCGTGGGCACCGAGCCCCGAAGGAGGACTGCCAAGGGTGGCGGGCCAGCCTAGCCGAGGGCTTTGCCTCTCCCCTGACCGAGGGGAAGCTCCTGGCTGAGCAGCGCCACAACTGCTCCGACTCCCTGGTTGTCCTGTGCATGGAGATCAGCTTCCTGTAGCTGCACATGTGGTGATGCGAGCAGCTAGGGGGGCCGTGGGCTGGTGATCCCACCATAGCTGGATACAACCAGGAGAGCCGAAGGTCACCCGCCAGCCCTGGGCTGCTCTTGGCTCCGGGGCTATTTCATCATTATCCCCCGTAGTGGAGCCAGCCTTGTACCCATAGCCAGAGGGGGCTATCCTTGACCCGGGGGGGGGTCCATATGTGTGGAATAGAGACCAATGGAGAGGCTACTGCGATGCCTCTCGAACTCAGAGCCATGCCACCACCAAGCCATCTCTCCGAGGCATTGGATCTAGTTAGCGCTAACCATGGGGCGTCCCCAGGAGAGGGGGCCATTCCCACAAACCAGTGCCCCATTGAGGGTCCAGGCATGCACTGCAGTGAGCACTGGGGTGCAGACGAGAGCTGGGTTTCTGGGCCAGTGTTCTCTGCACTGGGGCTGTTGGGCAGCTCCGCCAGGGACTCTCCGGAAGCTAAAAGCTCTTCTCCTGCTCCCAAGTAGGGGAAACCCACCCGAAGTGGTAGCTGTGCCTCCATGCCCCCTCATTCTGCCTCTGTCAACTCCCAGCCGCTCCCCCCTCCTGCCTCTGCCAGCTTGGGTTTGGGTTCCCAATAGGCAAATGCCCCCCACCCTCCAGCCCAGAGGCTCCGTCCCTAGCTCTGGCTTTTACCAGCTGCTGTTCCCGAAGCACTCAGCAGAGAGATGGGGGAAGGCAGGGACTGTGTGCTGGGGTTTTCGGTGTGTATATAGATAGACAGGCCTAATGCAGCCTGTTAATAGTTATCTTTTGGCTGACCAGCATCATGGCAATGTCGGGCTCTGCTAGCTCCAGAGAGATGGGTGTCGTTCAGGACTCTCGGCGGCCACGTGCTCAGCCTGTGAGCTGTGAAAACAACTGTGTGCTTTAGCGGGCAATAAACATGTTCAAAGTTTGGGGTTTGGGCCGGTATTTAAGCTCTGAGCATTTGGATTCTAATAGCGCCTAGCGCTCCCAGGCAGGATACAGACAGAACCAAGAGCTGGCTGCTGCCCCAAGGGCCTTGTATAGGGGGCAGATCTTCACGTGTTCAGTGCCCACCACTAGAGCCAGGTTTTCTCTGCTCCCTTGCCAGGGCTGTCTATGCTGCAGCCGGGAGTCAGCCTGGGTAGACAGACTTGCTCGAGCTCACATGTTAAAAACAGCAACGTGGACGTCTGGCTCAGCCTGGAGCATGGGCCCTGAAGCCTGGGGGTCAGCTGGACATGAGAGCCCTAGTGTCCGCAGCACCAGAACAGCCGCACTGCTATTTTTAGCTTGGTCCCCCCAGCGCAAGCCGGTCTGCGTGCCCTGCGAGATTTGGTCCCAGCTGCAGTGGACACGTACCTGGCAGCGCCTAGCAAAGGGACGGGTTTTCAGAAGCGCTCCGCAGCCAGCCAACTCCTGCTGCACTACCTGCACCCACGGTTCCAGGTCTGTTCGGCACGTGAGCCAACTGCAGCCGGGGATCTTCAGGAAGGCCAGAGCCTGCTTCTGAGGGCTGAGCTCTTGCAAATCTGGCCCATGAGGCAGGAGCTCAGGTGGCTCCAACAGTCAGCCGGGAGGCTGAGCTAACAGACACAGGAGCCTTCCACACCTCTTGCTTTGCAATGATTTCCTCACAGTGGCAGGCCCCTGGCGCAGGTTGGCTTTCAAGCCAGGCTTTCTCTTCTGCTAGAGATTTGCCACCCACAGGATTGCTTTTCCCTTCGCTCAGGCTGGGGGGGTCGTTCTCTGGCCCCAGCCAGGCTTTTGTGTTATGACCCCAGTAAGCTGAAGCAGGGCTAAGTGGTCTGTGCAATGAGTTGGGGGGGGCATGGGCCCTCCAGAAGTATCCTGATGTTATGGCCGCCAGGCTGGTGGGCTCAGACAAGGGATGCAGGGGAACGAAGAGCGACTGCTCCGGCCCCTGGAAGAAGTCTCTGTGGGCCAAGGCTGAGGTGCTGTGGCGGGGGGCAGTGAGTGGAGTTGGCACAGCTCTGCCCATGATGTGCCTCTTCTGGGGACAACCAGAGGATGTGATGCTGCTCCGTTCACCAGCAGCATAATGCAGCTTAGACTCTCCGGAATGAAAACAGGCTTGGCAGAGGTGCAGCCAACCTCCAGGGCTGTGCGAAGCAAAGGGTCAGCCCTCTGCAGAGCCCCGGAGGGCAGCCGCGGGCTCCTTGCCATCAGTAAACAGCCCTGCCCTTGCTGCAGCGTTGCCTTAAGCAGCCCTCCAGGCAGAGCAGGGGCCAGTACCGTCCTCCACCATGCTGGGGGGAGGGAGTGTCGTAATGCTTTACAATGACGTCTTCTGCCCAGTGGTTTTTATCTAATACCCTATAATCCGGTGGTTCTCAATTTATTTATTATTGTGGGCTGCATATGTGGCACCACATACAGTTGTAGCCCTCGACCACCCACCGCATGGGGCCGTCCGGATGCCCGCCCCGGACCCCTGCCATGTGGGGCTGGCCGGATGCCTGCCCCGGACCTCTGCTGCATGGGGCCGGGTGGCAGCCCCAGATCTTGCTGGGTCAGCTGGCAACCCTGGGGCTTGCGGTGCCAGCTAGCAGCCCTGACCCTGGACCCCGAATCCCAACCCCACCGTGCTGGGCAGCTGGGAACCCGGTCCCCACCACGCAGGCCAGCCTTTAGAACACAGCTGAGCTGGGCTCTCAGAGAGTGAAGCACCACTTGTGAACAGCTGGGTTTGAACCAGTAACTGGCGTCTGAACAACTGCCAAGGAGGTTTCCCTTCCAGGGCTCACAGTACTGCCAATAACCCTGGGGAGATGGCATAATCCAGTCTCATGATGTCACTGCAGTTGTGTCTATGACCTCGTGGAACTCTGGACTGCACAGAAAGACGGCCTCACTGTTTACATCCAAAAGGGCTGTTAACTGTCGCAGCACAGGAGGAAAGTCATCTCCCCTTGACCTCCAGCATCCCAAAGGACAGCGGATGGAGGCAGCAAGATGAGCGGACGGGGAGACTGCATGAGGAGAACTCCAGCAGCTCTCTGGAGAGGTTCCCAGGCAAGAGCAGATTTGCGATGCCATGGGTGTCTAAGGTTCAGTGTTAGTGGCCAAGGCAATGGGCTTCCCTGCATGTGTAAAGCCTGGTTAGTGCTTGCCAGTTCTCAGGGTAAAAGCTACCACAGAAACACAGGTCAGATTTGCCACTGCCGTACAGTCTCCCTTTGTGCTGGCCATGCTGCCACAAAGGAGCCAGAGAACAGGGGTGAGGTCCCTCTGTGCCTACCACCGGAGCAGGGGCCCTCTCCACAAGGCACCAGACTCTGTGCCACACCTGCAGAAGACCCCCACTCCCACCCCTTCCCAGCGCAGGGGGCAGGCTGGGGAGGCGTTGGAGGAGGGAAAGGGCAGATCAGGTATAGGAGAAGGGGTTGCTGGGGCAGCCCTATATCCCACTGATTCCTGGCTGCCACAAACTCAGAGGAGCTAAATTGTCCTAGTCTGTGCCGGGGGCTAAACTGACCCTCCAATACCTTCTGAACAGGGAAAATGCAGCCTACCTCTTATATGCCCTGGTGCTGGTGCCGGAATTAATTCCCAAGATAATAAATTAAGGGCCTTTTGACAGAAATGTGGGTAAATGTCCTGAACCTTCAGTCTGTACTTCGGGAAAACTCCCCTCGGTCCATGCAAAGACTGTGGGCAATCAGGACTGACACAGGATTTTTTATATTACCATTATATCTTATTTATTTAAACATTCCCCTGCCTTGTAAACAAGCCAAATATTACAAAGTTGTACTAGGTGAAAGTGCCTAAAAACAAACATGACCCTGATGACTTTGGTTTCACTGTCTAAACAGAGTAAAGTGCAAAAAGGAAACAATTAACTTAAAGGACAAAGCAGATTAGGGATGTTTTAAAAAAATTCTCTTTAACAGTAGAAGGTGTCCTGTTAATAAAGAGGCAAAGGAAGGAATTACTGCAGAATTTAAGGTCTCGCTCAAAAAAATAAAGCTTCCAGCCCTTACATATGAAAAGAAAATCTTCCAGACCGGACTGGGTTCTGCTGTCTTCCTGGGTCTGCGACCCATGTGCCTGGAACCCCACATCTCAACACAAAGAAGCCTAATAATGATGATCTAGAAGCCACAACCCTTAACTATGTCACTGCTGATCACATTAGCAGAAAGATCCAGCAAAAGAGCTGGTTGTGCTGCAGGTCCGTCGGAAAAAAAACATAAAGACGTGGGGCCCATCCTGGGGGCTAGAAAAATCTTTTGTTCCCTGCAGCTGATTCCCGCCCCCCAGGGCTTTGTCCAGTGCAGTGCCCGCCAGTGGATCTGGCCAGCCAGCAGGATCAGCGGCCGCCACCTCCCCTCCAAGCCGGTTCCTCTGCATCGCACCCCTGGGCCCCCCGACGCTCGCAGCGACTGTGGGGGGACGAGCATGGGGACGGCTTTGGCGAGGGGATGAGTCACACCAGCCCCCAGGCTGGGCCCCACTCGGGGGCATGGATCCCCCCAGGGGAGAGGGCAGAGTTCTGGGCCCCCCAGCTGGGCACACCGGCCTTGCCAGGCTGGAGAGGCCCAGACAGCACTAACTCCATGTGCCCCCCCTCATGCCACGTGGGAGCTCATGGAGAGGTCAAAGGTTGAGCCTGACCTTTGACCTCCCCATACCTCTGTGGCCGGAGGCCTAGCCCTCCTCCTGCTTCGTTGTTATTGGTTCAACCGCTTGCCAGTCACCCGGCTGTCCCAGCCGATTGGTGGAGTTTGAAAACCTTCCGCGCCTCTCTCCGGCTTCCTCGGCGTGTGAATGGCTGGTTTGAGCGGGCCGGCTTCCTGTGATTGGTGGGTGGTGGCCGCTCCTCGCCCACCGCTTGCACGCAGTCCGAGCGGCGATTGGTGGGAAGGCGCGGAGCTCAGCGAGCTGTGATTGGCCGAGGGCTTTGGGCGGGTTGGACGGAGGTTTGAAGGGCTCCTCGGGCTCAGACGTTAACGGAACGTCGGACAGAGCGCGCGGGACCGATCGAGCCGGGACCCCTCCCCCCCCGACACCGGGACTGAGGCGAGCCGGGACTCCCCCCCCACCCCGGGACTGAGGCGAATCGGGACCGATCGAGCCGGGACCGCCACCCACGATACCGACCCGGGACCGCCGCCAAGTCTTCGCCCCCCGGAGTCCCCGCCATGGAGCTGGACCAGTCCCTGTCGCCGCTGAGGGTGGGTCGGGGAAGCCTCACGCCCCTCCCCCCGGGACACCCCCCCCAACACCCCCTCCCTCCGGGATCCCTTCAGCGCCCCCCCCGGCCCCCCCTCACCCCCCCCCCCGCGCTCACCGTCGCACGCCCCCGGGGCCCGGCGCATCGGGCCCGTTGCGGTCCCAGCTGCACCGGGCTCGGGTCTCTGGCCCTGGCTAACTCGGGGGGTTTCTCTCTGGCCCCAACCAGCCCGTGGACGAGAACCCCAAAGTCGGCAAAGGGAAGAAGGAGGCGGCGGCGAAGAAGCGGCTGTCGGTGGAAAGAATCTACCAGAAGAAAACCCAGCTAGAGCACATCCTGCTCCGGCCCGACACCTACATCGGCTCCGTGGAGTTTGTCACCCAGGTAACAACGACAGGCCCAGGCCTGGCCTGGCGCGCTTCACCGGGATGTACCTGCCAGGAGATCCTGCTCCCCTCTGGGACTGGCAACCCTGGAGTGACTGAGGGCCTCTGTGCTGCATCCGTGCAGCGCCTGGCCCCTGGGGTTCGGTACAGCCCTGGGGCAGCCCCATGCAGGATCACAGAATCACAGAATATCAGGGCTGGAAGGGACCGCAGGAGGTCATCTCGTCCCACCCCCTGCTCAAAGCAGGACCGATCCCCAACTAAATCATCCCAGCCAGGGCTTTGTCAAGCCTGACCTTCAAAACCTCTAAGGAAGGAGATTCCACCACCTCCCTAGGTAACCCATTCCAGTGTTTCACCACCCTCCTAGTGAAAAAGTTTTTCCTAATATCCAACCTAAACCTCCCCCACTGCAACTTGAGACCATTACTCCTCCTTCTGTCATCTGCTACCACTGAGAACAGTCTAGATCCATCCTCTTTGGAACCCCCTTTCAGGTAGCTGAAAGCAGCTATCAAATCCCCCCTCATTCTTCTCTTCTGCAGACTAAACAATCCCAGTTCCCTCAGCCTCTCCTCATAAGTCATGTGTTCCAGTCCCATAATCATTTTTGCTGCCCTCCGCTGGACTCTTTCCAGTTTTTCCACATCTTTCTTGTAGTGTGGGGCCCAAAATTGGACACAGTACTCCAGATGAGGCCTCACCAGTGTCGAATAGAGGGGAATGATCACGTCCCTCAATCTGCTGGCAATGCCCCTACTTATACATCCCAAAATGCCATTGGCCTTCTTGGCAACAAGGGCACACTGCTGACTCACATCCAGCTTCTCGTCCACTGTAACCCCTAGGTCCTTTTCTGCAGAACTGCTACCTAGCCATTGGGTCCCTAGTCTGTAGCGGTGCATGGGATTCTTCCCTCCTAAGTGCAGGACTCTGCACTTGTCCTTGTTGAACCTCATCAGATTTCTTTTGGCCCAATCCTCCAATTTGTCTAGGTCCCTCTGTATCTATGGCGCGCCCCAAATGCGCATCCCCCGCTCTCCCTGCCCACACACTCCCCTGGTCTATAAACCATAAAGCTCTTACATGGGTTAGTGAGTATGACTGGAAATGGGCAAATAGTGCTCGCTTCAGACCGCTTTGTTTAACTTGAATGGCACGTTTTCCCTGGTCTTTTAGTACTGATCTCAGCTGATCGATGCATGTAGCTTGCTTGCATAGTCATGTTGCTATACATTAGAAAGAAATCACTGTACTAAATAGATCCTGTTCAGTGGTACTTAATTCCTGGACATGAATGGAAAATCATTAACATTTTAAACACAGTTGGCGAGCAATGTGGTTTTGGTATATAAATGGCAGATCAGGAAATCATGGTAAACCTAAAGACAGTGTTTCTTAACTTTATTTTCAGCAAATGTGGGTTTATGATGAAGACGAGGGCCTCAGCTGCAGAGATGTGAGTTTTGTGCCTGGGTTGTATAAAATCTTTGATGAAATCCTAGGTAAGTTGAGAGATGACATTTCAGTTGCTAGCAATTTATTCCACTGAAAACAAATTGTGGATTCTCTACGTGTTTACTAAGAATCTGTAACCAACATTTTCGTAACTTTTGCATCATTCGACCAGCTCTGTGGTTGATCAAATAATAACCATTGAATAGTTTGATAAATAATTGTGTTGGGTAAAAATGAGTGTAATGTATGATGGTAATTTAAGATAGTGTTTCTAAATTCTGAGGTCTTGAAAGGTGTCCTTTGAAAGAAAGTCACGTTATACTCTTAGTGTGACTCAACTGAAAACTGCCTCTTTAACATGGAAAATCTGTGAAGCCCCAGATGATTCTCAGCAGCCTCTCTTCCTGAATTTGTGTATTTGTTCTCTTGAATACTCTGAGTTTAATTTTGTTATAAGCAACTCAAATTTAAGTGTCTCATCTGAGAATGTAATTTGGTAAATTTACAATCCTTTCTCCATTTTAGTCAATGCTGCAGACAACAAGCAGAGGGATAAAAACATGTCCTGCATTAAAATTACAATTGATCCGTAAGTCTCATTTCATTTTTCAATGGTTTCCCATCTCCTCAGGTGCCAATATGGGGAAAAAGAAAAGGAGTACTTGTGGCACCTGAGAGACTAACAAATTTATATGAGCATAAGCTTTCGTGAGCTACAGCTCACTTCATCGGATGCATTCAGTGGAATATGGGGAAAGTAGCTCAGCATTCTGGGACTCAAGGATTTTCTCCTTCTGATGCTGTTCTATTAGAGTAGCATAAATAAAGAGAGCTATATGTTGTATCCCATTGTTTCTCAATGACTGGTCTGACCAGCGCTGGTCCCTGAGATCTCCCTGACACAGTTTAGGAATGCAGCAAGCCAGTCCCTGGTAAAAAAAAGATTGAGAAACACTGTTGTAGCTCACCCAACTTAGACCAAATGTAACTCTCCAGCTCATCAAATATCAACCAACTGTGAAAGCTTGTGTTTTCCCTAATCTGGTTCTCCCACAAAGTGGTGATTTCAGGTCAATTCTCTGCTTTTATTCTTTATTCTCTACCTATTTTGCCCTTTTCAATTTATTTCCCACACACACACCTTTTTCTCACAGAGCACAAATATTTGGCATGTTTAATGTCATCAACTGTGTCTGCACATCTCTGAGACTATGGGGATTTAGTTGACTTGTGCTCCCTCTGCCGACTGTTTCTGCAGTTGCTGAACAGAAACTTTGCTTCTGCCAAATGGTGGCTTTTTTCCCTCAGCAGCAGATGTGATTAAAAATATAGATTAGATACTTTGAATCCAAAGAATATTTCACACGAGATAAAAGTTTAAGGTTTTAGGCCTTAAGGCATTTGACAATTTTGCTAAGACTTTTTAGTAAAGTAAAAGCAGTAGCTGTAAATCAAGAGAATTTAAATGTGTGTTGCCAACTGACTTGGGCCCAGAAATCTGACCTATGTTAGTATTGCCTTGAAAGAGCATTTTAAAGCAGCCTTTTAAAAATGACCAATCTGCACTACTAGAATCCAAAGCTTGGTGTTTGCCTGTCATTGAAAAAATGAGTTTATTTCAAACATCTAAGAACGGGGAGTAGTATATAACTATGGCAAATAAAGAGCTCTTTGTTTTAGAGCCCCTTATGAACAAATTATCTACCAAAGGGATTTGTAAAACTTCATATGACATTTTTCATTCCACAAGTAACACAGTTCAGTCAATTTCACTTTTACAGGAAAACATTTTTCTTTCCAGGGAGAATAATACAATCAGTGTATGGAACAATGGGAAAGGTATTCCTGTTGTAGAACATAAAGTGGAGAAGGTCTATGTACCTGCTCTTATCTTTGGGCAGCTATTAACCTCCAGCAATTATGATGATGATGAAAAGAAAGTCACAGGTAGGAGATTGTCAGAAATTCCATATATTAGCCAGGAAAATATTTTTGTGCAGCCTGATCAGCCTAAGTGCGTTCACTGAACTACCCAAGTGTGAGTGAGCAAGAGTTGGCAGCAGAGAAGCAAAAGCTATCCAGATTTAGTTATCTGCTGCTTGTTCTGAGCAACAGTGAAACTCACAAGTCCTTTTCAAGTGTCACTGAACCACAAACTCAGTTTCTGCTGGGAGTCCTTTTCAGAGGGTTCTGAATGTTCAATTATAGAAGGCACTCTTCCAGTGAGCAGAGCCACTGCTCTTCTGGAGCAAGAGCTCTAAAACACAGCATCGTTGTCATTATCACTGCTGCTGCCCAGAAAGCAGTGGATTTCTTTCTCCTCAGTAGAGACAGGGTAGAAAGGAGGATCAAAAAAAAAATTGAAGGAAGAAGAATGGGAAACTCCTTTCAGACAACATTCAAAAATAATTTGAATAGAGCAATGGTTTTCAGCCTGTGGTGCATGGACCTCTGGGGGTCTGCAGACTGTCTAAGATTTCCAAAGGAGTCCACACCTCCATTTGAAATGTTTCAGGGGTCCACAAATGAAAAAAGGTTGAAAACCACTACAGTAGAGTGCTCCACCTTCTTGCTAATGTAGAAATGGAGGAGCTCCAAATTTATCAGAGACCTGCTGCCTATGAGCAGTACTAAAAATTGAGCTCCAGAGCCACATTAAAGGAAGTATCCAGTACCCCACTTTCCAGCAGATAATGTACTGTGATGCGGAAAAGGGCCAAATCCCTGTGAAGGATCAATATTCCAATGAAACATGGCTTTAAGATTACATACCAGGCGAACAGGGCAGCTTTGTGTTTTATCCCACATTTTGGTCATACCAAAGTGACCGAATTCCTATTAAAATACTCTACACTTTTTAAAGGGTTTATCATAAAAAGTAACATAACACAAGGATGATTGCTTTATAATTCCAGGTGGTCGAAATGGTTATGGGGCCAAATTGTGCAACATATTCAGTACCAAATTTACAGTGGAAACTGCGTGTCGTGAGTACAAGAAACTGTTTAAGCAGGTATGAATGATCTGCATGGCTTCAGTTGCTTATTTCAGTAGGGTGTAAATCTAGAGGAGTAGATTTTTGAATGCTTGCCTTCAATTTGCTCCCATAATATGCGGGTGCAATTTATATTATTTAGATCCAAGTGTCACAACTGGGGTAAATTTGGCCTACAGTCAGCCACTGTACTGACCTGTAAATTTAATTAAGTATTGTCTGAAAATCCCAAATCAGCTATTAGAGTAAGAATAAAGGGACCAGAAAAAAACAAATTTTCAGCATATAAGGGAGTTTTTCCCTAAATTGTTAAGCTTAGTAATAAATTCTACCTATGTTTTAAAAAATTCAGCTATCTACTCATGTATTTGAAATTTGCAACTTATCAAAGTTCTCTTCCCCAGACCTGGACGGACAATATGGGAAAGGCTGGTGAAATGAAACTGAAATACTTTGATGGAGAAGATTATACTTGTATCACTTTCCAACCTGATCTGTCTAAGTTTAAAATGACAAGTCTGGACAAGGACATTGTGGCACTGATGTCTCGAAGAGCGTATGATATTGCTGGGTGCACGAAAGATGTCAAAGTCTTCCTAAATGGAAAGAGGCTGCCCGTGAGTGACTGTTTCAAAAGCATTAATTCCTATATGTTTCCCTTCCACGTAAGCTGTGAGATTTGTGCCTAGATAATGCAAAAACTTAAAAAATATTATGCAGTGTGGGAGTGGAGTTCACGGGTGACTCTTCTGTGTACTCTGAGCAGGAGCATTTGAACTAATAAGCATTCATATGAACCTGTTGTCAACAAGCTGCCTGCATTTATCTCTGCAGGTGAAAGGATTCCGTAGTTATGTGGACCTCTACGTGAAGGACAAGGTAGATGAAACTGGTAATGCACTTAAAGTTATCCATGAGGAGGCAAATAATCGCTGGGAGGTGTGTTTAACTTTAAGTGAAAAAGGCTTCCAGCAAGTTAGCTTTGTCAACAGCATCGCCACCACAAAGGTAACTTTTTAACCACATTTAGACTAGCTAATGGTGGGGTTTGTTACTAATTGTGTTGTTTATCTTGGCATTTTTCATGTATATAATCAGTGAAAAATCGTTAATTTGCCTAATATGCAAAGGCTATATGTAGTTGCAATGCATATGGCTGGTGACTAAAACATACAAAATAGTCTCACCCTTTCCCTGAAGCTTGAGCTCATGTTTGGTCCTTTCTCTCTAGGGTGGCAGGCATGTTGACTATGTAGCAGACCAGATTGTAAATAAACTCATTGAAGTTGTGAAGAAGAAGAACAAAGGTGGGGTTGGAGTAAAGCCATTTCAGGTACAATCTCACGATTTGCATGGTGGAAAAACAAACCGCAGTGCTACTGTGAACTGAAACAACAATCTGTAGGATACTGTTTGTTACATTTATTTGATAAACCCAGCTTTTTTTAACTAAGTTAGGAAATACTGCAGGTAAAGTGCATTAAATAAAGAAGTCTCAGTTTCCAGTTTTAGTGAACTATCTGCTCTTTATTCAGCACCTGGGAAAAATAGCTTTGGCTGACACCCTCTGGAGTCAGAACACAAGAATGTGTTTAGGGCAGTCTACAGTGCACAGTGTATACAATGTATTTCAGTTTTAGTGTGCCCACTTAGAATTGAACTGCACTAGGAAAATGACTTGCTTGGAGAATATCTGTTTAGCAAAACAGCCGGTGATTTTCTTGACAATCCTAACAAATATAAAATCAATCATAAGTGTTCACTGGCTGTCTCAACTACTCGAATCTTAATTGGTACTGCTGTGAAAATGCCCTTTAATTCTGTTCAATCCTAGACATCTAGTAACATTTTAAAAAAAAAAAACCTTTACTGATTGGTAGTTGAGCAGATTCTACATTTCAGTGTGTGATGCTGGCAGACAGGAGTCAGGAAGCAGCTGGGAGCGACACTAGTAGAATGAGATGCATTTGTATGGGTTTGTCATGACTGTTAAATTTAATTACAGGTGAAGAACCACATGTGGGTTTTTGTGAACTCCTTGATTGAGAACCCAACCTTTGACTCTCAGACTAAGGAAAATATGACTCTGCAGGCAAAGAACTTTGGATCAACTTGCAAACTGAGTGAAAAATTCATCAAAGGTGTAAGTATTGAGGTGCAGCAATTACATGCTAGCTAGAGGCACCTGTGAAATTGCCTCTTAAATTAAATGTAGTGAATATAGTACCTATGAACTAATTTCAGTTAAATCAGTGAAAAGAATATAATTTAACATATCATGTCATGGTTAAGACAACTTCCACAATTGGCTCTTCTGTATTGCAGGCAGTCAGCTGTGGTATTGTGGAAAGTATTCTAAACTGGGTAAAGTTTAAAGCTCAGATCCAGCTGAATAAGAAGTGCTCAGCTGTGAAACACACCAGGATTAAGGGAATTCCTAAACTGGATGATGCCAATGATGCTGGTAAATGTTTTAGACCATTTCTAAGCACAGTCATTTCATTCAAGCACAGTAGCAAAGTCTTTATCGCAAACAAACGAGAAAAACCGTTTCCTATCCAGTCATGTCATCTACAGGAAATTATTTAAACTGAGAACAGAAAAACTGTGTGAAATATAGTTTATATTAAATTTTCTCTTCTCGAAATTATTGACTTTTTGGCAACAAGTGCCAACTGCTGTCCAAGTAAATCAATGTGCATGTTAAAATTACTCATTCCACAGGTAGCACGTTTCCTAAGAGTGTATAAATTCTGAGCTGACTTTTTTAATCAAGATGTTGATGAGAAATGAATTGCTTTTCTAGGTAGTAAGAATTCCACAGACTGTACACTTATCCTGACAGAAGGCGACTCAGCCAAAACACTGGCTGTTTCTGGTCTGGGAGTGGTTGGGAGAGACCGATACGGAGTATTCCCCCTTCGTGGAAAAATGCTCAACGTACGAGAAGCCTCTCATAAACAGGTTAGTGGGAATGCCTTTGGAAACAACTACTTCCGAAAGACATGGCATGCTTTAAGTGTAGTGAAATATGCTCTGAGCTGAGACTATTCCACTCTAGTTGGAAACCTAGTGTAATGTAACTATAGTAATGGCATCTTAAATAAATATTTGAGGCTATTCTCACCATCAACCTGTCTTGCTGATTAAGGAGCATCACTGACAGATTTAGAAAGTGAGTCCTATCTAGTGCTTTGCCTGAAGGATAGTAGCTGTGATATGGAGTGTGAAATCTGTTTGAAACGTCTTAGAGTAATTTAAGCGCTAGACATCAGTTTGAACAATAGTACATTTCAAAACAGAGGAAAGAGACTCAATGAGAAAACAAAGCACAATCAGCAGGGCCTGCCTGACCCAAAGCCTTTTCCTTTGTTTTTCTGAATTACATGAACTACCATGTTTCAGAGTAACAGCCCTGTTAGTGTTAGTATTCGCAAAAAGAAAAGGAGTACTTGTGGCACCTTAGAGATTAACCAATTTATTTGAGCATAAGCTTTCATGAGCTACAGCTCACTTCATCGGATGCATACTGTGGAAAATACAGAAGATGTTTTTATACACACAGACCATGAAAAAATGGGTGTTTATCACTACAAAAGGTTTTCTCTCCCCCCCACCCCACTCTCCTGCTGGTAATAGTTTATCTAAAGTGATCACTCTCCTTACAATGTGTATGATAATCAAGGTGGGCCATTTCCAGCACAAATCCAGGTTTAACAAGAACGTCTGAGGAAAAGTGGGGGGGGGGAAAGGAATAAACAAGGGGAAATAGGTTACTTTTTATAATGAATCAGCCATTCCCAGTCTCTATTCAAGCCTAAGTTAATTGTATCCAATTTACAAATTAATTCCAATTCAGCAGTCTCTCGTTGGAATCTGTTTTCGAAGTTTTTTTGTTGAAGGATAGTCACTTTGAGGTCAGAAATCGAGTGACCAGAGAGATTGAAGTGTTCTCCGACTGGTTTATGAATGTTATAATTCTTGACATCTGATTTGTGTCCATTTATTCTTTTACGTAGAGACTGTCCAGTTTGCCCAATGTACATGGCAGAGGGGCATTGCTGGCACATGATGGCATATATCACATTGGTAGATGTGCAGGTGAACGAGCCTCTGATAGTGTGGCTGATGTTATTAGGCTCTGTGATGGTGTCCCATGAACTACCATGTGTGTTCTGGAAAATAAGTCTTTTTCCGGTGCAATCTTTTTTCAGATAATGGAAAATGCTGAAATCAACAATATCATCAAGATTGTGGGTTTGCAGTATAAGAAGAACTATGACGATCAAGAATCTCTGAAGACCCTTCGTTATGGAAAAATTATGATTATGACAGATCAGGTTAGGTTCACTTAAAGACCAATATTCCTAAAATCAGAAAAATTACTAAATTACAAGAGAAAATATGGCTAGCAGATAAAGCAGGGTGGATCTGCATTGCTCCTATTAGCACTGTTTTACCTGACTCTGGTTATCCATGTGTTCTTATCACACTCTCTTAACAGTTTCCACTTTGTACTGGGGCTATCATACTTCCTTCTCATAACATGAAACAAAATAAAGCAGTGGGAAGTATTTTCACCCTCTGCTGCTGCTCTGTAGTGCTGAACTCTGTGCCAGGCAGATTGGGAAGTCTGGAAAGAGACTAGCCCCTGGATGCACTCTGACAGGTTTCAGAGTAGCAGCCGTGTTAGTCTGTATCTGCAAAAAGAAAAGCAGTACTTGTGGCACCTTAGAGACTAACAAATTTATTTAAGCATAAGCTTTCGTGAGCTACAGCTCACTGCACTCTGTGGCCAAGAATGATCTTCCAGCATTTTCCCCGTTTCTTGGTTAAGTTCCATGCTAAAATCTGGAGATCATAGTCTGTTTTCCAAATAGTCACACAGGTTGGTTTCCATGAGCTGGATCCCGGGAAATGCTGAGATTCAATGGGAGTTGAGGGTGCTAAACATCTCCCGAGGATTGGATCCTATATTGCTAAGCTGAGGAGCAGTTGCTTTCCAGCAGGCTTCTGGTTAAAATCTGCCTTCTGAAAAAACTGTTTCAGGATCAAGATGGTTCCCATATCAAAGGCTTGTTGATTAACTTCATCCATCACAACTGGCCATCTCTTCTAAGGCATCGTTTTCTGGAGGAATTTATTACTCCCATCATAAAGGTAAAAGGCTTCATAGATCGTAATCTAAACAAGTAGAGGAAAGTGTTAGTCTGGAGCTACATGTGGTTTCACGATTATAATTTTCATTCCCTCTAGGTTTCAAAAAACAAGGAGGAGTTTTCATTCTACAGCATTCCTGAGTTTGAAGAGTGGAAAAACAATACTCCAAATCACAAATCCTGGAAAACCAAGTACTACAAAGGTTTGTCATAAACCCTGTGTGGTAGTGCTTGGAGGCCAAGTAAGAGCTCTCTCATTAACAGATAAATATATACATGAGTGAAATATAAGTGTTCTAAGATAGCACAATAAACCACTTTGGAGATGTGCAAAGGCGAGCACCTAAAAACCCATGTTAAATGGGATGTCACTTAGTCTGTGTGTTCAGAAAAACATCTCTCCAAATGCAGCCATGATCCTGCAGGTATCCATTCTCCAGGGGTCAGTCCTATCTGCTTCGTTCACTGGATTTATTCTGGCTGTCCACAGTGCAGAGCCAGTGAGCTCTGTTTCCTTCAGCTCTGTACTGATGGCAGTGCACGCTGAATTCTGATTCCACAATCTTTTCATGCCAGTTGCCTGGTGCAGAACACAGCTGGCTGATCAGAAATTAGCGTCAGCCTGAAATACTAGCTTTTGGCATTTGTGGAGGTCATTGGTAGACTGTATGTATAACTTTTCTGCGGGTGACCTTCCGCTTAACTCTTGGATTTCATGATACCTTGCATTTGTGCACAAGTACCTTGCATTTTAAAGGTAGTTTGTTTTCATAAAGGCATCTTTGCAGCATGTCATCAAAAGTTTACAGGATATACCACGGAAGTTAGACTTGCTGAAATATTTCTTCAAACTGTAGCTTAAATTGTGCAAGATGTTATTTTGACTCACTGGTATTGGCTCTGCAGGTTTGGGTACCAGCACATCAAAAGAGGCTAAAGAGTACTTTGCAGATATGGCAAGACATCGAATTGGCTTCAAGTATTCTGGCCCAGAAGATGATGCTGCGATCACCCTGGTAACTAGGAATACCTGAATGAATTACTGACTTGTTACTACTTTTAGTATTCTGTTACTTAGTGTGCTGTGTTGTTTTCTGTTAACTTGGTCTGAGGCCTTTGCGCATGAGACAAAGTATCTTTGTTTCTGGGCTACAGTTCAGGTCCAACCAGTAGAATCTCATCTGTCCGCAGATCTCGGGGCCGAGAGCACTGTTTTACTAAAGACTTTTAAATGTAGCTCGTGAGAAACTAATCATTCGAGCCCCATTGACGGTTTCAGCCATAGTAGTAAATATTCCTTTAGGATCTTTCTACCCAGTCCCTGGCCTTTTTAATACGTTACTGTCAGATGGGATTCTGCAGCTTCACTGAAACAATAGTTCACCAGAACTCTGAACATGCCTCATTTTAATTGGGTGCTGATGCTCAGGCATACTTCTGATATCCTACCCAATACCATGAAGCAAGCTGTTCCAAAACATACAATTTATCTAGTTCTTTTTTGAACCCTGTTAGTGTCTTGGCCTTCACGACATCCTCTGGCAACGAGTACCACAGGCAGACTGTGTGTTGTGTGAAGAAAGACTTCCTTTTGTTTCTTTTAAACCTGCTGCCTATTCATTTCATTTGGTGACCTTAGTTCATGTGTTATGAGGAGTAAATAACACTTCCTTGTTAACTTGCTTCACACCAGTCATGATTTTATAGACCTCAATCATATCCCGTTAGTAGTCTTTTTGCCAAGCTGAAAAGTTCGTCTTATTAATCTCTTCTCACATGGCAGCTGTTCCATATCCCTAATCATTTTTGTTGCCCTTTTCTGTACCTTTTCCAGTATATTTTTTTTGAAATGGGATGACCAGCTCTGCACACGGTATTCAAGATGTGGGCATACCATGGATTTATAGAGGCAATATGATATTTTATAGCTTATTATTTATGCCTTCAGCTTTAGCTATGACTAAGAGTAAGTTATTGCATTTACTATGCTGTTAAGCCAGCCTGTTAGCAAGTGTTGGGCTTTGTTCTTCTGGTTCAGGCTCTCCTGCATACTGCTTTCATTGATAAGAGTAGTAGATAAGAGTGGGATTGCTCGTTTGGTCGTTTCTATTTCCTAAACACAAGAATTTAGGCCCAAATCCTCTCGTCCTTTCTAGCTCATTGGCACGGTTGATCTTCCCTGCAACGGATGACAGTATTCTGAGGTTCCTGTATGACGACAATACCATGCGGGGACGCCCAGTAGAAATGGTCTTAAACTTGACTCTTTTCATTTTGTGAATTTACAGGCCTTTAGCAAGAAGAAGATCGAGGAACGGAAGGAATGGCTGACTAATTTCATGGAAGGCAGAAGACAACGGAAGCTACATGGTCTGCCAGAGGTGAATGGTTTTAAATACGTTGAGGAACGCAGTTTCCTGTCTTTCCCTTTCCCCAGGACTGAGTGCAGTTTCATTTTGGTATATTAGAACAGTGTATAATATAGGTTCATGGAGCCGGCCAATAGGAGATAGGACAATTACTGGGATGTTTGCAGGATGCTACAGAGCAGCATCTTCCTGCCCACTCCTCTCAGCTGGTTTGTGTAGACTCAATGTCAACTGACCAGTGATTAAGTTGATTGGATGCAGAACGCTTACCCTGGGAATAGCTTTCTAAATAGAGAAGTGGTAAATTAAACTGGATTGTGGGAAGCGGAATTTCATTTTTATAGTGATGGCAGGAAGCATTTGAAAATGGCAGCACTACAGTTGGATTCAACTGGCTATATAAAACAGACTTTTGTTGGAGCAAGGCCATCTTACTATGACAGAAGATGTGGGTACGAGCTCTTTAAGGCAGTGTTTCCAAAACTTGGGACATCTCTTGTTCAGAGAAAGCCCCTGGCGGGCTGGGCTGGTTTGTTTACCTGCCGCGTCCGCAGGTTTGGCCGATCGTGGCTTCCACTGGCCGCGGTTCGGTGCTCTAGGCCAATGGGGGCTGCCAGAAGTGGTGGCCGGTACATCCCTCGGCCTGCGCTGCTTCCCACAGCCCCCATTGGCCTGCAGAGGCGAACCGCGGCCAGTGGGAGCCGCGATCGGCCAAACCTGCGGACGCGGCAGGTAAACAAACCAGCCCAGCCGCCAGGGGCTTTCCCTGAACAAGGGGCATCCCAAGTTTGGGAACCACTGCTCTAAGGCAATGTTAAATCTTTTTTTTGTCCTTAGGATTTTGTGTATGGGAAATCCACTAGTTATCTGACATACAATGACTTCATTCACAAAGAGCTGGTCCTGTTCTCAAACTCCGATAATGAGAGATCCATTCCGTCCCTGGTTGATGGTAAGTTACTCCTAGATGGTAGGGTTTTTAGTATGTTCTGCCAAGAACTTAGTATTTGAATACTTGCATGACTATCAGGGAAGCAATATATAGTCTGTTGGCTTGAGTTTGGGACTGAGAGTCTGGAGTTCTGGGTTCTGGTCTCAGATCTGGAGTTGAATCTTTTATATCCATGGGCAAGTCTTAGTCTGACTAATACCCACCTCTTGGGGCGGGGGAAGTGCATAAATAACTTGGGGGGCCTCAGCTGAAAGGCATTGTAAGTGCACAGTATTGTACTGATCACTAAGGCAAATGTCATTTTCCCAATAAAGGTTTGAAACCAGGTCAAAGGAAGGTTCTGTTCACGTGTTTCAAACGAAATGACAAACGGGAAGTGAAGGTTGCTCAGTTGGCTGGTTCTGTAGCTGAGATGTCCTCCTACCATCATGGTGAGGTAAGAACCTACCCTGCACAATATTGAGGGGAAAATTCTTGACTCCATACTCAAGAAACTCCTAGCGCGGGGGGAAATAGTGGAGGTAAAACTCCCAAACAGAATGGATACAAGTCAGTTTGCCTGGTTTTTGTGCATTAGACTCTGAATTTAACCCTACGTTGTTGGATCAGCTTACCCTGCTTGGGTATTCCGTCAGGTGCTGCCTCCATAAACTGGGCTAGTGACAACCAAGTGTGTTGTAACCGTGATACATGTAGGCTGAGAGTTTTTTCAAACATGCCTAATTCTCACTAAAGTGAATGGGAATTGGGCACTGAAATCCCCTAGGTGGCTTTGAAAATTTCAGCCTCAGTGCCTTGCAGCCGATCAGTGGCGAGGTGTACTGGAGCTAGCCACAGAGGAGGATGTCCATCCTGCTTTCCTGTTGGGCAGGGTGGGGATTAAACAGGCCTTCCTAGAACGGGTGAGGGGTTTTGATAGATGTTTCAGGGCAATCCCGGAAGTTTCCTCTGCCTCCTCAACTTGGGACAGATAAAGGAATGTCTGTTCCTAAGGATCTGAGATTTAAGTTTTGATAGTGGGAATCAGATATCTTGTTTCATCAGTTTCCATTCTTATTGGCTTGACTCTGCCATGCTGACCTTCCATGTTAGTCCTGCCTTTCCCTGTGCTTTGCATGACTTGATCATGCGACTCCGTCCTTTCCAAAAGGAATTTTGCACTCTACGGTTTCAATTTATGTTTTCATTGCAGGCATCACTGATGATGACCATTATTAATTTGGCTCAGAACTTTGTGGGAAGCAATAACCTTAACCTGCTACAGCCCATTGGTCAGTTCGGTACCAGGCTGCATGGTGGAAAAGACTCTGCCAGCCCTCGATACATCTTCACAATGCTCAGGTCAGTAGTATTGGCTTGTCAGATTAGCATTTGGCATGACTTAGACGGCTGCATTTGAAGATTGGACAGCAAGCACCTAGAATGAGAGACATTAATGATCAGAAGACATCCCTTTTTTAGCTCTGACATCAGGGCCTGTTCTTGCTACCCTTAACACTTCCTGCTTTTACTACTATCCCTTTTGTTATGTGTCAACATCCAAGTGAGACTTCTTTGGATTCACACTTCTTTGGATTCAAATCAGTTACACTCTGCTATTGCTTTCACAGAGAGGAGAAAGGAGTGAGATGAAACAGGGTTGGGAGCAGGGAGGTACAAGAGAGGAACAAGAACTGAGGAGCAGTTAAGAAATGAGGCTGTGCTTGTAGAGTTAAGCTTAGTGTCCTTGTGGAGGTGCCGTTGTCTCTCTGACCCTGTAGCACCTTCCATTACACTGTTGTAAATGTGTTCCTTGAGTTCATACATGATGGTTGCATTGACACAAGGTATCCTGTGGAACATGAAATCTTCCCAGAACTTCTGAATTTTGTACAGATCTTCGACATTTGGCCTGAGGTTCTGGGATTGCTCGTTTGGTCGTTTCTATTTCCTAAACACAAGAATTTAGGCCCAAATCCTCTCGTCCTTTCTAGCTCATTGGCACGGTTGATCTTCCCTGCAACGGATGACAGTATTCTGAGGTTCCTGTATGACGACAACCAGCGCGTAGAGCCAGAGTGGTATATGCCTATCATTCCTCTGGTACTGATAAACGGAGCAGAAGGTATTGGCACTGGCTGGTCCTCTAGGATCCCCAACTTTGATATCCGAGAAGTTGTGAATAATATTCGCCTCCTGATGGATGGAGAAGAGCCCTTGCCAATGGTAAGTGGAAATCAATTACAGCTCAGTTTTGGGATTCTCCACCAAATATTGGCGCATTTATCAAAGTATAAGCTGAACCCAGTGTTCTTTACTATTTAGCTTCCTAGTTACAAGAACTTCAAGGGTACAATAGATGAACTGGGACCAAATCAATACCTGATAAATGGGGAAGTGTCCATCCTGGATTCGACAACCATTGAGATCTCAGAGCTTCCAGTCAGAACATGGACACAGGTATGAAATGCTGAATTGTCCCCCGGAAAGTATCTTTTGTCCCAAAAAACCAAAAAGGGATGGCTGGTTGTCACGGAGTGTGGGGGAATCCAGGCCCTGCACCCCTCTTCCTGGGATTCACTGAGACTCTCAGCCAGCAAGTAAAACAGAAGGTTTATTGGACAACAGGAACACAGTCCAAAACAGAGCTTGTGGGTACAACCAGGACCCCTCAGTCAAGTCCTTCTGGGGGAGCAGGGAGCTTAGGCCCCAGCCCTGGGGTTCCCTGTGTTCCTCCACCCAGCCCCAAACTGAAAACTAAACCCTCCTAGCAGCTCTCTCCTGCAGCCTGTCTTCACATTCCTGGGCAGAGGTGTCACCTCCCCCTCCCCCTCCCGGCTCAGGTTACAGGCTCTCAGGTCTCCCATCCCCAGGGCACATTCCCAGGTCAACACTTCACCCCTCCCTGCTGCGTCACATTGTCACATCTCTCCCCCCTTCGAGACTGAACTAAATGGGGTCACTGTGACCAGTGACCTGGGGAAGTTCGGGGCCCCCTCTCCGGGACAGCGCATCCGCTATCAAGTTGGCACTTCCCTTCACGTGGACCACGTCCATGTCGTAATCCTGCAGGAGCAGGCTCCATCTCAGGAGTTTGGCATTGGCTCCTTTCATCTGGTGCAGCCAGGTCAGGGGAGAGTGGTCGGTGTACACGGTGAAGTGTCGCCCGAAGAGATAGGCTCTAGTTTCTTGAGGGCCCACACCATGGCCAGGCACTCCTTCTTGATGGCCATGTAGTGTTGCTCCCGGGGTAGCAACTTCTTGCTCAGGTACACGATGGGGTGTCTCTCCCCCTTTTCATCCTCCTGCATTAACACCGCCCCCAGTCCCGTGTCGGAGGCATTGGTGAACACCACAAAGGGCTTGTCAAAGTCTGGGTTTGCCAGAACTGGGCCACTGACCAGAGCCTCCTTCAGCGCCCAGAAAGCCTCCTGGCACTGCTCCATCCAGACCACCTTGTCTGGCTTCCCCTTCTTGCATAGCTCAGTGATGGGGGTGGCTAGGGCACTAAAGTGGGGCACAAATCTTCGGTAGTATCCTGCCATCCCAATAAAGGCTTGGACCCGCTTTTTGGTATGGGGAGCGGGCCAGTCTCTGATCACCTGCACCTTGGCCAGTTCCGGCTTTAGGCGGCCGCTCCCCACCCGATGGCCCAGGTAAGATACTTCAGCCATCCCCACCTTGCACTTCTCCGCTTTTACAGTCAGCCCAGCCCCCTGGAGTCGGTCCAGCACTTGTCTAACCTGGGACACGTGGTCCTCCCAGGTCTGGCTAAAGACACAGATGTCGTCAATATACGCCACGGCAAAACTCTCCATCCCCCTCAGTAGCTGGTCCACTAGGCGCTGGAAGGTGGCCGGCACTCCCTTGAGGCCGAAAGGCAGGGTCAGGAACTCATAGAGCCCCAGTGGGGTGATAAAGGCCGATTTCAGCCGGGCATCTGCATCCAGCGGCACTTGCCAGTAGCCCTTTGTAAGGTCCATGGTGGTAAGGTACCGAGCTCCTCCCAGCTTGTCTAGGAGCTCGTCAGGCCTGGGCATGGGGTAGGCATCAGATACAGTGATGGCATTGAGCTTCCGATAGTCCACACAGAACCGGACCGACCCGTCCTTTTTGGGGACCAGCACCACCAGCAAGGCCCAAGGGCTGGCCGATGGCTGGATCACCCCCAAAGCCAGCAGGTCCCGGACCTCTCTTTCCAGGTCGTGAGCAGTTTTCCCTGTGACTCGGAAGGGGGAGCATCTTATCGGCGGGTGCGACCCTGTCTGCACCCGGTGGACAGTCAGATTAGTGCGTCCAGGCTGGTTGGAAAACAGCTGTTGGTACGGATGCAGTACCCCCCTGACCTCAGCTTGCTGGGCAGGGGTTAGCTGATCCGAGAGGGGAATTGTTTCCAGGGGGGAACCAGCTCTGGTCCCAGGGAATAGATCTACTAAAGGGTCATCTCCCTGCTCCTCCCACTGTCCGCACATGGCCAACACCACATTCCCCCTGGCATAATATGGCTTCATCATATTCACATGGTACACCCGGCGGTGGTGCACCCGGTTCGACAGCTCCACCACATAGTTTACCTCATTGAGCTGCTTGACAACCTTGAAAGGGCCCTCCCAGGCGGCCTGTAGTTTATTCTTTCTCACAGGGATGAGAACCATCACCTGATCCCCGGTGGCATAGGCCCAGGCCCGCGCCGTGCAGTCATACCAGACCTTCTGCTTCCTCTGGGCTCTGGCCAGATTCTCCCTGGCCAGGCCCATGAGTTCAGCCAGTCTCTCTCGGAAGATCAGGACATACTCCACCACTGACTCTCCAGTGGGAGTGGCCTTCCCCTCCCACTCGTCTCTCATCAGGTCCAGGGGGCCCCTTACCCTCCTGCCATATAACAGTTCGAAAGGCGAAAATCCGGTAGACTCCTGGGGCACCTCCCTGTACGTGAACAGCAGGTGAGGTAAGTACTTGTCCCAATCCTGCGGGTGCTGGTTCATAAAGGTTTTCAGCATCATCTTTAGCGTCCCATTGAACCTCTCCACCAGCCCATTGGACTGGGGGTGATAAGCTGAGGCCCAGTCGTGCTGGACCCCACATTTCTCCCACAAGCACCGGAGCAGGGCCGACATGAAGTTGGAGCCTTGGTCTGTCAAGACGTCCTTGGGGAACCCCACTCAGCTGAAAATGGTCAGGAGCGCATCTGCCACGGTGTCAGCTTCAATGGAAGCTAAGGGCACTGCCTTGGGGTAGCGGGTGGCAAAATCTACCACCACCAGAATGTATTTCTTCCCCGACCGGGTCGTCTTGCTGAGAGGCCCCACGATGTCCATGGCCACCTTCTGGAAAGGCTCCTCTATGATGGGCAAAGGTCTCAAAGCCGCTTTCCCCTTGTCCCGGGCCTTCCCCACCCTCTGACAGGGGTCGCAGGATCGGCAATACTGCCGGACCGTGGTAAAGACCCCGGGCCAGTAAAAGTTCTGTAGCAACCTCTGCCGGGTGCGCCGGATTCCCTGGTGCCCTGCGAGGGGGATGTCATGGGCCAGGTACGGGAGCTTGCGGCGATACTTCTGGGGGACCACCAGCTGCCTCCTGATCCCACAGGACTCTACTTCCCTTGTGGGAGCCCATTCTCGGTACAGGAACCCCTTCTCCCACAGGAACCTCTCCTGGCAGCCTCTCTTCATGGTCCGTACCACACTGAGGTCGGCCAGGTCCCTGAGCTTCCGCAAGGAGGGATCTTTCCTCAACTCGGCCTGGAACTCAGCGGCTGGGGAAGGGATGGGGCCCGGTTCCCCCTCAGTGGCCAGGTCTGAGGCCTCAGCCTCTCTGAGCCGTGCCCCTCGGCGCTCCCTCCCCACCAGGGTAGGGTCCTGCGCCTCCCGTGTGGTACCCTCCCCAAGGTCAGGGTGCAGTGCCCCTCGCCGGCTCTGGCTACGGGTCACAACCAGGGCGGTCTGGGGCTTGCTTGGCCAGTCCTCTAGGTCTCCCCCCATCAAAACTTCAGTGGGCAAATGGTGGTGTACCCCCACATCCTTGGGGCCCTCGTTGGCCCCCCATTTCAGGTGTACCCTTGCCACGGGCACCTTAAATGGGGTTCTGCCCACCCGGGTCAGGTAGGTGTTGGGCACCACCCAATCTGGGGCCACCACCTCGGGCCGGGCCAGCGTCACCTCCGCGCCCGTATCCCAGTATCCATTGACCTTCCTCCCATCCACCTCCAGGGGAACAAGGCACTCTCTCCAGAGGGACAGCCCCGCGCCCACCCTGTAAACCGAGCACCCTGAGTCCAGAGCCTCCAGCCCTCTGGCGGAGCTGGCCTGGGGTGCTCTTCCCTCCTGCGCAGGTGGTAAACTGGTAGCCCCCCTTTCCTGGGTCGTCTGCCCCTCATCCAGCTGAGTCCCTACCCAGTTAACCCTGGGTAGGTTGGGTCTGCTCAGTTTGTCTCTGAGCCCGGGGCACTGGGCCCGTACGTGGCCTCTCTGGCCACAGTGATAGCAGCTCAGGTCACGTTGGTCCCCTCGAGCAGGTCGGAGGGGCCCGATGCCAGGCGTTCCCCTTGGGAGGGGGTTCTCCCTATTTCCCCGCTGGGTGGCCCCATGGTGACTCTCTCTCTGCATCGGGGGGGGCCTGTTCTTTTGGGACTCCTCCCGGCTACCCCCTGACCAACTGTTCACAAACTCGTCGGCCAGCTGCCCTGCGTGCTGGGGGTTCTCGAGCTTTTTGTCCACCAGCCACAGCCTCAGGTCGGAAGGGCACTGTTCATACAGTTGCTCCAGTACGATTAGGTCAAGCAGGTCCTCTTTAGCTTGGGCCCCCGCTGTCCACTTGCGGGCATATCCCTGCATCCTGTTGACCAGTTGTAGGTAGGTGACCTCAGGCATTTTACGCTGACTCCGGAACCTTCTCCGGTACATCTCGGGGGTCAGCCCAAACTCACAGAGCAGAGCCTGTTTGAACAGTTCATAGTCCCCTGCCTCCGCCCCTGTCATTCGGCTGTACACCTCCACGGCTTTGGGGTCCACTAAGGGGGTGAGGAACTGGAGCCTGTCTGCAGGGTCAACCCTATGCATCTCGCAGGCATTCTCAAAGGCCGTCAGGAAGCTATATATGTCCTCCCCCTCCTTCCGCTGGGCCAGGAAGCACTTATCAAAGCTCCTTGCAGCCTTGGGTCCCCCCTCACTCACCGCAGCCGGGGCCCCACTGCTCCTCAGCCTGGCCAGCTCCAGTTCATGCTGTCTTTTTCTCCTTCTCCTGACGCTCCCTCTCCTTCTCCTCCTGCTCATGTTGACGTTGTTTCTCCTTCTCCTCCTGCTCATGTTAACGTTTTTCATGATCCTCCAGCTCCCTCATTTTCATCTCCCTCTCCCACTCCAGCCGCATCCGCTCCAGGGATGGGGAGCTCCGCCGGGAGGATCCCCTGTTGGCTGCCGGGGTCAGGGTGCCCTCGGTATTCGCTGGGCTTCCCCCAACCCCTCCCCCAGGCTTAGGTAGGAAGGGTCTCGGGATGTCCTTGGCGGCAGTCTGACCCCTCCCAGCCCAGTCAGGCCCCAGGGCCCACGCTGCGTCCGCTGGGCGGCTTCCCTCACGGACAGGGATCAGGTCATCCAAGCGATCCCTCTCCTCCAGCTGGGCAATCAGCTGTTCCTTGGTGGACCTCCCGATGCGCAGCCCCCTCTGCCTGCACAGCTCCACCAGGTTGCTCTTAAGGCGTTTAGCATACATCTCCCTGCTGGCCACTCGCAGGCCGGGCAGCTTTCCACGGTTTCCAGGAAAAGCCCCTAGTGTGCCAGTTCTTCTTGAGGTCACCACCTCTTTGCCAGGGTCGAGCTGCAGACTCCTCCGCCCCTGGGACCGCTCGCTGCAATCCCCCGGGGGACCCTGTTACTGCAAAAGTCCTTCTCTCTGGTCACACACTCCCAGGGGTTAACCGCCCCCTGAAACTGTCTCTCTCTGAATCTTCAGCACGCCTGGTCCCCGTCAATCCCCCTTTGTTTTACTGTTCCCCAGTCACTTACTGCAGGAAGCGCCGTTCACGGGGTGCAGTACATCCCACCGCTGCCACCAGTTGTCACGGAGTGTGGGGGAGTCCAGGCCCTGCACCCCTCTTCCTGGGATTCAGCCAGCCAGTAAAACAGAAGGTTTATTGGACAACAGGAACACAGTCCAAAACAGAGCTTGTGGGTACAACCAGGACCCCTCAGTCAAGTCCTTCTGGGGGAGCAGGGAGCTTAGGCCCCAGCCCTGGGGTTCCCTGTGTTCCTCCACCCAGCCCCAAACTGAAAACTAAACCCTCCTAGCAGCTCTCTCCTGCAGCCTGTCTTCACATTCCTGGGCAGAGGTGTCCCCTTCCCCTCCCCCTCCTGGCTCAGGTTACAGGCTCTCAGGTCTCCATCCCCAGGGCACATTCCCAGGTCAACACTTCACCCTTCCCTGCTGCATCACATGGTCACACTGGTGTTCACAGCTTTGCTGCCTGGGAGAATGTAGAGTTGACTTGATTTAATTCTTTCCTCAGACCTATAAGGAGCAGGTGCTGGAGCCCATGTTGAATGGCACTGAGAAGACTCCACCACTAATAACGGACTATAGAGAATATCACACAGACACCACAGTCAAGTTTATAGTGAAGATGAGTGAACAAAAACTGGCTGAGGCAGAGGCAGCGGGGCTGCATAAGGTCTTCAAACTCCAAACAAATCTCACCTGCAACTCCATGGTACGTGCAGCTCTCTGCAAACAGGTTGTCACACGCAGTCTCTGATTGAAAGGAGTTTAACTGAAAAATCAAATTTTAGTCTCAAATGCGTGTAGCATTTTTGAGTGATGACAGGAAAGAGACTGCTGACAGCAAAAATATCCTCCCGGATGGAACCCAGTCACTTCATTGTTCTACCTTGCCTTTATGTTGCTATCTTAAAGTGCCATTCTATAAATATCTTTGGAAAGTCAGGGTGTGCCCTGGGATATCTGGGGCAGCATAAGGTGGTGTGGATTTGGTTGTCATACTAGAGGTGATCCTACCATCATCCACTGGACACCCCCATACTGTAACAATGCCAACACTGACATTAGCATTACATGATGGGGGTGACAATGTAATGTTATGATGTAACAGTTAGATCCCAAAGGGCAAAGTTTTAACCTTCAAACAGCCCCATGGGCCTGTAATATTTTTTCTAGGAGCTTTGAAATCCTAAAACTGCCTCTCCTGGTATAGTGGCTTACACAGAATCATAGAAAAGTTGGGCTGGGAGGGACCTCAAAGGTCATCTAGTCCAGTGGTTTTAAAACTTATTATTTTCTGGTGACCCAGTTGAAGAAAATTGTTGATGCCCACGACCCAGTGGAGCTCGGGATGAGGGGTTTGGAGTGTGGGAGGGGCTCGGGACTGGGGCAGAGAGTTGGGGTGAGGGCTCTCCCAGCTCTCATTGGCTGAACCAGTGCTCGGAGCAAGGGCAGTGTGTGGAGCCCCATGGCCCCCCCAACTAGGAGCCAGACCTGCTCCTGGCTGCTTCCGGGGTGCAGTGTGGTGTCAGAACAGGTAGGAACTAGCCTGCCTTAGCCAGGCAGCACTGCCGAGGGAACTTTTAACAGCCCGGTCGGCGGTACTGACGAGAGCCGTCACAACCCACTTGTCTTACATTCCATGACCCAACCACTGTGTCTAGTCTATCCCCGACAGTGAGGCAGGATTAAGTATACCTAGGTCATCCCTGATAGACATGCGTGCAAGCTGGAGTACTTTGTAAAATGACAGATGTTTTGATTTTGCTATGTTAATTATAAGACAAATGTGCACCTCAGCATTGTGGGAATTCAGTAGTTTTGAATGTCATCTTCTTGCAGTTATAACTAAGGCTTTGTTCTCTGCCCCAGGTTCTCTTTGACCCTGTAGGCTTTCTCAAGAAGTATGAGACTCCTCTGGATATTCTCAGAGAATTCTTTGACCTCCGACTCCAGTATTATAGTTTGAGAAAAGAGTGGCTTACAGGAATGCTGGGTGCAGAGTCTGCAAAACTCAACAACCAGGCTCGCTTCATCCTGGAGAAAATTGAGGGCATAATAGTGATCGGTATGTAGTCTCTGTGGTGGCTTTGCGTTCTAATCAAATGTCCTTTTTAAAGCCAGTTGCTCTCCTGTGGTCTCTTATCTATTCAACTTGCCTTTAATAACTCATGCCAGAGCGATCCTCCCTTTTTGATGAAATGCCACAGGAAGCCGCTTCAGTCTGCTTAGTCTTACTGAGCAGAGGATTCCAGTACGCATTACTCAAAATAGGATGTTACATAACTTTTGGATTGTTTATTCTGTTCAGAGGTTGAAAGATTTTCCAGCAATTGTTTAGCAAAAACAGCCCACCAACTTCTGACCTAGTTGGGCTAAAATTGAGCGTGGGTGGAAGTGGTAATATTTGCTTTTCTGTTTCTAGTCGGAGTGGATGATTCTTGAGCCCAAGTTTTTTTCCCTGTATTTCCAGGTTGAAGTTCAGTGTTATGTTCTGACTGGACTTACATTTGGAATCCTGGGGAGATGCAACAGCATTTGGGAGAATCATGAGCTAGGAACAGAAAACAGCTCTTCTGGGTCTCCCAAAACTCTTTGCCACCTCTATCCAAAAGGATGTTCTTTAGTGTGTGCACGTAACCAAATCCACTGAAGATGTACATAGATATATTTTCCTAAAGAGCAATGCTTCATAGTTTGTATCTAGGACCAACCTTGTTAAATGATTTTCTCATCCCCTGAAATGCACCGAATACAAATATGCAAAGTGCTCAGGCAGGTGCTCTTAACAAGCATTGTAGCAACTTGGTGGCCTGACAACTCTTCATGATCAGCCAGGGCTCTACATTTTAGTACAGCTGCAGGCTCATTTCACATATTACTCTGTGGCTCCTTTGTGGTGACGTTTGCAGTAGGGATGGAGAGACTATTCTGTAGAGCCCTGTGGGATGCTGAGTTGTTATAATCATGTTGAGCTAGTCTTTGACTCTTATCTGTGCCATCGGTGCTGGCCCAGGATCTTTCCCAACGTTACGATTTCATGGGTCAGTAAATGGTAAATGCAATTCCTATTCTCTAAGCCAGTGAAACACAAACGTCAGGGTTTCATTAACGGAAATGTCTGTTTACAGAAAACAAGCCCAAGAAGGAGTTAATTCAGGTACTTATCCAGAGAGGGTATGAATCGGATCCTGTGAAGGCCTGGAAAGAATCTCAGCAGAAGGTAACTTTTCCATCAACTTCTTTTCTCCAAATCAACCTGTCTATCTTCTGAATTGGCCCCATCACTTTAGTCTTGTCATTTGTTTTTTAAATCCTTGGGAGGTCTTCAGATACTAATGTGCTGTTCCTTTCTAGCACATAGGTTTAACTAGCAGGTGTGTTAGTGCATGGGGTCCTTTTGGGGAAAGCGAAACCAAATACAAGTTTTGTATTTTGTTCTGACGGTGATGAGGCCCCTTTCATTCTTGTGGCACTGAGTTCCATAGTCTAGGTTCAGCTGAGAAAGTTGTCTCAGAGCACAGTCCTCCTCTTTCTATGTAAACTTACTTATAGAAGTTGACTATTTAAATCTCTCTGTAGGGTGCAGAAGAGGAAGAGAGTGACAATGACCAGGATAACGAATCTGCTGCAGCCTCCGGCCCAGACTTCAACTACCTGCTAAACATGCCCCTCTGGTACCTGACTAAAGAGAAGAAAGATGAGCTCTGCAAACAGAGAGATAACAAAGTATGCTGATTGGTTCTGTTCTTCCAAAGCTAGAAAGGGAAGTAGTGTTTAAATTCAAATGAGCAACTAACGTTTTCTGATTGGCTCATTCTAGGAAACGGAGCTGGAAAACCTAAAACGCAAGAGTCCCTCAGATCTGTGGAAGGAAGACCTGGCTGCCTTTATTGAAGAACTTGAGGTATGTAGATGATCAGTGCAGACAGCTATAAGATCTTGATCTGTGTTGTTTCCATCACAGAAGCCTAAAGAATATAACTTGAATGTGCCATAGGAGCCTGATCTCTCCCTAGCAGAGGTGTAAGCCCCACCTGTATCCATTGTGCTGGGTAAGACAGGGTGTCCCTGCCCTGGGGCAAAGAGCTGGAACCAGCAGAGAGTCCAGCCAGGAACAGTGGCTGTTGGAAGGCAATGGGATGGGACTTTGGGACAGGTAAGGGAAAGCCAGAACTATGAAGTAGTCAGGGAAGGCCTGGAGCAGAAAGCTTGTTGAAAGAGGATACTGCAGACAGGAGGATGCACCTGAGTGGTCAGACTGTGTCCAGATTGTAGGCAGTACACGTGCAGCTTTGTACTGACCTGGCCTTTGTCCATTTCAGTTCTGGTTGCTCTGCTGTACGTTATTACCCATTCCTTGTATTCTCAGAGTAGTAACCGGAACTGCAGCTCTGGCTTAAATAGTACCTTGCAAATAGACAAATCTGTAGCAGTCTGTGGAAGCGTCACGTCATCAGATGATAGGAAATGCATCATTGAGTCATTAGAGCCTAGTCGTTCACTGAGTATCCGCAAAGGGTTGTTTTTCTTGGTAGAACAGGAATATTTTTCTTAAGCTCACTGTTTTGGTGTGGTTTTTTACAATCACCTCTGCAGGCTGTGGAAGCCAGAGAAAAACAGGATGAGCTGGGTGGGAGAGCTGGCAAAGCTCTCAAAGGGAAAGGGGGGAAACTAAAGGTGAAGAAGCTACAACTGGCTGAAGTTATGCCCTCGCCACATGGCAGAAGAGTTATCCCTCGAGTAACTGCAGAGATGAAGGCAGATGCGGAAAAGAAGACTAAAAAGAAAATAAAGGTAAAACAAAACACTTGAAAGGACTCTTAGCTGGGATCCTTCTTCATCCAGCCTTTCCTGTGAAATTGCAATTTTGGGTAGGTGAACATGACCCTGCACAGCAGTAGCCTGCTACGCTTCTGTGCAGAGTTTAGGGGTAAGCTTGGATGATGCTCTCCAGGCCTGCAGAGAGTAGAACCTGTCCCAGGAATCATTGGAAGACGTGTTTGAACTGGTGTAGTCCACTGAATAGGAATCCTGTAAGAGACAAGTGCTGCAGGCATGTTCACCCCTTTTGCATTTGTGTTTCCAGTGACATTATTTCTAGTCACTCAGTGTATCATTGCTGTGGATGTTAGAGTCCAGGGCAGAGTTTAAACCAGATTCGACATTTTCCTATGGCTACTTGTAGTTATACAATTCAGCCAATCCCCACGTACAAAAACAAATGATCCCTCACCTTTTGTTTGCCCTGGAGCTAATCTCATGACTCCTTCCCACACAGCCTATTCCCTCAAACAAATGTTCCAGTTAACCTGCACTCTGTTTTTAAACACACCCTGCTCAGTTCTGCATCCTTCCACACCCTTCCCGGGATGCCACTGGGACATAAAAAGGCAGCAAAGCTCTGGCAGATGGGCAGGGCAATGTTTGTTTTGTATTTAATGGTTGACTCTTGCTGTTTAGCAAACTCATCTGCTTTGAAGAATGATCACACCTGATTTGCTTTGGCTGCTCCTAACCAGACGAGCAGTTTATTGCTCCATGTACTGTAATGTGGTATTTAAAACTGCGAGTTCATCCCAGTAAAAATGCTAATCTTTTTTATCTGCATTCAGCCATTTTAAATGGGGAAGAACCAGGCGGAGCTCTCATGTCTCTTTGTATCTTTAGACTGAAAAAATGGAACTTGAGGAGGATCAAGAAGGAAACTCGTCAGAAGATAAGAAACCTGCAAATCTTAAACAAAGATTAGTAAAGAAATTTAAAACTGAGCCAGGTAAATATTTTGTACATGTAATCCCTTCAATGGAAAGCGAGGGCTGTTCCGAATTTGGTTGTATGAGCATGTCCGAGAATGGGAGGTGGAATCTGGGACCAGTATGCTCAAAAGAATTAGGTGAGGGATGTGCAAAATGATCACTGGCTGGAGGCACAACCAGAATGTCTCTCCTATGTTAAAGCCAGAGCCCACTCTGTTAAGTTTTTAACTTGGACTTCTGAGTGCACAATGCACATGTAGATTAGCTGATACCTCTGTGTGCATCCAACTCTCTCAGGTACTAAGAAACAGTCCACTTTGCCATTCAAGCCAATGAAGAAAGAGAAGAAACGAAATCCCTGGTCTGACTCAGAATCTGATTCAGAGTGTGATAGTGAGGTGGCCCCTCCGAGAGAGAGGCCGATTCGCCAGACAGCAGGTGAGCAATGCCACGTGGACCAAAATGGGCACTTAATGAAGGGTAAAATGGAACTTGAATCCTTAAGGCTTGGCTACACCAATTATAGAGGTCCCATAGTCAGATGATCCCAGCAAGAAGTAATTTTTAAGCTGACCATTTATTGTGTTACACACAACAGCTAGTTAATTTAATTATTCAGTCACACGTTGCAGCTCTGTCTGTCACACCTCTGGTGCACTGGGGCAAAAGTGAAGGGGTAGTAATCCTGAGCAACCCGAGAAATGTGGCTATTTTGTTTAACTGCAGCGTAACTATTTTATAAAATCAACTCTTTTGTTGGTTAGCAAGCCCAGATCTATGCCCATTACATTGGATTCTCTCACAGGCAGAACCTTCAACATTTAGGAAGATTTTTATGGCCAATTTTATCCCTTCTGTTGTAGGTAAAATATGACACAGATAATTGAGATACATGTTATAAAACCCACTAAAGAGGTCTGATGAATTGTACAGTTAGCAGATGAATCGCGTCTCTTTTACTTTGTTAGTAAAAACCAATTACACCTTGGATTCGGATTCGGATCTCACTGATGCAGATGGGACTCCTCAATCTCAGGAGGTCAGCGAAGAGGATGTTGTCTCAGAAGCACGCTCACCAGAGAAGTCTGTTCCCAAGGCCAGAGGGGCCCCCAAGTGAGGATCTTTCTGGATACAGTGCTTTAGAGCTGGGGTTTGCTGGGTTATACTCAGTGTTTTATATTGGATAAGAAGCTACATTTTTATTTTGTGAATTAATTGTTTAATATACATCCGTTCAGCAATGTGTCGTGGGGTTGTGTTCTAGGAAAACCAGTGAAAAGAAAGCTAAAGAAGAATCCAAACCACAGCAGGTGCAAAGTGCTATCTCTAGTAAGTATATGCCCTGAATGAGAGATCTTTGGTTTGCCTTAATACCCTAGACTGGTTTAAAGTGTGTGGGCACCCTATGGTGTTTCGATACAGACAAAGCAGAAAGGTTATAACAAATTGAAATATCTCCTTATTGTGAGATGTTATTAGGAAATTAGGAGAGCTGGCCTCAGGGAGCTGCTTTTATTCCAGTCTGGCTCTACAGGTCAAATCGACTTCATGATTAAGCCAGAACTGAAAGTGGATCTCGTTCTTACAGTTAGAGTTGATCAGAAATGAGCTCATTCCCATCTTCTATTTACAATCAGACTGAAATAGTAAGAGCCTGGCCTGTTGAATTCACTGTTGATTTTATTTACTCGAGTTCAAATCCAGGACACTGATTATGAAAATCTGAGTCAAACTTCTGCAGCTCCTTCTGTCTCTGCCCCTCTTGCTAAGCCTGGAAAAGCTGCACCCAGAAAACCTGCTGTGGGCAAGAAAACCACCAGTGCCACTAAGGGTAGGTGAAGTTCAGTCTTTCAGAGCTGCAGAAAATCATTTAAAGGTGTTTATTACTGGTTACTAATATATTTAGAAACAATGGTTTCTAACTTGCCATTTAGAGGCCAGAGTGTTGACTTGAGCTTTTAGTAGTTTTGAAAAGGATCTGGAGTTTATGGCAAAGGGCCTCTTTAGTCACGGTCCTTTTTAAGGAAAAATTCCATTTCTGGACATATTACTGTGTGCTCTTTCCATCTCTGCTTAATGATGCATGTGAGCCTAGAGCCCGGGTCACGTGCTTTTAGGATGAGCATCTGAATTTGGAAGCAAGAAAAGAGAAGGCTTCATAGAGGTCCCTCCATGTCTGTCCTGTGCATGAGGGAACCAGGCAGAGAAACAGGGGCATGTGACATCAGCACATTTCTGCTGGAAATGAAACTTGCAGGAAGCAAGTAACTAACCCAAAGGCTTAACTGCAGCTGTTGCTGTTTCAGATACGCAGCCTTCCATCATGGACATTCTAGCCAAGAAAAAGGCAGCACCCAAATCCTCCAAGACAGCAACAGCCAAGGCAGGAAGTTCAGACTCCAGTGTTGACACAGCAGTGCCCAGGAAACCGGCCCCCGCCAAGGGGAAGAAAACCACCACCAAAAGGAAGCCATGCTCAGACTCGGATTCAGATTCTGATTTTGGGTCAAAGCCTCCCAAGTCATTTGCAGTTAAGGTTCGTATTCTGCCCCGCACCAGGCACAGAGAGGTGTCCCTGGCCACGCCTGTTTTCAAGAAGGCAAGCGCTCATTCTGGGGCATGACAAGTGTAACTTCAGTCATTCTAGTGGAACGGAGGCTGTAGGAGCCCCCGTGTCAGACCTCTCCCTGCTGCTGGCCTTGGGGTGTGTGGCCAGAGGAAAGCAGGTGCATTTGGAATGCTGCTAAGCTGCACCAATCCCAAAATGCTGTTTTGGTCCCGGGCATGAGCCTGGGTGCCAGCCCTGAGAGCAGGGGAGCAAAGGGCAGCGTTAGGCGGTTTGAGAACACATCCTTGTATATCCGACTTCCTCTGGCACTCCTTGGCCCTGGCTCTGTCCCAGTGACTAGAGAAGTGTCAGATTCTACATACCTGTTTGCTTTCTCCCCCAGAAATCCAAGGTGGAAGACGAGAGCTTTCATATTGACCTAGAATCCGACTTGGACAGCCCTGTGGCGCCTGCTCCCTGCACAAGGCCTGGGCGTGCCCGAAAGCCCATTCAGTACCTGGAAGAGTCCGAGGAGGAGATGTTTTGAGTTTTAATATGAAGATTTTAAAGTGCTGACCGTATTGATCTACAAACTCGTTCTTGGAGAGGAGCTCTCAGCAGGCGCTGTCGAGTCTCCCCAGAGAATTGCGGATCTCAGATCCAGGAAATGGTTTTATTGAATAATTAGTGCTTGCCCCAAAATGTGATGCTGCATGTGAGTGCCGATCTCATTTTCCCCCCGGGTTAGACCATTTCCATTTGTTGGAACAAAACCCCCTCCAGCAAGAATCAAGCAGCAGTAGCAGAGAATCCTATAGCCCGTTAGCTGGAGGAGCTAATTTCCCTGGCCTTTCATGGTCATTTTAGTGCAGAAGCAGACTTTTAAGCCCACCAAATATCTTACCCCTTCACGTATGTTCCCTCCTCTTTTGATTGTCTTAAAGAAGCTGTAGACATGTTTTACTGCAAGTCTCTAGGCTAAACAACCACAAGAGATTCAAAAATACAAGCTGCAAAGTGGGGCGAGACCCCTTGGTCAGAGGGAGGTTTTCTTGGTTTTACTTTTCTCGCTCCTTCACAATCTGTCATTTCGTCCAAGCTCCACTTTGCTCTTTTGGTGGCCAACATTTTGCCACCTTCAGAATTTTCAGCCGTGACGCTTACGTCCGATTTGGAGCAACTTGCCCTGAGACGAAGGTGTGCGCGGCGCAGGCCGTGCCTTCTCCGCACTCTGTGTTCCCGCCTCCGTTGTGTTCAGCCCTGCAGGCGCTTCTTGGGTAAGAGCCCTTTGTCCCCAGGAATAAACTGCAACATTAAAATGCCTGTTGAGTGCTTGAGCCCGGTGCTGAGGGAGCGAGCGACCTTGGTGGAGTGGGGGCGTTGGTGATGAGGGAGCGCGGGGCTGGGGAGATGCCTTCAATACTGGCTACGGCCAAAGAAAATCCTTACCATTGAAAAGGAACACGTCAGAAGCAGGGTGGTCATTCCAGTGCCCCCATGGCAGACTGGCCATTAGGTTCCTGTGTCCCAGGTAGGGATATTAGCCGACTGCCACCTCAGTTAGTCCTGATGACAAGGGGCTTCCTGCTAACTTCTCCAGTGCCCAGCTGAGCAACGTGAGTGCAGTTTCTCTGTCAGGCCTGTTCACGCCACCCATTAGCTTGTCAGGGGTCTGAGTGCCTGGAGTCGGGCTGTCCAGGATACCAGCTTGAAGCCAGTTGCCACAGACATCTAGTGGCCAGGGTTTATGCAATCCAGGTGCCCACGCAGAAGGAGCTGGGAAGTGTGTCTTGTTCCTCTTCCCCGAAAAGGCATCCACTGGAGGATTTGCCCACTGTTTCTTTCAAGGGCTGATGTTCAATGTGTTTTTCCTAGAGCCAGTTCCATGGTGCTGAGTGGGACTGCTCAAGCGTTTGTCTCTGTAAATATTTTCTGTGTTTGTAACGTCCTGACGTTCTAACGGCCATTTTTGTATTTCTGTAATAAAGGATTTTTACACCAGTTTTGCTCAGTAATGCTGATATTTGTTTCAGGAAGGCATTGTCCCCACTGGTAACTGTGCTTCTGCTTTTGCCAAGATCCAAGTCTTGTCTTGGTTTACACTAACTGCTTGGACACACTGAATCACCTCAGAGAAGAGGCCTCAACCCCATCCACTGTCTCTAGGCAACAGGTCTAAATGGGGTCAGTGGCACTTGCCAATATTTGGTGCCTTGTGCTCTTCATAAGAGCAACATGCAAACGATGTCTTTGTTGCTTCTTTCCTGCAGTGAATTATCCAGCCTGACGCTGGCATGGTGGAAATGACCGAGGTCACAGGGGAGGGATAGCTCAGTGGTTTGAGCATTGGCCTGTTAAACCCAGGGTTATGAGTTCAATCCTGGAAGGGGCCATTTAGGGATCAGAGCAAAAATTGGGGATTGGTCCTGCTTTGAGCAGGGGGTAGGACTAGATGACCTCCTGAGGTCCCTTCCAACCCTGATATTCTATGATTCTAAAACGTCATTGGATCAAGTGGTCGTGGGCTCTGAAGAGAGTTGAATCCATGTTTAGACAAGTCCTTGGGGCAGACACCCAACGTTTGATTGGCCTGGAATGTGTCAAGTACCTCTCTGGTGCTGTAAAATTAACAAATTGTGTTGGATCAAAGGAGCAGATCGGGGGGAGAGTTGGGGTGTGATTCCTTGTGGAATGAAGGGGGCGCCCACAAAGGGAAGGGAGACCATTTTGGGAGGGGAGGGGCGAGTACCTTCTTTTATAACACTGGGTCTCTGCAAAGCCAAAGAGTTAATCACGGTGACTGAGCCCTTGAAATGCTTTTCCTCAGTGACATCAATGGGAGCATGTTCTCTCCCTGGAGCAGAGAAGATTGCAGCCCCTGGCACGGGGTGAACACTTTTCAAATATTTTCAGTTTTTTGCACAACTGGCAAAGACCCTCCAACCCTCACCCGCAAAGCTGAAGCCTGGCGTTTGTTAGAGGGGATTTCAGCACTTGTCCTGTTGGACAAGGATCGTTCTTGTGCACTGTAGCCAGGGGCGTCTTCACAGGGCAGCAACCCGAAGTCCAGCTGCTCTGCCATTGCGCCCTTTCTCCTCAGGTCTAACTTCAGGCAGCCTAACAATAAATCCTTTGGTAGGGCTGGAAGCTTCTTCCGGGGCTTGAAATGCAGGTGCAAGAGTGCCGGAGCGCCGCGTGAGAAAGGCCCTGCATGGCAGTTGGGAATTAGCCCAGTGTGGTGATTTCTCCAGCAGTGGGAGGCAGCTGGCCCCATGCCCAGCGCAGCTGGACAGTGTCAGGTGGCGCAGAGTCTGGAGGCTCAGCAGCTGGTTTTATGCCAGGCACGGGAGCCACCCTGGGCAGGGGCCTGGCACGTGTGGCTGCCCACTTCGCCGCCTCGCTCTTGGAAGAACGTAGCCGTCTGGGGGGGAACTTGGTGGCCAGGCAGATTCTGTACAAGTCGATACTTTACCCACGACGCTGCTGTGATTTCTCAGAAAGAAATGAGAGCCAGCCCGAAGCAGAGGGATTCACTTGACCTTGCCTGGTCTAGACTAGTGGTTCTGACAACAGTTCAACCGCTTCCCCAAGTCCAAGCTGCTCCGGTGGCTTTAAACAGGTGGCTGGCCAGGTAATGCCAGCGAGGTTTTCCCGCAGCGTGGGCCCGGCCCAGCCAAATCTGACATGTCCTGCAGGAGAGCCTCAGTTGCTCTGGGGTGCCACTAAGGACCTGCCTCCAGCTGGCATTCCCCAAGCACCGATTGCAGCAGCTTCACGTTCGACTGCCCCAACCGTCTGCAGCAGCAGCTCCTCAGGGTGTTTAATCAGCCACTTTCCTCCAAGCCTCCAGCCCCCCAAAAAGGGCCATTTAAACTGCTGCCCCCGTTTCCTGGGTTAGAGCCTAGGTGGCTGCAGGGGCCTGTCAGCAGCCTGGGACAGGGTCAGAGCTCAGCTGCTTTGGCCTTGTCTTTTCCTTAGCACCGCAGCTGCTCCGCGAGCTCCCCGGGGCAAAGGGAAAGGGATGTGCTGACAGTGCGTACCATCTAGTGGCTCAAACATGGCCCCGTTGAGAGTGGGACTGCTTGGGTTCCATTCATCTGTCTGACCTTAAAAAATCCCCGTGCCTCAGTTTCTCCCTGTTTAAAATGGAAAGATGCCGCCCAGGAGTGGGGTGCGAGGCTTCACGGTTTGTGCTTTGAGCTGAAAATTGCTGCGCACGCACAGTAGGGGTTGGAAGACAAGCCTGGGTCCACTGCTTTCCCCTAGCCCCCCTGGAATGCCTTCTCTCGGGGGATGGCCGCTTGTCTGCTGTGAAAGGCTGGTGCTGGCTGCAGTGAGCAGCAGAGGAAAGAGGAGGGCCGGATCCCAAAGGGGTCCTGTGACTGTCATGTCGGAAGTCAGTGGGCGATAGGCAGCTTGTGGTGAGCAGTGATCCGAGTCCGCCCAGGGCGGGGAGCAGCAGCACGAGGGTGGGGGGAGAACCAGAAGGCTGAACGGGTGCCAGGAGAGATAAGAGTTGTTATCACAGGCCTCTTGCAAGGGGAAATGCCAGCCCGACCAGCCCCCCATAGAAACACCACACCTAGAGCCTGCTCCTGCAGCTCAGCGAGCTCCTGGGGGGCAGGGGCTGAGCCTGGGGAGACTAGGCCAGTCTGCTCGGCGGTTGTGAGTGGAGGAGAGCAGGTGAGGGATGACAGGTCCAGCTCGTGTCCTCCAGGGTGGGTGGGACTGGCCATAAAGCGCGAAGGCCGCCAGGCGTGGCCGTGCCCCAGGTGTGCTTTACAAGGGACTGCCTTGGATTTTACTGCCATTCCTTGCAAGTGCCAAGGGCCTCACATGCCACTGATCAGCTGAGTGACCTTGGGCCCTGCCTTCGACTCCCCAGCCCGCTTGCTCCTCCCAGCCGTGCCTCTAGCTTGGGAACTCTCTGAGGCAGGGGCTGGCTCCACCCTGTGTGTGAAAGGGCCGTGTAAGGGGCCCAGATCTTACGTAACTAATAATTGTGTAACTACCCATGCTGCCAGCGCCCCGGGGCTGAGCCCCCCCGCTGGCCTTTTTCCTTCTCGTGCGCCAGTACGTGTAAGAAAGGTTTTGCTGTCCTGGTCGCACCTCGGTGAAGCCTCTGTACCCCACTGGGCTTCCCTGGGTGTTGCTGGCTGGTTCAGGGATTGCACCCAGGGAGCAGTTCTGCTGATGCCGAAGGAGGAGCAGGTCCAGCCTGTGTTGGGCTGGTTCTGCAGGGCTAGTAAGAGCCCATAGCCCCTGGCCCTAGCCGTTGGCGTCCAAGTGCACGGGGCGCTGGGCTTGTGGGTAAGGAAGGGCCAGTTTACGCAGTCGCTTTGCGGAGAAGAGCTGTGCTTAGAGGATGGGCCAGGCCCACAGTAGGTAGCCTGGCCACCAGTTCTGCTTTTCCAGGCCATGAGGAGCCAGCAACAGGTCTGCTGCTAAAAGGCCCCTTCTTGTAGCCAATCGCCCCCGCTGGATGCAGCTCAAGCTGAGGTTGCTCTGGGCCGGAGTCCCACATGCAAATCTCTGCACGCTGCCTCAGGGTGACAGATGCGAATCCCTCCCAGCGCTCGCTCGGGAAGTGGTGGCCCAAGACCCGTAGATTGCCTGCCACCCACGGGTGCTGCTGTCTGTTACCGGTGGTGGCGTTTTGGCGCTGGTGTGAATGCTGGGTGAGATCATGCAGATGGGTTAACAGATGTCATGGGTTTGTTGTACTCCAATCCCAGAATCCATCATGGGAGGCAACTAACGATATGCACCAGCAGGCATGCTGATTGGCGAGACCGCCCCATTGCCTTTGGCTGAACCATCCTGGCTACGTTATGCACTTCAGCATGTGGGTCACATCCTCTGCCTGCGTGTGTGTCCACCCATTTATCCCTGGCCAGGCTTTTAACCCAGGCCAGGCCGGAGTGCGAGGAGGGCCCAGGAGCCAGCAAGGGCTTGCGGGGAGCCGTATCAGTGGAAGTGAAGTGTTTATTGGAAGACAGTCAAGTGTGGAAAGCTCTGTCCGATTTTCCACTGCCGGGCTCTGGAGAGCGTCTCCGGCACGTCCCGTCTGAGGGGCCATTTAAGGAGCTTATTGTTAGAAAAGCTCCAGGCTCTGTATGCCACATGCCAAGCTCAGGGTTCGGAGCCTTGCTCTGGTTCTCCTTGAGCTTTGCAGGCACTAGGGTGAGGTCCTGCCCCCGTATACACGCTCTGGGTGGAGACAGCTAGCGTACGCTTTCCTCCCTTAGCTCCTGATTTGTGCCTTTTCCAGGGAAACTGGCCACAGTGCTGGAGGGTGTTCGAATGGTATTTAGCATTTTACAAACACTGACTACTTAATCTCCACAATCATGTTGATGGATTCGGGCTATTCCCCGTGGGGAAACTGAGTCACGGAGGGGCAAAGTGACTGGAGAGGAAAGAGTTGCTTTGGAAACACATCTGGTCAGAGGTGCTCAGACAGGTATGGCCAAGCAGGCTCGCTCTGCCAGAGATAACACTGGTTGCCCACTGGTTGCAAGTGGGGAAATTGAGGCACAGAGGAACGTAGCTTGCCCAAGGTTACAAAGTGAGTCAGTGGCAGAGCTGGGAATAGGACCCAGGAGTCCTGATTCATAGGACAGGAAGGGACCTTGAGAGGTCTCTAGTCCAGTCCCCTGCACTCACAGCAGGACTAAGTATTATCTCGATCATCCCTGACAGGCATTTCTCCAACCCGCTCTTAAAAATCTTCGAAGATGGAGATTCCACAACCTCCCTGGGCAATTTATTCCCGAGCGTAATCACTCTGACAGTGGGGAAGTTTTTCCCATCAGGAATCTGTATCTTGGGACGAGTGGCTGCAGGAGGGAACGCAGTGTACAAGGCTGCTATTCTGGGGTCATGGCCCGCAGGGCAGTGACTAAACGAGGGTCGTGCTGAACACGCTTTCCCAAGCGATGGCTCTGGCTCAGGGCGAAGCAGGGGCAGGCCGGGGGCTGGGAAAGGCCATGCAAAAGAGAAAGGGAAAGCAGCTGTTTATGCAGCGGAATAACCAGGCATTAGGAGCATTTCCTGTTTAGTAAATATAACGCAGGATAAACAATGGGGCCGCAGGAAAAACCTTCCGGGAAATCAGCCCATCTCCTAGCCAGGGGCCTGGGCTGAGATGCTCACGTAACCCCCATGCAATGGGACACAGGCCAGGCTAGGGCCACCACGTGGCACTGACCAGCCAGGTGCCCTGCAGCCAACCCAAGCAGGTCAAGCACTTGAGGCACACCTGGGAGAGAGGTGCCCCAGCCTCTGTGACCAGCCCCAGCCCCTTCTGCCCCACTCCCTCCGGCGAAGGCATGTGCTAGGCACTCAGCAAAGCGGTGTCCCTGCGGCTTCTAGCGCCTGGTCCAGGTGTGCGAAGTGGGGGGCCTTTGGGCTGCCCTGTGTCTCCCTGTCTTGCCATCCCCGCCCCTATGCTAGCCAAATGGACTAGGCAGTGACTAGCCATCTGTCAGTCATCTACTAGCCCCCTCCCGCCCAGTATTAACGCTGGCTCCCCTCGCTGCAGGAGCAGCCCCAAACCCAACATTTGCAAGGCAGCGCCATGGAATTAAACCTCCCTAGGCTGACATTGTGCTCTCGACCTGGCTGCGAGCTCAGACGCCAGCTGGGACAGGGCCATGTCGCAGGGCTCACTGGCAGGAGTCTGGACTCCTAATGCCCCCCTCCCCATCAGTCCCCGCTCACCCGGAGGGAACAGGCTCACTTCGTGGTCCTTTGTCACCCACTGGATTCCAAATCCCAGCCCCCAGCCCTGCTTTTTCAGTGGCCTTTTCGGGGCATCTGAATTAGTGCAGGACATGGTGCACCCCATGTGTGTGAGGTCAGTGCCACGTGGTGGGAATGGGAGCCACACAGCCCACAACATGGCCAGAACCCACAGTTACTACAAGGTACAGAACTGTTCATTCAATGTGTATTCCCTGCCCCCGGTCTCTGAGGTCAGCGGTAGCCCCATTTTACACAGGGGGAGACTGAGGCACAGAGAGGGTGACACGGCTGGCTCAGATTCACCCAGCCAGAGGGTGGGAGAGCCTGGAATAGAACCCAGGAGTCCTGGCCCCAATCCCCACCCCTGCTTTGACCCATTAGCCCCCCCACGCTACGCCCGGAGCTGGGCCTAGAACCGGAGAGTTCTGGCTCCATGCCCCCCCCCCCAGCTCTGACTACTCCAGCGGGGGCTTGGCTGCACGAAGGGAAACCCGGCCGGGGCGGGGGTGCTCCCACCCAGCGGGAAGAGGGCACGGAACCTGTCAGCTGGTGGGGAGGTGGCGCGGGGCTGGGCACCAGGGTGAGCCCCCACGTCTCAGACACAAAGCAGGGCCGTGTGCTAGGCAGCTCCGAGCTCTGTGTCCCTGGCACCAAGGAAGAACGCAGGGGGATGTGGCTGGAGGGCAGAGGGGGGGGGAATACCCCTATTCCCTTTGTGTCCGGACAATAACTGACCCAGCCCCAAAGGCGCTGATGCCCCTGGCATGGCGCCTTTCCACCAGTCTGGCCTTTGGTTCTCGGTTCCCCAGCCAAGGCCCTCAGGCTCCTGTCTCTGCATACGCCGGGCCAGCACCACCCCACAGCCTGAAAGAGCTGGCTAAGGACAGTCTAGGCTGCACTCTGGGGTCACTCCCCAGCCACAGTAGCATGGTGAGCGGCTACTAAACCCAGCTGCGGGCCGAACGCTGCGGGGCGGGAACCGCCAGGCCCAGCACATGCCAGGGGCTAGGTTTGGCAATTGTCCCTGCATATTGGACACAGCTGAGCATGGCACTGCAGTTTGGGCGTGTGGCCCTTGGCTGTCCTGGCCCCAGGGACCCCGGGAGTCCCGCCAGGCAGGTTCTCGCTGGGAAGGAAAGCGAAAGCAGCTGACATGCCGGCATGCAGCTGGAGCGCTGGGCGTGAACCCAGCAGAGGTCAAGATCCTGGGGCTCGGGTGCAGCCTTCCCATGGGGCAGGGGGCCGGTCACGGGCGTTCCTGAGCCAGCAAGACGCCAGTCTCAGCCCCGCCACATCCTGGTGCCCCGCCCAGAGCCTCCAGGAGCTAGGCCTGCAAGGCGCTGAGTGAGGGGATGCGGGGGGAAAGCTTGGCACCCAGCAGCACCCAGCAGGTAAGGGGGTGCTGGGCCCCGGGGGATTGTGGGGAATGGGAATGGGGCAGTTGAGGGAATCTGGGCCATTGGGGGGGGGGGTCAGAGGAGGGACTGAATTGGGGGCTGAGTGAGGGACCTACCCAGGGGATCCTGGCAAATGGGGTGCTGGGGCCCTGAGGGCTTCTGGGTGCAGGGAATGGGATGCTGGGGGCTGTCTCTGCCCTGGGTACAGTCTGAGCCCCCCCCCCGTCCCCTCGCTGTGCAGACCCGACCCCCCCCCCGCCCCAAAAAAAAACCTCGTTCCTTTTCTCAGCCCCTGGTCCCTCTTGCCCCATCCCCTGCTGCCTGCTTGGGGCGGGGGGGAGGGGGGAAGAAACGGTCCGTCCCTCTGCCCCAGCCACGGGACCTGGGATGGGGGGGGGTGCAGGCTTGGGGAGGGGGCTGGCAGGGCTGCCCCGGGGGGGGGCGGGCTTGGAGGAGGGGGCTGTGGGGCAGCCCCGGGGGGCGGGCTTGCGGGAGGGGGCTGGCCGGGCTGCCCCGCGCTGTCTCTTTAAGAGGCTCCAGGCGGAGCCGCGGGGAAAGTCCCGGGCCGGACAATGCGCGAGCCCCGGGCAGCCTGCGCCGAACCGGGTCCGGGACGCGGTCCCTGCACGAGCCCCCGCCTGCAGGTACCGGCCGGGCTGGGGCTGGGGCTGGGGCGCGCGGGGGGGGGGTGACTGCGCCCCCCAGGGGACAGCCCGGGGGCAGGGTGAGTCTGTCCCAAGCTGGGGTGGAGTGGGGGGCTGCCCCCCCCCAGGCAGGGAGCCCCACGGCTGGCACCACGCGTGACACAGCCCCTCCCCCCGTGACCTGGGGGCCACCCCTCCACTCCGGACGCTGCGCCCCAAAGCCCGGCTGGGGCAGGCTGGGGCCCCCCCAGGGCTGGAGGGACCGGCTGGGCACGGGGTCTGGCCCCTGCCACCCGGGCATCAATGACACCTGGGGTGAGTGGGCCACGAGCAGATCCTGGCCCGCGGGGGGGTCCCTGGCCCCCAGCCCCTGACTCACTGGACACTAGCAGGGCCCCCCACCATCCTCTCAGCCAGGCCCCATGGGGACAGGCCCTTTGCCCCTTGGTGCTGCAACGGGCACTGGCCAGATGGCAGGACCAGGACACCACAGCCGGGGGGGCTTGGCCTCCTCCAGCCCCTTGGCTTTAAATGGGGGAGCCTAGGCCAGCCTCTGCCCCAAGCCCCCCCAGCGACCGGCCCTGCGTGCCCAAGGAGACCAGTGCCCCATGACCATGGCCAGCGCAGTGCCGGGATGCCCGGGCTCATGGCCAGCAGCGGCTGCCTCCAAGAGTAGGAGGTTGGGCTTGGCTGAAGGCGGGTGATGTGTGGGGAGTGGAATCGCGTGTGGGGAGCAGAGGCCTGACCCGCATGTGGGCTGGGATCTGGGTCTTTCAGCCCCTGGCCCCGAGACCCCTTCCTGGCCCCCTACTGCTCTAGAGAAGCCGGTCCCAGCGGGGCAGCTCCCTGTGCCCAGAGCACCCCGGGCGGCCGCAGCTGGCAAACGGTGAGCCCGGCCCAGCCTCCCTGACCCACCTGCGCCCTGCACAGAGCTGAGCACCGCAGCCAGCCCCCAGCTCCTGTGTGGCCAGGGCTCTGGCGCTGCGGCTGGCTGGGGGCATCTTGGGCCCGGTACCACCGGGGGTCGGCTCGTGGGTGCAGCTCTCAGTCCGGGCGGCGAGGACCCGGGGTGGGGGGAGGAGCGCTGGCAGCTGGGGGTCGCTGCAGCCCCACAGAGGAGAACGGCCTTGACCCCCGAGGCGGGGTGCATAACCCCTGCGGCTGGCTTACGGCTTCCGGCTAAGGGGGGCTGTGTTTAGCAGGGGGTCTGTGTCCACGCTGTCAGCGGGGGGGCCCCTGGGTGCCCAGAGCGGGGAGCAGGTGGCAGCTCTAACTGGCGCTGTTCCCCTAGTGCGGCCCCGGCCCCAGCCCCGGCCCCAGCCATGGGCGAGTGGAGCTTCCTGAGCTCGCTGCTGGACGCCGTGCAGGAGCACTCGCCTATGGTGGGCCGGTTCTGGCTGGTGGTGATGCTGATCTTCCGCATCCTCATCCTGGCCACGGTGGGCAGCGACGTCTTCGAGGACGAGCAGGAGGAGTTCGCCTGCAACACGCTGCAGCCAGGCTGCAAGCAGGTCTGCTACGACAAGGCCTTCCCCATCTCCCACTACCGCTTCTGGGTCTTCCACATCGTGGTGCTGTCGGCCCCTGCCCTGCTCTTCGTCATGTACGCCATGCACCAGGGCGGCAAGCTGCGGCAGGGCCAGGAGGGCGGCCCCGCGGGCCCGCCCCGGCTGCAGCCCGGCCAGCGGGCCCACCACATCCGCACCTTCTACCTGGCCAACGTGGCCATGCGCATCCTGGCTGAGACCGGCTTCCTGGTGGGGCAGTGGCTGCTGTACGGGTTCCGCGTGGAGTCGCACTTCACCTGCGAGCGCTCGCCCTGCCCCCACACGGTGGACTGCTTCGTGTCCCGGCCCACCGAGAAAACCATCTTCATCCTCTTCTACTTCATGGTGGGCGTGGTCTCCACCCTGCTCAGCCTGCTGGAGCTGGCCCACCTGCTGGCCAAGGACAGGTGCCAGGGGCAGGAGGCCGCCAAGCCCCCGGCCACCTCCCACGAGCAGCAGGAAAACTGGTCCAACCAGGCGCACGAGCAGTGCCAGCACTTCCTGCCCCCGGGCGAGGGGGGCACCAAGGGGGCGGCCTGCAGCGTCCCCAACCACTACGAGCCCTCGGCCCTGTTCCGGCCCCAAGCCCCCTCCAAGGGCAGCATGGCCTCCCGGGCCGCGGCCAAGTCCGATTTGGTGGTCTAGGGCTCACGCTACAGCCCAGCTCCCATCTGTGCCAGTCACCGGGCCTTCCGCTTAGCAGGGTCACCGCGGCAACACCAGTGACCTGAGCGGGACGTTCTCAGCCCTGCTGCAGCTTCAGTGGCCCTGAGCAACCTTCCAGCCCGGGGCCCACAGTCCGTACCAGCCCCATACAGCCTGGCAGAGAGCTGCCCCCCTGCCTCGGGCGCACAGAGGACCCTGAGCCTAGGGCACAAAGCCCCTTATGCTACGAGCAGCAGGAAAGGAGCTGGCCAGACTACAAGGAGTGACAGTGTGGCCCAAGGCTTAGAGCATTGGGCTGGCACAGGGGAGAGCTGGGGGTCTCATTCCAGCTGGTGTAGGCGACCAGACGAGGGGCAATGAACTGACCCAGCCCCTCTGCCTGCTGCTCAGCCGGGGGACGGGACGGTTCCTGAAGACAGGAAGCTGGGTGGGGCGGGCAGGGATGGGGGGCTCTGGGGCCAGGCGAAATGGTGTGGCCAAATTTTATACATTTGTGTGAATAAACAGAAGAAAACTTTTTAATTAAAAAACCCGAGCCCAACCGGTGATTTGTGAGCGAGGTTGGTGCCGTGGCGTGAGCCGAACGGCAACTCGGTCCCACGGGGGGGGGACACGCTGCCCTGGGCTGGGGCCATGTTCTCCCTTCGTTTTCACACTTCGATTTGGAGCAGGAGCTAAATTCAACCTGTCCTGTCAGTGACACATTCCCTCTGCCTGAGCGCTCAGAGGCTCCACCCTGGCAGAGCTGGGCAAGGCCGGGCAGGGCTTGCTGCCCAGAACCGAGCCCTGGCAGCACTCACGGCTGTGGGGAGACCCTGGCAGTGCCCCGTGTTGGAACCAAATTCCAGGCCATCCCAGCGTGCCGTGTGGTAACGATTGTTCTGGCCACGCCGGGCATGCGGCTCCAGACGCCTGGGGCCTTAGCGGCGGCTGAGGGCCTGCGATGGCCGTGCATGGGGTGGAACCTGGTGTCAGACGTCAGCCCTACCCTGTGTGGGCTGGATACGGTGACAGAGGTGTGGGGGGAGCCCAGCAACAGAATAGCAGGGGGCTGCAGGTCAGGGTTGAGGGGCACCGGCAGGGGGTGTGCCAAGGTTCCCATTAATCGCTTGGTGCGTGGCCACGGGCCTGTGGCAGCCGCGGGCGCTGCAGTGGGGGGGGTCTCACGTTTTGGGAGGGCGTGTGTGGCTGTCTGGCTGACATGCAGGGGGCAGGGGCTGGCTATGTGCCAGGTTCCCCTTGTCTCCTGTTTCCTGTTGCAGGAGGGTGGCGCCACATCCAGAGGTTAATGGAAAAAAAGGTAGAAAAGAAAAACACCAACCCCCCTCCCGTGCCAGATCCTGCATCAGGGCCCCCCCATTAACCCTCTCATGGCTGCACCACTGCCCAAGCCAAGACTCCTGGGTTCTGTTCCCAGCTCTGCCCATGACGCACCATGGGGGAGGCTCTTGCTGTGCCTCAGTTTCCCCAGCTATAGTGCTGCAGGTGCCTGGGCGAGGCTGTATTAATTAGGGCTGTCAAGCAATTAAAAAAATTGTGATTAATTGCACGCTTAATCACACTGTTAAGAATAGAATGCCATTTATTTAAATATTTTTGGATGTTTTCTACATGTTCAAATATATTGACTTCAGTTACAACACAGAATACAAAGTGTACAGGGCTCACTCTCTATGTATTTTTGATTACAAGTACTTGCACTGTAAAAAAACAAAAGAAATAGTATTTTTCAGTTCACCTAATACAAGTACTGTGGTGCAATCTCTTTATCATGGAAGTCGAACTTACTAATATAGAATTATGTACAAAAAATAACTGCATTAAAAAGTAAAACAATGTAAAGCTTTAGAGCCTGCAAGTCCACTCAGGCCTACTTCTTGTTTAGCCAATCGCTCAGACAAACACGGTTGGTTACGTTTGCAGGAGATAATGCTGCCCGCTTCTTGTTCACAATGTCACCTGAAAGTGAGAACAGGCGTTCGCATGGCACTGTTGTAGCCGGCGTCGCAAGATAGTTACGTGCCGGATGCGCTAAAGATTCATACGTCCCTCGATGCTTCAAGCACCATTCCGGGGGACGTGCGTCCATGCTGATGACGGGTTCTGCTCGATAACAATCCAAAGCCGGGCAGACCGACGCAAGTTCATTTTCATCATCCGAGGGGAGATTTTCCTTTCGGGTGGTTCGGGTTCTGTAGTTTCCGCATGGGAGTGTTGCTCTTTTAAGACTTCTGACAGAGGGACGAGGCGTGGCACGTGCTGAGATTCTGGATGGCACTTCAGATTCTTAAAGTCTTAGGTCGAGTGCTGTAGCTATTTTTAGAAATCTCACATCGGTACCTTCTCTGCGTTTTCTCAAATCTGCAGTGACAGTGTTCTTCAATCAGACGGGCTGGGCCGTCATCCAAGACGGCGAAAACCCAAACTATACGGCAGAATGCGGGTAAACCAGAGCAGGGGACAGCCAAGTCTCCCTGAAGAAGTTCGGTCACAAATTTAATTACCGCATTAGTTTTTTAACGAGCGTCATCAGCATGGAAGCATGTCCTCTGGCATGGCGGCCGAAGCATGAAGGGGCGTACGAATGTTGAGCATCTCTGGCATGCGAAGACCTTGCAATGTTGGCTACAAAAGTGCCATGCGAACACCTGTTCTCACTTTCTGGTGACATTGTAAACAGGAAGCAGGCAGCTTCGTCTCCTGCAAATGTAAAACCCGTGTTTGTCTGAGCGATCGGCTGAACGAGAATAGGACTGGGTGGACTTGCAGGCTCTGAAGTTTTACATGGTTTTGTTTTTGAGTGCGGTTATGTAACAAAAAACCCCCAAATTTGTAAGTTGCACTCCAGGATAAAGAGGCTGCACTGCAGCACTTGTATGAGGTGAATTGAGAAGTATCCGTTTGATCTTTTACCGTGCAAAGCTCTGTAATAAAACCGAAGAGAAGGGGAGCACTGCGCAGTGTGTGTTCTGTGTTGTAACAGAGATCAGCATATTTGAAAATGTCGAAAAACATCCAAACTCTTCAGACAGCGCAGTTGGTATTCTACTACCAGGGCGATTAATCGCGAGACGTTTATTGACTCAATCGTGTGAGTGAACGGCAATTAATCGACAGCCCTAGTATTAATTCATCTGCTGGGGGGGCAGCTTTGGTGCCCCTGGTGCCCAGAGCAGCAGGCCCATGGGGCCGAGGATGCTTTAATTTAATAAGCCACAACCCTGAAAATGAGCAACCCGCCCCCCATCCCCGGGCAGGACCCGCCTGGCCCCAGCCCAGCACTGCCCTCAACACGCTGGGGCGCGCATCGGGAGCTGGCTCAGGCAGGTCCCGGTCTCCCCTCTGGGCAGCACCGTGCGGCCCCTGCCCGCACATGGGGGAATCGGCGCCTAGGGGTGCGCTCATCCAAGCGGATCCTACCCGTCCCCGGCGAACCAGGTCTGCCCAGCGCCCGCTGCCAGCCCAGCCAGTCTGAGCCTTACCCGCAGGGTCTGGCCAACGGCCCCAATGCCCAGCTGACACTCATGGCTCAGAGCCGCCCGTCCACCAGCCCCGGGACGCTACCCCCCCCCCCCGAACTCCCACCACAGTGTGTCTCTCAGGTGAGGGCAGCTGCTTTCCTGGACTCTGGGCTGTTGGTGCTTCTCGCCCGCCCCAGCCCAGGAATCTCCCCAAGCGAGACCCACCCCACCAGTTCTCGGCTGGTTGAGCTTGGCTTCACCCCCCCCCCCCCCCCAGCAGCCTAGGGTGTGACTGGCCTGGCTGTGTGGGGCACCCAGCTGGAGTCGGGCGGGGTGCGAGGAATACACCAACCGGGCCCCCGTGCTAGCAGAGCGGGGCGCTGCAACCCAGGCCCCTCCCTCCCACCCCCCCCCGCTACAGCCAGTGCCCCCCCCCATTCCCATTGCAGGGCAGACACTGCAAGGGGATGTGCGTGTGGCGGGGGAGGAGGACCGCCAGGGCCAGGGAAGCAGCAGACGTGACAGGGAGCTGGTATAACGAACGCCATCAGCCCCCAGCCTGGCCACCCCCCGGCCTGGCCTCCTGCCAGCCCCCATCTTCACCCCAGGACCCACACCTGATCGTCTGGGGCAGGCTCAGGGTGGGGGGAGCCAGGGCACTGGGGGGCTAACAGGGCAGCTGCGCCAATGCCAGGCTCAGCTCTGCCCCCCCCCCCCCGCCAAACCCCCGTGTGTAGCAGGAACAGGCCAAGCAGGTGAACAAGCAGCTACCTCCAGGCAGAGCCCCCCGGGCACTAAGCCACCCGGCCAGCCCCTCGTCTGCCCCCCATAGTGCCACCTGCCAGCCCTTCTATGTGCCCCCAGCAGATATCCGTGGAGGTCGCTGGTCCTCCCCCAGAGAAACACACTTCAAATCAAACAGCCCCCCCTGCCCGAGGCAGAGACTGACAGGCCGCGTCCAGTGCCCCCTAACTGGATTTCACAGGAATCAAGAACAGCCCAGTGGCATGGGGGGAGGAAAAATACCCCTGGGGCGGGAGCCTCTTTGGGTTTGTGTTTTTCTTCCTCTTTCAACTTCTCCCCAGAGATTCCAAAGCCAGGGCAATCTCAACAACAAAAAAATTTAATAATAATAAATTGTGTGGACCCCCGTCCCCCCCCAGCCCCCAGCCCCGCCCCCACTTCACATCCAGAACCGGGACCCCCCCCCCTTGCCAACCGCAGCACATCTCTAAAAACCCCTCCCGACTTTTACAAAGTTTTTAAAAGGTATTTATAGATATTTATAGCTATTTATAGATATATAATCTGGCTTTGTCTGGCTTTGCAAGGAATCGGCCTCTGGTTCCTGGGGGTGTTTCTGGGTTGACCTGACAAGCGAACTGGATTGTTGTTGGTTTTGCTGGTGACGACAGGTGTGTGTGTGTGTGTGGGGGGGGGAACGTGGTGGGGGTGCACGTGACGGCCACAATCAGCTGATCGATTTTGCTCATGAAAATTTTAAACAACAACAAACGTTTCCCAAACCGACCCACTCCCCCCAACCCCCCCGGAAACACTTGAAATGCAACTCAACCAAACGACACTTCATCTTCACATGGGTGCAGCGCCCCCCGGCCATGGGCCGGACCCCTGCGCCAGCGCGCTGGGGGGGCGAGTGGGGGGGAGCGGGGTGCTAGTTTGCTCCAACCTGGGTACGAACGTCAGTCGCTGGGGGTCTGTAAACCAGCCCCAGCCGATCCCAATGAGGGCTCCGTGCCCCCCGCAGAGCCAGCGGCCCCCTGGCAGTGCCCACGGGATCCACTTCTGATTCTACAGAGGAGTCCGTCACAAATCAACAGGGAAGCCACGGCCACGGCGTGTGCTGGTACGGACAGGAACGGGCTGGGGCCTAGGGCCCGGAGCGGGGGGTGGCCCGCGGCCGCGTCACCTCTTCCCCCTCCTCCTCGGCTTGCCATGCGGCCCTCGGGCCTGGCAGCAAAGAGCAAGAACGGCGTCCTGGCGCCGGCGCCGGCCGCGGCGTCACGGCGAGTGGGTGGCCGGGCTGCTTCTGTTGGAGCTGGGCGACAGGCTGGGGCTGCAGCTGCCGGGGGGCGGCGCCAGGCTGCTCACGCGGGAGGCGCCCGGCTGCCCGCCCAGCGTGTCCAGGCCCTCCGAGTTCTCCAGCATCTCCTGGATGAGGGGCGGCATGGAGCCGGGGATCTCCATCTTCAGCGTGATCACCCGCTCGGCGCCTGCGGGCAGACGGGGGCAGATGGCTCAGCGCAGCCCTGCGGGCTCCCAGCCTGGCCCCCCACAGGGGACGGTGTGGGGCCAGGCTCCGGGGGCCTGCCTTGGAGGGCACAGGGTACACGGGGGTGGGGGATGCTTGGAGTCACCCTCTCTGCACTCAGCCTGCGCCCCCCTCCCTCGGACACACACACTTTGGGGGAGAAACCCGGCCCCACGGCCCGACTCCAGCCCCAATCAAAGTGCCCCACTGCCTGGTGGGGGGGAGAAGCACCAGCCCCTCCCCTCAGCCCTGCCCCCCAGGCTCTCTCCCCTCGGCCCCCCAGCCCCTCCCCTCGGCCCCATCCCGCCCAGGCTCTCTCCCCTCACCCCCCCAGCCCCTCCCCTTGGCCCCATCCCGCCCAGGCTCTCTCCCCTCACCCCCCCAGCCCCTCCCCTCGGCCCCATCCCGCCGGGCTCTCACCCTTGGCGCTGATGCTGCGCAGGTCCGTGATCTTCATCAGCATCTTGGGGAACATGTGGGGCTTGGTGGGCCTCCTCTTCCTCACGTAGATCTTCAGCGCTTCCAGCAGTGGCTCCTGCAGCTTGTCCACCGTGTTGGCCTGCTCCAGGTCCTGGCGATCTGGGGGGGGCGGGGGGTGGGTCAGTGCCAGGGCCGGGGCCGAGCCCCCTCCCCAGGCACCGCAGTGCAAGGGGCCGGGATCCCAGCCATGAAGCCAGAGTCTAGTGCCCAGCTCCCCACCAGGGGGTGCTGTTGAGCACGGCTCGGGACCCGAGCGGGGGGAGCTCATTTGTTTGGGGGGGGGGGGGTGTTAATCAGCCCTGAGAGGGCCCAGAGCCTGCTGGGAACCCAGCACCCATCTCCCCCCCAGCCCCCCCGGTTTGTTATTGTCGGGTCCCGTGGGTACACTGGAGAGCTCTGGCTCAACCCCCATGTGGAGAGACTGCAACGGACCTCCCAGGGGTAGGGAGCCCTGTCCTGGGCACCGCCGGCACCCCCCGCCCCGGCTCTCACCCCCGCAGATGAGGCAGATGGCGCTGAGCAGCCCGGTCTCCGCATCGTCCATCTCCAGCGGGAGCAGCTGGTTGGCGAAGGCGAAGACGAGGTCGGTGAGCGGCCCGAACCCGGCGTTGTGCATCTGGGTGCGGTTCAGGGTCAGCCCGTCCGAGAAGGTCATAGTGTCCTGCTCCGGCGTGTAGCGCGTACAGATCCGCAGGATCTGGGGGGAGCTGGGGTGAGTGCGGCCCTGGCCCTGTCCCCCACTATCTGCCGGCCCTGCCCCCTGCCCTCCAGCCCTGCCCCCACTGTCTCCCGGCCCTGCCCCCCACCCTCCTGCGCTGCCCCCCCACTGTCCCCAAGCCCTGCCCCCTCTGCCCTCCAGCACTGCCCCCCACTGTCCCTCGGCCCTGCCCCCCACACTGTTCCCAAGCTCTGCCCTCCAGCACTGCCTCCCCACTGCCTCCCAGCCCTGACCCCCAATACTCCCCAACCCTGCTCCCCACTGCCCCCTGGCATCAACCCCACCCCATGATCCCTGGTCTGCCCCATCTGCGCCCCCGGCACAACCCCCAGTGCCAAGAACCAGCCCTCCAGGGGACACTGCCTGCAGCTGGCCAGGCAGGGAACACCACAGTGCCCAGGGTCAGTGGTGCAGGGGGAGCTGGGGGGCTCACCAGGATGTCCAGGCAGGCGGCCTTGAGCAGGGTGATCTGGTCGGCGATGGTGAGCGTGGTGAAGCCGGGCAGCTGCTTGGCAAACTCCACCGTCTTGATGATGCACTTGGTGGAGAGTTCGCTGAACTTGTCCCACAGGTCGATGTCCAGCGAGACTCGCTGCTCCGAGCTGTTGTTCTGCAGGGACGTGCCGGCCACGGTGAGCGGGAAGGGGAGGGCCAGGGGCCGGTTCCATCAGCCCGTCACCCCACGGGGCGGCCCTCATGTACCCCCCTGTCCCCCAGCATGAACAGCGCTCTGCCCTCGCAGCACCTCTCAGTCAGTACTTAACTAAAGATGCAGGGGGCTCACTGTACAGCTGTGGAAACTGAGGCACGGAGCGGGGAAGCAAGTTGTTCAAGGGCATGCAGAAAATCAGGGACAGAGCTGGATAGAACCCAGGAGTCCTGGCTCTTAGCCCCCCTGCTCTAACCACTAGACCCCGCTCCCCTCCCAGAGCTGGGGAGAGAACTCAGGAGTCCTGTCTCCTAGCCCCCCTGCTCTAACCACTTTCCCCAGCTCTGGGAGGGGAGTGGGGTGGAGAACCCAGGAGTTCTGTCTCCCAGCCCCCCTGCTCTAACCACTAGATCCCGCTCCCCTCCCGGAGCTGGGGAGAGAACTCAGGAGTCCTGGCTCCCAGCCCCCTGCTCTAACCACTAGATCCCGCTCCCCTCCCGGAGCTGGGGAGAGAACCCAGGAGTCCTGTCTCTCAGCCCCCCTGCTCTAACCACTAGATCCCACTCCCCTCCTGGAGCTGGGGAGAGAACCCAGGAGTCCTGGCTCCCAGCTCCCTGCACTTTTTGCTGTCAGCCCCCTGGGCACCCCAGGCCAAGGCAGCAGGGGGCTGGGAACACAGACCCTGGCTAGAGCGTGGAGCAAATGGGGCACTGGCAGGGATGTCAGGGGACATCGGGCCGTGCTCATAGCTAGGCCAGCTGGGGGAGTGAAGCTTCCCAGATGCAGCCTGCCCCCCGGAGCTCCAGCCCCACTTCCGCACACCCGAATCCTGATCCCAGCCCCCGGGCTGCTGCTGCCCCTCACTCCCGCCCCGCAGCAGCGTTCCCCCGAGGCTGGGGCGACGGCCGGGCACTCACCGTAGTGTATTTGCCGAGCTGGCACAGGGCGGGGAAGGTCTCCTGGTGGGCTTTGCGCACTTTCTCAATGAGATCCTCCACCTCGGGCGTGAGGACGTAGCTCTCCGAACACTCCTGCTTCGGCGCCTCCTTCTTCTTCTTGTTCCTGTCATTCCGGACGGCTGGGGGGGGAGGGCAGGCGGGTGAGCGGGCCGGCCCCGATGCCCCTCGGCGCACCCCCCCTTTCTAACTGCCATGACCGGGGGGGGGTCACTCGCTGGGCACCCCCCCCGGCGCCGAGAGCTCAGCGATCACAGACTGTGGCGGGCAGCGAGCCCAGCCCCTCGGGGCGTCGGTATCAGCAGCCCCCCCTAGTGTGGGGGGGCGGGGCCGGGAGAGAAGCCCGGGAGGGGATTGGGGGGGCTGTATGGGGGGTGAACTGGGGGGACTGCATGGAGGGGGGAGGTGAGCCCCCTGCACGGTGAGGACCAACAGCAGACGCTGCCCCACAGCAAGACACAGGCTGTGCCCCAGGAGCCCCCGGGCTGCACAGACCCAGGCCCGGTGACCAGCCCCACACAGCGAGTGGCAGAGGCAGGAATTGAACCAGATTCCCCCAGTCGGATGCCCTAACCGCTAAGCCAGCCTGCCCCTGCCCTGTACAGAACAGACCCGATCTCCTCCCCTGGGGGCAGGGCGAGCACCGCTGGGTGGGCCAGGAGCTAGCTGGGGGCCAGGGGCGAGCTGGAGGGTGAGGCGAGCTGGGGGCAAACTGGGGCGATCAGGCTCCTGGGGGCTGAGGCGAGCTGGGGCCGCAGGGGGAGCTGGGGGATGGGCGAGCGGGGCCCGCGGCCTCAGGCGGTTGGAGCGGCCGAGCTGACAAATGGCAGCGAAGCCAGAAGCCGCGCACACGGCTCTTTAACAAGGCGCCGGGGCCATCAGCAGCCGATTACGGCGACAGGCCATCGCTCAGGCCGTGCGCCGAGGGAGGGGGGCCAAGGCTGCGGGAACCACTCACGGCTGCTCGGCAAACCCAGCACCGTGGAGAGGAGCGAAACGCGGGGATCAGTCGGGGAGGGAACATTGCAGCTGTGACCCGGCGTTCATCATCGGGCCAGGGCACGGCCCAGAGCCAGCCGCACCGAGGCCTCAGTTCATCCCCCGCCCTGGCTCCATGACACCCGCTGCAGCCGGCGGCTAGCACCCCGGGGGGGGGCAGGCTGGGAAGGGCCCCCAGCTCCAAGCCGGCCCCCTCCCCACTCCCCAGGCAGGGTCCCCCCCAAGCCGGTCTCTGAGCACACGCCCGCCCCGGCTCAGGGGCACGGCCGGGCCACCGCAGCGGATGGGGCAGGAACCTGGGGGGCAGGATGCCTGGGTTCTCCTGGAGGGCCCCACGAGGCGGGGGGCGGGGCCAGACAGCTGCACCCCCTTTGCTCTCTGCAGAGCCAGGCAGCCGCGAGGGCGGGTTTACAGGCGGGCGCCATGACAACTGGCCTGCAGACGCCGGGAGGCCCCTGTCAGCGTCATTTATCTCTGACATCATCAATCACGGGTTGCCGGGGCAACGGGCTAGATCCCGCAGGAAGGGAAGGGGCCCAGCTCTTGGCCTGACTGGGAAGCCCCCGGCCCACGGCGGGGGGGGGGGGGGGCCTTACCAGTGCCGCCCGGGCCGGCTCGGTGACTCCCACGCCGGCCTGCTCCCCGGAGGGTGCAACGCCGGCTTTCTGCCTCCCCGCCCTGGGCGCCCCCACGCTCCCCTGTGGCCCCCCACGTGCTCGGAGGGGGGAGGATTTCAGACCCACGGGCGGGGAATCGGCTCTTTCCACCTGTCCCGCCTCCCGTGAAACGAGCCGGGGGTGGCTCAGCAAAGCGCTCGGGGGCCTGTCTCCACCCCCACCCCCCGGGGCCATAACCCCCCAGCCTGCCCCCCATGCCATGCCCCCCCCGGGCCATAACCCCCCAGCCTGCCCCCCATGCCATGCCCCTCCCAGGGCCATAACCCCCCAGCCTGCCCCCATTCCATGCCCCCCCATGCCATAACCCCCCAGCCTGCCCCCCATGCCATGCCCCCCCATGCCATGCCCTCCCCCCCCCGGGGCCATAACCCCCCAGCCTGCCCCCCATGCCATGCCCCTCCCAGGGCCATAACCCCCCAGCCTGCCCCCCATGCCATGCCCTCCCCCCCGGGCCATAACCCCCCAGCCTGCCCCCCATGCCATGCCCTCCCCCCCCGGGCCATAACCCCCCAGCCTGCCCCCATTCCATGCCCCCCCATGCCATAACCCCCCAGCCTGCCCCCCATGCCATGCCCTCCCCCCCCCGGGGCCATAACCCCCCAGCCTGCCCCCCATGCCATGCCCCTCCCAGGGCCATAACCCCCCAGCCTGCCCCCCATGCCATGCCCTCCCCCCCGGGCCATAACCCCCCAGCCTGCCCCCCATGCCATGCCCTCCCCCCCCGGGCCATAACCCCCCAGCCTGCCCCCCATGCCATGCCCTCCCCCCCCGGGCCATAACCCCCCAGCCTGCCCCCCATGCCATGCTCTCCTCCCCCGGGCCATAACCCCCCAGCCTGCCCCCCATGCCATGCTCTCCTCCCCCAGGGCCATAACCCCCCAGCCGCCCCCCGGTGCCATAACCCCCGGCACTCACACTCCTTGGACATGCCCACGTCGAAGCACTTCTGCAGGCGGCAGTACTGGCACCGGTTCCGCGTCACCTTGTTGATGATGCAGCTCTTGTCGCGGTGGCAGGTGTAGACCATGTTCTTCTGGATGCTCCGGCGGAAGAAGCCCTGGAAGAGCCGGTCAGAGCCCCCGTGAGCGTGGGGGGGCAGCCGGGGCACCAGCCGCCCCCTCCCCACCCGGCTGCAGGGCACTAGTGTTACAATAGTGCCCGGGGGGGCAGGGTCCAGCCGGGGCTCTCTGGAGGGAAGCAGCACAGATGGACGTCGGAGGGGCTCCGGTGCAGCGCCCATGGGGTGGGGGGGCATGATGAGGCCTCCCCAGCCCACGGGGTTTGGCTTTAATTACAATTAAAAAGGCGCCCCCCCCGTCCTCCCCCCCGGTCCAGACCCAGCGGCTCCCCCTGCTGGCTGCACGGCTGCATGGCAGTAAAGCCAGACGGTCAGAGCTTCCGGGGGCAAAGGAGCAGCAGGAGCCCGGAGCCAAGTCTGGAACCAAGTGTACAGCCCCTCGCGCCGGGGGCCCCCCCAGACCCCGACCGAGATGGGGGCCCCCCCAGACCCCGACCGAGATGGGGGCTCCCCTCGCGCCGGGGGCCCCCCCAGACCCCGACCGAGATGGGGGCTCCCCTCGCGCCGGGGGCCCCCCCAGACCCCGACCGAGATGGGGGCTTGCTATCAAGAACAGAAGCACCCCAGGCAGAAAATGGAAAGAGCGTCACCAGCTTTTCACAGATGGGGAAAATGAGGCACGGAGCGTCTGTGGCAGAGCTGGGAAGTGACCCCCCCCGCCCCCCAGCCCCAGCCCTACACCTAGGCCGCAAGGTCCCCTTCCTCTCCAGGAGCCAAGAGGAGAGCCAGGCCGGTGGGATGGGCCCAGCGGAGGGGAGATTGGCCGTGGGCGCTGGAGCCAGGAGACGTGTGAGACTCCGCAGCCAGACGTCCTCCTCCCCCGCCCCCGGGCTGGCCCCGGCCCAGCCGCTGCTGGAATGTAACTCAGACGTGCTGAGGGATGCAAAGCAGCTGAGCGCGGAACCCGCACATCCGCGCTGAGGGATTAATCCCGGCTCCCACGCGCCCCCCTCCCGGGGTGGGACACACACACACACACACCGGGACACTCGGGGGCTCGGTGGGGGAGCTTTAACCGGCTGCGCTTGAGGGCACACGAGAGCAGGAGACTGCGTGTGCGCGACACTGAGACACGCACCCAATCCGGCGCCCTTCACCCTGACCCCTACGCAGAGATGGTGACGCCAGCCGAACGGGGCCGGAGCCAGCGGCTGTTGCACTGTTTAGCGCTAATCCCCAGGCAGAGCCAGGCTAAGCCCCACATTGCTCGCTGATCCGCGAGGCTGGGGCAGGGGGTGCTCTCCTGGGGGGCCCTGAGCTGCATGGACTGGGGCAGTGCCCCAGTGCAGATACACGGCATGCCACCCAGCGCAGCCCCACTGCAGGGCTGTAACGGGTGTGCGTGGGGGGTGTCTAGCGGTTAATACAAGGGATGGGGAGCCAGGACTCTGGGGTTCTATTCCTAGTGCAGACACACTGGCAGACCTTGGGAAGGGACTTCACTTCTCCCCGTGCCTCAGTTTCCCCCGCACCCAAGGAATGGTTTACGCTGCCCTCCAGCCTCAGGGCTGAACAGTCAGCAAAGCCCCTGGCCTGGAGGCTGCTGCCCAGCGGGGATGGGAGAGGGAGCCCCCTGCCCTGGCCAGCCACAGGCTGGGAGCGTTTTGCAGCAGGATGCAGAGTGCAGGGTGCCACGCCCAGGCCAACCACGGGTGACGGGCACTGTGGAGAGGTGCCTGGCTGGCGGGGGCAGGGGGTCCTAGATGTGAACTGGGTGGAACAGCCAGAGAAACACCACAGCTGCCAGCCCCCCATGCCAGGTCCAGAGTGGGGTGGACGCCTGGCGCCCCCTGAGGGCTGGGCTAGGAACGGGGGCACTGCTTTACGGGCAGGAAAACTGAGACTTCGAGGGCCTCGTTCAAACGCGCGGGTTCCCGTGACTGAGCACGGAGCTGAGCACGTGGCCCGGGGGGCCCCATCAGCAGCTGCTTTGAGGCGAAGTGACCCACGGCAGGAGCGGGGGCGCGACTGGAACCCAGGACTCCTCGTCCCCTTGTCTGAACCAGACCTGGGGTCACCCCTCAGGGAGCTGTAACCACATCAGCCCCCCCTCCATACCCGCTACCCGGGGCCCCCCAGCCCTGCCCCCCAAGCTCCCTGCTAGCCCCGCACTCACCTTGCAGCCCTCGCAGGCGCTCACCCCATAGTGGTAGCCCGAGGATTTGTCCTGGCACACAAAGCAGGGCTTGTAGATCCGGGGCAGCGGGGGCGGCGAGGGGGGGCTGGGGACGATCTCCTCGGAGCTGGTGCTCTGCGTCTCGATGGCTGTGGGGAGGAGGGGAGATGCGCTCAGGGGTCTGGCTGCTGCGCTTGGAGAGGCCTGTCCCCGCCCACGGGCACCCAGAGGGACTCTGCCTCATGGCGGGCGCCCCGCATGCAGCAGGGCATTGGGAGGGGACATCGGGGAGAGGGGAGCTGCGGCAGGAAATTGGGGGGCAGGGCAAAGCCACTGGCGGGGGGTGGGCGAGCCAGAGTCTGCTCCCTCCCCACTTCACGGGACCCTGCCACACGGCTGGCCATGCTGGGCGCAGAGGGGAGATGCCTACAAAGCAGCCATGGTCTGCTCTTGGCATGGGGGGCTGCCCCTGTGCTGGCCTGGCTGGCTGTGTGTGGGGGGTTTATCTCCCTACTGGATGAACGCCAGCCCATGGCCCTGCCCCCGCGGTGCCCAGTGCTGCTGGAACCCAGCCCCACGGGCCCCATCACCACGGTATCAGAGCGTCGCGAGAGAGACACCAGCCACAAGGACACGCGGCTCCCTCTGCTCTGCCCAGTGCCAGAAACGCCAGGGCAGCCTCCCGGTGCTCCGTCCCCTGCACGCCTGGCCGCTCCTGGGCTGCATTCCCGGCAGCAGGGTCCCCCCCCTCGGGGCAGTCCCGGGGCCCCCCAGGAACCCACGCGCCCGCCGGGGAGCTGCCAGCCCTCGAGCGCAAGGGAGGTGGGAGGCGGATTCCCAGCCTTGCAGATTCAGCTTGACGTTTCCAGGCCATAGGATGGAGCCTGGAACCGAGTCAGACAAAGCCTAGCCCAGGAGCCGCTCGCTGCCTCTGATCAGCATCTGAAGGGACCTGCTGGCACCCCCTCCCGGGTCCACCTGGCACCCCGCCCCGGCAGCCCAGCACTCCCCCCTGTCTGCCCAGCACCCTGCCCTGGCCGCCCTCGGAGCAGCCAGATCCCTCCACGGGACGGAGGGGTGGGCAGGACTGGCTTTGCCAGCCGCACCCTGGAACCAAGGTGGCCTGGGCTCCCCCGGGAGCTGAGAGCCCGCTGTCGGGAGATGACGGGGTTCGTCTGGACACCTCAGAGTGCGGGCGTGTGCATGCAATTGGGTGAGTGCAGGGGTGTGTGTGTCTGCAATTGGGGGGTCTGCAAAGGCGTTGGGGGGGGGGCCTGTCAGGGTATGACCTTGAACTAGAAATTTGAAAACAAATCGACCCAGCCAAACCCTCCCGTCCCACCCAGGAGACGCCCCAGCACCCAGGGCCCCGATGCCCCCTGCAACTGACCCTAACAGCAGCAATTGCCTGGCCGAGCGTCTGCTCCGGTGCTAAGGGAGCCTCCCGCATGCCGCGCACGGACGGACACGTGCCCACCCTGGCACATGCACGGCAGACACACTCTGCACAAACAGAGGTTGGATGGGGAAACTGAGGCATGGGAAGCACAGTGACTCGCCTAGAGGCCAGCAAGGGGGTGAGACCAGAAGCCAACAGTCCTGCAGCTCGTTCCTCCCCGGGGTGCACAGAGCTCCCCTGGGCCCGGCTCTCTACCCGCCGACAGGCCTGCGCTGGGCCCATCTCGAGCTGCCCGTTCACAGAACCACAGTCCCCCAACCCGTCAGAGCGCCAGGGAAACGGCGCCACAGACACGCCCCCGCCCGCCCCAGCCCAGCGCCGATGGGGCTTAGCCGGGGAACGCGGACCAGGCCCTCGCTCCCCAAAGGCTAGGCGAACGGGGGATGTTGCTGGACTCCCTGCAGTCAGAGCGGCACAGCTGCCCCCGTGCCCCTGAGCTCACCCTGCCAGCGAGCGGCAATACGGAGCCTATGACACAAGGCGGGGCAAGTCCAATTCCAGCCAGTAGAGGGTAGCGGCGCGCAAATCCTCCCCACAGCGCACTGCAATGCCCCCTCCCTGGGGGTGCTAGCGCTGGGCAGGGGGTGGGGGAGGGGAGACCCAGGGGCTGGCTCTGGGGGGGAGGCCCAGCAGTACCCCTAACCCCACCTGCTCCCCGCGGGCACGGGGCCAGGAAGGGGTTAAGGCGGCGGTGCCAGCTGCTCAGGGTGTTTGCACACAGAGGGAGCCAAGCGAACCAGTTGAACAGGATATGACGGGCCTGGCCCCGCGGGGTTAACACACCAGCCCCCACCCCCCAGGTCTGCTCTGCGCGGGGAACAAGGGGGCCCTGCCTGCTGCCCATGCGGGGATCAGACTGCAAAGAGCAACGCGGCCCTGAGCGCAGGGGAAGCCACCCCAGGCACTGCCAGCCCCTTCCAGACGGGCCCTGCTGGGGGATTCCTGGCCCCCAGCCACCGCCCAGCCGGGAAAAGAGGGGGGTCATGGTTAGAGCAAGGGGGGCTGGGAGCCAGGACTCCTGGGTTCTGTCCTTGCTGTGAGATAGGCCAGGGGCAGGGCTCCCATTCCCCCCCAAGGGGCACGGAGCATCTCTCTCGGGCATTCGCACGCCATCACGGGGCCGGCTGCTGCCGCTGCAGGTGGGCACCAGGCACACGAGGGCTAAGGAGACAGGACCCGGGGTGGGACACCTCCCGGGGGGTACTTGACCAGAAGGGAAAGGGGGCAACAGGTGGGGGAGTTACATGGCACTTGCTCCCCGCAGGGGGCTGCTGAGAGACCCCCCCAAAGCGGAGCCCCCGGAGAGTGGCTGTCTGGGAACGCCCAGGGACAGGGCGGCGCTGGATGGGCATTTCCCAGGCCCCCCACCCCAGCTCGGAGCCTTTTGGTCACAGCCACAGGGGAAGCCCCAGGTAAAAGTGGGGGACCTGTTCCCATCACAGGTCCAGGCTGTCGCTTCTCCTGAGGGTAACGAAGGAGGCTGCGCTAATTACTCTGCAGTGAGGAAACCCAGGAGCTCGGGGCAGGCACAGTGGGCAAACATAGGCACCGTGCTACGGGCGAGTCCAGGCGGGCCCAGAGACAGGCAGAGGCAAGGGGAGATTCCCCGCGGGCCAGGGGCTCCTCGAACGACAGCGCCGAGGTGGGGACCCCAGAGCCCCCCGAAGGGGGCTGGGGCTCATACCGGCAGCTGCAGGGCACATCCTCATTGGCTGCATACGGGCAGCGCCAGGGGCCCTGTGGCAGAGGCAGGATCCCAGGCCTGAGGACCCCCCAGCAGGCCACAGCCCCAGGAGACCGGGCCAGGCGCCCCACGGGACAGCGGGTCAACCATGCAGTGAGTGGTCAGAGCAGTGGGGCTGGCAGCCAGGCCTCCTGGGGTTGCCCAAGGGCGAGGGGCTGTGCTGTAAGCACTAGGCTGGCTGCAGATCTGCTGACACTGTCCGTCTGTCCATCCGCCCGGGCCTTGGGGGGAGGGAGTCAGGGGCTGGAGAGCAGCAAAACAAGCAGCCCCTCGCCAGCTCCCAGTGCCCGCCAGGACGCAGCAGCTGCTCAGGAGTGTCTGGATCCCCAGCCCCCACGGCTGCAGGGGCTCCCCGAGGGGCAAGGTCCATCTGGGACAAGCAGCAGGAAAGAGATGGGCTCCCCACCCCGGCATCAGCCGGAGCCAGGCCCAGCAGCGCAGCCGGGGTGAGGGGCTGGGGAACAGGCCTCGGGCTGGGCCCAGGGCAGCGAGAACGCAGCTGGCAGCTGCCCGACATCCTCCTGCAGGGCAGGAAGGCGTCTCGGCCCAGGGCTTCCCCCGCTGCACGCTGGGATCCCTTGGCAAGCTCAGGGCCAGGCGCCAAGGAGCCAGGGCTTGGGCACTCTGTTCTGGCCCCTGGGAGGGAGTGGAGTCTAATGGTTAGAGGCGGGACCTGGGGCCAGGATTCCTGGCTTCTATTTTTGTAGCTGAGAGTGCAGCCTAGTGGGTGGAGCAGGGGCTGGGAGTCCAGGCCCGGCCAGACTGTGCAATACCTTCGGAGAAGCACTGTGTTTGGGCCTCAGTTTCCCTCTCTACAAAGCAGAGAGAACACGGGTCACAGAGCCCCAGCCAGGGGTGTCCAGACGACTGCCAGGGAGCCCAGCCAGGCCCCTCAAGCCCCCTGCCCTGAGCAAGCTGCCCTCTGGCCCCAGGAGTCCTCCGCCTCCCCCGCTGCTTTGCAGGAAGAGCAGCTCCCCCCGCCCACACTGGGGTGCAAAGCCAGGCTGCAGTTCCTGGCCCGGCGTGGGGGGATCGGGGGGGGCTGACCTGGACGAGCTCAGAAGCTGGACAAACCAGTAAGCTACTGATGAGGACAGGCAGGGGGAGCAGGGGGCTGAGGCCGGAGGGGGGCAGCAGGGGGTGGAGCAGGAGGAAGCAGGGGGGCTGCGGGGGGCTGAGGGGGAGACTCCAAAGGGCACGTGACAAAGGAGCCGGAGGATCGGCACAAAGGAGCCATTGTCGGGTTAGCTTCTGCCAAGACCCACATTCTTGACAATAGACAGCCCAGCCCAGGGGGGGGATCCTTCCCCTTCGGCTCTCCCAGCCATTCCTCGCATGCCTGGCGTGGGGGGGCTCGCGTTCCGGCAGGCGCGGGGTGGGTGGGGGGTGCTCACACACACGGGGCCCAGGATGCACAGAGGCGGGGCAAGGCCCATGGGAGCATGGGGGGGGGCAGCCCGGGGGTGATGCCAACAGGAGTGCTGGTGGGGGCCCAGGAGAGGGGGAGGCCTGTGGGAGCATGGGGGGGGCACCCCGGGTGTGATGCCAACAGGAGTGCTGGTGGGAGCTCAGGAGAGGGGGAGGCCCGTGGGAGCATGGGGGGGGGGGGGAAGAGCCGGGGGTGATGCCAACAGGAGTGCTGGTGGGGGCCCAGGAGAGCGGGAGGCCTATGGGAGCATGGGGGGCGGGCCAGGGCTGGCGCTGGGGCCTCTGGGCAGACTCGCGCTGTTTCTGTGCCCAGCCCCTCCTCAGGCAGCCCGGCCCGGGAAACAGGCGCTCGGCCCCAGCCTGGGCAGCACTCGCTCCTCCTCCCCCCGCCTGACAGGCCCTGAGCTCTGTGGGGCAGGGGCTGAGGGACCAGCCGAGACGGCTCCCACGTCCTCCCAAACTTCTCCCCACAGGGACTTAAACAACACTTTGCCCCCCGCCCCCCCCCCGCCCCGCTGGCAGGGAGCGGGTCAGCCCCATGAGAGAAGGGGAAACCATGCAGCCCGGCCAGGTGATCAGCTCCCCCAAAGAGCCCTGGGGTAGGAGATGCTGCTGGTGGCCCGGAACGGTCCAGCCTGTGTCCCGCGCACCCCCCCGGCTCCCCCAGCCCCGCGCCACTGCCAGCTACGCTCAGGCAATGGGGCTGGGATGCCACCGTGGGAGGGAGCAGGCCGGGCACGGAGGGAGAATGGGATCCCTACGGGGCAGGGGCTGGAGGCTGCAGGGAGCCTGCTACCTGTCAAAGGAGCCTGGGGTCCCAGTACCTGTCGGTGCCCATGGTCCTGTGACAGCAGCGCCAGCCTTGGCCCGAACCAGCACAGCGCCCTCGCTCTGCCAACACACGCTGGCACCAACTTTCCAGTGGGAGAGGAGCCGGCCTGTTCCAGCCCCACACACCCCAGCTACGGGGCAACGAGACTCCACCCAGCCCTCACCCCACCCCCATCCACCCTGGCAACACAGGCAAGCGCTGCCCATCTGGGGTGGGGGCTAACCCCTCCCTCGTTCCAGCCCAGCGTGGCGGCCAGTGCCCAGGGCTTCCCGGGACAGGCCCACTTGGCATCTGGCCCGGGCTGCAGGGCCAAGAGTCAGGGCAGGGGGCAGGAGATGCTGGCGTTTGTGACGAGCGCCGCACAGAACGTGCTGGGCACTGATCCCCGGCGGGCGCTGCCACTCCAGGGAGCGGAGCCAGCCGGGCACCGGCAGGCCGGGGTCTATCACCCTCCTCATGGAGAGCGGCGCTCACCCAGCGCGGCTGACAGCCCGTGCCACACGCCACTGAGAGACAGACAGAGACCTCTACATGCACACACACGCCCCCCGCCCCGCACACATATCCCCACACGCATGTCCCCATGCCCCCTGCACACGCAGCCCTGCCCCTGCATGCCTATCCCCACACGCATGTCCCCGTGCCCCCTGCACACATCCCCACACGCATGTCCCCGTGCCCCCTGCACACGCAGCCCTGCCCCTGCACACGTATCCCCACACGCATGTCCCCGTGCCCCCTGCACACATATCCCCACACGCATGTCCCCGTGCCCCCTGCACACGCAGCCCTGCCCCTGCACACATCTCCACACGCATGTCCCCGTGCCCCCGCACACGCAGCCCTGCCCCTGCACACGTATCCCCACACGCATGTCCCCGTGCCCCCTGCACACCATGCCCTGGCCCAAGAATCCCCACACGCATGTCCCCGTGCCTCCTGCACACGTATCCCCACACACATGTCCCTGTGCCACCTGCACACGCAGCCACCCCTGCGCGCGCACACACACACACTCACTCCAAAGGGACCCTGGCAGCCATGAGCACTCAAGGCGGCTGGGGCGAGGCTGGCGCAGAGAGATCTGACGTAGCAGAGGGTGGGTGGGTGGACGTGGCACCAGTGCTGGCCTCCTGCCCCCTCACCCCCCCATCAGACAACAGAGGGCCTTGCAGAGCCGAGCAGACAACTCCTCCCCCCGCGTCCCGCCCATGCCAACATGATGGCAGCAGCTCCCCGCCTCCCTGCCCCAGCCCGGACCCCCGGACCACATCTGCCGGGTGGGGGGGATGTTAAGGGATGGGGGGGTGCAGGCCGCTACCCATGACACTGCCAGGGGAAAGCTGCCCACCCCAGCCTGGGCCCCGGCAGGGATGGGAAAGGAGGGCGGGGTGGGGCGGGTGCTCCTCATGGCCCAGGCCAGGCACAGCCTGGTTCCGGTTTCCCCAACGTGCCACTAGGGCAGGAGATTTTGGTGACACAGACCCAGGGCACTGGACCAGTTGGGGGTGGGGAGACCTGGTCAGCCCCCCCGGCCCCACGTTCCCCAAGCCAGCTTTGCCCCTGCCACCCACACCAAGCTCCAACAGGCCTGGCAGGGGGTCCCCGCTGCTCGAGCTTAGTCACACACGGGGCACCGGACGCCAGCTGCTGCCAGACGTGGGGCATGCAGAGCACCTACAGTGGCGGTGAGCTGGAGCCACTCACCGAGTCCCCCGGCAGCCCCGACTGTGCCAGGCTCGCGCCATCTGACCGAGCAGCTGCGGGAGAGCAACACTGGCACCTACCTGGCACAGAGACCTTGCAGAGCAAAGCAGGCACGTCCCTTCCTTCCCGGAGGCCCCTGCCCGATCCCAGGAGAGCAGAAAGCCGGGCAGCCCAGCCCGCTCCCCACAAGAGCTCCGGGCACATGGGGCCGGGGGTGGCATCGGAGAGCAGCACCCCCTCCCCGACGTACCCTGGGGAGCAGGGGAAGCTGCTTTTGGAGGGAGGGGCTGGCGTGTGAAGTAACCCAGGGGCGGAGGGAGCAGAAATGGGGCGGCGGTGCAGGAGGGGCCCCACGAGAGGGGACGGTACAAAGGTGCCAGGAGGGGGGCTGCAGGCAACTAGAACCCAGGAGTCCTGACTCCCAGCCCCCCCCCCCCCAAGAGTAAGAGGGGAAGCAGCTGCAAGCCAAATGCTGCAGCTCAGAGCTTCCCTGGGCAAACAGGATTTAAAAGCCCCCCACCCCCTCCCTTCCTCCCACAGCCCTGGCTCTATTTTCACTCCTCATGGGTTTGCTTTTCCTGAGTCGCTGCACAGGAAATCCAGCGAGACACGCCCCAGACCTTGCCCGGCTGCCCAGCCCCCAGGCAGTGCCACAGCCCTGCAGAGAGAACACCCGGGCTACCAGCTCCGCCCGGCCAGGGAGCCCCCGGGCGGGCCAATGTCACCACCGCGCCGGCGTGGGAAACCAGGCTCCCGGGCAGCGGGGCCGGCCAGCATTCCAGAGACAGCTGGGGAGAGAACCCAGGAGTCTTGGCTCCCAGATGCCCCCCCCCCCCCCAATCTAACCACTGGACCCCTCTCCCCTCCCAGAGCTGGAGAGAGCGCCCAGGAGTCCTGGCTCCCAGCCTTCCCACTCAAAGCAAGAGACAAACTGCCAAAGTCATCCTGCGCTAACCCCTAGATGCCCCGTTAGGGAAATTCCCCATCCTGCAGCACTGCTCCCCCCACAGCCCCTGGCAGGCCCAGGCGAACACCCCCTGTGAACCCCTTGGTGGCCTGACCTCTTCCTCCCCCACGCCAAGGAGGGTGCATCTGAGCCATCTGTCCTGGGGGGCCCCATATGATCCAGGGCAGCCTTGAACCCCATGACTTTAAAGGAGGGCAGCATCAGCCCCCCGGGTCTTGCCGTGGGCAGACAGACCCCTGCATGGCTTGGAGGGTGGCGGGGGGGCTGCGAACTCAGCCATCGCTCTCCTGCCCTGAACTGCTGAGCGGCTGGAAGAGGGTGGCCCCTGGGCGCAAACAGCTCGGGGCCCACAGAGCCCCTCAGCTCTGGCCCCACAGCCCACGCCCAGTGCAGACCCGGCCTGGCCTGCCCGAGGCAGGCTGGGCCACTGGGCAGGGCGACCCCCCGAGAGACCCTGGCTGCAGCACCCCTGGGAGCCTGAATCAAGGTGGGGAGACCAGCCCCCTCCTGCCATGCTATCCCCTCCCCCAAAGCCTGGTACGCCCTGCCCAGCCGAGCCATGGGGGGGCCCTTGGGTGGGAGGTAGCATACAGCAGAGCCCTGCTCGCGGAGTGCCCTCGGGTTCCCCCGCCCGCAAGGGGAGAAAGGTCCGAACTCACCAGGTGCCCCCGACCCCATCTGCCCGCGTCCGGCCTGCCTGCCTGGCACCGCCCGAGTGCCGCAGCGCCGGGGGCTGGCTGCGGCAGAGCCAGCCGGGGTGGGGGCGACGGAGCACGGCTAATGTGAGGAGACTGCGGGGCCGTCCCCGCGCCCACCCGCCACGCTGCCCAGGAGAGCGTCGCCCCCGCCCCGCGCTGGCTGCCGAGAGCAGCGAGTGTCTGTCACCACCCCCCCCTCCCCGCGGGCACACACAGCCTCCCCCTGGCTCCTGGAACCCCACAGGAGCCCACCGGGGGGGGGGCTGCCTCCCCCTCCCCCCCCAACCAGGCTGAGTCTCAGCTGGAGAGCAGGGGGCAGTGCCCTTGGCAGGGTGGACGCAGGCTCTGAGGAGTGGGGCCAGGCAGGGGAGAAGGCTGGGAGTCAGGACTCCTGGGTTCCCTTCTTCGCTTGGACACTGGGGAGCAGCAGCGGACAGGTCACGTGATCTCTCTGCACCACAGTCGGTACCATGGACATTCCCCGGGGGACAGAGCTGTCCCGGCCCCCTACCAGCCCCACTGCCCCCAAAGGGAGGGATCCCCAGCTCCCTGGCTAGAGAGAACCAGAGTAACCCTCCCAGAGAGCGCCACGCAAACTGAGGAGGAAACTGAGGCACAAAAGGAGGCAGTGACTGTCAGTCACACAGCAAGTCAGTGGCGCAGCCAGGGACAGAGAGCCCAGCCCACTGCTCTAACCACTAGCCCACGCTGCCTGCCGCAAATAACCATCCCCAGGGCTGGCCTGAAATGCTCTGACCCAGCTGAGACCTGCAGGAGCTCGGGGGGGGGGGGGGGGGGGCTCGCATGCCAGCTACATTACCCCCGGCCCAGCGTTCAGACCCAGCCGGAGTCGGGGGGAGGGTGTCGTATCGGCCTGAGCCAGCTACCTGCAGGGACCGCTGCAGTGCTGCCAGCCGGGGGGAGCAACCCAGAGCAGACCCAGGATGGGCAAGGTCAGGGCACCCGTCATTTGTTGGCAATTCACCATGCGCCCTTCCATCCACCCCCACAGCAATGCCCGGCCCCTCCAGCCCTGTAGGGACTCCACGCCCCTTGCCCACCATGCAGGACAAGCACACCACGGCCGGCGCACTGACACCTGATCACACGCAGTGCTGGATCCACGCCCCCCCCCGCCTTTCCCACACGCTGCGCCGGCTCCACCCCCCCCACGGGTCACGCTTCCCCACACCGGCAGGTCACACGGACACCTCACACAGCACACCCCCAGGCTCTAGATGGGACGGGGGGGTCAGGGAAAACTGGGGGGGGGCAGGGAGGGCAGCACCCCCAAATCGAGAGAGATACCTGATCCGCTTTGGGGTGCTGGGAGCTGCAGCTCCCCTGACCCAGCCATCAATGCCCAGAGAAAAGCCAGGCGAGCATGGGTGCAGGGCGCAGACTCCTTGGAGAGGGGCAGGCACCAGCATGGGGGGTCCCCAGCCCGCCGGGAGAAGACACTCCCCTGCGGGGGTGGGGAATGTGGAAGCCACCCCGGCTGTACCAGCTGTACAAGGTTCCCGCCTGGCCAGAGGGTTACAGGTTGGACAAATTTTCCCCTCGCAATTAAGGGCAAAAAGTCAGAAGTTCAGAACATTTTCATGCCCTGATCAGTGATCTGGCTTGGGTCAATTAACACGTTTTGTTTCCATTTTAGCCGTTGTTAGGGGGTGTTTGAGAAACTACAATTAGCTCCCCGTGCTAGGCAGGAAACCAGAATTTTTAATTAAAAAAAAAAAAAGAAGTCAAAATGGCTCTTTTCACAATTTCAAACCCTTTTTCTCTCCCTGCAAGTAAGTTTTTAGCGTTAAACTCAATAAATCGTGGGAACCGGCCCTTAGCCAAGTGTCTGGTTTCCATGAACTGGCACTGCCCAGAGACAAACGTCCGGCGGAAGAGTCGCGATCAGCCGCAGGAATCTGAGCAGGGCTCCCGCAGGGGTCTCGCCCACCCCCACAGCCTCTCCCCCGCCCCCCGGACAGGCCCCAGGGCCCATGGGGCAGGACTTGTGCCCCAGTCTGACCCGTCCCTGACTAGAAATCAGCAGGCTCCTGGCCCCAAGGGGCTGAGAGGTGTAGCCCTTCCTCCTCGCAACCCCCAGGCGAGAGCACAAGGGGGATCGGGGAAAGTGTTGCCCCCCCCACCATGCCTGGACCAACAGGTTAAGAGAGGCTCTGGATTTGGCATGTTACTGGCTGCCAGTGCCAACGGGAGAACCCAGGAGCTGCCAGCCCCGCTCCGTCGGGCACCCCAGGCTCCTCACCAGGCAGCCAGGATTCTGCCGCCACTTCTGAGGAGTGTGGGTCCAGCGCCCGGAGCGGCCCCGGGACTGAGCGCCCGGAAGGGACCCTGTCGACCAGGCTACTCCTCACCTGTCCAGTGCGGGGCACCCTGACGCCTTCCTCACGGGCTGCCAGAGACCAGGCACCGGGACAGACAGAGCCTCCTCCCCAGCAGGCTCTGAATCCGTGCCCCCCTCCCATTCTGAAAGCCCACCCCCCAGCCAGACACCGGCAGTTATTAGATGGTGCTAATTCGCTTCGCCCGGCACCCGCCCCACCACCAGTGGCCTCCACATCCCGGCCTCAGCTTCTCGGAGCAGGACAAGCAGAGCACATCCCACTCCTGCAAGCTACCCCCACCCGACACCAGGGAGCCCCCGCGCACCTGGCCCAGGCCAGCCGAGATCAGGCCAGAGCTGCCAGTGCCAGGGAGGTGGCCGCGCGACCCGTGGGCGACCCGTGGCCAACTCACCCTTCCAAACCTGCATCCTATTTTCTGCACCAGCAGGCGCCTGAAAATAAACCCCGTCGGCCCCAGGCTCCGGGGCGCAGCCAAGGCCCCCCCAGGGCCCAGCCCGGGCCTTTCGCAACACCTGGAGGGGGAGGGGAAGGCAAAAGAGCAGCCCCCCTCCGCCCTCTGCACACAAACCTTTTAGAAGCTTTAAGCCAAAAAACCAACAAGCTGCCCAAGGAGCTTCCCACCCCCCTCGCTGACAAAGGCCCCGGAGGAGGGTCCTGTTGACTCCCTGATAAGAGCAAAAGGTCAAAGGGCCCCACAGACAATGGCAAAAAGGGACTTTGTTCTCTGGAGATTGGGCCAGGGAGGCGGGTGTTAGGAGACCAGGAGGGCAGGCAGCGCCCAGGGGCTGGGCACGGGGGGGGGGGGGGGGGGGCTGGGCAACCAGGAGGGCAGGCTGGGCACGGCGGGTTTGGATGGACCGGGGCTGCATTCCAGGTCCAGCACTGGCCCTGGGAGGTTTTATTTAACGGGCCCAGTTCAGGTGGCAGCTAACAGCTCCAATGCCAGGCAGGGTCTCGGACGTCGCTTTGGCTCAGTAGTACAGGCCAACCTAGCTGGGGGGGGTCCCCCCATCCCTGCCCCTCGTGGATCCCCCAGCTCAGGCTGCTGCCCTGACACTGGAAGACAAGAGAGTCCCCCGGGTGCACTTGCTCAGAGCCTCGGGGCTCTGCCCTCCTGCGCGACCCAGGGAAGGGGGAGGCGACTGGCCCGGAAGAGGCCGCCCGCCCCAGAAAGCTGGCATCCAAGGGGGTGTCACTTTCACCCTCCATAACAAAGTCCTGGAAAGCCGCCCCGCCCGGCAAGGACTTTCCCCCAGCATGGCGCCGGCTGTTTGCCATCCAGACCCAGTATCCCCAGGGAGCCAGGCAGGGCAGATCATTCTGCAGGGAGGGCCCCAGAGCCCCCCCCCCCCCCGTGAAAACAATCTACAAAGAGCCCAGACACAGAGCAGGGCGGCGCATTCGCCCTGCATCCAGCCCAGCGCCTCACGGGGGGGGGGGGGGGGGAATTGTCCCTCCCAAAGGACGGGCCTCCAGCCCAGTGCCTCACAGAGGGGGGGGGGGGACTGTCCCTCCCAAAGGACGGGCCTCTGGCCTCTCATCCCACTAACCGGGCCGAAGGCTCTGACCTCAGCAGTGCTGCTGGCTCCAAAGGGCCTTGGACCGGACGCAGACGCACCAGGCCCAGAACCCCGGGTCCCACCAAGGAACCCAGCTCCCAGCCCCTCCGCTCCCCACACGTCTCTATGCCTGTGTCTCTCGGTTTGTTTTTCTCTCCTGTTTCGCTCCGATCCCAGCTGGCCTGTTCGGAGCAGGCGATAGCTGCCTCTTGGGGGACTGAGCCGATTTCTAACCCACTCTGCCCCAGTCTACATTTCAAACACCCCCCCCCCCAACACACACACAAAAACACCCCCATTCCAAGCCTCCTCCTTGCCCTGCCTGGCGCTGGGAAAGAACCAACAGCCTTAAACTCACTCTGTGTTTCAACTGTGTCTTGACCCCATGCGCTCCAAAGGGGCCCGGGACAGTTCCTGGGGGGCTGCATGGGGGCAGGGTGCGAGGAATGCATCCCTTGGCACCCTGGCTGTCCCACACTGCTGTTCGCCTGCCGGGGGGCGTATGGCCCCTTGGCAGATCTGGTGGCCCCATGCACACTGAAGTTTTGGTCTCTACTCCCCCAGCCCCAGGAGCGGTGGAGCCCTGATGGGCTTTGACAACCCTGCTCCCTGGGCTGGTGCGAGCCACCGGGTCCGATCCACACAACGAAGGGGCGGGGGGAGAAATGGGTTCAGCTCCCCGCCTGCCCTTCGGAAAATGGGGCACCCGGCCTCTTCGTGTTAGGCCTGGGATGTGAATGGGTATGGGGGGGGGGTTTCCAGGAAACAATGACCCCTCCCGGGGGCTCCACACGGCCCCCCACCCGCCCCGCATACATAGCTCGGATAAAGCCACAGCAGACTATTTAGTTAATTGGATTTGGTCAGAGAGCTGATCATGGGCAGTAAATACCCTGCTCATCCCCCTCCACACCCTGGGCCAGCGAGCCGCTTTTCAACCCCAGGCTCTTCCCAGAAAGCCCAGTGCAGCCGGGGACCCCCAGCACCCCACCAGCCGCCTGCCCAGGCGAGGGAGGGCGGGGGAAGGCGGGAATTAACTAGGCCAAGGGTTGCTTATGGCGACGGTGCGGGGCATTAGCCCTAGCAGTAATCAGGAGGGATGTGCAGCGAGGAGCCGCAGAGGCCCGGCGAGGGGAAGCCCGTTCCCAGCCCAGCCCTTGGATTACAGCCGGATTTTCAGGAGGCTGCTCCCAGCCAGGAGCCGAATCTAATTCTGGCCCCAACCCCAAAGGCCACACAATGCTCCCCTTGCACACCGCTGCCTCCAGTCAGTGCCCTGCCATCCCCCCCTCGCCCCCCATGCAGAGCAGGGCGGCCCCTGGGGCCAGGAAACCAAGGGGGGCTGGCAGGACCTTGGAGGCCTGGCAGAGATCAGGGCCCCCTGCACCCAAACACCGGATCGCTCTCCACATGCTCAGGGGATGATACCTACAGTGGCTGGAGCTGCTCCAGGGCTGGCTCCGGAGCGGGGGGCCGTACGGGGTGGGGGGGCCGATCCCTTTGTCCTGGAGCAAGCAGGCCCGAGTCTGGCTGTAAAAATCCATCATGAGGAAGGGGTTGGGGCTGGGGGTTAGCCCGGCGACGTCCACGCTCTCGTACATCTTCCCGGGGGCTCCTTCGCCCGGCCCAGAGTCGGGGTCAGGCGGGTCAAGCCCCTCAGCAGGCTGCCGTCCAGGCGCTCAGCTCCCACGCAGGGGCCATGGGGAGCCCCGGACCCCGCTTCCGCTCGCCGCACTCGGAGACCCACACCTGGGGCCCGGGCCCCGCAGCGTGCGACGGGGGCTCCCCCAGCCCAGGACCAGCCCCAAATCCACGGCCGGGGCCGCTGGGGAACAACCCCCCCCGCCCCAGCCGGCGCTCGGGGCCCCTCAGACGTGGGCGCAGCAGCTAGTTCCCCGGCGAGGAGCCCATCGCTCCGTGCGCTCCCGGGGGCGCGGCAGCCTCCAGCCGGCCGCGGGCTGAGAACCGCGCGGGGCAGGAGGGGCGCTCCCGGCCCGGCCGGCCTCCAGGGGGCCCCTCCCGGGCTCGGCTCCGCGGCTCGGCCGCCCGCAGCGCGCTGCGCCCCCGGAGAGCCGGGCTGCGGCCGGCGCGTCTGCTCTGCGCACGGAGCCGCGGCTGAAAATCCCTCCTGCCACGCGGCGCCTCCCAGCGGCCTTAACCCCTTGGCTGCCTGCGCGGGGCCGCCGCGCTGCGCCACGGCCCGGCCCCGGGGCGCCCCTCGCCGGAAGGGCCTTTTCCGGCGCGGCAGCGCCCGCCTCATTTGCCTAATGGCATGCGGCTGAACTCCGGCTGAACCCGCCGCAAGCGCCTCACCTCCCCGTGACCCCCGGCCCCAGACCCCGCCGCCCCCGGGCCCCCCACCCCCGCTCCAGCCACAGCGACGTGGGTGCGCCCCGCGCCGAGCTGCGCCCCAGCGGTTCCACCCGCGCACGGGCCCCGATCCTGCGCACCCCGCCCCCGCCGCTTCCTGCGCGCTCACGGCGCCTACCGCGGGCCCCAGAGTTTGCAAGCTCGTAATTACCTACCCCCCGGAGGATTACATCACATCACACAACATAACACAACCTAGCTCCTCCCCAGCACGGAGCAGGAGCGCTCACAGCCCCTCCCCTCCTGACTGTGTTTACCCTCCACCCCCCCTGTGCGGCAGGGCAGGGCTGCTGGCCTCACTGGACAGCGGGGAAACTGAGGCAGGCAGAGCCTAAGCCACATGGGGAGCCTGTGGAAAAGCTGGGAACTAGGCCCAGACCCCCCCAAGCCCAGGCTAGCGGCCGAACCGCATCCTGGCTCCCCACCACCTGGATTCACACCATCTCCCTCTCCCATTAATACGTGTGACCCCCCCCCCCAATTTGTATCTGCAGCTACAGAGTCTGAACTGCCAGGTGCCTCAGAGCCCCCAGCCCTGCACCCAGCGGCCCGAGAGCAGAGGCCAGCGCCCAGCACAGGATCAGGGGGGGGTCACGATTCACATGGGGCACGGACACGGCCCAGCTCAGCTTTTCGGTCTGGTTTGTATTAAGGTAGCACCGGGCGCCCCCGTCATGGCCAGGACGCCCCCCAGTGTCGGGCTGCACAAACACCTGACAGACAGAAAGGGGCGGGGGAGGGGAACTTGACTTTGTAAGCGCCCGGCGCTGGGTCCCGTTCCAGTTCGTGCAGCGGCAGAGGGGGTGCGAGGGGCGGTGACGGACAGTCCAGCCCTGCTGCGGCTCCAGCCAGCTCCAGCCATACAAGGCAGACAGCGAATTCCTTCGGGGGTAGAAATCTATAGAAATATACCCCCCCCATTGTATGCTTTCCCCAGATTTTTGCAGTCCTTGACCCTGGCCAGCCCCCTGCCACCCGTCCTAGGGCGTGGCAGTGCCGGCTCATGGAGCACGGCACCCCCACCCGCCTGCCCCCTTGCAGGAGGGGCTCAGGGGCACCAGCCCCATCTTTTCAGAAGAGGAAACGGAGCCCGGGGTAAACCCCGTTGCTCAGCCCTGTCCACACCCGAGTGCCACCATTACACCAACCGAACCCCCGGCGCTGCTCCCGCCCCTCGGGGAGGTGGGTGAACTCCGCCGACGGGAGACGCTCTCCCCTCGGTTGGGGCTTTACTGAGCCGAGCCCCTGTGCGGGGCTGTAAGTGCAGAGCTGCCCTAGATACGGCCCAGGGAAGAGACTTGATCCCCACCCCCAGGCCAGGCAATAAGGCCGGGGCAGAGACGAGAACCCAGGAGTCCTGGCTCTGCCCCCCCGTTGCACCCCACACACGTCGACTGGGGATACAGCAGCAATGCAGACTGTAAAGCCATTTGCAAGCTACAACCTGCCCTCTCCCCTCTTCTCCGTTTCCAAGCCAGGCCAGGCAGCCCGCACCTGGGTCTTGCTACCTTCTGCAGAAAGCAGCCGCCTGGCGGGGGCACCACCAGCCCGCCTTGGCACGAGGTGCGACAGGCAGGGAAGAGCTCACAGGCATTTCAGTTCCTTGCCCAGTCCAGGCTGAACCCCCTTCCCCGAGCCGGCTGCCCTTGCCTCGCGGAGCAGTTCACAGGGGGCAACCACTGGGAGGGGATGGAGAATCCTGCTCCGGGGCCCAGGGAAGACGCAGGCTCCTTAAACCGCAAGTTTGAATCCTGCCAAGCTCCGCTCGGCTGCCCCATGCAGCGGCACGGCAAGCAAGCGCCACCCAGCGACTTGTGCCGCCCGGCGAGTTTTGAAACAGCACGGAGACTTCACTGTTCTTCCCAGCACGGGGTGCCCCCACCGAGATCAAGGCCCCTGCCTCAAAGAGCTTCCATTGAAAGAGACAAAGGGCAGGAGGCGAAACTGAGTCACAAAGGGGAAGGGACTTGGCTAGGGCCAGCGGCAGAGCCCAGAACTCCTGGGTCCCTGGCTAGCACCTGACGCAGTGCTCACCCCAGCTGCCTCGTCTCCCTGGACTTTGAGGATCATGGCCCAGGAAAGGTCTCGCCAGGAGAAGACCAGCTGCTCACCCCACACCAGAACTGGAGCTGGGGGTGGGTGGGGAAGCTGTGGGATCTTGCCCCCTTCCCCACAGCGCCCCAGGCAGCGCCCCCCCCCCGGGGCCAGCTGGGCCTTCAGAACTGGTCCAGGGCCAGACTCCAGCACATCCCAGACAGCAGAGCAGGGCGACACCCAATCCCCCCTCCTCGCTCCCTGCCCTCTGGGAGGGATCCAGCAGGACGCCAGGCCCAGGAAGCTGTGGGGGCGTCCACAGGACGGCACCACCCGCTGGTCAGTTGAGTCGGGATTCCCCCACCCAGGCAGCCGCTGCCCCTCCAACAGCCGCACCACTGCCGGGGCCGATGTGCGGGCCGCAGGATCGGCACCGTCAGTGCCCTGTGGCGAGGCATCCCAGCCAAGTCCCCCCCTCAGAAATCTCCCTCCTTCTCTCGGGGGGGGGGGGGCTCACAGTGGATTTCAGTGGTGCCAGTGTCTCGCACGTCTGTTTGGAGACCCCGGGGCTTTGTCACGGGCGCTGGGTGCTTCGCTGGACGTGCGAGCTGCGAGAAAGCCTTTTTATAACCTTCCCCCCTCCCCCTCTGCCCTGAAAGCTGCAATCGCGTTGCTATGGGGCGCAATAAAAACCCACCCCCATCTCCTTCCGAGGAGCAGGAGGCCTGCGGGAATTCAGCTGAGATATACAACCTGACAAGGGCCTTTATGGTGGGCGTGTGGCGGGGGGGGGTATCTCCCAGTTTCTTTCCACCCCACTCCCCTTAAAGGAACAATGCAACTCCCCCAGAGTGACCCAGGCTGGGGTGGGAGGTAGGATGGGGTGTAAAGCACCCCCCCCAAAAGGTCAGAGAGGCACAACCTAACTCCAGTGCCAGCCCCCACATCACTGCCAGGCCCCCGGGGTCCCTGCCCCCGCCCCAAAGCCTCCTGGTTAGTTTCGACCTCCCAAAGCAACCTGATGAGTCCTGGGGTTTTTAGCAGCTGTGCTGGGCCCATTGGCCTCCTGCAGGCTCCGCTCAGCTGAGTGAAAGAAACCAGGTCCCCTTTCTCTCTGATCTCTCGGCCTTATCTGCATGTGACAGGGCTGGGCTCCCCATGCATTACCCCCCCCCCCCCCCCGCAACTCCCGCTCCCTTCCCCGCTGGCCTAAAAAAGTGAACAGTTGGGCTGAGCAGGCTTGTCTGAAATCTGCCCCCGAAAAACCTGGAGGCATGTGTGTGCCTGAGAGAGAGCAAGGCATCAGCAGCGCCTGTTTAAATAATAATAGAAAGTCAAAGGTTTTGCTTAGCCAGCAGGTTTCTGAACAAAAGCCCAGCACTCTTCCAACTTCCTGCAGCGAACATGACAAATGTCTGCTTTGACTCATTTACTGGGGCTGGAAGGAAAGCTGGCTTCAAACACACGCCGGGAAAGAACCAAACAGGCCGGCCTGCGGTAGGAATGCTTCACCTTGGGGGGAGACACACACAAAGAGCCCCCGTACCCCCCCCCCCCCAAATCTCTCCTCCTCGCACGCATGCGGTCAGCTGCTGCCCACTTCGGTCCCCGGGTTCTGGAGTCCTTCCCCCCACCCCTGACAACAGGAAAAACGAGTTAAAATTGTGTTAAAGATTTCACCGCGAAAGCCAAACTCAATTGGGCAACTGGGAGCGACCGGCCAGCCAGGCCCAAGTGCGCTCCTCATTTGCTGGCACACAGAGCTGGCCCCCCCGGGTGAGCCTGGTACAGGGCCAGGGGCTGACCAGCCTACGGCAGAGCCAAGCCCCGGGCCTGGCCCCTCACACCCAGGGCTTGCAAAGGCCCTTTGGGATGCTCCCTAGCGCATATGACCCCCGAGTGCTTTTGCTTTTAAAAACCCCCCTCAATCATTTCCGGCCCCCCGGAAGCCCCGCTGCGCTCTAGGAGGCAGCTCTCGGACACCCCGGCTGCAGGGGCACTGGTGGGTTTGGGGGGGTGGGTTTTTTTGGATTATTCATGGGGCCGGTGCTCGGCCCTTTGCCAGGCACCTGGAGCTGGCACTCTCCCGGCGCATCGCTTGGGAAAATCTTGGGCCCCTTGTTTATTCTGTCACCAGCTTCCACCCCCGAGGTCCGGCAGTGTGCCAAGCACGCTCAGACAGTGCCACCCTCACGGACCCCGGCCTGCCGCTTGCGCCAGGGAGCAGCTGCCAAGCCCTGTCGAGGAGGAAGGGGCTGCTCGGCCCAAGCACAGGGGCAGAATTTGGCACCCAGGTTTCTGGCTGGGAGATGAGCATCAATCTGGGTTACGCAACCCCCCCGGCCACAGAATCCCGGAGCCCTGACTTGTGGAGCTGGACCCAGAAGGGCTGCTAGAAACCTGCCTTGTGGCAACAAATTGAGCAGTCACAGCTCAAAAAACAGCCCGCAGGCCCGCCCTGTTTCTCACCATAACCACACTGAGCCAGGCCGGCCATGGAGCCTAGTCCAGAACAGGGCTGACTTCTTAATCACTCCTCACAGGCAGCCCTGCTCCCGAGCAAAGGGCCCTGGAATTAGATGGGCTTCCCTCGCCACCCCACGGCTGCAGACAAGGGAAACCCGCTAACTGCCGGGAACGACGCAAACCCACAGGCTCCAACCAGAGCTGCCCCAAACATGCAATTTGCTAATCACACACCAGTGCGACGGTGAAAAACCTGCTCGCACGCGCCATGCAAATGCCTCTAAAGCAGAGGGCCATGTCCCGGCTGTTCGCTGCTCTACCCTGCATCAGCCAGGAGAGCTGCTGGTCAGAGTATGGCAGTCCCAGCAGGGGCCACAGAAACAGTCGGAGGAACTGGGCATTTTCCATAAAGCACTTAACATGGAGCAGGGGAATGCACTCCCCTGGCCGGCTGGCTGCACACGTGTGCGCAAGCGCACACTCATTCACACACACATGCACGCACACAAACTTCTCTTCCCAAAATAAAACCGCTAGCCCCCCAGTGTTTAATCTGGAACCTGACCCTGGACGTGTGAAACATGGTGAGAAAACATTTCTCTGGTTCTCACCAGGCTGTTAGTCATGCAAAGTCCCTGTCGCAAAGGCAGACTGAGCAGAAGGGGGGGTGGGCTGGGGAAGGAGAGAAGAGAAAGAAAACAAGCAGAGAAGGGAAGAGTGGAAGAACCCCCAGCCCCCGTCTCTGGACTCCTCTGAGGCCAGTCGCGCCCTAGGGCATGCGGGAAAGTTGGGATCTTGCAGGTGATAAGCCCCCTAGAGATGCACCTTCCTTAAGGCCCCGCTGCAGAGCCCTGGGTGCAGCATCGACCCAAAGCACCCGCCCCGGTATCACTCCTGCTCTTGCGCCCATAACATTGTGCCACGGGCAATGTCTCCAAGGAGGGGCTCTGCTTACGGGGCCTGAGCAGGCCCCATTTGGTCTGGGGCTGGGCGTCTCCAGCCCTGGCGCCGGGGGCAGAGCACAGCCCCGGCCAAACCCAGGGCACAGGCTGCCCCCCTCCCAGCCACCACTTTCGAAAACGGTACCAGCTGTCTAGTTGCTCATCACAACGCATGCAATTGGCTGCCTAAAGTCAGGTGGGGGCGTTTCCATTCCCTGATTGGATGGCAAAGGAGGGGGAATCAGCCTCATTTGCATTATACACGGGGTCGGCCTCAAGGACTTTTTCTAACCGAAGATTCTTTGAAGAAAACCTGGACGGGAAAGTTCCCGCTCTGCCATTTGCCATCGCCTGGCGCTCAAACATTCAGCCAAAGAACTACCCGCGGTCCGAGCCCCCACAACCACCTCGGCCAGTGACCCAGGGCAGAGATTTTCTTCCGATTTTTGGTTCAAAACATTTTTGAAACTTTCACTTCTCCCCCTGATTTGGGGCAGAAAAATCCTTCGATACACTGAAAATTTTGGCAGGCCGGGAAAACTGCTCCCCCTTGTGAGCTCGCTCGGGCTGGAGGCTGCCAGGGCATTGCCCGCTGCTGTGCCCAGTACCACAGACGGTTGGTACCCAGGGCCAGAGTCTCCCAAGCACTGAGCGCCCACATGCAGCCCTGAGGGGTCAGCACCCGCCAGGCCGAGGGCGTTGGAGAACAGGAGCGGAGACCGTGGGCCCACTCTGGCTCTGGGCCCAGCGAGGCGGCCCGGGGCAATCACTAAGCAGAGCCCGTCAGCTTTTTATTTGTAACGTGACAGGATCAGAGCCCTGGATCGGTGCTTTCCCGCTGCCCCTTTCCAGCCCCACGGCGCGAACGCGCACTGCCCAACAAGCAGCTATTTGAAGCGGGCGCCCCACTTCCCCAGTGACTGGCCCTCGCAGGCAGACAGACGGTTTCTCCTACAGATCGGGCCGGGCCAGGCCAGGTGCGGGACTTGTGACCATTTGCACCGGCTGAGGTTCTCGCTTGCCTGCATCTCAGCTGGTCCCCCCCCGGCCTTAGCTGTAACGAGCACCAGGAGACAAGACCCCCCTCCCCAGTAGCACCCGCTGGGCTGAACCCCAAGCCCACTCCTGCAGCCTTTGGAGAGTTGGCTCCCGCAAGCAACCCCAGCGGGGCTGGTGCCCAGAGCCCGCCCTGAGCAACCAGAGGGGATCCCCAGAGAGAAGGGGACACCCCAACCCAGCCCCTGGAAAGGCAGGCATTCCAGAGCAGGGCAGGTCACCAGAGTGTAACATCCAGCCGGTCCCCACCTCTGATCACCCTGAATTCCCCAGGGGAGTCTGCGACTTCCACTGCAAGAGACCCCCCCAATACTATCCAACCCAGGGGAACCGGACAGCAGAACGCCCTGTCCCCTTCCCCTCGCTGCAGGCAGGGCCATTGTCTTGCGCTATTCAACTCCCTCCTTTCCCTCGCTCGGCTTTTGTTTCCCCCTGCAGCTCCCCCCACCCCCCAAAGGGGATCATTTATCCAGCTGGGCAGGCCTTTTTGAGAGGCACATTCCAGGCTCTCCCCAAACTCGCCCGTGACAGGATGATGGAGAAGCAGCCTCGTTAATGGGCTTTCCCATCCGCTGGCGGTGCAGCCGGGCGCTCGTTAATCTCCCCGCCCCGGCAAAGGGGGTGTGCAGAGAGAAAGAACAGTCCAAGGGAGTCCTGCCAGGCGCGGCCCGGTTCTCCCCGGCCCCTGCGATGATTATTAACCAGGGTAGTTACGGTGGCACTGGGGAGGCTCAGGTCCTGCTGCACAGAGCTGGCCGGCCGGGCACAGGTAACCAGCAGCGAGGACGGCACAGACCTCGGGGGCACACTGCTGGCATTCCCCACACTGGCTGGGCTCCTCGGGCGTGCCCAGCTCGGCTGTTGGACAAACCCGGAAGCGCCCGGGCAAGCGGCCAGCTGCAGGCTGAGCTCCGGAAGTTCTGGGCTGTGGCTGGTTCTTTACATGGTGCCAGCAGGGCCAGGCTCGGAGATCAGTTCCGCCCGCCGCGTCCAGACTAACTCGCGCAGAGGTGCTGGCCCGGCAGGTCGGCACCGGGGCCGTCCCCATGGCGACACGGGCCTGGGCTGTGCCCTCGGGGAAGGGACCCGATGGCTGATGGGGCCACGCCCCCCCGACCATCACCCTCAGATTCCTGCCTCTCTGGGCTGGGGTCTTCCACCCCGCCCCCAGCCCACCCCACACCGGCTAGGATGGGACGCGGGGGGATTTCAAACATAGCAACTGCATGGTGCCTTCCCCCGACACTCACCGCGTGAGGCTGGGCTTGGGTAATTTGAATAAACTGCTAAACAAACACACAGGGCCCCCCCAGGCCTAATTTATGGGGCTCCCAACACCCCCGGCAAAGACACCAGCGCCTGAACCCCAAAGGTGACACCCCTCTCCCACTGCTTCCCAAAATCACCACACTTAGCAGGGTTCCCCCATAATCACAGCCATGTGCATGTGGGGAAGGGAAACTGAGGCACAGAGCCGGGAAATAATTGGCCCACGGTCACCCAACAGGTCAGTGGCAGAGACGGGAATAGAACCCAGGTGTCCTGGCTCCCCGGCCAACGCCCTGCCCTCTAGACCAGGCTGCCCCGTGCACTGGGGCATGGCCCAGGGTCCAGCCCCAAAGCGCAGTCACAGCCCAGCTGGTGAGGGGACATGGGGGGACGGGGCTGGGGCTTCCAGCTGGGCCCTGTCCAGGGGCCAGCCCAGCCCCCCACGGGGTGCCCAGCGCTCCCTGGGATGAGCAGAGGGACTCAGCCAAGGATGGAGCCATCTCGAGGCAGCCCCCACCCCCCGCAACAAGGAGGGGAGGGGGGCAACCGACCCGAACCCACACTTTAAACAGAGGGAAAATGTCACGTGATTTTGCTAAGAGCCATCTAATGATGGGGGCGGTCATTTGGGGAGGGACTACATATCCCAGCATGCAGCACTCCTGCCCCCCCACTGCATCCTGGCCCAGGGCACGCTGGGAGATGTAGTCTCTGCAGCCAGTCATGCGCGTGGCTTTGCTGGGAGCACTGGAGGACGTGGTGCCATAAGGAGTCCACTATGCACCCCCGCCCCGGAGCTGGCAGGGCCCCCCGTGGGGCAGCAGCGCTGGGCACAGAGCTCCGCAGCACCTGTGGACCGTGCTAGGGCACTGCTGGCATCCAGGGTGTGGGCAATGGAGGGCTGCCCCCTAAGCTAGACAGGCTGGGGATAACCCCCCGGTGCCTGGAGGCCCCCCCAGTGGGCATTTAAACCTGCCCCCCCCATACACACCCCCCCCGGCTGCTGCAGCGGGTCTGGCCAGCAGCCTGCACCATGAAGCCGGATGGATGCGTGGGGCCTGGGGACCACAACAGCTCCTTGAACCAGGGCCCGAGCTCCTCCCGAGGGACCAGGCTGCCCCAGACCCAGGGTGGGAGGGGATGGGGCTACAGAGGTGAGTGCCCCGCCACCCACAACACGCGGGTTGGGCAGGACCCCCCATGCTCCCCCGCCGCCAGGGCCGGGGTTTTGGCTCGAACGCTGCTGAATGTGGCAGACCTGGGCCAGCGGGGGCGATGGGGGTTGGCGCAGAGCAGGCGAGGCTGGCTGGGATCACCAAGCAGTTAGAGGGCTTCAGCTGAGCCACCAGCCCAGACAAAGGTCAGGGAACATTTCTAGGTGGCTGTCGGGAGAGCCCCCCACAGCCCCCCTGCCAGGGCATGGGACTGGGGGCCAGCAGGGGAGGTCATGCCCCAGCTCTGCCACCCTCCATGGGGCCTCAGACACGTCACCTCCCTGCCTCGTGCCTCAGTTTCCCTACCAGGGAGCTGTAAATGTCCCATCCCCCTGCCAGGCAGGGAAAGGTGCTCGCATCCCCTCCTGGGACATCCTGGTGGCCGCAGGCCAGCTTCGCCCCCACCCAGCACCCACGCTGACGGCTCCACCCCTTCCCTTCCCAAAAACCCACAATACCGCAAGCTCTTGTGGCAACCGGATTGGGGGGAGGGTGGGGGGAAAGAGACTCCCTCCAGCTGGTCAGCGGTGAGCCCCAGGCCCAGGTCTCGGGGAAGGCGGCTCTTGGCTGGGCACTGCTGGGGTGGGGGTCCTCCCAGCTCTGGCCAACACAGGCTCGGTTCCCCTTTTCTGGGGGCCCTTACGAAACTGCACAAACCAGGTCACAGGAACCTGCCAACGCCCTGGCCTGGGAGCGGCCTGGGCAGGAGGTTCTCAGAGCGGCGGGGCCCGGGCAGGAGATGCTGGGGGCCTCTGACACTCGCAGTGCCCCGACCCCTGCAGCCCCTGCCAAGTCCCCATGCCCCCTACAGCATGACACCCCCTTCCTGCCCCCCTCACCGCAGCCCCCTGGATTTTCCTGAGCTGGGCCAGCCCCACTGGCCGTATCCTCGGAGCCCTGGGGTGACCGGCACGAAAGTCTCATGCAGGCTGGTGGGCTCAGCTCGACTATCCCCTCTGCCAGGGGGCTGGTCACAGCCACCAGGACCACGCGCTCCAGCCAGGCACCAAGGGGCAGGGACCCAGGGAGCTGGCAGGGCATGGGCCCCCTGGCCCCGCTCCTTCACAGCCAGAGCAGGGGGCGGGGGCCAGGACTCCTGGGTTCTACTCCTAGCTCTGCCACCTACTGCCCGTGTGACCTTGGGCAAGTCCCTGCCCCTCTCTGTGCCTCAGTTTTCCCCCCAGAGGTGGAGGAGAGTGCCAGGTGGGACAGGGGCTCTGGGAGCTGTGGCAGGCCCCCAGGGACAGAAACTGGCCTGGATTTCTGCGCCTTTCCCACCCAGCCAGAGACGGAACTGCTCACTTTGTGGCAGGGGTCAGCCCAGGATCCCTGGAGTCAGGTAGCGGCTGGCCATTGTGTGTGTGTGTGTGTGTGGGGGGGGGGTTTACGAGCCACTGTCGTCAGCCTCCCCTCCCCCGGGCCAGATCAGCATGCAGCGGGGGGGCCCCCCTTCAGCCATACCCGGGGCACTGGTGGGAGGCAGTGGGAAGCGATATGGCTGGAATCCGATTTCCTGCCCCATCACTCAGCGCAGGGACAAAGCCCTACAACCCCCCAGGCCGGATCCACTGCCGGCAGCTCCCTCCGGCCCCCAAAGGTTCATGGAGACAACAGACCCTCCCCCTGACACACTGATCTCAATACACCAGTGGCTGAGCTGGGCAAAGAGCTTAGCTGGGGGGGCCCCTCGCTCTGTGTCCATGCAGCATCTGACACAATGTGGGGGCCGTGGCACCCAGCACAAAGGCCCCCGCCCCCCATCAACCTGGGCAGAGGGGTCTGAGCTGGGGGCTTTGATCTGAGCTGTGCCGGCTCGGGCTGGTGCCAGGCTCCTGGGGCGGGAGGGGCTCGGGGGTCCCAGCTCTGGGCTGTCTGTCACCCGCCCAAGGACAGAAGAAACCCAGAGGCCGCCAGGCCAGCTGCAGCACAGCTGGGCCGCGGGGGAACGACCACGCACCCACCCGGAGCAGGAGCACAGGATGTGCCGGGTCATGTTAGGGCTTATATGGGGGGGTGGGGGTGGGGGAGGGACACATGACAGAGGGACGGCTACTTAACCCCCCCACACCTCCCTGCACCGGGCCCCCTGCTCCGGGGGACAGCAGCAGCTGGGCCACACGGGGCTGGCACAACGCCCCAGACCCAGGGGCTGCCCAGCTGCGGGCGAAGAGGGTTCAGGCCCAGGAATGGGAGGCCAGAGTCCTGGGTTCCCCCGCCCTGGAGAGTGCCACACATGGGCAGCGTGTACTCCACCTACAAAATAGTGTAGGTCCTACCTAAACGAGGATCCTCCCTCCCCACCAAACTTCCTTGGCAACCAAGTGTTTCGTCACCTAGAGACAGGGCCTGTGACAACGGGCGCTGCCCAGACGCAGCCTGGAGCAGGGGCCCCCCCATGGCGGCTGGCGCCGCCCAGACATTGTGAGTCACCCCCTGACCCAAAGAGCTCACAGTGTAAATATACAAAGGATTGGAGGGGAAACCGAGGTATGGAGTGTGAAAGGGACTTGGCCAAGGCCACAGGGCAGGTAGTGGCAGAGCCAGGGACAGAACCCAGGAGTCCTGACTCCCAGCCCCCAGCAAAACCACAAGAGACACCCACAGGAAAGGGGCTTCACCCCTGCGCCCCATAAACACCCGCCTGGCTGAATGTGGGGGGACGCGGAGGCAGCTGGCATCACCGATGGAGTTGCCCACTTCCCCCGGTGCCATGGCTCGGCGCCAAGCCTGCACTGCCCACGGCCCCAGGTGGTCTGTTTAAAGCGACTGCATGAAATATTCAGCCATCACTTTCAGCGGCACATTAAAAGTGCAGGGCCTGCGGGCGGGGGGGGGGGTGGGAAATGGGGCCACTGTGATACGTTCAGAGAGCTTCCCCGCCCCATGGGCACTGCCAGCCAGGAGAGCCCCCGGGGGCCCCACACCTGGCCAGAGCCCCTGCCTCTGGAGGAGAGCAAGCAAGCAGCCCCCCTCGCCCCCAGCACCTTCCAACGGCTCCTGCGCCCACAAATTAATGCCCCGGCTCATGGTGAAGAGCCCCAGCCCCCCAGCACTGGGGGATGTCTGGGCGCAGGCAGTGGCCAGCCAGACCCCACAACAGGAACACGACGAGCACCAGAGCAGGGCCCCCACGGGAGCTCCCCGCACCCCGAGGCTCTGCAGTCATAGCCCACAAAGCTCCCACGAGCAGGCTGGGCGCTGGCCCGGGAGCGAAAAGAGGCAGCCGCACTCGAATTTGGACACAAGCCCCCGCCCCGGTCCCAGGCTCCCCCGTCCCCCCCGCGGCGGGTGTTTGTGATTATCCGGGGCCGGGTGATGAACGAGCCTGTCAGGGTAAATCGCAGCCGCAGCCGAGAGGCCGATTCGATTTGTCACTTTCCCTGAGCCGCAGCTCGGGGGCCAGGAGCCGCCGCGAAGGGCTGAACAAAGGGCCCATTAATAACCTGGCCAGGCCCGGGGCACCGGAATTTCGCCTCCATCCCCCACCCCGCCGAGCCACTTGGTCGACCCTCCCCCCTACCCCGGAGAATGGGGGGAGGGGGCGTCTTTCGTTGTAGTTTGTTTTTAAATCGCATGAGGGGCCGTGGAAGAATCTGGGGGTCAAAGCCAGGCCCCAGAGCAGAATGGGGGTGAGGGAACCCAGCACAGGGGGAGGGGCACTTCCAGGGAAATAGCAGGGGTGTGAAAGAGGGAAGGGTCCTGTGGGTCGGGAGTGAGGGGCACCGGCAGAGCTGGGGAGGGGGAGCCCAAGGCTGGGCTATCTGGGGGCTGCGGGTCGGGAGCGAGGGGCACCGGTAGAGCTGGGGAGGGGGAGGAAATAGGTCAGCTGATGGCTGAATCCCACTGGAGCAGGATCTGGCCGGCCGGTTCAGGCAGGGGGAGCCACACGCTGTGCCCAGCAACCTCCCCCCCAGGAGTGGAGGACAGTTTGCAGCCTGAGGAAGGAACTTCAAACAGGGGAGTGGGGACCCCCCTCCACGCCCCCATCCCAGTGCCACATGCTGATCGGGAAATTAAACTGGGGCCACGCAGGCAGGTCCCCGGGAGAGCGAATGCTGCTGGAGCTCTGGGCCCCAGCAGGCCTCCGTGGACCCCTCCCTTCCCTAGGGGGCTCTGCAGTGACTAAGCTGGGGCGCTGAGGCCCGAGACCTCAGAATCTGGCCCCCCCAGAAAAGTGGGGCATGGGGGACAGAGACAAGCAGGCCTCCTTTGCAACTGCTCACACGATGGATGGGGAAACCGAGGCAGAGGTCTCCCATTCCATGGCAGAGTGGGGAATAGGACCCAGAAAGGGGGACCTGGCTGAGGGGGCAGGGGTGCAGGCAGGAAGGGGACCTGTCAGACATCTGCCCCCCCCCCCAATCAGGCCAGCAGCACCCCCCCTTTCCCAGCCAGGCGTGACGGGCTCACAGCAGGGCCACACTAATTGAAGCAAGATTCCCCCTAAGCAGAGCCAGCTGGGCGGCTGACGGGTGCAGGGCATAAACACGGCAATTATCAACTCTCCGCGAGCGGCTCCAATTAACACCCCACCCGGGCCGCAGGCAGGGAGCACCCACCAGCCTCGGCACAGCACAGCCCTCCCCCCCCCCCCCACCGAGGGGTCCCCAGCCATGCTGCACCCCCCGGGGCCAGCGTCAAGGGCCCCAGCCAGACTCCAGCCACCCAGGGCCTCGTCCTGGCTTCAGCACGGCCCTGCAGGCTGCCCACGCCGGGTGAGCCCACGGCCCGGCCTCCAGGAGGAACAAGCTGCAGCAACCACACTGTGGCTGCCCTTTGCCCCAGGGCAGTGCCCAACCCCCTGCAGACAGCCCAGGGGGCACCCCACAGCACAGGGCTGGGGGCCTGGAGGTCTGCAGGGTCCTCGATCGGCACGAAGCACCAGCTGCTCTGGCAGGGAAAACGCTCTGGCCAAGAGATGGGGTCAATATTGGGGGTGGGATAGGGGGCAGATCCCCCCCCAGGCCAGCCGATGGCTCTGTGCCCCTCCCTTCCCCCCCGGGGGAGCCCCCCAGCTCCCGGCACCACGGACAGGCCGTGAGAGCGTGAGCCACTGGGGGCTGCCCAGGGCTGCCCCGCCCCTTGTCTGGGCCCTGGGGCTGAGCTCAGAGCGCCCCCTGCATGGGAGCTGGCTGCGGCGGCCCCCCGGGCAGGGCAGCACTCGAGGTTTGTTCACCCTTCAGTTCCTGCCACGAGGCTCTTCATCAACCCTCTCCAGGCGGGCACGGCCCGGAGCCGGATCACGAGGCACCGACATGCTGAGGGGCCCCAGTGCCACCACCTCCTGCCCCCGGGCCGCCGAGTCACCAGGCCGGGCGGTGCCAACGCCTGGCACGGCACCAGTGCCCAGGCGGGGACCAACCGATCTAACTCAGTATCCCCGCCCCCCGGAGCCAACCCGGCCCTCCTCCCTTCCCCGCCCGGCGCCCCCCGGAGCCAACCCAGCGCCCCCAGGAGCCGACCCAGGCCTCCTCCCTGCCCCCACGGAGCCGACCCAGGCTAACGCCAGCCTCGGGACAGTGGCCCCCCACCCCCAGCTGGGCTTACTGCCGGGTCCGGGGCCTTTGGGGGAGGGGAGGGGTGCTGCCTTACAGATGGTGGGGGTGGGGTCTGTGCAGCCAGACACTCCCCCAGCCAGAGGTGACGAACCCCTAACTCCAGATGCCAGGCACGGCCCAGCAGGCACTGGCTTTTTGCCCAGGCTCTGCTCTGACCAGCTGCAAGTCCCAGCCCCCCGAGCACCCGGTCCCCCAACTCTGCTCCCCGAGGATCTGAGGCAGGGTCTGTCTCTGGCCAGGCAGCGCCCGGTGCCAGCTGGCACCTCCTGGCACTGCCGCAGAGCCGTAGCTGGCTTGAGCTGGCAGCCCAGCCCAGGAGCTCACCTGCCCCAGCTGCTGGCAGAGCCGACGCCAGGATCCCCCTTTATTTCCCACCTCATTCCAAAGAGCAGCCTGGCACGCTGACCCCCAGCACCAGCTGCAGAGTCATCGTGCCAGGGTCCTTGCACAGGGGGGCAGCGCACTTCAGAGCTCCGTGCCCTGAGAGCAGCCCCCCATGGGGTGCCCAGGGTCAGCGCCCCGGGGGGACCCCGCAAGGACAGCCCCGGAGTGGCTGGTGCAGGTGGACACAGCCTGGCTGCAGGACGGGCTCTGTGCTCCCAGCCGGGCACCTGGCCCCCGGCTCCTCCCCAGACACAGCAGCTCGGCCCCAAGCACCACCCAGCCAATCAGCAGCTGGGCCCTAAGGCGCCCCGGCTTTCCTGCTCTGAGCCCCAATTGGCCAGCAGGGACCTGACATCACAGCTAGGGGTTGCTGAAGGGTCCCTTTAAGCACTGGAAGGGAGTGAGGGAGTGCGAGGCCCTGGGCCCTAGCCAGTCGTGGATGCCCCAGTCAAGGCCCTGTGGGCAGGCACAGGGGGGAAGCATGTGCTGGGATGGGAAGGGGGTGGAGGGAGGGGGGTTAGCTATAAACAGGCACGTCCCCAGCCGGGCAGCACTTCCTGGTGCTGAACACGACGATTTCCCCTCCCCTAAAGGGGCCAGGACAAGGGGGCAGAGCGACCCAGAGACACCCACCCCACCGAGTCTCCCCCTGGCCTTCAGCCCAGCCTCACAAACCAGCACCCCACTCACTGGCAAATGGGGGAAACTGAGGCACAAGGAACGCGCCTGAGACACATGGCATGTGGCCAGCAGAACCAGGAGTCCTGGCTCCCAGCCCCCCTGCTCTAACCACTAGACTCCACTCCCCTCTCAGAGCTGGGAACAGAACCCAGGAGCCCTGGCTCCCAGTCCCCCTGCTCACAGACATCGCTCTGCCAGTGCCCCAAAATGCGCGTCAGGGCAGCTGCGCCCGGTGTTCCCCGGGGCGACAGAGGGCACGACCCGGGCACGGTACTCACTGGCTGGCGAGGGGGTGCTGTATCCACTCACAGGCAGCTGGTGCTGCATGCCCGCCAGCGCGCCCGGCGGCGAGAGGCTCCCGATCATGTGCGGGAAGAAGAAGGCGTAGTGGGGCACCGGGTACCCATTGAGGTGCCCGCCCCCCGGCGCGGGGCAGGAGCTGCTGTTGCTGGCCATGGCGTGGATGTGCAGTCCTGGCAGAGTCACATGTGGGCAGCTCGCAGCACCATGGGCAGCTCCATGGGGCTGCCCCGGGAAATGGGGCCTTGCTGCCTCCCCAGGACGCAGCGCTCTGCGGGGCTAGGCCGGCGCCCACCGGGGCCCAGGTGCCAGGGCAGCTTCCCCACTCCTTCCACAAGGCCTCTGGGGCTGCAGGCAGGTTCTGGCACCAGCGGGCAGGGTCCACGCCACGTGTGTGGCGTCCGCTTGGCGGCTCCTGGCCCACGTCGGCGCTGCGGCTGCAAGGGAAGCAGAGACAAACGGGGGCTGGTTAACGAGGGGGCAAGGGCAAGGGTTGAGGTGCTGCGGGAACCCAGCCTGATACACGGCCACAGGACACCTGGGTTCCAGACCCGGCTCCCAGGCAAACCCCTCCCCCTTCTCTGTGCCTCAGTTTCCCTGCTGCAGGCACGGATGCGAAGCACCATGTGAATGAAAACTATCAGTATCCCAGAACAGAGATCACAGGTGCCCCAGGCCTGGCCCGGGCGAAGGAACAGGGATACCAGGGGGAGGGATCTGGGGCAACAAAACGGGGGTGCTGGGGCCAGGAGGGCTCCCGGGTGACAGAACCAGGGCGCAGGGGGTTAAGAACGAGACAGAACCCCCACCCCTCCAGCCAGGTCAGCACCCAAAGGCCAGGCTGCCCCAGCCAGCACTGAACAGGAGCATGGGGGGAGGAGGTGGAACCAGGACACCTGGGTCCCACCCCCAGGTCTGCTGCTGGCTGCCAGCCTTGTCCCTGCCCCAGCCTCCACAGCCCTTTGGTCCCAGCGCTAGGGGACAAAGGCACAGAGCTGCTACCCTCAGGCCACAGCCCAGGCTGCCCAGGACCGGCTGCCCCATCCCAGAGCCAACCACAGCCCAGGCAGGGCCCGGGCCCAGCGCGGGCGGCAGGGCCCGGACTCCTCTTCCGGGTGCCCCCGACCCCCAGGCTCCCTCCTCCCCCAGCACCTCTCGACCGTGACCCGCAGCCCCCCCCCCCCAGCTCTGACCCACGGCCCCGCTGCTGGGCACAGGGTGGGCGCAGGATGGCTGCGGGTTGGCGGCTGCGCTCAGCCCCGCCTGGCACGATGGGCTCTGCCCACCAAGCGCACACAGGCGCATCCTGCCCAGGCCCCGGGGACTCGGCTGCAGCCGCCCAAGCGCAGGGGCCTGGGCAGGGGCCGTTTCTATTTTCTGGTGCCAAGTGCTGCCGGACAATGCGTCAGGCTCAGCCAGAGCCGGACCCCTCAGCACTGCTCAGGCCTCCTGGGCTCCAGCCAGCCATTCCCCGCCCGCAGCCCCACCAAGGATTCTTCCTCCGCCCCCCGGAGCCGCCCCAGCGCGAGTCGCCCAGCACATCAGCGACAGAACCCAGGAGTCCTGGCTCCCAGGCCGCCGCCCCTCTTTCCCCCAGAGTGAGAGCCGACCCCGGGGCCAGCCCTGGCTCCCCACTGTGACCACTGGGCCACGCTCCCTTGAGAGCCAGGCGAAGGGCAGAGCCATGGGCTGGGGGAGGCGAGCCCACAGCTGGGGCCGGGGAGAGGGGGGGCACCCAGTCTGTCCCCTGCTGGAGCTGGCCGGGGCGGGGCCGGAGCTGGAGCCTTTTCCTCCAATCCCACGGCAGGGCCTGGCTGGGACCCGCCGCTTCCTAGAATCCAGAGCCGGGTGCCAGGAGCCACAGCCAAGTCCCAGCCAGCCCCGGAGTCCCCCAGCAAAGGCCCCACCGGCTCTGCCCCCGAGGCACTGGGCTCAGGGCATGGCAGGAGGGCATCCCTGCACCAAGGGGCACGTGCCCACCAGAGCCCTGTTCCCGGCCCACCCCATGCGCCATTGGGACGTTCAAAGGGGTGGGAGGGCAGGGCCCAGCGGGGACCCAGGAGGGCCCCACCCCGACCTGCCTGGCACAGGAGCTGCTGAGAGGGTACCCCATGGCGCTGCCCCAAGTGCGAGACCTGGGGGGAGAGGGGCAGGAAGGAACCCAAGCAGAGCCAGGAATAGAACCCAGGAGTCCTGGCTCCTAGCCCCGTGTCCTAGCCCTGGGCCAGACTGCCAGGGGCAACACAGCCCTTCCCAGCGAGTTCGAGACCCATTAGCCCCAGGACACCTGCTGGCACCTGTGCGTGGCTGCCTGGCCAGGGAGAGCCCGGGGCCGCACCAGCCCAACGGGGCACCGCCCTGCCGTGCCCGTCGCTGCTTTGCCTGCACCTCCCCGGGGCGCCCCGGCACAGATGCAGGCCGGATCGTGTTCTGCACTGGCAGAAGGGACTGTCACCCCCGGATGTGACACACGCCCTGCGGGCACGCGCCACACGGCAGGAAGGCAGCCCCATGTGACAGGGCGGGCCTGGCACGGGGGCACCGAGCCAGGCCTGCGCCCGGGACGGCAGCTGCGAATCCTGGAGGCTCTTCTGCTGCGGGAGAAGCCCTGACCGCACACTTCCCGTCACGCCTGCGACCACAGCTTCCCCTTCGCCGCTCTCGATTCCCGGCCAGGGCAGAGCCAGGGCGGCTCGCGGCCGGGCTGGGCACCCTGGTGCACTCCGGGAAAGTAGGCACTTAGCCTGACGCCCCCTCCCGACCAGCTGTTTATGGGGCCGTTGTCATGGCAGCCGCCCCCCCCCCCCCCGGGCTGGAGGGACAGCAGTGCAGGAAGTGCCCCGACAATCTGAGGTGTGGTCACAGCCTGTGGCTTCCTCCCTCCTCTCGGCTGTGCCAGCCTCACACGCACGGGCAGGTGCCGCCCAGCCAGGGGCATGGGTAGGACAGGGGAGCCCAGGGCTGGCAGAGCAGGGGGCTGCAGGTCGGGCCTGAGGGGCTCCCCCCCCCCCCGACCGGGGCAAACCACAGCAGCTGAGACCCCTCCAGTCCCAGGGGCTGTCGCACCCGGAGCCTCATGCCAGGCGGGGGGGCCAGCACCCCGAGCAGCCTCCAGGCTCTGAGTCACCTGCACATTTGTTACATCCGACGGGGATGAATCACGCCCCCGGGCAGGAGGGGGCCCAGGCAGCTGCTAAAGCGGCTCCCGCGAGACCCACTCTGGTGGCATTGCCGGGGCAGGGATCCAGCCGCCTGTGCCCAGAGCTGCCGCCCCCGCCCTCACCCGTTAAATCCAACCGGGTCAGGAACACCGCCCCCCCCCCCAGCTCCTGCCCTCAGGAAACAGCCATCAACCAGCAGCTGGCACACAGAGACACCCGCCGACAGCACCCAAAGACAGAGGGTGAAAATCCTGCAGCAGGCTGGCACCCCGGGGCAGCGCCCGCTGGAGGGGCAAGGGGGAGGTACGATCTGCCAGCAGCGACGGGGGGGGGTGGGGGCTGCTCCCCTCCCACACGGGCTCCAGCAGGCCCAGAGCCAGCCTGGCAAGGCTCCCCGGCCCCCGCCCCACCCCCCCAGCACAGATCCTGCCCCCGCCTCCTGAGGCTGAAGCTGCAAAATGAAATTCCACCTGTCCCCGGCTCCAGTTACCGCCAGGAATGCGCCCCGCCCCCCCCCCAGCGCCCCCCCCAGCGCCCCATTCTTCTCCAGCGACAGGTGCTGCCCCCGCCAGCAGCTACAGCCACTGCTCCGGCCCAAGGAAGAGGAACCGTGTGGGGCCCAGCCAGAGCTCCCAGCCTCGGCTGGGCCGGCAGGGGGCTGCGGGTCAGGAGTGAGGGGCACCGGAGAGCTGGGGGGGCCCAGGGCTGGGCTAGCAGGGGGCTGCAGGCTAGGGGCGGGGGGGGGAAGCAGCCCTGCAGCTGCCCCTTCTCTCCTGGCCCTTGGAATCACTTGTCCGGGCGCCGAACCTGCGGTTTTAAATCCGAGAGTTACTGACCCCCCCCCCCAAGCCCCACCCAAGGCCCCTTCCCGGGGGACACTGGGCTGGGGGCAGCTCGGTGCAGCGTCACCCCGGCTGGGTTTGCTGCCCACCCAAGCCCAGCGCCCCGATCTCCCCCAGACGAGGGTCAGGGCTGGGCCGTGGGGACGGTTCCCTGCCAGGCTGGGGCCTGAGGGACGCAGGATCCCGACCTCTGGGGCCAGGGCCCTCCAGGTCATACCAGAATACGACAGATACCAAAGACTCCGAAACTGGGGGGGGGGGGGGGGGGGGGCCTGCCCCATGTCCCGGCTCGGGCTGCTGCTGCGTTTCCCATGGGGGCCCCGGGCTGGGGTCTCCGCAGCCTGGCAAAACGGGCGGGCGGGGGACCACCATTCGCACCCAGCTTGAGGGAGGAGCAAACAGCAGCTCCGCACCCCAGGTACAAGGCAGACCCTGCTTTGCCCTGTCCCTCAGCCTGCGGCCCCCCAGCACACCAGGCCCGGCTCCCGCTCGATGACCGGGTCAGGGACCCACGGCCCCTGGAGAGGGCAGGACTCCTGGGTTCCCTTCCCAGCTCTGCCAGCCATCTCCTCCCACGGCCGAGCGCGCCCATACTCACCCAGCTGGCATCGCCTCAGCGCCCGACGGCCAGACGCGCCCCACCACGCATTTGGTCAGACAGGGAGGGCGAGGCAGAGCTGGGAACTGCCCCCCCCCCATCTCCCAAGTCCCTGCCCAGCCTTCCCCTCGCGTGCCCCTTGCCCAGCTTTGAGCTCTGAGACCCCCTGCAATTCCTCCCTGGTGCCCGCACATGGGCAGGGACCCTAGGCTGGCAGAGGGCAAGCGACAGCCCTGCAAGCTAGCGTCCATCCATCAGCTGCAGCATGGGGGGCCAGCAGGCCAAGCCCCCCAGCACAGACACCGGACACGCTGCCCTGGTCCCATGCCAGCCCTGCTCATTCAGCGAGCTGGGCAGGAGCCCCAATGCATAGTGGGGGGACGAGGGTCTCCAGCCAAGCCAGGGGGTGGGATTCTCAGCGCCAGCGATCTGGATGCAGCCCCCGCGCTCCCCACCCCCGCTGGACCCCAGCCCCACAGCAGTGGCTAACGCAAGCCAGCTGTCTGGGAGGCAGTGACGCGGCCGCGCCTGACCTGTCCTGTAGGACGCCCCCGGCAGAAAAGGAGAAACAGAGCAAACAAACCCAGCTGCCTCTCAGCTCCTGTGGCTGGCAGAGCCTGCCCGGGCACTGCCCACGGGGTCCTGGGAGCTCCCAACCTGGGGCCCATCGCGCCAGGCCTTGCACAGAGCGTGAGTGCCCCTGGGCCAGAGAGCTCACCAGCCAGGCGGGGCCATGATCCCCACTGCAAAAGGGGGAGGGGGGGAAACTGAGGCACAGAGCAATTCAGTGACTTGCCCAAGGTGACACAGCAAGCCTGCAGCAGAGCCTGGGGCTCCATCGCCCCAGCCCAGCTCCACGCAAGGGGTTAAAACACTTTTATTTATTCCCCCGCCCCCACACTAAGCCGCCTCCTGCAGCGGGAGAGATTAACCCATTTTCTTTAATCAGCACATTTGTCATCTCGATGTGCTCACACCCGGAGGCAGGCGCAGTGGCCGGCAGCGTCATTACTTCAGCCCCAATCCTGGGGCGGCCACACCTCCTGCCAGGGCAACTCCAGCTGGCACAGCCCCACCTGCTCCATGGGGGGGGGGGGACCATGCCCATGGCTGCTGCTAGCCAGCCCCCCAGCCCACACAGGGGGAAAGGTCTAGGCAGAGCCCCTGGGCGAACCCGGCCTGGGCTCTGCTCCAGAGGGGATCACAGGCAGCCCTGGGGATGTGGCCGCCCCTGCTCCACGCGGGCAGAGAGTCACAGGAGGGGGAACCTAGCCCAGCACAGGGTCAGCAGGGCAGGGAGTGTCCCTGGGCACGGCCCGGCATCAAAACGCCCAGCACCTCCACTCAACCCCCTCGGCAAACCCCACAACACGGGGCCACTGTCAGCCCCGTTTTATAGGTAAACTAAGGCACGTGGTGGCACCCCCTGCTCTACCCACTAGTCACCACTCCCCTCCCAGAGCCGGCAGAGAACCCAGGAGTCCTGGCTCCCCACCTGCCCTTGTCCAGGGCTGGCCGTCAGGCCGGGGAGGGGTCGGGGGCCAGGCCAAGGCAGGGAGCAGGGGGAAGTGACATAGCCGGTTATAAATAGAGTGGAGCCAAGCCAGCACGGGGTCTGGAGACACCAGCGCTGCACCCCAGGGGAAGGCAGTGCCACACAGCTCCAGCCGGGCCCTTTCCAATGCCGGGGACACTGGCCAGTCCCAACCCGAACGCCGGCCCCCCCGGCCAGCTGACGGCTCCGGGCAGGGTTAAACCACAGCGGCCGGCTCCCCGAGTGTGGCTGAGCTGGACGGTACGACGGGGACGGGGCGCTGAGCCCTGGCGTTATGCCCGCAGAGAGAGCCCCCAGCCGAACCTGAGAGCGGGGCGGGCAGAGGAGGAGCAGACGGAGGGTCCAGACCCTCGGGGGACAGACATGCGCCGCTGCTGGGCCCTAGAGCAACGGGACACCTGTCAAACCAAAAGGCAGCTCAACCCTCCGTTACCCCCTGGAACTCCCCGCTGCTAGAACCTGACGGGACTGGGGAGGCCTGGCCCTGCAGAAGGCAGCAGCGGATCCCAGGAACCAACCTCCCCCATGACAGCCAGGGCCAGCCCCAGTCCAGTAGGATATGGGGTGGCACTTCCCACAGGCAGGGCAAGCCAGCGGCTGCCAGATGGGATGCCGGGCTAGAGGGGGCCCTGGTGATGACGTCCATTCTCACCTCCGCCAATGAGGTGCTGGGGCTCCCTGCTGCCCTGCAGCCCCCCCCCCCATAGCACGGGGAGGAGCCGTTCCTATGGGGTGGAGCAGGTATGCAGCAGAGGGGTGCAAACCCCTGGCTTAAAGCCAGTCTTCTGGGGTGTGGGATGGGGGGGAAAGAGAGGCAGCGAGGGGGACGGGGGGCAGCTTAACGGCCTTATCTCGGAAATCCTCTCAGAGCAGATCGAGGGATTACCGGAGCCAGGTGTGAACCAAGCTGCGGCCAGTGCTGGGTGGGGACCGGGCACCCCCAAAGAGAGCCCCTCTCCCCGGCCCAGCCAGTGGAGACACAGCCCACCTCCCCAAAGACAGGGGGGTACCCGGCCACAGAGCTGGGGGGTGGGGAGGAAAGAAGCACTCAGCAGTCCCTTTCCCCAGGGTCCTGCCAGAACAGAGACCCCAATGCCTCCCCGGGAGGGCAGAGGGGACAGGGTGAAAATTGGCTGCCTAGACCCCCACCCCATGGCAATCTACTGAGGCTCCGACCCCAACCCCGGGCCAGTGCTACCTGTCCACCAGAGGGGCACGTGGGGGTCACCTCACTGCATCCTCAGCCCGGCAAGAGACGCTCGGACTCTGTCCCAGCCACCTGGGGCTAGGCCCCCCACCTGCACGCAGACAGGCCGGGGATGAGCGATAGGCAGCCCCGCCGGCGCCCCTCACTCCCAACCCGCAGCCCCCGGCTGTCCCAGCCCCGTGGAGTGCTGGGGTGGGTGCGTGTTGGAGGAGGGACAAGGCAGGCAGGAGGGTCCCAGCTGGTTCCCCCGGCAGTTCAGCACCTTCCCCCAAGGCCCCTGCTTGGAGCGTGGCCAGGCACCCGCAGCCCAGACTCATGACTCCACACACTCGTCTGTAGTGTCGGGACTGGCACTGGGCAGGCACCAGGCCCACCCTCGCCACCGCTGCCCCAGCCCACGGGGCTACCCCAGGGAATGGAGTCTGGGGCAGGGCTGGCACAGAGCCCAGGGGGGCCGGGAAAAGCAGGATCTTCTCTCCAGCCCCCATCCCGCCCAAAACAAACTGCATATATATCCCACTGGGAGCACTTCTCTTCCCACCCCCACCCAGAATGCAGCCACTTCTGGGGCAGAGCACAGTGCCAGCAGCACATGGACATACCCCGCTGCATACAGAGGAAGCAGGCCAGACAGCCATTGGTCCGGTTGCCCCTCCAAGGGCAGGAAGGGCTGCTGCCGGGAGTGACAGCCCCCTCCCTGGTAGGGGGAGCCCCTATGAGAGCCCCGAGTCAGGAATGGGGCACGGTGCCATTCCCAGCTCCAGGCTCGCCCTGCAGGGGAGGGTCCTGCCAGGCAGCCGCTGGGTGGGAGACAGGGACAGACGATGAACAGAACATGGACTACAGGGACTAATGCCACACTTGAGTCTGCAGACAGCCTGAGCCAATCGCTCCAGGGCTCACGCCCCTCTTCATCCCAGCTGGTGGTTGACTCTGAAACCTAACGACAACACTGATGTTGACCATAACGACGTCACTGCTGATCACTTTGGCAAGACATATTCAGCCAATCCCAGTGTGTCCAGCCCCCTTTCTCTTTGGCCAGGAGCATCCACACAAAGACTACGACAGTGATTTATTATCTGGGCCGCGGCTATCACAGACCCCGTTGTGCTACGAGCCAAGATCCGCAGCTCACTAGCACCTGGGCATTCAGGGGTCACGGAAAATAAATGAAGAGAAAGAGCAGAGGGGCCCTCTGCTCCCTCACTCCGAGAGCTCAATAAATACTGTCCATGCTCCCATGCACATGCAGGAATCTGAAAAGGTCCAGGGTCTAATGGCCAGGACATCTGGGTTCTGTTCCCAGCACTACAGGACTTAAGGGAATTCGCTCCCCCCCCATGCCTCAGTTTCCCCATCAGTACAGCAGAGATCGCACTAGGGCTTGTTGGAAAGTGCGTGGAGACCCTCGCTCGAGGAAGTGGCACAGGGGTCTCACCACAGGGGATGCTCACTCAGATCCACCCTCCCTGCGGCCCAGGGAGTCGGCACCTACCGGGCAGGGTAAGGCCACAGCAGCCTCTGCTGTTCTGCCAAGAGTTGCTGTGGCCACGGAAACGCAGTGGGCCAGTTCACACCTACCCAGGGTCCCAGCACTGTCCGTCCAGGGGGCTGCAGGCTCCACAGGGCAGGGGGAGGACACCCACTGCACTGGCGTTGCCCGGGACCCACCCCCCCCGGGCTGGAGAGCGCCACGCTCACACCTCGAGTGCAGCGACGAATTTGCTGTTCTCAGCAGCGCGCCAGACAGAGACCAGGACGCAGGTAACACACAAGGGCTCCCCCCAGCCCCAGGCCGGGCTCCCGGCTTCTGCCACACAGGAACGGACCTGCTGCAGGGGCCCATGAGTGACGCAAACACCCCCCCCCGCGGGAGGGAACTAAGGGAGGGTGCCGGGTGTGAAGCTGTGCCAGCGGGTTGTCTGTCGGCAAAGAGAGGACTTCCTCCTTGGAGGATCACCTCCTCCAGCCCTGAGCCATGCCAGGAACCACCCCGGCCCCCCCCCCCGACCGCAGCAGGACAACGAGAGCAGGCGCAGCGCAACCCCCCACCAGCGGGAAGGTGGCCACCATCAGCCCCCCGGTGCCGCGCCGGAGAGCAGAGACACGGCAGGGAGCGCCCAGACCAGCCCATGCCACTGCCTGGGGCATTTGGACATCCTGCTCCTGGGGCAGGAACCAGCCTAACCGTGCAGCTCCGAGCGCATCGCCCGCACCCAACACCGGGCTTATGGTAACGGCCAAGCCAAACGCGGGTCCCAGCAGGGAGTGCCCAACACCGGCCCCCCCACCGAGGCCTCCGCATGGCCCCAGGTCCCGCAGCTCCGAGGGCATTGTCCACACCGCAGAACCGAACGATGCATCCCAACAGTCTTGCGGTAACGGCCAAGCCAAATGCGGTGTCCCAGCAGGGAGCGCCCGACACCAGCCCCCCGGCCCCAGCCGAGCGCCGCGCACCGGTCCCCACAACACACGCAGCTCCGAGTTCAGACCCGCACCCCCAGATGCTGCAAAACCACAGCCTGGACAGATCCTCTTACCCTGACCCATGGGCTGGGTTCGCTGCCCCGGTTCTCTCACCCCCACCCATGGCTGTTCCCAAGTCCAGGCCCCGGGCCCGGCTGCAGGACACCTGTTGATGGATCACAACACACAGGGAAGGGAGCGGGCCAGGGCCCCATGCTCGTCACCATGCAGACGCCTTTCGGAAGCCGCGTCGAGCCCTTTAAAGATCGCGCCGGGCCGGGGAAAGTGACACACAAACGAAAGTGTCTTTTGAAATCTTCCAAAGCAGGCGGCCCCCTGGCACGGCACCCGCACGGGCCCCTGGAAAGGCCAGAGCACAGGAACTACCCACCACTTCGCCTCAGATAACACCAGCTAAAGGGGAAGCAGCCCAGTGCTTTCCGGATGGGGCCTGGCAAACAAATCTGAAGGAGTGAAAAGCTGTGTGTGAAAGCGCTCAGTGCAGCAGGGCGAGCCAGCTGGCCAGGCCCACGCCCACCCGCTCACCCCGGCGCCCCTGGACCGTCTGGGAGCAACGGGGATTCCCCACAAAAGGCCCCGTTTCTCTCCCAAACGAGGACACAGCTCGAGCAAGGTGCCCAGGCGAGGAAGGAAGCCAGAGGCTACCAGTGGTCCCTGGGCAAAGGAGGCGCTCCCCAGCCTGGCCTGGAAGCTGCCCTGGGGTGGTTACCCCTTGGCAGGGACGGAGCTGGGGGCGGATCCGGTGACAGCTGGGAATGCTCCCAGCCTGGAGCAACTTCTGCAACAGTTGGGTTCAGACATTTCCAACTGGGGAGGGGAGACAAGAAAAGGATCTGCCCCCCCCCAGCTGTTCTAGCTCAGAGGCATCAAAGTACCCCACAGCCCCCCGGGGTACCGGGCACGGCAGGATCCCCGCCCCTGGACACAAGCTTACTAGGGGCCGGGGGGAGATCAGCGAGAGACAGGAGCCTGCAACGGGCGCTGCCGTCGGGGGGGGGGGGGGGCGGAAGGAGACCCCCCCAATCCCCCTTCTCCGCAAGTACACCTAGTACCCCCAGACTCCCCGTCCCCCCCAAACACACCCGCCCCGCAGCACCCCCGTCCCACAAACACACCGAGCACCCCCAGACTCCCCATCCCCCCCAAACACACCCGCCCCGCAAACACACCCGCCCCACAGCACCCCCTCCCCGAAAGCACCCCTACCACCCCCGGAGCCCCCAAACACCCCCGCAGCACCCCGCCCCGCAGCCCCCCCGCAGCACAAACACCCCCGCCCCGCAGCCCCCGCAGCGCATGCAGCCCCCCGCGCCGCTGCGGGCGGTACCTGGGCCGGGCGGTGGAACGTTGCGCGGGGCCAGGCGCGCGCTCAGCGCTCGGCGGCCATGGCCGGTCATGTGCTCGGGGAAACTTTACACGGGGCGGGGGGAGGGGAGCGGCCGGGCCACGCCCCCTGCGCCAGCCGGCCAATGGCGCGCGGGGGGCGGGGCGGCGGCTCCGGAGCAGCCCTTTGAAGTGCCCGGCGGGAGGGAGAGGGCTCTTAAAGGGACAGGGGCCCCGCCTTGGTGGGCGAGTGGGGCGGGGCCTGTAGGGGGCCGGGCAGGAAGCCAGGACTCCTGGGTTCTACCCACAGCTCCGCCCCTGACCGCCCTGCGTGCCCGTGGGCAAGTCCCTGCCCCTGCCTCAGTTTCCCCTCTCCAGCCATGCCAGGGGGTGGTGTGTGGGGAGAGGAGCTGGCAGGCGGGTAGCCAAGACGGCAGGAAATCCCAGTGAAAATCCCACCGCTGGATTCACAGAGAGAGCTGCAGTGTGCGGAGATGGACAGATAGACGGACAGATGGCTAGACAGACGGATAGACAGACTGACAGGAAGAAAGATGGACGGACAGACAGATAGATGGACAGGCAGCCACTTCGCAGCATCCCGTGGCGCTGGGATTTTCCGAGCCGGGCCCCGAACGGCCAGCGTCGAGCTACCGGAGGAGTCACGCGAGCGATCGCAAAGCGCCGAGTCTTGTTACCGACCCTGGCCCCCATCGGCCTGAGGAAGTCGCTGGGCCCTGCTCAGTGCATGCAGCTGCCGAGCAAAGGCCCACAGCGAGTGCGGAGCCGAGCGAGACGCAAACCACAGAGCGGTCGCTCTCGGCTGCAGCACGCGCCTGCCGGCCGTCGGACCCTGCACAACTCCAGGCCTGGCCGGGGCTGAATTAATGACTTATGCCAGCGCCGGACAGCCTGGGAATTTGTCTCACTCAGAAAGGGGAAAGAAGAAAAGAATCCAATGGGTTCCCTCCTGCCAGGCCGGCCCCAGAGCCAGCCGCTCTGCCGGGGAGCCCCCGCACCCTGTCCCGGGGCTGCCTGGGGCTGGCTGTGCCCCCCGGTGCGGAGTGCAAGATGCACTGTTCTCGGATATTAATGGCTGGCCAGGGATTGGAAACGCATCCGAGCAGGGGAGGGGGAGGGCTTCGAGGAGCAGGCCCTGATTTATGGGCTGCCTCTGCTGGGAGCTCCCCCCAAGGCAGGGGGGCTGGGTGAAGCTCACATCCGGCTCATGGCTGCCCACCTCTAGCTCATCCCACGTGGGGGGCAAAGGCCGAAGGACCCCCCGGCCTCAGTTTGGGCATCCCTGGGGTCTGCAGCCCCTGCAGCTCCGACCCTGGCTGGCTCCATGCCGGGGGAGGGGAATCAGGCTGCCCTGGCAACACGTTGCAGGGGTCCCGGCCCCTGGAGCCCAAGACGTCAGACGAGAGCAAGGTGCCAGCCGTGTGACACGATGGCAGCTCCCCTGGCACGTTCGCACGAGTCAGGGCGTTGGCCTTGGTTCAGATCAGCCCTCTCCCTGAACTCCCCCAGCCGGTTCTGCTGCCTCCCACACTCGGCCCTAAGCCAGCACCGCGCGGCTGTTACACAGCAGCCACTTTCCACCCCAGAGCTGGCTGCATTTCACTGACTGGTGAGTGACCCCCCCCCCCCCACACACACACAGACAACATAAAAAGACCCTCGTTTGGGGTGCAGTCGGGCTCTCCACTGTCAGGACATGCCAGAATGCTGGCTGCCATGGTACGAGACGTGTGGGGCAACCTTCCTACCAGGCCCCCAGAGCCAGGGGAGGGCGGGACGTGGCAGTTCTGTGCATTATGGTGCCACCCGCGGGGCAGGGCAGATGCCAGTGCTCTCACCAAGGCTGGGACCCAGCTGCCAGCACCAGCCTCCTTCCTGCTGCACCGGACCCGCCACCCCAGAGAGGCCAGGGGTGCTTGGAGTCACGACCCCAGGGCCTGAGCCCGCCGCCCTCACTCCCAGGGTGACAGATTGATCAGTTCCTACCAATGAAAACCTCCTGGAGCCTTTTAACCTGCCCGGTGAGGGGGCCGGGCATCCAGCAGTCTGGACTTGGGCCCCACACCCCAGCAATTCACCCAGACCCCCCAGGCTTCCTGCTCACATCTAAATCACCCCGCCCCCCCCTCCCCGGGATTCTTTGCAATCGGAACTCGAACCCGACCATTCTGTCATGAGACTGCTTCATCGCACACAACCAGCAACAGCCGCCAGCACTGCCCCCCAGGGACCCCCAAACCCCAGCGTGTGTCGGAGACACCAGCAACGCCCCTTGCCCCGCAGGCTGGGATCACAGGAGCCTTTTCACAGAGCAGGGAAACTGAGGCATGGAGCAGGGCAGTCACACGTCGAGTTGAGGACGGGGCTGGAACAGAACCCGGGGGCCTATCTAGCATCCCCCTACTCTAACTGCTTGAGCCTGCACCCCTGCCGAGCACGGCCTGGGGCAGCAAGATTGGGGGGAGATGATTTAATTCAACTGAGATGAAAAAGGCACCAGCAGACCAAGTCACAAACCTGTGCGTGTGCACGTGTGTGCATGTTTGTGTGTGCATGTGTGCACATGTGTGTAAATGTGCGTGTTTGTGTGTGCATGTGTGTTTGTGCACGTGTGCGCATGAACCTGCTCACGTATGCCTGCATGCAAACACATGCACGTCTGTGTATGCGCTCACACCTGTGCACATGCGTGTGCATTAGGACCCCTGCTGTGTCTTGCACTGCTCCTGTCGGGGGGGGGGGGTCCATGGGGTGCAGTGCTGGGTAACACCCAGTGGGACGAGTTTGGGAGGCTCTGAGGAGAATGGCCCCGGCTGGGAGTCATCTGGACACAGGTCGCGGGGGGTAGAAGCGGGGGGGGGGGGCCAGGCACCCGGATGCCTGGGTTCATTCCTAACTCACTGCTTGTCTTTGGGCACCTGGCTCTCCGTGCCTCAGTTTCCCCAGGGGGGAGGGCGATGGAGCCTGAGTCCGTTCAGGGCAGGGGAACTGTAGAGCGGCAGCGCAGCCCCCAGGAGCCAAGGCACAAGGTCCCATGGGCCCCCAACACAGTGAAGACCTGGAAGGCGCTGGCTCCATGTGGGGGGTGGGGAGACACGGCGGGGGGTCCCTATTGTCTAGGTGACCCCCCCGCACTGTGCTGGGAGCTGCCCGGGCGCTGCACCGCTGCATGCGCTCAGCCTGCAGGAATGTCCCAGATCACTCCCAGATGTGAGGCAGCCCCGGCAGCTCCCACGCCAGCCGCCCCCGCCCCCCTCAGCAATCCCAGCCCGCAGCCCCCCGTGGGAATCCAGGCCACGTGCCACACAGACCCCGGGCACGGCCGTGGGTCAGTTCCTGAACGAGTCCCTGGGCAAGCGCCCCCCACGGCCCCAGCAGCTCAGGCCCCAGGCATCTCTGGGTGGGCTCCAGCCGCTGGGCCTGGGGCGGGCATGGAGGCTGGCAGCGAGGCCAGCCAGCGCCAGCAGGTGGCAGAGGGACACACCTGGCCCCAGCCCAGCGAGTTTGGCCCGGAGTCCCCCACACCAGCTGGGAGGGATTGACAGCCAGCTGGAGCGGGACAAAGCACGAACACGCAGGCCAGGGAGCCGGCCCAAGTGAGGCCTGGGCGCCCCGACTCCCTCCCGCTGCTGGGGGACACGCCCCAGGACCCCATGCATGCAGCCACCCCCGCCACCCCCACTGCACCGCAAGCTCCCCCCAGCAGCCACAGGGGGCTGCGGGTTGGGAGTGAGGGGCACTGGCAGAGCTCGGGTGAGGGGAGGAACCCAGGGTTGTACCATGGCCCAGGTGCAGCCAGGTAGACGCTGTCAGATGCCAACGGTTACAGCTGGCACAGGGCGCCACCCTCCCCCCGCGCTGGTCCGGAGGAGGGGCACAGAGCTGGGGCCATGCCCAGCATGGATCCCACTAGCCCTGCACTTCTCACCTTCTGGGGCCCTGGGGCTCCTGGGGGAGGCAAGGGGGGGAGTTTGGCAACTGGCATTTTTAGGGGGTAGAAAGGATCCCCCCAAATCCAGCAGCCACCTGAGCGGCCACAGGCCATTCCCTGTCACCCCCCAAGTCCTGGCTCCCCCCAACTTGGGGGGCACACATGGCATCTGCGCCTCACAACCGCCAGGGGGCAGGAATGGAGCCAAAAGGGAAAACACAAAGAGAAGCAACTCCCCCGCCCCCCCGCCCTATTAACCCAGGTGACGGGGCAGGGGGGCGATTTCCCAGTGTCCTACCAGCTGCCCCATTAACCCCAGTGGTCCTCCCACCATCGTGCCGGGGACTGCCCAGGCCCCGACCCAGATCCCCCATGGTGCCAGGCGCTGCACACACACAGCAGGGGACAGGCCCTGCCCCGCGAAGCCATGGTCCTGAGGCCACCTGGAGCTTGGGGCGTCAGGCCAGGAGGCCAGGGGGCCAGGTGCCAGGCAGACTGGCCCGTTTCAGACACAGCTGGTGGGGCCCTGGGGCCACAGCTCGGGACAGGCCCAGCTCCCGTCCGGGCAGCAAGAGGCCGCAGCTGTTCCTGACACATCCCTTGAGATTGGCAGAGCAGGGCCCTCCCCCGTGCCCCTCACTCCCGACCTGCAGCCCCCCATGATCCCAACCCTGGGCTCCCTGCTCCAGCTCTGCTGGTGCCCCTCACTGCTCCATCCCATCCCTTCCTCCTCCCCCATTCCCCATGTCACCCCCCAGCTGGGCACTGCCATCTCACACACAGATCACACGCAAAGCTCCCCCCCACCCTCACCCCATGGCTCCTTCTTGGCGCAGGACTGGCCAGGGCCACACTCAACAGGGTCATGCGGGGTCGTCTCCCCCCCGGCGCCCACAGCTCCGGTGCCCGGCAGAAGCCCAGCCGTGTGGAAAACGCTCCCTGTCAGATGGAATCTGGGTGCAGCCAGTGACGGCCACGTGTGGGCTTATGTAAGGAGAGTGCAAAGGAGGACAGGCCGTGCTGGGGTGGGGACGGAGCGCCGGAGCCCCCAGCACAGCCGCAGCCGGGGAAGGAGCTGTCGGAACCTGTGGGGAAGGGGGGTCCCTGGACTTTGCTCCCCGCGACCCAGGCAGCAGCCTGGAGAAACTCAGAAGGGAGGGAAGGTCCCGCGATGCCCAGCCACATGTGCACACACGTGTGGAAGCGGTCTCAGGCATGTGCACACGCGTGTGGAAGAGGGCTTGGGTGTGTGCGCATGGAGCCAGGCACGCCCCCCCATGCAGCAACATACACACTAGTGAACACACACCTGCCCCATCCATGCACATGTGTCTGCAGTCACACTAATACATATGTCCAGTCGCACACATGTCATGCTCAGTACCCCACATCCTGCCCAGGCACGGCCTGTCCTGCCCCGAAGCCTCCCCAACTCCTGGCTGGGGCCAAGCTGCCACCATGTTCCCTTGGCAGCTCTGCCGGGGCCCCTCACTCCCAACCCGCAGCCCCCTGCTAGCCCAGCCCTGGGCTCTGTCTATTCTGACATGGCTGTGCTGGGATTCCTGGGGGGGCTGGGGGTGTCCCTACAGCAGCCTGCCCTGGGGGCTGGGAGCCATCACCGAGGCTGGGGGTTCCCCTCTCCCCAGAGCTGGGGGCAGCCCCCTGGCAGCCAGGGGAATAAGGTATCCCGCTGTGTTCAGTCACCCCCCGCGGAATCCGTTAGCGCGGGCAGCCCGGCCCCCCCACGGCCGGTGATTAACGGCTCTGGCAGGAGGCTCCGGCGCCGCCAGGAGTGAATCAATTTGCGCCATCGATTTTTCATCCACTGCGGCAGAAAGTGGGATCTGAAGGGCCGTGGAGATGACAAATCCGCCTCCCATGGCCCAGCATGCATGCCCCCCCACCCCAGTGCCCGCGTCCCCCTGGTGTCAGCCCCCCCCGGTGCCTGCATCCCCATAGGCCAGCCTCCTCCCCCTGTGTGCCACCCCCTAGTGCCCAGCTCCCCCATGGGCCAGCCTCCTTCCCCTATGTGCCACCCCGCATGTGCCTGGCTTCCCCCAGTGCCATCCCCCTGCCCTCCCCCGTACACCAGGCTCCCCCCACCCACATCTGGGACAAAGGCTCACGGGATCTGGAGAGTGAGGAATCGACCTGGGACCCTGACATGCTGCTCTGGGGGACCCCCAGGGTGAGCCGCGGCCCCCCACCCCACCCCACCCCAAGGAGTTCACAGGCTCCATTGGCCACACCCACGCCAGCCACACCCAGCCCTGATACGGGCAGCGGTGCCAACACCCTGCCTTGTCTATGCCATGGCAACACCATGCCTGCACCCGTCCATGCCAATGCCCGACAATGCCATGCCCTGTGCCAGTCCATGCCACCCAAGGTCCCTTGCCCTGAGGGATTGGCCCCGGCCCTGCCAGTAGCAGGGGGTCCCTCACCAAGGTTCTGCGCCCCCCGTGCCCATGGCAGGGTCCCAGACTGCCAGCACCGCGCCCCCTGTGAGGCGTGATGGGGAAGGACACAGGGGGGCCTTTGTGCCGTCCGGGGGGGGGAAGTCTCCCATTTCCAACCGCCCCTGATACCAGAGCTGGGCAAACATGGGCTCCGAGTGCCCCCTTCGGCAGGCAGACACTCCCTGAGCTGCCCGGTGGCCCCAAGAGCAGGGAGCCCACAGCGCATGTTGGGCAGGGCGGCTCCTTCCCCTGCGCTGGCAGCCGCGGGTCAACGCTGGGCACAGGGACCCCTCGGGGCCAGCTGCTGGGCTCCCCCAGAGGTGGCTGCATGTCAGTGCTGGAACAGGCCAGCCCGACAGAGCCCCTCATTTGAGCTGGGCCTGGGGAGTGGATCAGGGCCCATCTTCCACCAGGTAACAGTATAAGTCCCTGTAGCACAGACTCTGGGAGTCCAGGCTCCCAGCCTCCCTGCTCTAACTACTAGACCCCACTCCCCTCCCAGAGTCAGGGATAGAACCCAGGTGTCCTGGCTTCCCCCCCGACCAGTCCCTGGGCCCCGCTGTCTCTCTGTCCCCACCACGTTCACGTCCCGCTTCCTAGGCGGGCCCCAACAGACTGTTTAACCCCTTAGTGGCTGGGAGGTGGGCACCATGGGGGGGGAGGCCTGGCTCATTCGAACACAGCAAAGAGCTCGTGTCCCCCGTCTCCCCCCCCCGCCCCCCCAGTGACCTTTACCAGGCAGCCCCAGAGGGGCAGGCTGCAGGGAGCCCCCTGCCCATGTCAGCCCCAATCAGGCTCAGGCAAAGGGCTGGCAGCCCAGCAGGCACCTGGGAGCAGCTGGCTGGGGATGGGGGAGGCTGCGTTGGGGGGGGTGCTGCTGAGGCCCCCGACTGCCCCCCAGTGCCCATGCAGGGTGTTCTCCCAGGGGGTGGCGCTGCCCAGATGGCACCAGCACCTGAGACAACCCCATTCCCCAAATTTGTTCCCCCGACACCCCACGGAGCCGGAGCAGCAGGACCCCACTCCTAGCCAGGCCTCAGGACACCAGGGCAGAGCTGGGGGCTGGGGGCTTGTCCCAGCCCCCGCTCTGTCTGGAAATTAACCCGGGAGGAACGGGCATGACAGGTTTCCCTAGTCTATTTTTAGCACCGGCAGCCATTACCCACAATGCCTGGGGGGCTCCTGCTGGGCATAGCAGCACCATGGGGGGGGCAGCACCATGGGAGAGGGGGCAGGACAGTGCCAGGGCCTCCTCCAGATTGTGACGGGACCGGGGGGGCAGCCCCCCAAACACCTCCTGTAGCACCTGCCGGCGCAGCGTGAACCCAGGAGTCCGGGCAGCCAACAAGGCTGTTTCTCACCTCTGCTTGGCATTGCCCCCCTCCCCCCCCAATGACAGCAACCCTACAATCAACAAACCCTCCAGCCCGGGCAGGGTACACAGATTGGAGCCTGCGGGCACATCCCAGTCACCCCTGCAAAGTGGGGGGGGGAGACTGGGGGGCAGGCAGGGGGGATCCCCCAATCTGAACAACTCCCCGATCTGTCTTGAAGGTTTCCCTTTCCTGGGAGCTGGCGGGGGCCAGGGCCCCGGCAGACTCCCCCTCCCCCGTCACACCGGCGTCACTGCGGTTGGCAGAAACCCCATGGCCTTTTCCTTCCTACTGGCGTCATGGGGCCCGCGTTTCGCACCAGAGCCAGGACGATGCTGGGGATGAGTCATGGCAGAGACTCGGGGCAGGGGCATCCCAGCTCCTGTCACCCTGGGGAGAGCTGAGCCCCGGCTCAGCCAGGGTGACACCAGGATGGCTGTGCACAGCACCTGGGTATGCCGCGGTGCCAGGGGAGGAGCTCCCAGGGCTCCCCAAGGACGCCAGCAGCCCCGCATGGGATGAGGCCGCCCCAGCTGCCCCGAAAGCTCCCCAGCCCCACCCCAGCCTCCAGGGGCAGGATCTGGGAGGGCGGAGCCCAGAGGGTCCCCTGGGTAGGGGAGGGGCAGAGCCTGGGGCCACCCGCTGCCTCTCCCGCTCCCCTCTCCATCAATGCTGTCCCGTCACCCCCCAGCTCAGCCCCTCGCTGCCTCAGACAGAGACCAGCAGCCTCAGCTGAACCCGCCCCAGAGCTCCCCCATGTCCCCCCCGCGCTCTGCACGTCCACACATGCCAGGGAATGCACAGCTATAAATAGCCCTGGCGCATTATCTGCTTAACTCCTGCTCCCAGGCAGCGCACGGGGGTGGGAGGCTTCCTGGTAAAGCAGGGACCATGGGCAGCAGGGACAGGAGAGACAAGGGGGGCAAGGGCCGGGGAGCCAGGACACCTGGGTTCAGTCTCCCCAGCTCTGCCACCAACTCGCCCTGTGACGTCAAGGCCTGACCTGCCCTCGCTGGGTGCCTCAGTTTCCCCCCACACCCAGTAAAATGGGGGTGATGAGAGCAGCCCAAATCCTTACTATACAAGAACAGTCAGACTGGGTCAGACCAAACGTCCGTCCAGCCCAGTGTCCTGTCTGCCGAGCGCGGCCCGGGCCAGCTGCCCCAGAGGGAATGAACCGAACAGGGAATCATCCAGTGACCCATTCCCAGCCTCTGGCAACACTCCAGGACTGGGCAGCACTGGGAAAAGGGCAGGCACTTCCCTCCCGCCCAACCAGACCAGCTCTCCCCGTCCCCGCCCAACTGCTGGAGCATTTCCTGGCATGCGTGGGGAGCCCAGGGCTGGGACAGCAGGGGGCTGCGGGTCGGGAGCGAGGGGCACAAGCAGCTCAGCAGTTGCCCTGGTGGGTGATTCTGGGCAAGACTCTGCCCCACTTCCCACATACGCCCTCTGCGCAGGGACCCACAAACACTGAACGATTCCTGTGGGTCAGGCATCAGCCCCAGGGGATGGAGGGAAACTGAGGCATGGCAGGGAGAGAAATGATCCACACCCCCTCCACAGCCAGAGAGTGTCAGAGCCAGGGCTGGAACCCAGGAGTCCTGGCTCCCAGCCCCCCTGTTCTGGCTCCTCTCACCCTCCCAGGGGACACTGACTAGTTCACGCCAATGCTGGTAACAGGGAATCTCAGTGATGAGGGGGGCTGGGGAGGCCCCTCCCCTTTCCTGCCTGCCCCTCCCTCACCCGGGGGAGCTTCCCACCTTTGGGCCGGTGCCCAAGGCCCGGCCGATCGCTGGCGAAGGCCCTGGCCGGGCGCCAGGCGCGGGAGGATGGAGCTGGGAGCAGGCGCCCGGAGGCCCCTCCACCACCCACTCCCAGCCAACTTGGCGAAAGGTCAGGAGCTAAGGAGCCAGCCAAGAGCAGACCCCCCCCCCGCCCCCACCAGGCAGCGGGACCGGCCCTGGCTCCACCAGGCCTGTAGGGGGTGCCAGCGAGGGGGCAGCAGGCAGGGCCTGTCCCAGCTCACAGGGCTCCTGGCTGAAGGTGCCAGGGGTCCATGGTGGGTGAGGGGGGGCTGGCTCAGAGCCCTAGAGCCCCCCCCCAACATGGGGCCTCCCAGCACTGAGCAGCAGCGACACCTAGCGGCCAGTGGGATGAATGACAAGGTTATTCGTCAACATGCCAGTGCCCCTCACTCCTGACCTGCAGCCCCGTTAGCCCCGTGCTGGGGTCCCTGCCCCCCACTCTGCTGGTGCCCCTCACTCCTGACCTGCAGCCCCTGACACCTGGGGGGCCGAGCGGGCAGATGAAGCGCATGGAGAGACAGGGCCAGCTGGCACAGGGCTTGCTCCCGGGGCCCATTTGGGAAACGACTCTGGCCGGCTCGGGTCAGCAGTGACCCAGGGACCTGAGCCATCCCCCACCGCTCCCCAGTTCCCCTGGATTGGCCCCTCCCCACACAGGCCTGTCCTCCTGTTGGGCCATAGCGCGGCCAGCCAAGCGCAGGGCTCCTGCGGGGATGGGGCTGGCCGGAGCCTGTGGAACTACCTGCTGCTGGACAGCAGGAATGGCAGAGGCCTTGCTGTGCTCAGCACCAAGTGCCCACCTGGCTCAGCACATCCCTTACGCAGGGGGTGGGTTTCACCACAGGCCCCATCCAGCCCCTGTAAGATCAACTGGCACCCCCATCCCCCACACCCCCCCCCCATCCCCGACTCTCGGCCTAAAAGCCAACGTGGTATTTCTCAGCTGTCAGATCCGATTAGCTCCCTCGGGCGCCCGATGGGCCGTGGAGCCATAGAGCAAGAAATGAGAATGGGGGGGGGTGTACTCAGGGGGGAGGGGGATGGAACCGGGAGACTCACTCTGGCATTGGGGAGCACGAGAAGGGAGACAGCACTGTAGGGGGAGAAGCTGGTCCCAGCTTTGGGAGGGGTGATAGTCAGGGGGGTAACCTCACCTGTCTGCGCTGTGGGGACATGGCCAGTGGGGAAAACCACAGCAAAGTCCCCCCCGCCCCCCCAATGACAGCGGGGGAAAACTGAGGCACATAGAAGGGATTCACCCAGGGTCACACAGGGAGTCTGAAGCAGAGCTGGGAAAAGAACCCAGGAGTCCTGACTCCCAGCTCCCACCCCCACTCCGAAAGGCCCCACTCAGCCACACAAATCTAATCAAGTCCCCTTGACCCACCCTGATTTCAGTACTGGAGGCTGCTGGAGATCAGAGGGTGCGGCCATTACAGGGGGCTGGGAGGGGGAAGGAGAAGCAGGGACAGCATGGGGCTGAGGGGGCAGGACTGACAGGCACCGTGACCGGCTGAGCTGGGGGTGCATTTTCAGAAGGCCCCCTCCCAGGCTGCTGGAAGGTTTGCGCTTCTGAGGCCAGGCCGGGGGCAGCCCAGGCCCCCATCCTCTCCAGTTTCCATCCCCCCATCTGCCCTGGGTAGGGTGGAGCCCATCCAGACCCCCCTGGCAGACAGCCTCCTTTCCCTGCCAGACACATGGAGCTTAGTCTAGTGCAATCTTGCCAAGGATCTCAAAGCCTCTCTCCTCCCAATTGTCATTATACATCTGGGAAACTGAGGCACAGAGAGCAAACCTCCAGCTCACACAGCGAGTCACTCACTGGCAGAGTCAGGGATCGAACCCAGGAGTCCTGGCTCCCAGTCCCTCCCCAGTCTAGACCCTGCTGCCCCCCATCACCCCAAACTGGCAGGAGGTCTGATTCCGGGCTCCAGTCAAATGAACGCGACAGCAGAGGATGCTCCTCCGCCCACTCCCAAATCTGGTCAATACCTCCCCCCCGCCCGTTACTCAGCCAGGAGGGGGGGCTGTTGAGCTCTGGACACCACCCCGCTCCTATCACTCTGGACTGGGAGGTGAATCCACTTCTCCCACCAGCCTGCAGAGGGCGTTAGCCCCCAGGATGGCTGGATGGGGTCCCCATGCTGAGTGCTAACCCCTAGGCCAGCCAGTCCTGCAGCAGGAGGGAGAGAGATGGACCAGGCGAGAAGGGCTGGCTCGTGCCATGGCACTGAACGAGCCACCCTCCCCGTCCCCCTGCATGCTCTAATTGATGGAAATCCAGGACTCACCCATCTGCATGACCTACATTCGCTCGGCAGCCAGCGGAGCCGTGAGATAATTACACGGGGCCGGGGAGAGAACCCGCAACGTACAGCCAGGAAGCTGGCAGGCCGCCTGTCAGGCAGAGCAACCCCCCCCCCCCACCGTCAATAAATGGGGACACCCAGGTGCTCCCCAACAGCACGAAGTGCTGTACCCCTCCCCCAGGCCTGGGGACAGATGGGGATCACAGGGCAGAGATGGCAGCAAGGACCCAGTCCCCACCCCACCTCTGGGCGCAATGCACCCCCTGCCTCAGGCAGCTGCCCGGCCCAGCCCTGGCACCATGGCTGCTCTGAGATCCAACCCCTGGGCACGCACACAGCAGCTGGCAATGCCTGGCAGGGTGCCCACACACAGACCCACTCAGAGCAGGTCCTGGCAGATCTCCAGTGCTGTCGGCGGGGGCGGGTGGGGAGGAGGCAAACATTGGTCAGGGCAAGACAATGGCGGCTCGTTTACAGGACACAACTGGAGTCAGGACTCCTGGGTTCTGTTCCCAGCCCAGCCACCGACTGGCTGTGCAACCTGAGGCATGTCCATGCCACTTTGTGCTTCGGTTTCCCCATCCACAGCACAGAGACAATGCCCCCCCTTTGCAAAGCCCAGGTTTGGGACACATGCACAATGGCAGAGGGCTCCCTGGCCCGGCACCCGCAGCACACTGGGGTCCTGGCGGGGGAGAGTCCTGGAACCTGGGGGGCACTGCCTGGCGCGGGTCTGGCCTTGCAGCTGGTTGTGCCACCAGGCCCGGTTTCTCCCCCTCGTCAGGCCCACAGGAAGGCTGGGCTGTAACGAGGATGCCTGCCCCATTTCCCTGCCCCCAGCCCTGGGTACAACAGCCGCGCAACCAGAAAACAGCCAGTTAGCCTCCGTTCACTGGCCAGATGTCCGGCTGCTCTAACCACCGGCCAGAGCCCCAGGGCCTGACTCCCAGCCACTGGGAACTCAAGAGTCTGTGCCGGGGACACCAAAAATCAGCTTAGTCCGTGTCTAACCAGAACCCTTCAACTTGTCCCATCGTCAGGCCTGCGTGTGCGTCGCCATAGGCAGGATCGGGGCCATCTTGGCTTTCGGTCCGAGAGCAGCAAACACAGCCCTTGGCACACAGATATTCGCAGTTTTGTTCCAGGCTTTAATCTCTTCTGTTGCTCAAAAAAAACCCCAACATCCTGCTTTGGCTTTTGGAATGAATCGGAAAAAGTGGAGATTTTGCCCCTGCCCCTAATTCAGAATTACCCAGCTCCCATTTCAAGCCTTCCAGATTCTGCTGGAAATCTCTCTCTCAGCCAACCCTGAAATGCAGCCACCTCTGGGGTGGAGCTGGCAGGAGGCTTTTAGCAACCGCACAACAGGGAAGCCGGAGCCGAAGCCCGGCACCGGCGAAACTTTGATCCAAGTCTCCCAGGCGCTCAGCTCAGCCCAGAGCAGAAAGCGGCGTTGTACAGACAGGGCCATTTATGTTGCATTGGGGGGTGGGGGGACACACACACAGATCCAGCTGTCAGACAACAGCTGTAAGGAACATCACGTGGCTTCAGGGCTCTGCCCCTGCCTTTCATGTCTCGTTTCCACCTCGCCCCCCCCGGGCCCTGCAGCCCCCGTGCCCGGCTGGCAGCCGGCAAACAGAGCCCTGGCCCCGGGACTCTGGAGAGCAAGACAGGGCTGGAGACGGGACTGCCTAGCCCCAGCCCTGGACGTGGGGAAAGTTCACATCAGCTCCTCCTCCGGCTTGGCACCGAGAGCCCAGCCCTGCCCGTGCAGACGGCGGGCCCAGCCCCCCCGCCCCAGGGCCCTGCCCCTGTGGGAGCCAGCGCAGGCTCCGAGCTGGATTTCCTGCCAGCCCAGGCCGCCGGCTCGCCCCAGCCTCTCCCACTTCTCCTTCCCCGCCGCAGCAGTTTGCAGCTCCCTGCGCTCGGGGGCTGCCGGAGAGTTTGCAAAGCTCGGGGGTGCGGGGGGGTGGCCGTTTGCAGAGACAAGCTCGCCCCGCCCACCCCCACCCGGGACAAAGTGCAGCCTCCGGGGTGGGGCGGACACGAGCAAAGGCAGGAAAGGGAAGGAGCCCCCCCCCACCCCGGACACAACTTTCTGGGGCTCAGGGGCCCTGCAGCAGCTGCCCCGCGGCCGGGCTGGGGGCGCCCCGGGGCAGAGGCGCTACAAAGCGGGAAGCTCGCCTTTGAGGGGGCGGCGGGGCTCGCTTACCTGGCGGGGGTCAGGGGGCCGCTCGGGGGAAGCCCTCCTGGAAGCCAGCAGCCAGGATTCCCCTGCTTCTGGGGGAGTGAGTGTTTGCACCGTCTGCGGCTGCAACAGGAACTCGGCTGCCCCGGGTCCTAGCGCCCGCCCGGCTCCGCGCCGGGGTGCCCCATCTGGGGCCTTGGCGGCTCATTGCCAGGCGGGCTCGGGGGCATACGGACTTCGGGGAGCAGCCTAAGAGCCCCCCAAATCCCCAGCAATAAGGGGGCTAATCTCAACCCGAGGGGGGGGGCTCAGATGTGATGCTACCCCCCCCCCCATAGACCAGAGGAAGGAGGCCGAGGAGATAATCAGAGGGGAGATACGCACAGGCCCACGTAGACAGGGGGAGACGGAGGCCTTCAGGCTCAGGATAGTGTTAAAAAGCCAACCCAACCCCCTTCCTTCCCCTCCTGTTTCCATCCCATTCCTGCCTCTTCTCTACCCTCCCAGCCCCCAGGGAACTGGCCCGTCTCCCCAGGGTCCAGGCAGCTTCCCGCGCTGGCAGCAAGGATGTTTTTATTGGCTTCCAGCGGATTAAATAAATATGTGAAAGGAAACAATCTGCAGGGAGTTTCCCTACAACACTTCTGCTCGGAGCCATCACCTGGCCACCCCATGCAGGACTCTCTGCTCCAAGGCGCTGGGGTAGACGTGGTGGGGTTTTGAGGGAGGGGATTCCCCGAGCCTGTCACGGAGTCCCCGGGCGATGCTCTGGAACTGCTCCCCATGAAGCCAGGCAGGACTCTGGGGAAGGCTCCTCTCTGGGAGCAGCCTGTCTGCAGGACACACAGCTCACCCGGCTTCCACCTTCCTGGGTCTGACCTCGGAGCATTCAGCCTCCTCTGCCCCTCCATGCGCTTCCCACAGCCAGTCCGCCCAGGCAGGGTCCTGGGGAAGCCAGAGGGTCCTGCCCCCCAACTCCGTAGTCAGACGTGACTCTCAGCCAGCCAGTAAAACAGAGGTTTATTAGACAACAGGAACATGGTCTAACACAGAGTTTGTAGGTGCAGACAACAGGACCCCTCAGCTGGGTCCATTCTGGGGGGCAGTGAGCCAGACAACCACATCTGCACTTCACTCCAGGTCTCCAGCCCCAAACTGCCTCCCCCTCCAGCCCCTCCTCCTCCGGGCTTTGTCCCTTTCCAGGCCAGGTGGTCACCTGGTTCCTTTGTTCTCCAACCCTTTAGCTCTCACCTTGCAGGGGGAAAGGGCTCAGGCCATCAGTTCCCAGGAAACAGGGTGTTGGCCATTCTCTGTGTCCAGACCCCTGCACACACCTGCCCTCTAGGGCTCTGCAACGATCATACACCCTTATCCCCCCACCTAGATACTTAAGAACTGCATAGAGGAAACTGAGGCACCCCCAGAATATTCAGAGGAAACATTAAGAACAGTTTTCAGAGTAACAGCCGTGTTAGTCCGTATTCGCAAAAAGAAAAAGGAGTGCTTGTGGCACCTTCGAGACTAACCAATTTATTTGAGCATGAGCTTTCGTGAGCTACAGCTCACTTCATCCGATGAAGTAAATAAATTGGTTAGTCTCTAAGGGGTGCCACAAGTACTCCTTTCTTTTTATTAAGAACAGTCCCGCTTCATCACACAGCCCCACAGCTTGCCCATCACCTGCCCTGCCCTTGACCTCACCCGCACCGCATGTCACCACCGCTGTCATCCTCAAGCTCCCAGGCTGCTGCCAGGAGTCAAACGCACCTGCTCCGTTCCTGAAGTGACTGTAAAACCAAAAGGTTCATAAGGATCCCCTTGTAACGGCAGGGCTCCCTCTGGGGCACCCATCCCAGGCTGGGGGCACAGCCCTGCTGTAAACAAAGGCATCTTTGGGGGACCAGGGAGCTATGGGGTGCGGAGGGGTATAGCAGAGATGAGAACAATCCACACTCTCTCGCTCCTTTCTTTGCCCAAAGTGCTCTGCAGATCCTGTAAACTGCTCCAGGAGGCTGGATCCTGGTGCCCATGCCCCAGCCGTGCAGAGGTCCAACCACGCAGATCGATCAGGACCTACCTACGCACAGGAATTACTGTGCCTGCTGCTGATCTGCAATCTCCTCTGGGGTGGAACAGAACCAGTGTTCAACCACCACACAGGTATGACTCTAGGGAAGGGGCGCTGGATTCAGGGAGGCAGAGTGTAATGACCCACGGTGGACCGTGCTCCAGACCTCGGCAGTACCACTCTGACTCCTGGGGATCTCCAATGACCACATGTAGCAGGACAGGTTCAACCTGTTAATGAGCATTGTTAAAAGGGTTCCATCCATTGCCAAAGGGCAGCAGGGAAAACAGGCTCCACCGGCTGCCTGCGAGGGGCTTGGGTTCAAGTCTCACGGGCAGATGGCACTAATGCAGTACAGCCGCTCTGCTGCCTGGCCAGAAGGGGGCACCCCTCTGCACTCAGAGGCACTGCAGTCATGCTGGGGCGCCTGACCCCCCACCCCAGGCATGTAGGAAATACAGACTTTACCTCCCAGCATCATTGCCAAGCAGTGCAGGGCGGCTGTACCGGGGCCTAATAGGCAGGGATGGGAGGGGTGGAAGAGGGCCTAGAGGAGACGGCCGGGCCCCCTCATTAGAAATCGCTGATGAGGCTGTTGCAGGCTGTGTGGGAAATGGTTGAGAGATCAAAGCAGTCTAGCGTGATTCAGAACCCAATTAGTGCCTTTAAAATAAAAAGGGAGCCCTATTGCCAGGGCACAGTCAGCTGTTGTGTGAAGCTAGGCTGAGGGCCCTGCATATGCACCACTGACTGCGGGAGTCCGGCCTTCGCCCCACAGCCATCAATTGTTGAGAAAAGGGGCCACCAGGTCTGCACTCCAGGCCAAGGCGGGGAGGGAGGGGGTGTTGGGACCATGCCCAGCCATGGTGCCAAACTATCTGCTCTTCTTAGACACCCCAGAGCTTCCCTCCTGTGCCAGAGCTGCTCAGCACGGCCCTGCCCAGAGCCTCCCAGCAGCTGCCCCTCCTCCATTAGCAAGCAGCAGTACAGGGCCTATGCCGCATAGCTGAACAATTCAAACCCGACTGGCAGAGGGCAGCTGCACGCTAGCCCCATCAGGACAATTGGTTCAAACGGACGAGCCTGTTTTACGCACAGGCCCAGCTTGGAGGCACGACTAAGAGGCAAGTCTGAAAGGGGTCTGTACCCTAGGTCACTTCAGCCCCCTCCTCTGCACCTTGCCAGCCCCCGCTGCTTCCCAGACAAACATGGTCTCCCCCGCACCTCCGCGTCCCTTTCCCCTCAGAGTAGCTTCAAGCCCAGTAGCCAACAGCCCAGCAAGGTGACATGCAGCCAGGCTGTTGGAAATTAGTGCCACTTCATCCCATTGCTTGCCAGCTCTGTGCCAGTTACCTGGGGCCAGCCCCTAAGGCACACCAGGCCTCTAACCTTCACCGGGGGAAAGAACAAAAGAAACAGCTGCATTTTCTCTAGTGTAGGTGTGGTGCCTCGCTCACAGAGGCACCTGGCTCTCCTCTTGACATCAGCTGCCAGGTGCAGGCCTGCTCTGGAAGTGCTCGGCTCAAGCCCTGTCTCCGATTAAAAGCAGCAAAGTCCTCACTCAAGGGGATTAAAGCCTGCACTTAGAAAGGGCCAGGTCTCGGTGGGCTTTAATTTCTACGCAGAGGATTTCTTTCAGGCGCCATCCCCTCCATGAGCACAGCACAGCCCCGCTCCGCTGCTGCATGGACACCACACCCTCTTTGCAGCCTGGAGAGTGAGTGATCAGCAGCAGTAAGGAGCTGTTGCCTTTTCTGACAGCAGTCCTCATTCTCAAGGCCCTGCAGGTGCCATTAGCACCAGGGAAGACCAAGCTGGAGTCTTTTCTACCCTGGATAGCAACCAGCCACGACAGGAGATGAACCAAAGGGATTCTCAGATCCCACTGGGAGGCTGCAGCAGGGGTGGTTAAAAATAAATCCGCTTTCAGCTTGCCAGCACAGCAAGCTGGTGCTGGGAGCTGCAGAGGGTAAGAAGGAAACAGCAGCCCACAAGGCCATATCTGTTGTGGTGACTCTGGCTGACCCGTATCTTGCTGCCAGCATCTTTGCAAATTTGCGAATAGTTTGGCCCGTCTGGCACTGGACCCAGCACAGACAGTAGCTGCAGGAACAACTGTCTCTCTCAAGGTCTCCACAGCCAATAAAATGCCATTTAAATCAAGGCTCCCATCTGTTCTCAATCCTGCTCCGAGCCTGCTTCTTATTAGACCACAGCTCATCTTCACCAGCAGCCCTTTAACTCTTTGCCCACTGGCGTTTTCCACACTGGGTGACTGTGAGAGGGGCACAGATCCTAGAAAATGTAGTAGCTATCCACACACCCCTTCCCCTTAAGCGTTGATAGCAGGAACAGGGGGGCTCCAGCATTCACTGTACAGCTGGTCAGCCTACTTCAGGCCACCTCCCCTTTCTTTATTCACCTGCTATGAGAATGGCAAAGGCTAATGGACTAGACTGGGTGAACAGCACCACAGAAACTCCTTGTAGCACAGGGCCTAGATGGGTTCCAGTAGCCAGGAACCTGGGTTGCTTGGGGACCGCACATCCCACTCCATTTAAAACAGTGGGCATCAGACAGTTCCCACTGATTACACCACATGCTGCACTGGCCATGCGTGGTGGCAGCTTACCCCTCCCTGCAGTGTGCGTGGAGAATCGGAGCACCCCGTGGGATAGCAGAGGGGCTCCAGACAAGTTAGCATCAGTCTCACATCCCCACTGAACCCCTTTTGAGGATGGCACCAGAAGGGGGAGGAATAGCTGGCCTATCAAGCAAGCTACGATTTTGTCAAAGCCTGTATTATTTTTAACATAAGCTGCAGAAAATGTAATTGTGTCTTCTCAGCACTAGAGGATAGTTTCAAAGTGTCTGTCGAGCTGGTCAGAGAATGCCACACATTAGTGAGAGAGTGGAGGCTTTTTTATGTTTCCCAACCTGTAAATACAGCTGGGCCTGTCTCTCAGTGGAGTTATGTCCTTGCACCTGCCTTTCAGAACACATCTGCTACAGGAGTGAGTCCACCCAAGGGCAGCTCTAACCTGGGAGATGTGGAGGACAGAGAGGTTAGGGAGGGACATAAACATGTGCCAAATGTTCACTGCATTGGCACACATTTGTCTGGTCTATGCTCTCACAAGAGGCTCATTACAACAGATGACACTGTGTGCAGACAATAAGTCATTTTCAACCCAGAAAGGCTACTTTTTAATTTAAAAATAGATAGGAGAAGGGGTTGCCCAGAATCCCCACGCTGTTTGGCCTCACACACGCAATACAGCTTCCTCAAACTTTACAAACTTGTTCCAGGCGACATAAGCACCGTCATTGTACTACAAGAATGCCCCCTGCTGGAGAAACCTTGCTCCAAGGGCGAATATATCACAATGTCTGAAGTGGGTCACTCCTTCGGGATAAGGGGTCGGGGGAGGGATGGAAGGGGAAAGAGTAGATCAAATTAAAAACCAACGCTGAGATTAGGAACCTCCGACATGCAGAGCAGGATGCAGGCTGGGTGGGGTCATAGGACAGATGTTCTGTTCTACTGCGCAGGAAAGGGGAGAAGAAACCAGGTCTTTTGGAAGAGGCCTAACGTGACTCTTCATAATGCCACAAACAAGTAGGAATAAATGTATCCACAGCTTGAACAGTAAGATACACACAGCCCTCAGGGCTTCATACTAAGCCCTGATCGAGCCCCAGAGACATTAAGCCTCACTAAGAGAGACATCTGCTACGCGGAAATAACCAGACTTCAAAGGAGCCTGGGTTGGGAGCGCAGCGCCTGCCATCTCATTTCCTCCTGCAGCCTCTCGCACTGCTAATGGTTTCGTTTCTCCAAACAGACTCTTGCTGCCTGAGCACCATCTCTTTGATCTCCAGCTGTTCAAAAAGGGCAACATGATGGCGTACGTGCAGGTTGTGGGGAAAGGATGTCAGGATGGCCAGCAAACATCCTGGATCCAAGAGGGAGATGGAGCCCTGCAAGAGGCTGAGGATAGGGCCTGCAGCCATTCCCAAACAGTTCAAAATCCACCACAAGGAGGGTCAGTTTGGCTTTGTCTCCGACACAGGGCATTATCCACCTCAGCCGGCAGCATGTTTAAAAACAAGTATACAGTTAAAAACAAACGAGGCAGCTTTATAACAAGATGCCGTGAGATGAAGGCAGATCAAATTCATCCTTTTAAACGCTCCACTGCCATGGCTCAGCGTGACCTTCAGCAAAGGTTGTTACCGTGGACAACGGAGCCCATGCAGTTATTTGTATAAGATACGGAGAGAGCCACATCCCTTTGAAAAAGAGGCATCAAGGTAGATGAGTCTAGAGCCGCCCCCCTGCCAAGATGTTTCCAACCAAGACGCTGTCCTTGAGGGCATGTTCCACATCCCTCTCTTCTATCTTCAGGGAAACCTGGAGGAGAGACAAGGCTCCTTACTACACAGACCTGCCCAGCATCCGTGGTAGCCAATGAGCACGGCCCAGGCTACTCAAACCCTCACCCGATGTTACAGAGTCCATAGAAGCAGCAGCACCGACAGGAACTGCCCCCGTGCAGCTGACCAACAATAGCCTGCTATCCTGCCACTCACGCACTGGCCCACCTAGCCCACCACCAGAACAAAGCACAAGTGCCTTCCGTCTGTAGCCCGCCTCCGAGAACGGTCGGTGTCAGATCCTCCAGGAGTTAAAATGTCCCCACGACAGAGCCTACTGGTCTGGGAGCCCTTCTAGTCTGGGAACCTAATTGTAAGGTCAGGGCAGCCCTCCGCTGTTGTACACGCCCCCTTCAGGGTTCTCCTCGACCCTGCTGGCTCCACAGCTAACCCTGCATTTTCCAGTGCTCTCCTCCGCTCGCCTTCCAGGCCTGTGTGTCACAGCCACGCCCCTTCTGCAGCGGCTCCCTTTGGAGCCTGTCCATGGGGAAAAAGCAGCATGGTTTGTAGGGGTACCTTTGTGAGCCTGGCTTCCTTGGCTTTCTTCAGTGCCAGGATGCCCCTGGATTCCAAGAGGGTGGCGAGGGAGAGGCATTCGGAGTGGGCTACAGCTGCCATCTGCTGCTGCCGGCAGACTCTGCTGTAGGCTTCATGTAGCTGCAAGAGGAGGGAGGGAGCAGACATTACCCACAGCCACTGAATGCAGGTGAGGGAGACGCACAGGTGCCAGCAAGCCTCCAGCACCCTCCCCGGGCTGACCATCTCCAGGTGTGTGGCTAGACCTAATTCCCCCTCCAGAATGTGTCAACATCACTCTGAGCACCTGCTTGGGGAGTTGCTAGAGAGCAAACAAGACTGGCCCACATCATATGCCCAGCGGGGCTCACGACTGGACCAGCGAGGTGGAAGAAACTGTCCTTCCCAGGGATTTGCAACCCCCAACCTACTGCTGTTGGACTAGGGCACGAGGCAAAGAGCTCAGCTTCTGCTGCAGGATCGTCTAGCCGTACAACCCAATGGTCTGACTCACCTTCCCCAGCGTCACCTCCTTGGCTTTCAGCTGCCTGGCTAGGAGCAGCAGCGAGCAGACCAGGATCTTCTGCTGCAGGGGGAAGGAGTCACTGGCCCCATCATTTCCCAGGGCCATCCTGTCACCATACACATCTGAGATCACCTGGGATATGTGTGGGAGACCAACTCTCCTAGGAACTGGGGAAACCAAGGCAGATGTAGTGGGCGATTTACCTGTAGGCCAGACAATGCTGAGTCAGAAGAGTTGGGGTTTGATCAATATAGAAGCAATACAAGACTAGGGACAGGAAATAGGTCAGGGCAGAACACACAGTGTATTGGCTACTGGCTAAAGGCAACTCAGTCAAGTCCGAGTTGTCAGACGCCATGGGTTTGAGTGGGATGTAACTATCCCTTCCTCCCCCACCGCATTGGGAACCCAAATCCTGCAGCCCTGGGCCAGTGCGTGGGAACCAGGAAGTGAAACTGATCCATCTAGTTTCGCTGTTAGGACATGGCAGGGCAAAATGCCAGCGGCATAAAATGGTGCAAAGAAAAGCAGATTTTTAAAGCAAACTTCATCTTACTATAGTCTGAAGCACCAGGAGTAGAGGGAGAGAGACTCATATTCTATATATATGGTCACAAAATTGATGAGGACCCAAGAGTGGGGGATGTTTTAGCCACCCCTAAGAGCAGCACATCCTGCATATGGCAGCCAAAAATCCAAGGGGAAGGGCTGAAGTCCTTTGGAACACGGGCTTAGACACGGCTGTGCCAATACCCCCCCACGCACAGCCCCTATGTACAGCTTGCACTTGGAAAGGTTCCACAGCTCCTATCCCAAGCTGAACTCCCGCCCACTCTATCGCCCCCTTTTGGGAGCTGCTATTTCACACCTACACTTAAGTGCTTTCATTCTAGTTAAAGCCAGCCCCAGAGACGAGAGCAGGTGTGACCTTCACATCCAGGGCTTTTGCTTCCAGAGAGCTGGAAGGAAAGCTCCTTGCGTGCCAGGCGTTTGTTCAATCTCTTGGGGAGTTCCATTCCAGTAATGCGCAAAACACGCCATTGGCAAGGAAGGCTACAATTAAGGTCGAGGAGACTGACAGAAAAATAAAAGCCAAGAGTGCAGAGCTTCCTGACTCAGGCTGGCGGCAACTACTTACAGCCAGGCAGTGGTTTGAGGACAGTCTGGCTTCTCACGTCCAACTCCACAATCTCAATGGCTCGCCTAGGACACAGATTTACGCAAGTTACTTTAGACTGAGCCTTTGGGGCTTGTCAAAACCTAACGCCCCAGACCTGCCAGCAGCACCCTTGCCCCTCTTCACTGAAACAGAGCAGCTTGGAACATGAAGGGTTTGCATGGACTCGGGTAAATCCCCATGGCATGCCCCACACCTGGACCCCCCGACTGCCCCACTAACAACAACGGGGCATCCATTCGTCTCCAAGCAGGGATGCTCACTGCTAGCTGCAGCCTGGGTCATGCCTCTATGGGACTGCTGCACCCCCTCCTTCAGCTGTGATCACTTTTTAGGCACCAACTCACCCCACCCCACTCCCAGGAGGCTGGACCCAATCTCCCAAGAATTCCCAGGTGGGCAGTATCACAGCCAGTAAGTAATAAGCCCTGCACCCAGGGAGAGAAGCTAAACCAGCATGAATACAGAAGTTGTGGGATACGAACAGCAGCACACAGCCCATTAACAGGAGCTCATTTTCATCTCTAAACATGGCCCTAATGAGACAAAATCCTCTAGTTGCTGCAGGGTCACTGACGGATGGAGGCTGGGAGAGGAGGCGCCCAGGAAATCATTTGATTTTAAGAAGTGGGCCACAAAAGGAAGCAAGAGAACCACTGCATGCCTGGCAAGATGATGCGGCGTTTGGGTGGCCAGCATAGCAGGGGAAGGTTCAAATCTGGGCGGGGGGAGCAACCTGACTTCTACAGCATTCTAGTGTAAGTTTTTCCTAGTCCCTCCCAGCCCAAATTCTGGGCCCAAACTGGTGGCCAATGTCCCTCCAATACAGCTGTTTTCCTATTGGGACAACCCTGCTTCTCCCGCACTCCCAGCTCAGGATGGCACCCGTCCTTGTGCCAGTGCGGAAGCCCCAACCAACAGGATAGTCCAGAATGTACCCTTTGGCACAGGCTTAACTGGCACCCCTTTCTGGAAGTGATGTGCCCCAGCAAAGGAAGTGTCCCCAGTGCGGTAGAGAAGTCCCACCTATAATGAAACTAGAGGAGGAAAACAGCCCCAGAAAGAAAGAACAAGGAGGGAAAAAAATTCTGAAGGAAAAACTGGTTCAGCTTCATAAAGAAACCTGCTTGAGAGCTGCTAATGGGGCCTTCTGCAATACAAATGTAATTAACCAATCTCTAGTCACAGCAGGGAGGGCTGGCAGCAGCCCGTTGTCTCACCCTCCATAGGTAATGGACTGCGAACGTCTCAGACATTAACATGGTCAGGAGGCAGCACGCCTGCAGTGATGCAAGCCCTCCTTTCAACGCCAGGGAAGCAGTGGCATAATGGAGCCTTAAGTCACATTCGCTCAAAGGACACTGGGTAAGGAGCCTGCCTTCAGAAGCAGCAGGGCAAGGCGGCGGCATTTACCTGCATACATCCAGTGCCTTGCGAGCATCTCCCGAAACTGCAGAGACTTTCCGGGCACAGAACTGGACAGCAGTGCTGTCCAGGACCTGATCACCAGACACCTGCCGAGAAAATGGGGCACAGGGCAGTTATGGAGAGGTCTCCACTGCAGAAGCCTCAGGTGGTCCAATATGGTTCAGACAGAAAATAGCCCATCTGGCTGGATGTATGTGGATTGTCTCCCGCACCCCACTGCACCTGGGAAGTTCTCCCTCCTGTGCTGGGAAGACAGAATGCGTAACTCACTGCATCATGGCTAAGATCTCACCTCCAGACCCCAGAGTCTGAGAGGATCCAGGGATGCCACTGAGAATGGGATTCCCAACAGCCTGGACTCTGTTCCCTCTAAGGCAGTGGGGTCGAGTGGGGTCATAACAACAGGGCAGGAGACAGTGCCTGGATTAGGCTTGAGCCTATGCCATTGACTGACCTGCTTGTGGAAAGTCACCAACTGTCCCTTCTGCCACCAGCTTAGTGGGAAGTGGCAGGGTTGGAGACAGAGCAGAGCCATCTCTCACAGAAGCCAGCACTGCAGAGGAGTGCTATGCTGCAGCTAATAAGCAATATCAGCCAGCTACAACTACAAAGTTTCTTCAAGACAGCACCAGAAAGCTGCTCATGTGGTTCCAGATCTCTGTGTATAACGGCTCAGGAGTCTAAGCTTCTTCCCCAGAGAAGGGGATGAACCCATGTGGACTTGGTCCCTGGGTTCTTACCTGTCTCAGCCGTTCCTGCAGGATTGAGGCAATCTGCTCCTTTGTGTAAGGTGGGAAGTTTAGTAGCTGGGGTTTGCACTTGGGCCGGGCCTGTAGCCTGGCCAGGATCCGGTCCGTGAGGTCCAGGGCATTGGCCACTCCTGTGAAGCACATTGAAGCTATTGAGAATGGCAGCCTAGGCTAACAGGGAGTGGGGAGATCTTCCAAAGCCCAGGGCTAGAGAATCATGTGCAAGGCCCTGCATCGATCATGCATCCTGGGGCTGGGCAAGGGCAGTTTTTAAACACACCTATCAGGTGATAGGTTTGCTACTATAACTAGACTGATTTCTGTTGCCAGAAACCAGCTTCATAATCTTCCCCAGCTTTCTCCAAGAGGAAAAATGCCAGGGCACCTCCTGCAGGAGGGTGGATACGTGCCATCCCCTCAGGGCGCTCCGACAGAGCTTCTGCAGCCACAGGGCATTTCAACGGCAGCACCAGGCCAAAGCATTGTCACAGCACAACTGACACACTTACCGATGAGGACAAGCCTGGAACCAATGAGCCAGGGCCACTCGAACACTGTGTAGAGCACGTCCTGTCCTTTGCTGTCCAGCTGGTCCATCTCATCCAGCACCAGCACGCTATGCAAAGGCAGGAAAGAAAGCCCGGCTCAGCACCGAGGCTTTACCCTGGAGGCATGGAGACTAACCAGCCCCTGCTGAGGCATGGCAGAGCACTCCCCCTCTGTCCTGGGGCATGGCAGAGGCAGGGTGCAATCCTTCCCTGACACAGCCTGTACTTAGTAACAAAATAAGGGCCTGGTTATCCCAAGATGCCAAGCACCCACATCTCACCCTGACTTCCACTGCAGCTGGCAGTGCTCTGCACCTCTGGAAAATCAAGCCCTCAGTCCCTGGGTGCAGAGAGGCACCGATCAGCTCCCTCTTCTGGCAGTTAACCAGCTGCAATGACGAGGGGAATCTTGGCTGGGAACACAGCTATCACACAGGCCCAGCCTCTAGCTCACAACACTTCAGGAGAGTTTCAGAGCAGGGTACTCACATCATGGGCGTCCCCTCTGCTGTCAGCTGCTTCTCCAGCTTCCTCACCAAGTCTCTCCCAGCTACCTTGGATGCCCCCTGCTGGCCCATCTGCTCAGCTATGGCTGGGAACACAGCCTGGGAGCTGCTGAGGGACATGCAGTTCAGGACAATGGTTTTGCTGCCCGGGAGTTCATTCTGCCACAGGGAGAAAAGGGAGAGTTAGAGAGCCAGCGAGCCACAGTTCAGATCCCATCCCACTCACCCTCCTGCACCAGGCAAAGGCTCAGGCGAGCCAAGCAGATCAGCGCACCGGAGCACAGGACAACGCAGCTCAGCTGACCCAGGCTTTGACAGTCTGTCCAGAGCGGAGACTGGCTAGCAGCCAGCTCCCTTTCCCAGTGCACCAGTCCCACAGCATCATCACAGCAAATTCATGCCTCCCAACCTCACTTTCAAGGTGTTGTGTTTGTCTCTCTTTCTCTCCCCATTATGTCCCTCGGCCTCAGGCCTGGTCTACACCTAAAACTCAGGCTATGTGCACATACTAGAACTTCAGTCGGTATAAGTTATGTTGCTCAGGGATGTGAATAAGCCACCCCCCTGAGCAATGTAAGTCACACTGACCTAAGCGCTGTTGTGGACAGTGTGATGTTGATGGAAGAGCCTCTCCTGCCAACAGAGCTACCACCGCTCACGAGGACTGGAGTAATTAAGTTGACAGGAGAACTCTCTCCGGTCGGCTTAGAGCGTCTGCACTAGCAGTGCTGCAGCTGTGCTGCTTTAAGCTCTGTAGCATAGCCATCGCCTTAGATCAAGCTAGCTACATCGCTCAGGGGGATGAAAAATTCATCCACAGGAGATGTAATTAAGCCGAGCAAAGCTCCCGTGTAGACAGTGCTTGGGCAGGGGAAGAATTCTTCCCTCAACCCAGCTACCGCTTCTCAAAGACATGGATTAACTAAAGCGATGCCCTTCCAACGCTGTAGGAAGAGTCTACTCTACAGTGGTGCACCTGAAGTGTATCTAGTGCACACTTACTCCTTTCTCCTACTCCGATTCTCATGGCATCTTCCCCTCTTCTTGAGGAAATGCCCTCAACTATCTCCTCCTCAAACCCCACTCTGCACATGCTCTATCTCGTTATTCCCCCTCCACATGCACTGCATTTAACTGCCTGAACCAGACTAAGCACCACACGACAGGGACCAGGGTAAGCGTTCGTAGATTACTCTGCACGTACATGGAGCTACAGCATGCCCAAACTGCAGTAATCAGAGGTGCTAATGCTGACTGGGGATGGCAGATTAAACCAAACATGAAGCATAAAGGCCAAAGTGTTTGAGCTGTGGTGAGCCAGAAAAGCAGCCTTAAGGAGGGGCTGGAGAACCAAAGTCACCCCATTGTTTGCTCCCTTCCCAGTATGCTCCGTACCACTTGTGTGATTTGCCTCAAGCTTCCCAGGAAAATCCATCCCACATAAGATCACCCAAGAAAGATTTCAGGGGGATCAGATTTTGTTTGTCAAAGGTATGGGGTACACTGGGCTTATAGCAAGTAGGCATGTTCCTGCTGTAGCTAAAGAGACACTGACATCCATAACAGAGCATTTGAGACAGGTGTCTGAACCTCCAAGCACAGCCATACCTGGAAGTCTTGCAGGATTCTGCTCAGACAGGCAGTTTTTCCAGTGCCAGGAGCACCAGAGATGTAAAGACTGCCAGGTTTCTCCCCACAGACATGCTCTTTCAGGAACCGCCTGATGGCATCAGTCTCCTTCTCCCTGGCAAGAAGCTGGTCAGGGACAGCCGTGTGCAGAACACTCTTCGCCTGCTGATAACAAGTGCCTATGCCAGATAAAGAAACACATCAGAGAAGGTTGCGGAGCTGCCCTGGGGCTTGTTCTCCACCAGACATTGCATCAACACCTACTTTCCTGCTTGAACAGCTGGTTGCACACAGGTTCCTTGTTGAGACGAGAGCGCTCCGAGCTTCTTGGGGTCTCCTGCCGCTTGTGGAGCAGGGATGGCACCAAGTTTTTCCTCTTGCCAGGAGACTCAGTCGTTGACTGCTCGCTGAAGAACAAGCATCGCCCCTTGTGAGAGACAGATAGGAGCTCATTCTCCTTCTTGCTCTGTTTCGTTGGGGAACAGGGCAGTGACTGAGGGATGTTGCACAGGTTGTCATCACCTACAGGAGAGAAGCGTCAAGTTCAATAGGTAGCAGGGGCCAATGGAGAGGTAAATGGCTGGAGGAAGGTCTGGCATCTGGATGCCATGACAAGGGACCAACTTACATTGCAGGATTAAGGCACGCTCTGAAAGACAGGCTAGGATGTCAACCCCATGAGAAATTTAGAATGGCACCCAGGGGTGGTAACTACAATTCATGGGCCAAGGGGAAAATTTAGCCCCAATATTAGCAAAAGCTCCGTGAGACAGACCTATCCAGCTGTGGGCCAGCCTCCCAGGGGAGCAGCTTCATCTGTTGCTTGGGATCCTTCATATTAGGCTGGGTAAGACAATAAAACAATCCTGCATTGGCCTCAGGGAGGGGGAAACTTCCCTTAGTCTACAGGGCCCAGGAAAAGCCTGCTGGGTCTAACACAGGTGTTAACTTTCATTGCAATCCCTGGGCAGTGGTTTCCATTTAGGACCACGTCTCACTTCTCACCTCAGCAGAGGCTGGCACAGATTAAAAGTGTAACAGCATTTATGCGGTGACTAAGCTTTCAGTCACCCTGGCTTATTTGTTCAGTGTCTTGTCATTTTCATCATCACTTAGTGGAAAAACTTGCTCCCCTTTAGGAACAGCACTATTCCTGCCTTGTTTCCTTCCTTCCCCATCTTCCTCTCCCCCTTCTCTGATCTCTTTGCCCTGCAGCAACTCCTAGATACCACTAGGGTAGCCAACTTTCTACTTGCACAAAACCAAAAACTCTTGCTGCGCCGCCCCCCCCACTCCCATCTGCTCATTTTCACCATGCTGGCTCAGGAGGTTGGGGTTCAAGAGGGGGTGAGGGCTCTGGTGTGGGGTGAGGGATTTGGGGTGTAGGAGGGGGCTCCGACATGGGGCTGAGGGGTTCAGAGTGCGGGAGGGGGCTCCGGGCTGAGTGGGTTGGGATGTGGGAGGGGGTGAGGCCTCTGACTGGAGGTGCAGCGAGGGATGAGGGGTTTGGCGTGCAGGAGGGGGCTCTGGGGTGGGGGTGGCACCGAGGGGTTTGGAGTATGGGAGGGGGCTCCGGGCTGAGGCAGGGGGTTGGGGTATGGGAGGGGGTACAGGTTCTGGGGGGGCTGCAGGTTCCAGGGTGAAGCCAGAAATGAGGGGTTCAGGGTGCAGGAGGAGGCTCCGAGCTGGGTCAGGGGATTGGGGTGAAGGAGGGGGTCAGGGTGCAGGCTCCAGGCAGCGCTTACCTCAAGCAGCTCGCAGAAGCAGTGGCATGTTCCCACTCTGGTTCCTAGGCGGAGGGGCAGCCAGGGGGCTCTGGCCAATGGTAGCTGCAGAGCTGGTGCTTGGGACAGGGGCAGCACATGGAGCCCCCTGGCTGTCCCTACACATAGGATCAGGAGGGGGGACATGCTGCTGCTTCCTGTAGCCGCAGGGAGCCTGCCTTGTCCCGCTGCGTTGTCGACCAGACTTTTAATGCTTACCGGAGCTGCCAGGGTCCTTTTCTGACCAGGCATTCCGGTCGAAAACCGGACACCTGGCAACCCTAGATCCCACCTCCATATCCCTGGGCTCCATTTCCACTCCCCTATTCCACCCACTAAAATAATCTTAGGGTCCTAGAGTGAATATTTCAGTGATGAGTGGAGTGGGGAATGGACACCTCTGGTCCAGGCTGTCTTGAGACCTGAGTCAGTACTGCCTTAGTTACACACAGTTCATAATTGACACGCTCTTAGGTATTTGGGGGGAGGGGGTTGGAAATAAAAGTTTTACCGATATAACTGTGTCAGTTAGGAGTGTGATATTTTACTGACATGGTTATACAGGTCTAAGCTCCTGTGTGGCTGCAGTTGCACCAGTGTAGAGGTGCCTTATATCTGCAGCCACATGAGGAGGCTTGCATCACTCTAACTATACTGACATAGTTAAAGGGGCAAAAATTTCTAGCGTTGACAAGCCCTTGGATTCTGGAGATGCAAAAGAACTGGACTTGGCCCATGGGCTGAGTGTTTGCCACCCCTCTCCCAGGACGACCAACCAGGCAGTTATTTGCTACCCAAGAAACAAGGCCCAGTTCTCAGGCATTTAGCAATCACAGTGCCTCCTTTTTCCAGGTGGAAAGGAAAAGAAAGGCCTGCTGTCTGTGGGGTGTAGGGGACAGCCTGGTAACGCCTGTGGGAACGGTGAGTTCCAAGCGTGGGGCTGGGAGCCAGGAACCCTGAACTCATTAAGTTCTGGCCCTGCAAGAGGTGGGGGGCAGGGTAAGTCCCCTGGCAGTACCTCACCTAGGCGTTTGCGGGGGCTCAGCGGCAGGACCTTCTCCCCGGGTGAGAGCGGCAGGAGGGTCACCCTGGTGGGGTTCGATGTGGCATCTCTGCAAGCCCCAGCGGGTGCGACAGGCGTCCTGGGCTGTTTCCTCCGGGGGAAGTCAATAGCGGCCTGGGTCTGGGACCTGGTGCTGGGCATGGCTGCCACACGATACCTGGGAGGCAGGGGAACCACTGGCCTCAGACTCATCCCCTCCCCATAAGGGGCACCGGCCCCCCTCACAACGCTGGGCGGGGAAGGGGGGAGGCTCAGCAGCTAGATGGGAAACCCCCACCCTCCCGGGCAGCTGGAAGCGCTGCCCCCGGCCACCCCCTGCGCAGGAGCGGGCTGGAGCCAGGGGACTCAGCCAAGAACACACTCGACAAGAATACTCCCCCCGCCCCCCCACCCAGACACCACGCCCCCCCGCCCCCCCTTCTCACCTCAGCCCCCCCACCCAGACACCACGCCCCCCCGCCCCCCTTCTCACCTCAGCCCCCCCACCCAGACACCACGCCCCCCCGCCCCCCCTTCTCACCTCAGCCCCCCCACCCAGACACCACGCCCCCCACCACCCCCTTCTCACCTCAGCCCCCCCACCCAGACACCACGCCCCCCCGCCACCCCCTTTCTCACCTCAGCCCCCCCAACCAGACACCACGCCCCCCCGCCACCCCCTTTCTCACCTCAGCCCCCCCAACCAGACACCACGCGCCACCGCCCTTTCTCACCTCAGCCCCCCCAAACCCAGCCCCTCGGGCCCCCCAGACCCGGCCCCGCGCCTCTCTCACCCGGCTCCGGCCGCTCGGCGCCAAACACCTCAGCGTTCTCCCTCTCCCTTCGCGCCACCGGCCCGAACCAGCCCCGCCCACGCACCCCATAGGCTCCTCCGCCCGGCGCCTCCGCCAATCGCGCGCCTCCGCGCCAAGCCAAGCCACGGCCCGAGCCGCCCGGCAGCCAATCAGCGCCCAGGGAGCCGCCGCGACCCCTCCCCCGTCCCTCCCGGAAACCGAGGCCCCCCGCAGAGGACTACGGCTCCCAGCAGCCCATGCGGCAGAGCTGGGGCCGCATCGCGCGCTCACGGGGCGTAGTGCATGCCGGGAGATGGAGTCCCCGTGGAAAGACACGTGCTGGGACTGACGGACAGCCCGCGCGGGACAGGAGCTGGAGGCTGCCATACGCCCTGGAGCGGGAGACCCCCAGGGGCGGCCCGGCCCGGAGCGGCGCCAGGCAGGAGCGGACTCAGCCACGGCCTCGGGCCAGCAGCTCCAGGGGCCCCTGCTGTTGGGGGGGGGAGGGAGGCGGACGCTCCCTGTCCCCCCCCCCAGCCACGTGTAGGGGGGGCGAGTCCCGGGGTGCAGGGGGGTTTGCAAACGCCCGGGGCTGGACGCTGGGGGCCAGAGAGGGAAAATGCAGGCCTGGGAGCAGCAGGAGCCGGACCGGGCCTGGCAGGTCTTGCTCGGGGCTGGCCCGCAGGGAGCCCTGGGTTTGGGGAAGCAAGTGGGGGCTGAGCCACAGGGAGACTCGTCAGAGCACCTGGGGCAGAGGGTTTTTGGAACATAGGAAGGGCCCGACGGGGTCAGAGCAAAGGCCCATCTCGCCCAGTGTCCTCTCTGCCGCCAGGGGCCCCAGAGGGAATGAACAGACAGATTATCATCCCGTGATCCATTCCCAGCTTCTGGCACACACAGGCTAGGGCCACTATTCCTGCCCATCCTGGCTAATAGCCATTGATGGACCTATCCTCCATGAACTTATCTAGTTCTTTTTTGAACCCTGTTATGGTCTTGGCCTTCTCCATATCCTCTGGCAAGGAGTTCCACAGGTTGACTGTGCGTTGCGTGAAGACCCGCTGCCTATTTTCCCAGTGTGAGATGAATCACCGCTCTAACAGCCACCCAGGAGCAGGATTACTTCCTGCAGCAAGGCTCGGCCCTTGGTGAGCCCCGCCAAGGAACACAGCAGGTTAGCCCCAGCCTGGTAGAAGAGTGGTATCTGTAACTCCTGGATCAATTCCGGCAGGTGAGTTAGCAGGATAGGAAGGCACAGGCAGGTCTCAAGCTTTGGAAGATCTGACCATCCAACCACCACTGGAAATGGTACTGCTCTCTTCTTCTTCAGCGACCAGAGCCAGACCATACCCTTAGCAATACACACACATCCACCTCCTTCAACTAAAAGCAAAGGCACAAGCGCCTAGCCCCAACAAAGTGAGAAACATTTGCACTCACTGCTGAGGAAAAAGGACAGTCCCTACAATTAACTATATCACTCATTAATTAGTAACAGGATAGGGAGGCAGAAGGCTGCTTAAGGAAACTCCACGGGTGGTGCAGATCCAGCCCCGACTGCTATGGCATGATAGTTATGGTGATCAAGTATCCATAGTCTACCTCAGCAGGCATAACGTCAGCAGAGAAGCCAGTGCCTGAAGCCTCTTCGCTGTGGCTGAGGAGCTAGGCTGGAAGTTTATACCACTGCTACCTGGACTACCGCTGGAGGGCCATTACCACTAAAAAAAAAACCAAAAACAAAAAAAAAACAAAAAAACCCACTCAGGTATTTTTTGTAAGCATGCTTAAACCTACCCTTTTAAAAAATCTAAGTCGCTCTCCAAGGTTGATGGGCAGGGTATCAGCAGCCCTGGGTGTATTATTAAAGAAGCCTGCTGAATGCAAACTGGGACAAGGTGCCCAGAGATAAGAGTTAATATTAACCAAGTTTTCTCTTTGGTTCACCTCCACTCCTCTTCTCCCCACAGGCCAGAAAATAAAGAGAACTGATAAGAGCACACATTACATCTTCCTCTTAGGAACTATAGTAGTGAGGTTCAGAGAACAGAGCCCCAGTGCACTAGGTACCTTACAAACACAATGCATGAGACAGCTCCTGCCCAGCCAGGGTTTATAATCTAAACAGATGCGGGGGGAGAGGCACAGAGGGACTTGCTCAGGTCACAGAGCTGAGACTAGACCCTAGGTCTCCGGGATCAAAAGGCAGTACCATACCGCTTACACAGCACAGCTTCTCAACCACGTGAGAAAAATGGCAGCCAGCTCTGAGCACCTACTACTGGAGAATCAAACCTGCTGCAGCCGGCCACAAGCAGTGGAGTTATGGGGATCAGAAAGTAGCGGATTTTTAAAATCTGAAGGCAGTACTGCAAACTGGGCAGGCAGTGACGGTGCCAGCTGGCTCTGTGCTCATCTGCACTAATCATTAGCGTTCCATAGAACATTTACCTTAATTATGGTGAAGCAGCCACACGCAGACTTCATGGAAGCCCTAGTTCGAGGAGAATTTAGAATGACACGCTCCGGGAGCTGCAACAGAGCTGGGTTCAGGGCACGCACTGGGTCAGAATTCCTCTACTCAGAGGAAGTGGGGTTCTTACTCATTCAGCCACTAGGCCAGAGGCTGCTGCCCTGCAAGCCAGGAGTCCTCGGGTAGTGCCCAGCTCTGAGAAGTTTCCAAAGCAGAATTTTCAGAAAGGGAGTGGGGGGACAGGACTTGACTCTAGCTTCAATACCATTGTTGCGTCCACTCAGCCCTGCCACCTCTGGACTCTGCAGAGAAGCTCCCAGACTGATGTAGGTAACTCAGGTGAAGGTCTGGCCAGGGCAAGCAGCCCATCTGAATCGCTGTCATGTTACAAAAACAGACGGGCAACATTTGCTAATAAGACCTTCCAGCCAAGCCAGTAGCAAGTTGCAGGTCAGCTGCCTGTTCCATTGGATACATATCAGGCTCTTGGCATCCTCTGCCTTGGAGATAGCTTGACTGCAAACTTCAGGGCTGCTGAAGCCTTGGGATTTTCCCTCGTTCCTTCCTATCTGAGAATCTCAATGCACTTCACAGGCCCAGAACACTGAGATAGGGAAAAATCCCCCAGTAGAGAAATGGGGAAACCGAGGCACGGAGCTCTAAAGCCACCCTTTTTCAAATGTCTGTAGACACCCCCCATTTCAGAAGGGCTGAGCTGCTGCATGTCCCACTGAAATCCATGGGGTTGGGGGCACTCCGCACCTCTGAGAAAAATCTCATCCAGGGCCTCTCAGTCCAGGCAGCCGCAACCTCTGATTTGGCAGCCTGACACTAGCTGAGGAGCCGCACAGAACAGGACACAATTCTTGGCACTTAGCTAGCAAGCTACAAGGAAACAGCTCAGAGCGCTTCAGGAAAGGCAGGTCTGAGTCACCTCATTTTACAGATGTGGACTGTGAAAACCCAGGCAGGTGAAACAACCTGCCACAAGTGATTCCTCCATCCAGCTGTTGTTTCCGCTGGGAGATGGGAGAGCGGGGGATTCACCAACCTGGCCAGCAGCTCCTTGGGGCCTCAGGGTAAGAATGTGAAGCACGACAGAACATTGGGATTATTATTTTAATAGTGAGGTTTAAAGAATTGCATGTAGCAGAGTCAGGAAGAAACATACAAAATTAGACCAGAATCTGAGCTACAGTACTCATCCCTCCAAGGGAGAAGTCAAACCTTTAGAGATGGCTACAGTCTTGCAGCAAAATGTAACAAAAAAAATCATCATACAATAAATTATAAAAATCATGCGGACTCCACACACAGGTCAGATCTGGTCCATTTATACAACGGGCCGTTGAATACTTGAGCTCTTCCAAGCTGAGGAGCGGCTGCAGTGGGAGAGACTCAAGAAACTGGAACCCTTCCTCCCAGTGGCGCTGCAGTCAAGACGAACTTGGGATTTAAAATAGGACCAAACAAGTGAAAGGAAAAACAAATCACAGTGGTGGGAATATGCACGCTGAATTGTTTCAGTTCGCGAAGCACAAGGAGAGGAGTCCGAAATGCTTTGGACACAGGTAAGGCACCGTAAGCATGAATGGAGAACATTTTTCGTTTTCTTTACATCCATTGACTGGTCTCTCGCTGAAGACCCACTGAGCCTCTCCCTTCTGCAGCCCTTCGGAGCTGCTCCAGGTGCAACGCAAGACTACGAAAAACAGGACTGTTAGGAACTTTGTTTCCAGCCAATCCCTATGATCCCAAAGAGGGCACAGCAGAGCCTTGCTAGCTGGAGCATCCAAACTGATTGCTCGCCTCTTGGGGGGTGGACACACCTCCTCGTTGGTGCAGTGTCTATTACTACAAAAAGCCCAGGCTCAAGGGCCCCATTTCAAGCAGTCAGGAAAAAAAAAAAAAATCAAGCAAACCCCATGTTACATTAAGCAAAGCTGACGTTAAGCAGTTACGTCAGGCTAGTTGAGGAAGCATCACATTGCCATATAGTGGTATCTTCCTGTTCTTCCTTCTGCCCCTCTTCCCCACCCGAACAAGTCTATGCCTCCTTTAAGGGCTCCCTGTGATCTACCATTAGCAGCATCCTTTGATGAGTCACAGACCAGTTTGGCCGAACCATCTTGGATACTCCCCGCGTTGCTACAAAGCTGGTTCCGCCTGCGTTTCCCCGCCGACCGATAAATGACCAAGGCATACAGACACCACAGCAGGGTGATGAAGGAAACGCTAACAGGTCTCCGACGAGCAATGGAAGTACCACAAAACATATACAAGACAACATTCGAAACACCTAATAGCAAAGTGCTTTGGCCCAAAAGTTGCGATTTGAACAGAGGTGCATCTTTATTATTTTTATTTAAATGCAATTTCAAGCTTATTGGTTTTTATTTTTTCCTTTAAAAAGAACCCCCTCTGCTTCCAAAACAAGACTCACAGGAAGCGAACATTACAGGGAAATACTTTTTTTCCTTTTTTAAAATTTATTTAAACAAAAATGCACAGTGCATTAACTTCTCTTCCAACCAGCTAAGTTGGGCAGATATTTTTCCTCCAGAAAAACAAAAAACAAACCCAAAATTTCCTGTAACTGGGCAGTGGTCCTCAACATGAGTGCTGCCTAGTTCTAACATAAAAAGGATACATTTCCATCATCATAGAAAAAGAGCAGTTTAAAGGTGAGGATTTTAGTATACTTGCAACAAGCCCACCTTAATCCTATATTACAAGCTTTTTACAACATACAAAATAGATCAGTAACTATGATTAATGTAACCCCTCCTGGTTAGAGAGTAAATATACAGAATAATCATCAATCTGGTACCAACAGGAGGACAGAAGTAGTGTATAAGGCAAAACAAAAGCTAGGTACTGGATTATTGTTAGAAACCATGGAATCTGAACAGTCATTAGCTAGTTTGGCCAAACGAGGCAATCCCCCCATTAGAAATAGCGTGAAAACACTCTCTCTAGCCAGGCAACCCACAGTCAGAACACGAGGACCCTGATCTCCCCCCCACAGATTAAAACCTATTTAGCAGGGTTTCCATATTTTTTGCTTATTAACATTACAACGATGATAGTCTTCCTGTTAAAATGATAAATTTGGTCATTTAGCATTAAAATCAGAGTACCCAGCAGGGCACGAAGGGCCGTGCCACCCATCGGGAGCAGAGACAGTATTTCGCAGGAACCCATCGGTCTGACTAAACTGACCGCTCCCAATACAGCAAGCTCCCAGACCACAGGCCGCTAGCTACCATCCGTGTCGCAACCAGGGGGCAAGCTGGAGATGCTTGCAGCTGCCGTTACCAGGTTAAAAAACCAGGAATGATAAGCCTTGTCAAATTCTCTTCCGGGGGGAGGAGGGGAAATCTAGCAGTGCCCTATTTGTTACAACAATACGCTCTGAGGAAGGGCCACGCAGCCATGGACAGCATCCCCAGACAGAACACGGCCCACAAACAGCCTGCATGTTCCAGCCAGGGGTCAGTCCCTCTGGAACGGCTGGGATAGCGTGCCCTGAGCTAGCATTTGCTCCACCCAGTGTGCCCGTGTTCCTTTGGGACAGTAGGGTCCCCTTCGCTGTATCCATGGGGGGAAATGGCAGTTGCTGTGTCTGGGTAAATAACCATGTTAGTTTAAACTCTTCCTGCAACCTGTTGCTTTAGCTGAACTGATCAGTATATAGTGTTCACAGCCAATAGTGTTCTAGACATTTCGCTTTTCAGAAAACCATCCCCTTTTCCTACACTCCCGTCTCCAAATCTGACACCCCCCTCCCCCCCGGGCCCTTTCCTGCCCTCCCTTCTCCAAATCTGACCCCCCACCCCACATGCCCCTGCCCTAGCATGGAGCACTGGGGGGTACTGGCCACACCACGCTGGTTTCTGGCCCCAAAGCCATCACACACTGGCTTGCTTGCTTGGAGTTCACCCTACGTTATATTAACTTTGTGGACCAGGAGAGTCTTTTTGCACAGATCTGCAGAGTGGCGCAGGAAGCCTCTTTCCGGCGCGGCCCGTGGATCTGCAGCTATAAAGTGGAGGAAGGGACTCACCCAGGTAAGTCCAGGTATGAATGCATAGATGGAGGTGAGAGGGGATTCATCCGGGTTTGTTTGTTCCTTGCACCATTGGAAAAACAAAACAAGACACTGGGAGCTTCTCATGCAGGTTCCTAGGGGCAGGGGGGAAAGTCCATTCAAGGAAAGGAGAGGAGGTCTGTCTCCTCACCAAGGAGCAACCAGGCAATGCAGCTGGACTTCACCTGGGGATGGGAGGCAGCGGCGGGGCCCCCCGTGTTGCTGCAAGGCAAGGAAGCCGGGTTAGTTAGGCTGCAGCAGGAAGCGCAGGAGTTTCCTGGCCAAGTCACTCAGTTCAAAGGTCTCTTCACCAGCTGCTGTGTCAAGTATCGGTCCTCGGACGCCAGCCTGGCCAATGGCTGCCGAGTCTGTGCACTCATGGGCCACTTCCCCCAGGGAATTCCTGAAACCTGGGATCCCTGTCCAGCAACCACAGACCCAGCCGTCACTGGTGCATGGGCTCGTTATCGTCCCAGCTTCCAGCACTGCCCCCTGGGGCTCCAGCTTCCACCCACCCAGGGGATGCAAAGAGCCACTGCCCCCGAACGAGCCATGGAGGAGCCCAGTGTGAGGCCTGGGGTTTTGCAGGAGCGGGGGGGAGAGGGGGGAAGGAAATCAGGACTGCATCTCCAGCCAGTGCCTGTCAGCAACAGGCTCCCAGGGAGCTCAGGTGGGGAGGCCAGAGCCCTGGAAGCTCTGCACTGACGGAGGCAGGTCTCTGGGGGGTGCTATTAGAAGGCACAATATTGTCACAGGCCATGAGCTTAATCAAGGCACCTTTGGGGTTAGACCCCATGTGTGAACAGGGGCAAAGACCCATCGCGCGGGCTTGGAGAAGCCTAGCAAGGGAAGACAACGGGCTGATAGAAAGGCAAAAGCCCACTGCCCGCTGCACAGACAGCCGGTGGACAGCAGTGCTCAGCAGTGGCTTTAGCCCTCCCGCTCTGAAGTGGTAGGTGCCACCCAGGCGGCTTAGCGGGACAGGCGCTGGGGAGTCCTCCACCAACCAGGCACAGATGTTTTAGCAGCGAGACACGTTGGCTAGGTCCGTCACCTACCTCGGTTCGTTTTGCTGGGATAAGTTCTCTGGAAGTGTTTATACTCCTCTGGAGCTGGAAAGTCTTCGACTGGATGAAAGGAATATTTGGACTCAAAGTCATCTGGGAAGAAGGGAAAAGGGTGAACTAAATAAGACAACTGAAGAGAGGAAACAGAAAAGGTCAACTTACACCCCGAGTTCTCGGAGCTCCCGATCAGAGCCAGTGACGCAGAATAGCTCTACTGCTGGGGGGGAACACGGAGAATCTCTCCCCACTCGCGGGAGCTGCTGGGCATGTTGGAGATCCGGCTGTGCGAGTCTGAGCAGCTGGGGATGGAGATACCCACCCTGATCATGCTCTGGGTGTCACAGGGGGAGCTGTGCACTGCACTGACTTGCTTAGCACAAATGAACCAGGAGGCGGGTGGTGGTGGTCGGGGACTCTCTCCTCCGGGGGACTGAGTCATCTATCTGCCGCCCTGACCGGGAAAACCGAGAAGTCTGCTGCTTGCCAGGGGCTAAGATTCGCGATGTGACGGAGAGACTGCCGAGACTCATCAAGCCCTCGGATCGCTACCCCTTCCTGCTTCTCCACGTGGGCACCAATGATACTGCCAAGAATGACCTTGAGCGGATCACTGCGGAAGTGATCATGGCTCTGGGAAGAAGGATAAAGGAGTTTGAGGCGCAAGTGGTGTTCTCGTCCATCCTCCCCGTGGAAGGAAAAGGCCAGGGCAGGGACCGTCGAATCGTGGAAGTCAACGAATGGCTACGCAGGTGGTGTCGGAGAGAAGGCTTTGGATTCTTTGACCATGGGATGGTGTTCCATGAAGGAGGAGTGCTGGGCAGAGACGGGCTCCATCTTACGAAGAGAGGGAAGAGCATCTTTGCGAGCAGGCTGGCTAACCTAGTAAGGAGGGCTTTAAACTAGGTTCACCGGGGGAAGGAGACCAAAGCCCTGAGGTAAGTGGGAAAACGGGATACCGGGAGGAAGCACAGGCAGGAAGGTCTGTGATGGGAGGGCTCCTGCCTCATACTGAGAATGAGGAGCGATCAGCAAGTTCTCTCAAGTGCTTATATACGAATGCACAAAGCCTTGGAAACAAGCAGGGAGAACTGGAGATTCCTGGTGATGTCAGGGAATGACGACGTGATTGGAACAACAGAGACTTGGTGGGATAACTCACATGACTGGAGTACTGTCATGGATGGTTATAAACTGTTCAGGAAGGACAGGCAGGGCAGAAAAGGTGGGGGAGTAGCACTGTATGTAAGGGAGCAGTATGACTGCTCAGAGCTCCGGTACGAAACTGCAGAAAAACCTGAGTGTCTCTGGATTAAGTTTAGAAGTGTGAGTAATAAGAGTGATGTAGTGGTGGGAGTCTGCTATAGACCACCGGATCAGGGGGATGAGGTGGATGAGGCTTTCTTCCGGCAACTCGCAGAAGCTACTAGATTGCACGCCCTGGTTCTCATGGGTGACTTTAATTTTCCTGATATTTGCTGGGAGAGCAATACAGCGGTGCATAGACAATCCAGGACGTTTTTGGAAAGCGTAGGGGACAATTTCCTGGTGCAAGTGCTAGACGAGCCAACTAGGGGGGGAGCTTTTCTTGACCTGCTGCTCACAAACAGGGAAGAATTAGTGGGGGAAGCAAAAGTGGATGGGAATCTGGGAGGCAGTGACCATGAGATGGTCGAGTTCAGGATCCTGACACAGGGAAGAAAGGTAAGCAGCAGGATACGGACCCTGGACTTCAGGAAAGCAGACTTCGACTCCCTCAGGGAGGGGATGGGTAGGATCCCCTCGGGGACTAACATGAAGGGGAAAGGAGTCCAGGAGAGCTGGCTGTATTTCAAGGAATCCCTGTTGAGGTTACAGGGACAAACCATCCCGATGAGTCGAAAGAATAGTAAATATGGCAGGCGACCAGCTTGGCTTAATGGTGAAATCCTAGCGGATCTTAAACATAAAAAAGAAGCTTACAAGAAGTGGAAGGTTGGACATATGACCAGGGAAGAGTATAAAAATATTGCTCGGGCATGTAGGAATGAAATCAGGAGGGCCAAATCGCACCTGGAGCTGCAGCTAGCAAGAGATGTCAAGAGTAACAAGAAGGGTTTCTTCAGGTATGTTAGCAACAAGAAGAAAGCCAAGGAAAGTGTGGGCCCCTTACTGAATGAGGGAGGCAACCTAGTGACAGAGGATGTGGAAAAAGCTAATGTGCTCAATGCTTTTTTTGCCCCTGTCTTCACTAACAAGGACAGCTCCCAGACTGCTGCGCTGGGCATCGCAACATGGGGAGTAGATGGCCAGCCCTCTGTGGAGAAAGAGGTGGTTAGGGACTATTTAGAAAAGCTGGACGTGCACAAGTCCATGGGGCCGGACGAGTTGCACCCGAGAGTGCTAAAGGAATTGGCGGATGTGATTGCAGAGCCATTGGCCATTATCTTTGAAAACTCGTGGCGAACGGGGGAAGTCCCGGATGACTGGAAAAAGGCTAATGTAGTGCCAATCTTTAAAAAGGGGAAGAGTAAAGTGATCAGGAACAGTCAGCATGGATTCACCAAGGGAAGGTCATGCCTGACTAATCTAATCGCCTTCTATGATGAGATTACTGATTCTGTGGATGAAGGGAAAGCAGTGGATGTATTGTTTCTTGACTTTAGCAAAGCTTTTGACAGGGTCTCCCACAGTATTCTTGTCAGCAAGTTAAAGAAGTATGGGCTGGATGAATGTACTATAAGGTGGGTAGAAAGTTGGCTAGATGGTCGGGCTCAACGGGTAGTGATCAATGGCTCCATGTCTAGTTGGCAGCCGGTGTCAAGTGGAGTGCCCCAGGGGTCGGTCCTGGGGCCGGTTTTGTTCAATATTTTCATAAATGATCTGGAGGATGGTGTGGATTGCACTCTCAGCAAATTTGCGGATGATACTAAACTGGGAGGAGTGGTAGATACGTTGGAGGGCAGAGATAGGATACAGAGGGACCTAGACAAATTGGAGGATTGGGCCAAAAGAAACCTGATGAGGTTCAATAAGGATAAGTGCAGGGTCCTGCACTTAGGACGGAAGAACCCAATGCACAGCTACAGACTAGGGACCGAATGGCTAGGCAGCAGTTCTGCGGAAAAGGACCTAGGGGTTACAGTGGACGAGAAGCTGGATATGAGTCAGCAGTGTGCCCTTGTTGCCAAGAAGGCCAATGGCATTTTGGGATGTATAAGTAGGGGCATAGCGAGCAGATCGAGGGACGTGATCGTTCCCCTCTATTCGACATTGGTGAGGCCTCATCTGGAGTACTGTGTCCAGTTTTGGGCCCCGCACTATAAGAAGGATGTGGATAAATTGGAGAGAGTCTAGCGAAGGGCAACAAAAATGATTAGGGGTCTGGAACACATGACTTATGAGGAGAGGCTGAGGGAACTGGGATTGTTTAGTCTGCAGAAGAGAAGAATGAGGGGGGATTTGATAGCTGCTTTCAACTACCTGAGAGGTGGTTCCAAAGAGGATGGTTCTAGACTATTCTCAGTGGTAGAAGATGACAGGACAAGGAGTAATGGTCTCAAGTTGCAGTGGGGGAGGTTTAGGTTGGATATTAGGAAAAACTTTTTCACTAGGAGGGTGGTGAAACACTGGAATGCGTTACCTAGGGAGGTGGTAGAATCTCCTTCCTTAGAAGTTTTTAAGGTCAGGCTTGACAAAGCCCTGGCTGGGATGATTTAGTTGGGGATCGGTCCTGCTTTGAGCAGGGGGTTGGACTAGATGACCTCCTGAGGTCCCTTCCAACCCTGATATTCTATGATTCTATGAACCAGAGGAGAATTTTTCCCTCCCCTTGTAAGTTCCCATTTCTCTCTGTGCCATGCTGCCAGCCGCTGGCTGACAAAGGAGAATGGCTCCAGACACAGGGCTGAATTTCCACCTGGAACACGATCAGCGGGTGTTAATCACGCAGTTAGAGACACGATCCCATTGACGGGGGCCCTCCGTTCACTGCGCTAGCTGCAAAGCCACTCTGCAAGCATTAGGGAGTGCTGCGTGAGTGGAAATCAGGCCTCAGCCTCGTCGAATAGTTGGGCCCCAGTACCTGTTAACTGGAACATGCTCCCCCCCACCACCCTCTGTTCCTAGTGGGCCTGGACCTGATTCAGACAGGAGCCAAATGGTTCACGAGGCTCAAGTTCCCGTCAATGATGGTTAGATTTTCTGAGTAGGGCCCATGACTCCAAGCCAGGGGGCAAATCCAGAACCTGATCACTTCAGCCTCCATCAAACCCGGTACCAGAGCAACGCACAGGGAGTTTGCCCACCCCAGCATGTCTCATGCCTAGCACTGCCCAAGGCCGGCAGGTTTTCATTCAATAGTTAAGCCCAGTGCTCTGCAGGAGTGGGGATTCCTGAAGGTTTCCCACCCATGTAGCCAGCATAGACACCACAGCCAGGGAACACAGGGCTTCCCGCCACCCCCTAAAGCCTTCATAAGACCCTGAAATTCATCCATTTTATCCTCCCTTGTCTCCGAAGGAGCTAGAATTCTACCACGACATGGTATCAGAAGCCAGGCTGCTAGGGGCTAGAGAGACATGAGGCAATGAATGCCCTGGGGGAACAGAATTCCTCTCTGAACTGAAGGAGGACAGGAATAGCGGGGTTCCACCCCGGAAGCGGGGGAGGGCAGAGTCAGCCCTGCAATAACACCCTTCGGAAGAAAGCATCTGGCTGTTAAGGGCAGGGAGGGAGGGAGCACTGTCCTCTCCTCCCAAGAGCCAGCCACAGCAGAGGCACTGTACTGGAGACAGACCCAGGAACGCTCGAGCTGCCGGAAAGTCGTGCGCCCACCCATGAAGATTCCTGAACTGCTGCAGCGTCAGCAGGGAGTGGCTCACACCTTGTTTACGTAGGACCTACAAGAACAGCAGTTTTCCATGCGCCTCCCCAACGCAGCGTCTGTAGAGGGCTGTTTGGAACCTGGACTGCATTGCCCAAGCAGGCCGAGGCAGGTTCTGTCTGGGGTCTAACATCATCTACTCACCCAAGAAAGATCTCATGGTGGCGATGGAATCTCTGTGCCCATTTCGCACTGGCGGAGGTGGAGGGGGCGGCCCAGCCGGTGTCCTGGTAGGTGGGGGCGGAGGTTTCCCTCGACTCGGAGGCTCCGATGACCCATGCATTCTGTAGGGGGGCGGGGGCGGGGGCGCGTCACGACCACCATTCCGCATCAGCGGGGGCGGGGGTGGGGGGGCTGCAACAGAAACCCTGATCAGCACAGATAAGGACATAGGAACGGTCAGACCGATGGCCCAGCCGCCAACACCAGGTGCCCCAGAGCGAATGAACAGAACAACACAGCCATCGAGCGATCCAGCCCGTCGCCCACTCCCAGCTTCCAGCAAACAAGGGCCAGGGAGACTCTTGGATCATCGTGTCCATCTGCGCAGCCTGGGCAGGACTGGGCCTCCCCCAGCACTCTCCAGTGAGGCATCCTCCAGCAACGGGGCACTGAGGGTTATTCCACCGCTCGGAGGGTACTGCCCAGTTCTCCAGTGGGCAGCCCAGCGGGGGACAGAACACCAGACCTAACCCTCTTCTGGCTGGCTGGGGAGCCCATGTTCAACAAGACTGGTCGTTACCATTGCAAAATCCCAGCACACAGCTCACCTGTCAGGATCTGGACATTTTTCAAGCCAGTATTTTCAGGGGCCCACTCTACCCCCTCATGCCAGCCGAGACTCCAGGTCAGGCAGAGATGCCAGGCTAGAGCACACCAGGATCAGGGCTCGGCAAGTACCTACTAGAGCCTTTCTGCTGTTTAGTGCCCCAACGAGACATTTTCAGCTCATGTTCCTAATTAGGTTAATTAGACAGAAATAATGCACCAGCTCTGTAGCGGTGACTGAACTGAGGGACTCCAGCAGGGCCACAAGGGGCCGGAGCTGGTGACTAACCGAGGCAGAACTGCAGCCTTGTGGCGCAGCCCGGGACGGTGCATTCGAAGAGCCCGATAAAATACGAGTGCTGTGCTTTCCCGACTCCAGGGGCTGACCACAGGCGGATGCTAGCACGGCCATGGAGCCACGTGCGAGGGGGAAGCTGAGGGCACCCAGGAGAAAACGCAAAGAGCTTGAAGAGAAAACATTGCCTTAAGTCATGCTCGGAAAGGCCGACATCAGACCCTGAAGCTCTGACTTTCTCCCAGAAAGCTCCTGCAAACGAGGGCTCTAACGCAAGGGACAAGTTCCAGGAGGAGGCTGAACCCCCTCAGGGATCAGACACACACATCGGTGAGCCTGACAAACGAACGCCCCTTACCCGCAGCAGGCGCTGGGGATTCCACCCTGCCCCCTTGTCTTTCCTCACACCTGGGGAGCCACGCGGCTACACCACTGCAAACCATCAGGAGCAGGCAGCCGCGTCTTGCGTGGCTGCCTGACTGCCACACTAGCTCCGGGGCTGCTGAGCAGGGCACGCTGGAGGGGCTCTTACCTGCTCCCCTGCTTGGAGGGTCTCGGGCCGGCGGAGGGGGTCGATTGCTCTGGAGCGACGGGGAGGCCGAAGAGGGTGGAGGAGGGGCCATGCCCCTCACGGAGCCCGGGGTTTTCCTATGCAAAGAGTTGTGTCTCTGGGGCAGCTCTGGGGCCAGCTCGTTGATAGGGCTGGAAGGGCCATTGTGAACGCCGGGGGGCTGCCGATAGGGGGGCGGAGGGGGAGCTAGAGACTGGTTCTGAGAACTTGGCCCCGTTCGGACATTCACTGGGGATGGGGGGGGCTTGATGGGGGGCGGTGCTGGGGGGCCATCCCGGCCTGCGGTGAGCCGCTGTCCTGGAGTTGGTGGTAACGGCTTCTCCCGGTTGTAGGAAGGCGCTTTGCTGCCATGCATCGGAGGAGGTGCGGGGGGTGCGTTGGCTCGGCGGCCCGGAGGCGGGGGCGGAGGGGCAGACGAGCTGTGTTTCATGCCGGTACTGCTGGCGCTGTTGGGCCGGGAAAGGTCAGGCAAGGAGGGTCTCTGCATCCGGGGAAGCTCGGGAGGGGAAGCCCGGTTGTTGTCGGAGTCATCATGAGGTCGGCTGTTGGTCACAAGCACCGGAGGCCTCGGGGCTGCTGATCTGGAGCCAGGAACCTGAAGCGACTGCTTGCCAGAGGAGCTGTCTGTGGCGGATAGAAAGCTGGGTTACTTGCCAAGGGAGGAAAAGGGTCCCAGCCCGGCCTAGGGCTTGAGTTGAGGGAGATCGATGGGCCCAGCTTGGTCTGAAGGGACACATTGGAGCCAGCGCCCGGCACACAATTCGGCGGAGCCAGAGCGCTCAGCTCAGCAGAGTGCCAGGACGGGGGAATGGCAAGCACAGGGATCTCCAGAGGGAGCTGATAGCTCCCCTCCCAGGCAGCACTAATTAACCCTCGCAGGTTCTGAAGGCCAAGGTTATGCACAGAAGAAAGGCAAAGTAACATTCTTCTGTTAACACTTGGTGCACCTAGGGCCATTCCCAAAGCACGAGACAAGACAAGCCTCATCCCACCCCAGGAAATAAACTATCCTTAATGGGACAGATGGGGGAAACTGAGGCACAGAGGGATGCACTGGCTTACCCAAAGTCCCAGACAGGATGGCTGTAAAAACTGGGATTATCGCCTGGCTCATAGGCCTGTGTTCAGACCATTCCCCCATCTGGGCCAGCCTGGTAACCCTGGTTTCATGCAGTGAGAACCCCCAGCCCTTCTGAGACCAGATCAGGCACCAGAGCCTAGCGAGGGCGGGGGGCCACGGAGGGACTGGTGCATTGCAACGTGCTGTGATGCGCCCCGCACCCCAGCAGCATTTCAGACCCCCCTGCTCGACGCTGGTGACCGGTAAGCAACGGCAGCGAGCGATTTACTGGGTACCTGAGTTGTCCTTCGCTCCTACGGGTCTGAGCTTAGGGACGCCCCCTTGGAAGATGCCCCCTTTGGGCTGGAGCGCTGCTGAGCTGGAGCCACCACTGCCTCCTCCCTTGGGCTCTGAAACAAGAGGGGTCCAAACTCAGCCTCCCTCCCAAGGGTCCCCTTTCCTTCTCGCGGCTTTGATTTGAAGCATCCCAGCTCCAGGCGCAGCATGCCTCAGATTACGCAGCACCGGGCGTGTATGCGGGGCATTAGCAGCTCTGTTCACCCCCACTCGCTGTCACTCCAGGACCACTAACTGAATGGTGCCTCTCACGTCTGCAGCTGGAGCACCAACATCCCCCCAGGCCTTGGCTCAGGAGTGAGTGTGTGTTCACAGAACGAGGACTGTACGCCTAGGAGTATGGGGCCTCAGAAGTTTCTAAGGGAAGGTGTGGGGAGAAACCAACTCGGCCAGTACGGAGCAGCCATGGGGCTGCTGCAGTTTCACAACAAATGCCCTTCCCAGCAACGGCAGCAATTCAGAGGAACACCTACGGGAGGGGCTGGAATTGCAGCTAGAGGTGGACAGGAGGCTTTGGGGCCAAGAGGCACCGCACGGTGGTTTGGACGCAAACGCCTAGGATACTCACTCTCCAGGACTGGAGCGCTCCGGTCATTGACCTGCGTCACCTTTTTCAGTCTGGGCCCTTTGCAGATATCTTGGAGCAGGGCTCCTCTACCTCGCTGCTCATCTCGGCTCAGCTTCGGGAGCTCGGTGTTTGCCTAGAGACAAGAGGGACATTACAGAGAGAAAGCAAGTCAGTGCCAGGCACGTTCCCAGCCCTGCTGGTACAGATGGGCTGGCTGGAAGTCTCATTACAAACCACCCCAATCCCCCCAGTCCAACCCTGACTGCAGCCCTTGGCACCACTGCACTGTCCCTTTCCGCTACGAGGCAGCTCTGCTTCAATCCCTCCCTTCCAACCCTGACTGCAGCCCCTGGCACCACTGCACTGTCCCCTCCCATCACGAGGCAGCTCTGCTTCAATCCCTCCCTTCCAGACGGAGCATCGCGCCAGACCCAAACCAAGGCACACGCAGAGTTCTCAAGTAGTACCGGGCAGGTTCCTCCTATGCCCAAGAGGAGCGTCGCTACAGTCCTCGCCCCCTTACCCCAGACATAAGTGTCCCCATCTCCGCTGGGTCAAAGGGGCATAAGAACCACACCTGAGAGTCTTTGCTCTCCCTCTGGGGCCATTTGGGAGGGAAGGGGGCAGCAGCCCCACATCACAGGATCTCAGCCCTCCCCTAGCGCGCCTCGAACTGGCTATGGTGGAGGAAGCGCCACTCCCAACTGACAGGTGATGGCAACTGTTAGCCCACCAGCGACTTCACTGCCCCTGTTCCCTCGTCTCGTCCCCTGCTTCTGACCAGCTCCACTTCCCCCGCTGCCCAAAACGGCCTAGCTCTGGCTGCTGAACAGGGCCCTGTCTCACACCGGAACTTCTGCTAGTGATACGTCCAGAGGGCTGGTCATGCTGCCCAGCTGAGCCCTGAGGGGACACTGCTGCAGGCAGTAGCCACACAGTGCCAGATCAGAATCATGCACACAGGGCACAATCTCACAGCTTCACCTAATTAATCAACACGTCTCCAGCACTTAGCATCGTCCATGTCACATGGGCATTCACTGATCCCCACCACACAGCCAGGGAAACTGAGGGCAGGAGTCAGGTGACTTATCCACAGTTACACACAGTCTCTGGAGTCCCATTCAAACTGCCGCCAACAGCTCCAGCAACGCACCAGGGTATCCAGCCAGAGAAAATGCAGCTGTGAAGAAAGCACCCCATGTACATGAGCCACCCCAGGAGAAGGGAAGTGGCAGGGCAGAGTAGCCACTAGCCCCAGAGAGAGGGGGCGAGCGGGGCCGTACCTGATTAAAGGTTGGCGGTGGAGGGGGGCCAGGAGGCGGTGGAGGGGGAGGAGGTATTGGCATCCTTTCCCACTCCTGGCTGGCTCAGTCTGCTTAGCGTCCGCGGAGCGTTTGGTCCCTCATATACCTGTAATTCAGACAGAAACAGTCAGGGACCCGCAGGCCATTTCAGCAACGCAACCATGCAAGTGCCAGGGCAAGGAACAGCAACTGGCACGAGCGGGCCACACTGTCTGGAACACCCCACTTCAGCAGCCCCGCCTCTCTGAGAGTCCCCAATGACGCGGATCCTGGGAGCAAATCACAGGTGGACGCTGAGCACAGAGCTTTAGGATACAGCACTACCCATCCTCCGTACAGAGACTTCTCCAAGGGCTTGGCTTCAGGAGAGCAATACCTGTGAGCTTCGAGCGCCACCTTCTGGCCAGCTTAAGGTGCGAGATTCCTTGAGAGGCAACTAGTTCAATCACACCTGGAAGATCAGCCTGGGGGCAGATACTATGTGTAGGAACCCAGGATATCCCCCAGACCCTGTATCTGGACCCGCTTTTAGGTCCCTAGCAAGGAAGGCTCAGCACTTGCCCAAGAAGCATGGCTGGCGAGAGCTGCAAAGCATCCAGAATTCAATTTATTTTTAACCCAATCATCTCACTTGAGAAAGGAACAAACCAGCTACCTTGATCCTACACTCCATCAATCCACACCACTTCCGCCACAGCAGGAGGCTGCTTACGCCAGGATTTAACGGGCCCATGACATCTACAGCTCAGCAGTGGAAATCAAGAGCTAACGCTGCAGAATTCCCAGGCGGGAGCCACAAGCCATAAATGTATCTACATCTTTTATCGTGTAAATCATCATCAAGAACCATTTGAGATGGAAGAGACCTGGAGCCTGCACCCCTGGGTCACAGCAGGGGAGAATCTCTTCTTCCTGAACCATCCCTGAGAAGGAGGCATTAACGGCCAGATTTTCAAAAAGGTTCAGATCCCACACAGGCGCCAATGCAAAGGGCCAGCTGAGTACCTGAAAATCTGGCCCAGTGTCTAGGTTATTTCTAACAGTGACTCCAAAGTGCCCAATGGGAGCGTATTTCACTGTCTGAACTGTTCATATAGAAATCTCCTAATAACGGATCTGAGCTCTAGCTTACCTAGCACAACCACCACCCGCTGCTGTTAGGCCTTTGAATAACCTGGGTATTGAACAGCCTGTACAAACCAGCCACTGTCACAAAAGAAACATTTCCGTGGAGGACGTAGATAAAGGCACAAGATGGTGAATCACCAGGTGACTGCAAGACACCGATACCTGTCAGAGCCATTAGTCTGACAACATGAAATTACAAAATTAAAACTCTCAAACAGTAGCGGCTAATGGGATTGGAATGTGACGAACGCCAGGACTCACTTGTCAAAGCAGGAGTTACATGTGCTCCAGATCCCTTGCCCAGATCCCATCATAAGCGAACCAAGGAGTTTAACAGGCAGTTACATGACATAGCAAGATGGTGCCAGTCCACACACTTTCTAATGCAGAAAATAAACCCTGGCCAACCTTTGAGAGGTGGGAAGTGAGCAACAGAGGCTGCAATGGGGGCTTGTAATAAGACTTCATTATTCCTACAAGATAAACTATAGAATAATTTACTAGTGAGGCAACCCATATTGTCTAAATAAATCATGTAGGTTTTAGGTTATCAAAGCAGCTTTTCTTTAAGCTGTGTTCATTTCCTTTCATGCTAATTCACAGAATCCCATCATTCCCACAGTACCCCTTCCACGATCAGAGCAAATTAGGGAGGTTCTAGTCTCATCATTTACATGTATTGCCTTGTTTAGAAAGGGACACCAGCAGACTGAAAGAGTCAATTTAAAAAACCAGAGTTCAAAATAATGTAAAGGACTTTCCCTGCCCTAGAGCCCACATGCCAATATTTATGGTTTTACAACCCCTTCTTTAAAAATGTCCCTCTCTTGCTGGTGGGTGAAAGAGCCATGCAGACAGCAGGAAAGAGTGAAACCGGCCCTACACAAACTGCTGTTAAATACATAAATAAACCGAAGAAAAATATTTGTCTCTAAGTCTTTTGTTTACAGTGATACTAAGTGGCACTTGAAACATTACTATGAAAAAAATTCCGATAGAAACATCTCTTTAAATAACGAGGCTCCCTGTTCGAACACGGCACACCAAGTGAGCGCTGCAATCCAGCTACCCAAGAGCCCTTTCAGACAACAGCTCTTCATTTTGACACCGCTGTGGAATTCTGTTCGGGATGAGATCCTGCTTTTAAATAAAATCTAGACCTCACCTACAGCTATTACTCGTCTCAGCACTTTCCAGACTCTAATCCCAGACCTGAAGAAGAGCTCTGCGTAAGCTCAAAAGCTTGTCTCTTTCACTAACAGAAGTTGGTCCAATAAGACACTACCTTACCCACCTTGTCCTCACAACAATCGAGAAGGCAAGTGAATTGGAGTAAGACATCAAATCCACTCAGATAGGAACTCGCACACAAGAACAGATCTGAAAGAGAACAAATTTCTCGGTAAGAGGAATAATGTCACATACTTTGCTGGGGTTTGTCTGCGCTGCCTTCGGTGTGTCTGAATAGGCGCTCTCTCCCTGAGTAGCACACGTGTGCTCCCACTCCTTCCTGCGATGAACTCATGCTTTCGTGTTGACGTTCGCACTGCCTGTTGCCACAGAAGCGACTGTGATGTCACAAGGCCAATACTGTGATTTCATAGCTCGGCGGAGAAGATGAAAATAGCTTGGGGTAATTAGCTTACACTAACAGCTGGGAAATGCGCACGGGGTAAAGATTTATGATTCAGTCTGAGGTATTTGAAAGCCATGCCTAGCACCCAACTTCCTCTTTAAAAATATCAAAGCCATGAAGAACTGCTCCCCATCCTCTCGACGCGTGGCCTGTAGGAACATTCAGATGATTAGAGGAGTTATCTCCACTGAGCGGAAATCAAAGTTCATGCTTGCTACGAGCATGATCAGGCCTGATGGAATCCCCACCGCAGTCCATGCAAAGGAAGGTGTTGCTATCTAGCCCTGTACTTACACAACAGCACTTCGCATAGATCCTGAACATTACATACACCAATCCTGCCCAACCGTGCGAGTACCAGCCGTGCTCAGATGCTACAGAAGTAATACGTGGACGACTGTGATAGGCACCCTAGACCAAGAGCTGCAACCACCATTCCACAGACACTGAGTACGTGATTTGTTTACGGTCACAAAGCAAGTCACTGGCAAAGTCCAGGATAGAATCAGGGCACGCCTGCTTCCACATCCTACTTCAGACCCCTGGGACCTCACTGTACCTCGGAGATCATTACTCAACTTTCATCAGTTTGACGTGCAATCGTTCAGTGGAACAGAGGGGAAAATCCTGCAGAATTAAACTGAGTGACTGTGGGGCTGGCTGGGGAAAGATTCTCACAGTACTCATGGATGCACTTTAATCTCTGAACACTTTACATTAAGCAGAAGTCCCAGTCTACCGAAACAGGTATTGAAATAAAGAAAAAAAGCAGAAAGAGTCTAAGCTAAAGCAGCTCAGAGAGAAAAGGGAGCTAGATTTCTAATGACCAGGTCACTTCATTTTAACGTGTGGCCCAATGCACATTACGGATGAACCACTTGGCAAGGTGGGCGAGGGAATATCTTTTATTGGACCAGCTTCTGTTGGTGGAAGAGAGAAGCTTTCGAGTGACACAGCACTCTTCCTCAGATCTGGGAAAGGTCTCTCGTATATCCTGCAACTAAACACGGCTACAAACCCCTCAGCAAAGGTCAGGTTTAAAAATTAAGAGCCAATGAATTCAACTGAGCTCAAAAAACAGCCCTATTGGAGCGCGTTACTTTATACCGAGAAAAACCAGAAGAAAACTCCAAAGGAAGGCTGAAGTAATCTAGATCTTGGAATCTTAAAAAAACAACAAAACAAAAAAAACACACCACATCTTTTGTTAGGTTCATGAAGACAGTCAACACAGCTGATAAAGAGTCTCTCACAGCAACGCTTACAGGCCCTTCCCGTTGAGTCTGCACCTTATGGGAAACACGCCCCTTTGACACAATGCAGTTAAGACAGCTGATGCCCAGCATTTCATTTGCTTTGTCCTTTATTAATCAGGATTTTTACCTGGAAACAGATCTTAATGTTCAAGGGTTTTATACGCTCCGGCGGTTTAGCCTCTGGTTTGTGGTGGAAGCAATTTGAAAGACCCAGAGCAGGGCAGCATGCAAAAGGCACCGTAATAGACTAAAGCACAGAACACAGCCAGGCTCTTTGGGTAAACCAGAGGAAAAGACATTTGCCATTTAGTGGATCTTTTATACATAAAAATAAAGGAAGCACCTTCTTCCCAGTTTCTTCAGTTGAAGAGCTCAGAAGGAGGCAAGTGGTTTTTGGATGGCAAGGCAACCAGGCCTCCTTTGACAGAGATCCTTTATAGTAGCCATTCAGAACTCAGCTTGTGTCCCACCCACTGGAAAACTTATACACTAGTTCATCTGCCCAATAAACCCAGATCAGAAGTGGTCTATTTGCAAGCACTTCTATTGAGCGTAAGAACAAGTCCTTTCCCCCACCCTTTTAAAGAATAACTAAGCCAAACTTCATGCTCAGAAGCTCATTGGATTGTAGTGACCAACTGTGCTTAGCCTTCGAAAATCCACACAGATCAAACCCATGCTGGAAGTAGCCTAAACTTTCTACACATTTGTGAAATCCAGATGTGCTGTAAAGGGAAATAACTTGTTTTCTAAAGCATTCAGTATTGATTCTCCAGTCAGGACTTTTCACTGGAGATGCAGCAGTGCCTTTCACAGGTCAGGAGCACATTTCCTCACCTTTCAAAGGGATTTGGGTACCGTGCCAGATTCATATTTCATAGTTACAATGCTTCTACGGCTAGTTTGCATTTGCAAACCAAGATGAAGAAAACATTTCATCCTCACAGAGGGCAGTGGCTTTGAACTGCAGATTGGAGTGGAATTTCCAAACCTTATGATGCCGCACTGATTGCCGGATGTAGCTATAGTAGCTTTTAGACTATTCACAAGATTAGAGCACTTCCATAATTTCCTTCTTCAGCCTCCCGAAAGTATTCCAGATCCTGGATTCAGTATCCCAGACCCAACCCTGAAGTGCGACATTCCTGAGTCTCTGTTTCTGAAGAGCACGGAGGTTGCTACATAACTAATTTACTCTGCAAAATATCTCAGAATTGAGGGTCAGTCAGGCTTTTAAAAATGTACCATAAATGATTTAAGAGAGCAAGCTGCCATCTCAATTCAGAGCTTCTCAGACACATGGCCCATCTCTGAGTGCAGACAGACATACCTGCTTCAGTTTGCAGGACTCAGACACTCATCATGAATTATTAACAACCCACGGGCACTGAGAGTGCATTTTTAACAAACCTTGAACAAAAATTTCAGATGCCTCAGGGTCAAATTCCAGGGTCCTCAATGGAGCAAGACCCCGCTTTGCAACTCAGTGGGAGCTTTGCTCCATTGGAGGGCTGCCAAATTGGGCCGTGCGTTAACAGCTTTCCAGAAATCTTAACTTTCTTCATTTGGCAAAGGAAGAGTGTCAGCAGGATCAAGGAATCCTGTCACCACATCAAACTGAAGCAAAGGAAACACTGATCTGGCAAGGAGGAAACACCCCTCCCATAAAAGCTTAGGGGTTTCCCTCCCCCTCCCGCCACAGAACAACCCATGAGGTGCAGAGAGGGATGGGGATGCATGTGACGAAAACTAACAAGAGGACTTTTCTTAACATTTTATTTTAAAAAATCCTCTACTGATCATTTCACTGACAACAGTAAATAGAGACTGAATTGAGGGCTTTCTGAGGCTTTAGAATGTGACCCCATAAAGGCATTTGGGGAGGGGAAAGGGGGATGCATTCAACTGCACCACCCACGCCTCCAACCAAACAATATGCTGCAAGAGGAAAAAGGACCTCAGTGCCTTTGTTTGATTGACGTTAGTAGCTTATAGTTTAAATAAAAATGACATTTCTTTAGCAACGGCCAGTAATCCAACATCCCCGTCCACTAAGAGCTCAAATAGCTGCTTGTATGTTCCAAGTAAATTAAACTCTCACAATTGAAAAGAAAAAAGGGCTATTGTTTAGTTCATCTCATATAGGACAGGAGAACGGTCTCAGAGCAGAATTTAGGTGCAACAACAGAATCTACTAGGCAAGGAGAATGTCCAATGAAATTAGACTCAGCACTGAGCAATGCAGAAACGGAGGAGACGTTACTGGCTAGGCTGACAGCATTTTCAAAAGGTGCTAAGGGTCTGTAAGAGCGCATCTTCACCTCTAGGGCACCCCCTCCTGCCTGGACGCAGTGCTGCAGGGAACTTTGCCTCTTGCGCCCTAACCGGTGGCCACTTCCTTGGCCCCACGATGGCCAGTCCCAGCCTGTGTCTTCTCCTGACTCCCTCTCTGAGTGTGTCCACACTGTAATAAAACACCAGGGCTGCTCCATCTCAGCTGACTCGGGCTGCAGGGCTATGAAGTTACAGTGCAGACATTCAGGCTCAGGGCTGTCCAGACTGCTTTTCTTTATTCCCATGAGTTCTTTATTCTTCGCAGTTTGAGTCATTCCCACCCATCCTTACTTATTAACGGACCAGCTGTCTGTGCAGCACTCTTCAAAGATACCTTCTCAGCCCTTCTTGTTCCAGGGAAGTCTTTGGCCTTTAACTTGTTCCTTTTGCTATCCTTTGTTTTTTCCACCTGTAGGCCACAAGGGACTGGACGTACTGGTTTGCCTGCCTCCTCCACTTTCTAGGAGGGATTCTTTCACAGGCTGGGATCTCTGAGCACTGCCTTGGGAGGCAGCACTGGCCACAACAGTCCCTTGCATTCTTCTCTTTCAGTGTGGGGAGAGATCGGTCTCTCGTCCTTCCATGCAATCTAGCGAAAGCAGGCTCCTGGGCCCAGGGACATAGCCAAGTATTCGCAGGGTTTTCCTAGGCACGGGCCAAGCAGAGATGGACCAATTTATAATTCAGACTATGCAGGGCAAGGAACAGGCATGCAGTGCAAGTTATTTTGCGTAGCTACCACAGATGGCCAATCCTTGCTGTAACAATGTGGGAACCGTTTAATGGAATTCCACCAGGAGAGTCTGGTTACCCCGAGCTGAGCCAAAGCCAGGATGACCTCACAGAGAGAAGAGATGCAGTCAGGAAACAGTTTGCGGTATGTTTTTTAAAACCTAAGTGGCTAAAAACGCTGCTGCTTCTAACCAGCTCTGCAGTTCACGAGCAATTAGGAGCAAGTTTACAAGCCCAATGCCCATCTATTCAGTGCTTGCGAGTGATATTGGGCCATTTATACAATCGCTCAATGTTTGTACACAGTTCTGAAGACACAAAAGCATTATACATGGGCCCAATGTTACGCCGGAAGAGCCACATGGCTGCTTTACGGCATAAACATGCAATTCTACTGCCAATGGCAAGACTACAACATCGCGCTCTCTGCAATCCAGCCTGCAAGGCATTCTGCTGTCCCCACCACTATCTACGCACTCTGGGAAAGACGTCAAATGGAAGCATCTGCCTGCCAACCGTGGTGGATAGTCCATGTGGATCCCCAAATCATTTTATTAATGCCATGTCTTAGCCATAGGCCATTGTGCATAACCCGGCACCACTAGATTAAGACAATCTTGCAGTCTTTACTCAGGCAAGGCTCCCACTGAAGTCAACAGGAACTGAAGGAGCAGGGGTTAGGGCCTTCACCACAACAGCTCCAGTTGCAGGGGCGTGTGTGTTTTGCAAGGGTTGGGTAAGTGTAAGAAAGGTCTTGTGTCAACACGGGGGGTGAAACTGACACACCTGCAGACTAGAGCTCAGTACCCAGCCCGGTGGACTGATTTAATCACTCAATGCAAAGCCTCCAGTTCACTGGCTGATTTAACCTGAGGTTTCCACTGGGACTTTAGAAAATAACTGAACAAAAGCACATTCTAATTGATTGATCTAACCAGTTAAACATGTTGATTTACAACTAAATAGAGCCTTTACACGAAATCTGCTCCATTGCTTGGCCGCCTAGGAGGAGCCGCTGTAGCTATCCACATTTATTTAAGCAATTATCTAGCTTACACCTGAGAATCTGTAAAATGTTACAAAGTGTGAATGATACATTGCTTACTTACCAGCTAATTCACTTTTTGTTCCCGATTTGTATCAAGCCGCGCTAGGGTGGTAACTGGAATTACAGACAACACCATGTTTATTTTGTCGGGAAATGTTTTGAGAGATTATAATCAATGTATAGTATCTATAGCATATTATAATAAATAGTCCATACTAAATTCAAATTTTAAACAGGTTTATTTTTAAAAAAGAAAATTTCAACCTTGGCAGAGTCATCCCCGGGGTGGTCTACACTACAGAGTGAGGTTGGCTTAACTACATCGCTCAGGGCTGTGAAAAACGTCACCCCCCCATATGGTGTCATTAAGCCGACCTACACTCACGTGTAGACACCACCAGGTCGATGGACGAACTCCTCCCTCAACCTAGCTACAACATCTGGATTTATTACAGGGACGGAAAAGCCCCTCCCAGTGCTGCCGTGACTACGCTACAGCGCTGCGGTGGTGCCACTGTAGCAATTCTAGTGGGACCCGGAAGTCACCCTGGGTCCGTTCTGGCCACGCATCGCCAGCAAGAAAGATTCTGTCCTGTTCTGCCTCATGCACGGAGACAAGTAATAGCCTCCCAGAGCTGCCAGCACTTCCAAGGGAGCTGCTGCTCTGGTGTCCAAGGACGGGCTCTGGAGAACCTAATGGGAGGTGAGAAGACAAGACTGCTTGTCAGAGGCAATGGCAGCATCTCATTCATCCTGACCATGCATCCAGAGTGTCTCCAAATCACAATCCCAATTCCACCACTGAGTGTATGACCCATGGCAAGTCACAGCCACTAAGAGCCTCAGTTTTCCCTTCTGCAAAACGTGGGCCACGAAACGGACTCACCTTTGTGAAACGCTCCAGTACTAAGTGCTGTTACTGTGCCCCAGAAGCACAGAGAGGGAACTGATTCAGTAAGTGCTACTGGGAAGCCAGGAGATGAAAGAAGACAGTTTGCTTTCGTGGGATGTCTAACTAGGGACCATTTTCCCCCAGGCAACGTCTGTTTCGCAGTGAAAACCCTACTTTTATTTTGAAGAATGGCTCTGTCTTGCCCTCTGAAAGAGCAAGTAGTAAGTAGGTCAGACAGACTTGAGGACCAAACGCCCTGACAGAATTGCTTGAAAGCGAAGAGAGCCCGGCGGCGAGAGCCCCGCTCTGGAGCGAGCGCCCTCACCTCTACATTGGCATGCAGGTGACTGTCACGCCTCACTTCAAAGATAATGCATGAAGAGCCAATCCAGTCAGAACAGAAAATGCAATAACGGAGTGGGACTCTTGAGCAGCGACTCTCATTGCTGGCGCTAATGCCCTGGGGCCAGAGCCACAGAGACAGCGCGCTTCTGAGCAGCTTCAGAAATTCACACATTGCCATGACTTGATGGCCGACAACATAAAGTAGGGCTTTGATTTAGCACTAAGTTATGAACACCAGTCAAACGGACCCAGTGAAAGGGGAAGATAGTAAATCAAGCCAGCCTGTCTGGCTCTGAAGAGCAACGGCCCAGCTGCAAAGAAATAATGTCTGGAGACAGGGGGCGATTTGTGTGCAGATCCGATGGATAGCCTGCTCTCCCCCCAGCTGTGTGGTGCAGCTCACATGTCGAGCGTATGCGAAGTTGCTGGATGCGACACTTTGTATTTGTTCAGGAAGCGACCGGTCTGGGCAGTTTCTGGCCCAATGCACAGCTCACTGTCACGCGGGGGGGGTTGGGCCCCTTCAGAGCCCTAAGCAGCGAAGCAATACAGCGAGAGAGCTGAGCACATCTGGCGTATCCCAGCTACTCCACACACAGCAGTAACTGGGAAGAATCTTGCAACGTCATTCGACAATTTGCAGCAAGAACCTAACTGACGACGTTTCCGATAAACTCTTCATGAGCGAGCCGAGAGGCCTAGCGGTGTGCCAAACTACCCAGGAGTGTGACAACCGCAACAAGCCCTGGCACTAAAACACTAACGCCGGCATCAGCCCAGCACTGCAGGAGACGTTCTTGGCAGGTGGGTCTGCCTCAGAGAGCACATTCAAATCAGCTCTCCTGCATGATGCCGGACAAATTCACGCCTTGCCTGAAACCGCATCGGCTCCTTCAGCAGCAGTCAAGGCACTACCATGAAGGGGAATCAGCTTCACCAAGCGCCTCTGGCGTTCTCTAGCAGGGCCACCACCGGCCACACCAAAGAGATCAGCAGCAGGCAGAGCAGAATCCAAGGCTGCTGACAGCTAAACGAGGGGCCTCAGACAAAGCCACTGGGGTTCACGGCATCTTTCCAAACATTCCCACCCGCATGCAGTACATGAAATATGCTCTCTGCAGTGGTTCCTTTAAATGACTCCCCCATGTGATGCTTCTGTCCTTGGCACAGCCCAATTCTAGGACACCTGCACAACCCCACGGAAGAAGCTGTAACATCCCCGTCCTAGCGCGCTTAAGCTGCACTTCGTTCTTGGCCTGAAGGTGTCTCTTTGCCTCCCTCCATGTACAACACCTGCATTTCAGCAAAGAACGACTTCCATGCCGATACCAGCTGGCTGCAAGGAACTGTTGGTAAAGCCTGTGAAGTGCTCTCAAGGTGCCAGGAGCGGTGCATTCATTTATCCGCTGATCACTACATGCAATTCACATCTGCTTCCACAACATCCCGTCGGGCGGCATTAAAATAACTGCTTGCCAAGGCTCCTGAACAGCTGCAAAGGGGGCCATTGTCTCTCTCTAAATGAATTTGGTCCTCAGAGGTACTGAATCAGAGATGGATTATTCATAGCTTATTAACAGCAAATGGATTTGTGTGAGATACTCACTCCAGATGCATCAGCTTGGAAGCTAGCTCAAGCTGCGGTTTGGAAAATACTCACTACAGGCCCCAGAGCACCAGTAATAACCTAGCTCTTATCCAGCACTTGCCATCAGCAGATCACAAGCGCTTTACAAAGCGGATGAGTATTACCACCTCATTTGCTAGATGAGGAAACAGGCACAAAGAGGGGCAGTGACTTGCCCAGTCACCCAAGAGAAGTAGTAGAACGGTAGTACTGTTCTAACATCAGCAGTAGAACCCAGGTCTCCTGAATCCCAGTCTAGTGCTTTAGCCATCAGGCCACACTGCCTGTAACACACTGCTTGCTGACGGCTGAGAATCCCTCCCTAATTCAGTCCCGGGCTACCCACCCCCAGCTCTGCTGCTGCCGCCTCTCACACCTGACCTGCCGTTCCAGACCCAGTTCCCACATGAGATTTGGCCAAATCCCCTCAAAACCTGACATGCAGTTTCCCTGGCTCTTCCAGTACAAGACATTCCCTGTACAGTCTTGTGCTGGGGCTGAATAGCCGAGTGAGAGAGAGAGAGAGAGCGCGCACCCATCAATCAGGTGACAGTAGATGAGCAAGCCAACAGAATGCAGTGACAAGAGAAAATCCAATGCCAAGACACCTGGCACACACTCCAGCTGTGCAGAGATATTCTTCCCATACACAGCCCGCAACACGCAGCCAGTTCTGGAGCCCTGAAGATTATCTGGGGGCACCAAGATACCACACAGACAAATGCCTATAATAGACTAAGAGTCACAGTCTCTGCGCAGGCGAAACCTGAGCCTGGAAAAGCAGGGGAATAATAAAGGGCAGGAATAAGCCATATTAATTCTGCAGAGCAAGGGCGTTGGAAAGGACAGTGCTTATACCATGGCACATTGGCCTGACACCAGTTTCTTTCAAGCCATGAAAGATAAAACAATTATCAGCTGCCTTCTCGTTTGTTTGTTAAAACAAGGACTTTGCACGGGGAACCCCAAAGATTTACAATGGAAGCACAGAGCCCCTGAGCTCGCAGAGCAGGAAGCTGGGGGAGCATACATTAAGGATTAATGCTGAGCATTTCCTTGCAGGAGCCAGGTTATCACATGATCAGTTAGAACCATAGCAATGCACAATTTACCAGATCAGATCAGACTATTGGTCCTCCCCAGCTGTTTCCCTGCCTCTAACTGCAGCCAAGAGCTGACGCTTAAGAGGAAAGCAAGAAACCCCATCATGCACCTGACCAGTTGGGCAATTCTGTACATGGCCCAGGAGGAGAGTTCCCTGGCTGCAACTGGCTTGTCAGATTCCCCCAGGCTACAGATGAAACTGAGGTGTTCTCTTGCAGCCCGTTCCTTAAAATCCAGCAACAGAGACAAACCCATCGCACGCAAGCCAAGTTCTCAAGTATGTTGCTGGCAATCTGTTTGCCTGCTCTTCCTCATCTGCACATAAACCTAGCGCTGAGAAGGCTAAAGGCTGGGCAGGTAACAGCCTGAGCAGGGATAAACACCTGGGTCAAGATGCTTGTGAGAGTCTGAGAACGGGTAATCCTCTGCCCCAAGACTGACGCTCCCTTGGCCGACCGTCCAAGTCCTTCATGGGAGAGTGGCCACACGTCGGAGAGGGCTCCGGGGGACCCCTGGCAGGCGCACACGTTCAGGAGTGGGGGATGACTGGGAGACGGACGGGGAATTTGGAAGAACTCTATGTCTCTTCTCAGAGAAGACGGGGCAATTTAAGATTCGGCAGCACAAGCAGCTTGTCAGGCAGAGGCAGGTGCTTTGGCGATGCCGATAAGGCCGCAGCCTCCTTCCCAACTAGCGCGACGGGAGCGACACGAACAGCGTCCCACAGGGGCAGGGATGCCACGCACCGCCGGTGCTGCCAGGGCGTGCGAGAGAAGCACCGACACAGCGGGCCACGAGGAACGAGCCCCCCCCGGAAAGGGAAATCCCACCTTTCTCATGCAGGGAGCAACACAGAGCCTTGGACCAGCTGGCAAGAGCACCCCGACCCGCACCGAGCCCGGGGCAATTCACAAGGGCAAGACACATCCAGGAAGGGCTGAACCAGGGAGTGCGGGGCGGGGGGCGGCACCCCACTGGGCTGCAGGGAATCGGAGCCACCCCGTTTGCTGCAAGGGCTCCCCGTCCGGATCTCCGGCCCCCAGGCCCCAGCCCGCGGCCCCCCGCGGGCCCCAGCCTCCCGCAGGCCCAGCCCCCCGCCAGCCCCAGAACCCCCCTCCCGCAGACCCCGGCCCGGCCGGCCCCGGGCCCAGCCCCCCCGCAGACCCCGCACCCCCCCCGGGCCCAGCCCCCCCGGCAGACCCCGCACCCCCCCAGGCGCCTGTGGGCTCTGGCACGTCGCAGCCCTCAGCAGCGCAGGGCCCCGCCCACCCGGGGCTCCTGCTCACCTGGAGCCGCCGCCGCCGCCGCTCGCTCCGCACCAGGGCCTCCTGCCTCCGCCAACCCGGAAATGAGCGAACCTCCCCGGCCCCCAGCCGCGGCGGCCAAACAAAATGGCGGCCGGGGAACCCTCTGCGCATGGGCAGAGAACACGCCCCCGCCCCCCCATCCGGTTTTAGCGCGACGGGACGCTCAACGCTTTGGACAGGTTGAAGACGCCATGTTGTGAAGGTCATATGTACTGCCAGTATGCGGCCATGTTGGCGAGGTCACCCGGTCACACAGCAGCCCGCTGCCCTCTTGGGAAGGTCAAGCGAAACCATCTTTGTGGCCATTTTAGGAAGGTCCAACGGAAGTGCTGCTATGTACCCCTATTGGGAAGGTCGCTGAGCTGTGTGGCCTGGGCCACCATGCAGGGAAGGTCACATAGGGCCCTAGGACCAGTGAGTGGGGGTGGGTTGCTGAGGCCCTTTGCCAGGCCCTGGAGCACCCTGGGACCCACCTGCCCGCAGGCCTGGGGAGCTGAGGCTGCCACCTGCCCTCAGCCTGGGGTACTGGCATTTCACAGCATGACGTGACATCATCACACTGCGCCAAAAAGATGTCACACCTCAGTAGGCCTCTACTTCTTGTTTCATTGACATCACACATATGACATCATCATGCTGCACCAAAATGCCATGATGCCAAGCCAACCTCATGCCCCCCCAGCCATGTCACAAGACCCCCAGCAACCCTACGGGGGGGGGTGAGGTGTCAGCTGGGAGCACCACAGGGGGTCCTCTGCCAGCTTCTCTCCTGGGGTGACGGCCATGTCCCTCTCTGCGCAGCGCACACACACACCCCGATAACCCACACTCAGGAACTCGGTGCCAGGGGTCCGATCCTTCCTACTAATTGGATCCCCCAAATTGCTTCACCCCGCTTTAACAGCTGAGGGGCCCGGCTCCTGGGCGTGCTGGAGCCCAGGGAACATGCGGGGAGTCACACACAGAGTGCTAGGGAGCACCTCTGGGCGCAGCCGGGGGAAAGGGCACATGGACTTAAGGTTGGCGCCTCTCCCGGTGTTCTCAGGAGCGTCCCTCTGTTGAGGTAGCTGTCCTAGGAAATCCACAATGGGGTTCACACACACGCCAGCTGGCCGGGTTGATGGGCTTAGGATAGAGACCCTGTGCACTACAGAGATGGCCATCCTAGGCATGGCCAGCCCCTAGGTTAACCTCCCCTCTCAAGAGACGCACTCGGGGGGATGGGGGTTAGGGACCTTGGACTTTAAAGGTGTAATGCCAACAGGCCCCCGGCCGGCAGGATCGAACTGTGGATCTCTGGAGCTCAGTGCAGGAGGCTCTACCACATGAGCTAAAAGCCAACTGGCCGTAGCTCAGGCTGTAGAGCAGACTCATTGTCTCTCTCTAAGTGGTCTGGTGCCACGAGATGGGACAGAATGCCACACCCAGGAGGTGTGTGGGTTACAAAGTCCTCTCCTGAAAGACTCTCCCGAAAGGCTACGCCACGCAGAGCCCCGTTTGTCTCCCCCATGGGGTGTGACGAGTGGAACTGAATGAGAAGGGGCAGGTTGGCCTGGCCTGGAGTCTAGAGACTCAGCAGGTTGCGTTTGCCTAGGGCCAACGCCGTGCGGTTCTGGTGCCCAGCTGGGGCTCGGACCCGCTGCTGCAATCATTCAGGTGCTGGACACGCCTCTCAGTAGACAGTGCCGCTTTTATTGCCAGTTCTGGTCCAAAGTCTTCCTCCCACCCCAGTGCTTCTGGAGCATGGTAAAACAATCAAACTCAGAACCCAAACAGCCTCAGCCAAGCTGCACGGTGCATCTTTCCATTCCAGCTCGTGTGGGCAAAGGGCCGCAACCCCGAAGCCGCCCGTAGAAAAGTCTCTGTACAAAGCACCGTAGCACACAAGGAGCTGCCGTTTTCTTTTAAAAAATAAATTTACAATTAAGAGAGCATTTTGGTACAAAACATATACATTCTCGTGTTAGGCCAGGGAGCCGCCCAGGCCGCAGGCGAGACCCTCAGCCGTGACAGAAACAGAAAGACCCTGAATATACATAAAGAGAACCTCCTCGGGATGTTTACTGCGTGACCAAAAGGATAGGTACAAAACTAGAATTGCAGGGAACATTGTTCTGGGGCTCCCCCACCCACCTGCTGCCCCTCGCAACCACCTCACCCCACTCTTGACGCCCACTCCCGTAGGCTGCTATCCTCTCTGCATACTGCCATGGGGGCTCCCTGGGGCCAGATGCAGCTGGCTGTAGGGAGTGGCTCCCATCCCGCCAAGGGGCATGATGTGTGTGTGGGGGGAAGGGGGGTTGGGGTTGGCTTCATCCCAGGTGAAGAGTCCCTGCTGTAGCAGTGGGGCGTGGCTGGGGGCCAGGGCGTTAGGGCCATGCTTCAGGACACGAGCGGCTCCATGAAGCAGACAGGCAGGGTTTAAAGGCAATGGGGTTACACAACTGCCCTTCGTGCCGGCCCAGGCAGACTGGGGACCCTGCCCTTGGCATAGGTAAGCAAGGGGCAGAGATGGGGGAGAAGCTGGGGGGCAGGTGGAGTCTAATGGGAAAATAAACCCAGCCCCAGAGCACTATGAGGGCCACATAACCCCCACAGGGGGCTCTGCCTGCCCTCCCCCTGCCGGCCCATGTATGAGGTTCAGAAAGCTGTTGAAGGGATTTAGGGCTCTAGCTCCGGTGGCTCCTGCTTTCCACTCTGTAGGTCACAGGTTCAAACCCCACCTGTGTCAGTTACTGCAGCCAAACTCCTAGGGACCAAGGCACCCTGGGCAGGTGGGGACAACCCATAATTTTGAAACTAGAAGGAAGTGAGGTGCTTGCAGCTGGACCGACTCTGGGGGACAGAGGCACTGGAGCCAGGGCTTCTCCCCAGCACCCCAATGCTGTTTCCCTTGGGGAGGGGGGGGAGCTTTGCATTCTGACATGTACTCAGAGCACCCCAGCAGAGGGGGTCTGAGAGCTGGCAGGGGGTAATGCAGTCACAGCTGCTCTGGCTGGGGCAAGAAGGAAAGGAGGGAAACACACATGGGTGGGAGAAGCAGGAGGGATGAACCCAAGAAGAGAGAGGGAGCTGGGACCCTGTGGAGGGGGCACAGGTCCCCTTCGTTTGCCAAGGGGAATGCTGACCCCATACCACATGCTGCCCCTCACCCCACCTGGCTCCGAACCACCCCCCTGGCACCCGGCAGAGGGGACAGTGTCTCCTGCCCATGCCCTGGTCTCCCAGACCGTGCCCTGGGCGCCTGGCCCAGAGTTTAAAGCTAGACCGAAAGCCAGTCCCGGCCCACCCCGTCTGCGCAGCAGGGGTTGTCCCCTCCTACCCCCTGATGGGGAAGGGCCATGTGTTTAAAGTCCAGCCGGCTCTGTAAACCACAAAGTGCCCGTGTCTCTCCACGCACGGGGCATCCAGCGAGACGGGGCCGCGGCCGGCCAAAGTGCTGTAGTGTGACGGATCCAGCGCCCCCCGGGCTGTCACTGGCTGCTCGCCTCCAGTTTGTAGGAGAGCTCAAAGAGCAGGTTCTGATTGTCAATCACCTGGAACTGGCGCACGTAGGCCTTGGTCTGCAGCTGGCTGGGCGACGCCTCCAAATCCAGGCCTGCAGGGGAGGAGACGTCAGGGCGCACGACCCGGGAGCCAGCAGCAGGAGGCGCTGCTCTCCCTCCCCTGGTGGAACTCACCTCGCCTGGCTCCTGCCCGCATGAGGGAGGATGGCGGGCTGCTTGCTGCCCTGGGGCTAAGCATGGCGGCTGCCAGGCGGGCCCTGGCACAGGTGGCCTGACCGGGCCAGCTGGGAAGCTTCCCCGAGAACCAGACAGGCCAGCCTGAGTCGGCTTTCGCACAGGTTTATGGCCCGGGCAACAGATCTCTGCCGGTTGGAAGGTGGCAGCTTTCATTTACTCCCAGGCTGGGCAGGTTTCAGAGCAGTAAACCAGGGGCAAAGGCGCCAGCCCCTAAGTCACCCTGGCTGCCAGTCCCCGTGCCCCCCAGTCGGGATCTGCAGTCTGGGGAAGCAGGGAGCTCCGTGGGGTAATGACGCTGCCCTTCCTGTCCCGGGAGCGCAGCGCGGGGGGCAGCCTGCGGGAGACGCTCATACTCACACAGGGGACGGCTGCGATACTTCCGGATTGTCCTCACTTTTTCAGCGATTGAGTGCTGCAAAGGAAGGCAGCCGCGTGGTTAACAGCCTGGGTGCTGGGCCTGGCCCTGGGGCAGCCCAGGCCCCAGCAAGGGCCTCAGGACCGTGGACCCAGCCCCCCCAGCCGGGTACAGAAACGAGACCGGCAGTCAGGGCAGTGAGCCGTCCCGCGCCACAGCTGGGAGAACCCATCTCATCCCACAGGGGACAGGCACCAACTCTGCGCCCACCCTGCGCCCGCCCAAGGAGCCCGATCCAGTTGGCGCTACCCCTGCAGGTGTGTTAAATAACAAACAGCTGGTCGAAGCCCTCCACGCTCAGGCCAGCAGAGGGCGGTAGACACCCCAGCCAAGACACACACACACACCCACCCACCCACCCCCCACAGGGGCTCAGGTGCAGGTGGGGGAGGGGATTTGGACCCAGCTGTTGGTCTCTCGCAGCACCCGGGAGCCCCACCAGTGCCAGGAGCAAGGCTGGCTCTGCCGCCCCGGCACCCATCGTTCCTTGCTGCTGCCCTACAGGGGCTGTGACCTGCAGGTGGCGCAGGGGAAATTCCACCCTGGGGGTTGATTTAGCGAGACCTGGGCCCTGGTTTCCTACACCAAGCACCTAGACAGGGTGCCCGGATCCCACCAGGGGTGGGTGAGAGGGAGCTCTGAACCCCAGCCCAGCACAGCACCCAGCACAGATCCAGGGGGGACCCAGGCAGGTGAGATGCCCGCCCCGGGGCGCAGGCTGAGCCGGGAACCCTGGGGTGCAGGGAACTGCTGCATGGAGCTGCCAATCCGTAGGCAGGGACGAGGCTCCGAGGGGACAGCATGCCGTGTGGGGTATGGTCATGCCCACGTGCCCGGGGCAAGGCCGCCCGGGTTCGCTGCGGAGGCAGCTCCGCACTCCACGGGTCTAGCGAAGCCTCCTCCACGCCCTGGGGCAGCCAGGGTTTGGCTGCCAGCCCGTTGAGAGCCAGCTGTGGCGCCGGGGGCACAGAGGAGCTGCCGTCCCGCGTGGGGCGCTAGCCGGACAATTCACGTCCCCGCAGCCCCGCACCTCACGCCCCAGGTACACCCAGGGCGGAAGTGAGGGCCCAGCGCAGCTCGGGGGGGGTAGGGACACCCAGTGCCTGCCGAGCACCGGATGGGGGGGGCAGAGATGTCCGGCACCCGCCTGGCACAGCTTGGGGAGGGGGGCACAGACCCGGGGTGCTGCCCCCTGCCGGCTCAGCACCACCCCAGCTGAAGGGCACCGACGGGCTCCGTTCGCCGGGGAGCGACCCAGCGCTTTGCTCGGCAGCCAGCCCAGAGCCCCATGAAACCTGAAGAGGGGTGCCGTGGGGGGAGGGGATCTCTCAGCCCAGCCGCCCCCAAGCTACGGGCCAGGTGGGGGGAATTCTGCTCGGTGGCCAATCGGCAGCGACTCCGTTTACACCAGCTCAGGATCTGGGACATACAGCACAGGGGAGTGGAGCTGGACAGACGGGCAGATCGGGCCAGAATCTCCCCAACGGCAGCGGGCGCCCCCCAGCCTGGCCATGGCCCGTTTTCTGTGCCGAGCTGCGGCCCAAGGACCCCATGAGCCGAGCGCCTGGCACGTCCCTGGAGGGGCTGCGGGACTGAGTGCGTAGCCATGGCAACACTGGCTCCATGCAGCAGGCCCCCCCCCGCACTCCACCTCCGCTGGCTGCGACACTCCCGGCCCCCCCGCGCCTGCGCCAGGCTGAATATTGCATGAAGGACGTTCCCAGGACAACGCCAGTTAATCCCGCTGGGGGTGGGGGGGGAACTGCAGGGGGCTGGGGCTCTGCCACCTGGGGTCCCATCCAGACAAAGGCAGAGCTCGCTGCCCTGCGGGTCTGGTGCTGCAACGCCCCCCACCCCACCCCAGACACCAGCTGTTCTCAGAGCCAGGCCAGGGGCTTGCAACAGGCACACGGGGCGGGAGCCGTCGCCATCTCTGCTATTGGCCTGCTGGGTGACCCGGGCCAGGTCCCGTCCCTGCTCTCTGCCTCAGTTTCCCCTCCTACCCTGTGTGAGCTCCTTGAGGCAGGGACGCACTCTGTGCGTAACACACGTCACAGAGGGGAAGGGCCTTGCCAAGGAAAGAACCCAGGTGTCCGGGAGAATGAAACCCACTGGGGAGAATTGGATCCAGGGGTCTCTTCCTCCAGGGGGTCGGGGGAGGGGGGCGACTCACCAGTTTCTCCACGTTCACTAGCCCGTCCAGGAGCGTCTTGCTGCCCTCGTGCACAAACGTCAGGTCTGGGGGGCAAAGGAGGAGGGACAAGGTGAGCGCAGGCAAGACAGACTCTCTCCTCCCCCGCCCGGGTGCCGTGCTGGCCCGGGTCTCAGCCCCTCCTCCCGCTCCGTGGGCACCTGGCTGGGAGATCCCCGCGCCCCAGGCCATAGCTCTGCAGGCAGCGGGATTCCCAGGGCTGCTGGCTCCGGAGACTCTGCCTGAGGGCAGAACACGGCCCCCAAGAGTCCCAGGAATGAGCTGCTTCTGGGGTGGAGCGCGGCAGCTGTCAGTGGACAAGGGAAAATCCCGGGCGGGCAGCAGCGGGGGAGGGAGGGGAGCACGCAGGGCTCACTCTGCCCAGTTGAAACATGGCCAGGGGCAGGAGGCCCTTGTTGGCCAGGAAGGGCTGTGGCGTCACCAGGTTTTACCACCTCCTGGGAGCGACAGCAGGTCAGGCAGCCCAGTGCCTCCTGACACCGCGCTGGGGCAGTGGGGTCAGCACTGACGGTGAAAGGAACGTGCCCCCTACTGAGCCCTGGGCCCCGCTCCTTGCAGCACAGCTGGGGAAACTGAGGCACCGAAGAGGGCGGGGAGTGGCCCAAGGTCACCCATGAGACAGCAGCAGAGCCTGAAGCCATGTCCAGCAGCCCCCCCAGCTGCAACCACTAGGCAATGCTTTCCCTGCACATCGAGGTGCAGACACATGGGCCCTCGGCTGCCAGGATTGGGTCCCTGCGTGGCCACGAGCCCTCTGGGGAGGGGGCAGTGGGGAGTGTCTCCCAGGAGCCCCCAGGCCTCCCCAGGGAGGGACTGTACCTGGCGGTCCCTGCCGGCCCATGGCTCACCTTTCAGGATGAGGGGCACGAAGGGGATGAGGGGCGGGTTCATCTTGGAGAGGACTTCCCGGTAGGTTTTGTGATTCCGGCAGGGGTCCTGCAGGGGGCGGGGAGGGAGGACAGGTCAAGGGGGGGTGCTCCAGGGAACCCCAGCCTGGACACCCCAGCGGGACCCCAGAGAGGCTGAACAAGGGGCTGGGCTCTGCAGGTCGAGGGCCAGGAAGAGAAGAACAGGCAAACCCCTCGGGGGACCCAGACCCACCCGGCTGAGCCTCGCACGTGCCTGGCCACGCTGTGGTACATGGGGTCGCGCCGGCGTCAGCCCCGTTGCCACCCAAGGCTCCGCTCTGGGCAGCCGGGCCGGTGGCTAAGATCACAGCGTTGGCAAGGCCCAGCCCCCCCGCTAGGGGGTCTCCAGCCTGCCGGCTTGGCACAGACGAGGCAGCACGGCCTAGCGCACCCAGCGCGGCTGCCTCAGGAACATGCCGGTTCCAATCCCCCGGTGCCTCCGGGTAGGAGCCAAGCGCTGTGCGCTCAGCACGCATGGGGGAACCCGCCTATGTCCCTGATACTCAGACGCGAGCGAGGGGACAGATGCAGGCCAGTGTTGGGGGCAGGGGGCGCGAAGGCCGGGCTGGGAGGACGGTTCCTGGCACCACGTTATCCACACCACCTCTCCGCGGCAGCCGGGGGCATGTGGTGCATGCCTCCCACCCGGCTCATGGGACTCCCAGCAGGAGGCGCTGGGGGGCTGCCGCTCGCCTCGCCCAGCACAGGGGCAGGGCCGTTGACCGGCCGGTCCCCGGCCCCGTTTGCGTTTTCCCTCCTCTCGGCCACGTCCTTGGGCTGCTAGTTAACTCCGAGGGGAGATTCCCGCTGGGGGCCCCCGGGAGCGGAGCTGCAGGGGACCATTTCCACCCCCTCCCTTCCCAGCCCCCACCCCGCCCCTGTGCAGGTGCCAGGTTACCCAGGTACTCATGGGTGCCCAGTCCTGCCTCCCCAGCACCTTGGGACAAGAGCGGTGAGCGCCCCACTCAGCCCGGCCCCCCAGGGGCGAGGGTCTCACCGTCAAAGTCTCAAACTTCCGGAACAGGTTCTTAAACTTGCCCGGAAGCTTCTGAAAAACAAACGGAACCGTGAGTGCCCGGCCCCGGGGCCAGGTTCAGACCCCGCCACCCAGTACCCCCGTGCCAGGAGGTCACTGCGTGTGCCAGCTACATGCGCACTGGGGGAAAGGTGCCACTGGCTCAGGCCGGCACACGGGCATCATGGGGGACTCGCCTCCATCGCAGGGCGCCATCCCTGGGCAGAGAGGTGGAGCGGGGTCACCGGGCCCCAGGGAGGGGGCGGGGAGGCTGCTGGGGCTCAAGAATGCGCAGCTAATCCCCGTCTGGGCAAGGCTCTCTTGTGCAATGGGCCAGGCCCTTGTTAGCAGAGGGAGGGGCCTGGGGTTTATTTCCTGGGTTTGTTTACTTGGAGGGAGGAAGAGGAAGATAAACAGCAACCGGGATCCCCACACACTTTGCAGCTGCGGAAGGAGCCATTTCCCCCAGCATGGAGATGCAGCCACCTCTGGGGTGGACCACGGCAGCTGCTTGCACAGCCGTGGAGCAAGGCTGCATAGCCTCTCTGGGCAGGGAGGGCAAGGCACTGCGTACTCGGCTGAAACCACAGGGGCAAGGCCGGGTGCAGGACAGGGCTGGAATTCAGCCCGGGCATCGGGGTTAAAAGCCAACTCGGATGCAAAGGGCAGTCGGCAGGGTCTTTAATGCCTCCAAAACAGTCCCAACCTCGGAGAGACAGCAGCCCGGGCCCCCTAGCACCTCGCTCGGGTCAGCATGGACTGCCAGGGGAGTGCCCCCTCTACTGAGCCCCCACCCCAGTCCCTGCAGCACAGCGCCCCGTAGCGCCCCCCTGGGGTCAGCACTGACTGCCAGGGGAGAGCGCCCCCTCCTGAGCCAGCAGCACCCTGGGTTCTCCTTAGAGGTCTCCCTCCCAAGCACGGCGCAGGCTGGGTGCGGTCCATGACGTGAGGTCACTGGCAGTCGGGGCAAAGCGACCCGGCTGGCTCAGATGGGGGATGGGGAGCCCTGCCCTGACCGACGGGGGGTCCCAAACCCTGGGCCGACAAGCAGAGACCCACACTCCTGCTACCCCCTTACCTCCCAGGTGAGCCGTAACCGGCTGACGGCCGCGTTGTCCAGCCCCATCACCACGGCATAGAACGACAGCATGTCCTGGTTCTGCTTGCATCTGGGGACATGGAGCAGGAGACTCAGGGGCCAGCCGCTAACGGGTTAAAAGGGAGAGAGATCCTGCCCCCCAGCCCAGCGGGAGGGATAAGGGGCATGCAACCTGCAGCCCTCCAGCGGGGCAAGCTCTAGGCATGGGGTCATCAGGACCCTGGGGGCAAGTGGAGGGCAGCCCCATGACCAGTGTCCCCAAGCCCCTGAGGGATCCCACCCCCCCCCAGCACTCCAGTCCCGGCCCTGGCGGTGCCAGTCAGGGGCCCGGCAGCCTCCTGCCGCACCAGCATCGACATCCACGCCTGACCTGCCTTACACGCTGTCCCAGCTGCCCACGCAGGAGAGACGCCCGGCAGCACAGAGCTGAGGCCGAGGGACCAGGGACTGGGACTGCAAGGAGGGGGGCCCCCCCCCCCGTCCATAGCACCCGCCCCAGCCCCATGCAGGGCCCCTCGGTCCCGGCAGCGGGCAAGACGCGGCGCTCACATGGCTGCGATCTTGATGAACTTCTTGAGCAGGTGCGCGCGCTTCCCCAGGGCCTCGCACAGCAGGATCTCGGTGGCCACCCAGTGCTGCACCTCACTGCAGCGTTGCAGCAGCAGCTCCAGGTTGGCCGTCTCCCGCCGGCCCCGCTCCCCGTGGAAGACGTAGTCCACAAACTCCAGCTGCAAACCACGGGAGAGGGGCGCGGTCGGTGTCGCTCCACGCCAGTGCACACGGCCTGAACCCTGAGCTCCCGCCGGTCACCCTAACCCCGTCCCGTAACCAGCCCCCTAACCCTGAACCCTTTCCCTACCCCAACCCCTGCCCCCTCCCGTATAGAAAGTCTCAGCAAAGCCCCAGTGCCCTACACGCCTCCCCCGTCAACTACCGCCAGACTCGTGTCACCTACGGGCCAAACAGCTGTTTGCTGGGAACAGCATTTGCTGCCTGCTGTCCTAGGCTGGACTCAAACCAGCAGCGAGGAGCAAAGGCCCCATCTCAGAGCTGGGCACCCCCCAGAAAAGGCGTTCGATTCCGTGGAGAGTGTTGTGCCGGTTTCCATTTTTGTGCAGGAATCTCAGATTTTGTTGACCCGGCCGGCCCATTGCTCCCGTTTGCAGCGGCCGAGTTCGGAGCCTACAAAACCGTGGACGAAATTTTTCAGCGAAAAATGGGCGGGGGGTGGGGGTGGGGGATTGTTTTTGTCAATTGTTTTTGGCTTCCCCAGCATGCTCTGCTCCGTATCTCCTCCACCTGCCCCCCATGTCTCTCCACTATGTGCCCTGCACGCAGGCTTGGGACCTGCAGGCCAGTCCCTCCGACCTCACCTCGTGGATGCAGCGGAAGAGCTCCCAGTGAAAGGCCGTCAGGTGATTGGCTATTTCCTCAGCCTCCGCGCGGTGGATCTCCGTGTCACCCGGCGAGACCTGGATCTCCTCGGGGAGCGGGACCTGTCGGGGGGGAAGGGGCGAGACTTGCCATGAGGCTGTAGCCTCAGGCTAACTGTGCGGAGAGGGGGCAAGGTGCCTGGGCTATTGGCCTCTGTAATAGTCCCCCCTCACCCTCGGTGGGCCATGAGAAAAGCCACTGCATTCAGGGAGGGGAGTTTCTCCCCGCACCCACATGCTCAGAAGGGGAGAGAACCACACAGCTAAAGCGACCAGACCCCAGTTAAATCGCCCGCTCGTGCAGCGCTGCCCCAGTAACCCCATGGCACTGTGGCCACGTCCCTGGTACAAAGGCACCTGCATGGCTGCCCCCCCTACGTACCACCAAGGTGCCAGCGCTACGCAGGGACTGCAGCGAGATCCAGAGGTGAATGGTGGCATTGGGTGGGAAAGGAGGTCTTGCCTAGTGGTTAGATCCTGGGGGCCCTTTAAGATTTCATGATGCTTTTTGCAAGGGTCGGGACATCGACCCCAGGGCTCTGGCCACGTCCCAACCCTGGGGACTCTGCTTTTCTCCTGCAGCTTCAGCATTTCTAAATTCCCACCCTGCGCTGTTGTGCAGCGTTGTGGTGCACTGCCAAGCAGCTGCCATCCCACCCCAGAGGTGGCTGCATTTCACTGCTCGCGCAGTGATCTCAGGGTTAAGACTTGTTTCCAAAAGCCCTGGGATTCCCCTTCAGGATGAATGAGAACCACGGGAGATCAGCAATCCGTCCCCAGGGTCAGCAGGGGCGGGGATGGCTGAGACATGGGGAGCTGGGGGGGTGGAATCTGCCAGAGCACCGCCGAGGGGAGGGCATGGGAAGTAAAACAAGCAGGATTCTGTGCACCAGCGTCCCCAGCTCCCCCTCTGGTTTGTGACACAGCTGGCACCATTTGGCTGCCTCTGGACTAAGAGGCAGGAAGCCGGGTTCTGCCGTGGGCGGCCCCTGGCGCGTGCCCTGGGCGGGGCGGGGCTCTCACCAGCGACTCGATGGCGTCCTTCGTGCAGGCGAAGAGGTGGCTGTTAATGCCCAGCGTGGTGAAGACACACTCCTCGCTGGGCTGCAGCACAGCCTTCTCTGGGGGCAGGAGAGACGGGGGCTGGGGTCAGTGTGTCAGCCCACTGCCACCCCCAGTCTCCCAGCCACACTGCCCCCTCCCTCTGCCCTGGGGGCGCGGGGCGTAGGACCCAGGGGCCAATCAATGCCAGTCTCTCTGCTCATAAGGGGGGCTGGCTAGTGCCCAAAGATTTGTGACCCAGCCTCTGGGACCTGCCAAACTCACTGTACCTCAGCCAGCAAATGAATGGCCATCAGGCTCTGCCCCCCGGCCCGGAATGAGAAGGGGGTGGCGGTGGGCTCATGCAGGGTCCACATTTCTCTGGATCTGTATCAAGGGGCCTCTTGGAGCCACCAGACCCTGGAATGCCCCAGGCGGGGGGCAATTTCCCCACCCATGAGCTGGCAGCAGCCAGGGCCAGCTGTAAAATACCCTTTCTGCCCAGACCCCTGCAGGGTAGCGGGTCTCTCCTTCCTGCAGCCCCTTTCACCCATGTCTATCCAGGGTTGGCACCAGCCCATCAGCTGGAGACTGCAGAGGTCTGGCGTGGCCCCTGTGCCCAGATAACCACCCAGAGTGCCCCCTACTGGCACCCAGGGAGGACATCGTTGCAAGCTCAGTGGGGCAGGGGCCACGTTCTGCTCAGACCATGGAGACCTCGGCGGTTCTGGCTCAGTGCATCGGGCGGACCTGGAGGGGGCTGGCACATCCTTGGTTTGATGCACTGCAGGCAGCCAGGGGAAGCAATGCCAGGCCGGACCCTGCCCAGTCACAACCCTCCGAGCCCCAAGGGAAGCTGGAACATGCCTTGCACTGAGACCCCACACTGTGACCCCCTAGGCCAGTCACCTCCAGACGACGCCACCACCACCAGGGCAAGGGCTTCCTCGCGGGTGCCCTGCTCCTCCGAGTACTGCAGCTTCTCCGTCACCGCGGCCAGGATGTCCTGCACCGAGGCCGAGAGGCGGCTGCGGATGGTGACGTAGGAGTGGTCGGGCATGTACACGCGGCAGAAGACTGCAAGGAGACAGACGAGGGAGGGGTAAGAGGGGGGCTGTGGATGACCGGGGCGGGGGGGGCTGCTGTGGGGGTGGAATTTCAGCCACATCCCCGTTGTCCCATCGCCGGCACCCCCCGATGGGAGCGGGCAGCAAGGTCCCGCTCTCGTGAGCCCGTGGCCATACCACCCCATTGATGGGCATGGGGGGCAGGGGATGTGTGCGGAGGGGCCCCCCGGCGAGGGCTCTGCTGGCAGGGTCGCTTGGGGGCTGCTGTTGGCTTGGGGCAGGGGGAGATCAGACATGGGGGCAGCTCACAGTTCGTTCTCAGCGTCACTTTGCACCCTCCCTCCCAGGCTCCCAAAGCATTTCCTGCTTGCCCAGCCACTTTACAGATGGGGAAACTGAGGCACAGAGCGGGGAAGGGACTTGCCTGAGGTCTCCCCGCACTACCCAGTGGGGGCAGGGCCCACATTTTACACCCCCAACAGCCACTCTGGCAGCTCGCCCGGAGCCTTGGGGCTGCCCCCAGCCCACGCAGAAACTGACGCAATCACAATAACGAATGCAGGCAGCAAGCACGTCCCCCCCCCCGGTACCAACCACCCTCCATTGGGGGGCAGGAACCCAGCGCTGGTGACTGGGGCCAAGCAGCTACATCCTCCCCCGCGGGAGGGAACCCAGACGTCCTGCCTCCCAGCAGGGAATCGGATTCTGCTCGCCGTGCCAGGCCGGCCACTCGGACCCCCGCCACCACCACACTCACTCTCATCCGAGCCCCGGAAGGCCACCCTGGTCTGGAGGCAGGAGTCGATGCGCCGGAAGTGCCGGAAAAGCGGCTTGACCTGCTTGCTGGGTGGCGGGATCTCCTCGGGCACCCTGCAACCAAGCGGGGGCAGGTCAGGGAAAGGGGCAGGATGTAGGGGAATAATGCCCTGTGGGGGATGGGAGGCTGCAGAGTGGGCATTAAGCCACACTCGGTTTTCACGAGGCCCTGGCCCCCCAAACAGAAATATCTTTGGGTGCCATCTAGTGTCCCCCAGTAGTCCTTTGCACCCAGGGCTGGGTACCAGCACGGCACCAGCCGGCTTAAGGGGGCCCTGAGCCCGGATCGGGGCCTCTTGGCGTTACCGTCACGCTGCTCACAGCGAGGGTGCAGTCGCAGGGCCGCGGCTCGGGGCAGCGTCGCTCCAGTTAACCCGGCGGGGACCCCCTGTCACTCACTTGAGCTCCGCTCTTTCCACCAGCTGGTGCAGTCTCAGGATCTCGTCTTCCAGCTCCGGGTAGAGGGCGACGTCTTTCATGATCAGCAGGTAGAGATCCTGCAGGGGGGCACAGGGAGGGGGGTCTTAGGCTGCCCGGCCAGCAGGGCTCCCCCAGCTCAGATCTGGCCTGGCATTGCCCTGAGACACTGGGGAACAACCCCCCGCCCCGGCCATGGTCAGCACTGGTTTTCTGGGGGGTGCAGCCGAGCAGATTGCAGGGCCCATGTTCCGGCTACTGAGCGACACATCACCAGAGAGACTCTCCCTGGGGCAGCGGGTCCCTGGGGTATCGGAGCCCCACACACAGTTTGGGGGGAAATTAAATCCACTAGGAAGAATCAGGGCAGCCGGGTGGGGGCCAGTGGGGCAGCCCAGAGAGTGAAATTGACCAGCCTGGCCAAGCATAGAGGGTTAAACAGACGTGGGCAGAGAGGATCCAACGACTCCCCCGGCAGTGACAGACCCAGGGTTGTCCTGCTCCGGGCCGGGACCCCCCACCCCTCGAGGGCTGGGAGGGAGGGTAAAGCTGCCCCCCCTCCCCGACCGCCACGGACCTTGATGACTTTCCCAGCGCTCTCCTCCTCCTGCAGGATGCCCTTGTAGGTCTCCAGGAAATGCAGCAACACGGTCAGCACGGCCCGCTTCCTCGGGCGCGCGTCGCTCGCCGCCCAGCCAGGCGAAGGGCCCCCTGATGCCAGCAGGAAGGTGGGCACAGGGTTAAGGGAAAAGAGACCAGGGAGCTGGGGGAGGGGAAAGGGTCTGAAAGTCTCCCCTGGGGGAAGAGGGGCAACCAGCCCCTGGGGCAACGAGCGCCCTGGCTAGCGCAGCGAGAGAAGGGGGCCGGGCTGCGGCGCCGGACACCTGGGTTCATTTCCCAGCTGCCCCCCGGGGACAGATGAGCTCAGCTCTGGAGGCGGGTGCTGAGCACCCTGGGCCCTGCTCTGCATGCCGTGGTTCCACAGGGGGGGCAAACAGGGGTAACCCCGCGCGGGGAGGCGGCGGGACAAGCGTCTGAGTGAGCTGATGCGCGTTTCACTCGAGCATGCCTGGCCCGGAGATGGGGCACGTTCCCCTAGGGAACGAACCAGGGCACCCGGCCGAAGCGACACGTTGGCTCCTTCCACCCCCTCTCTCCTGGTCAACTCTGCTTCCAGGTCAGGCCGCGAGGGGAGCCACAGGCATCCCGACCCCGGCCCTCCCTGGCGTCGCTGTCCACAGGGACCACGCCGGCACACGGGCAGCCTGGCACGGGCTGGGGCGGAGGCCAGCCCAGTTACGAATATACGTCAGCAGGCCGGGGCTCAACCCTGCCATAACAAACCGGCCCAGCCCCCACCCTGCTCTCAGCGTGCAGAGCACAGCTCCTCACGGGAGACCCTACAATAACAAACCAGCTTCTACCCGCTGTGGAGAAAAACAAGCATTCACCCCACGGGATTTCCAGTTCGAGCTTCCGCCGGTGCTATGGAAAATCACAGCCAGGGCGTGGCTGCGCCCGACATCCCCACGGCGAGCGAGCGCCTCCCGCTGCAAGCAAATGGCCAGGCAAAGGTGCGCCCCCCCGAGTCCGGCCCCCATCAGCTGTGGAAAGGGAAGAGGCGAGATGAGACCCAGCCAGGCGTAAAGCCCATCAGACCCCCCTGCCCATCCCCACTGCCCCCAACCTAGGGGCCTTCCCCCGAAGGATATCGCTGGTGCAGCTCCTGCAGCAGGCGCTCGGTCGGCAGGAAGAGCGAGTGAGTGAGGATGACGTCGTCCAGTAGCACGTCTAGGAGAGAGACGGACACGGGGTTGGGGGCTGCGTGGGGAATTGGCCCCATCCCTCCTGCACACACACGCCTGCATCGAAGCTATTTACAATCGCTTGGCCTGCGCCAGGGCTCGGGTGAGTTAACAGGGTCGACGCGGAGGCCCCGGGCCGGGCTCACAACTCGGGGAGCTCGGCCCTCGTAGCTACAGGATAATCTCACGTTGTTCTTAAGAAGGGTGGGCTGGCATTGTTAGCCCAGCTGGGGAAACTGAGGCAGGGGCCGTGGGGAGGACTCGCTCAGTCCCAGCGCCATGCATAGAACCAGGCGTCCTGTCACCCACCTCCTGGCGCTAGCGATTGGGCAGCAGTGCCCAGCTCACCCGCTTTCCCCAGGGGGCCGGCCCGGAGGGGTGGTGGGGGCAGCCCGTTCGGTCCCTGACCTCCCGGGGTGCACTGGTATTGATTCCAGGCTGTCCCCGTGCCAGGAATGCTGTGACTCACCCCCTGCACATGGACTCTGCCCCCAGCCCCTGCCTTGCCCCCTGCCCCCGCTCTGACCTCCTCCTCCACACCAGGGGCCAGCGAGGGCTCTGCAGAGGGGGTTCTCTGCACCCACGAGCCACGGCCCCCCACTGCTCCTTGATCCAGTCGATCCCCCTCGCCAGGCGAGCCCCTGGCACGACCCTGGGGGCAGCAATGCTGGGCGATGCCAAAATGTCCAGCACCCACAGCAAACCCGCAGACCCGTTTGTCTGTAAACAAATCACCCCCGCATCCACTTCCTACACCCCCCATATACCTCACACTCCATATACCCCCCCACTCACCCCTTCATACCCCACCTATCCCCCCACCCACTTCCTACACCCCCAAATACCTCACCCACCCACTTCTTCTACCCCCCATATACCTCACTCCATATACCCCCCACCCACCCCTTCATACCGCACCCCATATTCCCCCACCCACTCCCCATACACCCCCACCCACTTCATGCCCCTCACACTTCGTATACCCCCACAGCACGCACCCATCCACTTCCTACACACACCCCACCCCATATACCTCCCCACCCACTTCATACACTCCCCACACCCCACTCACCCACCCACTTCATATACCTCCCCCCAAAACACGACATCACCCCCTGACATGCAGCAGGAAGGTGGGAACGGGCTTAACGGAAAAGAGACCAGGGAGCTGGAGGAGGGAAAAGGGGCTGAAAGTCACCCCCTGACATCACTGACATGCACCCACCTCTGGGGTGGAACACGGCACCCGCTGAAGGGGTCGAGTCCTGCCATTCCTTACTCAGACAAGCCTCCCCAGCGGGCACTTTGCCCGCGGAAGCCCAGCCTGTCCAGCGACACCATGCGCCAGGCCAGAAAACGGGGGAACGAGCCTTTGGCGTCAGTCAAGATTAGCCAAAGGTTTTTCTCAAAGCAAATCTCTTCGGTTTCGCTTCAGGGCCTGTGGCGCTGAGCCCCGCTCGAGCTCCCGGCATCGCCCCGACATCAAAAGCCAGCGGGAGGCCGAGCGCCCGCCCCCAGCAGGGCAACTACTTCACAGCAAGGAGGTGGGTGGCAAGGAAGGAAATTCATTCACTGCCTCCGTAACGCCATTGTGGGAGCGAGACGGTTCCCCACGCGAGGAGCCTGCAGTCAGAGCAGAGCACCCCAACTCGTAAATGCGCTCGGAGCCCACGCACCCCGCCCAGCCCAGAGACCCTGCCACCCCTAGTGTGCGGCCCCGCAGCCGACTGGAACAGCGCAGCTTAGGGCAGGAGGCGAAAGAACAAAAGATCCCCAGCAGCTGGCGCAGATCGTCTCCCCCACGCCCGGAGAAGCAGCCACCTCTAGGGCGGAGCCCTGATTTGTTTAACAGCACACGGGACAGGCAGGGAAGGAAAATACTCTGTCTGCCGGAGGCTGCAGGGTGGGGTGGGTGTAGGCAGGAAAGCCAGGCTAACACCCCCCCCCCAATATTAGTATTTGTAGCACCGGGTGTTGCTTAGAGGCCCAACCGAGACCAGCACCTTATTGTGCCGGGTGCTGCACAGAGACAGACAGGCCCTGCCCCGCGCAGGTGACAATCTAAGCAAACAAGACAAGGGGTGGGAGGAGAAACTGAGGCACAGTGCAGAGCCATGACTTGCCCACGGTGACACGGCAGAGCTGGGAATAGAACCGTGAGTCCTGCCTCCCCGCCCAGTGTCCCTGCCACCAGGCCGGGCTGCCACAAGCCATCAAGCCCTCGCCAGTGAGTCTCAGGGCGTTTGACCACTGGGCCACGCTGCCTCTTGTCAGGTCTGGGACAAGCTCAAGCAGCCAGCACCTGACGCAGCCGTTGGGATCCCGGTCCGGCACACGCTGCCGTGGGCACTGCCACTGGCTGGCTAATCGGCGCTGAAGGAATTCCACATTTCTCTCTGCAGGGGCGCAAGGTACCAGGCGCCCGGCAGCCACAGCCGAGGGAAACAATGAATGCAAACCCCAGGAACAGAGCAACCCCGCCAGCTGCTCAACCCCAGCCAAGCTGGCTCCCAGCCCCTTAGCGAATCCGGCTCCCATTAATTGGACATGAGACAAGAGGCCGCCTCGCTAGGCCCCAGCGAGATGCCAGGCCGGCGAGGCCATGAGCAGCAGAGACCCCGTGGCATAGAGCGAAGGGACAGAGCCGGGGCTGGGCCCCACCTGCACTGACTCAGGGGCTAAGTCTGGGGGCGGGCGGGTTGAGAGGAGGGGACGGGGGCGGGGTATCAGCATGAACCCCATTCGCTGGGTCACTTCCATCGTGGGCCCTCGGGGGGGCCCGTCCCTTTGATCCCAGTCTGTGCAGCGCCCGGCCCGCCGAGCCCTGACGCAAGACTCAGGCTCCTGGCGCTGCCCCAGCACAGCGAATTCACAACAACAGGGCTGGGCCAGAGCGTTTAACCGTCCCAGGGCTCCACACCCAGGAGATGGGCGGGGGCTGAGGGGGGCGCTGAGACTCTGAGGGGTCCTCTTGTGCCACCCAGGAAGGAGCAGAGCCCAGACAAATCCCAGGTGTCTCAAGTCCCAGTGGCTTGGTGTAACCACTAGTGCACATTGCCTCCCCCTTGGCCAGCGGCAGCACCCAGGGATCCTGACCGCTGCTCTAATCACCCACCGCCCGGCCCCAGACCTGGGAATAGAACCCAGGAGTCCTGGCTCCCAGTCCCCCTCCCCCGGCTGCCAGCTGTCTTTGAACAGGGGGCACACGGACGCTGGGGAACGGGGCCCCCCGCCCTGACGGCTGTTTATTTACAGAGCAGGCACAACCTGAGCAGGGCAGGTGGCTCCCACCCACACCAGGCCCTGCCTGCATGCCAAACCCTGCCCAAGGAGCAGCTCCAGGCCTACGGTCGCTCCAACAAGGGGTCGGTTAGCGCCCAGTGTGGGGCGGGTTCTGGGCCGCGGGCACCCAGAGCCAGGGGGAGTGTTTCACAAAGGGCTTTTGCGGCAGAGTATAGAGAGTCCTGGGACCTCGCCAGCCCCGCCCAGCCCAGCTCCCGGGTGCTTGCTCCCTGGTGCCCACTCCCCAGTGCAGGGAGAGAAGTGGAATTGCCCAGGGGCTGGGGGGCGTTTCCCTGAGTGGGGGGAGGGGATTTTAACTGCCGGGGACCCCGGTTTGGCCCGGCGCCGGCAGGGTGACCTGGCCTCTCCCCTTCTCCACCGCTTGGAAGATCAGACCCCAGGTGGCTTCTGACACCAGGGCGTCCGGCTCCCTCCCGCCCAGTCCCCTTGGCTCTGCGCTGCAATCTCTCTGCCTTGGGAAGTCTGCCCCTTCCCCTGCCTCGTGCCAGGTACCCAGGCTGGGCAAGCACTGCCTGGCAGCGGGGGCCGAGCGTGTCCTGGCAGGGTGGCAGGGCCAGCCCACAGATAAACGCTGACACGCCTACTGGGGCGGTCAGGGAAGCCAGGTGGGGTCTAAAGCAATCAATGAGCATCCTTCCTTGTGGCGCCAGCCAACCAGCCCGCTTCCCGCCCGCTCCTTCGCGGTGCCCAGAGGCCCGAGGGAGGGACCATCTCGTACCCTGCCCCAACCGGGGCCTGCTCGCCTGACGTCGCCCTCCCCATGCTCAGCCAGCCGCCTGCCCTGGGCGCGCGCTGGGAGAGGGCACCCGCCGCTGCCCAGCCAGGGCGGCAGGGGACCCTGCGGCCCGATGTCAGTCAGGAAGGGCTGCAGTGCAATCTCTGGGAGGCAGATTGGCCTCGGATCAGCCATAGCAAACTCCTACCTCCCCTGGCCCAGGGGGACCACCAGGGTTAGCCTAGTGCAGGAGACCAGGGCTCCCTCCGGCCTGGTATGCGACGCCTGCCACGCGGCCTCAGAATAGTGATGGTCAGGAGGCGTATTATCTAGAGCACGCAGCCCAGACTGGGCCCCATGGTGCCAGGTGCTCACAGACAGACAGTCCCTGCCCCATAGAGATCTCAGCCTAAGCAGACCCAGGGCGGGAAAGGAAACTGAGGCACGCAGAGAGGAAATGACTTGCCCAGCAGGTCAGCAGCAGAGCCAGGAATAGAAGCCAGGAAGCCAGCCCTGCCCCCTGAGTTACATTGTCCCTCCTCGGATGTCTCTCCTGCTCCACGGGCTCAGAGCAGCCATTAGCCCAGCAGCCCGTCTCAGACAGCAGCCAGGACAAGGTGCTACAGAGGAAGGTGCCTGGATGGACTATACAACCATGCAGTTCATGCCCTAACCTGCCTCTAGGGGACGTTCCTTCCTGACCCTGGGGGGGTTCGGGTTGACTTGTGCCCTGATGCATGAGGGTGTATATCCCTCAGCCCTTAGCTAGGATTGCTGAAGGACAGACCAGATGTTCCTTCTATTGTCCCCAGGGGCTGAGATTGGGGATCTAGGGGCATTTGGGATCAGGGTCCCTTAAGGCCCTTGGAAAATGCTGGGGTATGTATTTAACGCTTTCCTGAATCGTACTGAGCCCTTGACCATGCTGCTACACCTTGGAGCGGTGAGTCCCGCAGGCTAGGGGGTATCTCCATGTATAAGAAAAGGGGATTTCCTGCTAGCCGCATGGTCGGTTTGTCTGTTATATCTGAGCGGCTTCGTCCGCCCGTGGGCTCCCCGGCGCGTATCCACTGAACATGCAGGGGGGTGTCAGGTGCTTCCCTGCCGCGGAAGATGCGATGGAGCCGGAAGAGACTCCGAGTGGCACAGGACAGCTGGAGGCTTCCATATGGCCTGGTATCTGCCCTAGGACCAAGGCAGACCCGGGATGGCCCCTTTGGCTTTCCCTTGCCATGGGGACCGTACCCTGGAGGACTCCCAGAGGCAGGGTCCTTCCTTCCCTCCTCCAGACACTCAGACCCCCCAGCCCCACCCACCCAAAAACATTCCTCAAAGTGGAGAGAGGCTCAGCCGGCTCCCCCCGCCCCAGCAGAGGGGTTGTTCTAGCGAGATCAAGGCTGCCCATGGGGTTACCAGCCTGCTAGCTGGCTGCCGGGCTGGGAGCCTCTGGGAGCACAGCGCCTCCTAGGGGACGCTCAGCACCGCCTGGGCAGTGGCCCTCGCCATGCATCGAGACCCCGCCAAAGCCAGGCGGGCAGAGCTAGAGGCCCAGGGAAATTCCCAAGGCAGGAACCTGTCTGCGAGGCAAGCCCATGCTCCAGAACAGCTGCAGGCTCCCGGGGAGCGGGCAGGTGGGGGGGGGGCTGCTCCCTGCCCCGGGGCTCCCACCAGGCAGCAGTTCTGAGCACCCAGGGAGTTCAGAGCAGCCCCTTACTGCAGCAAGGGGAGCTGGTCTGGGTGCTCTCAGCACCACTGCTCCTCCCCTGAGCCCCACAGGAGAAGGGGGCACCTCTGCCAGCCCCCCCCCCCCGAAACACAGCCAGCATGACCCGCTGGTACCCCCCACGCCCAGCCCCCTCTGCGAGCTGCTGGCCCCCACGGGCCCAGCCACACTCTGAGGTGGGGACACAGCACCTAATGCAGGGAGGGCGCAGGGTGTGGTTTAAAGACACGCCCAGGAGTCAGGATGCCTGGGTTCTATCCCTGGCTAAGGGAGGGAGTGGGGCCTAGTGGTTAGAGCGAATGGGGCTAGGAACCAGGACTCCTGGGTTCTATTCCCAGCTCTGGGAAGGGAGTGGGGTCTAGTGGTTAGAGCAGGGGGGCGACAGAGGAGTCACTTGCCCTCTGCCAGTGGGGCTGCCGACAGCGGGGTGGCGAGTGTCCATCGTTAGTGCCTGGAGACCCTGGGATGGGAATCGGTGGGCAGGCACATTGTTCTGGCTCAGGGCCAATGCCAAGCTCGGGATCAAAGCACTGCCATTCTTCACACGAGGTAACTCTGCACCAGTGAGCTGGAGATTAAGCAAATCCTTCACACAATGGAGCCAGGGCTCTGCTGCCAGGGTGGTCCTGCAATAAGGGCTGCGGGGCGGGAGCACCGAAATCCTTCTCTTCCCCAGGCTGGACCTGTCCTGACATTTCATCCCCTGCTTTATTGTGAAAATCCGGATAATTATACCCCACACTGCATTGGGAGGAGACGTACACGGAGGCACGTGTCCCGTGGTTACTACAGGGGACCGGGAGCCAGCGCTACTCCTTGTTCTGCTGTTGATGTGCTGTGCAAGGCTCCACCTCTCTTTGTGCCTCAGTTTCCCCATCTATATACAATACAAGACACCGCTCCTGTGAGGCTCTCATAGTGCTTCAATCACAAGTTAGCCCCACAGGCCCTTTGTGACATGGGTAAAGGGATCACTTCATGTGACACTGAAATGCAGCCACCTCTGGGGTGGAACACAGCAGCTGTTTAACAGCCGCATGGCCACCAGCACTGCTGGCATTGCCCATGCACTGGACAGTAGGGTGTGGGAGGCAGCCGGAGCAAAGACAAGCATCCAATCAGAGGGCTCTGCCACCTCCCAGAAGAGCCTCGCTGGATGCTAAGGTCCCAGAGTCCTAGAACAGAAGCCAGCTTCTCATCCCGCCCGGGATCCCCCCGAAGCCAGAGCTCAGAGATGGACGGGAGACAGCAGGGCTTGCTGCACCCCCCAGCCAATGCAGAGATGGTCCTAATCAGACCCACCCATGCTGCTGCTAAGGTCCCAAGCAAAGGAGCGACAGCCCTTTCCCCGCGTGCCCACTGCACCCCCTGACTCGGGACAGGAGCGTCCAGGCCAGATGGTGGTTTGTTCCCCCCCACGCACACACACAGACACCCTTTACAGGGGAAGTTCCCGCTCCCCAGCCCTAAACACCAGCCCAGACAGCCCAGCCTCGACTGGGCACAGGGGCAGGGCGAGGCCCGAGGGGCCAGGGCCATCTGCCACTGGGCTTTCAGGTGGGGAGCCTGAGGCGAGAGGGGCAGCCCATGCCAAGGATGGCCGAGGCTCCCGCTCCAGCGAGCTGCCTTCCCCAGCCACCCAGACAAATGTTGGCCCCGGAGCAGCGTTAAAGATTAATGGGCGGCTCGAGGGGCAGCCGACACCATCTGGGCCCCGGCGGCACCGCCAGTCATTTGCGAGCCCCCCGCAACCGAGCGTCTCCTGGGATCTTAGGGAGGCCCCGGGGCCATGCTCGCCAAGGGCTGGAAAAGCCAGACACTGCCCAGCTGGCCAAGGGGGGCCTTTCCCATGGAGCCCCCTTGTCCCCCCCGACAAGCATCCCTCTCTCTGGAGGGGTCCCCAGCCTCTCCCCTGACACGGTGCCTCCTGGCGGCTCCGATCTGCAATGGCACCGCAGACCACCCCAGTGGCCAGCTCCTCGGGAGAGGTCCCTCCAGGCCCCCAGCCGGCTACCATAGTGCCGGATCCCGCAGCCCGCATGTGGTTACCCCAGGCCCTGCCAGATCTACCGAGAGCCCAGCAGGGCCCCCTGAGCTTCCCCCAATGGCCTGACCCTCCCCCTCAGACTCCCTCCCCCACTGTGACAGCAACCAACCCCCACTTTCAACATGCACCTCCTCCAAGGAGTCAGACCCTCTCTGCCACCATGGGCACCTGCTGACCCCCTGCAGCCCCCCTCGCGCTAAGGGCACCTGCTGACCCGCCTCCCCTGGCACCAGACCCCCTCCCCCTACCACCATGGGCTGACCCCCCCTCCCCTGGCACCATGGGCACCTGCAGCCCCCCCTCCCCTTACCTGCGCCGCAGCCCTGGCCGTGCGAGGTCGGGCCCCCGCCGAGCCGGTCCAGCAGCGCCCCCAGCAGGCGCTCGGGGCTGTCGGGCGGGCCCGGGGGCCAGCAGCAGGTGGCGGCGGGCTCGGGGCTGAGCGGCGGCTCCCCGCCGCCGGGGGACAGCTCCTCGGAGGAGAAGGACGAGGGGGACCGGAGGGCGGCGTCCGGGGGCCGCAGCTCCAGCCAGCGCCCGTCGCCGCCGGGCCGGGCCGGCTCCATGCCCCGCTCGGGCTCCTCGGCGGGCTCCCGGAGGAAGCCGGGCAGCAGCAAGCGGGAGACGCTGGGGCGGCGCTGCAGCCCCCCCGGCCCGGCCCCGGGCCCGGCCCCGGCCCGGCCCGCCAGGTGCGAGCCCTGCTTCTTCAGGAATTTCTCCAGCGGCTTCATGCCCGGCCGGCCGGGGCGCGCCGCGGGGGCGCACGGGGGGCGCCCGGCTCCGCGCTGCGCTCCGGGCCGGGGGGCTCAGGGGGCCATGGGCCCCGGCGGCGGGAGGGACGGGCAGCCCCGGGCTCGCTCCCTGGCGCAGGCTCCGGGCCCGGGCACTGCCCCGCGGCGGGGGGCTCTGCGGCGGGCGGGCGGGCGGCGCTGCCCCGGCGCCCCGGGATGCGGGGATGCCAGAACCGCACCAGCCCGGCGCCTGCCTCCTCCCCGGGAAGGTAACGAGCTCCAGGCTCCGCCCCCTCGCCCGCTTCGCCCCGCCCCCTCGCCTCCGCACGTTGCTCCTGCCAAGGGAAACACCTTGATCTGGCAGGAGGCGGCTCAGAATAAACCCGGGCCAGGGGCGGGGCGCACCTACAGGGCATCGGGGTGTGTCTGCGCGGGGTACAGCCCTGGGCGCATGGGGGGCGGTTTGAGAGGAGAATCCCACCCATGCTGGGGGGGGGGCTCAGACTTGGGGAGACCAGGCCCCTTTGGGGGTGAGAGAACAGGGAAAAGCCTGGCTGTGGGGCGGGAGGTGGAGATTTGGGGTGACACCTGCAGCCGCTTGGCTGTGGGGAGATCACATCCCAGGGAGCGGGAGCCGGGGTCGGCAGAGTTCCCACCCCCCCAAGTTCCGTAGGCCCAGACCCTCCCAGGTATTTCAGCTCCTAACTTCCAGTGTAGTCCAGGGGAGTTAGGAGCCTCACATCTTCAAGGCTCGAGAATGTAGGGAGAGTCTGAGGCCAGACCTTGCCTCGCCTGGGCCCGACACCCCTAGACGGAGCCCAATGTGCCCCTGCAGAGAGCCAGAGAGCCCCAGCTGGGGCCGGTGCCCCAGGCCCAGGGGGCTGGTGCTGGGGGTGTGGCCGCGCCCCCCACCTTGAAGTAACCATAGCAACCGAAGGCCTGGTTCCATCCCCCAGACGTTTCCGGGTTTGTTCAGAGGCTTCCAGCACCTGTCCCAGCGCCCCCGAGAGTCCCCAGCCAGCCAGAGCCTCGGCGGGCTCCCATCGGACTTGCAGCTCAGAGCAGGAAGGCCGAGGCGTCGCCCTTCCCGGTTGCTTGTGGCTGCCCTGGCTCTGGCCCGGCCCCTGGGATTGCCGGGGGGATCTCAGCCTTCGGTCCGGTCGCTAGTCCTGCAGCGGGGAGAAAACCTGGCAAAGGAAGCCCCGGAAGGTTCCAAGCCCAGGGGCCACCACGCAGAGCCCCCATATTTAATTTCTTTTTAAAATCTCATGATTTTGGAGCCAGGCTCCTGATCTTGGCGTCGGAGGCACCATTGCATCTTGTGTTTTCACTCAGTTCCCAATCGCTGCGGTTGGCCTTGTCTTCAGTTGTGCGGATGGGGAAACTGAGGAACAGAGCTGTGTCGTGACCTGCCCAGCTGGGGAGAGAACCCAGGAGTCCTGACTCGCAGCCCCCGAAACTAATTGACTGCTCTGTATCAGTTGTGACGATTGAGACCTAAAAGGAGGGTTTTGTGCTGGAGGGAGCTAGGGTAGCGCTTTTCAGTCATATGGATCAAGGCTACGCTGGGTCCTATAGGAGGAAAGCGGATCACGAATATCGTTTACGTCTTGTACAGACCATATATATCCTTCAGGAAGCAAAAACAACTCGATAGAGGCCTCTGGATGCTACCACTATATGGGTGATTAATATCATACAATAATCTGGGAGTGGGACTTGTGAGAGCTGTACTTTGATCTCTCAGGATTTCTGGGTTCTATTCCCAGCTCTGAGCCTTTGGACCAGTCACCGCCCCACCCTGTGCCTCAGTTTCCCCCATGATACCATGCGGGGGAAGCTACTTACTTTTGTGCTTTGATAGCCTCATTGGAAAGCAATTGATCCACGGTCTTTTGACCATCCCTCTCCAGCACAAACTTTCTGGGATCGACTTCCAGGCACGTTGCTAACACGGTCTGTCGCCCTTCCTAAAGGCCTGCTGGTGTTTGACGTGCCTCTTTCCCGGCTGCTTGACGAGAACTTGAAAGCGACGTGTGAAATCACGCCGGGGGCTGGAGCGTTTTCTGGCGCGCGGCCGTTCTCAGAGCCTTGCTGACCCTGGGTCACAACATCCCCAGGGACGAAGAGTTTATTGCCAGTGCATTTGATAGCGTGTTTTTAATGGATTCTTAAAGCTGGGTCTAATACCAGCCCCATCGCTATTCACAGCCGCTAGGGACCGGCGCCTTAACACTCGGCCTGCACAGAACCCTTCGCACTGCTGGATGCTCTCGCTGTTGTCGCAGCTCAGGCCCAGGTCGGCAACGTGCTTCGGCATCCTCGAGGAATGGAGGATTTAAGCGTGTGCTCAACTGGGCTCTAATCCGCACCCAAGCAGCACCCTGTGTGTATTGCGTGACACAAAAACGCAGGAATCTCCACTGCCCGACTGCCGCACCCTGGCTGCAGTCAGAAATTCCACGTGGAACAGCTCCTCCTGGCTGCTTGGGCATCTCCTTGGAAGTGAACCGAGTCCTAGCGAGGGGAGCGCTGGGGAGCTGCTGGGGCAAGAATGACACAGGCTGACAAGGAGAAGGGTTTGCAGGGTCAGACCCACAGACAGAGCCCCAGCGAAAATCACAGACACCACAGAGGGATCCGTTTCACTTTCCGGTGTCTTGCACAGTTTGCTTGCTGTGCGCCATGGGTCTGTTTATTTTCTGAGTTGCCCATAAATGCCGATGGCCTAGAAATATCTCAGCTCGCTGGCTAGCTACCTGAGCAGGCTGCTGGCATGCCTGAGGGCCCAGCATTGCAGAGAATTGTTCAAATCCACCCCAACACCCTCTTCATTGAAAGAGCTCGACGGACACAGACAACATGACTAGCCCCGTTGGTTTGTAACAGCCAGAGCCACAGGCACGTCCCCTTGTCATACAAACCCTGCGTTCCGTTCCTACACGGCTTGGCAGGGGCCGCTCCCCCCTGGATCCCGTTCTAGGGTCACCCCCCACTGGGTCAAGGACCAAGTGCCCAGGGAGCAGCCAGGCTGGAGAGCAGCTCAGAGAGGCTGTATTTGTCTGAGTGAACCAGGAGACCCTCGGGGTTGGGGCCATGGGGCTGGAGCCTGATCTTGGTTTCTGCAGATGGGTGCTGGCCTGGCTGGGAGCTGAATCCAGCCCCACAGCTGATGAGTGTCAAGCGCTACGTCGCGTGTGGCCCAGCCCCCGCCGATGGCCTGGGGAGTAGGATCAGTGCGATTCCCACCCCCGCCCCGAACACCCTTCCCTGCCACATGGGACTGGAGTTCAGCTGCCATGACTGAGCTTCTCCTCCTCCTGCGGCGGCTGGAGAACGGCCCAGAACGTCTCCGAGCAGGCCCGGGCAGCATTCTGCCTCCTCTGCCTGGCTGCCTTGCCGGGCACTGGGGAGCCCCGGCCGACGGACGGTTCCCTGCCAGCGGGAGGAAGCCGGGCGAGGCGAAGGGGAACAGGAATGTCAGGCCAGGCGAGCCGGGACAGGCAGCAGGGCTGGGCCCGCCGCTCGGAGCAGGAAGCCGAGCGCCGTTTTGTGTGGGAGGCCGGTAATTGTGGATCGAAAACAAGGGACCTTGCCGATGAGCGATGGGGCCTTCCCCCCGTCACCCTCTCTCCAGGGCCTCGCTGGGGCTAGACATGGGGCTCCGGATGATGCCGGCTGCCAGCAGGGACACGTGTCCTGATGCTCCCCATGGGGATCGGGCTCTGCCCGGCTGGGGGGGCAGCGTGAAGGAGCGGAAGCAGAGGTCTGTCTCCCCCAGCCCAGCCATCTCCCTGCTGGGGTCCTCCCCACTCATCCTCCCCCAGCCCCGAGCCGCGCACCCCCAGCTGTCAGCAGCCCCCGTGAGACGGGCAAGGAGCCGCCCAGGCCCCTGGGCCCAGACGGGATTGAGATTGGAAGTGGCATGAAAAGGGGGAGGGGCCCTGCTTACAGCCATTGTCATGGAAACGCCTGAGTTTGTAACAGTCATGGAAGGGGGGGGCCAATAGCAATTCTTGGGAACAAGAGTGTGCAAGCCCCTCCCCGCCCCAGCTCTGCCAGTGCCCCTCACTCCCGACCCGCAGCCCCTGGGCTCCCCCCACCCCCCCCAGCTCTGCCGGTGCCCCTCACTCCCGACCCGCAGCCCCTGGGCTCCCCCCACCACCCCCAGATCTGCCAGTGCCCCTCACTCCTGACCTGCAGCCCCTGGGCTCCCCCGACCCTCCCCCAGATCTGCCGGTGCCCCTCACTCCTGACCTGCAGCCCCTGGGCTCCCCCCCCCACCCCCAGCTCTGCCGGTGCCCCTCACTCCCGACCCGCAGCCCCTACTAGCCCAGCCCGATGCTCAGCTGACCCACGGCTGTCAGTCGTTCTGACCCCTGTGGGGGATTTCGCCAGCACAGCTGTTAGTGGACCAGCCCCACCAGCTGGGATTTGTGCCCCGATCTAGGACCCAGACACCCCTGGAGGGGTGGGGCCCAGGAGCCCACTCGACCCTCTGAACCCACTTCCCAGAGACTGGGGAGGGCGGGGAGGGTTAAATAGCGGCTGTTGGCTCACACATTGCCCAGGTGGCAGTTGCCCCCAGCCCTGGCAGGGGGCCCTTGGGGACACCAGCCGACCGGCTGTTTCAGTCCCTCGCCAGCGGTGCTCAGCCAGGGCCCAGTGACAGGCTCTGACACCAAAGCTCCCCGCCCCCCGGGATCCAGGCTCTCTGGGTCTCTCGGGCGGAGGCAGAGGGGCTGGGCTGGGCTGGGGGTAACATTTACAACCAGGGTCCAGCTTGCACCAATCAGCCCCCCGGGAACCAATGCACCCCCCTGCTTCCCCCAGCCCCGGGGGTCACCTGGTCCGGAGCTATCCCCCCCACAGCTCGGGCAGCCCAAAGCCCCTCGCCCGCAAAATAAAATTAAAACCCAGGCGTTGGCTCCTGCGTGGGGTCCTTCGGCCTGTGGGGCTCACACCACTGGGGGGCCAATTCCTGCCCCAGAGGAGTCACCGCGCAGGGCCAGGGACGTGCAGCCAGGCCCTTGACTGCAAAAGGGCCCCACCTTAGGCCGTGACAGCCCCGAGGCCAGGGTGAGGGGCTGGGCCAGGTGAGCAGGCCTCCACGCCGCAGTGTCCCCTCTTCAGCAGCCTTCATGGCCCAAGTGGGCCAGAGAGAGACCCCACCCCACCCCCGAGCCCACCAGGGCAGGGAAGCAGCAGCTAGATGGATCGTATGTGAGATTGTGTGTGCCCGCCCTGTCCTGCTCCTCCACCTGCCCCTGCCCTGTGGATAGACACAGGCCCCAGCAGCTCCTGACCCCCCTGTGCCCCGGCCCCGCCCCGCCAGCCTTCTCATTCCTGCTGAGCCTTCCAGCCGCGCCCGCTCGGCCACACCGACTAATCCCATTAGTGCTGCCCAGCTCCCCGAGGAGACGAGGCAGCTCCAGGAGCCGCCCTCTGCTCGGCTCAGCTCCGGGATCTGGCCAAGCGGGGTCCTGCCACAGGGCACCCAGCTGGCGTCAGCGCTGCAGCCGCTTGGCAAAGGGGTCAGCTTGTGCCCCTGCCCCAGGGAGCCCCGGCCCAGCCCCTGCTCCAGGCCCGCAGGTCGCCTCCCCCACCCCCTGCAGGGCTGGACTGAGGCGCGTTAATTACGATTATTGCAGACGCTCATGTGGGAGCCCACAGGGCTCTCGGGGCCACGCGAGGGCCAGGGTCCCAGGAGCCCCGGCCGCAGGGCTGGAGCCGCGCTCAGAACCACGACACTGGCCTGGAGACGCCGCCGTTCCTGTGGCAAGACCTTTGTGCCCCACGGACACTGGCACTTTGCTGGCAGCGCCTCACGGGCCTCCCCCCCGAGCCCAGATGGGCAGGAAGCTGCCCCGCCTGGGGGAGGGGGCATGGACCCAGCATGCAATTACCCGGCACAACCCGTGCCTGAGAAGGGGCGCGCCGGCTCTGGGGCTCATGGACGTCTGGCCCAGGCTTCAGGCCTGGGGAGCTGGACTCCCGGCTCTGACTCCTGGCTCAGCCGCTGAATCCCGGCCTGGCCTGGGGTGGGGCCCTCCACTGACCCCGGGCGCTCGGGGCGGATTCCCAGAGGCCTCTAAGCAGCCGCAGCTCTGGCTGGGGCAGACACCGCCCAGGACATGATGGGCCCTACCGGGGCCGGGCTCCCCTTACCTGGGCCGCGCTCCCAGCCCGGCCTGCTACCCCTGCCCGTGGCCCTCCTGCGCCAAAATCCCCCTTGCAAAATGGGAGCACAGACAGCAGCCGGTGCCAGATCTCAGCCCCTATGGGATAATGGGGTGGGGGTTGGGACCAGCCGTTTGGGGGAGAGCCTAACCCAGCCGCCAGGCACAGCCCTGCCAGCCCTGCAGTGCCACACATCACGAGTCAGGCTCCCTGCAAATCATGCAAGGGGCTTTGAACTCAGGAAACGATGTAAAAGTAACAGGTTTGGGGGGCTCTTTATTTGCCTTCTGCTTGTTGAGCTTTTAGGGTGCTCTGGGGTCCCCCCGTGCAGCTTTTTCCACAGCCAGCAGGGCTGGGGACTTACTGGCTCTGTCAGAAGGAAGGCTGAGATCGGCACAGACCCCCTTGACTCCAGGAGCTGGGGCTTTAAGGAAAGCAATGATTATCCTGAGACTCACGACAAAACCATAAGAGTTGGCCACGCTGCGCCGCTCCCCAGCTCCAGGCGCCGGCCAAACGGACACCCCAGAAGCAGTGCCGCCCAGCCAGGCCGGAGCAGCGCGGCCGACAAAGGAGATGGGGCTCAGGTGTATTTTGGGAAATCAACCAAAGCTGGAGCCGCCTGGGGCCTAGCGAGCCCTTCGGGGCTGGCAGAGGGTTCACCCCTGGGCAACTGGCAGTGAAGGCCGCAGCCGGGGGGAGCAGTTACTCGCTGTGTCAATCACCTGCTGGGGGAGACATGATACAGCCAGCCAGGGTGCCCCCTCCCTTGCAGCACCCCCAAACTGCCCCCTCACCCCCAGTCAGGGGGGGCCCAGAAAGGGGGACCCAGCCTGGTGAGGGGCCAGGGGGATGTTGGTGCCAGCAGGTCTGAGGTAACAAAAGGGCCCAAACATCTGCCCCCCCCCCCGCCATGCCGCCCTCTGAAGCTAGCACAGCATCTGACTCCAGCCCGTGGCAGGGAGTTCCACAAGCCCGTCACGTGCTGCGCCGAGGAGCAAGACTCATGGGCAGCGGGGAGGACGCAGGGACCACAGGGAACATCCCTCGCCCGTGCTCCAGCGACTGGGCCCCGCTGCCCGGCTCCAAAAACCAGCCGGACTGGGACTGCCGGGGGGGGGTTTGGGAGGGGAAGGGAGCCCGGGGGAATCTCATCAGCTCCTCCCGGCAGGCGCTGTGTGTTGCCATGTTAAGCCGGTTGCTTGGTAACATCCTCTAGGGAAAAGGAGCCAGAGCAAAGCTGCTTCCCCGTCAATGCCAGACGGAGCCCCCCAGTGCCGGGCCTGACGCCCCCCTGCCCCTTCCCCGCAATGCCTGCAGGAGGGACCTGGCTCCTGGCCCCAGCTGGAGCCAGGGGTGCGCATGATCTTCTGCTCCTGGGTCCAGCTTCTAGCTGCACCACCCCAGAGAGACCCCCCCCATGCCACCCCACTTCTGCCCCCAACCCCCCTCTAACCCCATGACCCCAAAATCCCCTACCCCCAACACCACCCCCCCCCCCATAACCCTCTGCCCCCAAAACCTTCCACACCGTGGCTCACCAACTCTTCCCTTCTCTCTGTACCCCCCTGCAGGGGGTGGGGGACTGTGACCTCACTCTTCAGGCGGAGCTTCCTGAGCCCAGGGTGGGGGCTCCCCACTTCCCTGCTAGCTGGGGTGACTGGCTGGGCCTTTGCCCAGGTCTCTGGGGCCTCGGCATGACCCAGCTGCCAGCAGGCCTGAGCCAGGGCTGGGGCCGACAGGCAGGCTGAGGCTAGCAAGTCCCCTCCCTCCTACCAGCTGTGGGGTAGGTCTCAGCCCAGCATGACCCAGGGGAGCTGATCTCAGCCCCACTCCTCTGCAAGGGGCACTGCTGAGGCCTGGCAGCCTGTGCCAGCCCCTCCCCCAGGGACTCAGCTGCATTTAACCCTAACCCTTCCCCCCGCCCCCGGGGACCAGCAGAGCCCCCCCATACCCCCCGGGTCTGCACACCGCTGCAAGAAGGAGCAGGGCAACAGCACATACCAGCTGAGCCGCAGATGGGAGCCGAGAGCTGCCTGCCACGCAGATGGTGCCGGGGAGTTGGAGAAGAACTGCCAGCCGGGTGCAGCTGAGACAGCGCCCGGCTTCGTGTCCAGAGGGGAGGGTGCAGGCTGGGCCCCAAGCACCCGCAGGGACAGGGAGTGGGCACAGAGGGCACGGGCCGGTGCCAGCAGCTGCTGGGGAGGACCCAGGAGCTCTAGACCCAGGACTTTGATGGAGGCAGCTGCCCACTAGGAGCAGGGCAGAGACCCACCCTGTTCAGCTCCCACAACTATCCCAGGGAACGAGCGCACCCGATATTCCAGCCCCACTGTGCGGGCGTCTCGCGAGGGGACAGAGTCCTTGTCTACCTGAGCAGCCAAGACAGAGGGAGGGGATATGGGCACAGAGCTGGGACCCAAAGCCAGGAGCCCCGCCCCCCATACCCCTCTCTCACAGGAAACCCACCTGCCCTGACAAAGCATTGCTGGGATCGGGGCTTTTGCAAATGGATTTATTGGCTGCTGCTAACTCTCCTACCGAGCCAGGAACAGGATCTGCCCCCCAAACCGGGCATGAAACGTTCAATTCTCTCAAGCAATGAAAAGCAGCCGGCAGCGGGGAGCGCAGTGTGAAGCCTCCGTGGCACCGTTCACAACAGACTGTGCGGGGGAGGGAAAATTACAAGCATTCAAGACAGGGAAATTTTCTGTTTGAGCGAGAATTTTAACTGGTTTTCACGCCGCGGTGCTGGGAGTGAAAAGGGAATTTTTACCCTCCAATTTCAGAGAACAAGATCAGCCTGCGTAGAAAAAAATACAGCTCCTCCACGGGCTTCAAGCCAGAGCTAGGATCCCCAGTCACGGCCCAGGACCCCCCGCTCCCCCTCGCCAATGGCAGGCGCTGTACATTATTAGGTGTGTTACGATAGCACCTAGGAGCCCCAGTCACGGGCCCTGCGCCAGGCGCTGTAGAAACACAGGACAGAAAGATGGCCCTGCTGCAGAGCACTGACAATCTATCATTAATTTGCTGAACAGATGGGGAAACTGAGGCAGGGGGCACCGCACAGTCACACAGCAAGTCCATGGCAGAAACGGATCACAAACCAGGAGGCTTCACTTCTAACCCCCTCCTCATACCCCTCTCCCGAAGCTGGGAAGACAGAACCCAGGAGAGTTGAGTCCTGCTCTGACCACCAGACCCCACTCCCCACCGAGTCTAATTCCAGTTTTGCCACTGACCTTCACCCCTCTCTGCCTCAGTTTCCCCTCTTGCCCCTCATGTATTTAGGCTGTAAGCTCTCTGGGGAAGGGGCTGCCTGTGCAGCCTCACCCAAGGCCCCTGGCTGCTACCCTGACGCCCCTCACAGAGGTGCCCTGCAAGACCAGTTTCACTCGGGGAGGCGCAGCGGTCCCCAGGGGAAGCTGTTGGCTGAATCATCAAAGAGCCGCGCTCCAGCAGGTTTCCCACATCGCCCTCTGCAGTATCGAGCTCGGAGCCACTTGTGCACGCAGCAGGGCTCTGCCGCATGGGACTGGCCCCAGCCGGGAGGTCACAGCCAGTAAGCAGCTCGGCCCACTCACGCCCAGCTGCCTGCAGGGAAGGGGCAGTTTCACCCGGTTTACCGGCTGTCGGCCCCACAAGCCAAAGCAAGATCCCAGCCCCATGAGCAGCAGGGTCGAGTGGCCAGGACTCCTGGGCAAGTCACTTCCCCTCGCCACAGCTGGCTCGCAAGCGTCAGTGCCAGGAAAGCTTTGGACCACAGGTGCTAGAGAAACAAAATGCGAAGGTTTCAATGTGATCCGAGAACACGTGCTGGTGTCCCTGCTCTCCCCAGCAAGCCTTGGCCCAGCCCGACTGGTCTGTCTTGGGTCACCATCCCTTCCTTGCAGCTGGGGTGCAGGTGAGACGGGCCATAGCAAAGGGCTGTGCTAGCTAGGCCTGGCTTAGGGGAGGGGGCAGGAAATGAACGGAGAGTTTGTAGCTCTTGCTGTGGGAGGGGCACGGAGGCTAGTGGTTAGAGTGTAAGGAGTCCTGGGTTCATTCTACACCTGCAGCGAAGACCCCCTCAGCTCCTCTGAAAGGGCAAGGCCTGCCCAGAATGCTCCTGGGAGGGGCGGCCTGCCTGCTCTGCACCCTCCCGGCTCCCAGGGTGCGTGCCAAGCCCCCGTTCCAGCGACAGGGCCACCCGGCACGTTTACTGGCGCTCTGCAGCAGCACGGCTCCGGGTCTGCTCATCGCTGCCTTGGGCAGCATTTCAACAGGGGCCTTTCCGAAGGCGGGGCGAAGGACAGGGAACCCCACACCCCAGGCTGGCTGCACCCTGCACCCGTGAGGCAGTGCCAGGGTGCAGAGATCAGCACTCATTGCCAGCACCCAGCTCCTCACTTGCTTTGCAAGGACCTCCAACTGCCTCAACAGCTGGCTACCAGCAGCAGCCTTCCAACAAGCCGGGCAGTGTAAGTGGTTTGGCTACCATCGACGGTGGCATCTGCATTGGCCACAGCAGCCGCTCTGGTCTGTCGGGCACACCCCCAAGTTCCTCCCATGCAGCAGGGCCCATGGATTTTATCCGCCAAGGAAACAACCCTTTCATGAAAGCAAGTTGTAGGTAAGAACTAAAATAGCTCCTGGCGGCGCTTCAGTGACCGTGTCCAGGAGGCAGCTGAATAGCCACACAGGGGCACTGACCGGCTAGGGAACCGTTTCTCGTCAGCTGCAAATCGGAACAGAGACCTGGAAAGCAGCTGGTAAGAGCAGGCAGGAGTCAGTGAGGAACAGACCATTGTAGCGTTCCAGTTAAACATCACACAGGAGGGCAAGCAACAGAATATTGGCAACATGTACAAGTGTTAGAAATCCAGAGACTACGAGGGGTGAACTAGAGCGCGGGGCATTAAATGAGGGTATGGCTGTAACAGACATAGTGGTAACCTGGTGGAATGAGGATAATCAATGGGACGTGGTAATACCAGGGTATAAAATAAGCAGGAATGACAGAGTAGGCCATGGTCGTGGGGGAGCGGCACCATACACTAGAGAAAACATCCAGTCAAATAAGGGAAAAACCTTTAATGAATCTAACTGCACCATAGGAGCTCGATGGCTAGAGATTCCAGGCTTGAATCAAAAGAGTGGAGCAGAAGGAATATCCTACCGACCACCAGATCAGGATGGTGCCAGGGACTGTGAAATGCTCAGGGAGATTAGAGAGGCGACAAAGGCAGAAAATGCAGTAATCATCGGGGTCCTCCACGGAGCTGTAGTGGGGCCTGTGCTGGTCAACATATTCCTTAACGATTTGGGAAAGCAGGTGAACAGTGAGGTGGCAAAATCTGCAGATGATACAAAATGACTCATGGTTGCTAAGTCCAAAGCTGGCTGCGAAGAGCTACCAAAGGATCTCACTAAACTGGGGGAGAAAACGGGCAGATTCGTATGGTAGGTTCTCCATTCCCCTGATCATTTGAGTAGCCCTTCCTTGCAGTTTGAATTCCCTCGTTCTTAACCACGGATGTTGGAAAAAGTAACCCCAACTACATATACAAAACAATGGGGTCTAAATTAGTAGTTACCGCTCAAGAGAGATCTTGGGAGTTGCCATGGACCGTTCCCCGAAAACATCTGCTCAGCGTGCAGTGGCAGTCAAAAAAGTGAACTGAATGTTAGGAACCATTAGAAAAGGGATCGATAAGACCGAAAACTTCAGAATGCCACTATATATATCCATGGTACGCCCACATCCTGAACACTGCAGGCAGTTCTGGTTGTCCCATCTCAAAAAAGAGATATTAGAATCGGAAAAGGTGCAGAGAAGGGCAACAAAAATGATCAGGGGTCTGGAACAGCATCCATAGGAGGAGAGATTAAAGACGACATCTGAAGACAGGATGCTGGGGTAGAGAGACTCTTGGTCTGACCCAGCGTGGCCGTTAAGTTCTCTTTGAAAGGGCTACAAAATTCTCTGCTTGCCCCTGCTGCCCTCTGTTGGCCAGCTGCTAGCACACAAAGAAGGGTTCTCAACTCATGCTTAACACAGGCCATTGCCCTCGAGGCTCGACGGAGGTTGAGTGTCTTGCTCAAGGGGCGAGTTAGGGACACCTGCCCTGCCCCAGCCCGCCCCGGCCTGCAGATTGTTCCACCAGAGCTCCAGCAATCGCCGCCGTGGAAAAGGAGAGCCCACGCCATGTGACCCAGTTGCTCCCCACAGAACAGCGTTTGGGAACCTCTGCACCAGACCCAATAATATATTCCACAAAGAGGTTTAAAAGCTGCCCACCCCATCTGCCTCTCTCAGCTCTGCCCACCTCCAGCATCTCACCCACTCCTCCTACGCTGAGCCCAAAGGGAACCTCAGTGCCTCTCACGTGGGCCCAACCGAACAGCCCAGGGCAAGCTGCCTCCGTGGTACGGATTCTTTCATAACCTATCCCAGGCACCAGCGGAAGCCCGGCCCCACCGGCGTGCCAGACACAGACAGCCCTGCAGTGCTCTGCGGAAGCACGGCGCTGGATGCAGGGTCGTTACACTCCTGCTGAGCGCTGTGCAAGCTGCGTGCTCAGCGCCACCCAGGCAGCCGCAGTTCCGGCACACTCTGAAGAGTCTTGTTTTGTAGCCCCCTGGATGTAACACACAAACCACAGCGGGAAGCTACACTTTGTTCTGCTGATCGTTCAAGCAGGGAGCTGAGGGGACGAGGGCTCAACTTCGGGAGGGAGAGGGCAGTGACTGCATGATTAAAAATGGCACTTAGTCAGCACGGAGAGGAGCATGTGGGGAGCTTCACCAAGTGGTAAGAAAGGGATTTGATTTTCCAACAGTGCTAGAAGCTTGGGGAGGCGGAAATCAGGGTGGTTCTAATACCCTTGTTTTCCAAGCATTTCTGAAGTTGTATGGCAGAGGGGACATCCGCCCTTCCAGAGGATAGCTCAATACCAGGTCTCGTGGCAAGCTATTGCTGAGACCACCTTGCAGCACGAAAGAGAGACCCAGAGCATCAGTTACTTTCTAAGATGTATTGTCATCTCCACCAAGTCATTACAATGTTGGTTACAAGTGCGCACTCCAAAAGAACAGGAACAAAAACAAAACAAAAAAGCCATCACAGTGTTGTTAGGACTAGAACATCAGTCCCGCGACCGATATGTTAAATGATACATTTCAGCCGTAAGGCAGAGAAACAGTTTACATTTAACATGTAAAGGATTTGTTTTAAAATGCCATTTGAGTTAATTTCAACTAAGTACAAAAGGTTGTTAAATTACAAACACCAACAAAAAAGTACTTCCATTCGAAAGCCACATCTGCGTGAAACGCTCTCAACCCGAAACAGGCAGGTGGGGGCTCTTCCTCCCTCTCCCCGTGGCTGGGAATTCACAGGCCAAGACACCGCTTGCTTTATAGTAACTCGCTGAAGGACTCAGATGCGCGCTGCCCCAACGTGTCCAGGGCTGAATTAGCAACCTTTGTGCCAAGTTCCCCTAACGCAATTTGCAAACAGCTGAGAGGCCAAAGCCAAGTTTGAGTGTAGCTGGGAGCGGTGCAGCGGTCCCTGCAGGATCTATGCTGCAGAGATGCGACCGCAGATCGCTGCAGCATGGGCAAGCCAGGCTGCTCCATCAACCACAGTGCTGCAGGGCCAGGCTTCGGACTCCTAAAACAGGGATCAAGGCTATTTCAGAGCTAATGGGAGAGGAACCTATTTATGGTATGTGCACAGCAAGTGTTCCTCCTTGGGGATCAGACCGAGCAGCCCCTGTCCTTGGAAGTGGATCTGTTAAGGCTGGTTGCATCACCTTCCATTTACACAGAAGCAACACCCAAGTGCTGGGTACAAACTGTACACAGGCTTATCCTGCCGAGCCGGTTTGCCCAAGAACAAGGCTGAAGGAAAAGCAGCCTGCAAGCAAGAGGACAGCTCTTCAGAAAGCCAAGGGCATGCCTGGAAAGCTGCATGCTCCTCTTTGGGTCCCATTTAGTGGAGAGTCCCAAGGCAGCAGGAACTCTGCCTTTGCTGGATGCAGCATGCACTGGTGGGGCAGCCGAGACTGGACTTTGCCCCCCCTCGGCGCATGCTGCTTCCAGTCTGTTTCAGGTTGAGAGTTTGCACACACTTGGACAACAAAAACTTCCCACAACACAGTTACCAGCAGGGCTCACTCCAGAAAGAAAGAGGAGGAGCTTCTAAATTAAGTGGTGACAACGGCCAGCGTGTTCCTGTCAGACTGCTAACACTCAGCGGCCCTTTCCCAGACATCTAAGCTTAAACAATGTCAGAAATAAACTTGCTAATTTCAGAGTTGAAGAAACAAAGTAACATCAGATATTTCCTTGGGGAGGTGGTTACATTCCTGGCTATCTGACCAACAGAGATTCCTATAGCCAGCTTAACAGAAAGGGCCAGTTCATTTTTAAAACAAAAAACCAGGACAGAACCAAGCCAGCTTCATTCAATATGCTACGATGGGAAAAGGTCAAACATTTAATAACGGGGGAAGGGGAATCACAAGAACTTGTAACTAAGGAGCGACCCTTGTGTTCAGTATTTCAACGCCCTCCATGACCCAGTGAATGGGGGCAGCGGGGAGAGAGGCGGTTTGCAGGAGAGCCCCACTAAACACCTAAGAGGGAAGAGTGCCCGGCCCTGGGCACAATACTGATGCGGCAGGGCGCTGCAGGTGGGGGCCCGCTGGCCTCACCTAAGCACGGCGAAGGGGACGTCTCTTGAGTCAGAGCTTCCTGCTTGCTGGCGGTGCCGATTCCGGGGCTGGAACTTCTGAGGTGGGTGTCCCTACGTATTGCTCCTTTCCTTCGATTTTTCACTTGTGCTGTCCTAGAGGGGAGGATGCAAGCCACAAGGTTAGCACGCTCTCCACACCATTCACAAGCTCTCAGCACAGGGTCACTTCTATCACCTAGGTGGGCCAAATGTTCCCCACACCAGGGCACTAGAAAGCAGCCATCATCCTCCCACCGCCCTTTGTCTCGGCTGCGCCATCAGATTCAACCTCCAGGATCTCGCTTCAAGGCAAACTCTGTCTGCACAGTGGCTAAGTTAAATAGGCCAGTGAGGAGTTGGGACCCGAGATTTCCTTACTGTTACTGGTTAAAGCCAGGCATCTCGGAAGCACCTGTTATCAGAGGATCTCAAAGCACTGAACAAAGGTGCACATTCTTCCCATTTTATGGATGGGAGAAACTAAGGCCCAAGGTCACATAGTGAGTTGTGGCAGAGCCAGGAATCGATCCCAGGCCTCTGCCTCTTCTCCTGACGCAGGGAAAGAGACCCTGTGGTTCTGCACATGCTGTGACTGAGGCTCACTAAACTCTTACGGTGCACTGGATGACATTTATAAGGACACCAAAACACACACAAGTGCGTAGCGCTGGAGAGGGTAAATGGTACTCAGCAGAGAACTGATTCTCATCGTCTCTGTACAGACTTTAAACCTGACCCTTAAGCCTCTACACGGTCAAGGGGTCAGCATTTATTTTTCTCAAGAAATCAAAATTTCCTAAGTGAGAACTGGATTTTAAGTATCTTTTTCGCTAAACAAAAAGGAAACCAAGAGTCAACTTGGGACTTACTTTGTACGTGGGTTTAGATTTAAAGTATTTAGAAACTCAAATTAACTGGAGCCCTGCTTACAACCTGCAACGAGAAGCTGGAGTTTGGGACACGTCAAAAGGTTAGACAGTTGAAGATTTTCTTGAAAACAACACATTTCTTGAGGGAGGAGAGGGAGGGGGGGAGAGAGAGACATTGCAGGCCACTGGGAAAACGGCTCCCACAGGGTCTCCCACAGCAGCACACGGCACAGGGGTCAGTACCTCGGGAGGCGGCGGCTTGATAGTCACGGGCTGGGATGTTCTTCGTGGAGGAGAAGGTTTCGGCTGTACTTGCTGCTGGACAGTGTTGTAGTAAGTGACCCCTCCATACACCTGGGCCTGGGCCTGCATCCCCCAAAGAACGGAAAGGGTCAGTTCTTCCTGACACGGGACAGGACGCGGGGTGCAGCTGCCCAGGCGTCCGCAGGCTTCGGCCTGGCTTTCTTTAGAGGGTAAAACAGCTTTAAAAACCGCACTCTCTAAAGCCAGAAGGGAGCAGAGCTGCCCTGGGAGCGCAGCCGGTTAGGGTTCACGGTGCGCTGCGGAATGCAGTTGTCAAGCTTTGTCTGCAAACACCTGAAAAAGGAGTGAGCTAGAGGAGCACACTCCACTCCAGACAGCTTGCCCAGGCAGTCCGGGATCACTGGCAGAGGCCTTGCTGCCAGGGTTAGTTGTCTGACTGGGTCAGTCTACAGCTAAGCTGGTTGGATTCCTAGATGGTAAGGTCAGATGGGGTCATTATGCCCTGCATGGTTTTTCCATAGGTCATATAATGTTTCCACTTTAAAACAACAACTGGTCTGTGCTCAAGGTAGCTGATAATTCCCCATCATACCCAGACCATGTCCAGGAGCCCTGGGGTCCTGTGCTTACTCCAGATCAAACTTTCTCTCTTCAGCTAGGCCAGCAGAGAAGGGAAAGGTCAACACTCTTTACGCAGGTTAAGAAACTGCACCTCTTTTGTCTTGCCACTGAGTGTCACCCGTGTGCCATGTGCAAGGCAGCCTCAGCGATAGGAGGTTCTGACCTGCCACAACTCCCATCATTAGCAGGATGCCCTGGAAAAGCTCACACGCCCCCAGAAAGTCAAGACCTCGAGACAAACACTATATGGCTACAGGACTTGAGCCAGTGGACGTACAGGCCTGGCAGTTAAGAGAAAGCCCCCATCCGGCTTCCAGCAATTCACACAAGAACCTTTCCCAAACCTTTGGAACTGTGATGTCACAGAGGTTTTTCCTGGCCCAAAAGTGGCCTTTGGGCTACCACATTGCTGAGATCACAAACACCAGACCGTGTCCAGCCTGCTGTCTTCGTTTAACAAGCAAAAGGAAGTAGGCTCTAACAGAGAATCCTGTAATTCTCTGTGCCTGGCTTAGCTTGGACCATGAACAGACCCATCAAGTTAATGTACTTCTAGGCAGCTTCAATTTCCTGGTTCTCTTGCCCTGGTAGAGAATTTAAATTCTTGGCCCAAATGATACAACCACCACATGCCATCAGGGAGTTTACGACTAAAACTCAAATTGCGGTCCCAGTGTGGGTGAACCAGGCAGGTCAGATCAGGCTCCTTCTCTTCCCCAAATTGAGTAGGAAGCAAGATGTTTTCCTCATTCATGCTCTTTACTAAGATTTAGTCTTAAAAGTCTGCTTTAATAACCTAGTGTGTTGCCTCCTCTAGGGAGCAACCCCACATGGCAGGGAGACCAGCTGCTACCCCAGGCTGTCTCAAAGGCCTTACAACATATGGACCCAACCAGGATAGGATTCCATAGCTCCATGCTTAAAAAACTGCTGCTCAAGACAACCGAAGCGTGCTGTAGCCAGCTCACCTGTGTGCTGGGATACAGATGGGGAGGTGGTGGAGGTGGGAGTGCTCCTGGAGGATAGGGGTAACTGGGATTCCCAAAATTCATGACTCCGGGAGGGGAGAAATAGGTGGGTGCGAGCAGCTGCTGTGGGGGCGGTTGCCCAGGAGGCATGGAGACTGGTGGAGGATATAAGCCAGGGTTAGCCAAAGGTGCTGGTGTCTGGTGTGGATGTAAACCTAGGAAGTGAAACAAAATAAATCCATATGGAATGTCACCTCTGAAACCAACGCATCCTCGGAGAAGGCTGGGATTGTTTGGTTGCCAAAGTGACTTAGCATCTCTGGGTTAGCCTTGCTCTGACCTTCGCTATCTTAATAAGGAGGGCGCTTATGGAGCGAGAGCACTTTGTGAAAGACTGCTTGGCTCGCGACCATGACAGACTAACTCCTGCACTGTTCAAAGACAGGAAAGTTCACACACAAATAGCAGAACGCTGACAGCGGCCTCCAGTTTCCCAAGAAAGTGGTGAGTCTCCTAACATATGGATCATATTAAAACGGACTGGACAGTGTACCAGTAAGTTACTTACTATGGGGGAAACAATCCCGCATTAGCCTTTGGGCACGTCGAAGAGACCTGCTGTCTCCCTGATTTCTGGGATCCTTCACATCTAATTGCTGCTGGGTCAGAGAAGCAGCGAAGCATTTCCCATCCAGGAGGAGGAGGGGGATGGGCTGCTTCAAGCTTTCCGTTAAAACGGGGATGAGACTTAGCCAACTATTCTGCACAAAACCAGCAGTGTTCTACCCAGAAGTTTCCAAGACACCCTCAAGAGGTCTTGGACCTGCACTGCCCATAAGCAAAGGAGATGCAGCAGTTAACAAAACATATTTACATGGACATATATGACATTTAACAAAGATCACATCACTTATTCATGGCAGCACCATGGGAGAGAGCATGGGGGAGGGATAGCTCAGTGGTTTGAGCATTGGCCTGCTAAACCCATGGTTGTGAGTTCAATCCATGAGGGGGCCATTTAGGGATTGGGGCAAAAATTAGGGATTGGTCCTGCTTTGAGCAGGGGGTCGGACTAGATGACTTCAAGGTCCCTTCCAACCCTGATACTCTATGATCTAATGCTTAAGAAATGGATACACACCTTTGTCAACCTTCATCTTAATATTCAGAGATGCTACCGTAAATGGCTATGAAATTGAAGGGCCTTCGATTTTAGACTTAAACAGATCAGCAACGTTCACATTGCGCTTTCCATTTTCAAAATGCAATGCAGATGCCCACTGGTTTAGCCATGAGCTGGTAGGTGAATATGCCTCATTTTACAGATGGGGAAACAGAAGTTAAATGCCTGGGCCCAGGCCAGAGGGAGTCTACATCAGAGCTGGATTACAACTCAGGAGTTCTTGATTCCCAGGCCAGTGCTCAGACAGGACCTTCCTCAAATGCAAGGTTAGCAAGTTTGCTGGTGAGGGCAGGGAGGTGAGAGACGGTGGCTCACCTGGATGTGGGAGGTGCATTTCTGGCTGTACAATCATACCCTGGGGTGGCAACGGGGCAGGATTCTCGCTGTGTGTGTAGATTGGTCCCTGGAATTGTACTGCAAGAGAAAACGGTTTGCGAGGAAACAAAAGTTATTTAGCTTATTCTGCTGTAATGAGAGTCATGTTGATTACAGAAGCCAAAGAGAGCCACAGCATTTGAGAGCTGTTGTATTAGAAACACTGCCAACTGCATATGCCATCCAGCAATGGGATCACATGCCCAATAGGATCCCAACAGAGGGAGAGCTCCCAGCTATCTCCTATCTGTAATGGAACACACACCACTTACGTAGCTTCCTCCTTTAATGTTTTGAACTTCTAGACTGATTTTCAACATCTCATTTACTCCCCAATCTCTCCCTCATAAAATGCCAATGAAATGATTTCTACCATGTTTCAATTTCCACTTCTCATGATCTAGAACAATGGCTGAGTTTCCAAGGCTGCAGACGACCACACAATGATGAAGGTAATGTCGGTAGGTGCTTTACAAACTAGGGCAGAGATTAAATCCAGAAAACTCTTGTCATGGACTTTAAGAAAGATTTCAGGAAATCATTTCATATTAAGCTTTGAAATTGTAACCATCTCTATATTGGATCTATAACTAGTTGACCATGTCCCATTCAAGAGGAAGGATCTCTTCAAGTACTCATGAAAAGCTCCCAATAATTAACTTGGTTTTATGTCTGTACGAAAACACCACATATCCCTTCCCACTGATGGAGCAGCTTCTTAAGTAGCCGGGAACCCCACCCATCCCCCCCACTGAAAGCTCATTTCTGAGTGTGCTAAAGAACTGAGTGAAGAGGAACTGGAGCTGCAGAGGTCACTCACGTGGATCATAATAGTGCCCTTCCATGATGCTGATGTGCATGGGGGGAGCAGGCTCTGGAACTGGTGGCCGCTGACGCTGGGATGAGTAACGTTTTGCACGGCCCCCCTGTACTCCCTGAAAGAGTTCAAAGGCTTCTGTGAGCCACAGAGAGTTACAAAGAGGAATTTGTCACTGCTCTATCCAGCATTACCCACCCAACCTACCTGGAAATCTACATTCAGCTTAAAAAAACAAAATGGTAAACGTGTCTACACAAGGAAAGGAGAAATGCTGGTGTGCCACAGCCAGGTTCAAACCATTAAAGCACAGAACCAAATCAACACTTTGACTTAAAATTACTAAAAAGAAAAGTTACACTCCATACAAGATTCCCAGCTTTACCATTTCCTCCATCCTGTTAAACGGAGGTGGTGGTCCAGCTCCCATGTGCATATGATTAGGAATACCTAGGAAAAGAGACACACTGGTTACTAAGTCTTACACTCGTCTTCAATAGTAAGTGATCTTATGCATCAGAGGCGTTGCTAGAAGTCATCTGCCCACTTATATGAAATGCAGTACAGAAAATGTCACTGTTTGAGGAGTTACTGCAGTAAGAACAACAACATATGCCTTGCAAACTTCAGTGAAAATGTATATATCATAAGGAGCTTTGATGATGATAAAGTCCTTAAAACTACAGCAGGTATTAGAGAAGTTAAGGTTTTATACATTTCAGTACTGAGTACAAAGGGACTCTACAATTATTTTACCATTGCGCGATTGGCTCTGTGGCTTTACAAAGTATATATGAAGAGGAGAATCCTGAAATGGAATATCCTGGATAAATTATACAAGAAACACAGACCAAGTCTGCTAGCTTCTTCCTAAACACATCTTGGCTTCAATTCCTACTCTCAGATCAAAGCTCTCACCCTACTGGGAGAGTCTGGGGCCAGGATTGTGCCTAGATCATAAACAAGCATCTTTGTGGAGCCCTATAGCTCCAGTTGAAACTCACTAAGCAAGACAGCCCTTATCATGGGTTTCTAATCATCCGTTTTCAAATTCAAGCAGCAGCAGGTCACACGCCACAACAGGAGTTGTGGGGACAGCTGGACAAATTTAGGAGTGTGATGGGATGACAGGGTTGCTTGTGATGGTGGGGGTCAGGGCTCAGCAGCCATGGGGCTCACTTCCTCTTTACATCTCATGTTCCCAAAAGCTCATGCTTCAGGGGTCCAGCCGGCCACACACAGGGGTCAAGGAAGGGAATGTATTTGGAGTTTGTTCTGGAGATGGGCACTGGCCGGGGTGGGCCAGGGCTCAGAGGTGGCACCGAACATTCTCTCTCAGGCACTTGGTTGGCTGGTTCTTGCTCCCATGCTCTAACTGATCGCCATGTGTGGCGTTGGGAAGGAATTTCCCCCAGGTCAGATGGGCAGTGACAGGGGGATTTTCACCTTCCTCTGCAGCGTGCAGGTCACTTGCCAGGATTATCTGGGGGTGTCTCATTTCCCAGCCACTGCAGGGGCCTCAGTCCCCCTATTCTCTGTCTATGGCACATAATAATCTAGTCTCCTGAGGGCTGGGATACTTTGATCTCATTCTCGCTGGCTGGGGTTAGCCTGCGGCTGCGGTGGTATGGGTGGCCTGTGACAGGAGGTCAGACTAGAAGACTGGGAGGTCCCTTCTGGCCTTGAACTCTGACTACATGTAAAATCTCAATCTCCGTGTCATAGGTTTAACCCCCTCCACCCCCAACCCAAGTGCCCTCATGTGGCAGGCCACACCACAAGTGCGTCTGCCTCAGTTTCCCCTGTCAAGTAACCCAAGGACTCCAACTTCAGCCTCTCTTGCTTCAATAATGCCCTTCCTTGGAGCCGTTTTATTATGAAAACCAGAGTGTAAATTGTCCAAATCCCAAGTTCCAATAATCCATTTATCACCCCCACTGCAGGCAGTCCTTAAAAATCACATCCTCTTGGCCATTCCACAACACATTCCAGTATCCTCCACCACCCCCGGACTCCATGTCAGTCCTCCTCTGTCCCTCTGCCAGGACAGCCACCCCAGCTGGAGTACAAACCTGCTCCTCCCAGCAGGAACCCCCACTGCCTCTCTGCTGGAGATCAGCCTCGCCAAGGGAGCATCCCTCACGCCCCTGGCCCCTCTGCTGTCAGCCCGCAGCTTCAGCTCTCTGGCTTAGACATTCATAGGCAACTCTCTCTGCTGCTCTTCCTGCCTTCAGCCCTGCCTGGCTCTGGCCCCTACTATTACCTCCAGTCCCCCAGGCTCTGCCCACTCTCACCGGCTGCTTTTCTTGACTGAACCAGTGTGCCCCGAATTACTTGGGGGCTCCCTCTCAGATTCTCCCAGATCCTTCATAGCCCCTTATGCTGTCCTGAAATCTTAACTGGCCAAACTGGGAGCAACTAGTCTGGCATAGGGCAGCTGGATCTGCTTCATTTTCTGGGGCCGGTCACCCTGTGACAGTCAGAAACTGATCAGAGCTACTTCCAACACAGTGCGCATGAGCAAGGCAATCATCAGGCATGCACAGGTACCGGTTACATTGTTAATATATGTTTGTGCGTGGAATGCCTCCCAAAACCTGTTCACCAACCCAAATTCCTCCTAAAAAGTAACTCCTGCCATCGCCTCCAGGAGATGGGAGGCGGCAGGAAAGGCTTGCTACAAGGGGATGCTCAGGAAAGTTAATCCGAATTCAAGGTGTGAATGAAAGTGGAGTAGTTAAACCACATTAAACCCTGGTGTGGACGCTCTTTATTCAGAACTAAAGTGGCCTTAAAAAGAAAGGAATTATCCAGATACATACAAGTCTCATTGATCATGTGGTAGGAGTAATACCAGTTGTACTGGTACAATTATTCTGCGATAAAACCTCATATGGACACTGGACACTTATTCCAGTGCAAATGGATTTTTTTGGTTTAGCTTAAAGCCCTTCCCCCAAAAAAGGCCACCCTTCATCAGCATAAGAGTGTCCACAGAATGACTTATGCAGGTTTGACTGTATCCAATTTAAAGTCCCACCTTAGCTTACATTGGTCTAACTTTCCTGGGTAGCCAAGCCATGAGTGCCCTTGCTTCAATCCTGCCAGATTCCACTCCAGGCAGCAGGAGAAACTGTCTAGCACCCCAGCTCAGTGCACAAGAACGGAGGATTTCCCATTCCCAATCAGACCACTGGTCCATTTAGTCTGCGGTACCAGGCTACACGTAGCTAATTACGGAACGTTGTACACAAAAGGAGGAAAATTCCTTCTGCTTGTCCCAGACGCACCGCCCTTCGGTTTCATCCAGTATCCCCTTGTTCTCACAACATGAGACATGGCAAGAGAGGGAATGATCAGTTCTTATCATACTCTCCCCAGCCCCAAATTACTCCACTTATTTCCTATGAACTCCAGGCTAAATAACCCCTCTTTTTGGAGGGTTGGGTTGGGAATCTCTTGCCATTACATGAGCCTTCGCCAGCTCTCTCTAAACACTTTTTGGGACCATATCAATCTCTACTCCTGTCTGCGGGGAGGCAGCTAATACTGGAACATAGTACTCCCAGGGAGAGGGTCATCATTGTTCAACATTCCACACGCTGTTTGCTTAATCCACTCAACCATCCCATTGACAACAGCTGCTTTTACTGGGCAGATATCCTAAAGGACCCATACGTCTTTCCCTAGTTCCTCTCAAAAGATGCTCCACATTTAGAGCCCTTCAGCTCCCACAGGAAGTTTACATGTGTTTACGTGCATTAATCCTCCCCGCATCATGCTGTCCAGTCTGTCCTTCAGTCTATGTGCAGTTTCACAATCCTTCTGTTATTAAACTGAGCAACTTAGTACCAGCAGCAAACCAACTGATGTCTGCAGACAGGCACCAGTGACATGCAGCTTTTGAGATTGAGGAGAGCCAGCAACCCGCCTAACAGCAAGGAGTGTTGGGGAATGCTTGTCAAATACAACAATGTAAATTCTTATTCCTCTGCAAAGGGCCTTGGGACCCATAACCATGGAAAGCAGAGAGGATCCGATTTAAAGCGTTCTACTCCAACCAAGAGTAAATCACATGGAACTCAACGTACCTACCCCTGAGATCAAAGCCTGCAATTCCAGCAAGCTAGGTGCTCTGGCACTTATGCGTAGACAATTAAGCTATTCCTCAAGCTCCGATTAACTGTCAGACCATTATAGCCACAGCAGTTGTGTTGCATTCAGTGGGGAAAGCCAATGAAAACCCAATGGCCCATGGCACTTACCCCGAAGTTCCCGAGGCGGTATGAACGGAGGCTGTCCTTGGGTCCAGGACTGCTCGGTTAGATTCAACTGAGTCATGTCTTGCTCGAGTCCATCCATGCTGGATTCTGCTGGTGTCTCCCAACTACCGGCCTTCGCAGGCGGAGGGGGCGTCACGACCTGCACTGGTTTCGGAGGCACAGGTGTCAATCCTTCTGGAGGCGGAACTTCATCTGCCAGCTTTCCTGCATCGCCAGCTTTATTCCTGGTCCTCCTGGCCCGGGAGTAGGATTTCTTTTCGATGGGTCTATCTGGTGGCGGCTGTACAGAGTCTGTACTTGGGGTCTGGCTTTCCAAAATGATCTCTTCCTTCTTGGCAGGACTGCTGTGAACATGCGCACTCTCTGCTTCAGGAGAGGGGTCTCTCTCCGGGGCTTGTTCAACACGCCTCGCCCGGTAACTGCTCTCATGTTTAGCCTGCTCACCTGTCCGAGAGAGGTGCTGGCTGTTTGCTTCCACAGCTCGGTAGCTTGAACGGTTCTCTTTGTAGCCACCCACCCTTGGAATGTTTCTGGCTAGGGGCATCCTACCCATGCCTGCGGAGTGCCGGCTGATGAAGGTTCGTGTCGGCAGCGGAGTACTATCAGAGTCCTGGTGTCTTGGCGGCTTGTTTTGCCTCTCGTTGGCCCAGTTTGGCTCTCGCTGCGGAGGGCTCCCAAACCTTAAGGGGTGGGGGAGGAAACGCAAAGGATCAGAAACAAACCCCTGAGTTGCACCACTGGGAGGTATTTATGAGCACCAGGGCTGCAATTACCCCTTAAGATCCTTTCCCAAAGACAATACACCAAGGCAACCTATTCTACCTGCCCATCCTCTAGCTGGCTTCCCCCAGAGCCTGAAGCTTCCGCTCCTTAGTAATACCAGAATCCCCACAATTCCAAGGCATTCCTCTCCCTGAGGAGCAGCACCCAGACGCCCAGATAGGCCAGGAACCTGAGTCTCAATCTGACGCGGATACAGCAGAACATCATGCACCCATTACTTCTTTGCCCAATCCCCGCCTTCAAGTCCTTCCCAGTTTGATGCTTAACATCTTGGTGGCTGCAAGAAGGCTGATCTTTCTCCCCAGTACATGAGGGGCCTTCTGATTGGACTCCCTAAGGCCTTGGCAACTCACCGTGGTTTGCGCATCCTCCTCGGCTTGATGTCATCGGGATTGTGAGCCGACCTGATGTCATAGCCGTAGAGCGCAATCAGCTCCTGCCTGCTTTTGGGGGCTTGCTCATCTTCCCGGAATTTGTCATGTTCCCAGCGGCCCTCGTCTTTCCATAGCTTTCGCTGGCGACCCTTCGGCCTGGAGCAGGGATATGGAGAGACCCAACAGGTCTTTGCAAAGCCAAGGATATGTGGGTGGAATGGGCATGGACGTTCCAGACAGTACAGAATGCAAACAACGGATGCTTATTTCTCGGAAGGGGTGTGCATGGGAGACTGTGGAACACCTCCCCTTCTCCAACTCCATTCGCAGACTTTCAGGACTCAGAGAGTCACTGCCCTGCCAGCTTGGGGAGGTAGACAGGATTTCCTTGGGAACCCACCACTAGCACTCCTTTACATCAGCAAAAGGGTCACAGTTCAGCAGCAGGAGGCTTAGTGCGGGCTTTGGTAGCATTACCAGTCCCTGCTGCCTTAGGAGCATGTGGAACCAAAGCCAGGCCTGGCAGAACACCACCACTGGACAACTGGGCCACCACATGGCCACTTCTCACAAGTCTTCGAAAATCTCCCAGTCTGCAAAGTATTTAACACGGAAGCCAAGAGCAGTGATGTTTTAGGTGCTGGCTCAGGACTCAACTTCTCTTTAGCCAGGGAAGTTTCATGAGTTTTACCTACCTGACTTCCTCCTCCTGGGCCTGTCCTCGGAGATCATGTTCAAAGAAGAGCCCTTTGCGGGGTATGTAAGCAGGGTTCTTCCGATCCTCATCATCATCCAAGTGCTTGGGGACCTTTTTCCCAACTTTATTCTCAGCTGGTTCAGTGCTCTCCTATCAAAATCAGAGAACTCATTACACTGCAGCAGCCCTTCTACGAACAGCCAGCCTCAACCCCAGGGATCCCACAGCACACATTAGATATCTACCTGCCCATCCCCGCTTTGTCTCTCGCCAGTCACAGCACCTTTCGGGTCAGGTTTCTCTTCCCCTTTCTCTGCTTTTCCTGTGGATTCACTGGCATTGTTACTCTCCTGCTTCAGCTCCACCTTTGAGCTTTCCTCCTCACTGTACTCCCCTTCCTCAGCCTGAAAACAAACATCCAGTTGCTGAGACAAGATGATATGATGTTAGCAGCAGATTCCCCAGTGAGTTATAGACTATGTGCCTAGATCTCCACAGCTCCAGCCAGCCCCCTATCCAATACCTCCTTCCGGTGCTAAAGAGGGCCAACCGTTTAACACAGAGGAAGGGAAGACCAGACTGATTCCTTTCTCCACAAATACCACAGAGCAATCCTAGGCCACCAACAGTCTAGAAGAATTCAGAGTAAATGTTGAAGAAAAATCACAGCGCAACCAGAGCCTCTGATCTCTACACCCCAGAGCCATTTGTACAGCACCATGAGAGACACTACGAAGGGGGGGCAGCTCATGCCATCAGGCTCTGCTGCTCACATGGACCAGCTCTCCTTTCCCCCACTGAAGTACTGGACCCAGCCACTGCTGGGTTTCTGAACTCCCTGGAACTGCATGGTTGGCTGACTCCAAGCACTCTGCTAGCAAGTCTGACCTCGTTTCACCCTCCGGGAGACTGCAAGCCTTGCTCTGACTGGAATCCACACTAAAAATAGCATTTGCACAATTAACACGACGACTGCTCTAGTTTCCCTTTAAATGCTGCGTTTTCACATGTGAATTGCTGCTCCTTTTATTTACGTTCGGAAACACAGATTTTGCATTATATTTAGGTACAGCAGGAGAAGAGAGCTGTACTTAACTCACATAGCAGGGCCAGTACATTACAGTCATGGGGTGTAGGGGGGGTTAGTTCAGTTGCTCTGGAGCTATGGTTATTGGGTCCCTAGAGCCCCAATATCTGTATTTTCCAGAGATCTAGCTGCAGTTTGAACACAGGCCTCTGCAGAGAAAATATTATCCTGAGCGAGTCGGAAAGGGCACACTACGGAGAGAGGGGAAGAACTCATGATTTCAGAGCCCACTTCCCCCCACACATTCTTATCTGGCTTTGGAGCCTGCAGCAGCCCCCGAGCATTCACTGCAGGGAATGATACACTGAAGCAATGGCATGCCCAGCTGTATACTTTTAAGCAAGCTTCCTCCCCGCCCCTTTCTCTGCCCCCCCACTGATCGTTTTGAGAGCTCTTTTTCCCCCAGAAAGTTTCACTGAGCTATGCAGCACCCCATACACCTCAGGGGAGAAGTGTTTTGACCCTAGAACAGCTGGCAGGTGGTCATGGCCACTAGCAAACTTCCCAAAACATCCTTCAACCTCCTAGTCCTACTGTCATACACAAAGCGTCCATGGGGCACTAGGCCAGTTTGCTGTCATGGCTGCCTTACTGAACAAAACGGCTGTCCTCAGTGACACAAACAGAGGGAATTACTGACAAGAAGTGTTCTCTTTTGTGAGAAGTGAATGGTCAGGCCACATTACTGGACACAGCTCAGCCTCTGTATTACTCTTTCAGCCAAAGAATAAGCTTTTCAAGTTCAATATTTATGTCTGAGTTACAGCTAATCAAGATATAGCAAGAGCTCTAATCCCCCTTTCCTTTACCTCCTGCTGCCGTTTTAAAGTCTGTCCCCTGATCTGTACCATTTGCTTTCACAGAGGAGCCAGGCCTTAGTTTTAAGTCTACTAGTACTGTTTGTTGGCAGGGCAGCTCTTGGACCAGAGACCCAGTCAGTTTAAGGCAGGCTAGACAAAACGCTAGATTCACAGATTCCAGGGCCAGAAGGGACCATTGAGACCTGAACACTTGATCAGCAAAGGTCAGAGACCCACCCCCAAATAATTCCTAGAGCAGAGCATTTAGAAAAACACCCCACCTGGATTTAAAAATGGCCAGTGCTGACCACCACTGCCCTCGGTATCCTCTACTAAGATAATATATTACAGTACTGCACTGGCCAGAGGGACAGACTTGATATCACTCAGTGGGATTTTCCATTTCTAACTTTGACAATTTATGCAACGCAGCCAGCCTCAAGTACCACACAGGCTGGATGCAAAGCCTTGCCTGTCATCCCATTTCTTGAGACAAAGGGAAACTCTCCAGCCAGGGTCAGTAGGACCCAGCAAGGCATATGAGCTGGTTTCTGTGCTAAGATGATGCATGAAAAAGAAGCTCTGAAGACTATTCTAGGTGTCAATATAAAGAATACACTCACCTCGGAGTCTTCTGCACTTTCATAATCCGAAAGAACAGCTAGAGGAGAGAAAAGAGAAGTGTGGCATAAATGCCGCAGTAACGGTGTTTTCTCCAAACATGAATTAGTTTTGAATTGTAACACTTAGCGCATAACTCATCAACAGTCCAGTGTACAGACACACAAAGCATTCAAGCCACAGACATGCTAAGCATTAATATTAAACTGGCCCTCAATCTCCCAGCTGAACAGCATAACCAATGCTGGACCAATGCTCCATCTAGTGCAGCGCTACATGCTTCAGAGGAAACAGAACAGGCACTCAGACTGTACCAGGGGAAGCAGACAGACAACTGGCCTTTCAAAGTGGCCTCAGAATAGGCATCTCACTTCTCCCTCCCAGCAGGACAGACCAAAGATACTTATTACTCACCATCTCCTTCGATGCCATCTTCACTTTCCTATTGAGAGAGAGACAGACACACACAGACATATTACTAAAAAGAAAAGGAGTACTTGTGGCACCTTAGAGACTAACAAATTTATCTGAGTATAAGCTTTCGTGAGCTACAGCTCACTTCATTGGATGCATTCAGTGGAAAATACAGTGAGGAGATTTATATACACACAACATGAAAAAATGGCTGTTATACACACTGTAAGGAGAGTGATCACTTAAGGTGAGCTATTACCAGCAGGAGAGTGGGGGGGCGGGGGGCGAAGAGACCTTCTGTAGTGATAGTCAAGGTGGGCCATTTCTAGCAGTTGACAAGAATGCCTGAGGAACAGTGGGGATGCGGGGGGAATAAACAAGGGGAAATAGTTTTACTTTGTGTAATGACCCATCCGCTCCCAGTCTTTATTCAAGCCTAAATTAATTGTATCCAGTTTGCAAATTAATTCCAATTCAGCAGTCTCTCATTGGAGTCTGTTTTTGAAGTTTTTTTGTTGAAGAATTGCAACTTTTAGGTCTGTAATCGAGTGACCAAAGAGATTGAAGTGTTCTCCGACTGGTTTTTGAATTCTTGACGTCTGATTTGTGTCCATTTATTCTTTTACGTAGAGACTGTCCAGTTTGGCCAATGTACATGGCAGAGGGGCATTGCTGGCACATGATGGCATCTATCACATTGGTAGATGTGCAGGTGAACGAGCCTCTGATAGTGTGGCTGATGTGATTAGGCCCTATGATGGTGTCCCCTGAATAGATATGTGGACACAGTTGGCAACGGGCTTTGTTGCAAGGATAGGTTCCTGGGTTAGTGGTTTTGTTGTGTAGTGTGTGGTTGCTGGTGAGTATTTGCTTCAGGTTTGGGGGCCGTCTGTTAGCAAGGACTGGCCTGTCTCCCAAGATCTGTGAGAGTGATGGGTCGTCCTTCAGGATAGGTTGCAACAAAGCCCGTTGCCAACTTTGTCCACATATATATTCAGGGGACACCATCATAGGGCCTAATCACATCAGCCACACTATCAGAGGCTCGTTCACCTGCACATCTACCAATGTGATAGATGCCATCATGTGCCAGCAATGCCCCTCTGCCATGTACATTGGCCAAACTGGACAGTCTCTACGTAAAAGAATAAATGGACACAAATCAGACGTCAAGAATTCAAAAACCAGTCGGAGAACACTTCAATCTCTTTGGTCACTCGATTACAGACCTAAAAGTTGCAAGTCTTCAACAAAAAAACTTCAAAAACAGACTCCAACGAGAGACTGCTGAATTGGAATTAATTTGCAAACTGGATACAATTAATTTAGGCTTGAATAAAGACTGGGAGCGGATGGGTCATTACACAAAGTAAAACTATTTCCCCTTGTTTATTCCCCCCCCCCGCACCCCCCACTGTTCCTCCGAAGTTCTTGTCAACTGCTGGAAATGGCCCACCTTGATTATCACTACAAAAGGTTCCCTCCCCCCCCCTCCCCTGCTGGTAATAGCTCACCTTAAGTGATCACTGTGGTTACAGTGTGTATGGTAACACCCATTGTTTCATGTTCTCTTTGTATATAAATCTCCCCACTGTATTTTCCACTGCATGCATCCGATGAAGTGAGCTGTAGCTCACGGAAGCATATGCTCAAATAAATTTGTTAGTCTCTAAGGTGCCACAAGTACTCCTTTTCTTTTTGCAAATACAGACTAACACGGCTGTTACTCTGAAATCTGAAATCTTTAATCACTATGGATCTTTTGAGGAAGAGGCAGCCTACACAGAAATGATGGGCTCCCTTAATAAAACTGGAACCAGACTGCTGGCTCAGAAGGTTACTGGGGGATTATTTAAATTAGTGGCTTTCCCCCAGCCTACATGGGCTGAGGAGCACTCAGCTCAGACACACATCTGCTAAAGAGGTCAGAAATATAAACGTTATGCTGTATCCAGTAAAGAATAGGGCGGAAATTAAGACTGAACTGGAAGAGTAGATCAGATCACAGAGGTAAATTCCAGAAAAGTAGCAGAGTATCAGACCAAGGAATTTAATAAAATAGGTTCATGATCAAAAATAAACTGTCTATATATTAATGAGAAGCCTAAAAGCAAAAACAGGTGAACAATGAACATGCCCGAAAACAGAATAGGAAAGTGGCAAAATAGGTCTGATGGAATGACAAGATACTATAATACCAGTCTATAAACTGCATAGGAAGAACAATTAGATTGGACAGGTGGGCAGAGCAATATCCTAAAAGAGTTCACAAAAATCTACTGAAAAAGAGGAAGACAGAACAAATACAACCCCCAAGAGTTATTCTACTGGCCTCCTGATGAGGCAAAGACAATGACAAACGCAAACAAGAAATTCCGTGAGCATGTCAGAAACATGAAACCAGAGAGAGAATTGTTAAGTCCACCAAAGGCATACAGCCAAGGCAGAAAGAGTGTTTTCAGCTGAGATGTATACAGTCACTGAGAGTTGTAAACACAGTGGTATCCATATGGCTGACAAGCTACGAAAACACAAGATTAAATTTTAACACAATTTCACTCAACACCATTTTACCTGACTGAATCCATTTCAAGAGTCCCGTTTGTTTTACATTTCTCTGAAGTCTTATTTGGGGTCAAACAATACACTTATCAGCTGACCTGTCAGTCTTGATAATCACGTTAAGCTTTGCTAACTAGCTGTAAAATTTCATGAGAAAGGGTTGTGGACCAACAGATGGAGTTATTAATCTAAAAGTCCAGTCCCAGACCACCTGAACTAAATCACCTGAGCAACAGTGTCTGTACAATCTTTATTGCTACAGTGGAAAGAGATGCGGAAAGATGTGGTCCTGGAATGAAAAAGGATTACTGATACATAATTTTTCAATCCAATAGTGGTTCCAGCCCTACTCTAATGTATGAGGATGTGAAAGGAGGGTCACTGTTTACTATTCTGCCCCTTAATTGTTACTTTGCCTGTTTGGATCAAGGGTTTAAATCATTTCTGTAGCATGTGCATGAAGGAAGGACAGCAGGGGTGTGTGTTGGAAATAAGATCTTTGAACACAGACTAACAAAGTTAAATCTTACTGTGCAGCAAAGATCAGTTTGATAAGGTGAAGGGTTAGGAGATGGAATCCAGGGTTTCTAATCAATTCCTCTCTAAATACTTCAGCCCTACTATTCTGAATGAGGGAAATTTAGCAAGATTTTTAGGATGCTGGGCCCATAAGCTTGTTGTCTATTCACACATTTCTTGTTGCGAATGATTACTTTAAACTGAAAGTGGAAGTTATTAAAAAAACACCCATTTGACAAGGATACTGTCAAGTTCAGTATCACTTTAAAAACAAAGCTGTCTTCCCCACAGCACTACCACCATCTCGGATGATCAGAAACAACAGAATGTAAAGACATCTACCCTTCCTTGCTGAGCTCCACAGCAAAGCATTTCACTTCAGCACCATGAGTTTCTCTTTCAGGGTCAAGCCATGCTGGTGTTATGTTTAGGCTGCAAATGCCCCAGGTGGTATTTCGCATCCTTCCCTTGAACTGCCTTCGGTTTTAAGAAAAGGGCCAGGAGGCAGGCTACCCGCTCACACCACATGCTTGCCCCAGTCACCTCCCCTTACGGACCTGCCCCATGGGGCTCAGTCAGCTCCATTTGTTCCACAAGCAAGTCCCCGCCTGCCCCCCGAACCAAGCGGGAGAGGACACTGGCTCCCCCTGACCCAAGCCTCAACACACCAAGGGAAGAGACCTGTCCCCAACCCAGATGGGCGACACCCTGGCAATAGGGAAACAAGCCCACACCGCCCAGCCCCCTTCCTCTCTGGGGGCCCAAGCTCACAATCCACGGAGATGACGAGCACCCCCCAGCCACTCAGACCCCCCCCCCCAGATGCTGAACAGGGCCAGTCCCCTCCAGGCAGCCCCGGCTCATTTTGAGCCCAATGGCCTGCCCCAGCCTTGAGCACATTCTTGGGGACACCACCCCCCCCGGAACCGCCCCAGCCCCCCCCCAGATGCTCACTGGGGGCCTCCCCCCGGAACCGCCCCAGCCCCCCAGCCCCCCCCGACGCTCACCGGCGCCCTCCCCCCGGAACCGCCCCAGCCCCCCCCGACGCTCACTGGCGCCCCCCCCCCCGGAACCGCCCCAGCCCCCCCCGACGCTCACTGGCGCCCCCCCCCCCGGAACCGCCCCAGCCCCCCCCGACGCTCACTGGCGCCCCCCCCCCGGAACCGCCCCAGCCCCCCCCCCGACGCTCACTGGCGCCCCCCCCCCGGAACCGCCCCAGCCCCCCCCCCGACGCTTACCGGCGGCCCCCCCCGGAACCGCCCCAGCCCCCCCCCCGACGCTTACCGGCGGCCCCCCCCGGAACCGCCCCAGCCCCCCCCCCCGACGCTCACCAGCGGCCCCCCCCGAAACCGCCCCAGCCCCCCCCCCCGGACGCTCACCGGCGGCCCCCCCCCCCGGAACCGCCCCAGCCCCCCCCCCCGGACGCTCACCGGCGGCCCCCCCCCCCCGGAACCGCCCCAGCCCCCCCCCCGGACGCTCACCGGCGGCCCCCCCCCCCGGAACCGCCCCAGCCCCCCCCCGGACGCTCACCGGCGCCCCCAGGCCGCTCACCGGGCCCCGCCCCCGGCCCTGCCCCCCCAGCCCCCTCACTCACACACTCGGACTCCTGCGGGCTCTTGGCGGCCGCGGCCGCGCTCTCGGCCCCGCGGCCCCGGCCCCCGGCCGGCAGGGTCCCGGCGGCGCTCCGGGCCGGTCTCGGGGGCGAGGCGGGGGAGCCGGAGCGGGCCGCGCCGGCCGGGGAGTCGACGCTGTCGGAGGCGGCCGAGTCGGACTCGTCCTCGCTGTCCTGGGAGGCCCGCTGCCGCCGCCTGTCCGCCATCTTGGAGGGTCGGGGGTGGGGAGCGCGCAGGGACCGACGGGACGGCGAGCGGACTACAGCTCCCAGGATGCACCGCGGGGCCACCTGCTTCCGGCCCCTCCCTGGGGGAGGGGGGGTCAACATTCTATTTCCGGGCAGCCTGCTCCACTGCTCCCAGAATGCTTTGCAAGGGAGCTGGGGTACCTGCCCCGCCCTCAGGGAGTCACTGAGCGTAGGGCGGTCCCATCCCTGTCTGGGAGGGCGGGGCTATGACGTCATATTGTGGCTGCACGGTGGCGTCATGCTGGCATGACATCACTGCCCTGCTTGGGGCAGATCGCAGCCCCTTCCCTCCGCAGACCCCAGTGCAGGGCAAAGAGCCCCACTGGGCGCTCCCCTCCCCCCCCCCACTGGTAGGCCGGGACTGGCCTGGGGCCCCCTCCAGAATCAGACCCACTTCCCCGGCGGGAAAGGACAAGCATCAGATCCCGGGTCTGGGATCTGGCCCACTAATACAGCGGGGGCGGGGGGCTGGCCTGTTACGGGGCTCGCCCCTGCTGCAGGAGACCACTGCAAGCGAAGTGAACAACCGAGGGTTTCATTATGCTTTGGACACCGACAACCCCTCTCACACACACACTTTCCTGCACAACCACGCACGCACCTACGTTTTCCCACGCGTAGCTCCATTTCACGCTCCTTCCGTGGTCCTGCGTATCAGTTTCCAGCAAGGAAAGCGAGGGAGGCCTGCCTTAGCGTGAAATGCTGGTAACTTTAGCCCCATTCCTCCGAGGTAGGTAGGAGCCTAAATGCCCATTGATTTCAGTAGGAGTTCAAAAGTATTTAGGTGCTGACTGAAATGAGAGGAAGCTGGACTCCCAACTGTCCTTGAGTAGCTGGGCCTTTGGGACTAAGTGGGGGGTAGTAGGGAATTAGTCATCCACGTTGTACACAGAAAGAAACGGAGACACAAGGAGGTGAAGTGACTGGCACCCACCATGATAAAGTGTGGCACTTGCCTTCACTGGAAGCAGACAACAGAGGCACGTTGACCACACATTCCCTGCGTCATTATCTACCTAACACACTTGTTCACCCTATGTAACATGAGGTGGTTCTCCACATATTCCACAATAGGTTCATCTATCTCTTCCAGCATTTGGTATTCCAGCACTTGAGGTACACCCCGTGCTCAGCTGTTATCTATGAACAGCAGCCACGGTCTTTGCCTTTTCATCCGCCCACTTGCTTAAAGATTTGTAAAGAGAACAAAAAATTAAATCAGGAGCAAGCAGAATGACTGTTCCCTACAGAATTTATTAAACTAGCATTTGGCAACAGACCATTCAACACTCACCACGCACTGACCCAGACCAAGGGGCAGTTTTTAAAGAGCCAAAGCAGGTTCTGGCGGATGTCTTTCAGAGCAAATTGGAGTCAGAATACAAACAGTCTCTGGAAACATTTAAGTTTTTTTCCCATACATTTGAACAGTGAGTCCCACATATTTGGCTACGGAATTGAGGGCTAACTGGTTAGGACTTCAACCTGTCAGATGAAAGATCCTTAATGTAGTTTCTACCACTACCAAAAGAGAGAGAGAGACAAGGCATCAAGGATAGACGGTTCTTCCAATCTGCCTAGTTCTAAGCCAGCTACAGCAGCACCCGCCGACATTTCTAAAACTGGTAACATTTCCATGGGAGACACCAAGCATGCAAAAGAGGCAGGCTGTATTTTTAATTGGGTGTGAGAATGTTTCCAAACAAGACGTATAAAGGGTTTGAGACAAATGTGACCACAAAATGTACATTTTTTTTTCTATTTTATTGTAAAAAAAATTTGATTTGTTTAAATTTTTAACCATACAGGCAGAATTGTTTAATACTCCCCATTAACACTGTTAATTCTAACAAACTGAAGCAGAAATTCAAAAAATTAACAGCCACAATAGTTTTTATTTACAACTGAACTTTTTTTTATAAGATATTTACAAGACGACCGATTTTACACATTAGAAATGGTATCAAAAGTATGCATTACAGACAACTATGTGTCAAATGGCCATAAAACAAGGCTGAAGAATACAGACAAGCTTTTAATTTTTTTTTAAGATTTTATTTTTACACTAGCTTAAACTTGGTTAAAGAAAGCAAGGTTTTGAAACCAAAGAACAGTTCTAATAGGGAATTGCAGGGCCTTCCATTGCAGATTGGATTTCACAGTGTTGTAGCCCATACTGGGAGAAATAAGACTATTTTTCCACATTAACACTCACTGAAAATTTTACTTTGTACTTCCCCTCCAGCGTACTCCCTGCCCCCTCCCCCACCCCCACCTGTAGCTGATGACTGCTGGATAGATGCATATTAAAGAGGATCATTTATAAAACCTGGCTGCCTGTCTGGATGGCAGCATGAAGAAGTGTTTAAAAACCGGCTTTGCCCTGGGAGCTAGGGCCAGTGGGACCTTAAGTCTGAGGTCAAGCAGCTGCCAGCAGATACCTCTCAGAGCTGGCTGTCACTGGGACTCAAAAGTATTCTGACCCCTGGAAAGCCACTAATGCAGGGTATAACCAGAATGCAAAACCTGCTTGATGCAGACGTGAAAGAGACAACATCAAGAAAAAAAACAAGTCTCAAGCTAATATTTGCCCATTTAACATTTTGGCTCCTAATTGCACAGAAATCCATTAAGGACACACGCTATCATGCGAAAGCAGGACACCCAAGAACAGCCTTATTTAAAAAAAAAAAAAAAAAAAAATACGGTGCCTAGCCCTAATTATACAGGCTATGTGGTACCAGGGCCCATGCTTCAAGAGATTTCCCCCTTTTAGGTGGGTTTCAGACCCTCTTCCAAACACCATTACTGTAGGAACCCTAGCATAACCCACTGCCGTGTCGCAAGAACCAGCCTCTCTTCCAACTTGCATAAGAATACACCCCAGCTCTCGGGGAAAAGAAAAAAACAAACAAAAAACCACGTTTTGTATTTGTGCATTACTATTTATAGCCGTTTGAACCAAAGCAAGGAGAGAAGATTGCTGGCCTTAGACAACACTATGAACTCAAAAGGAACAACCGGAGGGGATCATTTCTTCCCTGGCCCGCTAACATCTTCAGAAATGAAGTTAGCTCCTCCCCGCAACCACACACCTGTCAGCGGTAGGACAATAACTGAGGAGCAATCAGACAGGCAAGCATTGTGCACAAGAGTAACAGGCGTTCTCTCTTTAGAGACCAAACATTCCTGCTTTGACTCCAGTCTGCTGTAAAGCCTGAAAGGCGATTGAGAATGTGTCGTCCAAATTAAAAAACAAAAACAAAAAACACTCAGCTCAAGACTTCAGCACTAGTTACACCTATACCAGAGCGTTTGGCATCACCCATTAGTGTAGTACAGCAACGAAGGCTCATTTCGTAAAGGAAGCGAATTACTAGAGCTAAAGCATAGGTACCATTCTAATTTTCTCTAGCCAATCCAAGCGGTTTACAAGATACATGAATTGCCAACCAGTGCTGTCCTTAAACATTTAAATAAAAATGAACCACAATTGTGCGTCTCGAATTCTGTTTTCACAAACAAAAATGTTTAAAAAACCCTCCCCCCCAGATATCCATTCAGTCTAGAACATGACATAGCTGCTGGCAAACAGTCTCATCTGCAGAAGAACTTTCACCCTGGGATTCGAGCAAGGGCAGTCTCGCTACAGAATATGTGCGGCTAACCCATTTCTGACACAGGTAACTAACCGGGTGCGTCTTGTGGCGACAATGGGACGCAGGGCTCAACCAGCCGCGCTCAGTGAGACACGGCACATTCAGAACCACCTGCCAGCCTCTCTCAGGGGAAGTGGGCATTCATGAAGTTAGTTTTCACCCATTTATTAAAAAAAGACCTATCTAGCATATCACAGGCACCGTATTGGAAGCCTGATCTGTCAGGCAAGAGGAATTCACAGCCAAATCTACACTCCTCTTAGGTGGGTTCTTTTCACCACAGAGTTTCAAAGTGACAGTGTGACAAGCTTGGCCTAACTCTGCCTGCTGGTCCCATCTGCAAGTTCTCGCTGCTGAATGTCTTTCTAAGAAAATAAACATCAGCTTCAGAGAGGTGACGAGCACCACACGCTGAGCCAACACACAGGCATCACCAATGGGGACTTGCAGGTGGGACAGGTCACAAGGCAGGCCTGTTTTTAGGCTTCCCAACCTTCACAAGGACTCTTATGAACTGTAGTGGCCACAGCAGCTGATGAAGCTTAGGCAGAGAGCAAAAGGTGTCTCTGAGCTTCCAGCCCTGCTCTTCCAGCATAAAGCTTGAAAACTTGCTGCTAAGGAAAGCGGGAGGGGGAAGAAATAAATAAACCACAGTTAATCAGCCAGGTAAAGAGGTTTTGTGAAAACCAGAAGGATGGGAAAAAATACAGAGGCATGGAGAAAAACATCAGTGAATGAGAATATCCACTAGGGTAAAGATTCACGGGACTGAAAAACAAACAGTTCCTTGCCGGCCGCTGCCAATGGCGTGCTCAGTCCATCGCAACGCTGCCCGGGCAGCTACTTTCTGCACGTTCGGTGAGGCGTCTGCTTCTTCTGCATCTCCAGCCGACAGCGGCTTCGTTCGTCCAGCCACGGCAGCTCAAAGTTCCTGTCAGAAAGAGAAAAAGGCCTTGATCCATGATGAAAACACCCAGTTCAGAACAGGTGGTTTGTTTTGAATGAGATGCTGTGGCTGAATTACTGCCCGCAACCCCCAAACTATATTGGATAATTAATCATAATTAGAGTTTATTATAATCTTTGCATCAGTCAATTTCAAAGCACTTTACAAAAGGAAGCCTAGAGAAGTGCAGTGATTTGCCCAAGGTCACCCAGCCATTGGAAGAGCCAGGACTAGACCTAGGTCTTCCAAGTCCTTGTCCAATGCTCTACCCTCCAGAACACACTGCCTTCCCCATCAGATGAGGGTGTAAATCTGTACAGGACTAGCCTTCCGCATGTTGAATGCTGAGCACACTAGCCCCGACGACCGAAGTGGAAGCATTGTAGGCCCGCGACGGGCGTCCTGCTCTCATATGGTGTTTAGAATCTACAGTGCAGAATCAAAGCATCAGAGTGGGGTGGGAGCAGTCTTGTAAGTCTTGGAAGAAAGGGCCTGGGAATCAGCAACTGTGTCTACAAGACTTCCTTCCGGCCCCCCTCCTCCAGTGCACACTTCTATCCTCTGTCTGGGTAGCTGGGAATTGACAGCATCCTCCACATTCAATGCTGCACTAGGCCAGCCTCTGGGGCGAGTTCTGTGCTGAGCTGGCCACACACAGCACAGTACTCAAGGACTGGCAGCACGCTGCCTGCAGATGTTTAGCCACTGGGTCCCACTTCACCTAAGCGGAGTACACATCCAGGCAGGAACACTGAGCTACTGCCCAGCCTGAATGACCGTTTCAGGGCTGTTTAGAGACTAGCATGGTGGCTGCGTGTGTTCTACTGAACGCCACTTCCAAAAGCATGGTCCAGCTTCCTTGCTGGATTCACTTTAGAGGAGCCCTGTCAGAAATTTACAAGCGAGAAATACTTACTGTGGGGTTAGTTTTGGTAATGGTCGGCCGAATGCTACAACAGGCAAGTAGGGGGTAATCAGCAAGCTTTCAACTATCAGGAGAAAAACACAATGGAAGAATGTTACTCAGCTGCATGGCTAGGTTACAGCTACAGACCCGCTGATTTAGAGCGAGTGCTCCTCACCCTCCTCCCCCAAACCTGTCTGATAAGGAACTCACCATCATCTGGCTCAGGGAAAAATGAGGTAACTTCAGGCTCAGATTCCTGGATTCCTTTCTTTTTATACATTCTGAGCTGCAGTCGCTGTAGAATTCTTTGTTCCCTGATCCTCTGAATATCCCACCTGGAAAATGTAAAACAAGCCCCGGCAGTTAAAAATCCTTATTCAGTAAACTATATTTGGTGGTACTTTGAGCTCCTCGGATGGATGGCCGTAGAGCACTTCCCTAACATCCACTGATGAGGCCTCGTGACTAGGTATCTGCTCCATCTGCAGCCACCATCATTATTCTAGGGCTGAGATAACAGAGAACACACGCACACCAAGTAGCGTGCAAGGGCTTCTCCTCCCAGATGTTTTTTCTGTTCTCAGATCCATGCACTTTCCTGCAGACACAGATGCTGGTGCATGAACAGGAGATGGCCAAGCTGGCTTCTGAGTACAATACAGGGAAGAATCAATCTACTGGCCAGGGGGATGCACTAGATGACCTACTGGGTCTCATCCACCCCTAATATCTATGATCCCCCATGGCTTATGATTGTCATTACAAACACAGAGTTCACAGATGGAAAGGCCAGGAGGGACCATTCTGATCATCTAGCCAGACAGGCCAGAATATTTCACCCAGCAGTTCCTGCATTAAGCTCAATAATTCATGGTTCCACAAGAGTATCTTTAAATCAAGACGGGGTGTCTTTCTCAAAGACTCCAAGTGTAGGAGAATAACGTCACCTGGAAAGGTTTCAGAGTAGCAGCCGTGTTAGTCTGTATTCGCAAAAAGAAAAGGAGGACTTGTGGAACCTTAGAGACTAACCAATTTATTTGAGCATAAGCTTTCGTGAGCTACAGCTATCACCTGGAAAGCTGCTCTGATGGTTCAATTACCCCCTCTGAAAATCCTGCAGCTCATTCCCAGTTTGAATTTTGTTTTTAACTTCCAATTCCAAACACTGCCTGCTAGACTAAAGACCCCTCTGAGATGAGAGAGGGTGTGGAGGTACCTGAAGACCATGTTCAAGTCTCGTCTCTCAACCATCTCTTTGATGAGCTAAATAGATCAAATTCTACAAGTCTCTCATTGTTCGGCATGTCTGCCAGACCCCAGATCACTCTTGGGCTCTTCCCTGAACCCTGCACTGACTGAACAGAGGAGGGGAGTTTAAAGTAAGAGAAACACACTAAGAACTAGAACAAAAAGCTCCTGCTCCACAACCTTCTGGTACATGGCATCCTTCCTCTTCACTTGTGGGTGCACGTCTGAGCCTAACTCATTTTTAGAGAGGCCTTGGAGCGCCAGAGACCGCAAAAGCCGTTACTGCAATATTCAGGGTGGGAGAATCTTTGCCCTTACCTTTTTCTTCTCTTCTCATCCAGCTCCAGCTTCGCGTGCCTTTTGGCAAATACACTGTCATCTAGATTCTGGGAAGATAAGAGCAGATGTTAGCCCTCTCCTCCCCCACAACAGGCATGTGCTTGTTCATTCACCCACTGCAATCCACTTTCCCTGCAATGGAGGGAAGGGCTGCAGAGTGACTGTAACACAAACACAAACATCCACAGGAAGGTACAAATCCAAATCCAGGTTCTGTGGTGAGTCACCTCTCAGCGGCCACACCCAGTTGTAAAACCACAGCAATTATTTACTCGAACAGTTTAATAACAGTCAAGAGTTTCCAAGGTTTTACCATTATTTAATATCAGCTCATCAAGGAGGACTGCTCATGCAAAGGTAGGAGATTCCTGCCCCAGACAGGAAAACTAGCATTTCCCTATTGATCAAACCATACTAACGACCCCACAGACACAAGTTCAAGCTTTAAAACAGACCACTGGATCAATGGTAAAATGGGTATTGTTACATCTACAAGTTGTACACATGCAGGCCCACAGCGATTTATTCTCTTTGGTCTCCTTCACCAAAACCATTAATTGACTATGTACCTCCAAGAGATCTGAAGGGTTTGAGTCTCTCAGGGGCTCCACAGCATGGTCCCTCCAAGAAGGAACTGTGGAAGGAAACAGAGTTAACATGGGTCAGTGTTTTCACAGGCCAGAAGAGACCTAATATATAACACAGGGCACAGAATTTCATCCAGTTACCATATTACTCTCCCAGAGCTGGGAACAGAACCCAGGAATCCTGATTTCCAGTTCCCTGCTGAAGCCACTAAAAACATGGCCCTCTGTTCTGCACAGATGCTTCTGTACAAAAGGAGCAACTCACCATCAGTCAAACTGCTGAAAATGGAAACTCTGCTTCCTGATCTCAAGGAAATGTTTAATTAGATCTTAGCCTGTAATATATGTACTCATCATTTGCGAGCTTGATTTATGTAGCTACTCTGACCACAACATGTCACATCCCCAGTGATCCAGGAACTGGGAACAGAGTTCACCTTTAAGAGAAACCAAACAATTGGATTAAAAAGAAGGGATCAGTTTGGTATACCACACATACTTAAACTGGAGAGTTTCAAACATAATTTAGTGCCAGATCTGTTCCTCTTTTACATGCTAACCTCACGCACCATAAATCTGTGTGGGGACAAAACCCGTCAATAGAACAGTGCTTGTTTTAAAGCGGTCGCTGTTTAAAAGGAGCAGAGAGGTGCTGTGTTTAGAAAGAAGGCAAGAATTGGGGCTAGATGTTCAGCTGGCCTCAACCCGGCCTTGTGTGTCATGCATGCACATTTATGAGGGTTTGTCTTTTCCGCATCCAAGTGTGGAACCAGGTGCATGTGCAAACTCAGAGGCTGCTCTAAATATTGCTGCTTACCCTTTAAGGGCCATTGTTCGTGGAGACTCCCTTCTCTCTACAGATCAGGGTTATTTTATCATCAAAGCAGCTTGTTGTTGCTAGGGAACCTGGACTCAGAACTTGGCAGGTAAGAAAGAAAATGGGGAAAGTGGATTTTCAGCTCGTTTGCCTGAAGTGTATTTACGCTGTGACCTATTCCTTCCCTGACGCAGAATAAGGAACTAGCCCTCTCCCAAGACACCCCCAATCTTGGACGCTTTGCCAGGAGAGCTTTCAAACAGATCTCAACCCTGGGATCATGAAGTATTTCCACAAAGCTAACCCAGGTTTTGGCTGTTAGACACTCAACAAGATTTAGAGGCAGGAGAACATGGGAAAAACGTAGGCCTCACATTAATCCCTTCTCCTTACAAATCCCCTCACTGCTCCATTGTCCTGATTTTCACAAGCGGCACGATTCCGTGAAAATCACCACCACCACCGCAAGACCAAGAGACAATTTCTCAGCAATGAACAGCAAGCTGCTTCCCAATTCCACAGAGATGGGCATGGAAGTTGCCATGTAAACAAAGAGGCTTAAAAGGCAGCCCCGTGAACTGGCTTTGTTCAAATCATCTCTGCCTTGTAGGTCAGTGCACGTCAGCCCCCGGGCCTGCCTCAGCACAGGCGAGTTCAAAGCATGGATGGTCAACTCGTGCTTCCTGACTTCTGTGCACTGAAATCAGACCCTCAAGGTCACTTCACACTAGCTGGTGTCAGGTTATTTCTTGTTTCAGGACAGAGAGGGGAGATGCCACACAAGTTTGGCACACTTGACCAACAGCTACTGCCAGTGCCAACAGCTCTGGAATCCAGCTTGTGCGAATGTCTGGTCTGGCCGCAGGCCACCTTACCCTCCAACAGGCAAGAGACAGGTTCCCGAGACGTTACTGAGGAGACAGGATTTGAATTTTGAAGTGATGGGAAGGCAGAGAGGAGTTGGGGGTGGCAGGGTCAAGGTAAAATACATCAGAAAACACCCCTCTCCCCTAAGTCATGGGATAAGAGCAGCTGCCTGCTCACAAGCATCGCCTGTCCACACACCTTGCTGGGCAGCAGACCTCACCGCTCCTGGACCTCCTCTAGACAACGGCTCTGAAGAGAGCTGGATGTATACTGCCTGCCAAGAGCAAAGCAGGCTGGGATTGTGGGATCTTAGTTCACTTTGCTGAGCAGCAGGCAGAACGCTTCTGTGCAGCTGCAGAAGATGGCTGGAAACTAAAGGAAGGGCGATCAGCGAGCAGGGGGTTCACTTTGACACCCCTGACTGGTTTCTGTACCAGGGATCGTGTGGGTCACCAAAAGATTCCTTCTGCCCGCCCAGCCATCATGAGGCAGCAATTCGGTGTGTCGACTGTGACAGCATGGCCTGGTGTGTGCCCGTGAGGGCAAAGAAGGGAGTTCACCTTGCAGTCAGAGGCATGGCTTGCACTAGCCATTCCTCCTAAAAGCAGCCTACCGTGAGCCCTAGTGTAGACAGGGCTCTTACAGCTGCTGGCTTTTGTTGCCATTGTATTGGTCAGCGCTGCTCAGAGCAGGCCTAGAAAACATGGTGATTAAGATGCCAGCAGCTACCAGTGCCTTGTGCCTACCAGCATTCCTGCTGTTGCTTTCACCTCTGGAGTGAACACGTGGCAGTAATGGGGGACGCTTTTTTAGGAAGAAATCCCAGCGCAGACAAGGCTAGAGTGAAGGCCCCTTTACATAATGGTCACATTAGAGACCTCAGAGCTGAAAAGTGTTTGTTTTTTTTAAGTGATAACAAAACCAGGGACAATCTACATCCCGAGATACACTCTGCCTTCACAGGATCACGTAAGCACTATGCAAAACACAGACAGAGCCACTCTCGGGCTTACAGAAACCCAACTGTGGCTTTAAAGCTCCTTCCACAGCTGCTAGTTTGTTACTAGCAGGCACCTCCCACAATCAGGGAATGACAGAGCACTGCTTTGTGGCAATTCCACCTATTTTCACGTTTGCCGAGCATCTGTCCAGTAGGAGGGTAACACTTCAGGTGGCAAGCACCCGTGTCAGACTGACCATTACGCAGCTACAAGCAAGTTTTTGTTCGCTTACTTGCTACAGTCTCCTCCTTCTTTGGAGAGGGCTCTCGTAACGGCAACGGTGACGGGGGAGGTTGATGCCAACGACACAAGTACATTTCGGTGGTTGAAAGGTACGGCAGATCTTCTGTCTCGCTGGGGAAACTTTTATCCCTGGGGTGGGCACTGGGACTTTTCAATGGGGTGGATGGTTTTAAGGGAGTGTCCACTAGCGATCTGGCTTTTTCTGGAGTCTCTTGACTCCTCAGTTCACGTCTGCAAACAGTTTCGGATAAAGAGCTACTCGGCTCCTCTTTCACTGGAGAGTGTTTCAGAGTTTTATTCTTGACTTTTGAAAATTCGGCCACCAGCTTTTTAACTGGAGTTTTCCTCTCTGCACTTCCAAATGCCGACTTCCTGTTAAAGAAGGGAGAGAGTTTAGCAGCCTATTCAGCTAGCCTATCGCAAGAGCAGGCTACTCATTTTCCCAGCATCTGTATTTTTACTGTGCACACCAGAAAGCTAATGCTAGTTGTCCCATAATCATAGATTTACATTGGTGTAGTCTAAATGTATGTCCCTTTGCAGAGATCGGGCAGCAAAGTTTGCGAGAGAGGCAACCGAAGGCTGAGGAGTTTTATTTCCAGGAGACTGGTGCATTGTGCTCCCTGAGGCTACTGCTTTCACCCTGGTACGACAGGAGCTGTAACCTTCCAAGGGTAGCCCCTGACAGAGTGTGTTGCAATACAGCAATCCAGATTCCAGAGCCATGGATGACTGGAAAGAGCTGCAAAGTGACTGCTACCTGCACAGTGCCAGACATGGATTAAAGGGACACTCCCAACTGATGAGAAGGTCGCTGATCTATTTTTTGAGACAGCACCCTTTAAAAAAAAAAAAAAAAAAAAAGTTGGTCTTAAAAAGAAACGTGCGGGCTTTTCCCTATTCCCCTGATAATCAGAAGGGCCTTTTGGGTGGACCCCTCAAGATCAATGTCAAACACACGCCGCCTCCTCCCCCTTCCCATACACACTTGCCTGCTCCCTCATTAGTTTCAGCTTTGCTGTTATAGCAAACACCCTCTCGCAGGGCCTGGGGAAGAGCATGCTTGCGAGCTCCCCACGATCAATGCCTGAGTGATGAGAGACAGCATGGTCTGGTGGCTAAGACACTGAACTGAGAGCCGGGAGACCTGGATTCTATTCCAGGCTCTGCCACTGAAATGCTGCACAACCTTGGGCAAGTCACGTCACCTCTGTGCCTCGGTTTCCCCTCCTTACCTGAGTCAGTCTAAAAACATACATATACTAGACTAGAATGTACTCATATTAGTGCATGAGACAAATGAAACAGACCATTAAGAACAGAGTTAAACTGACAAATGCACAAGTTAACAAGTTGGGGGAGGGGAGAACAAGAAAAGTTACTTGGCGGTAGGTAAGTTTGAGAGAGAGAAAAATCCGATTTTCAAGGTACCAGTGTCCTCTTAAAAAAAGAAAGGGTATTTGGGGACATAAATGTGAACTTGGGAGCAATGAGTGGCCCAAAAAACCATTGCCACGCACAGTTACAAACCTCTTGGACAAGTAGGCACACTCACTCCCTGTCATATCCTCTGGATGGAAGAATGCCTTTTATTTCAAGCTAACATTACTCAGATAACTCAAAGGAGCAAATCCACAAGTGGGCTATCCTAAGTTATCCCTGACTTACGAAATCCAGGCATATTCTTTGTTCTGCATCTAATATGGATGGTACTTGCTGCTTGGTATTGGAACATGTATGCAAACACCTAGCTCTTCTCTAGCGCTTTTCAGCAGTAGGTCTTACAGCACTTTAGAAAGAAGGTTGGGATCATTATCCCCATTTTACAGATGGGGAAACTGAGGCACAGAGCAGGGACACAACTTGCCCAAGGTCACCCAACAGGCCAGTGTCCTATTTGTCAGGCTTTTTGGTATCTGCCAGTCAAACAGTTAAATGAAAAGCTGACAGGAGTTAGTGTTGGAGAAATAGCATTAAAGCTGACAGCTACAATGATCTTTTATACAAGCGATGTGACTGACAGCAGATGCGTATATACACACACAGGCCCCACTGCTGTGTGGCAAGCCCTTATGAAGAATAAGGTCGTGAACCGGTCCTCTACCTTTTATGTCCCTTTCCATTTCTTCCATATGAGAAGTGTTTTGGAGGCAGGGGCTGGGATGTGTCCAAGAGATCCTGCTGGCATTCAATCTGTAGTTTCTCAGATGCTTCTGATTCAGCCTTCTCTTCGGTTTCATACCCTTGAAAAATCCTGTGTTTCTCTCTCTCATTATCCTTCTTCACCAGCTGCATCCTCCTTTCCATGCGCTCAATCCGAGCTAGGAGCTGAAAGAGGAACCAAGGCCAACACTTACACTTTAGCCGGCATGCTTTCATCAGAGAAGAATTACACCAATTCCAGTTTGATTTAAAAAAAACAAAGACACCCTAACTTATTTGCCTCACACCACACCTGTTCTGGTATTTGTGCCTTGCTGTCCACCACCTCTGAGCTATAATTAAAATCTTTCTCCAAATTTTACATAGAACAAGACATCACAGAAAGGAAGAAGTTCCAAAGAGACTTTATTTCAGTATTGTCATTTGTTTCAGGTTATGCCCCCACGGTTTTCTCAACGCAGGTTTCAAGGAAGATGACCAGTATGAACTTCACCTCTAGAACTGTGAATATGGCTGTGGAGTGATCAGATGAATTAGAAAGACACGTTTCTGATCCCCATTATAAAGTTGGAAATCCTGAGGCTGCACCTCTCACTTTAGAGTGAAAATTACAGCCTCAGATTTAATATTTCAGACTCGCTAAGGCACAGCACAATTTAGCTTACATAATTCAACTCCCCTCCCAAAGCTACAGAGGGAAGAAATCAGGGGACAGCCCACATGGGGAAAAGGGCAAAAGAAACAGGGTTGCAATAAGAGATACCTTTACAAATGAGGAAGTGTTTAGGGGTCAAATTTTCAGAAGCACCTAAGTAAATCTAGAGCCTCAATCCTATTGATTTTCAATGGGGCTTAGGCACTTTTGAAATTTTTACCCGTTCTGTTTACCCACAAGAAATCCGGACATCTCAGCTCCAAAACAACCACATTTTTGCATTCAAAACTCAATAAAATATTCACTTGTAATTTGATTTATTGCTTCCCCTTGTTCCCCAACCAACACCATTTGAAAATCCAAGAAGGGAACAAATGTTTACAAATTGTTCCAACTGACAGATATGGTGCAGTTTTGGGTGCTCTCGAACTTTGCACATCACCCCCACATTCAACTAGGCCAGGTAATTTGTAATTGGGTCCTAAGAATATCAATTTAAAATAGATTAAAAAGAAAAGAAAAGAGGCTTACCAAAGCCTCTGATTAAAATGCAGTAGTGATTTATAATTCAGACAGATCTGTAATTGTGTATGCAATACATTCCATAGGTCCACCTCTTCCTCCAGGTGCTTTTGAAAAGCACATGTTAAGTGAGAGACACACAAGCCCCAGTGACTTTCAGTGGGGCTTGTGTGTCTCTTTCAGTGGGTCCTGCAGTCCCAAATCATGATCTGCGTGTGTGTGTGCGTGCACGTGTGTGTGTATGTGAGAGTGTGGGTGTGCACGTGAGAGAGAGAGAGAGCGTGAGCGCATGCAGGAGCGCCACCTTTAACCTTCACACCGTTCCACAGAATTGAATCATATGGACACAATGCACCAAGAAAATGAATTTTAAGCTTTCCCCCCTTCCAGTTTTCCTCAGCTTCATTACAAGAGAGAAAAGAAATTCAGTAGTGTCCTTAATTTACCCCCTGCTTTGCCTAGGTACTGCAGGTAGGGGACATAGCCTCTGGAATTGATTATGCATCTACAGACAGCAGGAGGGACTAGAGAGCCAGAGAGAATTAACTCAGATGTGCTTGTATCTCTGTTTGACTCACAAGCTTATCGCACATGGCTTGTGTGTTCTATTTCCTTAATTTTTTTTAAACTCTCAGAGAATCCCACGTGTCAAAACTCCCATCACACCCTTTGACTGCAATACAGCAGCTGCTACCTCCATGTTGGTTAACTTTACTCAGATCAACACCAGGAGATGTTTTGACAGTGCCTTCCTTGCACCTCAGATCCTATCCCACCTTGCAGTCAGCATATGCCAGTAAAATACTGCCCGCTGGCTCATGCCATTCCTTTGGAAAGCAAGGAAAATAACCCCTCACTCACTGGTAGGGCGACCAGACAGCAAGTGTGAAAAATCAGGACGGGGGTGGGGGGTAATAAGAGCCTATATAAGAAAAAGACCCCAAAATCGGGACTGTCCCTATAAAATCGGGACGTCTGGTCACCCTACTCATTGGATATGCAGCCCTTTGAAGATTTTTGCAAAAAACAAAACTAGAATACCCTTTCTGTAGGGGGACAATTATAGGAAGGGGAAGAAATGTATTTTTAGGTTGCTGCAGGCTTGCAGATTATGAACAGGATAGTGAGGCCAATAGACTTTGTGACGTTTTAAGGGAGCAGAGGACTATTTATGGGTCTGCACTGAGAAATCTGCACCAAATCAGATAGTTTTAAATAACTCCTGCTTGCAGGGGAAACGCTAACAAATATTCATTTGGTTCTGATCCAGTGGGTCTTTCCAAATCTAATCCCCTGTGCCCCATGAATATCTCCAGGCTATTTTAGGAGGGAGGGGGGACCACTGCTTTACAATTAGCCTTCCCCCTCAGCCCTGCATTTGACTAAGGAACAAACCCTGCATTAGTACAGCTCTGCAAGTGGGCCAGGCTTCCATTCTCCTATCAGCAAAGCGGGTCAGCAGTATCCTAGTCTGGACCCTGGCCAGGTTGTTGTTTCTGTACATTGCCACAGTACGTGTGAAACATTTAAAGGAGGAGGAGGAGGAACTGAGGCTGGTCTCATTATAGCACAAGGGGGTGGGGAGTGGGAGGCTCCCTGGAGAGGAGCAAAGAGGAGGGAAAGAATTTGCTCTGGGAAGTGGGGCGTTTGTTATCCATTTGTAGTAATTACAACAGCGGCAGTTAAAGGGCCCGCTGTGCTCTCCTGCCCTGCCACCCAGATGGCTCGCTGCAGCCCTACCTCCATGCCAAGCATATGTAGGAGCCCCATACTGAGCCCCTTTAATTTAACCCTTCACAAACTATATCGCTCCAGCCTTAACCCGACCATAATCCCTGATGGGCTCCTTTAAATTAACCCGTTCCTCTCCCTTGCCTTTTCTAATCTCAGCCCCATGGCAACCGGACCCCAGCCCTTTAACCCTTAAAATCCCACGTCGCTCCTTCCCTTCTCACAGTCCCAGAGGCACAGTAACCCTTGGGCTGCCCTGCCCCTCCCCCACTCATTGACAGTTACTAGCCCCCTTTAGTGCCCTCGCCCTGTCCCGCTGCCCGTTAACCCTTTGGTTGCAACGCCCCTCTTGCCCATTAACCCCTCGGGTGCCGTGTGCCAGCAGCCCCACCCCTCATTAACCCCTTGTCTCCTGCACGCTGCTTTGCCTATTAACCCCTTCGTTACGGTGCTCCTCTTGCCCATTAACCCCTCGGGTGCCGTGTGCCAGCAGCCCCACCCCCCCCATTAACCCCTTGTCTCCTGCACGCTGCTTTGCCTATTAACCCCTTTGTTACGGTGCGCCGCTTCCCATTAACCCCTCGGGCGCCGTGTCCCTCCCCCATTAACCCCTTGTCGCCGGGTCCGCGCCCCTTTCCCATTAACCCCTCACGTACCGTGTCCCTCTCGGCCTTGAGCTCCTCGATCTCCTTCTCCTTGGCCTGCAGCTGCTGCTGCTGCTGCTCGATCAGGTCCAGCTGGAGCAGGAGGATCTGCTTGAGGCAGGCCGCCTGGTTGGAGGAGCCCCCGCCGGCCCCCATGGGGCTCTTCCGCACGCCGCTCTTCCACTTGCTCTCCGAGGCCGCGGCGGCTGCCGCGGGAGGCGGCGGGGCCGGCTCCGCCGTGGCCGAGGCCGGCGGGGCCGGGGCGCTGGCCGCGGCCGGGCAGCCCTTGTCCTTCGCCGCCACCTGGGAGGCGGTGTGTCCGGGCAGCACCGCCTGGTACTTGGGCCTGCTGCTGGCATCCCCCACGCCGGCCTGCTTGCTGCTGGCCGGGGGGCAGGGCAGGGGCACCAGGCCGCCCCAGCTCTCCTCCTGCTGCCCGGGCGCCCCGGCCGCCGCCGCCGGCCCGCCCCCACCGCCGCCGCCTCCGCCCCCGCCGCCGCGGCCCTTGTGTCCCCCCAGCGGGGGCGGCTCCTTGGGCTTGCGGGGCGGCTGGCGGGGCAGCGGGGCGGCCTCCCCGCCCGGCTCCTCCTCCGGGCCCGGCTCCAGCGCCAGCCCCGGCCTCTCGTAGTCCAGCCTGTCCGCGTTCAGCGCCGTGGCCGCGGCCGCCTTGAAGACGGTGGATCTCATGGTCATGGCGCGGCCTCCGCGCCGCTCCGGGCCCGGGCCAGCTGCGGGACGAGGCCCCGGCCGCTACCGCCCGGCGCCATGGGCCGGCGGAGAGCAGGGGCGCGGGGCCGGGCGGGCGGCGCGCTCCATGCGGCGGGGCAGCCGGGCTAGCGGGCGGCCTCCGGCGGGCTCATCCCCGCCCCCGGGCGCAGGCCCCGGCCAGGGGCTCCCCCGGGGAGGGGCGGACGGACGGAGCCTCGGCCGGGCGGGGGCGCCCCCTGCTGCCGGGGCGGAGACTGCGGGTGGCCCGGCCCGGGTGGGTCCCCCCCCCGCCGGGAGGGGCCGGATCCTGGTCCTCCCCCCCCCCCCGGTGCCCGATCCCGGGTCCCCCGCCGGGAGGGGCCGGATCCCGGTTCTCCCCCCCCCCGGTGCCCCCCCGCTGGGAGGGGCCGGATCCCGGGTCCCCTGCTAGGGAGTGGATATTGGGTGTCCCGGGGCCGCTTTCTAGGACGCAGCTAGATCCCGCCCCCCCCCCCCGGGGCGGCTCCCCCCTGATGCCCCCCCGGCCGGCTCCCCGGGCCCCCCCCGACACCCCCCCCCGGGCCGGCTCCCTGGAACCCCCCCCGACGCCCCCCCCGGGATCGCTCCCTGGACCCCCCCTGACGCCCCCCCCGGATCGCTCCCCGGGCCCCCCCTGACGCCCCCCCCGGGCCGGCTCCCTGGACCCCCCCTGGCGCCCCCCCCGGGCTGGCTCCCCCTGCCGGCGGGACGGGGCGGCCCCTCTCTCGGCCGGGCCGGCGGCGGCTCCGTCTCTCAGCGGCCGCCGAGCGCCTCCATTTTCCCTCCGGCTCTCGGCGGCGCGCGGGGCCGCGGTTGCGGGGGGGCGGGCGCGCGGGGCGGCCGCGGCCTCGCTCCTCCGCCGGGCCCCCGCTCCCGGCCCCGCCTTCGCCGCCTCCCGCCCCCGGCTCGCTCGGTGCCGCCGCCGCCGCTCAGGCCCCGCTGCTCCTCGGTGCCTTTAAACCAGCCTCCCCCGGCTCCGCGCCCGGCGCATGCGCCTGGGGCGGGGGGGTACATGGGAGGGGGCAGAGAGGGAAGGGGTACATGGGATGGGAGAACAGGGGAGAAGGGTACATGGGAGGGGGGAGAGAGGGAATGGGTACGTGGAGAGGGGCAGGGGGTATATGGGGAGAGGAGGAGGCAGAGAGGGGAGGGGTACATGGGGGAGGGGTACCTGGGATGGGGAGAGAGGGGTACATGGGGGAGGGGGCAGGGGGTACGTGGGAGGGGAAAGAGGGGGAGGGGTACGTGGAGAGGGGCAGGGGGTACATGGGCAGAGGAGGGGGCAGAGAGGGGAGGGGTACATAGGGAGGAGGCAGGGAGTACAGCGGGAGGGGTACATGGCAGAGTGGGGAAGGGGGAAGAAGGGAAGGGGTAGAAGTTGAGGAGCGGGGGTAAATGAGAGGAGGAAGGAAAAGGGGGGAGACGGGGGGGCAAGGAAAGGAAGCCAAGGGGCAATGGGTGTAAGTGGGGGAGGGCAGGGGCTAAAGGAGCTAAGGGGTAGGCTGAGGGAGGAAAGGGCAGGGCAGTGCCCTACTTGGGGTGAGCTTGTCCTGGGCAAGGCTAAGGCCCCGTTCTTTGGGGGCGGATAGAGAGGCCAGGCGGTGAGGTCTGATTTCCTGGGTGCTCTGGGCATAGCCTCTGGTTGGAGGGGGCAGAGCTCATGAGCTGCGTTTCGTTCTGGTCGTGCGATCAGGCTTCCCCCCTTCTTGCTGTCCTGTCGTAGAAGGGAGGGTTGCTGGTCAGGATGAAGACACAATGGCTTCTTTATCAGAGTTTAGTCTAAATTCATAGTGGTCCCATGTAGGAATAAATAACATGCAATGAAACGATCATTAGCCGGTACAATGTACTCTACCGAGTGATATAGGAATAAGGAACCTCCAAAATATTTTAATCATAATTGTTTATAAGGTGCTTTCCCACTGCACGACACGTAGCAAACCGTAGCCATCGCCAACCACTCTATTACCAGAAAATGCACAATATAAAAAACATGAGACACTCAAAAGCTGAAGTAAAGGGTTGTGTGTCTGGAATGTGTTCAGTGAGACAATGACAAAAAACCCCAAATACACAATGATAACAAACGTATCTTCTGCTGGGGCCTGTTCCTCCTGGGCTGGGCTGTCATTCCATTTCATTAGATCACATTTGCAAAGCACCTCATGATGTATGTTAGGTTTGTGGGGGGTTTTATATAATTGCAAAATTGTCACACATCTAGGTTCCTGGTGCCCTCTGGGCTGCCATCAGGTAACGTGAGGGCAGGGCCCAACTATGGCATACATAGGGGCATAAAGGGGTAGGACGGAAAACCAGGGAGACTCAAAGGCCCCGATCTTGCATGGTCTCTGCACTGATACCTATGGGGCTTCACACAGGCTTCCTTATGGCTTCTGGGGCCTCCTTCAGGACTCCATCAGAGGGACTCCTAATTGGCCTAAAGGGTGGCAATGCAAAGCACTCCAGTCCCCTGAGTTTACATGTATTGCTTCGGTAACTAGAGTCTCCAGAGCACCAGCAATCGATACCTCAGTGTTCACCCCTCACCAGAAATAATGACTGCCCCAGGGTCCAATCCCATATCCCAGGAGTGGTCTCCATTCCCTCCAATGGTCCCATTGACTTTAACGGGGCCTTTGTGTCAGCAGAGTGGGCCAGATCAGGGTTCACTAAAGGAGAAAAATTCCTGGTTTCATTTTATACTGTCACCAGATGGCAGCTAAACCCTCCTCCCCTGCAGCATGGGGGAGCATTGGCCCCACTGTGGGGGTCTGTGTGGATTTGTCCCCCGCATTCCTCTCTCTGCCATTGTTTGGTTGATTTTTTTTTCCCCCTGGTTCGTCCCAGTTTCTTTATCTTACTGCTTTTCCCCCACACGCCTGCTACCTGGTCCTGCCCCTGCCTGGCCCCAGCCTTCCCCTCCCTGCTTCCACTGCATTCTCCTCAGCCTTTCCCCCCTTTCCCTCCCACTGGTCATTTTCCAGTTCAAACCACCAGCCCCAGCTATCTCCTTCCAGCCGCCCAGCTCCCAGTTCAAACTGCCACCCCCAACTGCCATGGAGCCGTCTGAGCTTCTGGACTAGGGACCTTATCCAGCATGGCAGACTGGCTGGATCAGCGCCCGGTGCTGAATCTGCAAGCTTGGGGTGTTTGCCTGCCTGCGAGCTTGGGCCTTGCAAGGTGTCTGCTGCGCCACTGTCTGCTCTAATCCTGAAAGTACCAGGCTGCATGGGAAAGCCTAGTCAATTGCACCATCCTGTTGGCCTGGGGGGGGGAAGGGGGGTGTGTGTCTGTGTTGTTTTTGCCTCATTTCCTGCCGTGGTTTCCCTCCTGCTGCAAAAAAACCAAAATAAAACACATTTTAAAGAGAGAAGGCAAAGGCTGAGAAGAGGAGTGCAAAGCGGCCCAAAGCACTTGGGCCGAATCCTGACCGCTGGTGGGAGGGAGCTGAAGTCGATGGGAGTTCCAAGTACTCAGCACCTCACAGAATCTGGCCCTCAGTGTTGATTTCCCACTGTTGGGCCTGCAGACAGGGCAGCGGGACAATCTCCAAAGGGCAGATTGTCATGGACTAAAACGTGGGCTGTAGTTTGGTGCTGGCCTGGGACCCAGGGGAAGAGGGGAAAGTGTCTCTTTCACTATTAAACAACTGTGATCAGGGCACAAAAAATACCAGATTTACAGCAAATGTATAAAAAAGCCACAGCCTTTCTGAATCAATTGCTCCGGCTAGCAAGAGATCCAGCCCGAGCAAAGGGCCAGGAGTCAGGGCTCCTGGGTGCTGTATCCAGCTCTGCGTCTGACTCACTGTGAAGTCACTGCCCTGCTCTGTGCCTCAGTTTCCTCACATCTACACAATTAAATTACATAGTCATCTAACCCACCGGGGGCAAGAGGCAGAGAGCGACTCTGCTACTAAAAGCACCATCTAAGTACCGAGACCTGTCCCTGCCCTGGAAACACACAGACAGTTAATCTCCAGGGCCACCTGTCCAGCCCCTTCCAGCCGCACTCACCTACTGACCTGACTACAACAAAGCAGCTGCCCCTGCTTTACAGCGAAAGGGCCAGATCCTGCTCTATTATGGCCATATAGTCTATGTACCTCTGTCCAAACATAAAGTAAAAACCCTCCAGATTTACTCCAGTGTAACTGAGATCAAAAGCAGCCCTGAGCCTGTCTGCCCTGACCCCACAGGCCCCTCCCAGCAGTGTCCGCTCGGCGGCACCTCGTGACTTTGTTTTGCCTTTCCAGGCCTCTGGCAGGGCTCCCCAAGCCGGCAGTGCCCTGCGGGGCCATGGGGGCGGCAGCCTGCTCCAGCCCCCTCCTTCGGGGGTGACGCAAGAAACTCAGGGAGGAGAAAGAAAAAAAAACCCAAAACATTCAAACCAACAGGCGTCAAAAGAGCCTCGCTGGATTTTCTCCCAAGCGTCTCAGACAGAGCTTCTTAATTAGCCATGGATGGGTTATGTAACAAGCGAAGACAGTGCCTGCCCTAGGGGAGAGAGAGCTGCAGAGGCCACTGATCTCTTGCTCTGCCCCCACCCCCAGTCTTGCCGCCCTGGCATGGGCCTGCAGCCAGGCACCAAACTGAACTATCTGTGCCAAACGGCATCTTCCCTAACCCACAGAACAGAACTTCCGTGCACAGCTCGGCTGGGCCCCCGCGATGCCCATTTACAGCAGGGAAACCCAGAGTCATGGCCCCCTCCCCAGCCTGATATGGATGTTCCCTGGTGTAAGGAGAAAGCAGAATTTGGCCTGATAATGCTCCTGATGATTATTGTACATGACGGGGGGCAGCGTCCCCCCAACAGAACACAGGCTGAGAGTCTTAGTATGACTCTAATTGTATTACCCTAGTGCCCAGCAGCTCCCGTCATGGATCAGGACCCCAATGTGCTAGGTGCTGTACAAACCCCAAATAGTCTCTCCCTCAAAGAGCAGGACTCACGCTCCAGGCACAGGGGTGGTGCTCCCTTGAGCCACGTGGTTACTTGACTCCCTGCAGCCGGAGGACTAGTCGGCTTAAAGCCAAGACAGGAATAAGTCAGGCATTGCTCGCCCCCAACCTTGACCGGGAGAGACCCTGCGCCCCCAGGGGTTGGAGAAAAGTTCAGCCTCAACTCTTGGCCCCTCTGCTGAATGAATAGGGCCAGGGAGGCCTACCCCACTGGGAACCCCGCTGAGGCCTGCCAAACTCATTTCACGCAGGGCACTGAACACCCACACCCTGCCTCCCCTCGCGGGGAGCTGAACGAGCAGCCCAATGGGAAAAGGAGCCACCCAATCTCATGGGAGGTGGGTGTTAACAACGCTACATAGGCATCAACCCCAGTAATAACGGGTGAAATTCCCTGCTTGTGTAAGCCACTGAAGTCAACAGCTATGCCAGCAGAGAACTTGGCCCGATCATAACAGTAACAAAGCCACTTGCTCGGGCTATTCGGTTTATGCAAGAGAAGGTTCAGGGGTGACCTGAGTGCGCTGTGTAAGAAGCGACCCAGGGAAGAGAGTTTGTAGAGGGAAAGACTCTCTCATGGAGCAGACCAAGGCCGCCAGACTTCCCGTGGCTGGGAGCTAAAGCAAGATCAGAAATGAGGTGCCCATTTTTAATAGCGAGGGGAATGAATCGGCCAGGGACATGGTGGGGTTTCCAGCTCCTGGAGTCATTGACTCGAGACTGCAGTCACGGTCCAGCCCAAACAAGAGATGGGCTTGCTGCAGTGATCCTGGGGGAAAGTTGATGGTGTGGGCTATGCAGGAGGTCGGATGAGCTGATCAGAATGGGCCCGTCGGCCTTACACAGCTATTAATCTGCTAATTAGTTCCCGCTGGCCTCTCTTACTGCAGGTAAATCCCATCCATCAGTGCCACCTGCCTAACAGCCAGAGGGTTTCCAGGGAATAAGCCACTGGAAATTCTTGGCAGGCAAACCTGGGACAAAATGGCAGAGGTCCTGCCTGGGAACAGCAGCCCAATCTCTGGACATGTTCTGGGCAGTTAAGTAAAAGGACCTGATTCTCGGCAGCTAGTGACATTGAGGCTCCATTGTGCTGGGTGCTGCAGTGAGAGCTCACAGCCCAAGTAGGACTGTGGGACAAAGGAAGGATCATTCTTGCCATTTTGGGGCTGGGCTAGAGAAGTCCCGACTTGCCCAGTGATCAGGCAGGGTCAGGGAGAGCCAGGAACTGCACCCGGGCCTCTTGGCCCGGCTGGTTCCCCAACGCCCTGCACCAGAGCAAAGGGCTGTGAGACGCTGCCAGGTCAGTCTGCAGGGCCGTGGATGACAGGATGAGGTGCAGGGCGATGGGCCGGCAGGCTCCCTGGGTCCCAGTCCAGGGCTTTGGCCCAAGCCCACCTTTCCAGTCCCTGGGAGCCGCAGGCACTCAGCATGTCCCAACCGCAGCCATCCCCCAGCACCTCCCACCAGAGGGGCTCTGTGTACTTTGGGAACATTCCCAAATGCAGCCTCCCACCCTCTCAGCAGGGTCATCAGTTCTGCCAGGCGGGGGAAAACTGAGGCACAGAGAGGCCAAGTGACTCACCCAAAGACACACAGGCCTGGTCCACACTTAACAATGAGATCGACTCAGCTACTTCGCCCAGGGCTGTGACACATTTCATGGCCTGAGCGCTGTAGATAGGTCGACTGACTCCCCCCAGGGCAGACACAGCCAGGATGCCAGAGGGATTCTCCTGTCGTCCTCGCTACCGCCTCAGAGATGGGGATTAACCCACATGATGGGCCCCCCCCCCATTGCTGTGGGATGGGTCTGTGCTCTGGTGGGATCCCTGCAGCACCATGGCTGTGCCGAGGAGCGTGGACGGGGCCCAGGGAGCCAGCGGCGGAGTGAGGGCTGGGGAGAGCCAGGCTGCTGGAGGGAGAGGGGCCCAAGGCCCCCTCGCAGGGGGCTCAGAGATGTTCGCAGCCCAGACACCCCAGATGCTGCTGGAGCCCTCAGCAGGCCCCATCCCCAGCCGGCTCTCTGCGGCTGCTGGGCTGCTGATAAAGGCTCCTGCTCCAGCGGCAGTTTCGATATTTGGCCGCTCGGTGGCTCCAAAGCTCAGCAGCAGCCAGGATGGGGCAGGCCGGTGGTGTGTGAAGAGCTGGCTGCATTCAGCTGTCTCCAGGGGCCCTGATCTTCCCCCGTGGGCTCCTTTACCCCTGGGGAAGACGCTGACACCGCATGGGGAAGCTCTTCCAGCCTCTTTGCCCAGGCGCCGGTGCAGGATCAGGGCAAGGGGTGCAGGAACTGGCCCCGACACGGCGGGACGCTCGTGGGGAAGCACATTGCCCTGCCGAGCTGGGATCCCCACAAGGATCCCTTCAGCCTGGCTGGTAGCAGGTTAAACTTGTGTCCAAGGTGCCCTCGGACCCTGGGGGGCTTCCCGGTGAGACCCTCATGGCACTGGAGAGCAGCAGCCAGTGGGAGGCGCCCTCCAGCCCCGGCGACCTGCGTATGTGCACAGCCCAGAGCGAGGGTCCAGCTGCCGCGGTGCTCTGTCCCGATCAGTCGCGTGAACCCCCCAGGGTCTGTCCCACCCATGTCCCACTCAGCCTCTGGTCCCAACGCTCCCTCGCAGGGGTGGCCGGGGGCATCTCAACTGGGCAGCACCAGTGTGAGGATGGTGCTGATCCTTGGCTGCCTTTGCCCGGCCTGTGCCCGCAGCTCAGATCTCCGGGAGTCGTCTGGGCTGGTAAATTTCCAGCCGTGCCAATGGACCGAGCCTGTTACAACAGGCATGTGGGCAGATGGGGGAATGGCTGGGATAATTAATCCCCCTCACCCTCAGGGGTCTGCCAGTGAAACACATGTGCAGTCCAGTGGGTCACCTGGCAGGGGTCACTGCAACCTCGGGGGGGTCTCTCCTGTGCCAGGCTGCCTAGGGCCAGCAGGGTGCTGCCTCTCTCATTGTGTCCTCTGCTGAGCTCTGCCCGGGGGCATGCCCGTGTGCGGTGCACCCTCCCTCGGGCACAGAGCAGCAGGGCTGGGGCCAGCGGCGCAGGGAGGAGCCGTGGGGCAGACTGGCAGCTTGGGTGAAAAATCAGCCCATCGCTCCGTGGGCCGACAGCTGCCTGGGATGCCGGTTGCGCTTAGCTCCAGCCACGGAGGGGCTGCTGCGATGACAGTACAGTGTGTGGTAGTGGTCAGAGCCCGGGCCGGGGAGCCAGAACTCCTGGGTTCTACACCCTGCCCAGGGAAGGAGTCAGGCCTAGTGGTAAGGGGAGAGGACTGCACTGTCCCTCATTGCTTCATGTCGTGATGCATGCTGGACTGTCATGGGACTGAGCTGCATGTCCCTTTTAGGTCACTGGTTCAAAGCTGGCTGGTTCATAGCTCGCGGGAAGTGAGGGTGTTCCAGTGTCCAATGGAGCTGTGTCTGCAATCCACCCTGAGCCAGCAGGCTGGGGCACTGACCTCTGGGCCAAACGGACTCAGTTGTCCTCGGCTCGAGTAGGGTCCCACTAGGGATGGCAGGAGCAGGCTACAGGAGCTGCCGGCCCTGCCGTAGCTGCGCCATACCTGTTCTGGGCGCACAGACGCTCCAGGGGGACCCCCTGCCTGGCCCCTTCGCCCGCATGACATTCGCTTCGTTCCAAGGCCTGGAGGAAGGAACGAAAGAATCGGAGCAAGAGCAGCAGAACCGAACAACAGAGGAGAGGAAAGTCCCCACAGGTGAGACTGAAGTTGGTATCTGGAGCCTGGATGCTAAGGTGATGGGCACTCAACATGCGCCCACTGAACTGAGCATTTGGGGGAACCCGGCCCGAAGAGTGGGTGCGGAGCCTTTGAAAAGACAGAGCAAGTGGAACCGTTGCCTGAGCTCGTGCTGGTTTCTCCATTCCCGGCAATTTGGGAATCCAGACGGGAAGTTTTTCTAGAAGATCTGCCCTGGGAGTTGCTTTGGGGCAGTTCTCTGGCCTGGCGACCCCGGAGGTCAGACTCAGGGACCACAGTGGTCCCATCCGTAGGGCCTGGGAATCTCTGAATCTATCGGTCGATGTGTCTGGGGGTGGGGGGGCAGATGGGTGGATACTATGCCCAGGTATTAGCAAAGTGCTCATGAGTCAGTCTTCCTGGCTGGGTCTGACTGTCTAGGTTATTAGCTTTCTGGGGCAGGAGCTGTCTCACGCTGGGCAGAAGGATCTCGATGCATTTCCCAGCACAAAGAAATAACGAATTCCTATTGAAAGGAGGATGTGCTGTCGTCTCACAGAACTGCTTTGATCTGGGGGGGGCCCCGGGGCAGTCCATGGGGTCATGACACCAACGATCACAGCAGCTAACCTGTCCTGCGTGCTGTTCCCCCAAAAGGTGGCAGCCCCCAGCCTTTGCCTGTCTCAGCAGCCGTGTTTGCACTGCGCTGCGGAAGGAAAGCTCCCAGCTTGGCTGGACTGCAATCCCTCTGCAGCAGAGAGCTTCCCGAGCCAAATTCCCCCTCCCCGCTTCCCTCTGCGCCTGGCAGCCCGGAGCTGAAATCTCCATTGCAGCAAACTGTCTCCAGGAGGCTGCACTGAGCCGAGCCTTATTGACAGGGCTGCCCTGCTCCGCAGGGACCAGCGCCCGCGTGTTTTGCTCGGCGAGAGGAGTTTCCTGCGGGCGGCCAGCGAGCACACCCAGCACCCAGCTCCTGCAGGCCCACGTGCCTGGCCTCCTCTCCCAGCTCTGCACATGTCTCTGCAGCAGGGATGTTTAGCAGGGAAGTTGTTGTGGCTAAAAATGGAGCAGCCCTCACATGCCTGGGCCACGTGATGCAGGCGCCACAAACAGCGCTCAGAGGGAGCGGGCTGAAAACACCAGGAGGAGACGGGGAGGGTAGCGCCCGGGCTCACGTGGGCTGGCAAGGAAAACACAAGCCCTAGGCTGGGTCAGGGCAGCAGAGCCAACTCCCAGGAGCACATGCCCGGCCTCCGTGCCAGCACGGCCGCTGCTCCGGGTTTGCCCAGATCCCTCGGCCTTAGGAGCGAAAAGGAACAAACAACAACAAGCCCCATCCTGATGGGAACGTGCAGGGAGCTCGGTCCCTCCCCGGTGCCCGCGGGTGCGGCCCTGGGTGTCTGTTTCGGCCAGCGGGGCCCAATCCTGAAGCGCACACAGGGGTTCCCAGGAGGAGAGCGGCATCTGTCAATCACCCTCAGGGACCCAACACATCCAGTGCGTTAGTCGGACAGCGGGGGAGAAAGTTTGGGCCAAGTCCATCCCCAGGGTAACACCCTGGGTGCCGTGGGAGGTTTCCCAAAGCGCTCAGTAGGTCGGGGGCATGTGGGGTGCGGGGCACCCCGAACCTGAGCCCGGTTCTGGCCATCACTGTAGAGTCGGGGCTCCAGGTGCCAAATGAAGTCTTTCAGCATGGTCTGTTCTGGTCCAAGCTCCCGCCCCATCCAGGCCCCTTGTACTAACACAGAGCAAGAGACCCCGTCTCTGCCCCACGGGTTTGCAATCGAATTAAAGCAGGTGACAATCAATCGGGAAGGCTGGGGGAGAGAAGGTGCAGGCCAGATAAAGAGGGTAAACAGGCAAAGTCCTTCCCCCACCCAGCCGTTATCAGCTGGCATCAGGGCAAGTCAAGAGGGAATGAAGGATGTGTAGCGAGGCAGGTCAGCGTGCAGGCCCGGGGCAGCCTGGTGGAAGGGTGAGAAGGGGCCTCCAGCCGGGATCAGTGTAACCCCGGGGCAGCATCGCCCACCCCAAGGGTTCAGAAATCCTGAGTCGAGCCCCCAGAACCCTGAGACCAGAAATTGTCCGTGGGGGCGTTCCGCGCACTCGCCTTCCGGGCTCGGGGCCGTGTCTCCCACTCGCTCCTGCAAGCCCAGGGGCTGGAAACGTAGGCTGGCAGGGCTGTACATGAATGCTGCTGCCATTCGTCCCTGTGCCCATGACTCCAGGAGCTGGGGGCTTTCAGGAAACCACCAAAGCTCGCGAGAGCGTCCTGAGCATGGATCTGAGCCACGTCTAGAAACCACAAAACTACGGAGAAAAGCCCAAAACTGACGCAAAAACCTGAGGACAGGATTTTATAAACTACACCCCCGTCCCCCAGCCCACAGTGGCTCAGGCTCCCCTCCCCCTCAAAGCCTGCCAGGAGTTCGTCCATGCGGGAACAGTGACAAGCAGAGTGCAAGGGCAACGACCGTGCCCGCACCAATAAAAGCTTTTTCACATTTTTGTACACTCCGAAGCCACATAAGGTTTCTTTCCATACATGTCAAATGTTTGTGCAAGCCAGTGGCGAAGCAGGCCCTGGATTTCTCTGCACCGGAGCGAGGACCCCAGCGCCAGCGCCTTGTTCAAACACTTACAAACATGGGCTTTACCCCAGGGCCAGTGGTTTTTACCCCTGTGCAGGACGTTTGCACTGGGACTTGCACGGTGCAGCTATATCTGAGTAGTTCCCCTCCTTCAGCCTCCCCCGCCCAGGACAGACCATCCCAGAGTGCTGCGGGGCAGGGCCACTGCAAAACCAAAGCAACAGGTCGAACTAGGCTGCTGGATGCGAGACGGGACGCCCGGTTTCCTTCCCCAAACCACCAGCCCGACCCTTTTGCAATCTAGCAGGAGACCCAAATGCAGAAGCTGTTTCCTCCGTGATCTGCTTTCGAAATGGAGGGACTGCGACATGCCTTGGGAGCAGCGTGGATGGGGAACGACCTAGGCCCTGATCCTGCAAAGACTGACCCACACGCTTGAGTCTGAGCCAGGGCTAGCCCCCTTCCCTGGAACGCCACCGGGAACCCCGGGAATTGAGGCTTTGCAAGAGCTGGGCTCTAGTTTGCCAGAATTTCTGGTGACGCTGCTCTGAGGCTGCCGCATCCGGCAGGCAGGAATGTGGGCTCTCTCCCAAGGCAGGCAGTGGGTTAGGAGGAACAGCCAGTAACAGGAGTCCAGCCTATATTCCCTCCGCCTGGCAGCTCCTGCAATGCAGAGCAAGGGGGAGGCTGCTGGAAAGCTCTCACCAGCCACCTCCGCAGGCGTTAGACTGCACCAAAGCGGGGCGGGTCCCCGCGTCCTTGGGAAGGAGGAAAGGGAAAGCCTTGCACGGGCTGCAGGGGAGATCCTACAAGGACGCCTGGACAGCTTGCAGCAGGGGCTGGAGCACCCGGAGTGTAGACATGGTCCCAAGGCATTCATGCACTATGGGGTCACTGCAGCTAGGTCAGGACCCTGTGCAAACAAGTGCATTTACGCCAGAGGGGGAGGGGGACCCCTCCTAATTGTTGTGCAAATCCCAGAGAGGCCCTGGACAGGATCGTTTCAAAGGGGGGCAATGCACAAGCGACCGCCCCTGGCTCGTGCATCCCCCCGGCCTCTGGGGAGGGGTCAGTGGCCTTTGCCTTCTGCAGTCCCAAAAGTGACTCCAGGTTACCCTGCTCCCAGTGCCTGTTTATGCCAGGGCAGCCCGGGCGGCTCCCTGCATGGCCAGCGCTTCCCAGGCCTCTGTCACAAGGGGTGGCCTCGAGCTCCGGCCGCGGCCGGGAGCCTGCGTGGGGCCCAGCGCACTGAGCGGGAGGGGGCACTTCACCGGTGCGTGACTTGCACCGCGGCAGGAGGCTGGGTGGCCGCAGAGTCGGGGTGTTACAACCACCCGTGCGCTGGCTCAGCTCCCTGCTGCACCACCCATGGGGTGATCGGGGAGCAGGGGGTCACGGCAGCCTGCTCCAGGCCGAGGTGCTGCACAGGGGGCTGTCCCCAGCCGGCTGCATACTTGCACTCAGCATGACAGACCCCAGGTCACCCCCCTACCTCCCGCTCTTTTTTTGCAGTGTTGGTTTCAATTAAAGCAGCTTCTGTTTTGTGCAACCCGCTGGGCATGGTGCCTTTGTGTCTTGGGGGACAATTCCCTGGTTGCCTGGTTTTTATTTACTCCTTTCTCTTGGGGAGGGGAGGGGTTGGTCCTGGAGCTGAGCTGGCCTCAAAGCCCGTCAGATGACTTTGTGTTGTGGAGCTGGAATTTGCCCGGCAAAACCTCCAGGGGCGATCGCTTCTTGGCCTGGCAGCCTCGCCAGGCCCTTGGAGGAGGCTGGATTTCCTCTTCCTCGCTCACTGGCTGGAGGGGAGGGTCACGGTCTCGGACAGGAGAAATTGACCTGATGCGTGTCAGGACCAGGGAGCATTTGCTGATTTTCCCCTCCAGTGTATTGATACCGTGAAAAGCACCTTTCAGGGAACTCCCAGCAAAGGTTACTGCCTGGTGCTCCTTTGCTGCGATTATACCCCAGCTCGAAACCCTTGCAGCTTTTGGGCCATCAGGCGGGGGGGCCTGAGCTCTGGCTAACAGCTGAGTAGGGCTGTGAATTCAGTTTGCACTGAAAGACAATGTTTGTTGAAGAAAAACTCTCCCCTGGCTCCAAGTGGGCTGTATTTCTGCCTCCTCCAGCTCTGCCCTTTCACAGAAGCCCTCAGCTCCCAGGTTTTAAGGAGGAATAGTCAGAAGGAAAAACAAGGGACCATTTAAGGTAGAATTGAACTGTTGTTGGCTTGCAGGTCTGAATGCCCCCACTCCTTTTCCTTCCTTAACCTCGCTGGGGCAGAAACCACCAGGACTGGCAGTAACCCAGAGGTCCCGTCAAACAGTGGCGTAACAGGACTTTCGTCAGGGCCTGGGGCCAGATCCTGAGGCGGTGCAAATCAGCGCGGCTCAGCTGGTGTCAGGAGAGCTATTTGGATTTCCTCCAGCTGAGGAGCTTGGCCCTTATGCATGTGTCTTTGCTGCAGAGGGGCCCAGAAAGGAGAATCGTTAGGGAACAAAATGTGACTCTCGAACGTCCCGTTCCTTCAAATCAAAGTGGTTTGTCCCCAGCAGATAATTTGTTGCCGTCACATGCACCCTCCATGTCTGACACGTATTATATGGGCTGGCTGCAGCCAGGCAGCTGAGAGTCCTGCATTCTATACCCCCCACCCATGCCAGTGGCTTTCCGGGTGGTCTCGGGCCCGTCCCGTCTCTGTGCCTCAGTTTCCTCTGGGCTAATGGCCGCGCCTGACCTGCTGATGACACATGTTACACGTCATTATTTTTTAGGGTGGGTTATTCACTTGGGGGCGGTGGAATTGGCTTGTCACAAAGCCTCTCACTGGAAGCTGCAGGCTCTGAAGAAGTGTGTGTGTGTGGGGGGAATTAGCTAATCCTCGTATTAAATACTCGGTGTGCGATGGTGTCAGAGAGCTCCCACTGCACGCTTGATTTGGCCTGTTCCCCAGGGGGCGGGGCTGACCTAAGGAACCCTTATGACGAGCAGCAATCACCCCGGGCTCTGCGGGAGCACTTTTTATCCCTTGGCCTCAAAGCGCTGTACAACGGAGGTCAGTATCGTGATCCCCAGCGGGGGGAAACTGAGGCAGGGCAAGGCAATGACCCAAAGGCCAGTGGTAGACCTGGCAACAGAATCTGTGTTCCCCCTCTAGTGCTCTGCGTGCCCTTACTCATGTGAGCCAGCCTTTCTCTCAGGAGTAAAGCCCTTGAATCCAATGGGACTGCTCACATGAGCTGATTCGAGGTCCTTCGATGCAGATTCGGGGAGCACTCATAGCCTCTCCTCCGAGCCGCCCGGTGGGGTTACTCCTGTGACGGGTGTTTGCAGAGTAAGACCCCACCAGGGGATGTAACACAGATCACTGTGCTTAATGCCATGCAGTATTGACTCTATACAGACTCCGCTTGCCTTCTGGAGCTGCAGCCTCATGTAAAAAGCCCTTTCCTGGAACAAGTTTTAATAAGATAAAGAATCTGGCCGTGGCCAGCCTGGAAGTAAAAATAACCCCTTACGCACACAGGTGCGAGCTGGGAGTGTGTGATGTGCCAAGTCACGTGGCATAGCGGCTGGGCACAGCCAGGAGCTGGGACCCACAGGGCATGGAGACCTGACTCCTCAACCCCAGAGGAGATTTACTGCCCAGAGTCTCCCCTTCATCCCCAAATGCAAAAGGCCTTTTGGAGTCTGTTTTTAAGCTGCACAGCTGCGTCCTTGCGATTCCCAGCAGCACAGCCCGGCTGTGACAGTCTCCTCCCACAGAAGGCTAGAGGGCAGCAGTGGATCTGAGCTTAGCCTGTTTTTCTTGCGAGGTCTGGAGTGTGAAGGGACAAGTCCAGGATAAAAGGATTTCCTGGTGGCACCAGCCGGGGGATTGTGTGCCCTGGGCAGGAAGCTACATTCAGCTCCCTATGGGAGAAGCATAGTTCAGCTCTCCAGGGGACAGGCTGCAGTCATCCAGTATACGGGCAACTGTCTCCAGCTCCACAGGGGTGCCCTGCATGATTAGGAATATTTAGATATTATTTGTTCGGCAGTAGAGCCCGGAGGTCCAGTGGGGGATCATACCCCAGTGAGCTAGTTGCTGTGTGCACCTGTGACAATATCTTACATTGACGTAGGAATCTGTATTCAAGTCTCTCGGGGACACGCAGCAGCGACGGTGGGGAGCAGGAGGTAGCCCGGGGCCTGACACCGCATTCCCAGGGCGTCCCCCACTGGACTGCCTCCAGCGCAGGGCCTGGCTCAGGATCCATGTTGCTACCCCACTGCTTTAGAATAGCTCTGAGTCCCCGGAGGGCTGGAGCCAGTGCTCTCCGGAGCCAGCAGAAACACTCCCGTTGACTTGGGGCCAGTATTTCGCTAATCCAAGGTAGATGGGTGGGGCTACAATTTGGCCTTGGTCAGCATAAGGGACCCTGGCTGGAGATCCTGGGACTCAGACCAGGGCAGAGAAGCAGCTAGTTTAGAAATATGTATTATTTATTCACGTTGTAGTAGTGGCCGTGGTGCTCCAGGTGTGGACCAAGACCCCAGTGCGCCAGGCGCTGTACAAACACAGAGCAAAAAAGCCAGTCCCTGCCCCAAAGAGCCGACAGTCGAAGACCTGCCATTGCAAAGCGCTTGCGGATCCCTGGATGAAAGTTGCCATGGAAATGCAAACTATCACTGGTCAGTAACACCGTGCATGGGAGCAGAATGTGTTCCTGCTGTCTGACAAATCAGGGCAGCAGAACGCACCTGTCCATTGCGGTTCTTATCACCAGATAACGAAAAGGAATGTTTGAAATGGGGAGTTGGAATCAGTTGTAAAATGCAAAGTCTCATAAACAGATCTCTCTGCCTCCGAGCAGCGTGTAGCTCCACCCCCGCAAGCGCACAGCCCCCGGGAGCATTCCAGTCACTCCTTACATTTCCTGCAGAACCGGTGGGGGGTGCTCGAGGGCACAGCGCTGGTTTTGTGAAGGTCCTACATAAACTTTGTCTTTGGTCAGCTTGGGACAGGGAAGGGTGAACAGGCTTAGCAGACGCAGGAAAAGCCGATAACCTCTCCCTTGCCATCAGCTTTAGCATCCTGTGGCCAGATCCTGGTGGTGATCTCTGACTTCAGCGGCACTGGGTCAATTGACACCAGCTGAGGATCCGGAACGTAGGGGCTGCTACACTGGATCAGACCCCAGCGCCCCTGACAGTGGCCTGTCTCAGGCAGGGGCCAGCGCCGGGTGTTTCAGAGGAAGGCATGAGAACCTAACGGTGGGAAGTTAGACTCAAAGATTCCTCCTATCCCTGGCCAGGCTATTTCAGGCCAGATCCATCCCTGGTGGAACTCTCTTGGAAGGAATGTGGCTCCTTAATAACCCTAGCTGCCACAAGCTATGCAGGGCACAGGTGCTGAGCATTCACACAGCTCAGGGGACCTGCAGCCGCTCCATGTCCCCAACAATCAGAGACTGTTTCTATCTAGCAGCCGAATGTGAAGCAACTTGGTTTGCGGTTTTTGTTAAGCCCCAGGGGTGCTCCCAGGGGTACAGACTCTCCCCAGATCAGCCACTGAGGACACAGGGCAAGTTGGAGGTGGGAGGGCTGCAGGGCCAGTCCTACGTTCTGCAATCCTGCTCCCGGCTGCCAAGGTCATGTTCGAGGCGCCGCTTCCCAGTGCGAGGGGCTGCTGCAGTGGTTGTGGGTGGCTGTGTTTTCTGTGTTGAAAATGACTAGCTTAGGTCAGGACTGATTCTAGCGGCCCTGGAACATGGGTGTGGAGGGGAAGGGAGCTCCCTGGCAGGCAGGGAGAATCCCAGGCGTCTGCAGAGACAGTGTGAAGGGCAGCTGTGCATGCCTGAAACTGGGCTCCGGCCAGACAGTCCCTTCTGGGCTGGGAATCCAGGCAAGTGACGGTGCACCAGGCAGGGTTGATGCACGAAGGCCCTGGTCACTTTTCAGTCCCCCTTGCTGGAGGCAGACAGGATCTGAAGTTCACCCCGGCAAGCCCAACCCCGGGCTAGACGAGGCACAGAGGGGTCAGCTGACAGGTTCAAGGTGACTCAGGGAAGGAGTGGTTTACACAGAATTAGGCAGTGGCCTCCCCGATTCCAGACCGGATGAGCACACGACCTCTTCACCCCTTTGCCTGAACCTGTCAGGGCACTGAAACCGATGGCAAAGCTCCCGTTCAACAGGCAGGCAGGGCTGTTTTCCGGTAGGCTCTGAGCCTCAATAGGTAAAGAAAACCAGCCAGTGGGCAAGTGGGGAGATACAAAGAGCGTTGGGTATTTAGGATCCTTTCCTCCCAGCATCAGAGCAACCTCACATTGCTCAAGCTTCAATGTGGCTATATGTTTGTGAGTCATAATTAAATAAACGATAACATGGGAAGTGGATCAGGGTTTAGGATTTTCATCTGCAGTCGGGAGGAACCTGCCACGTTGGTGCCAGACACAGATAAGCCCACGACAAGGAACGGTGGAGAAATTCCATATAAACCCTGCTAGTTATTCTGAACGGCTCAGTGAAGGTGGGATTGCAGAGCAGGGAAATCTGCCAGTGACCTTGGCTATCAACGGGTTCTGGGATGGTGCTTCAGGGGTTCCTCAGACCCACCCCTGGTTGGCCAGAATGCCATCAAAACATCTTAGCCTCAGACAGAGCAGTGGCAGGGCAAGGGGATGGAACTGACCGTGTTTATATGGATCTAGTGATGTTTTAAGAACTGGTTAAAATTTCTCATTCAAAAAAATGTTTCTGACCAAATCGAGCCTTTAAAAAAAAAATTTTTTTTTCCTTGCAAGTTTTGTTTCTTTCAAAATTTTCCAGGTTTTCATCAAAAAAGCAGAAAAGTTTCTGCCCCAAAAAAGTAAAAAAATCTCCTCCCTCGAGTGTGTATTTTCTTGTACATTTCTTAATGGAAAATAGCAGCATTTTCCGACCACTTTTACTGGCATTGGTTTGCTTTGGGGTCTCTGGCTGAGTGAGGTGGATTTCAGAACAGGGGCTATGCGGGTGGCGGGCCTACCTGCCCCAAGGGATGCCAGAGCAGGGGCCTTTAGCTTTCTGCTCATACATTGCTCTAAGCCCTTCCTCAATGTGACACACCCTACAGCTTGAAGCGAGAGAAACAACTAACTCCTGGAGGAAGTCCCAAGGTAGGCACCATGAGACAGTTTTGCTATGCCCAAGAAGCACATCTCACACACCGGCCTGGGAAACGTGTCTCCTGTCAACAGCCCTGGCAGCTTTCCCGTCAGGCGAGCACAGGTGCTATTGAGTTTAGAAAGAGTTCCTTGAAGTCCCTGCCCTTCCTGTAATGACTGGTTTTAAAGAAGGATCTTTGCTGGTGTCATGGGGTAATTTGTCTTTGTTTTGGCTGTTGACACATTGTTGGTTGCACATGATATGGCTGCTTGGAAGTCCATGAAAAAGATCTCGCTCTGGCTCTGCTGATTTGGAACGGCTCTGCAATATGTGATGAATACTGTGACCTAGTTATTGGGGTGTTTACTGTGTGTCTATACTGAATTACATCAACAGGGCTACCTGGGAAAACAGGCAGGCAGGAAAAAGAATGGCTCAAGAGAAGCCAGCTCTCAGCAGGTACTTAAGACTCTTAAGGGACAATGCTGGAGCTAGTAGCTTTGAGCATTCTGGCTCTCTGGCCAGCAGGACTGGTTTGGGCCAGAAGTCTAAGAACAGAAGAGCTGTGGGAGGATTAAAAGGATCCGTCTCTCAAGGGAAGGGGAGAGTTGTTTAGAAGAGGACCCCGGCTGGGACACAGGCAGCCACTGGGGTGACCAAAGAAGTTAGGTCTGCCTAGGTCACCATCAGGGATGCTGAGCCGTTAGACACACCGCTAGATTGTCTGATGCTTTAAAATCCCCTTTTGTCCTTACTGCAAAACGTTTACGGAGCTGTCTAGTCACCACGTTCGGCACTGGGCCCAGACTTCCAAAGAGAAGAACTGTGAATGCTGAACGTAGCTGGACCTGGGTTGATTGCCAGGGCACTGTAGCCTGGTCTAAGCGTGGGAGAACTGTGAAATTCCACCCAGGATAGGGAACGGTATGAGGGCTGGGGGCAGGGGAGCGCTGGCACTGAGGGAGACCAGAGAGTCCTGCCCTCTCTGGAACTGACAGAAGGCACAAATCAGAGAACTGCTGGTTACTGACTCTTCAAAGACGGTATCAATGACGATTATTATCCGTTTCACCACCTGGGCAATGAACAACTTGTTCTGCAGGTGTGAGCCCTTATTTCCCAACGACTGGCTGTCGAAGTGTGCCAGAGAACCCAAGGGATAACTGTTAACGCTACCTGACCTAAATCTGCACTGCAGCGGGGCTAGCCTGGCCTTGCTACCAGGCACTGAATACCTCCTGCAGGGGCAGTACGGTACAGACAGCCCTGGGGAGGGTGCAAAACTGGGGCAGCGGAGTGTGCGTGTGTGTGTCCCTCCTTTGAAAACCTCACGAGGAATCGGTCTCCTTTTCTTTTGCATTCCACCAGAGCAGGCTGGTCAACTGCAAGTTGAGGCTCCATCTCCTTTGGCTGGTCACTGTGCATTTAGCAACACAGTGGGGGGGTCGGCGTGCCCCCTAAACTACCCGAGCCGGGGGGGGGGGCTATTTGGACGGGTGAGCCGGGGAGAGTGACGGGGGGGGGGGGGGGCTGCGTGCACGCCACGTCGGAGCCCTCACGCTTTGAAGCCGCAGGAAGCGGAGTCGCTCCCCAGGAATTCCCCTGCTCCCGCCGCACGGGCTCCCGCACGCCCCAGGGCTCGCGGGCAGGGCCCTGGGAACTACAAGTCCCGCCAGCCACCGGGCCGGGCACGCGCCCTGGCCGCCTGCTGCACGCGCCCGCCGCTCGCCGAAAGTGTGTCACTGGGGCACGAGGCGCTCCCCGGGAATCACATGGTGGATGCTCCGGAGCCGCGTGCCGGGGACTGCGCAGCTGCGGCGGGTCCCAGGCAAAGGGGCTGGCGCCGGAGCCCGGGCAGAGGGGGAGCAGCGCAGCGCCGGGAGAGGCAGCGGCGCGCCGAGCTCCTGTCCCGCCGGTGCCCAGCTCTGCAGAGGGGCGAAGCCCCAGCCCCAGCGCCGGCCCCGGGGCGTCCCTTGCTCCCGGGAAGGGAGTTTCTGAGCCAGGCTTGGATGCCCGCGCGCCCCCAAGGATGGCAGCTCTGGACCCCAACAACAACACAGGTGATTTGCCCTTCAGATCGGCTTGTTCCCCGTCTCCCCGCTGCCCCCCCCCGAGCCCAGCGTGGCCCCTCCGAAGTAGGGGTGATGATGCCCCCCCCCGTGCAGCGTGTGGGCGCCCCGGCCAGCCCCACTGGTTCCTCCTGCCTGCAGGGTGTGAGGGCACCGCTCCCCCCCCGTCTCTGCTCCTTCCTAGCCGGTGCTCAGAGCCCCCCACTTGTGCGGGGTGTTGGGGGTGGAGACCCGGTCTGCCCACCCCGGGGCGCTCTGGGGTCCCCCGGCGGTGGGGGAGCTGGGTGCGCGCGGCTGCGGGGGTTCCCACGCTCCCCGGGGCGGCTCTGGTGGGGGAGTGGGAGGGGCTCGGTCTGAGCTCTCTGGGGCTAGCGGATTGGGAGGGGAGCCCCGGGCCCCCGCTGGGTGAGGAGTAGGAGGGGGTTCGGGTTCCCAAGGTACCGTCGCCGTGTATTGGATGGGGACGGGGGCAGGAGGGAGCCCCCGGCTCGCTCCCTGGGACCCCGGCCACGGGCAGCCGCGCAGCGCCCCCCGGTCTGGGGCCAGGGTTAATCCGAGCAGGGAGCAGCTCTGGCTTCCTCGCTGCTCTGGTGTTAGGGGTGACCCCCCCCCCATGCCCGGCTCCGGCCCGGCGGGTGCTGGCTGGACGGAGGGGGGGGGTCAGTGGGGTCACCCATCGCCCCCACTTCGGAAGGAGTCAGGTGGCCGCTGCTGGCTTCCCTGCCGCAGCCAGCTCCCTTGACCCCAGTGGAGGGGGCTGAGTTGGTCCCCACTTTTCCCTGGGGTGGCATCCCGGCCCCTCTTTGCCCCCCCTCCCAGGGCTGCGGCCCCCCCGGCACTCACTTGTCACCCCTCCCAAGGCTGCAGCCCCCCCGGCCCCTCCCCCCGGGGCTCCCCCTGCCTCACGTGTCCCCCTCCCTGGCACTGCCACGTGCGGACTTTGTTTTCCTCCCTTCCCCGCCCCGCCCCGCCCCCTCCCATTGGTCACCTCCCCCGCAGGCCCCGCCCCGTGGGCTCCCGTGACGTCACACCAGGAAGCCTGGCGCTTCGTCTCCCCGCCCTTTTCAAAGTAAAAGGAAGCAGCCGCGCGGGGCGGTGACGCCATCGCCGGGGTAACGAGCGGCGGCCAATAGGGCGGTGGGGGCGGAGCAACGCGTGATGGGCAGGGCCTGGGGGCGGAGTAGCCACGTGCGGCCAGGACACGTGGAGCGGGGACGTGAGGCCGCCAGAGCCGCGGAGAGCCCGGGAGTCGGGGCCTCCGGCGGGCTGAGCCCCCCCCCCCAGTAGGACCCCCCCCGGCCCAGACCCTGGACCCCCCAGCAGGACCCCACCCCCGGCCTAGCAAGTGTCCCTCCAGCCCCCCAGGCTGAGCCCCCCCGGCCCAGACCCTGGCCGCCCCAGCAGGACCCCCCCCCCCGGCCTAGCAAGTGTCCCCCCAGCCCCAGGACCCCTGGCCTAGCCCCTGCCCCCCCAGGCTGAGCCCCGCCCCCTCCAGCAGGACCCCTGGCCTAGCCCCTGCCCCCCCAGGCTGAGCCCCGCCCCCTCCAGCAGGACCCCTGGCCTAGCCCCTGCCCCCCCAGGCTGAGCCGACCCCCAGCTGAGTCCTTGGGATGTTGTGAAGGCCAAAGGTATGACAGGCTTGAAATAAGAACTAGATAAGTTCCCAGGGGGACAGGTCCGTCAATGGCTATTAGTCAGGGTCGTCAGGGACGCAGCCCCACGCTCTGGGTGTTCCTCTGACTGCCAGAAGCTGGGACTGGACACCACGGGATGGATAGCTTGATGATTGCCTGTTTGTTCATTCCCTCTGAAGCACATGGCGCTGGCCGCTGTTGGTGGACAGGACGCTGGGATAGATGGACTATTGGTCTGACCCAGCCAATCCACAGGTCCCCCCTGCCACCTTAGGGCTACCCCAAGGCCCATGACCTGCCCTAGAGCCCCGGTTGCTCTCTCAAGGCTGTGCCTCTCCCATCTCATGGGGTGCTGGCTCCTCATGGGGTCTGTCTGTCTGTCCCCCACACATCCCCCTCTCTTATCTGGCTCCCATCACTAGCCTCACACTCTTAGATGTAGGTCCGCTGGGGGGGCAGGTCAGGGCTAGTTTCCCTAGCGTAGGGATGGGCTCTGGCACAGAGAGGTTAAGGGACTTGCTCAAGGTTACACATGAGTCTGGGAGAGCAGGGAATTGAACCTGGGTCTCTGAAGTCCTAGGCTAGGATCATGAGCCCTGCATGCTCCTTACTCTCTGCCCTATAGCCTGGCTCCATGTGCTGCCCCCAAATGGGTCTCCGGGAGGGAGTTTTGCCCCACAAACACAGGGCTGAATGAAAGTTGGAGGGCAAAGCGGTTGCCATGGTGACTTTGTCACCCCAGATGATGACTGTCTGACTGGGGACTCACTGCCCAGCATTACCTGCTGCGGGTGTGTGTACCAGCTGTGCTCTGCGGGGGGAGGGACACATGGCCCTGTCGGACAGGGTGCATGAGAACAGCACTGGCCACGTGTCGAGGCGCTCCTGACTCCTCTGCAGGAGGCTGGTGTCCTCAGCAGTCCTGCAGCCTGGGCGGGCAGTGAGATTTCAGGGCTCACCGCTCACACGTGCCCTATGTGCCTCCCACAAGCCCCCTTGGACAGGTACCAGTCTCGTCTGCAGAGCCCTTCCCGAGGCTGGAGGCAGCCTGGGGAGAGCTGGCTTTTGGGCGTGGTGAGCGAAGCGGTTGGGGTTTTGTGACCTACTTCCAGAGCTCTGTTTCCCAATCTGTGCTATTTAAAGACAAGGAAACAAATGCAGCAAAGCTGACGCTGCAGCTTGAGAATGATTGGAGCGAGGGGAGGGATTGGCGGCTGGCGTAGCAGACATTGCTTGTCCCTACATACACACAGCACCCTCTAGCTCAGCCGGGATTCCCCACCCCGCCCTGCTCCCTTACTGAATTCAAAGCCTTCCCGATTACGCCTCATTTAAAAAAAAGCCAATTGATTTTCCACCTTGCTGGCATTGAAGGAGGGACCAGTGCTGAGGAATCTCAATGCAGTTGACAGGAGGCTCTGGTTTTCCTCCCGTGTTCTCTGTTTATAGCTCTTGGTAGCTCTGTTCCCATTGGAAAAATCCTGGCAGGAGACATGATCTCTCCCTTGATCCAATTTCTCCTTCTCTTCCTACGTACCAAGAAGCAGCAAGGTGCAGAGGTGTGTGTCCGGGTGCAGCAGGGAACAGGACTCTTTGCCCCTTGTGTTGTAGGGAGGGGGGCTGGCTGCATTATCTCCTCAGCACCTGGCAGGAGTCAGTTTTCTCCCTAGGGTTGGGCCAGGTGCAGATTGGCATACCTTGACTTTCATACCCACTGACACCAGCTGAGGGGAGATCCAGCCTGCTGGCTTTAAAACCCGCTGGCCTCACCTCGGGCTGCCGGCCTTTTAACAGCAGCTAAGTAAACGTTTCCCCGGTGAGCGTTCAGTGACTTAACCCCTGGCATTAGCCTCTCTCATGCAGATGCCGTGTATGCAGGTGGCTCGGAAGCCTTCCCGGGCGGATGAGAGAAGAGTTTAGTGATCCAGACCTGGGCCTTGGCTGCTTTCCTAGGGTCAGGAGCAGCCGTTGTTGGGCTGGAGGGAATAGTGACGAACAGGGATGAGACCTGCTGCAGAAGCAGATCGCACACGTGATCCTCCCTGCTTGTTTGTGGTCTGTTTTGCAAGGATGACCGTGTTTTTGCAGGAGGCTTCCTGGCCTCCACAGTATTTAGGGCTTGGCAGGCGCTGGGCACGGAGTCCCACTGCCTCATCATTGTTGTTCTTCCTCTTAAGCGGTTTGGGTTTTCCCCAGTTCCCCCGGTAGCCTCCCCCTTTCCCCCACTGCTGCTGGCTGTGACACCTGCTCCCATCCCTGCCTCCCAAGGCCCCCTTGGCCGAGCTCCCGGTGCCCAAGATCTGGTCCCTTGGCCGCCTGCCTGCCCCAGTGCTTCAAACCCTTCCCTTGTGTGCCTGGGGGCCCAGCTGAGCCTCCCTCCCCAGCCCGCAGATGTAGGTCAGCAGCAGCTGGAGCATTTCAAGGCTCCAAGAGGAAAGAAGTGAGGGAGAAAGGCGAGGAGGAAGCCATGGCAGACGTGTGTAATTGCAAATCACCGGCGGTGCCTGCAAACCTGGCTGCTTGGAAGGGCCCAGAAAGGGTAGCCAGCTCTTCAGGGGTGGGGGGATGTGTAGGAGAGGAGGTGGGGCTGGGGGCGTGAATGGACAGATGGACACACACACGTACATACTCCATGCATATACAGCCCCGCATGTATGCACGCCCCACGTACCCCCTCCTGCACGCAGACATCCCCCCCCGTACAGCCCCCTGCGCGCACCCACTAACCCAGACGTCAAGTGCTGTTTTTCTAGGTGTGTCATTGACTGAGGCTTAGGAAGAGCGCAATCCCTGAGGGGAGGGGCTGCGTTTCCGGTGCTCCCCGTCTCCCCTGGCTGCTCCCCCCACCCGCGCTGCTGCCCTGCCTGTCCTTGGCCTGCCTGCTGCAATGCTGCGTCTTTCTACCTGTGCGCGACTGCAGCCTCCGCAGTGCAGAGAGGGGAGCTGCAGCTAAGGGACCTAGCAGGCTGAACCTGTGGGCAGGGGCTTCCCTCGCACAGAGACGGGGGGGATCCAGGGTGCACCCTGGGGGCGGGGGGGGGTTAACACTAGACTGGCCAAGGCTCAGTAGAGTTGTGGCCAGGGGGAGCCCTGCAGGGGAACAGATGCCCCCAGCAGCAGTCCAGCGGCTCTGTCTGTCATGGTGCTACTGGATTCCAGTCCCCCCTACCGTGCCCCTCACCCAAGCGCCGTCGGGGCCAGTCTCAGCCACCCCGGGGCGAAATCCCCAGTCTCCTGGGAGGCAGGGCTGGCCCCAGGCTGTCTGGTGCCGGGTCAGTAGGCGGGAGGGCGAGGCCAGCTGGGCTTTAACTGCCATTGACTCGCTCCGGGGGCCAAACCCCTTGGCCTCCCCATGCCTGACTATCTCCGTGGGGGTCTGTGTGTGAGACAGGAGGGGTGTTATTGCTGGGGACTGGCCCCCCAGGGGGGAAGGCAGGTCCAGAGCAGGGGTGGCACAGACAGGGGCGTAGAAATCTCGCCTCGCCCTCCCCTCGCTGTGCTGTGATTACCTGTCCCAGAGACCTGCCCAACTCATTGCACACATGGGCCACCGAACAGCTGTCAGGCGGGGGCAGCGTTTGCTCACAGCTGGGCTGGATTGAAGCTGGTGCCCCCTCGATGGGAAAGGCCCCGTGTCCCATTCCTCTCACCCCTGCCCTGAGCCGTCTCATCTGGGGAGGCCCCCCCAGCACTCACCTCGAGGGGGCGGCCTGGCCCTGGTCTCAGCCTCTCGCTCTGTCTCCCCAGGCGGCGTGATCAGCTACATCGGCTCCAGCGGCTCCTCGCCCAGCCGCACCAGCCCCGTCTCCCTGTGCAGCGACAGCTCCAACGGCAGCTTCCAGTCCGGCTCGCAGGCCTTCCCCTCCTACTTCCCGCCCTCGCCCACCGGCTCCCTGACCCACGACTCGCGGCCCTATGGCGCTGGGCTGCAGGGCTCGCGGGAGGATGGCTCCCCTTCCTCCTCGTCCTCCTCTTCCTCCTCCTCGTACAGCTCCTCCGGGACCTCCCCCGGGGGCCTGCAGGTCGCCATGGACGATGGGAGGCGCGTCTCTCCCAGCAAGACCACCAGCAACATCACCAGTGAGTGCTGGAGGTGGGTGGGCACAGGGTGTGGGGAGACCCCTGGGAAGGACTGGGAGTGGTGGCTGTGGAGGGGCCCGGGGGTAGCTGTGGGTGGGCACTGGGGTACCTGTGGTGCCCTCTATCCCTGGCTGTTTCCCCTCGATCAGTCTGTCCTTGCGGTGGGTGCTCTCTGGACCCCCTGCCCTCCCCAGCATGGCAGGCCACATACCTGCTGGGGATGCCGTGCCCCTGAGAGCGCCCCCATCTGAGCAGTGGTGGGCACAGCAGCTAGACCTGCGCCAGGACAGCGGCCCGCCACGCAGGAAGGGAGATGGCCTGGCTGCCCCCAGGGGCTAGCTCCTGAGCGGGGCTGGGCGCTGCAGCCTCTCACCTGGGTGTCTCTTTCCCCTCCCAGAGCTGAACGGGATGGTTCTGCTTTGCAAAGTGTGTGGAGATGTCGCCTCAGGCTTCCACTATGGGGTCCATGCCTGCGAGGGCTGCAAGGTAAGGGGGCGGGACAGGGCAGGGCAGGCGGAGCTGTGGCGACAGGGGGTTCCTGCAGAGCCAGGAGCACTGCCGGGGGCTCCTGCTGATCCAGCCCGAGTGGCTCAATCTGGGGAGGGAGGTGGGACCAGTGTCCTAGCACCTTGTTAATGTATTACCCCCCATCTGCCCCTCCAGCCAGCCAAGGGACTCGGGCGTGGCTGGCAACGTCACACCTCTCCAGACAAGGCCTAACTATTCCCAAGTGGCTAATGATTGCGGGGGCCCTGCAGTGGCCAGAGTTTCACAATACCTTCTGGCCTCTTTGGGAGTCCGACTGGAGATGCCTTAAAGTCACAAGCCACTGGTGAAAATGTCCAGTCACTGAGCTTTCACGGGATTTATTTTGGTTATTTTTATCCTCGAACTTCTGTCGCCTCCCTTCAAACTTGGCTTCATCTTCTTCTTCCCGCCCCCCGTCCTCGGCGGGGCCCAGAAAACAGCCCATGTTGGATGTTTAGCGTCAGGCGCTTGCTTTCTCCCAGAACGTTGGTGGTTTTCGGCATTGTTGGGGGAGAACGATCCTGTCGTTGGCTCCTACGTAACTCGCCAACAGCTGTGACTGACCAGAAACGTTCACCGCTGGAGCATGCCAACGCTCGGTCCCGAATGATCATTGTTCCTGGGTCAGGACAATGATCGGGGGTGTGGGATGGAAATGGCGGCTCCTTGGGAATTCTAGGCAGGGCTCTGGCGACCGGGGCAGCACTTGGCTTGTTTATAGTAAACCTGGCATTGAAGGTAGCTTCAGTTGAAGGAAACAATTGTCTGGATTTTTTTCCCTTGAGCTTTGTCATTTCTGCTGGCCGCAAACAATTTCTCAAATACAAACGCCAGTGGCAGGTCAGCGTGGAGGAGCATGTGGCCAGCCCACGGGGCAGAGCTCCATCACGGGGTCGGGGCCTTGCATCCCACAATGTTTTCTGTCGTCCGCCTTCCTCGCTGTCTGAGAGTGCCTGGCTCTGCCTCCCCATGTCTCACCCTGTCTCTCTCTCTTTCTGTCTCAGGGTTTCTTCCGACGCAGCATTCAGCAAAACATCCAGTACAAAAAGTGCCTGAAAAATGAGAACTGCTCCATCATCCGGATCAACCGGAACCGGTGCCAGCAGTGCCGCTTCAAGAAATGTCTGTCAGTCGGCATGTCCCGGGACGGTGAGTTCCCGCCTGGCGTGGTTGGGGGGGAGGCAGGGCAGGCTCCCCCCGGCACTGTGGTGCCCTCCCCTCCCCCTTCCATAATGGCATGCCCCGAGCAGTGTCTGGCTTCTACGCACTGTTCAAATAACACATCTTCCACACCCCTTTATTCGTGGTGCTGAGAGGCTGCGGTCAGGGATCAGGGTCCCGTTGCGCCAGGTGCTGCACGTCCATGAAACCCCTGCTCCAAAGGGCCCGCGCTGTCAGCTGGGAGGTCACTGTTGATTCCCCTGTTTTACTGGGCGTGTGGCTGGCCCCACGGACACTGGGTTGGGTTGGTTCCGCACCTGGGTTGGGAGCTCCTGGCTCTCTGAGATGCTGCCGCTAGGCCAGGGCGTGTGCCAGTGGCTATGAGGGGGAGTGGATTGGGGAGGGGAGATCAGCTTGCCCTGCCCCTGCCTGCTGCCATGGGGTGCATGGTGGTCTGGAGGTGCCTGGGTCGCTCAGCGCAGCTGCGGAGGGTGGGGGGCATCTGCTGGTGTCTGGGCCCCCCCGTATGCTAATCTCCACCCCCCCCCCCGTTTCTGCAGCCGTGCGCTTCGGGCGCATCCCCAAGCGTGAGAAGCAGCGGATGCTGGCGGAGATGCAGAGTGCCATGAACAACATGGCCAACAACCAGCTGAGCGGGCAGTGCCCGCCGGAGGGCTCCCCGCTGGGGCACCCCCAGCCTGCCAACCCACTGCCGTGCCATCAGCCCCAGCTCCCCGCCTCCCCACTGCAGCAGCAGCAGCCCTGCTTCTCTCAGTTCCCCCAGCAGCTGACGCCCCCCCGCTCCCCCAGCCCCACGGAGGCCATGGACGACGTCATCTCGCAGGTGACCAAGGCGCACAAGGAGATCTTCACCTACGCCCACGACAAGCTGGGCACGGCGCTGCCCTTGCTGCGGCCCTGCGACAACAACGCCCGCAACTGGGAGAACCGCCGCCGTGCCAACGGCTACCAGGGCAACAGCCTCTATCGCCACGACGACGACCACCTGCCCCACCCTGCCGCCTCCCGCTTCCCCGCCTGGCACTCCAGCTCCCCCAGCGCCTGCCCCCAGAAGAACACGAACAGCCATAGGCTGTGCCCCACCGGCTACCCCTCCTTGGCCGAGGAAGCCGAGACCCCGGCAGGCCCATGGGAAAGGGGCACCAAGGACATCCTGCTGGTGAGTGCCAGAGCCCCACGAGGGTATTTCCAGCTGGGATGCGGCCCTCCCCCTCCCCCCCCCATGCCTCAGGGTATTTTTAACCTCTAATCGCTAGTAATCGTCTGGTCTCTGAGGCCAGAACATCAGAGCCGGTCCCGTCCCTGGCAGTGTGGAGCTGAGGCCGCCTTGGTGGGGGGCAGAGGGGGATGTGGCATTAAGGCCCCAGAGTCGCGGGGTTTTCTCTCTGTTAAAGAGGGAGAGGAGTTTTGCAGGGATCGGCTCCTGCTGGGTCCCAGTCACTGGGATCTGGTGCAGTGGCCCCGGTACAGGGAATGGGGCTGTCTGGGGCTGGGGACCGGCCCACTCGCGCCGCGTCTGAGGTCGCTCCCCCCCCCCCCAACCCAGGCATGCCCCATGAACGCGCACCCGCACGGCAGGAGCGGCCACACCGTCCAGGAGATCTGGGAGGATTTCTCGCTGAGCTTCACGCCCGCCGTCCGGGAGGTGGTGGAGTTTGCCAAGCACATACCGGGCTTCAAGGACCTGTCGCAGCACGACCAAGTGGCCCTTCTCAAAGCTGGCACCTTCGAGGTAGGTCTGGGGCCTTCGCTTCTCCTGCCAGCTGTCCTCGGCGGCAGCTCTCTGCTCACAGGGCCCCCCCTCGGGGGCACTGCCCTGTGGTCGTTAGCAGTGGCTGGGTTGCAGGGGCGCCTGTTTCAAAGCATGAAACCAGAGCCCTGGGGCCTCCCCCAAAGCCAGTTACTGGGCGAGAGCTGCTCCCTCCATCTCTCCCCCTGCCCCAAACCAATCTCCTGTAATGGGTCCCTCTCCTTAGGGGAGGGGGCAGCCCCACTGGGCGTTGGTTCCTGTGGCCACCCCTCTGGCACCCCAGGAGGGCAGCGACGCCTTGCCGGGTCTGTGCTGGGGCACCTGCTGTCTGTTCTCCATGGCCGCCGTGCCCTTGGTACTGCCCCCTCTGATCGCAGGTGCCTGGTCCGCGGCCCTGCCCGGCTGCTGGGAGCCCCGTGCCTGGCAGGGCGCATGGGCCAGGCCGTCACCGCTCTCGTCTGCCCCGCGCCAGGTGCTGATGGTGCGGTTCGCCCCCCTGTTCAACGTGAAGGAGCAGACGGTGATGTTCATGAGCCGGACGACCTACAGCCTGGGGGAGCTGTGGGGGATGGGCATGGGCGACCTGCTCAGCTCCATGTTCGAGTTCAGCGAGAAGCTCGGCTCCCTGGAGCTCACCGAGGAGGAGCTGGGTCTCTTCACCGCCGTCGTGCTGGTCTCGGCAGGTGGGTCACGAGCCCCCGGCTGAGCCACAGGGCAGGGGGCCCGGGCGCCCGCTGCCTGCATCCAGGGTCAGGGATCTGGGGGAGCAGGCAGGGGAGGGGGATCTGGAAGCAAAGATCTGAACGGAACCAGGCGGCTGCGATCCCAGGCGGGAGATCTGGTGCGTCAGGGGAGGCAGGGGAAGCTGGGCCGTGGGCTGCTGGTGGTCTCTCCCCGGCTCACGGTGCGTTTTCCCCCCCGCGGGACAGACCGCTCCGGCATGGAGAACACGGCCTCAGTGGAGCAGCTGCAGGAGACCCTGATCCGCGCCCTGCGCACGCTGATCCTCAAGAACCACCCCACGGAGACCTCCCGCTTCACCAAGCTGCTGCTCAAGCTGCCCGACCTGCGCACCCTGAACAACATGCATTCGGAGAAGCTGCTGTCCTTCCGCATCGACGCCCAATAGGGCGTCCCCCGCCCTCCCGCCCCGGGACCCTCTGCAGAGAAACCCACCAGACTCTCTTGCTGCTGACGAGGCAGCCAGGACAGAGCCCCCTGGGGCGGCCGACCCCTGTAAATAGTGATCTGTGTATATTGGAGTCATGTTCTCTGTTGCTGCTGCCCCCCGTGGAGGGCTGGAGCCCAGCTCTGTCTGAGCCACACGGGAAATAATATATTGAAACCAACGCCATGGCCTGGACCGTCCCTTCGTGAGCGAGCCGGGCCCCTGCTCCTGTCCTGCGGCGAGGGCACCCCTGCCGCTGCTCGCTGTGAAGGGGGAGGGGGGAGCTGGATGCCTGGGTTCTGCTCCCTATGGGAAGGGGATAGGTGTGGGGGAGCCACCGGGGGCCAGGATTCCTGGCCTTTAGCTGCATTGCTGGGAGGGCCGGGGGCCAGAGTGGGGCGGGAGCTGGGACTCCAGGGCTCTGTTCCCAGCTGCGCCACCAAACGTGCTGCAAGCCCTTGGGCAAGTGGCTCGCCGAGCTGGGGAGTTTACGGCCAGGCCCAGCAGCGACTCCAGCCTAGGCACCGGCCTCGCCCCAGCCGTCGGTGTCAGCACCTTGAACCCCAGCCCAGGGCACGTGGCTGGCTGCTGCAGCGTGTCCCAGCCACCATTCCTGTCCCTCGGGGCATGGGGCACGCTGAGTGTTATCCTGCCCCCCCCCCCCGGCCGCCTCACGGTAGCCCCGGACCCAGCTCATGCCTCGTGCTGGGGAGGACTCTGGCTTCAGCCTGGCCTCTGGTTTCCTCAGGGGATCCCTGGGGGTGTGTGGGCAGATGCACAGAGGGAGGGGGTCTGGCTGCACCCTCAGGTGTTTGTGCGTCCATCCCCGTGGCCAAAGGCAGAGCCGCAGTCGGGGTGGGGTGCGGCGTTGGGGTGGCCCAGAACCGAAGTGTTGCTCTAAATGCACAGATGCGCCCCTGCCCGCCCCCCATACGCCCCAGCAGTGCAGGCCTGTTTTGCCAGGTGACTGCTACCCCCAGGGCAAGCTGCAGCGCCCCCATGACCCATAGCACCAGGCTAGAAACCCCCCCCCCCCCGGCCCCAATTTGGCTCAGGTATCCCTCTGGGGGGGGCCCTGCCCCCCAACGCTCACCCCACATTCTGCAGCCTCCTGGGGTGATGGGGCGCCCACCCCTGCCCTCCCGGCTGGGCACAGAAATCAGAGGCCAGCGGGGCGGTGGGGGTGGGGTTGGTTGTTTTTCATCATATATTTATTACATAAATATATAGTAAAATAGACCAGCAACAATTACCATAAAAATATCTTTCTTTAAAATCCTGACCAAAAACACAAAGGGTTTAAAATCGCACGTCACAGACACTGTGATTGTCATGTACAGCAGCAGCTCTCTGCCGCCCGGCCCCCTCCCTCGTGGGGCACGGGGGGATACGTGGGAGGGGAAGGAGGGTGGTCTCACCTCCCTGCCCCGCCCCGCCCCTGCCCCCGTTCCCCCCAATGCACCGAGACCCAAACATACATTCAGTAACTCCTGCCACTACCCTTCCATGCAGCCGTGGGGCGGGAGCCACAATGCATAGTACATGGGCTGGGGGGGAGGCCCCCCCAATGACTGGACACAGCAGGGAAGGACCCCCCCACCCCCCCCAAAAGCGCCAAGCGAGCTCACGGTCTCTAGAGATGGGCTGGATTTGAAGCTGCTCCCCTCCCATTTCCCCCCCCCAACCCCCCCGCAGCGCTGGGGGGGGGGAGGTACCAGCTCCAGAAGCTAGGAGGTATGTGCTTGGTGACCAAATACTGACAGGGAGGCTGCGGGAACATGGCGGGGGGGGGGGGGTGGCACAGGCTGCCTCTGGCATAAATAGAGTCCCCCCTGGGGGACAGCCCTCAGTCCCAAGCAGGGAGTCGGGGGGGGGGCAGGGGGTGTTCATGCCACAGTCTGCCCACTGCATGGCTGAGCTGGGGGGGGGCCCTGGGAGCAGAGACAGAGGGGAGATAGCGACACTGGATAATGCAACTGCAACGGAGACCAACAGACATGACCCGGAGCCGCCCCGGGGGAACAGCTAGACCCGCCCACAGCCAGCAGGAGGCAGCATTGACCCCAGCCACAAACCTGGGGTGTCACGCAAGGGTGGGGCCCAGCCAGGCCCGGCCCCATTGGCAGAGGGTGCATGTGCGCGTGTCCCGTGTGTGTGTGTGTGCACGCCAGCGCATGTGCCCGGGGTGTGTGTGCGCACGCACAGGGGGCTGGCACTGAACCCCCCATCCCCCAGGAGTGAAGTCGTGGCCCCCAATGCTGGGGGCGCTTTACACAAGACAAGCCACTTCCCCCAGCGCCACCCTGCTCCCCCTCAACGCACCTCCCCCCAGCATGTCTGAGCCCTGAATGCCTGAGGCCCTCTCCCCAGGAATGGGTTGGGGGGTATCACACCTTGCCCAGGGGGGAGGGGTTGGCCTGGAAGCCCCCCCTGGGGAATGGATTTGTCTGAAGGCTCCTGCAGACTCCCTGCCCCTTTGCAATGGTGGGAAGAAGGGAGGTTGTTGGGGTGGGGGTGGTTTTAGCTGGTGTACCCCCCAGGCCGAGCCCCCCCACACCAGGCTGGCTGTCCAGGGGGACTGGGGCCCAGCTCCTGAGGGGGCATGCATGGGGGCAGAGCGCTGCCCACATAACCGGGAAGGGCCTGGGAGATGGTCACTGATCTTCCTCTCTGCACCCGCAAGGAGCTTCCCTGACCCCCCTTGGAGGGTCTTAGCTCCCTCACCCCCAAGCTGGGGCTGAGCACCTCCCCTCCCTCCAGGGCCAGCAAAGGGCTTGGCCCCACAGGAGGCAGAGCGGGGCTCAGTTTTGTGGCTGCTGGGCTCTCTCTGGGGGGTGAGCCCCCCCCAGGGACAGGGCAGGGGATGCCTGTCCTCCAGGGGACTCCCCCCACTGCCCCTTTCTAATGCTGGGTGCTGCATAGCTCCTGGTGGGCCCGGCTGAGCCCCAGGGCTGAGGCTCTCAGCGGGGGTGCAGGGATATGTAGGTGTAGCACACGCTACAGCACGCAGCACCCACCAGTGCGTACACAGACCTGCTCACACCCGCAAGCCTCGCACACCCGAGCCCCCCAGGAGAGCGAGGCTGGCTGGACGCCAGCCCAGCAGTGCCCCTCTGGCTGGCCAAGGCAGAGGGGCATGGCCTTTGCCAAGGGGAGCAGGCCACAGCGGGTGTCTGAGTGGTGGAGGGGCTGGAGCAGCTGACCAGGCACCCGGGAAAGCTGCGAGGAGAAGAGAAGAAATGGCGCTGGGCAGCGAGCGCGTCAGGTGATCAGTCAGATGCATGTGCAATCAGACACACGTGTCCAGACCTGGGCGCACACACCCCCATGCTTGCACACGCGCGTACACTGACTAGCGCACACGCAGGCTCACAGATGCAAGTGTATGCGCACAGAGACACGGGCACACATGCAAACACAGACATGCACACCACACGTGCAAACACACACACAGACCAATACAAGTGCATACCCCCGCCCCCGCAGGGTTTGCAATAGGGACCAGGCCACTGGCCCAGCCCTTCCACCACCGTGAGCAGGACCCTGTCAAGGCCCTGCCGTCTGCCCCCCTCCGGGTCTGGGTGCCGTTTCCCTGAGCAGAGGGGATGACAGCTCCCCCGTCCCCTGGGCCTTCGGCACCACCTCCGGCAGGGTCAGGCTGCAGAACCGGGCCAGAACTGTGCCCCAGTCCTGTGCCAGGCTAGCAGGGGGAGGGGCCAGCTGAGGGGGTCTCATACCAGGTGAGGGGCAAGGGGGCCGAATTTAGAACCTTCCTCGCCAGCCACCTGTGGGCAGCCAGGCCCCTCCAGCTCTGCGCATTAGTGTTTGGGCATCAGGCTTGGCTGAAGGCCCTGCCAGCTGGCACTGCCGGTGGCCATGGACCTGGTCAAACACCCGGATCCCCCTCCCCTCCCTCAGAGACCAAAGCAACCAGCAGGACTAGGGGGCAGGGGAGGCTGAAGCTTCCTGACGTCCGTCCCGCCCCTGCCCCAAACCCTATTTCCTAGACAAGCTGCTCAGCAGAGCAGAGGTAAGCAGGGCAGCATGTTTCCTCAGGACGGGGACTTCACAGTGTTCCTAGGAGCTTAAGACATTTTGCACCAATAGTGCAAAGAGACGAGGTCACAACCCACCCCCAACTCAGCAGCCCCGCTGTCTCTGAACTGACCTGCCCGATGCTGGAGCCCGCCTGGAGCGAGCGGCTGCAGAGCATGGCAGGGACTGGGGAGCAGCGCCCACCCTGGGCGGTGTGATGGGGGGGGACACCATGTGTAACCCTGTGATCAGACAATGGGGTGGGGGGACAGTCACTATCGGAGCTGCCCCCCACAGCGTTCCTGCTGGGGAACAATCAGGGCTCCTGGGCTGCAGCTTTAACCCGGGGGAGGAGGGGAGCCTGGGAGGGCCAGGAGAGCTTGCAGGAGTCCCAGCGTCTCCACGGGTTTATAGAAAGGCCCCAGAATCAGAACCACCTCCCCCCACAGTGGGGGTTTGGATCAGAACCAGCCTTTCGCCTGGGGTTTGCAGAAATCAGAACCAGCCCCAATTTGACCCATTTTTAGCCCCCTTCCTCCGGCACAGACCAGGAACAGCTGAAGATGCTGTGGCCGTCGCCAGCCACTTGGTGCCAAGCTGGAGTGCTGCCAGGCGGGGAAGAGACTGCCGGGTTCTGAAGCCAATTGCCAGCCCCAGGCATTCAAACCGGAGCTGTTTTATTAACTCATCCAATTTGGGTCCCTTTTCCCTGCCCTCCAAGCTGCTCTCACTTCCTGGTTTGTAGCTTTTCTCCGCAATCACCCCAGAGAAAAAACCTTTTTCTTTTTTTAAATGAAAGCTGAAGTTTTCCCCTAACCCCATGATGACCGGGAGCTGGGGCTTTACGAAAAGCATCAAGCAGTGGGAGGAGAGCTGGCAACGCTGAGTAACGGGCCGGGATACTGCAGCTCACATCACCCCGGGCAGGGTAGGACCGATTACAGAAAGTCAGAATATCTGATGGGGAAACGTCCTCCTATATTGTACAGAATGGGCCACGTCTCCAAGCATGCGGCACCCACCCCTGGGCCCAGGTTTTCCACGGAGCCTGCGACGCTGGGTGCCGAGATTGTTTGAAAACCGGGGCCCTTTGTGGGTGCCGGGCCCTCCCGTCTCCACCTCTCCCAAACACAGGTTGCTCTGGGAATATACTGCAACAGGCAAGGCTACAAAGGGGGCTCCAAAAACCTCTCTCCCCGCCAAAGAATCAACTCCTTCCATGGCTGCCGCTGGCTCCCGCACCCTGGTCACAACGCTAATGGGACAGCTCCTTGGCCTAGGCCCCCCACGTCCGGGTTCACGGCAGTGGCTGGGCCCCTGGCCAGCACACCAAGCTTTATGTCAGATCAAACCAACCAACCAACCAACAACAAAAGGTGTGTGGTTTTTTTTTTTGTAAAATAACCCGTAAAAAGATTTTTTTTAATTAAAAAAATTTATATATATAATTATATAATTATATATATATATATATATATTAGCTTAAATCGGAGCGGCGTTAACCCTGTGGTGGCTCTCCTCACCCAGACCTAACCTTAAACGGTACATTCAGAATAAGCCGATCCCCCGTGCCGTGGAGCAGCCCCCGCCCCCCCACCCCCGTTGGCCTCTCGACTGAGGTAAGAAAAAGAAATTCACGCCCTAAAACGGGTAAGGAACAGCTTAAAAACGAACTCCCGCCACTGGATATTGATATAGATGGATAGATACAAATACAAGGCGCAAATCATCAGCTGGGGGTTTGCGGACAGACAGCTGGGGAAACGGGGGTGCGTGGGGGGGGGGGGTGTCAAAGCGTGGCTGACTACCAGCAAGTGCCCCCTACAGGCAGGGGTAAGTGAGTGCAGCTTCTCCGCACAAGGAGTGAAATTGAAAAGTCCAGAAAGTCTGACGCCCTTTGGGTCTTAGATCTGCCCCCTGGCCGTTTAAATTCCCCAGTGACTTCCCCCCCCCCCGGCCCCGCTTTAAGAGAAAGAAAAGGGAAAAGCAGCGGAGGAGAAACTGAAGAGCTGGGCGGGCCACAGCCCACAGGGCTGGCTAAGTGCAGAGGGACAGGCAGCTCCTTGTTACAAGCGCCGTGTCTCGTGCTCGCTGTGCTCGCGGCAGAGGCTCAGTTCTGCTGGTTCAGCTTTAAGGATGGGTCGTGCCTGCGCCCCCCCATGGCTGCTGTCAGGCTGCGGGGGTGGGTTATTCCAGTGCCTCGGGTGCAGTCCCCGACAGGCGGTGCCGTGAACGCGCCTGTGCTGGGAAAGCCGCATCGGCCAATGCAGGGTTAAACACGCGGGGCCCGGCCGAGCTGTGATCGGAGACGCGTGGGTGGCACCCCAGGGCTGAGCCGGGTCTAAACACGCCTGCCGCTCAGGTATGACGCGTCTCCTATGCCTCGTGCTTTCCCAGTGCGGGTGGGCCCCGGGCTGGGGACATGAAGGGTGACGGTGGGCGAGGGGGATCCCCGGGCACAGCAGGGAGTGTGCAGGGCCCATCCTGGTGACCACGGGGCCCTGGCTGTTGGAGGAGTTGGGGTGGCGGTGGCAGGAGAGGGATCAGGATGTCGAGCGGGCGCGCAGTCAACCAAAAAGCGACTCCGGGCCCAGTACAACGGAGCTGCCCTGGCTTGGCCTGTCCCTAGCTCCCCCACGTGCCTAGAAAGGGGGACTCCCGGCCCCTGTGCCCAATAAGTGCCATTTTCCAGGGCTCCCCAATCCCTCCTCCCCCCGCGCGCCCCTGCGTCCTGGAGAATCAAGGCTTTGAGGTGGTGAGGAGAGCTAGGCACTGGGATGGCAGTGCTGGCTGGGACGGCCTAGCTGGGGGGACAGGAGAGCACATGCTGCAGGCCAATACAGGGCAGACGACTGATGGTGTTAGTGCAGCGAGCGGTGGCGGGGAGGGGGCCGTCCCGTGGAAAGCGCGTGCTAAGGGTGGGCACCGACCCATTAAAAGCATGGGCCCCATGGGGAGCGGCGTGGGTAGGGCTCAGCGGATGGTCCTCGCCGGCCCCTTGCTGAGCAAGGGGTTCTCCCGGGGACACGTTATCGGAGGTGATGAGCAGATGTTCCCTGCCCTGGGGGTATCAGAGTCAGACAGGCCACTAGAGGGGCAGGGGGGGAGCCACCCAGGCAGAGCTGGTCAGAAAAGAGGCAAACTTCCCCACAGAAAATTATGACTTTTTGGCAAAATATTGAAAACCGCAATATTTCCATGCAAAATGGCACCGTGCTGCCTGATGGGAGTTGTAGGTCAGATGCCTCACGCTCCCATTCTCCTCCAGGGGCTGGTTTCTTGGGCTGGACTCCATCCCCCATGATGCCCCAGTGACTGTTCTTGGGCAGAGGGGCCCATGGGAGCCTCTGGCCATGGTGCATCATGGGAGATGGAGTCTGACCAGAGAGTCCATCCCATAGAGATGAATGGGAGCTCGAGGCCCCCAAACCACAACTCCCAGGAGGCACGGCGGCACAAGTCCGAATTCAGCTCTAAGTTTTCTGGTGTTTGTTCCGTCAACGAAGCATCAAAACTTTCCGCGGGGAGCAGACTCTGCATAAAAAAATGGCTCAAAGGAAAACCAAATTGTCCTGCGAGAGATTGTTTAAAGCCAATTTTTTTGACCAGCTCTTATCACCCCTCCCGCCCCCAGCACAGCCCCCAACCCCTGCGGGCTGAAGCCCCTCTCCCTTGCCCATGACTGCCTCACCTTCAGGAAAGTGTCGGAACTACAGCCCTCGGCAGGCGCTTGCACTGGGGGAGAGGTGGGTGTGCTGGGGGGATTGGGGTGTCAGGACAGTCCTGCCTGCCCCATCCAGCCTAAGAGGTAGATGGGCCGAAGTGGCGGGTTTTTGCGGGGGAGGCGGGAAGAGGGCAAGGGACCTGACAGCCCAACCTCGGAGCCCCGATTCTCCAGTGTGGCAGGGAGCTGACATTCTCCGGTGGTCCAACCCTGCAACCCTGGCATGGGGTTCAGCTGGCACCCTGGCTTCGCGCCCTGTAGTTCGATGGGAAATCGAGGCACCCCTGGGAATCTAGCCAGCGATTTCCCGCTGGAGTTTTGTCTTTTAATAAAAAAAAGTGCATTTGTCATTCATGCTCGGCTCCGTGGCCGGAACACCCGCCCCCCCTCCTAGCCTCACCCCCTCTCCCTGCGCCCAGGTTCTCCCCGCTAATAATTTAATAGCTTTTTTCTCTTCTCAAAGTGCAGTTAGTTAATATTTTAGCCTCTCAGGGAGGGAATAAATGCTAAAAAGAACAAAAACAAAATCACCTAAGGAAATAATAAAGGAAACAAACGCTCTGACGTCTGGGACTGTCCTGTGCAAACAAACAAAATTCATAAAGTCCGTGGAACGAGAGAGGTTTATTTGGGGGGAGCCGTGAGGTGCCAGCTGAGCCCAGTGCCAGGGAGGTGATGGGACGGAGAATACTGTGTGTGGGGGGGGGTTTGTCCTGCAGTTGGGTGGAAATCAGGGCTATGTATCCATCCCCCCAACACCCCCATAACTGAGGGGTTCAGAGGAAAGGAGATCCAGGTTCCACTTATCCTCCCCTGCTACTCCAAATCCAACTCCCCCCAAGCCAAGCCCATGTTTTGTGTGGTTTTTGAAAAGTTTTGCCCCTCCCCCCGCCCCGACAGCAGCCCCGCCCCCATGGTCCCACCCCCTCCACGGGGGGGGGGGGCAGAGCGGGGGGCGGCACTGCCGGTTGACACCCACGCGCAATATTTAGAAAAACAAACCAAAACGAAAAAGAACCAAGTAAAACGTGTCCAGGAGGGGCTGGGGGCGGGGCTCTCGCCCGAGTCCTGGCCCCGCCCCCTGGCCCCCTCCCCTCCCCCCGCCCTAGACTTCCTGATCCTCAAAGACCTCGAGGAAGAGGGGTGGGAACAGCTCGGTGGGGCACTCCACCTTCATGTGCAGGAAGCGGCTGGCGTGGCAGGCTCCGATCATGCGCAGGTCGGTCACCTTCATCAGCAGCTTGGGCCAGAAGTGGGGAATGTTGTGTTTGCGATGGTTGATGTAGTGCTCGAACGCCAGCAGGTAGGTCTCCTGGCACTTCTCGATCTTCTCCACCCGCAACAGCCCGGTGCGGTCTGCAGGCGGGACGGGCGTCAGGGGGCACCGCAGCCTCCGCCCCAGGGCCGAGCCCCGCCGCTGCCCTCTGTGCCTACCGCTAGCTATCCGCCCCCTCCATCCGACCCCCCACCGCGCCCCCTCTATCCTCCCCACCTGGCTATTCAGTCCCATCGTTACCCCCGTATCTCCACCCCATAGATGCTCCTTTATCCGTTCATCTCCACAACTACCCGCTATCTACCCCTCCCTACCCCCACCTAGCAGGCACCTGGCCCCACCACAAGCTGTCCCTCTCCAGCTCTCTCCGATACCTGAGCAATGGCTCCGGCTCACTGGCTGCACCGGGGGCTTAGTCTCCTGCGCCCTGGGCCGCTTCCCTGGCGCTCTTAGCGGGCACCAGCAGCGGGAGCTTCACCCTCCCTACAGACGCTGAGCTGGTGCGTCCCCGCAGCGTGGGGGCCCCAGCAAGGGAAGCTGATGGGGGGCGGGGGCAGGCTGTGGAGATCTCAGCTGAGCTCACAAGGGGAGGAAGGAACCGCCCCCTAGCCCCATGGGCAGCATCGGCCATGTGGCCTGGTGCATGATGGGAATATCCCTCCCCAGCAGCAGGGCCCAGTGGGTGAGGGGGCGGCCGCCCCCCGCTGGCCCTTACCTGAGGACATGAGCAGCACGGCCTGGAGCAGCGCCACCTCCGTGTCGTCCAGGTTGAAGGCGGAGAGCGACTTGCCCAGGTCGAAGATGGCGTCGGACACCACGCCCAGCCCGCCGTTCTTCAGCTGCTCCCGCTTGACGGCCATCTCGCCGCTCAGCGTCAGCGTCTCGCTCTCGGGGTCGTAGCGCACGGCCGCCCGCAGCGACATGATCTCCATGCAGCAGCCCTTCAGCAGGATGATCTGGTCCTCGCAAGGCAGCTGCCGCGGGGCGGGGAGAGGGGGAGTCAGACACGTGGGGGGTGGGCAGGGTCGGGAGAGACCCTCGGCTGCCCCGTGCTCCGCCCACTTCCCCCCTTGGACTCCTCCCCCAGGCCCTGCCCCTCCCCGTCTCCCCCTGCTTTTAACCCCCTCTCTGCCCTCCTCAAGTCTCTGCCCCCCACCCAACCCATCTCCCCTCCCCCGCCGACCACCCTCCCCCTGCCCCCGCCTACCTCTGAAAACATGGGCAGTTTTTTGGCAAAGTCCACCACGCGGGTGATGGCTGGGGTAATGATTTTTGTAAACTCGCTGAACGCCTCCAGGTCGACCTTGTCCCCATCAGGCATGGAGGCCATGGGTGACTGGCCAATGTCCTCGGGCTGTGGGAAAGGTCGGGACAGCCCGTCAGGGAGCCGGCCCGCACAGTGCGCTGCCTGGACCCCTCTCCCCAGCCTCCTCCCTGCATGAGCCCCCACTGCCCCCAACCCTGGGAGAGGGGCTCAGGGCTTGTCCTCTTGGGCCCCAGGCAGGCTCGGGGGGAGCAGCCTCCATCTCGGCCCCTTGTGGCCAGGTTAGGGGAGAGGTCGGGGGGGGGGACAGGGTAAGAGAGGGAGCCATTCGCTCAGGGCACAGAGCCAGGAAGAGAACCCAGGAGTCCTGGCACCCTCTCCCCCGCGCCTTGTCTCTCCCATGGCCCCAAGGGGCTGTGGCCAGGAGAGGGAGCCCCCTTAGCAGCCGAACCCTGCCTGGCACAGGAGGGGGGCCGTGGGACACCCGGCCTCCCGACTCAGAACTGTGCCCTTCACTCACCCACATGAGGTGGCATTAACCCCTTGGCAGCTGCAGGGGCCAGGGGGTGAGGCAGGACCAGGGCATGGATGAGCTCTTTGAAGGGGGGCTGGGTTTTCTCCCACTCGCTCCCGGGGGGACCCATCATTCTCCTGCACTGCAGGTTTTGGGGTTAGCCTCTGCCCACCCCGTCTGAGCTCCAGCCAGACCCCTGGGCACTGCCCTGCAGCCAGCACCAGAGCCTGAATGGAACCGGGCTCATTCTCCAGGGTGTTGAGCCAGCAACAGGGCTGGGGAGAGAACCCAGGAGTCCTAGCTCCCAGCCCCAACCCACTAGACCCGGCCTAGGTCAGCAGAGTTGGGAGGGCGCCCCCATCTGGCAGCGCTTTGGTGACTCACGTCTGAAATGAATTTGCTGAGTCTCAGCCCAGTTCCCAATGGCTGCATCCTGAGACTCCCCTTCTATCCTGACTGGCCCATATGAGCTCCCTGGGCTCAGCAAAGGCTGAGCGGGGCACAGAGCCGGAGGGTGGCCCTGCCCTCATGACGGAGGATGGGTGAGTCACAGGCGGCCTCGCAGAGCCAGTGGGAGAGGACGGACTCAGGTTAGTGTTCTGTGATCTGGCGCCCACTTGGAGAAGACAGTGTCGTGCTGCCAGATTTCTAATGGGCCCATCACCATGGTCTCTAGGCTCTGAGCCCAACGGGAAAGGGACCTCACTCCCACACCGGAAGGGGAGCAGGACGGGTCCCACACACGGGCTGCACAGACACCGGCCAAGGCCAGAGCACAGGGGCGGGATCAAAGTGTCCCCTGCAAACTGCCGGCTCCTTGCAGTGGTGCGGCAGCTCTGGGCACTGGGGAGGGCCGTGTGCTCGAGCGGGCACTGCCCAGCAGGCCAGGGCACGTGACCGTGTGCGCGCCTGACTGCGGCTTGCACGCCTGCGAGGGGGCATACGGGCGGGGCGGGCGCAGGCGAGGGGTCCGGGTCCGGGCGCTCACCAGGAATTTCCGCTTCTGTTTCCAGTGGCTGCCCTGGGCGTTGGTGCTGCGATGCGCCTCCGTCACCACGTGGATCAGCTCCCACTCCTCGGCGCTGGGCTCCGGGCGGTGCTGCAGGGTCTTGATCATCTCCTCCTTGCGCCGCCGCTCCCGGTTCTCCTCGATCAGCTTCCGCTTGGCCACCCGCTTGGAGTCGTCCAGCACCACTGGGGGCAGCATGCAGAGGGGGCGGGGCATGAGCGCTGGGGGGCGGGGCCTGACCCATCCAACCCCAGCTCAGCTCCAGGCAGCGGCTGTGGCGATTGGCCAGGGAGCCGCAGCACGGGACTGGGGGAGCCTTTCAATGGGCAGAAGGGGCACCCCGCGTCCTGGGCGGGGAATCCCGATGCCACGGTCCAAGTGACACCAGTGCGAGGTGAGGGGCCTGGGGCTACCCACAGGGGCAGCCCCTTTCTGGGGGCTCTGCCCCACCTGCCTCCACAGGTATGGAGGGTGGTCACCGCCCTCCCCACACCCCCTCCCGCCTCACACCCCACACCCGGGGGGGGGGGAAATACCTGTCATTGTCTCACACTTGCAACCCCACCCCTCCGGCGTTAACCCCTTGCTGCCCTCGCAGCTGCCCCCGGCCACGGTGCCCGCTACAGCCCCCTGGCTTGTGGCTGGAAGAGGTGGGGGCTAGTAATGGAGGCGGGGCCAGGGTCCCCCCTCCCTGGCAGGCACCCGACCTGGGGAAACGGCCCCCCCAGACAGGCCTGTAGCAGGGACTGCAGTAGCTGCTCCAATACCGGGCGAGTGAGCCTGGCCATGCGCTGCCTCCCCCCACGCCCTTGGCCTTGGACCCCCCGCCAGCCGCTGGCTGCCCCACCCCCCTTACAGTCCATGGCCATGCCCACGGCGATGCACTTCTTGAAGCGGCAGAGCTGGCACTGGTTGCGGGTGATCTTGTCGATGACACAGCTGCCATCGTACTTGCAGGAGTAGGTCGGGTGCAGGTTCTTCTGGATGGTCCGTCGGAAAAAGCCCTGCGGGGAGCAGGACAGGCCCTGGTGAGACCCCTGGGCCGGGCCAGCCCAGCCCCGAACCTATCCACCCCCACCCCTGGAAAGGCAGGTGCAGGGGGAGGCCCCCAGAGGAACGAGCCCCCATGCAGCCCCACAGGATCCTAAACAGGCGCAAGGCTGGTATCGTGGGGGTGGCTCTCCTGGCACAGGGGTTCAGCCCCCGCTGAGGTGCAGCCCGGTTACGTGACAGGTTAGAGCAGGCAGAAGCGATGGAGGATCCTGTGTCCACCTCCTCCAACGTTACCGCAGCTCCCCTGCCCCAGAGGGGAGAGCGCCCCAGTGAGCCTCCCGCAGCCTGGGAAACTGAGCTCAATGATAGGAAGGTGCCCCCTACTGAGCCCCCACCCAGAGGTCTCCCCTCCACATGCAGACCAAGCCTAATGCTGCTGAGCTCATGAGACACCCAGGTGCCTCCCTTGCCGGTGGGGGAGCCCGCTGCCCCGCAGATGTGGGGGTGGCCAGGCCGTGTCTCACCTTGCAGCCCTCGCAGGTGATGCAGCGGTAGTGGTAGCCGGTCGCCTTGTCACCGCACACGACGCATTGTTCATCTTTGTCCAGGTAACTAGGGATGTACCCTGGGGAGGAGGGAGCCCAGAGGTTACAGCCCGGCGGAGCCAGCGCTCGGGGGAGGGAGGGAGCCCCACGGCCTGCAGGAAGCGGGTGCGGTGGCAGAAGAATCCCGCAGCCTGGGACAGCCCCAGGGGTGTCAGGGACCCAGGCCCTGTGCCAGCAGGCTGGAGCCCCAGGGGGGGGACACGTTCACTCAGCCAGACACCAGGTGCGACTGTCCTGCTCCATGCTGTAGGCCCCGGGCGCAGAGCCCAGGGCTGGGCAGCACACGGGCAAGGAAGGAGCCGGGTGGGGCAGGGTGTCACAGAGAACCGGGGCCAGGGGCAGGTGCCAAGCAGCGGGCGAGCGCGGCCCAGGGCGCAGAACGGAGGCAACGCAGACGTGTCCAGCGGGCCGCTGAGGAGCCGACAGCCAAAGCACATTGCACTCAGCAAGCGGGCAGGGGCTGCCCATGGACCCAGGGCTCGGGACACAGAGAGAGACGCCCCCAGGGCGCCTTGTTCTGGCAGGCGGGGACGTGAGCAGGCGGAGAGGGCAGCTCAGGCGGTGCCAGGTGCGGCTGGCAGTGCCGGGAGGAGCCAAGGGCTTGCACGGAAAATGCCAGACGCTGCAACCCAGGAACTTGACTCAGAAAACACAGACGCAGATGGGCACAGAGCCCTCCTAAGCTGCCCATGCCCCCCCACGCCCTCCCCTCCCACACCAGCCCCTCCATGTTCCACACCCCTGTTGTGCTGCCCCCTCCACGCCCCTAAAAGCATCCGGCCCTGCTCCCATCCCAGCCGGGGAGCCCTGCCAGCCTTGTCCCTGGGACAGGCCCCCACTCCCGTCACGGAGGTCGTGTTGTTTGCCGAGCCAGTGGGTTTATCTCCCGCCGGCAGGGCCCCACTGTCCGGCCTGCTGGAGCTGATACCCTGACCTGCCCCAGCCCAACCTCCCTGGGACTCGGAGCTGGGCCCCCCCCCCCACGCCCTGGCCTGACCCTGAGACCCGCCCCAGGGCACCGTAGGAACGGATCTCCTTTGTGGGGGGCGCACCGAACAGCGCAGGACCTTGCGCCCTCCTGGCCTGGACACCAAGTGCCCTGCGAAGGGGGCACTAACCCCCCCAGGGCTGTGGTGCCCCCCAGCCTGGGGCAGGGCCCAGTGACGAGGCCAAGGAGAAAACAGCCATCAGCCGGGGCACGAGACAACGCCCTGGGGTGCCCGCAGCCTGTCCTGGGGGCAGGGGGATGGGACAGGCCTGGCCCGGGGGTGGGGGGACACACAGTACCTGACATGCTGCTCTTCACCGAACATTGGCTGCTCTTTCTTTTGCGTTTCCCATCCAGCCACCTGCAGCAGAGCGAGAACAAGGCCCGGTTACTGGCCGCAGCGACGCCCCCCGCGCCTCCCCCCCTCGGGAGCCCCCCCGACAGGCGGGTCGCCCCTCCTGTCCCCATTGCACAGTTGGGAAAGCCGAGGCCTAGGGCAGTGACCCACAGGCCAGCCCCAGCTCAGGCTGCAGGTGCCAAGGGGCCAGCCAGGGGCGGTGACAGGCTGCTATCTGGGAGAGCAGGGGAGATAAGGGGGCTTGGGAGGGCCAGAGGGAGGCTCTGAGCCCCCCCCCCACAGCTTCCCGGCCCCGGGCCTCCTCCTCCCACCCACTGAGTGACCTCTACTGGCCCTATAAACCTGACGCCACCCCCCCGTCCCTCTAACCCTAACCCCATCCCCCCCCAGCCCTGTAACTCTGACCCCGTCCCTCCCTCTGACCCAGACCCCATTCCTCCCCGTCCCTCTAACCCCAACCCCATCCCCCCCAGCCCTGTAACTCCGACCCCGTCCCTGCCTCTGACCCCGACCCCACAGCCCTCTGACCCCGACCCCATCCCTGCCAGCCCTGTAACTCCCACCCTGTCCCCGCCCCCCGTCCCTCTAACTCCAACCCCATGTCCCCCCAGCCCTGTAACTCCAACCCTGTCCCTCCCTCTGACCCTGACCCCACAGCCCTCTGACCCAGACCCCATCCCCCCCGTCCCTCTAACTCCAACCCCATCCCCCCGCAGCCCTGTAACTCCGACCCCATCCCTCCCTCTGACCCAGACCCCACCCCCCCCAGCCCTGTAACTCCAACCCCATCCCTCCCTGACCCAGACCCCACAGCCCTCTGACCCCGATCCCATCCCCCCCAGCCCTCTAACCCCAACCCCATCCCCGCCAGCCCTGTAACTCCCACCCTGTCCCCGCCCCCGTCCCTCTAACTCCAACCCCATGTCCCCCCAGCCCTGTAACTCCAACCCTGTCCCTCCCTCTGACCCTGACCCCAGCCCCCCCATCCCTCTAACCCCAACCCCAGCCCCCCCTCTGACCCAGACCCCATCCCCCCCAGCCCTGTAACTCCAACCCCATCCCTCCCTGACCCAGACCCCACAGCCCTCTGACCCAGACCCCATTCCCCCCAGCCCTGTAACTCCCACCCTGTCCCTCCCTCTGACCCAGACCCCATTCCTCCCCGTCCCTCTAACCCCAACCGCATCCCCCCCAGCCCTGTAACTCTGACCCCGTCCCTGCCTCTGACCCCGACCCCACAGCCCTCTGACCCTGACCCCATCCCCCCCAGCCCTGTAACTCCCACCCTGTCCCCGCCCCCCGTCCCTCTAACTCCAACCCCATGTCCCCCCAGCCCTGTAACTCCAACCCTGTCCCTCCCTCTGACCCTGACCTCACAGCCCTCTGACCCAGACCCCAGCCCCCCCGTCCCTCTAACCCCAACCCCATCCCCCCGCAGCCCTGTAACTCCGACCTCATCCCTCCCTCTGACCCAGACCCCATCCCCCCCAGCCCTGTAACTCCAACCCCGTCCCTGCCTCTGACCCCGACCCCACAGCCCTCTGACCCCATCCCCCCCCAGCCCTGTAACTCCAACCCCATCCCTCCCTGACCCAGACCCCACAGCCCTCTGACCCAGACCCCATTCCCCCCAGCCCTGTAACTCCCACCTTGTCCCCTCCTTCTGACCGGACCCTATCCCCGCCCCCCGTCCCTCTAACTCCAACCCCATCCCCCCCAACCCTATAACTCCCACCCTGTCCCTCCCTCTGACCCGGACCCCATTCCCCCCCCACATCATCTAACCCTATCACCACCCCACCAGGCCTCTAACCTGATCCCGTTCCCACCCCCCGCCCCGCTGTGCAGTCTCACGCTTTCCACGCCCTCAGAGTCTCAATAAACAGGAATCCAAGGGTTGGATTCAGAGGCCCCAGGGCACTGAGATCGGGGGCGAGGGGGGCAGGGGGCACGGAAGCTAGTCCCCAGCAGTGGCACCCAACCTGCCCAGTTCAGGGGGGGCAGATCCGCCCGCTGTGGGGGGGGAGGGAGGGGGCATGCCGGCTGCAGAGGGGCCTCACATGCCCTTCCGTCCCCAAGACGGCCGAGCTCGGAGGGGTTTGCTGCAGTGACGCCCCAGGAACCCCCAAGCAGAGCGACGGGAAACTGGCCGAGCAAACCACAAGGTGGCGCCGTGACATGCCATGAGCGAAACAGCCCCCAGCTGGATCCGGGGGGGCAGGGGGCGGGGAGGGGGGGCAGAGCCCAGGAAGGGGTGGGGGAATTTACCACCACAAATGGGCAACGGCCAGCGCATCCCGGCTGCAGCCAGGGACTCCACCAACCACTGCCCTCTCGGACCTGCCCGCTGGGGCTCTTCCAGCTCCCTGGGTCCAAGAGGGGGCATTGGATTAGCACAGGGCAGGGGTCCCCCGCTTCAAGGCCTGGCAGGCATGGCGCAGGGGGGCGCAGGACAGGTGGGGGGGGTCAGGGCAGGTGGGCACGGAGCAGAAGGGTGCGGGCCAGCCGGGGAGACAGGGCGTAGGGGACTGGGCAGGCGCAGGGCAGGCCGGGGGGCACAGGACAGGAGGGCACAAGGCAGGGCAGGCCAGGGGGGCACGGGGCAGGAGGGTACAGGGCAGCCAGGGAGACAGGGCGTAGGGAACCGGGCAGGTGCAGGGCAGGCCAGGGGGGACGGGCAGGAGGGCATGGGGCAGGAGGGCATAGGGCAGGCCGGGGGGCAGGAAGGCCATGAGGGCACAGGGCAGGCGGGGGGGGCAGGCAGGCCAGGAGGCACGGGGCAGGAGGGCACAGGGCAGGTGGTGGGGAAGGGCAGGCCTGGGGGCATGGGGCAGGAGAGCACAGGGCAGATGGGGGGAAGGGCAGGCCGGGGGGGGCACGGGGCAGGAGAGCACAGGGCAGATGGGGGGGAAGGCAGGCTGGGGGGCACGGGGCAGGAGAGCACAGGGCAGGGCAGGTGGGGGGGCAGGGCAGGGCAGGCCAGGCCGGGGGGCATGGGGCAGGAGAGTACAGGGCAGTGCAGGCCGGGGGACAGAGCAGGCCGGGCAGCACGGGGCAGGAGGGCACGGGCCAGGACGGCACAGGGCAGGGCAGGCCGCGGGGCACGGGCCAGGAGGGGGAGCATGGGCCAGGGCAGGCCGGGGAGCATGGGCCAGGAGGGCACGGGCCAGGAGGGGGAGCATGGGCCAGGAGGGCACAGGGCAGGGCAGGCCGGGGGGCACGGGCCAGGAGGGCACAGGGCAGGGCAGGCCGGGGGGCACGGGCCAGGAGGGCACAGGGCAGGGCAGGCCGGGGGGCACGGGCCAGGAGGGCACGGGCCAGGAGGGGGAGCATGGGCCAGGACGGCACAGGGCAGGGCAGGCCGCGGGGCACGGGCCAGGAGGGCATGGGCCAGGAGGGCACGGGGCAGGGCAGGCCGGGGGGCACGGGCCAGGAGGGGGAGCAGTGCAGGCGGGGGGGGGGGCAGGAGGGGGAGGGTCGCTGGCCCCCAGGGCCCACGGCTGGTTTTTCACTCTCAGTGCCATTCAAAGACAAAATGTCCTTTTGGCCCAGCTGGCGGAGGCAGGTCGGCCAATCGGCAGCCAGGGGCCGGCAAGTCATTTGCATGGCGCGATTCCATTGGTGCGAGCAGCTGGAAAAGATCAGCCCCGGGTTTCCTGGGTGTGGGTCTGGCACCGAGCCAGGGGCATGGGGCTGGCACGGCCAAGGGGCTGCGGGCCAGGATTGAGGGGCACCGGCAGGGCTGTGCATGGGGGACCAGGGAGCCCCCCCACCCCCGCGGGGCTGCTCCTGGGAGCGCCGCGCTCCCTGGCACCTGCCAGGGGCCGACGCCCCCCCAATCTCGGCTCTGTAGCGAGGGAAGGACGATCCTGCAGGGAGGGCAGCGCGGCGGAAGGGGGGCAGGCAGGCAGCACAGAGCCCAGGCCCGACCCTGTGGGGCTGCACCACAAAAGGGGGGATTCTCCTGCTCCGAGGCCCGGAGCCGCCCAGGGGCTCAGAGGGTGACCCTGCCTTGGCCCAGCTCCTGGCCAGGGGAAGCCACGTGCTCCCCTGGGGAATCTGCCCCTGCCCTGCCTGTGCTCACACAGCTTGTTTACCAGCTGGGCACCGCCAGGGTGTGGGGCCCTCGTCGGGGCTGCTGGGTCATCAGGGGACAGGAGCCTTCAGGGTAACGGGCTTCCTCCTGCCCCGGAGACTGCTCCCAGGGCAAATGAGGGCAAGCCGCTCTGTCAGCAAGGCAGGACTGGAGTTGGGCAGAGAACCCCGGAGTCCTGGCTCTCCCCCTGCTCTAACCACTAGACCCCACTCCCCTCCCAGAGCTGGGGACAGAAGACAGGAGAGCTGTGGGGAGCCAGCACAAACCACTAGTCAGTTGTGTCCCTCCACTGCCCTGCCTCCCTGGCCGGGGACCCTTTATCTCCCCTGACAGCAGCAGTAAATCACAGGCAACCTGATCCAGCGGCTCATGCCAACCCCTCCAGAGGAGGCAGGGGTGGAAAGCCCCGGCCCCAGCCCCACGTGGCTCTGCAGGGCTGGGCAGCGCTAGGGAGCATGTGTCAGCACTGGCTCCGGCCCCCACTTCCCCCGCCCTGAGACGCCCCCCTCAGTGGGCCAGGGCCTCCAACGCTCCCCCTCCCGTCCCAAGGCCCCCCGCCAGCAGGGGTGGCCCAGCACTTAGAGGGCAGCTAGCAGGAGCCACAGGCTCCGCCCCACAGAGTCATTCTCAGGCAGGTAAATGCCCCAGGGCTGGGTTCCTGTGGAGTGACACTGCCACCCGGTGGCCAGGTGCGCCAATCACAGGTGCACATCTCTGGCCCACACATCCCTGGGCTCCGCTCTCGGCCAAAGATGGGGATGTGCGGGGAGACCTTGGACACGTTGCCTCCCTCCTCCGTGCCTCAGTTTCCCCCTCTGTAGGAGGGCACCTGCCTCCAGGGAGTGCTGGACGGGGGTAGTCACGGTCTGCACCCCTCAGAGCAGAGAGCTCCCCCACAGCAGTGCAAGGGTTAAGGGGCTGGTGACCCAAGGCCGGGATGTGAGGGACCCTGAGAGTGCGGGACAGCATGACGTGCACAGAGGTCTGCACAAGTGGTTGTGCGCACACCTCGAGCCTCGCATGTCTGTGCCTGTTTGCACACACACGCGTGCACGTCTGTTCTCCGGGGACTCCGTCTTTAGGGAAGAGCCTGCAGTCCCGGCTCTGCTCCAGGAGTCCTGCGCCAGCCCCGGGGCCGAGCGCTGCAAGGCTCAAGTCCTGCACCCAGGAGGAGTCCGGGCTGGCAGGAAGGGTGTTTGCAGCCCTGGAGGCACAAGCTGCTTGGGTCCCCCCGCCCCCCAAGCACAGCCCCAGAGACAGAGAGGAATCCTGGCCCCTGCACGGCTCTGCAGAATGTGCAGAGAGCGTGTCCCACAACCCGCCCCTCCCTGTCCCCCCGCCTCAGCCAGCACCGCCTGCCCGCTGACCCCGCGGGCCTGGGGAGGGTTCCTACTCGTGGCCTTCAGGCGGGTGGGTTTCCATCTAGTTTCCACCCCAAAGGTCTTGACAACTAGGGATTGCCCCCACTCCCCCCCCAAATGCAGCAGGCTCTGGGGTGGATCACAGCAAGGGACATGCAGCAACGCTGCACGGCCAGTTAGGACAGGGAGTGACAGCAGAGACTGGGGGCAAGGGGGGGCATTCAAGGAGGCAGAAGTCATCAGCCATCTGATCCAGCGCTGGGCAGGGCCACCTGCACCCCAGGCCATGGGAGACAGGAAACTGGAGCGAGAGGCTGCGCGAATGCAGGGCAGGGGTGTGGGCCACCTGTCTGCCCGCTGGCAAGGAGACTCCTGCTGCTGCCCTGAACCCAGCTGGGCCGAGCCGGTGCCAGTCTGGAGAATGGACCCATTCTCTCACCCGCCCAGCCTGGGTGGGCAGCGCAGGAAACGGGGCCAGCTGGCGCTGGCTCTTTGCAGCACGCGCGGGCACGCCCATCTGCACTAGCGTACGTGCTCGTGCGGACCCTGTCTCTCATACCCCCCCCTCCGCTGCTGCCCCAGCTCTGCTTGGAGGGGAGGGGGCTGCTGACTCACCCAGAGAGCCCCACATGGGAGCAAACACGGCCCTGAATTCAGAGCTATCCAGGGCCCGCAAGCCCCGAGCCACAAAGGGACCAGCATGGGCAGGAGGCCGTAGCCGGCCTGGCCTGGCCAGCCCCTTCTCTATGCTGAGCCATGCCAGCCCCTCCCCCTGAGGGTTGAACTCATCCACCCATCCCCCAACCAAGGGGGCAGTGCCAATCTACAGGGATGAAAAGTCGGGGGTGGGAATCAGGATGAGTCCAGCTCAGCCGCCCACCTTGGGCCGCCAGAACCTGGGACCATCAGATCGGCAGCACCGAGCCTCTGCTGCTCAAGCTGAAGGGAGAACTCCATCAGCTAGCACCAGAAGTAGGCTCTTATCCCCTTAGAAGATGGACCATTAGCGGAGGTTGCCCTAGGCCAGGGCAGGTCACAGCTGCTTTGGATGGAGAGGGGAGCGACAGGGGATGGCGGGGGGTTGGGAAGGGGTGCAGGGGGCTTAGCGGGGTCACAGGAAGGGGGTGCGACAGGGGGCTCCCCCCAGCTCTTACCGGGTTTCCTCTGGCTCCGACAGGCAGTCCAGGGTGCTGGGCTTCTGTTCCATTCACCGCAATTCCATCCAGGAGCACTCAGGAGAGACCAAGGTGGGCTCCGCCCCCAGGTGCTCTGCACCGCGGCCGCCACGGCAGACGCGGGGCGCCGGGGGGTGTCTATGGCGCGCTCCCCATGGCGCCCGGCTCAGCGCCCGCTGGCGGAGACCATCCCCCGGGGGCCGGGGGGGAGAGGCGCCGATCCCCGTGGGAGACACCCTACAAAAAACAAACACGGGCTTGAAATGGCAGCGACGGGGCCCAATCTTGGCAGAGGGCAGGGACTAACTCCCCGCCCAGAAGTGGCGGAAGAACCCCCGCTACCAAGCTGTGATAGGGCTCTTACCGCCCCCCCACTCCCCGCCTCCCATTGTGGGGCTCAGCTTTGCCCTGAAAGGGCCCCCTCTAGTGGGGAGCACAGGCTCCATGCCCACCCCCCCAGCCATGGCCAGTGAGAGGGGTCAGGGGCACTTGCGCCCCACGGGGTGGGGACGGGAAGGGGCCTGATTCCGCTCTGTGAAGGACGGGAGCCGTGGGGGGGTGACTGGGATCCCGTCAGCCCCACCGCAAATCCCTGTCCCCCAGGCAACACCCCCGCCCCCCGGCTATCACACTGCTCTGATGGCAGATAAAGGGGGGGTACGGGCGAGACGGAAAGTCAGACACGGGGAAGGGGGCTGCTGGAATCCCCCCGGGGGCTCACCAGCCCTGGGCTCCCCTCCCCCCGGCTGGGAGCCCGCCCCCTTCCCCTTCCCCTTGCTGACAGCAGCTGAGGTTACCCAGAGGTTAACAAGCAGCTGGATGCCCTCCCGCAGCCTGGCACAGGGCACGGTCGTGTAACCCCCCAACCCCCCACGGCTCGCTCCCCCAGCCCTCCCTTCCCCCCATCCCAACATAAGGATTTCTGCAGACAGCCTGGCACAGGGCCAAGCTAAGCAGACGCATCAAAGGGCAGCGGAGAAGCGGGGTCCCCGCAGGGCCCCCCGAGGCAGGAAGTGCTGGGAGGTGGGGGGAGGCAAGCTGTGTCCTCGGCTGACCCCGGCGGGGTCTCGCCCGGTGCGTGACGGCTGGGCACGTGTGGGAACAATCGCCCTCCGGGGTCGGCTGAGGACAAGAGACTGGCGCTCCCGGCTTCCCGGCGGACCCAGCAGAGGCGCGGCCGCCCCGGGGCACACGGCCCCACTGCCGCCACATGAGGGCCTCGGCGGAGGGGACTTGAGAGGGCAAGTGACGGGGCCTGCCAGGCACCGGGGCTGGCACAGAATCGCAGGGGTGGGAGGAGAGACATGCCGGGTGCATTAACCTACAGCTGTGGCTTGGCACATCCACTGAGCGCAGGAGTTTGCAGGTGTGGGGGGTGTGCACAAGAGTTTGCACTAGCATGCGTGGAGCGTCCGGACTGGCATGCCAGCGTGCAACAGGCTGCGCACGAGGGGGCAGACCTGGGCCTGGCAGAATGCAGCTCTGGGCAGAGAAGCATGTGCAAGGGGGCAGCCTCATGCGAGAGCAGGCGCACGTGTCCCGAGAGCCGGGGGGGAGAGGGGAGAAACGTGTCCCGAGAGCCGGGGGGGGGGGCAGGGGGGCACACGCCTGTCCCGAGAGTCGGGGGGGGAGACGGGAGAAACGTGTCCCGAGAGCCGGGGGCGGGCACACGCCTGTCCCGAGAGCCGGGGGGGGGGGGGGCACATGCCTGTCCCGAGTGCTGCGGGTCACACACATGTCCGAGGGGGCGTGCACCAGTCACAAGCACCACTGCTGGGGTGCAACAGCACCTTTGCCTCCCAGCCCGTGTGACACGGCCCTGATCTGCCCCCATCCCCAAAAGCACCGGGCACCGCAGGGCCCCCCAGAACAGCTCCGGCTCACCCCCTCCTCTGGGGGGTGTCCCTCCCCCTGGAGCTGTGTCTGGTACACCCATGGCGGGAGGCCCCGGGGCAGGAGCCTTCGGGGAGCGAGGGGCACCTGGGCGTGAGTGATTTGGAGAGGGGGGGGGCACTGTGCAGCTCCCGAGAGCTGCTGAAGATGCCCGGCCTTCGGGCTCCCCCACCAGGCAGTCGCGGGGCAGGCGGGGAAACACTGGACAACTCCAGGGCTGGGACGCGGAGACTCCAGGCCACAGGCTCCGATCCGGGTCGGACGGCCCCAGAGCCATTCCCAGCCCCGGGGCTGTTCAGCCCCCCACTCATCCAGCTGGCCCCGCCTTGGCCTGTTCCCCGTCCTGCCCTCGCTGATGACCCAGCCCAGCACCCCGCTGCCCAGTCGTAGCAGAGAGGCTAGAACTGACCACAACGTAGGCGCTGCGCTTCCCGAGGGGGGGGGGGGTGTGTGTGTCCGGGGGACACCCAGGGGCCTCATCTCCCTTCAGCAGGAAGAGAGGAGCCTGTGAACAAATCACAAGAGAGTCCCCGCACTTGCCCTGGCCTGGGCTTGCGGGCTGGAGCCAAGCAGGACGGGCACAGACAAGAAGGGGGGTGAGAGCACCACTCTCTTCCCACAGCACCCAGAGCCCCAGGTAATGGGGGGAAACTGAGGCACAGAGGGGCAGGGACTGGCAGAGGCAGTACTAAGGAGCCAGGATGCCTGGGTTCAACCCCCCTCTCTGCCTGTCACGGAGTGCCCGGGCGATGCTCTGGAACTGCTCCCTATGAAGCCAGTCAGGACTCTGGGGCAGTCGCCTTCCGGTGAGCAGCCTGTCCGCAGGGCAAACAGCTCACACGGCTTCCACCTTCCTGGGTCTGACCTCGGAGCATTCAGCATCCTCTGCCCCTCCGTGTGCTTCCCACAGTGAGACCGCTCAGGCGGGGCTCCTGGGGAAGCCAGAGGGTCCTGCACCCCAACTCCGCAGTCAGACGGGACTCTCAGCCAGCCAGTAAAACAGAGGTTTATTAGACGACAGGAACATGGTCTAAAACAGAGCTTGCAGGTGCAGAGAACAGGACCCCTCAGCTGGGTCCATTTTGGAGGGCAGTGAGCCAGACAACCACGTCTGCACTTCACTCCATGTCCTAGCCAGCCTCCAAACTGAAACTCCCTCCAGCCCCTCCTCCTCTGGGCTTTGTTCCTTTCCCAGGCCAGGAGGTCACCTGATTCCTTTGTTCTCCAACCCTTTAGCTCTCACCTTGCAGGGGGGAAAGGTCCAGGCCATCAGTTGCCAGGAAACAGGGTGTCGGCCATTCTCTGTGTCCAGACCCCTGCACACACCTGCCCTCTAGGGCTCTGCAGTGATCATACACCCTTACCCCACCACCTAGATACTTAAGAACTGCATAAGGGAAATTGAGGCACCCCCACAATATTCGGAGGAACCATTAAGAACAGTCCCACTTCGTCACATCTCTCCCCCCTTCGAGATCGAACTGAGCGGGGTCACTTTAGGCGGTGACCTGGGGAAGTTCGAAGCCACCAACGTTCCCATGGATGCCCCAGCGTCTCTGCCATTCCTTGGTAGGAGTTACACCAGGCCCTTCCAGTTTCACGCCCTCCCTTAGGTCGGGGGTGGTCGATAGCACTCGCAGGCCGCATGTGGGAAGGTTTCTGCGGCCCGCCCTTTGGCCACCCCAAAACCCCAGGGGGTCAAACTTGGATTGGGTCTTCTCCCCAACAAGCTGGCCAAACACAGCCACTTGGTTATAGGACTGTTTAAGTTTCTTAACAGCTTTCACTCCATCTGAGACCTTCTCAAAGCTATCCACACTGGGTCTTTCAACAGGACAGTCAGTGGATCCATTCACAACAGAAAATTTCTGGCTGTTAGGAACTGAAACTTTCTTGATTAAATCACTTTCACACCCTTCAGTTGCAGTAAACTGCTTGCAAAGACTCCATGAGGATTCCTTTCCCTAGGGCTTTTCTATGCAACAATTCACCCCTCCCAGAAATTCTGCTCTTACCCTCTTTACCTAGGGCTTGCTCTAGAGGAACACGTTCCTGAGCAACAACAGACTCTTTCTGGGTCTCCCTTACATCCAGAATTACCTATGGCCCGTCCGGTGGATTCCTACACAATCCCCTTTCAGGCAAACTGACAGACTTCCTAGATAAATGGTCAGAAGCCTTCTCCTTCCCTTTGCCACACACAAGTTCAGGAATCTTTTCCTTCTTGCTACAGGTTTCCACACCCTCCATAGGTAACACAATCACATCACCTTCACGCTCTCCTTGTGCCCTGGCTAGGATCTCACCCTGATTAGACAGAGTTGCGACACCCTTTCCCAACCACACACGAGCAACAGGCAAAATACAAGCACCAGAATTGTCTGGTCTCTGGGATTTTACATAGACACTAACTGGATGCGACCTAGTTACAGGGCCATTCTCCTGAGCAGACACAAACTTAGGACCATTCCCTTCCTGGGCTTTAGCTGAATCCAGAACCAGCTCTGAGACAACTGCACAACGCTCAACCATCACAGGCTGCAAGGCCCCTTCTGTCTGCTCCACAGACCAAGAAGAGCCGGACACACTTTCTCCTTTACCAGACACACAGCTTGGGATCTCATTCCCCTTGTCCCAGCACACAAGGCTGGTCACAGACACCTGCTTGGAGATCAGGGTAGCTCCCTCCACAGGCAAGTCAATACCTCTGACAGGCACAGGCACGTTTCCTTCACTGTCCCAATTCTCCACCCAGCTAACAGGTAAGGTCCAGGGACACTCATCTTCCACTCTCCTCGCCTTCCCACCCTGCTGACTGGACAAAGCCATCAGATCACAAGGCTGCCTAGGCTCATCCAAACTTTCCTTACCAAGCACCTTGCCACTCCCCACAGATCCCCTCCCCTGCCTGTGTCTCCCCCCACTCAGCTGGGGTCTCAGCTCCCCCTGTGCTCAGCGCTGCCCTTGCTGTGCCAGTGGGGGTAGGCAGCGAGCTCGCTGCTTTCCTCACTGCATCAGAGCCAGCGTGAGCCCCCTCTCCGGAGTGCAAGGGCGTAGGGAGCATCTCTCTGTCCCACCCAGCCCCAGGGGTCTGCTTACAGGCAGGCAGGTAGCCTGAGCCTAGCGGCTCCTCCCTGCTGCGAGCCAGGTCATCTGCATTTTCACTGACCGTTTCCCTCTCCACCGATTGGTTCCCTGGATTCAAATTCAAACCCTTGGCCGTTACAGGAGCAGGGCCTGGATCCTGTCCCAAAGAGACACAGTTGCCCCACAACAGGGTCTCGCAGCTGGTGTCCTGGAGCACCCCAAAGACCAGCCAGCCCCACCCCTCCTGGGTCTGCACAGGGATCTGGGCCATAGGCAGGGCGAGGGGCTTCGTCCCTGGGACCCTCACCCAGCTCACACAGCCCCTCAACCTCTGAGGCTGCACCACCCAGGGCCTGACAACAGTTCTCTCTGTCCCAGGATCTCGCCACCCCAGGAATGTCTCCCCATTGACCATCACCTTCCGCTCCCACTGGGGGTCCGAGGGGCCTGGCCCCAGGAAACTCCACACAGACATATAGGTTGGGGTCAGGAGTGGGAGCCTGTCCACCTCCCCACCCATCTGGCCGACAGAGTCTATGGCCTTGGGACCCAGCAAGGGAGCTAGACACCGGGGCTTTTCCGCAGGGTCCCCCTGGTTCAAATCTCCAGCCTGCTCAAAGGCAGTGAGGTGGGCATCCACATCCCCCCCCTCCTTAACCAGGGGCAGCAATTTAGTCTCGAGGTTCCCTGCGGAACTGGCCCCCCGGGGTCTATCCCCACTCACCCCGGGGAGGTTCCCTAGGCCTCTCCGCTCCCCCACCGCCAGTTCATGCTGCTGCTGCTTCTGCAGCTCTTTCTCGGGCTCTCGCTGTCTCTCACAGTCCTCTTGCTCTCTCGGACTCAGCTCCAATCCCGTCCATCTCCGATCCCCGGATGGGGAACCCGATCGTGAAGACCCCCGTCTGGTCGGGGACAGGAGTCTTGGGGATGCCTGGCTACTACTCCAGCTGCTCCCAGATCCTGCTATAGCCCCATTTGGGGTCAGGAATCTGTCCCTTAGAGCGGTCATCCTCCTCCAGCTGCACGATGAACTGTGCTTTGGTGAACTTTCCAATGTGCAACCCTCTCTTTCTGCACAGGGTTACAATGTCCTTCTTAAGAAGACGGTGACAGACCATCACTCCACTCTTCCCAAGTTGTTGTGGACTCACAGGCCTGTGTGCTCGCAGCTCCCCACGGTTTCCAGGGAGAACCCCTAGTGTGCCAGCCCTTCTCGAGGTCACCACCTCTTTGCCAGGGTCGAGCTGCAGACTCCTCCGCCCCTGGGACCGCTCGCTGCAGTCCCCCGGGGGACCCTGTTACTGCAAAAGTCCTTTTCTCTGGTCACACAATCCTAGGGGTTAACCGCCCCCTGAAACCGTCTCTCTCTGAATCTTCAGCACGCCTAGTCCCCATCAATCCCCCTTTGTTTTACTGCTCCCCAGTCACTTACTGCAGGAAGCGCCATCCACGGGGTGCAGTAGATCCCACCGCTGCCACCAGTTGTCACGGAGTGCCCGGGCGATGCTCTGGAACTGCTCCCTATGAAGCCAGTCAGGACTCTGGGGCAGTCGCCTTCCGGTGAGCAGCCTGTCCGCAGGGCAAACAGCTCACACGGCTTCCACCTTCCTGGGTCTGACCTCGGAGCATTCAGCATCCTCTGCCCCTCCGTGTGCTTCCCACAGTGAGACCGCTCAGGCGGGGCTCCTGGGGAAGCCAGAGGGTCCTGCACCCCAACTCCGCAGTCAGACGGGACTCTCAGCCAGCCAGTAAAACAGAGGTTTATTAGACGACAGGAACATGGTCTAAAACAGAGCTTGCAGGTGCAGAGAACAGGACCCCTCAGCTGGGTCCATTTTGGAGGGCAGTGAGCCAGACAACCACGTCTGCACTTCACTCCATGTCCTAGCCAGCCTCCAAACTGAAACTCCCTCCAGCCCCTCCTCCTCTGGGCTTTGTTCCTTTCCCAGGCCAGGAGGTCACCTGATTCCTTTGTTCTCCAACCCTTTAGCTCTCACCTTGCAGGGGGGAAAGGTCCAGGCCATCAGTTGCCAGGAAACAGGGTGTCGGCCATTCTCTGTGTCCAGACCCCTGCACACACCTGCCCTCTAGGGCTCTGCAGTGATCATACACCCTTACCCCACCACCTAGATACTTAAGAACTGCATAAGGGAAATTGAGGCACCCCCACAATATTCGGAGGAACCATTAAGAACAGTCCCACTTCGTCACACTGCCCACCCCACCTTTCTAAACCCCGAGCCTGCACTCGCCTCCCAGAACCGGGAGCAGAACCCAGGAGTCCTGTTAGGCCCCCGCTCTAGCCACTAGCCTGTGCGGCCTCTCAGGGCTATGGTAGGCGCAGCTTTGACAGGAGGGGGAAATCCCTCACAAGGCAGCAGCCTCCCCCCACACCTTACGGTGCTGCAAGGGCTTATGGGGGATATGCAAATGAATCTCCCCTCCCAGAGACTCGGGGGCTATCCCTGGAAGTGGGGAGGGCACCGGCCCGGGGCAGTGCCATGCCCACCTGTGGCCCAGCACCTCTCCCGGCAGGCAGGCGGATCCCTACAGCGGGCACTCCCCAGGGCACCAGCGGGTGGGATGAGCCAAGGACATGGCCTCACCCTCACAGGGATTCCCTGGGTGCCAGCCAAGGCCGGTCATGCTCTCGGCCCCAGCACAGAGCAGAGCGGTTAATCTCCACAGCTGTAGGGCTCTCACGCCAGGCACTGCCGGGGAGGGGCTGGGGGCGGCGTTCCCAGCCAGAGAGAGAAGCAAGGGGGGCTGGGGATGGGGACCTGCTGGGCCCCAGAGCCAGAAACTTCCTGCTCTCAAACTCCTGGCAAGTGCCCCAGTGCTGCAAGTGAGCGAGCAAGTTAAAGCACAGACCTGGGAGCCAGGACACCTGGGTTCTATCCCAGCTCTCAGAGGGGAGTTAGGTCTAGTGGTTAGAGCGGGGGGGGGGCTGGGAGCCAGGACTCCTGGGTTCTATCCCCAGCTCTGTCACCGGCCTGGTGCGTGACCTCAGGGCAGACCCTTCCCCTCACTGTGCCTCAGTTTCCCCATCTGTACTCTGGGACACTGACATGACAGCAAGCGAAGGGCAATGAACACAGGAGTGGAATTTTTTTGGGGGGGGGGGGGAGTGCACAGACAATCGATTGTGTGTCAGTGTCTGTGCACACGAGCATACAAGCAGGTGTGTGAATGGGCATGCCTGCTTTCGGCCAGCCCCCTCCTCTGCCCCCCAGCTGAGAGAACTGCATCTGGTCATTGCAGCAATAGGGGCCCCACGGCACCCTGCCAGCCCATGCCGCCCAAGAGCCCAGAGCTGAGTGTGGGCCTGGCAGCACACCCCCGTTCTCGCCCACAGCCAGCGCACATGGGTGTGCCGAGCCCCGGAGGGATCACTGCAGTGGGTGTGATGACATTAAGCCCCCGACCCCCGCCAGGAGAGCAGGGATGGGCGGGGGATCAGCTCCACAAGCCACCCTGCCCTGGCTGCCCAGAGACCAGCCTGTCGTGTGCCAGGGCTTGGACCTGCTCTTGCGGCACTGCACGGTGGGACACTCCCCCAGCCCCCTGGGACTCCCCCCGTCTGGACGGGGCTGAGAGCAGAGGTAGCGTGGCCCTGTGGCTCCAGCCAGAGTAGGGAGGGACTGGGGGTACAAGGACACCACCTGCTTCTGCCCCGCCTGTGTGAAGGAGGCTGGGACCTGGCCGGGCACTGGGAAGGGACGAACAAACCAGGCCTTTTCTGGCAACCTTGGCCTGCCTCACGGCCCACTGCACAGATAGGGAAACTGAGGCACTGAGCAGCATTGACGTGCCCCAGCTCACATGGTGAGTCAGTGCAGTGGGAGAGCCAGAAATAAAACCCAGGAGTCCGGACTTCCAGCCTCACCTGCTTTAACACACCAGGCCCCTCCCAGAGCGAGGCTAGGACCCGGAGTCCCAACCGCGAGCTCTAACCATGTGACCACGCTGCCAGCGCACGCTCTGTACAGAGCACAGCGTGGCCCTGGCGAGCCCAGTGCCCAGGGTGCCCATCTAAGAAGCCTCCCTTCTCAGCTCCACCCATGCCATGTCCGGGCAAGCAGGACTCACACACTAGGGCCAGAGCCCACCACTTTGCCAAGCTCAGCGCCCAGGGAGAAGGCAGGGGCTGGCCCAGCTGGGGCACACGGGGGGTCAGCTTTCGCTCGGACCCAGGAGTCCGGGTCCGACACAGCAGGGTTTGGAATGGGGTGAGGTGCTTGTCACACTTCTCCTTTCCCCCTTCTCTCACTTCCTTGCAGGGAAAGTCGCTGCCGAGCACCTGTGGGGGTGGGGGCTGCTCCCCTGGAAGGTACCAGCACTGAGCTGGGGGGCACCAGGGCTCCCGGGGTCCAGACTGAGCACTCTTGCCCCCGCCCACCGCCCCGCCCCACGGGACTCTGACTTGCAAAGGCCTTGGCGCACCCAGGCATCACAAGATGACTCAGAAGAAAGGAACAGTGTCCCCACACCACGCAGGCTGGGGCCTGACCCAGCTTCCCTCCCAACCCCGACAAAAAGTGGGTGGCCACAGGGCAGAGCCCCACCCCCCAGCACCAACTGCAGGTCATCGTTAAGCTCTCCACCCATCTACAGGAGTGCTCTCATGCCAAAGAACTTCCCCACCGCATGGGCACTGCTCCCCCCTCAGCCCAAATGCGACTACCTCTGGGGTGGACAAAGCAGCCAGGCAACAAGCACACAGCCAGGCTGCCCAGGGATCATGCAGCCAGGCCTGAAATGCAGCCACCTCTGGGGTGGAGCACAGCAGCCAGGTAACCGTCACACAGCAACACCACACAGCAGCAGGACAGGAGGTGAAGAGGAAACCTTCCCGCCGTCAGAGCTGCAGATCCTCGCACCAGGCACCCAAGGGGCTGGGCACAATACAACCACTCACAAAGCACTGGCAGCCCTGGGCCTGATGGGCAAGGGGACAGGAAGGCTCAGGGGCAGCTTCAAGGCCATTGCTATGGCCAGCGGGGGCCGGGGAGAGGGTGCAGAGGGGGTGGGCCATCCCCGCCGCCCTGATCTGCCCCCCAGGAGGGGAGGCTGGCAGAGCAGCTGACACAGAGCCCAGCTTTGTTGCTGCATCTCCCGGGGCGACTAATCCCCGCACCTGTGGCTGGGCCGGAGGGTTTCCAGCCCCTGACCACAGGCTGTTCCCAGCCCGGCGCTGCCCCCCCCCCCCCGGCACATGCCCTGCCTGGCCCGGGCACAGAGCCCAGCTCCACAGCCGGAAGGGCCCCGCAGAGCCGCCCCACGTAGGATCAGACAGAGCCGGGAAACGAACGGGGAAACCCAGATCATTGGAGGAGAAATTAAAGAAAGGAAAAGCCCGCGGAGCGTAGGGATCCGGGTGGGGCAGAGCAGGGAGAGATGGGAAGCCCCTCAACAGCACGCCCCAGCCCATCCCACCTGGTTAACCACCCCCCCCAGCCCCTCCAGCCTGGTGACCCCCACCCCCAGTCCCTCCACCTGATTGCCCCGGCCCATCCAGCCTGAAAAATTCCCCCACCCCCAGTCCCTCCACCTCAGGCCCCATCCCCTGTGCTGCCTCGGCCCGTGGGCCCGTCTCCCCATCCCAGGTCAGACACGTCTGCTCCCCCGCCCCGACCTCCTGCCTCTGCCACGGCCCCTGGGGAAAGCCCCCACCCCCAGCCTGCAGCAGCTGAAAACGCGGCCTGGGGCGCCGGGAAGGGCCCCTCCACGCAGCCCAGGGGAAATGCAGCAGGGAGAACCAGTGACCTCGCGCACAAAGCATCCCCGCCCTCGGGGCCATGGGTTCAAGGCCGGCTGGGGCCTGAGCAAGACGAGCTTGATGGGCCTCAGCCCAGACGCTCCCAGGCGCGGCTCCAGACAGACCTGGGCCTGAGCCCCTGGAGCAGGGGGCAGGTCCCATCCAGGGAGGGGGCTAGCAGGGTGCGATGGGAAAGCCCTGCCATGGACCCAGCACCGGCCAGGCCTGGCTCAGCATCGCCCCGTACCAAAGGTGGGACCCCCGTGGGGTGCCAGGCCCCTGCAGCAGGGGCTGCTCTCCGCAGACCCCGGCGCTCCCTGGCTGCTCTGTCCCGCCCCAACCCCAGCCCGGAGCCGAGGTCCCAGCAAACGAGCCCTGAGTGGGCCTGGCCAGGCGCTGGGGGTGTCTGTTGCTGCGCGGGAGATGACGCAACCCAGCCGAGCGGTTGTGAAATGCCAGGTGCTGACCTGGGTGCAGGGGCCTCTGCTGGGGACGGGGCGGCCCCAGGCTCTCTGTAAGCAGGGCCTGGCACCTGGCGTGGGGGGCTGGGGCTGGCCCGTGGCTCCGTGGGGTGATACAGAGAGTCCCCCGCAGCCTGGCATGACAGACCAGCCAGCCCCAGCCCTGGGCGGCACACGCTGCCCTCCGCCGGGGAGCCGGGCCAGTGACGGGGGGGCTGGCGATGGGGGCCGTGGGCCCTACACCCTGCAGGAGCGGTCACTTGCCGCCCTGCCACTAGGAGCTCAGTGCCGCCTGCTCAAGAGGGACCCCCCCTCTCCCCCATCCGTGAGCCCCGTGGGCCCTCGGCAGGCCCCAATCCCAAGGGGAGCTCAGACACCCCCCCCCCGCCCCATTGCCCCCGGTGCTCAGAGGGGGGAGGAGCCCCACACCCAGCAGCCAGGGCGCGCCGGGGAACATTCCGCTCCCAGGGAGAGCCGGGCCCACAGTGTTTCCACAGCGCCCGCCTCGGGGCGCCAGGCCCACTGCCACGGCGGGGTCTCTGCCCCACCCCCGCCCTCTAGCCATCTGGCTCCCGGAGGCGAGTCGGTGTCTCACCGTGGGGTGTGCGTGTCCCAGAGCAGGGACGGGGCATGCCCCCCCCCATCCTGCCCCATAGGGGGTGGGGTCATAATCCATATCCTATTGGGTTCCAGACACCAGCATGGGGCCAGGCACGGAGAGGGATTTCCTGAGGGGAACAGGGCTGAGACCCCGCCACACTCATCACACACGTGGGCCCCTGCGCAGCAACCAGGTCCCCACGGCCCTGGGGGCAGAAGGCCCCAGAACACATTCCCACGAGCACCACGCTGCCCTTTAAAGCCAAGCACCAGCCCCAGGGCCACCACCAGCCGCGGGGACCACCGCACGGCCCGGGACAGAACCCCGTCCCCAAAGGGCTGGGGCGCGAGGAGCGACTCCACGAGTGGGCGGGCGGCGGCAGCAGGTATTTATCCTAGATGCAAACCAGCCACTAGAGGGAGATCTGACGCACACCCCCCGCAGCCCAGCACCCCCCCCACCCTGGCGCCCCACCAGGGGCAGACGCCCACCGCACATGGCAACTTGGGGAAGGTAACAGAAAGTGACTCACAGTTGTAGGTGACAGCAGGGTGGGGGGGGGGCAGGGCGAGGCTGCTTCACGCCCCTCCTCTTCCTCCACTTGGATCCCTCCTGCAAGGAAGGTGCAACAGCAAGGTCAGGCGACAGAGCAGGGCTGTGAGGGCAGCCATTCCCGCAAGTCGGGCGCCGTGGTGAGGTTCAGGGGCCAGTCTGGCCCCCCCGAGCGCCCGCCCAAGGGACAGGGCTGACTCACATCCTTGTCCCCATCCGGCTAAAGCCAGGCAGTGCCCAGTTAATCAATTCCACCCCCCGGGCATGCTGGGTATCCCCATGGTACAGAGGGGGAAACTGAGGCACAGAGCAGGGAAGCAGCTGGCACAGCCAGCCGGTGGCAGGGCTGGGACTAGAACCCAGGTGCCCTGCGCCCACTGTGGGGGTGAGGAGCCGCTGCGGGTGGAGGGGAAGTGGGATGGGGAAGCAGGGGCCTAAAGCTGGTATGCTCAGCTCCATGCCCCCCCACGCTGGGCACAGGACATCTGGGCTCCAACCCCCACACTCTGCTAAGGCTCCCTCTTCACCCCTGGGCCCCAGCTCTGCAGGCTCCAGCTCAAAACCAGCCTCTTAACCCGTCGCCTACTGCGGGGCAGAGCCAGGAGTCCCCGCTGCTCTGCCCAGGGCACGAGCACACAGGGGCTGTCCTCCCCGGGGCTCCGATGGGCTCATCTCTTAGCTCCCCCTGACAGGGGAAGAGCTGGGAGTCCAGCGGCCGGCTAACCGCCCTGCAGAGCCCCACTGGGCTCTGGGGCATTGCTGGGGGGCAGGGGGAGACGAGGAAGAGGTGGCCGCCGGGCGACAGGATGCCATCAGTGCGTGCAATGGCAACCGGGGCCCGTGGGGCTTGGCCTCTCTCGCCTCCTTTGCTCTTCCTCCCGCCCTGCCAGCTGTGGTGGTGGCTTTAGGCAATGTGCCCATCATGTGCCGGGAGCCCCCCCTGACGGGCACCTGCTCCTCGCCCCCCTGCCTGCAAGCTGGTGCCTGCCCGCCCCCCACCAGCGCAAGGTGCGGAAAAGCCCTCGCACGCTTCAGGCATCTCCTGCCCTGCCCTGGCACCGCACCCGGTCCAAGGGGGTCCCAGCTTGCCCGCTGCAGACAAACCTATCTGGGGGGTGCCCGGCTCTGGGCAGGGGGCCAGGCCGGCCACGGTGCCCAGCTCACCAGCGGCCTCTGCTGAAAGCTGCGGCCTCGATGCAAGGACAGCCGGGAAAGTAGGTCAAGTTTGTCTTGGCCAAGGGAGAGAGTCCGTGTGCAGATTTATAACATGGCAACCACCGCCCGGCTGGGCACCGGGGAGAGCCAGCTCGGGGGGCAGGGAGCTGGGCCCCATTTCTGAGCTTTAGCATCCCCCCTTCTCTGGAAGCACCAGCCCAAGGTAGAGCATCAGCGGGGGATGGACCTGGCAAGACAAAGGCAGAGAGCTCCCCAGATGCTGCCGGGAGAGGCACTCGGCCCCCCAAGTCAGAGCTAGCCCCAGTGTGATACTGTACTAGGGGGTCCTGGGCCACAGGGAGGGGGGCAGGGGGTGACGGGCTGCAGGGAGGGGGGCAGGGGCTCAGCAGGGGGCGCCGGGCTGCTGGGAGAGGGGAGGTGGGGCAGGGGGTACAGAGCTGCAGGGAGGGGACCAGGGGGGTGCTCTCCCCTCTGGCTCAGAGCTCACCCCGCTGCACGGGGCTCTCTCGGCTGGGATCCCCACAGCAGTCCCCACTGACAGATCTCGTGGGCCCTCCCCCGAGAGGCAGGGCGTGAACCCTGGTGTCCGGGCCCATTTCCAGCTCGGGAGATTCCCAGCTGCCTCTCTCAACCCCACCCTGCCATCCCGCCTCCCGGGCTACCCCCTTGGCGTTGGCGTTGGCACGGCGACGGGCGCCCCACCCCAGAGCGGGCTGCATGGCGGCAGCAGGGGAAGCCAAGCTCTCTGAAGTGGCACGGAGCCCGGGGGCTGCATTGGGGGGCAGAGATCCCGTCACCCCCACCCCCCCGCCTGCCCTTCCCAGGCTCCATCGCTCCCCTGCCCCCGCTGTCACCCCTGCCCCAGAGGGGTCGCTGGGCACCTTCAGGGCAGAGCCAAGCCACAGGTGGGCAATGGCAAACGCCCTTATGGGACAGGGGTCACACAGAGGGTGACGAAGAGAACCCAGGCGTCCTGATGCCCACGTCGGTATTTTAACCCTAAGTCTGACTCCTGGGTAAAGCAAAGCCTGGCTCGTGCCCCGGCCGGTGCCCGCGTGGGTTCAGACCCCGCCATGAGACCCAGCAGCAAAACCTGGGGCGCAAGCAGGTAAGGGGGGGTGTCCATGCCCAGCTAGAAAGCCCTCCCCATCCAATATCCTGGGCTGCCACGTGGACCCCCCTGTGGGCACAGGAGATGCCAACACGTCAATCCCAATCTGAGCCCTCAGCCCTGCCCCCGCGTCCAAAGCCGCCAGCCCCTGGTGCTCCCGGGGCCCCCTGCCAGCAGCATCACGCAGTGCCAGCGTCTCCGGCGCCTGCTGAGCTCCCCGCTCCCTGGAGAGCAGGAGACGCTGCTCTGGCCCGGGGGAAAGGGGTGTGGGCCGCTGGGTGAATCACCCAGACCAGCTCCCAGGCGGGCAGGAACGGGGCAGGTCGGGGCTGCAGGGCATCGGCAGGGCTGTCTGGGAGCCAGGACTCCTGGGTTCTGCAAGGGCAAAGGTTTTCCCTGCTTCCCAGGGGCTGGGGCCTTCCCCAAACCACACCCCGTCTGCCATAACCATTGTGCTAGATTTTCTCTTCCACCACCCACCTTGCAACCCCACCAAATCACCCCTGATCCTGGGGAATCCCCGCAGGGCTCCCTTCTGCTCCCCACCACCTCTCTCTCAGCAGGGTCTCCACTGGCATGGCACTCAGGGCCCCCAGTGCAACACCTCCAACTGGGGGTTATTTGGGCGTTCGCAGGTTCCGCACTGCCCAGGACGAGCCCCTGAGGCCGGCCCCCCCCCCAGCCCCTCCCCCCAGCAGCCCGCAGCTCCCGGCATTGCTCAATCAGGCTGAGTCAGTCACTGGCACGTCCCAGCCCAGACAGACACTGAGCAGAACAGCCCGTGCCACAGGGCCCCTGTTAACCCTTCCCCAGCCGGGCCCGTGCCGATCCCTCCCCCTACCTGCCCTGCGCTCCCCGCTGCCGGGATTGCCCCCCATGCACTCTCCACCTCCACCCCCCCCCCCCCGTCTCAGCTCTCCTGTTGTCGGGGGGCACAGCCTGGGCCCACTCCTCACTCCTCTCCCTGTCGCCAGCACCGACCCGGACTCGCCCAGGGCCTCATCCAATGCGTGGGGCTGGGTGCCCGCTGAGCCCGCGGGCAGAGAGCAGCACGGCTCCTGGCACGTGACGGGCATGAGGGGCAGACAGCAGGAGCGTGGGCAGGGTCAGCGTGGGAGAGGCTCCGAGGGCGTGTGCCCGTGAGCAGGGACGCCCATGTGCAAGGCAGACGGTGCCAATTCGCTCTCCCTGTCCCCGTGTTTACACAGTCGTGGCGCTTGGCAGCTCTGCACACCACAGCCATATAGCGTGGGGGGGCCGGGAGCCAGGGCTCCGAGGTTCTCCCCCTGGCTCTGCCCCTGCCCCTCCATGAAACCTTGGGGTCAAGCGCTGCCCCTCTGTGCCAGCGAAGGTGTGCTCTGGGCGTCCGGTATTTGGGGCACACAGTCCCCCCAGGCGGGGGGCACACAGGGCCCTGGACAGCGCCCCCTGTAGCTCCCTCCCACCCAGGCCGCAAGCTGGATCCACCCTCTCGGGGCAGCCAGCCGGGGCCGCTCCCTGCTCCAGGCCGGCTCTTGGCTGTGCCCCGCCCTGGGCAGCGCCCACACGCTGCAGTGTAAATACAGCCCGGGCGAGGGGCTGCGCTGGGTTCGTTCCATCGGGGATCAGCCGCGCAAACACTTCCAAGTATAGGCACTGGCAGGAAGCCAAGGACACAGGATCTGCGGCCTTCACGGGCCGGCTCCAGCCCTCATGCTGCGAGTCTCCCGCTACCCCCTCACTGAGACCCCCAGCCGCACAGGGACTGCCCCTCCGCCCCGAGCTTCTGTGCACTGCAGGAGGGGATGGGGCAGGGCTGGCAGCCACCGGCTCCGTATCGCCCCAAGCTGCAACACCCCAATCCCCAGCCAATCACCCCACCTTCTGCGAGTCAGCTGCAGTGCTGCCAATGGAACCCCGGAGTCCTGGCTCCCAGGCCTGTGCTCAGATCGCTGGCGCCGGCCCCCATCCCTCTCTGGGGTCATACCTGGGGAGCACTCCCTGCCCCACACTTTGCAGGCCGCCGCTGCTCCCCAGAGGTGGCTGCATTTTGGCAGCACTGCAATTCCCACGGCTCAGGCACTGGAACGACCCGGGGGCCAGTAGGAACAACGCAGGATCTGGGATCCCCAGGGGTATGCAGAGAAACCCCCACATCCAAACCTGAATGGGACCAGCCCTCCTCAGCTGGGATCAGGGCTTTACAGGCGGGGACTGTAACTCTTACAGCCCCCTGGGCTGCCCCTGCCCCCAACCTGCAGACGGGGAAACCGAGGCACAGAGCAGGAATGTTCCACCAGCGCTAGAAAGCTTAGTGTGTGCTGACATGATCTCTCCAGCCCAGGCGGGTCTCTCCTGTCTAAGGCGTGTTCTAGCCACGTCCCTGACACGCTCCCACGGGAGGCAGCCCGGCCTCGCCGCACGGGCCCAAGTCAGGTCTGGGAACGGCCTGAGATTTGCAGCCATTCACAGCGCCAGCCGCAGCCTCTGGAGTCGCTGCTCAGCGCCTGGGCCCGGCCCCCCAACACCCGGTGAGAGCCCTGCATGCCTCCAGGGGCCCCATAAGCAGGGGCCACTTCTGACATTTCAAAGACGGCTGCCAAGGCTGGGTCAGAGCCGGGGCCGGAAGCCAGGAGACCCCAGCTCCAGCCAGGGCCCGGTGGGCAGAACCCAGCACCGAGGGCGTGAACAGAACGAACGTGGGGGAGAAAACTCAGCAGCATTTCTCACCGCGCCTCCCCCCACACCAGCCAGACACCCAGCTCCCACCCCCAGCACCGGCCAGACATCCAGCTCCTCCCCCCTCCCCCAGACATCCAGCTCCCACCCCCAGACATCCAGCTCCCACACCACCCCCCCGCACCAGCCAGACACCCAGCTCCACCCCCCAGCACTGGCCAGACACCCAGCTCCCACCCCCAGACATCCAGCTCCTCCCCCCCCAGACATCCAGCTCCCGCCCCGCTCCCACACCGGCCAGACATCCAGCTCGACACCCAGCTCTTCCTCCCCCTACCCTGCACCAGCCAGACACCCAGCTCTGCCCCCCTCACGGCCAGACACACAGCTCCTCCCCCATTCCTGCACCCCACCTCTCCTCACACCACCCTCCCCACGCTGCCCATAGCCCCCCTGGTGCTGGAGGGGAGGGGTGTCGCACCACGTGGATCTGGTGAGATCCAGTGATGCTAACAGGGAGCATGGAAAGTCCAGCCCAAAGAACAAGCCCCCTTGCCCGCTCTCAGTCCCAGCTGACTCTCCGTATGACCCTGGGCAAGTCCCTTGCCCACCTGCCCTTCCTCTGCCTCGGTTTCCCCACCTGGGCATGCCACCAGCAAAGGGCCATGGGACTGGCACCCAGCCATGCGGAGCCATGCAGCCGGCCGGGCCCCACCCTCGGGCCATGACCTGGGCAGGGGCACAGGTGTGAAAGGCTCTGTCACGCTCTCAACGAGGTGGCTTAGGGCGAAAGCCGGCGCTGAGCCCGGATAAGCTGCGCTAACAATGACGGCTAATTAACGGCCTCGGAAGAGCCCGCTGCAGCCCAGCAGCCGGGGGAGGAGCTCGGGTGGGCTGCCCCATTAGCGCAGCTCAGCTTGGGGCTCCTCCCGCCCTGCCCCTGCCCCCCTCACCCACCCAAGCTGCTTCTGCCCCAGCAGGTCAATCCCCTCCCCACGCAGTTCTCTGCCAGTCGGGGTTCACCCCCACGGCCGGCGCCCTGCCCGGGTGCTGCTTGTCCCCCTGCCCCGTCCCCCAGCACGCTGGGCACCCTGCCCCCCAGCCTGCACACCCCCCCCCCAATATACCCACCTCCTTACACAGGGTCCCAAATGCACTCCCCCATCCAAGGATCCTGACACAGCCCCCAACTCTCCCTCCCTCCCCGCCCCCCCCGGCGACACTCCCTCCCCAGCACCCGGGCTCAGGGGATCAGACAGGCCACTAACACCCACGGGGGGAGGGGACTGCCTCAGGTGCCCATTCCTCTGGCTGGTACCCCAAGGGCAGCCCCAGCTCTGCCCGGGAGCCTCTGCCAGCCCTGCACCCGCAGGGCCACGGGCATTGGGACAGCTCAGAGAAGCTGGTGCTGCAGGGAGCCCTGCCCCAGCTCCTGCCACACGCGTGTGAGGAATCTGGGGCCGAACCGAGAGCCCCCCAGCCCGGACGGGGGCTCCCCACGTGCTTGGACAGCCCAGGGCAGCCTTGGACCCGGGGAGGGGGGGCTCTGGCGGGAAGCAGAGAGGGCGTCACGCCTGGCGTGGCCAGCCGAGGGGGCAATGGCCCACAGACACGGGGGGCTGCCCCACGGCAATGGCTTTGCCACTGCCTGAAGGACAACAGGTCCCTCCGCACCAGGCTCCCGCCGCAGGGTGACTCAGCCAGACACCCGACCAGGCCTGGACGGACCCAGCCAGCCGGTGGGCACCAAGCCCGCTCCTGCCTCCCCCGGGGGAAGGGGGGCCCCCCAACCGGTCACCTGTGGAGAGTGGGACTTGAACCTCAGCCTAGGGCATAAATGAAATAAACTGGCCGAGTCTCAGCCCAGCGACCCCCCCACCCTCCTGTGCCCACCCTGCAAACGCCATGGCATGGCACTCGGCTCAGTCGGGGCTGAGGGTCAGGATTGAGGGGCCCTGGCAGAGCTGGGGGGGAGCCCAGGGCTGGGCTGGCAGGGGGCTGCGGGTCGGGATTGAGGGGCCCTGGCAGAGCTGGGGGGGGAGCCCAGGGCTGGGCTGGCAGGGGGCTGCGGGTCGGGATTGAGGGGCCCTGGCAGAGCTGGGGGGGGAGCCCAGGGCTGGGGTGGCAGGGGGCTGCGGGTTGGGATTGAGGGGCCCTGGCAGAGCTGGGGAAAAGGGGGGGAAATCACAAAACCAAAGCAGCAATGTTTCTCTTGCACCCAGAGCTGTTGGGGACACCCCCCTTTCTCCACCGCACATACCCCAGGGTGGGGGGGCCAGGGCAAGAGCCAGCCCCAGAGGTGCCCGTCCCAGCCGTGCTCCCTGGTTTCCCGGGCACGGATCCGAAAACGTTTCATTAGCTGAAGTGCCCCCCAGCGGGCGCCTGCCCAGCGGGGGAAGGAAGTGCTCTGCAGCAGCAGCCGACCTCCAGCACCTGTCACCAGCCCAACCAGCACCCTACAAACCCGCCGGGGCCAGCGGGCAGCACCGGCGCCCACAGGGCACGCTCCACTGGCAGCCCGGGGAAACGACTGTAACAGCTTCCGAGCCGCACTCCCTGCCCCACAGGGGCCCCGCTTTCCTGTGCATGGGCAGGAACCTGCATCTGCACCCGCCCCACGTCTGTGCAACGGCACGTTCACTCCCAGCAGCCAAGTGGGCCCGTGCGGATTCCTGCCACCGACGGGCAACTGGCTCTGCAGGGACGGGGGGGAGGCTTATGCCAGTGACCGACACCCCCCCCGCCAAGCGGAGCTCCAGTTTTGTGGCCCAGTAAGTGCTGGGCGTCTCTGCCAGCTAGTGCCCACAGTGGGGCAGGATTTCTGCTGCCCACACCCGCCCCGCGAGGAAGGGGCTGAAACCCAACAAACTCATTTCCCACGAGGGCCCCACAGCACTGATATCAAGCTAGTCCCCAATCACCTAACCCAGAGCCTCCTCCCAGCTCCCTGCCCTGGCCCAGCCCAGCCGGGATTTTACTGCTGAGCTGGGCAAAACGAGGCAGGTTTTATGGGGCTGAAAAACAACTGGTGGGCAAAGTCCAGGGCCGGGCGGGACCCCGGCTAGGCTGGTGGCTGCAGGGGGGAAGTGGATTTGGGGATGTCGCACAGCCACAGAGCATTGCGGGACCCAGCAAGAGAAAACCCCAAGCCTCAGCCGGGGAGGGGGACCCAGGGGCTGGGGGCAGGAGCTAGTTACCGGGGGTGGATGGTGCCCTAGACACCGAGTGGGTGGATGTTTCTGCCCGCAAGAAACTCAGAGGGCTGCGAAGCAGGACTGAGGGGCACCAGCAGAGCCGCCCACACATGGCTGGGAGCCTGGCACAGGGAACGGGCTGGCAGAGCTGACCCGCCACAGATGTGGCCAGGTGCCAGGCGTGCAGACAGCTCCCAGCGCGGGCTGCACACAGGCTCAGCCAGCCCCGCTGGGAGGCAGGACGCAAGGCCTGGAGCAGCTGGGGCAAACGGACCTCAGGGTGACGGGGAAAGGGGCGCTACGGGGTGGGGCGGGGCAGAGACAGGAAATGGGGCACTTGGAGGGGGTGCAGGGCGCTGGGTCAGGTGGGACCAAGCGGGTCTGGGGGGGGATTTGATCCATGCACCTACCTAGGGCAGTGCTAGGGGCCTGATGCCTGGGCGAGGGGACAAGGAGACTCCCTCTGCCGGTGTCCCGAGGTGCCCAGCTTAGAGGCACTAACTCGGCCCAGGGGTGGGGGGCTAGCCTCGGGGGGATTCCCATTGGCTGGCATCTCGCTACCAGCACCGTGGAGCGGGATCTCCGAGAATGAGGTTGAAGTGCGTGGCACCAATTGGGTATAGCCAGGCCAACGTTCCCAGGCCTGGCATGGAGCCCCGCTGGTGGGTCAGGCCCTCCAAGGGGCACAGAACAATGTCGGAGGCTACGTGAGAGTTCATCCCTGCTTAGGGCGGATTTAACCGGGGGATGCCCGTGCCAAGGCCTGGCAGGTGCTCGCAGCTAGTGGGACCTTTGCAAGCTGATTAACCAACATCATCAACAGTTGGTGGGGAGGGGCTGGGCAAGTGGCAGAATCGGGGAGGGTGGGCATGGGCGTGTCACTGAGCGTGTGTACATGGAGGGGTGTGAATGAGTGTTTGTGTGGGTGCAGACGCATTCGTGTACGTGAGTGGATTAAAAGGCACAGATAGGTACACGCACCAGCATGTGCATCAGAATGCATGGCCATTTGCACACGTGTGTGAGGCTACATGCGAGGGAGTGTCTGTGAGCAGGTCTGTGTCCAAGTGCCATCTACCCATCCAGGGGTGCACACCTGAATTTAACTGTGCACACCAGGGATCACGTGCGCTCTCTCTCCACCTCTCCGTCTCTGGCTGGGTGTGCATATCCCATAGGTGTGCACACCAGCATGTGTGCGTGCACGCCCCGTCTCCGGCTGGGGATGCACACCAGCATGCACACCCCCTCTCTGGCTGGGCGTGCACACCAGTGTGTGTGCGTGGTCTCTGCCGGGGTAGGCATGTCCCCGGAGGTGCACACACCGATGGGTGGCTGGGGACAGCCAGCACATGACTAAATGCAGCTGGAATCCCAAGCATTCGGTGGCAGCAGCTGGGCTGCTCGGAGTGGCTCAGGTTTGGAAGGAGGATGCCATGCGGATGACATAATAGAGACATGGGACCCAGCCTACCCCCATGGCAGGGAGAAGACGCCCGCAGCCACCCCCACGCCGGGGCCGGGGTGTCAATGGCGCTGCGGCTCTGACTGCGCCAGGGTGAGGAGTTTAAGCCAGAGCACGCGGCCTCGGCCTCTGCTTCATGGGAGGTGACGATCTCGGTGCTACAAGCTCCCTCCCCGCACAAAGACAGGCCGGGATCTACCTGGCAACAGAACAAACAATTGTGAAATCAACCGGCTGCCAGCACGCTCCCGTGTAAAGAACCCACAGACCGCCAGCCTACACCTCCCTGCTGCCGCCCCGCCAGGGCTGACCTACATTGGGAGGGCAGGGGTCAGCTCCAGGCTGGAGGGCCGGGGAGGGTTGTGCTGGGGGAGATCGACCTCTTGAGAGTCAGTATCAGGTGTAAAAGTGTTTGTGCAGCTTAGAAAAAAAATTAAAAGCAAAAGATGACTCTACAAACGTGCCAACAGGGCCCATGGTAGCAAATGAATGCAACATTTGGGCCTGTTTATGAAGTGGGTGACATAAAATACACAGTATTAAAATCACACACAGACACGTGCGCACCTCTTCCCCCCCCCAGCACAGAGATCTCCCGCTTCCTTACAGCTTGTGAGATTCTGCCTGACAAGCCAATCTCCCACACCCTGAAAAACAGGAAAATTAACTTTTCTAGAAAACTTTTTTTTTTTCTGTCCTGGGACTTTGATTTCAAGAGTTATAAACAGCTCATTGTTTGGCGTGTGGTGTCAAAGGGAACTGCGCTGAGCAGCTTGGCAGAGCCAGCATGAGAAGGTGTTGGGGGTTTTAAATCCAATCACTGATCATTAGAAGATTTAGCATTTTATGCTTTGCATGTCGCCTTTTGTTTTCCAAAGGATCCCCAGGCTGAGCAGCGTGCCGCCAAGATGCAGCCATTTCTGGGATGAGAGACAGCAAACCGCATACAGGACTCACTGGGATGACACCTCTGGCTAAAAGCACAGGACTTCTGGGTTCTATTCGCAGCTTTGAGAGGGGAGTGGGGTTCAGTGGTCAGAGGAGGGGAACTGGGAGACAGGACTCCTGGGTGCTAGTCCCAGCTCCGCCCCTGGCTTGCTGTGTCACCATCCTCACTCGGCGCCTCAGTTTCCCTACCTCCCATGGTTGTTGCAAAGTTTCACAAACCTCAGAGGGGAAGCGCAGGAGGCCTTTACTGACAGGAGGGGAAGCTCTGACCAAGGGGACCAGAGCAAACACCAGCTTTACGAGAAACACCACAGGATGCTGAACGCCCCCAAGGATGGTCTGACCCACGGCTGGGGGAAAGTGCGAAAACCCCTCCTGTTTCACAACTACAGCCAGAGAGAGCTGTGGGGCCCCCTCTTGCACCATCGCTGTGAAACCACCATCCCCTGGCCGGATGGCCAAGCTCCCCCTGGGGGCAGGGCGCAGGGCTCAACGCCCGGGGCCGTCCCCAGGAGACAGAAACCTGCATCCTGGGCCGGAGAGAGCTGGGGCCGAAACCGTGTGGTAGCCTACGTCAGTGCCCAGGGAGCGAGTCCAGCTAACGCCCCAGCGACACGGCCACCCTGCGACCCAGCATATGGGCCAGGAGAGGGACCGCGGCGGAGAAAGGAGGGGTCAGCGCCCTCCGGGGACACAACTGATGGGGCACTGGGGGGCGGGAGGCAAAGCTGGGCCAGTCGCCAATGTTCCCTGACACCTGGCGAGGGGGGCAGGCAGGAGGTGCCGACCCCAGGGCCTGGATGGGTTGGGGGACGGGCAGAATTGCTTCTGCTCCAGAGACTAGCCAGACTTTTGGCAAAGAAACCCGCGGGGCTTGCGAGCAGACAGCTCCCCAAGGAGCCCGGCGCGGCCAAGATCTCACTGGATTCCAAGACACCTGATTGGCTGGGGATGCACGAGTCGGAACCCTGGGGGAACCAATCAGCACCTGGGATTCCCCAGGGAATCCCCCGCCCGCAAACTCCTGCCCCACCCAACACAGGGCTCAGCAGCTTGTGTCACCCCCCACCCCCATGGGCAAGCCCTGGCCCTCCTGGCTCATGGAGCCCAAGGAGTCCTCCTCCCCCCTGCAGCTGGAGAGGAGGGGGCCGGCACCGGAAGGGTTAAACCAAATGCCAAATGCCATCCTGGCCGCTGCTGGGGTTGCAGGGGAGAGCCCTGGGGGGAGGCACGCCAGCAGACGGGGTCCCAGAACGGGGGCTGCCGGGGGGCTGTTCTGGGCAGGAAGGCAGCCTCGCAGCCCCAAATTGGGAGTTCCTGCCAGCTGCTTCCGACTGTGGTTCACCCGGGGAATCCCCGGCTCCCACTGGCCCATCACCCGCCTCGGGCACAACCCTCCCCCAGCTGGCGGGGCGGGCAGGGGGCTCGCGGCACACGGGGGTCACCGCTCACTCAGCCCAGTGCCCCGGCTCGGGGCCTAGCGGCTGGGGTCGCCATACCGGCGCTCTCTGCTCTGAGCCCGCCACTCCTGTCACACGAGCTACCAGCCTCCCCCAGCCCCGGCAGCCAACGTGTAACGAGCACCCTGGGGCTCAGCTCTCCCTGCCCCCATCACAGTCAGTCCCCTGCCCTGGGAGCATGAAGGGCTGACGGAGCCGGGGAGACTGAACAGCCCCCACCCCACTCCACTGCACAGGGCCCCCCCACAGCGCCAGGAGCAGGGTTTGCCCAGACGCTGCCCAGCTGGTGCCTCTGGGCTCCTGCAGATTCCCAAAACATGCGACCCTAATGCCTGCGCCCTGCCCCCATTCACCAGCTGCGCAAGGACCCGGGTGCAGCCAAGTGCCCATGGGCCAGGTCACCAGCGTCTGCTTCCATGCCCCATATCACAGGGTGGGGGGACTTGAAAATGACTCTCAGCCACCAGCAGCAGTAAATGTCTGGTCCCATGCATGAGACCGGGCAGCAGGATGCCTGGGTCCTATTCTGGCTCGATGAGCAAGTGGGAAGTAGGAGTTCAGTGGTTAGATCAGGGCACCAGCACTCAGGAGTCCCATATCTAGCGTTGTCAGAGCAGGGGGGCGAGTGGTTAGAGCAGGTGGACCGGGGTGGGAGTCAGGACTCCTGGGTTCCATCCCAGTTCTACCACCACCTTGCTGAGGGACCTTGGGCAGGTCACAGCAACTGCTATCCTATGTCTTCGCATAGCACCCATCACTGTGGCGTCTGACCTCTCTGTGCCTTGGTTTCCCCATCTATAAAACAGGGCTGGTGACCCTGTCCTGCACCCGCAGAGCACGCTGAGGTGCCTGGATGAAGGCTGTTGTCACTGGCCTGGTCCCTGAGCCCATCCAAGTGGCGTCTGGGCAGCCCCCGCAGGATGCCCTGAAGGATGTGTCTGCACTGCAGCCGGGGCAGACAGACGCTGCGGCTCAGTCCCCGGGTCGGGTGGGCTGGGGGGTCCCCGGGTCGGGTGGGCTCGGGAGCCGCAGCGCTCGTGTCTCCCCTGCGGCAGCGAGGCTGGGGCAGCCGGTTCGGGTTCGTGCTCCGGGGCTGAAAAGAGCAGCGTGGACGTTTGGGCCGGAGAGCGCCCCCCGGCTGGGTCTCGGAGCCCGGGTTCCAGCCCGAACGGGGTCATCAGCCCTGCAGGGCGAAGCCCGTGAGCCTGAGTCAGCAGTGCCGAGCTGAGCCCGGTTCCAGGAGGTCGATCCCCCACTGCGCCGAGCCGGGAGCTGCTCCAGAGCCGTTCCCCCCGGCCTACGCTTCAGCTGAGGTTTGCTCCAGCGCTCAAACGCTCCCCGCCCCACCCCGGGGAGCCGAGCACACCAGCTAACGCGGCTCTGTGCACCCCGGCCAGCCAGCCTGAACCCTATTCCCCTACAGGGGCTGGGCCGCGCTCTGGCAACCTCGCACACCCAGCTGGCTGCGGGGCCCTGGCAGGAAGTCGCACGGCGCAGGCGGAGCCAGGAGGTATCTGCCAATGTGCCAGTTGCACGCTACTCTGTGGCCACAGCCTTGCGAAGGGGGAGGGCGGCTGAGTCAACAGGTTCTTGGCCCTGCTCCGCCCCGGTGCAAGGCGCTGTCTTCATCACAAGGCTCTGCCCTTCCTTCCACAGAGCGCCGGGAACAGCTGCTACCCAGGCTCCCGACGCCCCCCAGGAGGGGCTGGCTGGGCAGCACCCCCCCCTCCCCCGCCCCGCGTGGAGACACCAGGGCACGGAGCAGGGCAGAGTCTCAACCGAGGCTGGCTCCTGGCCCCCGCTGGGCTAGGAAACGCTCCCCAGAGCAGGGAATAGAACCCAGGAGTCCTGACCCCTCAACCCCCACCCCAACCATGATACTCCTGAACCCAGGGGTCCAGATGACTCCTTCGCTGCTCCAGCCACTAGCCAGGGCTCCCTCCCCTCCCACCCTTGCTCCACCAGCCTCCTGGAGACCCCAGCCCACGGCCCTGCTGGGGGGAGGGGAGGGCACAAAGCCATGGGAGAGCTGGGCTGGCCCCACTTCCCCACCAGGTCCCCAGTTCTGAATTCCAGGCGTCCTTGCAGCCAGAACCCAGCCAGGCCAAGGAACTTCCCAGTGTCGGGGCCAAGGGCCTGTCCCGGCTCTGCCTCCCAGGCCGCTGGGGCTGCTGTGGGATCGCACTGTCAGCGCTTCCCAGGAGGGTGGCGACCCACATTCCAAGCGCTCCTCCCAGCTGCCTGTGTCTAGTGCAGACACGGGGGTGGAAGGGCCCTCCCTCCCCTTGCACGGGAGCACTCAGAGGTGCAGTCCCCGGGGCCCGGAGCGGAGAGGGGAGAGCGGCTGATGTCCCCAGCTCTCCCGCCAGAGCGTGAGCCCTAAGCTGAGGCTGTCCCCTGACCCCCCCCAACCCAAGGTGCCAGAGGGGGTGCCCAGGTGTGGGGGGTGCCCCTACATTCTTCATCCCCCCAGGGAGGCCCCCTCCTCTGCCGCTTCCCGGGTACTGGGCAGAGAGGTTGGGGCTGAGGGTGTGGAGCCGGGGAAATCAAACCCTGCCCTGCCCGTCTTAGCTCTTCCTTGCCTGCTTCACCGCGGTGGGCACACCATGGGCACGCACACGGCTGCTCATCCACGCGTGTGTGCAGGAAGGAACACACGTGCCTCTCTCCACGAACCCCTGTGCGCTCCTACTCCACACGCGGGGATGCACATGCAGGTCCGGGTCCATGCACACGCTCCTGAGCCTGTGTGCACGCCAGAATGCACCTGTGCGCACAGGGGCACAGATTCACCCTTGCACACGCAGGGGGGCGGGGATTTGTGTCTGAGTCCATGGTGGGATGCAGACGTACACATGGATCCACGTGTGCATGACTCCATGTCCGCAGCGGCACGCATGCACATCGTTTGTCTACTGCAGGGACTTTTGCCAAGAATGGGGGGGGGGGGGGGCGGGGAATCCATTAAAGAAACCTCCAGCTCTCAGCGAGTTCCTCACCCTGAGAAACACCCTGGGGCCCAGGAGAAAAATTAAAAAACCTCAAGGAGCTGGGGAGAGGGGAGGTGCGGGGGGGTCCTGCAAACTGGTTCCACAAGGTGCTGGCCCAGGCGTGTGCCTGCCCTCAGTTCCACAGCAGGGAAGGAAATGAAATCCCTGAAGCCCCCTCCCTCCCGCAGCTCTCCCCCATCCCAGGATGCCTTGGGACAGACTGGGGGGGGGCTCCTGTGTTCAGGCAGGGGCACACAACAGCCCCCCCACACCCCTCCCATGCATCACGCCCAGGCAGGGACCCACCCTCAACCCACGTGCAATGTCCCGGAGAGCTCAGATCTCCCCATTCGCATCCAGTTCCTACCATCTGCCTCGCCCCTGTGCGGGCAACCCGAGGCCATGGGGCGGGAGAGGGGGGAGGAAGCGAGCGCAGGCCATGGAGAGGGCAGCTCCGAGGGCTGGCGCAGCCAAAGGTCATGCCGGGCGAGCCGGAAAAGCCGGCGCAGGGTTTGCCCCACAGCCATCACTGTTGCGAGGCCCCTGCTCACAAGCCCCACAGGCCGAGGGCTCCCTTGGTGGCTCCGCTCGGCCCAGGGAGCAGACAGGGTGGCAGGGCCTTGGAGCAGGACGGGGGTCAGGAATGTTTGATGCAGTGTGGCCACAAGCCAGGCAGAGATGGTGCCCGCCAGGCGCCAGGAAGCAGAGAGCTCAGCTGCATGTGCACCCCTCCTAGGTAACACCAACGTGCTCACGCAAACCCCAGCTTGCCCGTGCGCACCAGGGCGCCTACCCCAGGGGGGCAGCTTCATTTCTCGGTGCTTCTGTTCCCCACCCGTACAGTGGGGAAACCCCAGCTTTCTCCCACCCCATGAGTTCTGCGGGGATAGGCCTCTCCGGGCAGTGCCCGGCACGATGGGGCCCCGATCTCGGTCATTGTGTGTCTGGGCGGCGCCCGGCACGACGGGGCCCCGACCTCGGTCACTGTGTGTCTGGGCGGCGCCCGGCGCGACGGGGCCCCGACCTCGGTCACTGTGTGTCTGGGCGGCGCCCGGCGCGACGGGGCCCCGACCTCGGTCACTGTGTGTCTGGGCGGCGCCCGGCGCGACGGGGCCCCGACCTCGGTCACTGTGTGTCTGGGCGGCGCCCGGCGCGACGGGGCCCCGACCTCGGTCACTGTGTGTCTGGGCGGCGCCCGGCGCGACGGGGCCCCGATCTCGGTCACTGTGTGTCTGGGCGGCGCCCGGCACGACTGGGCCCCGATCTCGGTCACTCATGTCTGGGCGGCGCCCGGCACGACTGGGCCCCGATCTCAGTTACTGCGTGTCTGGGCGGCGCCCGGCACGACGGGGCCCCGACCTCGGTCACTGCGTGTCTGGGCGGCGCCCGGCCCGACGGGGCCCCGATCTCGGTCACTGCGTGTCTGGGCAGCGCCCGGCCAGACGGGGCCCCGATCTCGGTCACTTGTGTCTGGGCGGCGCCAGGCACGACGGGGCCCCGACCTCGGTCACTGTGTGTCTGGGCGGCGCCAGGCACGACGGGGCCCTGATCTCGGTTACTGCGTGTCTGGGCGGCGCCCGGCCCGACGGGGCCCCGACCTCGGTCACTGCGTGTCTGGGCGGCGCCCGGCCCGACGGGGCCCCGACCTCGGTCACTGCGTGTCTGGGCGGCGCCCGGCCCGACGGGGCCCCGACCTCGGTCACTGCGTGTCTGGGCGGCGCCCGGCCCGACGGGGCCCCGACCTCGGTCACTGCGTGTCTGGGCGGCGCCCGGCCCGACGGGGCCCCGACCTCGGTCACTGCGTGTCTGGGCGGCGCCCGGCCCGACGGGGCCCCGACCTCGGTCACTGCGTGTCTGGGCGGCGCCCGGCCCGACGGGGCCCCGACCTCGGTCACTGCGTGTCTGGGCGGCGCCCGGCCCGACGGGGCCCCGACCTCGGTCACTGCGTGTCTGGGCGGCGCCCGGCCCGACGGGGCCCCGACCTCGGTCACTGCGTGTCTGGGCGGCGCCCGGCCCGACGGGGCCCCGACCTCGGTCACTGCGTGTCTGGGCGGCGCCCGGCCCGACGGGGCCCCGACCTCGGTCACTGCGTGTCTGGGCGGCGCCCGGCCCGACGGGGCCCCGACCTCGGTCACTGCGTGTCTGGGCGGCGCCCGGCCCGACGGGGCCCCGACCTCGGTCACTGCGTGTCTGGGCGGCGCCCGGCCCGACGGGGCCCCGACCTCGGTCACTGCGTGTCTGGGCGGCGCCCGGCCCGACGGGGCCCCGACCTCGGTCACTGCGTGTCTGGGCGGCGCCCGGCCCGACGGGGCCCCGACCTCGGTCACTGCGTGTCTGGGCGGCGCCCGGCCCGACGGGGCCCCGACCTCGGTCACTGCGTGTCTGGGCGGCGCCCGGCCCGACGGGGCCCCGACCTCGGTCACTGCGTGTCTGGGCGGCGCCCGGCCCGACGGGGCCCCGACCTCGGTCACTGCGTGTCTGGGCGGCGCCCGGCCCGACGGGGCCCCGACCTCGGTCACTGCGTGTCTGGGCGGCGCCCGGCCCGACGGGGCCCCGACCTCGGTCACTGCGTGTCTGGGCGGCGCCCGGCCCGACGGGGCCCCGACCTCGGTCACTGCGTGTCTGGGCGGCGCCCGGCCCGACGGGGCCCCGACCTCGGTCACTGCGTGTCTGGGCGGCGCCCGGCCCGACGGGGCCCCGACCTCGGTCACTGCGTGTCTGGGCGGCGCCCGGCCCGACGGGGCCCCGACCTCGGTCACTGCGTGTCTGGGCGGCGCCCGGCCCGACGGGGCCCCGACCTCGGTCACTGCGTGTCTGGGCGGCGCCCGGCCCGACGGGGCCCCGACCTCGGTCACTGCGTGTCTGGGCGGCGCCCGGCCCGACGGGGCCCCGACCTCGGTCACTGCGTGTCTGGGCGGCGCCCGGCCCGACGGGGCCCCGACCTCGGTCACTGCGTGTCTGGGCGGCGCCCGGCCCGACGGGGCCCCGACCTCGGTCACTGCGTGTCTGGGCGGCGCCCGGCCCGACGGGGCCCCGACCTCGGTCACTGCGTGTCTGGGCGGCGCCCGGCCCGACGGGGCCCCGACCTCGGTCACTGCGTGTCTGGGCGGCGCCCGGCCCGACGGGGCCCCGACCTCGGTCACTGCGTGTCTGGGCGGCGCCCGGCCCGACGGGGCCCCGACCTCGGTCACTGCGTGTCTGGGCGGCGCCCGGCCCGACGGGGCCCCGACCTCGGTCACTGCGTGTCTGGGCGGCGCCCGGCCCGACGGGGCCCCGACCTCGGTCACTGCGTGTCTGGGCGGCGCCCGGCCCGACGGGGCCCCGACCTCGGTCACTGCGTGTCTGGGCGGCGCCCGGCCCGACGGGGCCCCGACCTCGGTCACTGCGTGTCTGGGCGGCGCCCGGCCCGACGGGGCCCCGACCTCGGTCACTGCGTGTCTGGGCGGCGCCCGGCCCGACGGGGCCCCGACCTCGGTCACTGCGTGTCTGGGCGGCGCCCGGCCCGACGGGGCCCCGACCTCGGTCACTGCGTGTCTGGGCGGCGCCCGGCCCGACGGGGCCCCGACCTCGGTCACTGCGTGTCTGGGCGGCGCCCGGCCCGACGGGGCCCCGACCTCGGTCACTGCGTGTCTGGGCGGCGCCCGGCCCGACGGGGCCCCGACCTCGGTCACTGCGTGTCTGGGCGGCGCCCGGCCCGACGGGGCCCCGACCTCGGTCACTGCGTGTCTGGGCGGCGCCCGGCCCGACGGGGCCCCGACCTCGGTCACTGCGTGTCTGGGCGGCGCCCGGCCCGACGGGGCCCCGACCTCGGTCACTGCGTGTCTGGGCGGCGCCCGGCCCGACGGGGCCCCGACCTCGGTCACTGCGTGTCTGGGCGGCGCCCGGCCCGACGGGGCCCCGACCTCGGTCACTGCGTGTCTGGGCGGCGCCCGGCCCGACGGGGCCCCGACCTCGGTCACTGCGTGTCTGGGCGGCGCCCGGCCCGACGGGGCCCCGACCTCGGTCACTGCGTGTCTGGGCGGCGCCCGGCCCGACGGGGCCCCGACCTCGGTCACTGCGTGTCTGGGCGGCGCCCGGCCCGACGGGGCCCCGACCTCGGTCACTGCGTGTCTGGGCGGCGCCCGGCCCGACGGGGCCCCGACCTCGGTCACTGCGTGTCTGGGCGGCGCCCGGCCCGACGGGGCCCCGACCTCGGTCACTGCGTGTCTGGGCGGCGCCCGGCCCGACGGGGCCCCGACCTCGGTCACTGCGTGTCTGGGCGGCGCCCGGCCCGACGGGGCCCCGACCTCGGTCACTGCGTGTCTGGGCGGCGCCCGGCCCGACGGGGCCCCGACCTCGGTCACTGCGTGTCTGGGCGGCGCCCGGCCCGACGGGGCCCCGACCTCGGTCACTGCGTGTCTGGGCGGCGCCCGGCCCGACGGGGCCCCGACCTCGGTCACTGCGTGTCTGGGCGGCGCCCGGCCCGACGGGGCCCCGACCTCGGTCACTGCGTGTCTGGGCGGCGCCCGGCACGACGGGGCCCCGACCTCGGTCACTGCGTGTCTGGGCGGCGCCCGGCACGACGGGGCCCCGACCTCGGTCACTGCGTGTCTGGGCGGCGCCCGGCACGACGGGGCCCCGACCTCGGTCACCCGTGTCTGGGCAGCGCCCGGCACGACGGGGCCCCGACCTCGGTCACCCGTGTCTGGGCGGCGCCCGGCACGACGGGGCCCCGACCTCGGTCACTGCGTGTCTGGGCGGCGCCCGGCACGACGGGGCCCCGACCTCGGTCACTGCGTGTCTGGGCGGCGCCCGGCACGACGGGGCCCCGACCTCGGTCACTGCGTGTCTGGGCGGCGCCCGGCACGACGGGGCCCCGACCTCGGTCACTGCGTGTCTGGGCAGCGCCCGGCACGACGGGGCCCCGACCTCGGTCACTGCGTGTCTGGGCAGCGCCCGGCACGACGGGGCCCCGACCTCGGTCACTGCGTGTCTGGGCAGCGCCCGGCACGACGGGGCCCCGCTCGCTGTTGGGGTCTTTTGGCGCTAACAGTTTATAAACTACTATGATGACTTCTCCAACAGCAGCTGCCCGTCATCTTCTACCAATAACCGCAGAACAAGCCAGACCCCCCCAGTCTCCACAAAGCCCCCACCCCTTTGCCAGAGGTGGCCTCCAGCTGACAGGACAGTCAGCTGGGTTTCCTGATAGCTTTAGCAGAGCCATTAATTGTGTATGTGGCAATGGACAATGACAAGGGGAAGGCAAAGAAAGCTGGGGAGCGATCCGGGGATGGTGGGGAAGGGACTGCAAGGCGGAGACAGCTGCATACAGGGTGCTTTGCCGAGCCGCTCCAGATAAGAGCATCAGACCCGGCCCTCGGTGGGCTCACAGGTGACTGTGCCCCCCGGCCTGACCTCCCACGCTGCCCCTGCTAGCCCCTTCCAGGGTCACCTGGCACGGTCTGCTGGAGATCCTGAGCAAGTCATCCCGGACTTGTGGGGGGACGGACAGGGGTGCCATACCCGGCCCAGCCCAGCACGCTCTCCTTCCACTCCCCAGAGCGGGCCCATTCACACTCCGAAGGGACATCCCAGTGTCACAGGTCACCTGCCCCCCCCCAGCCCAAACCAGCTCCAGCAACCACAAAATCGCTGCAAAAAATTAAATGCATTCCTGACGCCGCTCGCCAAGTTTGGAGAGGGGGTGGGGCCAGGCTGAGCAGAGCGCCCTCCGCAGGCTCCCCGGGAGCAGAGCGTGTGAAGCCAGGCCAGCTTGGGTGCAGGCAGAACCAGGCTGAAGTCTGACGGGGTCCCTGTTTTCTGAGGGGCGACGGGGTGATGTTCAATCCAGCAGGCCAGGGCCAGGGGCTGGCTGGGGGCACGCTACAGAGGGCCTGACCTTGCATGTGTCCCCACAGCACTCAGCCCCACGCTGGATTGGGCCCCCACATTACCCCCACCTCCGGAGCATGCTGGCCACGGCTGTCACTCTCCTTTACGCAGACTTGGCCGCTGACACCGCGACTGACTGTCGCTGCTACGCCCGTGCCGCCCGTCTGGAGCCTCCCTGGGCCGGGGAGCGGAACCCCACTGCACGGGTCCAGCGGTATGCCCCACTCCCCCACGGATCCCCGGCCACAAGTGGGGGGTGGCGGGGGGGGGGGGAAGGGGAACACTGCTCGCTCCTACCCCTCCCTGCCACTGAAGAGGAGTTGTTCAATCCGTCTGGCTCTGCCGGAAAAGGGCCGTGCCAGCATAACGGAAACCCACGCAGCCCCCCTAGGACCCCCCTGACTTGTGATCAGCCAGCCACATGCCAAATGGCCCTGGTTTTTAAGAAAATATTTACCCATATTTTCCTCCCCGCTCTGCCTCCCCCTCCCCAACTCACCCCCACTTTGCTCCAGCAGCCCCCCAACATCCTCCCCCCTGCAACGGTCGCTCGCTCGCACACAGGTCCTGGCGCCCCACCCCATCCCCTTTAAAAGCAAAAATACCATTGCCAGGCAGTAGAAAGCTGGGGATATTCAAAGTCAGAAACACAGAGAGAGAGAGGGTGCCCCCCCCAAACTGGATTAACACCCCACCCCCCCCATAGCTCCTGTCCTGCAAACAACTCCTTCCCGGGCCTGGCTGGTCCGCAGAGTCAGCGTTGCCATCATTCCAGGGGAGATTAGAGGCACTTTGCCTGCTGCATATCTGTGCGGCTGGGGGACCCAGCCCCAGCGCCCGGGGTCCCGAGTGCCAGGGCCCAGACTGGCACGGCGCGGGGCGAGCTATGCACACAGTAAACAAACCGAGCTTTTAAAGGGCTGGCGCTGTCTGGCAGTGCGTGTGTCTGTCTGTCTTGCCCCTCCAGCTAGGCCAGGGCTCTCCATTAGCTGGAGAGGGAAATATAGGTTAATGCCAGCCCGGGGAGTGGGCGGGGGGGGGGGGGTGGATTAAAGCTGGGTGTCAGGAAGGAACCTGGGATCCGGGCTTGGGGGTAGGGTGGGGTTGGGGGGACGGTGAATTAGTAGGAAACACAACACGGTGCAAAATACAAAACCCAAGCATGTGTGTGCGGGGGGGGGGGGGGGAGGGAGGATAATTGCCCCCTCCCCAGCCCGGGCCATGGCACTGACAGGGCCCGGGGCAGCAGGGAAGGGGGGCAACAGAGAACCCAGGAAACCGGACAGCACCTGGGGGGGAGGCAGAAGGGGCACGCTGGGCTGGTAGCCCCCCCCCGGAGCAGGGGGAAAGGCAGGAGGGGGGTGGGGGTCTCAGCCCTGTGACTCTGCAGTTTAATCCCTCCAGTGCACGGACCCCCTCCCCCATGCACAGACACCCCCGTGCAATGCAATGCAATGCACGCGCCCCCCCCCCACTCACTAATGCACGGGCCCCCCCACGCACGGCCCCCAGATCCTGCCCCGCAGCGCACCCCGGTGCCTTACCTCGGCGGGGCTGCTCCTCGCCTGCCCCCCGGCTCTCCGCCCCGCTCTCCCGGCAGGAAGCGGCGGCGGCTCGGCGCGGCGCGGCGCGGCTCGGCCCGGCTGCGGGGGCCCCGGCGGCCCCGGGCCGGTGGCTGCGCGCGCGGGGCCGGGTCTGTAAATCCGGGGCTGGGAGCGCGGCTCTGGCTGCGTGTCCCCGGGAGCGGGCTGCGGAGCGCGGCGCGGCCAGGCTCCGCCCCGCCCCGCCGGCTCCTGCCGCGGCCCCAGCCCCCTTCGCCGGCGAAAGGCCGCTCCCTGCCGGCCGCCCGGCTCGCTGCGCCCGGCCCCGGGCCCCCCGGCCCCGCCCCCGCGTTCCCCTGCCCCCATCGCCTGCGCCCAGCCCCTGCCCCCCCTCCGTGCCCCCCATCGCCTGCGCCCAGCCCCTGCGCCCCCCATTCCCCTGCCCCCCCATTCCCCGCGCCCAGCCGCTGTGCCCCCCTTCCGTGCCCCCCATTCCCCTGCCCCCCATCGCCTGCGCCCAGCCCCTGCGCCCCCCCATGTCCCCCATTGCCTGCGCCCAGCCTCTGCGCCCCCCCTCCGTGCCCCGCATTCCCCTGCCCCCCATTGCCTGCGCCCCTCATCCCCTCCTCCCCGGGCCCAGCCCCTGCGCCCCCACTCCGTGTCCCCCATTCCCTGCACCCCCACCCCATTGCCTGCACCCCCAGCCCCCACTCCGTGTCCCCCATTCCCCTGCCCCCCATCACCTGCGCCCCCCCTCCGTGCCCCCATTGCCTGCGCCCAGCCCCTGCCCCCCCTCCGTGCCCCCCATTCCCCTGCCCCCCATTGCCTGCGCCCCTCGTCCCCTCCTCCCTGGGCCCAGCCCCTGCGCCCCCACTCCGTGTCCCCCATTCCCTGCGCCCCCCCCGGCCCCTCCTCCCCGGGCCAGCCCCTGCGCCCCCCCTCCGTGCCTCCCATTCCCCTGCCCCCCATTGCCTGCGCCCCTCGTCCCCTCCTCCCCGGGCCCAGTCCCTGTGCCCCCCCTCTGTGCCCCCCATTTCCCTGCCCCCCATTGCCTGCGCCCCCCCGGCCCCTCCTCCCTGGGCCAGCCCCTGCGCCCCCACTCCGTGTCCCCCATTCCCTGCCCCCCTTTCCCTGCGCCCCCCCACCCCATTGCCTGCACCTCATCCCCGGGCCAGCCCCTTCCGCCCCCACTCTGTGCCCCCCATTCCCTGCGCCCCCACCCCATTGCCTCCGCCCCCCGTCCCCCCTCCCCAGGCCCAGCTCCTACGCCCCCACTCCGTGCCCCACATTCCCCTGCCCCCCATTCCCTGTGCCCCCACCCCATTGCCTGCACCCCCTGTCCCCTCCTCCCCTGCACCCCCATTCCGTGCCCCCCATTCTGTGCCCCCATTCCCCTGCCCCCCATCCCCTCCTCCCTGGGCCCAGTCCCTGTGCCCCCACTCCATGCCCCCCCATTCCCCTGCACCCCATTCCCTGTGCCCCCATCCCCTCCTCCCCGGGCCCAGCCCCTGTGCCCCCATTCTGTGCCCCCATACCCCTGCATCCCATTCCCGTCCCCAGCCCCTGCTGCACCCCCCGTTCCCCTGCCTCCCAGCCCTGCCCCCCCAACCCTATTCCTCTGCCCCCCAGGCCCTGCCCCCCCACCGCATTTCCCTGCCGCTCCCCGGGCCCAGCCCCTGCACCCCTCACCCCATTTTCCTGCACCCCCCATTTCCTGCATCCCCACCCCATTCCCCTGCCCCCAACCCCTGCATCCCCACCCTATCCCCCTACACCCCAGCCCCTGTGCCCCCCATTCCCTGCTCTTCAGGCCCAGCCCCTGCCCCACCATTTCCCTGCCCCCCAGCCCCTGCATCCCACAACCCCATTTCCCTTCATCCCCAGCCTTCCCCAGGCCCCAGCCCTACATCCCCAGCATCCCCTAATTCCCTCTCCCCGCCCACCCCGTCCCTCCTCCAGCCTCTCTGCCCCCACCCCATCTCACTGCACCCGCCATGTGCTCCAGGACACAAACAACCCAGTTATTTTACCACATTAGCCAATGTGGTCTAGTAGAGTAGCCTGAATGCAAGACTCCTGGGTCCTACTCCCAGCACCTTCCCTGATGGCTGCCTCTAGGTGCCTCAGTTTCCCCATTTATCAAACGTGGCTATTTCCCAAGTGAATGTGTGTGGTGCATGCACACTGCTGCCCTCTACTGGCTGCAATAAGAGCTGCTACACTGTGTGTCACGGTCCCTTTACCGCATGCTCCCCTGTCTGTATGTTGTCTGGCATCTTGTGCATTTGTAAGCTCCTTGGGTTAAGGGGCCATCCCTTTGGTCTGTGTTCGTACAGCGCCTAGCACCATGGGGCCTGGTGCGTGACGGGGGCTCTCAGCTGTTGCTGCAATTTGGATAATAACCATAAAAGTCCCCACGCGGCTTATAGCTGAATGGAGATTCTCGGGGCTCCGAGCGCAGGGCCTGGGAGATCTATCTCCTGCTGAGTCTAGACACTGGCTGGGCCTAGATTTTTTGCAACTCCTGGGGCGTAGTCAAGATTAGCTAACGTTTATGAATCCCTTTGAAGGCAGGAAGCATGCAGGTTAATTTTCATTAATGATAATAAAGAACACCATGTAAAACAGAAACCTCTTCATAACAGGGAGACCGGGGCTGGGAGGAGAAGGAGCTAAGCCGCTGGGCTGCCGTGTGCGCCACTGAACACCGACTTCTCCTTTCCCTCTGTAGTCGTCAGCTTTGCCGGCGGCCCGTGCCAGAGAAGCCCTGTCAAATTGAACGCAAAGTGATCACTGGTCTATGGGCTCCCGATACTTCCCCCGGCGGGTTCTCTCCTGGCTGTGGAAATCTATAGGATGATTAAAAAACCCCACACCCACTCTTCTGTAGAAAGGATTAAATTCCGTAGGTCATTTGTCACTTCTGTAGGACCCCATCAAAAGATTATGGAGCCCTAATGGTTTCTCCCTTGGGAAATCCCGTTGGCTTGTTCACGAGGAGGCGCCCAGAGCTTGGAGTCGTCGTCTTACGGTAGCACCTTGGAGGGTTGTGCTAGGCTCTGCACATACACCGAACAGGAGACAGTCCTGGCAGCACAGTTTGCAGTCTAAGGGCAAGTCAAGGCACCAGGTGGATCCAGACCGAGCACCAGGGAAGCGCCAGCAAACGCTGGGACAATATCAGCAGTATGACCAGCACTGCTCTCAGCACACCAGCCTAGCTGAATTCCAGCTCTGGTTAGACACCACCTAAATCCTTGGCACTGGCTAAATGTTAATTCTCCACCGGTCCAGTGTCTCTCCTGGTGGCCACAGGGCTGGGACAGCTGTCGGTGAGGTGGAAAGGCATGGGGAGGTTGGCCCAGAGGGCAGGGGCGCTCCGGCCAGCAGCAGGCAGGCAGGCTTCAAGGAAGCTGGGTCTAGATGGGTACAAGTGCCTGGGAGGGGTGCAGAGACAGAAAAGGGCGGATGCTAGTCTCAGTTACACCAGGGAAAATCCTCTGGGCTCACAACTTCCCCTAGTGTAACCTAGAGCAGAACCTGCCCCGCAGTCCATGAAACTGGCTGGACAGTTTAGAAACGTGGGGCAGGCTGGAACCAGACAAGAGTGATTTCACACACACACAGAAATACAGACACACACATGGTGTGCAAACACACAGCTCCAGAGACACAGACACTGGAGCATGCAAAACACATGCATGCTCACACCTGGGCATGCAGGCACACACAAATGGCCCAAGATGTAGACATGTAGGTGGCGTGCAAACACACGTGTTCACACATGCAGAGATAAGTGCACTGCTGTACGCAAACACACACACACACCATGCACACACAGGCCTCTGCATGCACAGCCGGAGACAGACAGACACCCACGCACAGGGGTGTAGTCACATTCACACGCACAGAGGCAGCCCCCCACCCCACAGCCATGCACATAAATCAGCCGGAGATAAACGCCCGTCAGGAGGAGAGGCCGGGATCAGAGCCCAGCGCTCTGTGGTTGCTCGGGGGAGAGCGATGATCTCACAGGGGAGCAATGACAATCCCCTTGTTGTGGTGAAGATGTCGGCCCCCCTACGCTCCCCACGGGTACCCACAGGCTGGGCGGGGGAAGATTGCACAGGGTCGGAGGTACTATTGTGCATCCTGCCTGCCAGCCCCATGGCTGAGGGGGACAAGGACTGGCTGGTAGAGGGTCCACGCTGGGCTGCCCCCCAACTGAGTCTAGGGTAGAGGCTGCTCAGCCATTATGAGGCCAAGGGTCTGCTGAGCTGTAACGCTCGGGCCCCCAGCATCAGAGGGGCTTTGTGCCTCTGTCGCGTGAGGCTGCCAATGTGACGGGAGCCAGGGCGTGAACTCCGGTGTCCCGGTCATAGACCAACTCGCCTCATTCCGTTCTACCACCCCAAAGACCCCGCTGTGGCATCAGCTGAACACGGCCCCCACCTCTCCTCCCAGACTGAACTGCCACCCAGCGTCGCCCTGCGCGGTTAAAGAGCTGCTGTGCCCCACCCCAGAAGTGGCTGCATTTGGGGACTGGGTGCAGCAATCCATGGCTGTTTTCCCAGATGGCAGGTGTCTGGGCCAGCACGGCACGGTGGGCGAGAAGGGAAGGGCATTAAAAGGTGATGCCCTGAGACACACAGCACTGACCCTCTTTCCCTGTACCCCAAACCATTCCCAGCTCTGGCTCCCGCCCCTTCCTGGCAGCTGCCATCTCCAAAACTGCACAGGTCCGGCGTGCAGCCCCGAGGACCCAGTCTGGGGGTGGGCAGAGAGGTGGGCGCACCTCATAACCAGGTGTCCTGTCCACAGGCCGCAGGGACGCATGGCTCTTCAGCCAGCTCAGCTCTTGCTCAGGAGGGAGGGGAAGGGGCAGGCGAGGGGTGTCACGGAGTCCCCGGGCGATGCTCTGGAACTGCTCTCTATGAAGCCAGTCAGGACTCTGGGGAAGTCTCCTCTCTGGGAGCAGCCTGTCTGCAGGACACACAGCTCACCCGGCTTCCACCTTCCTGGGTCTGACCTCAGAGCATTCAGCCTCCTCTGCCCCTCCATGCACTTCCCACAGCCAGTCCGCCCAGGCGGGTTCCTAGAGAAGCCAGAGGGTCCTGCCCCCCAACTCCGCAGTCAGATGTGACTCTCAGCCAGCCAGTAAAACAGAGGTTTATTAGACGACAGGAACATGGTCTAACACAGAGCTTATAGGTGCAGAGAACAGGACCCCTCAGCTGGGTCCATTTTGGGGGGCAGTGAGCCAGACAAACCCATCTGCACTTCACTCCATGTCCCCAGCCAGCCCCAAACTGAAACTCTCTCCAGCCTCTCCTCCTCCGGGCTTTGTCCCTTTCCAGGCCAGGAGGTCACCTGGTTCCTTTGTTCTCCAACCCTTTAGCTCTCACCTTGCAGTGGGAAGGGCCCAGGCCATCAGTGGCCAGGAAACAGGGTGTCGGCCATTCTCTGTGTCCAGACTCCTGCACACACCTGCCCTCTAGGGCTCTGCAACAATCATACACCCTTACCCCACCACCTAGATACTTAAGAACTGCATAGGAGAAACTGAGGCACCTCCACAATATTCAGAGGAAACATTAAGAACAGTCCCGCTTCATCACAGGGGGCGTGTGTGTGTGTGCAGGGCAAGGGGAGGTGGCATGGAGCAGCAAACCTTTGGAGAGCTGGTGAATACTGTGGGAAAGGAGTTTGCTGGGGCTTGGGGAATGTAACGGTTTGGCCCAATGGTGAACATTATAATTCGTGCTTGGAGGGCGGGGGTGCGGGTTAGGTTGGAGGGGATCCACAGCAACAGGGGTATGGAGATTGCAGGGCTGACACAGCTGGGAGCGCGGGTCAGACTCGAGGGGCATGGGAGCGGGAGGCAAGGCTGATATAGCATGGGAGGGGGCTGTCCTGCTGTCCCTGTTCTGCAGCCCCAGACACCTCTCCTTGTGCCAGGCCTGGCCGAATTGTGGGGGACGCGCCTGGCGGGGGAGATTTGCAATCGCGTGACTTGGGAGAGACCAGAGCCTTGATTGCTGAGAGCCCTGTGTTTCTGGGCCCCTGAGTCAGCAGCAATTCAGCCTTGGAGAGTGGGGGTCGGGAGGCGGAGGGGGAAGAGGGACAGTGAGGGGCTGTGCTGGAGATGGGGTCCCCCCCGGCACGCTGGGCTCTGCTCCCTCAGTGCTGCAGTAGCCTGGATGCCAGTCGCCACCCACCCCCCAGCCAGGGCTGCTGCCCCTTCCCTCGGGCGCCACTCTGGGGCAGCTTCCCCCCACCTCAGCCAGCTCTTCCCCTGCCTGCCCCCCTGCACAGCCCAGCCAGGGAAGCGGCGCGGGCCAGGTGCCAGCACCCTCCGCAGCCAGCCACAGGCCAGGGGTGTGTGGGGGGGTGTCCCAAAAATCTCCATTCTCCCCATCAGGGAGGTAGGGGCTCAGCCCCCTCACCCCCAGCACTAGCTCACCCCTCCTGGGGGCAGGTTTATTAACACACAGAACAGAGACCCCCTCCCACAACACAACTCTGCACCTCGCTCAACACCCCCAGACCCCCACCCCCTGGATCAGGGTGTCCCTGGGGGAGCAGCACCTCAAGGAGCTGTTCCAGACCTCCCAGAACAGATTGTACCACTACCCCCAGGCCTGGTGCTATTGCTTCTCTTGGCTTTTATACCTTGTCTCCTCTCCCAGCAGGCCTTGCTTCAGCTCCTCCCACCCACGAATGGACCCTGGGCACTACAAGTCCCAGAATGCCTGCCCTTAAAGGGCCAGTGCCACCTCATCACCTGGTGGATTGGCACGCGGGAGCGTACTCAGGGGACCCCGTTATGTAATGGGGAGCCCAGGAGGAGGTAATGAGGCCCTGCCTGGGAAGTTGGCTCAGACCAATGGATGTCCCACCACCCTCCCTCCCCTGACACACCACACAAAGGCAGGGGCTAGGGGCGGAGCCTCTGCCAGAGAGCAGGTGGGGAGCCTGGCACCGTGTCACCCATAGGGCTAGTCTCTGCCACCCATCCCCATCTGCCTCTTTGCAGGGAGTGCTGCCCCCTGCCCGCTGGCCCAAGAGCCCCCCTGGGAAGTGGGCTGAGGGTTCTCCTGGGCCGGCTGCGGGGGGCAGGCTCAGGGGCTGCTAGCAGTCCCCACTGGACACTGGTACCCTCTTCCCCTGACAGGGGTTATGGCGGCCCTCTGGCCCCCGCCCTAAGCTGGAGTCAGTGAACCAGTGTGGGGGTGGGGGTGAGGCCGTGCAGCCCCCCCGTGCGAGCCCTCGCTGTACCGTACACTTTATCCTCTGCAAATAAGCAGCGTCTGCAGCAGCGTCTGGCTGCGATAAGGGACCAGCCAGAGCTGAGCTCATCCTTTGGGGAAGGGACGGCTCAGCAAGGCAAGGGGGAGTCCAGTGTCCCCAGAGCTCCCTGAGCACGTACTGCCCTGCCCCCCGGGACTGGGGGTGCTCCAATGAGCACAGTCGCAGCCCAGATCCCAGGCCTCCCCTCCATGGATCACAAAGGGCTTTGTCTGCGCTGGTGAGCTGAGACTGCAGGGGTGGGGCAGGATCATAAGCCCCATGTTAGAGGGGAGAAACTGAGGCATGTGGTGGGGAAGGGGCTTGCCCACATTCACATGGGAACAGAGCTGGGAATAGAACCCAGGAGTCCGCGTTCCCAGCATCCTCTCTGCTTGACACCCTCCCATAAGGGCAGGGATGGGAGAAAGATCATTCCTTCCTGACCACAGCCCTGCTTCTCAGCTGTGGCCCTGAAGCCTGTGGACTGGCACTTGCTGTGACTGCAAATTCACTCCTGAGGCTGCTGCCAAGGTGTTTCAGGCCCAGAAACCCAGCCTCCCTTCCGCCCAGTTAGACAGCAGCTGGGATGACACCGGCCCCCAGTAGGTGATAGACAGCTGTCTGTCAAAGGGCCCTTTGGTTTCAGCAGGGATCAGCCAGGCCTCAGGGCAGCTTCCGCGGGGGGGGGGGGGGGGGGGTGAAGGGGGGCGTGGCTATGAGAGGAGAGGGCTGGAAGCTGGAGGTTTTTGGGACTGGAAACATGACTTTCCAAACTGCTTTGGGTGCATCCACAGGCTGGCACAGGACATTGGCCTGGGAAGCCCAGGGCTTGGCTAGTGGGGGCTGTGGGTCGGGATTGAGGGGCATCCAGCAGAGCTACGGGGGAGCCCAGGGCTGGGCTAGCAGGGGGCTGCAGGTCAGGTGAAGTGTGGGCCCACGGTCACTGTTCCTATCACCCACAGTGGGCTCAGACCTCAGGACACAGATCCTAAAATCCAGCCTCTCCAGCACGGTTCCTGGCTGAACCAGCAGCCCCGTCTGCGCCGGCTGTTCCACCGGGGCCCAGGCTATATATAGACAGACCCATGGATGCCGAGCTGCAGGATGAATTTTAATAAGCTTGTTCCAGGTGAGTGCATCTTGGATTGGAGAGAGACGCAGCCCGACCGGGTCCCTCTGGCATTCTCCTCTGCTGCAAGGATCCACCTAACAGGGTAAACCAGGAGGCAGAGTACTAGCTGCTTCCCCTTGCAACCGTCCCACCAGCCAGCGGGGCTAGGAACAGCTCATCTCTCCAGCATCGTCCATGCCAAACCATCCCCAAACACAGAGGGATCCCTCACCCCACCTGGAATGTGCCCACCTCTGGGGTGAGGCCTAGCAGCTGCTCAGCAGCACCATTCGAGGGTCACTCTCCCAGCCACCTCTGGGAGCCTGGACTCCCGAGTTCTGTTCCCTGCTCTTGGGAGGTCGCGTCCCCCATTCGATGCCTCAGTTTCCCTGACTTTGCTTGGCTAACGCTGGTGACGTGGGGACCCTGAGTGGGATGATTCTGGGTGGCTCAGCAGGGGGCAGTGGCTCTTCCCTTCCCCACAGGGCCTGGGGTGCCCCCCAGGCTCAGCATGCTCAGGAGTGAAACTGACGCACCTCCCAGCATGTTCTGCGCTGCGGCTCTGGCTGTGCCCAGCGATGCCCAGCCCTGGGGCACCCTGGAGGGACAGGCCGTTCCCGTGGCACTGGCGGCTGCATGGAGCTGGCTGCTTCTCTGTCCCAAAGCCACCCAGGATGTTGCACAAGGCCTGGGAGATCAGCTGCTGGGGGCTGTAGCTGCCGGGACGCAGCTGGGGGAGCCATGCCAGGAACCAGACAGTAGCTTGTGCACGGGGCAAAGGCGGGGGGAGGGGAGGGGCTGGGAGCCAGGACTCCTTTTCCCAGCTCTGCCCGATTAACTGCTCCACCTTGGGCGTGTCCCATGCCTGCTCAGTGCCTCAGTTTCCCCGTTTGTGAAACGGGGTGTAAAATGGCAGGTGACCCATGCCACCGCCAAGAGGCTGGCTTTGCCCCTGTTACTAATGGGGACACTGAGGCACGGGGCAGGGCGGGCCTTGCCTAAGGGCCCATGATCACCAGGGGCAGGACCTGGGGAGTGGGAGGGGGAGTGATAGCCCAGCATGCCCAGCTTCCTGCTGGGAACTCATCCTGGGAAGGAAACGGTTCACACCCAATAAACTCCAGCCCTGGGGAGTCGCACTGGTGGGAACCGCAGCCAGCCCCCCTCGCCCCCTGCCCCCAGCCATCTGTCCAGAGCCTGCAGCTCCCCACCCCAGCCCCCAGGCCAGGGACGAGAGAAACAATATGGGCCGCTGAATGGGGGGGTCTCAGGGAGACAGCCCCAGGAAGGGGGTAGTGGTTGTGGGGGAAGGGCTGGGAGCCAGGACTCCTGGGTTCTATCTTCTGCTCTGGGAGGGGAGTGGGCCTGTGCTGGTGACCCTTAGCAGTTTGTGCTGTGAGCTGTGGCTCCCCGCCCGAGCAGGGATCCAGGCCCCATTGCGCTGCACACAGGCAGCCTCACACTTCTTTGTTGCTGCCCCACAGGCACATGGGGGGCTCTGTCTCCTTCAGCTGCTTGGAGCAGCTCTGCCAGGCCTGGCACCAGGGGCTGAGGGGAATGGCCCAGAGCTCCCGTCACCCGGGGCTGGATTTGAACCAGCCACCTGGGGGGGGGCAAAGGGCTCGCTCGCCCATCGCTCTTCTCCAGCATGGGGGAGGCCTGATCCCGGGGTCCCTGGGCTGCGCCCCCTGACCCCAGGGCCGGCCCTTGTCCCCGACCCAGGCTGCTCCCAGCATCTGCCTCCTCTTGGTGCCGGGTGTGGAGGGCCATTAACCCCTGCGGTGCTGGGGGATCCCACTGGCTCCAGCTCCCCACGGGACTGGTTTCCCCATGTCTGCAGGAGGATGAGAACGTCCAGAGCCCTGCCCTGCCTGGGCCGTGGGAGCCCAGCGCCGCCTGCCAGGGGGGCTGGACACAGCTGGTCCAGGGCTCCCTGCCAAGGCTGGTCCCAGGAGGGGGACGTTGGCTGAGAATCCGACGGGCTCCCCGAAGCAAGAATTCCTCCCCCCAGATGCTGCAGCTCCGTTCCCAGCTGCGGGGGGAGGGGCCTCATTCTTAAAAAGGGAACCGGCCGCTAACCCCCCACTCCCAACCCACTGGGAACTGTTCTGGCCCCCTTTGCTCCTGCCCCTCAATCCCAAACTGCAGCCCCTCCAATTCCTTCTCTGTGCGGTGCCCGGTCCCTCCCAGGGAATTGTGTGGCCCCCCGTGTGGCTCAGAGACATGCCCCCCAACACACCCCTTGTCACCCGGCAGGTGCAGGTGTCGGCAGGACCCCGGCAGGGCAGCGTGTCCCCAGGGCCTGGGGGCGGGGGGCAGAGGAGGCAGCCTGCTCCTGCAGAAACATCCTGAGCGTGATCGGTTGTCGCAGCCTGGGCAGTGTGCAGAAAACGTGGGCACAGCAGGCTGGGAGCCATGGCCAGGCTGGGAACAGAGCAGCTCAGAGAGCTCAGATTGCAGTGCCCTGCCCGAGAGACGGTCCCTGGGCGCCCAGGAGCTCTTTGCCCAGCCAGGCCACCGGCTGCCCGTGCCCCCTGGTGCTGGCCAGGCTGTGGGAGGGCAGCTGCCCTCTGCAGCTTGCTATCTCCCTGCACCTGCAATCCATGGGCTCTGGCAGCCTCGCCCCGCCCAGCTTCATTCACCTCCAGGGTCCCCACCCCGCTGCGGACAGACCTGGCCTGCCGTGGCGCCACCTATGTGGGCCCCCCTGCCCCTGGCGTCCCATCCCAGACGCACTGGGGGCCGGGCCCGGGTCGCTCTCTAGAGCATTTGGACAGGGCTGCCTTCTGCTCGCCACCACCCCAAGCTGGATTCGAACCAGCGCCCCACCGACAGGGAAGAACAAGTGTCCCATTACAGCTCCCCCCGCCCCCAGCCTGCAGCTGTCAGACGTGCCGAGGGCCCCGTGCGTAGCCCTGGTCACAGGAAATCTGTCCTTATTAATACCCACCAGCCCCTCCCCACCTCCGGCCCCACCCGGGCTCCTCCAGCGCCGGCTGCCCTCTCCAGGAGTCACTTCCACAAGCCGGCAAGGCCCTGCCCAAATCCCCTTAATCCCGGCTCCATAATAGGGGGATTTGTGGCTCCCTGCTTGGCGGGGCCAGGATGAATAATTAACGCTGGGAATTAAGTGGCCTTTGTTATTTCTCATCAGTGCGATTGCCGGAGCGGACGTTCCCTTGGCTGGCAAAGCTCCCGGCGCCTCCCTGCCCCTGTACCTGGGCTGGGATTTGGTTCCTGGCAGGCGGGCGGGGGATCTAGGCATGGCATAATACTGGCTGGAACCTCAGGGAGTTAGTCCGAGGTGGAGGGGCCTGGTGGGCTGCCCCCGGCCCGGGCTGCTTTCCCATGCACCGCTCTTTGCATCCAGGCTTGGTCCTGCCCAGCCCAAAGCCCGACACTCCTGCCCCTAGCGCGGGGCAGGGCTGAGCCCAGATCCTATCAGAACCCCAGAGGCAGGGTTTGTGTTTCCCCGGGGGTTGGGCAGCAGAGGGGAAAAAGGCCCCATGGGGGCCCAGGACCAGAGTGCAGGAGGCAGGGACCCAATGGGGCCTGCGTGGCCAGGCCTGCGGGGAGGGTGGGGAGAGGGAACTGGAGCCTGGCCCCACGGCTTGCACACCACAACTCTTGGAGAGATGCCCCCGCCCCATCCCCTCCAGGCAAGGAGCAAAGCAGGCCCTGAAACCAGCCAATGCCCAGGCTAGAACCCACCCCTGCGGGCCGACACCGCTGCTGGGGCTGGGGGCAGGTCGGGGCTGGGGGCACGTCGGGGCTGCCCAGCCTCGGCCACAGACCCCCCCAGGCAGGAGCTCTGAGGGGATCCCCACCCTGTGCCACTTCCCATCCAGTGCAGGCACCCGGCTCGAGGGAGGATGGAGCAGGTGGGGGGCAGATGTGAGCTCCGTCCCAGCTGCGTGCGGGGAGGGGGGTCTCTCGGCAGGAGGGGTCCGGCAGCCCACACAGCTCCTGTATCATCAGGACACAGCAGAGTCTCAGCCCAGCCACCTGCCCCCTCCCTACCAGATACCCACCTGTGACGAAGTGGGACTGTTCTTAATGGTTCCTCCGAATATTGTGGGGGTGCCTCAATTTCCCCTATGCAGTTCTTAAGTATCTAGGGGGTGGGGTAAGGGTGTATGATCACTGCAGAGCCCTAGAGGGCAGGTGTGTACAGGGGTCTGGACACAGAGAATGGCCAACACCCTGTTTCCTGGCAACGGATGGCCTGGGCCCTTCCCCCCTGCAAGGTGAGAGCTAAAGGGTTGGAGAACAAAGGGATCCGGTGACCTCCTGGCCCAGGAAAGGAACAAAGCCCAGAGGAGGAGGGGCTGGAGGGAGTTTCAGTTTGGGGCTGGCTAGGACATGGAGTGAAGTGCAGACGTGGCTGTCTGGCTCACTGCCCTCCAAAATGGACCCAGCTGAGGGGTCCTGTTCTCTGCACCTACAAGCTCTGTGTTAGACCATGTTCCTGTTGTCTAATAAACCTTCTGTGTTACTGGCTGGCTGAGAGTCCCGTCTGACTGCGAAGTTGGGGTGCAGGACCCTCTGGCTTCCCCAGGAGCCCCGCCTGAGCGGACTCACTGTGGGAAGCGCACGGAGGGGCAGAGGATGCTGAATGCACCGAGGTCAGACCCAGGAAGGTGGAAGCCGTGTGAGCTGTTTGCCCTGCGGACAGGCTGCTCACCGGAAGGCGACTGCCCCAGAGTCCTGACTGGCTTCATGGGAAGCAGTTCCAGAGCATCGCCCGGGCACTCCGTGACACCACCCCCGGGGAGAAACCTGCCCCCTCCACTGCCCACGGGAGACTGTCCAAACCCCTCAGCTCCTCACTGCCTGGGGAGAGGAAGGTTCAGGGATACAGGCCTCCGGAATGCCCTGCTCCAGAACAACCCTTCCCTGGCTCTAGAAAGCACAGCTCTAGAACGTCAAGGTTCTAGACCAGCTCGCCCCTTCCTTCCTGCTCTAGAACATGCATCTGTGGTAGAACAAGTGTCTGTAGGGGCGCCCTGCTCTAGAATAACGATGTGCCCCTGCTCGAGAACACTCGTCTTGCTCTAGAACACGAATGGTTGCTTGTGCCCCAGAAGGGTGGGGGCAGCAGGAGACAGGGCCCTCCCCCAGTGTGGGCGCAGGTACCTCACGCCGGCGGGCCGAGATTGGCTGCCTGCTTGCAGCCCAGCGTGTGTGTTTGGGGGGGGGTGCATATGGGAAGAGCAGGGGGCTGTGGGTTGGGATTGGGGGGCACCAGCAAAGCAGTGGGGTAGGGGAGCCCAGGTCTGGCAGAGCAGGGGGCTGTGGGTCGGCACTGAGGGGCACCGGTAGGCCTGTGGCCCCCCGGTTCCCTCCAGCGCGGCCCCGGCTCGGGGAAGTGGAGCGTGGCGCGGAATTGGGTCTCGGTGCGGTCCGCGTCTCCCCGGGAGACAGGTTCATTAGGAGGCTGCTAAACGAGCTCTTTTCTCGGGGCGGGGTTGCTCTCTCCCTGTAATTAAGCCAGAGACGGCTAGCAGGGGGCTGCGGGTCGGGATTGAGGGGCATGGTTTCTGTTTCCAGAGGCCACAGCTGGGTGGGCTCACCCTGCCGGCCAGAAGAGCTGAGGAGGCGTTTTCCCCACCCGCGAAGGGTCCCAGGGAAATTCCCACCCAGAGCGAGGTGCTGAACAGGAGCGGACCCCCGGGAAACAGACGCTGCCCCTGTGCACCCACGGCTCTCCAGCAGGGTAATCTCAGCACTGCTCGTTCCCCCACAGCCCAGGCTGGCAAAGGCACAGGCCTCGGGGACCGGCTCAGTGCTCCCCAGGGGCCCGTGCTGGGATGGGAGAGCAGCCAGGGAAACCCCAGGGGCAGCCGAAAGCACGGTTGGTGTTTCGATAGGGGGCGCTCTGCCCTCTGAGACGGGGCTGACCCCAGCGCCATGCTAGGGGGCGCTATGCTGGGGGGGTGCTGGGTCTCAGTCGGGGGGGCGCTCTGCCCTCTGAGACGGGGCTGACCCCAGCGCCGTGCTAGGGCATGCTATGCCGGGGGGGGGGGGGGGTGCTGGGTCTCAGTCGGGGGGGCGCTCTGCTCTCTGAGATGGGGCTGACCCCAGTGCCGTGCTAGGGGGCGCTATGCCGGGGGGGGGGGGTGCTGGGTCTCAGTCGGGGGGGCGCTCTGCTCTCTGAGACAGGGCTGACCCCAGCGCCGTGCTGGGGGCGCTATATTGGGGGGGGTGCTGGGTCGCAGTCGGGGGGGTGCTCTGCTCTCTGAGATGGGGCTGACCCCAGCGCCGTGCTAGGGGGCTGTCTGCCGGGGGGGTCCCGCCTGGCAGGCAGGACCAAGCCCAAGCACAAGTGGGCGTAGTTTGGCAGCCCTGTCAGGAGGGCTTTGTTGGTCCTTCCTGCACTGGGAACAAAAGGTTCCAGGCCCTTTCCGGGGCCCTTCGTGTTTTCGGTGCCTCTGTCTTTGTCTCTGACGTCGATGTTGTAACGACCCAAATATTTTACCCCCGTGCTCTACGTCCGGCCCCCAGCTGTTCGCCTGCTGACTCTGCGGAACGCGCTTGACGCTGGCCAGCTGCTCCCAAGCTGCTGACCCCGGCCTTCTCCCGCGCTTTGGGGCCCTGGATTTTTCGCAGGCTGCCAATGCTCCGGGATGCCTTCCACCCAAAGGGCTGGTGGGTCAGCCAGCGGCCGGACTGCAGCAGCCCAGACCGGCTCTCTCCTGGGTGAGACCGGAGCTGGCTCACGGGGCTGTGCCTTTCCCGTCTCTGAAGGCAAGCGCATCCCATCCCTGAAGCTGAGCACCGCCGGGCGGGGGCAGGGACTAAGTCTCTTCAGGACCCCTGTGCCCAGACGTGGTGCTAGCGGGCACCCACCTCTGTCACTCTGACAGCATGGGTGAGTCCCCCCTGCCTCAGTTTCTCCATCTGTAGCACCATGATACGGTGCCATCTCTGCAAAGCGCTTTGAGATCGGGAGCTGCTTCCATAAATGCAGGATCCTGAGTAACAATTCCCACTGCGCTCTCTCTACAGCTGCCTTCAAAGCTACGAGGGGCCCGAGGGTGTGGTGGGGAAGGGGGAGTCCCCTATTGGGCACCCGGGGCCCCTTTTATTCTGAAATTATTTCCCTGTTGCTTCAGCTCCTCCTGCCGCTGCCACGGCCTCTCCCCGCAGCATGGATCCCTCCTGGCACTGGGTCCCACCGCCGCCATGCTGGCAGTGCCTGGCATATTTTGTGTGGTGCCCGGGCTCAGTGAATAGGTCCTAGAGCCAGAGCAGAAGCCGTACAACAAAGGGACAAAAAGCCAGTGTCACTTGGGGTAAATGCCTGACGCTCCCTTCCCTGCCTGGCAAAGAACATGGGGCGGGGGGGGGAGCCCTGGGGGCACCTTATCACTACCTCTTCTAGGTCTGGCTTGCCCAGGCTTTGGGCTCCAACCTGCCGCTGACACGGCACAGCCGGGTGATCGATCACCTTTAGCCCTGGACAGAGGACAAACGTCTTCGCCGAACTTGGCTGGAGACCCAGTTTGTGCAGATCCGTGGAACACGGGGCTGGGGTAGCAGGGGGCTGCAGGTCAGGATTGAGGGGTACTGGTACAGCTGGGGGGCTGGGGGGAGCCCAGGGCTAGGGTAGCGGGGGGTGCCGGGATAGCAGGGGGCTGCAGGTGGGGCTTGAGGGGCTCTGGGGAGATGGAGCCACCGCACGGCAAGCAGGCTGCTGGGCCAGGAGCCCTGGCCAGCGGGGGCTGCGGATTCTGGTATGGCCAGGGGCAAGCGGATCCTTCCGGCCCAGGCGGGGCTGTCGGTGCTGTGGCACGAGCGTAGGAAGTCAAGGCTGTTTCCCGGCCTGTTGAATGGCCCCCACAGAGCCATGCTGGACAGGCGCCAGCTCAGCTGACAGCTGCTGCCTCTCCGCAGAGCCCCCCTGCCCCCCCCCGGCTTCGACCGCCTCTTTGGGAAGGAGCCTGGCTGAACAATAAACAAGGGCCCTGTGTGTGTGTGTGTGTGTGTGTGTGTGTGTGGTGGGGGGTATGTACAATGGTCAGGGTGCCAGGGGTGGCCGGGGGGAGCCCAGCTGCTCAGCACTCTCTGCTGGCCACAGTGCAGAATCCCTTGGCTGGGAACAGCCCTGCGCTGTCTGGAAGGGGGGTAACACTGCGGATTACAGCCCCCCACCCAGGGTATGTGTGTGTGCGGGCAGCACCCGCGCGGTGTCAGCTTGGGGCAGGGGCCAGGGCAGTCGCTTGTACCCCAGTGGGATCCCAGAGGCGCTCCACGCTGGCTGGGGGGAGCCAGGCCAGGGCCCTGGCATCGCGGGGCACAGCAGGGCTGGGCCCTCAGCCCCCCGGTGGGACCCAGGCTGCTCTGGCACTTGCAGTCCTGGGCACAGGCTCAGCCGCCCGGGAGGGTAGCGCCCTCTGCTGATGGCAAGGGCAGCGCGGGCCGTGGCAGTCCCCCAGCCTTGCTGGCATGCCCCAGGTAGAGGCGAGATGTCGCCACAGGCCTCCCTGCTGAGGCTGCCCAGGGCGGCCCCGCTGCGGCTGGGGGTTGAGTCCCGTATTCACATCCTCCCTGCAGAAGGGCACATTCTGAGCTGGGTTATTATGGGGTCGGGGGCAGCGCGCTGAGCAGGACTCCTGGGTTCTCTCTGACTTGGCGCATGACCTCAGCGGAGTCCTCTGTGCCTCCGTTCCCCGGTGGAACATGGAAATCACAACGCTCGTCAGGTCAGCCTGTGAGCACTTGGGTCGGGGCAGTCTCTCCACCTGCATGCTGCCCGGCCCGGCAGGGCCCTGGGTGGGGCTTGGGGTTGTCTTGTAATACACGCAGTAAGGGGAAAAGGCAAGGTTATGTGCAGTGAACAGGGCCAGGCCAGGCCGTGCCTTCAGGACAGTCAGGCCCGTTTGAGGATTCCCTACACAGGCTCTCCCAGCCATGTTCTGCTCCATCTTCTGTGCGTGGGCTGGGCGGGGAGAGGGGGCATCCCCGGGCAGCAGACGAAGACTCTGGAGGGGAAGAGAGAAGGGTTCTGAAACCACACGTGGGATGGTCATTATTCTAAGTCTCTGTCACCTGCTCCCTGCCTCTGGGGAAAGAAAAAGAACAACGTCTGGCATAGTCACAGGAGAGGAAAGAAAGGCAAAGAGGTGGATTGCCGCTTTCATGGGAGCAAGGAGCTTCCTAGATAGCTCAGAGGGACTCAGAACTGCCTGGGGCTAGATCTCAGAGCAGCACTGAAAGCCCTTGCATGGCTGCTCAAGGGGAATCGCTTGAAGTGAAGGACCTATGACACACAGCCGAGAAGTTTGCGATTCCATCCAGCAGGGGGCACTGGTGACTCAGCCATGCTCACCAGTTGGTTGCAGTGCTGTGCTCTGCCATGTTGCCGTTCATGCCAGACACCCAGCGCTCCACAAAGGGAGCAGTCAGTCAGCAGCGTTGTCAGAAATTGCAGGTCAGAGGAGGAGGGACTTGCCCCAGGTCACGCAGGGAGTCAGTGGCAGAGCCAAAAATAAAGCCCAGGAGTCCTGGCTGAGGGCCCACAGCTCAGTCCACTGCTTCTACGGCGAAGCTGGGAACTAGGTCAGACTCCGTAGGCTTCAGCTGTCGCTGCAGAGAGACAGGGTCCGAAGTGCTGAGGTCCAGCAGGTCCCGCCGGAGCCAACGTGTCAGGCACCTCTGAAAAACAGGCTGTGAACTCACGCCCGGGGGCCTTTTAGGCATAACCCTGACCTGATTCTGAGCTGGGTCCAGTCTGCATCTTGGCTTCTCCTTGACGCCGGGTGGAATTTGCTCAGCCAAGCCTGCAAACGTGCCCTGTTCTGCACCCTTGAAATGCAGGATCCTCGAGGACAACTCTGGAGCGAGGGGCCAAACCCCCACACTGGCACGCCCACAGTACCAGGGCCTTGCCTGGCCCAGCCCAAAGCATGTCTGCAGCAATGTAAGTGCAGATCCCTCACATGGAGCTGGCAGCTCGCTGGGTTAACGCTGCCAGGGACACAGCTCCTCCTCCAGGTTCCCTTCCAAGCCGCTGCCCAATTATCGTGGCAGATGGTGAACGGCACAGTTCTCTGTTGTGAGCGTAGGGCATGTGACTGGGAGACACTGAGTTTCGTGGGAGGGGGAGCAGGTGATCTGGGCACACCAGCCAGCCACCCCGGGAGGGTGGGTGGCATTTTGTGGGGGGAAACCGATGCCAGGAAAGAGAGAGAGAGAGAAGAGAGAGCTGCTATCCTGGGGGGAAAGTTCCCTGGTGTTTCGGCTACCGCAAGGCCAGAGCGTTCCCCTGTGCAGCTTCCGCTGCAGTAATAAGCAGGTTCTGTGGGCGCGGACAGTCCAGCTGCACCACTGTGGAGACTGCTGGGGGCACAAGGCCATTGCGGTGCTGGGGATGGGCCCCACTGGTGAAATGCAGCTGTGGGGCTCCGGGGAAATCTGGAAGGGGCTGCAGTATTCTGGTTTGTGTGTGTGAGAGAGAAAGTATTCTGGTTTGTGTGCCCCCTACTGGATTGAATCAGAATGACACAACTGTGTGTCATAGGCGGCGGCCCCTATCTCATTAATAACCAATGAGGAGTCTCCCCTAGCTTAAGCCCTCCGGGCCTGGGCTTTGGTGCCAGAGGTTCTGGGCTCCACCATGGAATTCTGAGTGGCTGCAGTGCGCCCATCATGGGTGTGTCAATAATCTTTGGCCTCCCTCTAGCCCCTCCACAAGAGGTTTGTGGTTGCAGTGGGTCGCCCCAGCACCACCAGTGTGAGACAGGCGTGGTGATCCCCTTTCCAAAGAGTGGGAAATCGAGACGCTGCCACTTGAATCTATGAACCCAGGAGCCCTGGCTCCTGGACTAGCCCCAGTTATTATCTATCCTGTGTATTAATGGCAACACCTCGAGGCCTGCAGTGAGACAGAGGCTGCACTGTGCACAGTTCCTGCCCCAATTATCTTATACTCTAGCTAGACTAGGAATGGGGGGACCAGGCACAGAGAGGGAGCGTGTCACGCAGCAGGTCAGAGGAAGAGACACCCTACCCCCCAGCTCTTCACAGTCCCAATTCACTGTCCTAGTCATAGGATCATCCTGGGTCTAAGTCAACGCTCCCTCCCCAAATCACTCTGACCAGGAGCCCCAACTAAGCATTAAACAGCAAAGGGGGTGGGGATGGGGAATGAAGAATGAATCAGGTGCCCGTCAGCCCCGAAGCCAGCCTGTGCTGGGATGCGCCTGGGAGTGGGTAGCCAAGACGGTGGCTTTGATTCTGTCTTCAGCGCCAGGGTTGCCAGCTGCAGCTCCTCCTCGAACACACAGCTGCAGCTCCCAAGGAGAACATGTCCCAGCTCGAGCCTGATTGGGGAGGCCCTTGGAGACAGGTCCCAGGATGCAGCATGCTGCCTTGATCTGATTGGTGAGGCCCGCGTAGACAACGGGTCCCAGCATGTGAGTCAATCTGGGGCTTTGCACAAATATTTTGATTGTGTGTGTGGCAGTAGCAGAGTATTTCCATCCCAGCATTGCCACATCCCCTCGAGATGGGGAAGGGAATGAAGATGATCCACAACCATCTGCCAGGTCTGCCCCTTCAGATGGCCTCCCTCAGCCGGAAGGCTTGGATAGAGATGTGAGCGCCAGGTTGGAAAGAGAGCACTTTCCCCTTACTAACCTGCCAGTTGTCCCAGAGAATGAAAGAATGGTACCTCTGTATTTGCACCATTCCCTACAGTAAGTGTAAAGAGGTGCAAAGGATTGGTGCAAATACTGGAGTATTCCAATGTATCTCGGAAAGGGGCTCCCAAATGTTCCTTCTTGTGGATAGCCCTCCCCCTCATCTTCTTATTTATTATCTGTATGGCCCCAGCACCCCTCCATGGTGCTGGGCTCTGTACAGACACAGAAGAAGGAGATAATCCCTCCCCCAAAGAGCTTACAATCTAAGTATAATACAAGAGACAACAGATGGATACAGACAGGGGAGTACAAGGAAATCTCTCCTCCCATTCCCCAAGGCCTGGCCCCCACCTTCTTTCCTATCACATCCAGGAGGGATTGTCCATCACTGGCCATTTTAAAATCAAGATTGGATTTTTTTTCTAAGACAGCTGCTCTAGGAATTATTTGGGGACGTTCTGTTCTGTTACCTGTTCTGTTCGTTCCCTCTGGGGCACCTGGCACTGGCCACTGTCAGAAGACAGGACACTGGGCTAGATGGACCTTTGGTCTGACCCAGTGTTGCTGCTCTTATGTTCTCTGGCCTGCGTTACACAGATGGTCAGATTATGTATCACAATAGTCCCTTGTGGCCTTTGAATCGACGGATCTTGACATTTGTGGTTGCTCGAGCGATTGCTTGCTTGTGGAAACTAATATGGAGTGAATTATTAAACATGTCGCACGTCTTTTAACCTGGTGTAGCAGTTGGAAATGAGGGGAGCCCAGCCGACCCCAATGCCTCACATGCTCTGCCCAGAGCTCTGTCCAATGCCAGCGTCCAGCCAGTTGCTCGGGGGCCGTGGTTTGAAAACCACTGACTGGAGGAGAGACAACTCAGACTGGGAGCGGGTGCCAGCCTTCCTGGGTGTTTGGGAAGTGCCTGGCACCTGGCGCACACTACGGTAAGAAGAGTACGGTAAATAACCATAATTAATGATGCACGCTGAATCTTTCCCGGGGTGGGATGGGGGCGGGTCACAGCCCCTCTGGCTGCGGCGCCCACCCCCAGGGATTCAGCCCCATTTCTCCGCAAGCTGCCGGGGACCAGCACAAATGTCTGCTTATAGATTCCAACTAGCGAAGGGGGCACAAATAAATAACCCCCCCAAATAACAGTAAAAAAAAAAATCCTACAATTGTCTATCGGCTGGAAAAGTTCACCGCCCCACCCCGCCCAGGTCAGAGGGGCGGCCCGATGTCTCTGTCTCTGGGGGAGAGATTGCTCAGTGGTTTGAGCATTGGCCTGCTAAACCCAGGGTTGTGAGTTCAATCCTTGAGGGGGCCATTTGGGATCTGGGGCAAAAATTGGGGTTGGTTGGTCCTGCTCTGAGCAGGGGGTTGGACTAGATGACCTCCTTAGGTCTCTTCCCACCCTGGTAGTCTATGATTCTAGCGCAGCCTGCTGCAAAAAACTACCACTCCCAGCAGCCTCCGCGGCGCGCGGCGCTCTTCCAGCCAATCAGCGGAGGGCTTGTTGGTGGGTGCCAAGATGGCGGAGCCCAGGGGCTGAAGGGGGTGCTGTCTGGCGGCTGGTTGCGAGGGCTGGAAGGTGAGGGAGCCCCCCCCTCCCGGTGTGTTTCTGGGTGGGGGGGGTTGGGGGGGAAGAGACCCTGGTTGTGTTTCCGGGGGGGGGGCTTCCCCCTCCCCCTCCCCCTCCCCCATAAGCAAGTTAAAGGGGTGCTAATAGGAGATGGGGCTGCCCCACTGGGGGGAGGTGGGGGGGGGGCTTCACTCCTCCAGCTCTAGCCACAGGAGCTGCCCCCTCCCAGAGCTGGGAGCAGAACCCAGGAGTCCTGGCTCCTACTCCCCTGCTGCAAACACTTGTCCCCCAGATCTGGGAGTGGGAAGGGAACCCAGGAGTCCTGCCCCCCAGCACCCTATGCTCCCTCCCAGTGTGACTAGAACCCACGAGCCCGTGCTCCTGCTCTAACCGGTGGACGCTGCCGTTTCCCCCTTATCATGGGAACAGGGCCGCGGAGTCCTGGCTCCCAGCCTCCTGGGTGAACCAGGCTGCCCTGCCTCCTTCTGAGTGAATCTTTTATTACGGAAATAAAAGGCGTGCTTAATTTATAGCGCCCCCCGGGGAGGTGTGTGGGTGAGCTAAATCTATGAGAGGAATGGGTGAGAAATGCTGTTGTGAACAAGCTGCTGTATCGTCCGTCTCTCCCTTTCAGAACAGAAAGATGAAGGTTGTCAATCTAAAGCAGGCCATTCTCCAGGCCTGGAAAGAGCGGTGGAGTGATTACCAGTGGGCCATAAACATGAAGAAATTCTTCCCCAAAGGAGCCACCTGGGACATACTTAATTTGGCAGGTCAGGATTTTGTTTTCTTTGACTGCCTGGGTGCACATGTCTGTCTGTGTTATGTGTTTGGTACAGAGTGAGACAAACATATGATCCGGAAAAGCAGACTGCTGCACTTGTATTATGTTTAGTGTTGTTTCTGTGCTAGCGTGTAAACTTGCCCTACTTATCAGGGCTGAAAAGCTCCCCAACAGTAAACTTTGGAAGGAAGGCTCCTGCACTCGAAAGACTTATATACGAGTGGAGCCCTTCACTAGGGCTACTCGTGCTTAAAGCCAAGTATGTAAATCTTAGGATGAGTGGGGTATAGAGTATGATTATTGGCTGCAATAACTTGCTGAGCTATTACTGACACTGAGAGATGCAGGATGGCTTAGTGGATAGAGCACTACATTGGGACTCAAGAGATCTGGGTTCTCTTCCCAGCTGTGCTGCTGGTTTGCTTGAAGACCTTGGGCATCAGTTTCCCCACATGTACCATGGGGATTATGATCCTTCTCTCCCCTGTAAAGTGCTTAAAGATCTGTGGATACAAAGTACTGTATAAGAACTAGGTATTTCTGTTGTTATAAGCATTTGGGATTATTGTTTGTTAAAAAACTGAAAGCATTTTCCGACCCACAGATACCATCAGAATTTGTTTTTCTCATCCCAGTTCAAGAAGGGAGATTGACACAAATCCTGCTAAATGTTGGTACCTGCTGAGTATACGTAGCTAAAATAATTGCCAGGCTTTTATGCCAATTATGGTAACATGTTAGTTTTTCCTGGCTGTGGTGTGTGTTTGAAAGCCCTGTGTAAACGAACACAAATCACTTGTTCTTGAGTTGATGTAAAGGAGAGGTTTTCAGGGGAAATATTCCACATTCAAACCAACATGGAGAACTGGACTGAACGTCCTAATTATGCTAGATGAGGGTTGGCTCTCCCGTAACCTAAGATCATATCTTCCCCACATGCGATTCCATTCATTTGGGTCCATTTTCTGTTTAGTGAGGGGTGGGGAATTCTTTGTTTCACTTGTGAGATCCCATTTCTGTTCCTTTCAAAAGTTCTTTATTGGTGCATTAACATAGGGCTTACAGAATTTACCAGACACCTACTGGCCAGAGGAGTAGACACCAGTAAGGTCCCAGGGATGAGCGTGAAAAGTGCAGCTCAAACCTGCTGGGTAGAAGGAGGGTACTATAATGCTATGCCTGGACATTGCCTGAGAGTACCATTTTTGTAATCTCACCCTCTGTCTAGAGGGTAATTGCTAAATTTTGAAGCCTCACCTTGCCTGCTGGGATGGAAAAGAGTTCCGCTCTGCTTCTTTCTTCCTTTGCTTGCCCTTCAATTGCAAGCCTACTGTAAAGTGAGGTATCTCCTACTCTACTCAACCCCATCTCCTCAGCTGCTGCAGAGGGTGTATTCTTCTGCTACAGTCGCTGTCCCTTGTGAGTAGCTCCATTTTCTGCTTCTGCTGTTAGCCATCTTGGGCAGCAGAAGAGTAAAATGTCCATGATTATTTTCACAGTTGTGAAACTGATTAGTGTTTTATTATTTTTGCCGTGCTGCTGCTTGGAAAAGCTCTGAGCAGCAGCAGCGGGACTGAGGCAGTCTGCAGGCTCAGGAAGACAACGCTGTATTTATATTTGGAGTGTGCTCTTTACAACTACAAGGATTAGAAAGATAGTGTTTTGAGAGCTGGAGAAATTTATAATTTAGTGCTCCCCGCCCCTAATTATAGAAAGCTCCCCATTCACCAGTGGTGAACAGATTTTGTTTTTAAAGCCCTGTATGATCTGATACTTGTCATACAAAAGAATTTACTGGGTACCACATGATCCACATGGAAGATCTGTGACTCTGAGTTCTCACTTATAACTATCATATACTGCAAATCAGTCCCAAGATAAAAATCCTTCAGATATCATTGTGATAAGCTATGGCTAACCCCCATCCCCCTCAAGTTCTGAAAATTGTAACTTTAAAAATGCACCTATATTGAGAGACTAACCTGATTCATAGCTCAGCCACCCCCAGCGGCTGTGTATTCCTCCTCCCAGCCCTACGCACCTCTCTGCCTATTGTTTCCTGTCTTCGCTCCTTTGTCTGCGCTTTATCCTCTTCGATGATAATCTCTTTCAGGGCAGAGAGACTGCCTAGTTCTAGGCCTTTGCAGTATTTAGCACCATTTGGGCACTGTAGCTAATATTTTCAAACCCAGGTACCTAAAGTTAAGCTCCACGTCCAGATTTAGCCACGTAACCTCAGCTCTGTTGCGGCAGGGGGAACTGCAGCCGTTCAGAATTGTTGGCATATAGGGCACATCCAGGTCGTTGCCTAAATCTGCATGCGGGAGCTTGACTTTAGGCTCCTGGATTTGAAACTTTTGGCCCATATCAATTATAACAGAGTCTCTCTGTAGAAATGAGGCAGCACAGGTGAACCAGTGATTGCCTGTTATGAAGAGGCTAACTTGAGTGGTGTCGGTGGCAGGGGGATGGGAGGCAGTGGAAAGGCACTAGGTAAACTCTGGAGACTTTGGTTCTAGCCCCAGTTCTGTCACTGCTGTGCAGCCTTTGGCACGTCTGTTCCCCTCGCTGTGTGTCTGTATTCCCTTCACCCACTGCCTGCCTTGTCTGTGTAGGGTAAGGACTGTCTCTTATGATGTGTCCGTAAAATGGACCTTTGGTCTCGATTGCATTTTCTAGCAGTGCTACCATAATACAAATAATGACAGGGTTGGGGGATTCCAGGGAGGACTTGTTTGTCACTTGGAATAGCTCTGATGATCCTCCTTGTTCATAATTTCGGACGAGGTGATTTCCTTTAAACCCACTGTGCATTAGCCCTAGAACGGTCCTTTTTAACGTTCAGATGCTGCTTTCAAATCCAAAAACCGAAGGAAAAAATCTGGCAGCGAGATGCCAGAACAGCCCCAGTGCCTGGCGGAGCTGTAGTGATGCATATGCGATGGATCATGATGTCTTGCCTGGGTTGTGTCATGTTCCCTGGTTACAGGATGACGGGAAGGGGAAAAGTTACCAAAAAAAAGGGGGGGGGAAGGGGGGAAGAAAACCTGGATTTGTGCTGGAAATGGCCCACCTTGATTATCATACACATTGTAAGGAGAGTGATCACTTTAGATAAGCTATTACCAGCAGGAGAGTGGGGTGGGGGGAGAGAAAACCTTATGTAGTGGTAAACACCCATTTTTTCATGGTTTGTATGTATAAAAGCATCTTCTGTATTTTCCACAGTATGCATCCGATGAAGTGAGCTGTAGCTCACGAAAGCTTATGCTCAAATAAATTGGTTAGTCTCTAAGGTGCCACAAGTACTCCTTTTCATTAGAATTCTCTCTCTCTGGTGAGCAGAAAGATGCATTTAGTTTCCGAGTGTCCATAATTGCTGAGCAAGCTCTAGGATGTGTCTTGCAGCCAACAATTCTGATTCAGTGCTTGTGATTTATTACTGTCTGGGGATTCAGACTGGTGCATTATTTTTGAGCGGTTGCCCTCCAAGAAAGTGAGGGATGCACTTATTCAGTGATTCCCAAATGGCAGTTTCCACCTCCAGCATCTGGGTGCCTCAGACTAATTAAAACAAAGGCTGCAAAATATGGATCTGTCTTTGTGAGACAGCCTCCGTGCTCTGCTGCAGTAGTTCAAATGGGCAATTTAAAAGCTTGACTGAACAGATAGGACATGCACTGCACTCATGAGCTGCCAAACCCAAGCTCTGGCAGATTGCCAGGGGAAGCGGGCACCCAAAGTGCATGGGCATTCTCAGCAGAGGGGCCATTCGCTAGGCCTGGAGAGTTCAGGAACCAACAGCAAAAGCCGCCCAATTATGGCAGCATCCAAGAGATGTGTGTGAGCGGAGGTTTTCTCCCAGATCACTGGGCCCCAGTAAGTTGGAAGAGGGGTAATGCACATTGATAACAGCAACTTTCAGACAGTGGGGTCCATTTTGGCCCAAGCTTGTCTGCAAGAGCTGAGTTAGTGGCAGGATACTTTATGCTTCCTAAGTTATTTATTGTCCTCTGCTACTGGGAATTGACAGTTGTAGGATTCATTTATTTTAAAGACGGCGTCGTGCTAAATCTTTGGGATCAGCAATGTTTTCTTTGTCTCCCTTCCTGCTTGTGGGATGTGCCCACAATGAGAGATCATGTGTTAGCTGAACTAAAATCTCTGGCCTTTCTTGTTTTAATTGCAGAAGCTCTCCTTGAACAGGCCATGATTGGCCCATCACCCAACCCACTGATCTTGTCCTACCTGAAATATGCAATCAGTTCGCAGGTAACAACCTCGGTAGCACTTCTCCTTTTCAAAGTGCATTACAGACACTGATGAATTAACCTTCCCAACCCCGAGTTAGGGGACTTGTTGCTCCTGGGAAACCAAGTTTCAGAAGTGAAGTGACTTGTCTAGATCCACAGAGGGACTCAGTGAGAGAGCCAGGATTAGAATGCAGAATTTCTTGTCTCCCAGTGCAGCACTCAATCATGCTTCTCTCCTCTGCAAGGAGATAGTGGTGGAGCGTCCCTCTGATCAGTACGTGCCAAAGCAATAAAGCTTCTGGTGGTGACCCGTGCATACAGGCGGGCATAGAGATCCCTTGCCCTTTAGACAGTTCCTTAGCTGCCAGACACTCTTGCTTTCCTTAGCTTGTTATTTAAAATTGTAGTTTAATGTGAAGTTTGTGTAAAGCAAATCAGTGATCACCTAAAAATGTCTGTTTAAATTTGTGCTGGGTCACTGCCAAAGCCCCTTTTTAAGAGACAAGTAGCGCAGCTGTAAAATGACCTCATTATTCCTTGGCAACAGCAATTGCATTTTAAAATGTTAGCTAATAACTTTCTTGCTCTCTTTTTTGTTCCTAGATGGTGTCTTATTCCACCGTCCTGACGGCCATCAGTAAGGTAGATCTTGACGGATGCTGTCTTTCATTTTACCTACAATCTATGCGTCCATTTCTGTCCCACTAACTCCTGCCAGATATAGGTCAAGCGGAAAATGACATCCTTTGCTGAGTCAGCAATGATCAGATGGCACAAACCAAAGAGATTGTTTCTGTGTCCCTGCTATGTGGAACAGGCTGTTCACCATCAGTGGAAAGAGATCACTTTGCCTTTCCTTTGGGAAACTGCGCGCAGTTCCTTGCGAGGCAGGTTTAAAAGCCTAATCCATCTAACGTGTGCACGACACATTTAAAACCACATGCTGGCACATCCTTTTCACAGCAGTCGACAACTCCAGCAGTGGTGGGGGAATCCAGGGGTTAATACTTAAAACCAGCAACATTGGGATGTAGCGCTGCCAGTTAATGCAGTGTCATAGCCAGAGACTAGTGTTTTTTCTCCTTGATGGGAGCAGTGTTAACATCTTAGTCAGTGTAACTTGTATTAAATGTCCCAGGAGCTGAGGTTACACGTGAAGGGTCAGTTTCACAAGTAGTCAGCACCCAACAGCTCCCACTCTTCATGGAGGGTAGGTCCATCACCGGCTATTAGCCAAGATGGTCATGGATGCGACCCCATGCTCTAGGTGTCCCTAGCCTCTGACTGCCCGAAGCTGGGAGTGGACGACAGGGGACGGATCACACAATAATTGCCCTGTTCTGTTCATTCCCTCTGGGGCACCTGGCATTGGCTGCTGTCGGAAGACAGGATACTGGGCTAGACGGACCTCTGGTCTGACCCAGACTGGCTGTTCTTACTGCGCAATGAACCATTCTGAAAATCTGCCAGTGGAGATGTTGTGTTTTAGTGACAGAGGGAAATGCACTCCCAGGACAGGGTGGTATGAGTTAAAAGTGGTTCATGTGAAAGATTGCTAGTGTCTGCTAGAGTAAGTTACCTTATCAGTGTTCCTCAACCTTTTAAAGTGGGGAGTCCTTGTTCTCAGTCACATATTTTTCACAACCCCTTATGTTTACTATAGAAATAAAGGGAATAAAGGATCGATGATGATAATGCTTTAATATTTATTTGTGTGTATGAGAGTCGAGAGGTTGACAGAGATCACGTGAAGGGTAAGAGCATGCGGGCTGTGGGGGAGTGAGATTTTCTTTGCTTTAGATTGTAATAAAACTTCCAACCCTTGGTAGCCCCCTGACTGCCTTTCATGATCCCCTCCCAGCAGGTCGCGACCCACCAGTTGAGAAGCATTGACCTAGAATCATAGAAATATAGGACTAGAAAGATCTTGATGGGTCATTGAGTCCAGGCCCCTATACTGAGGCAGGACTAGGTATTATCTAGACCATCCCTGGCGGGCACTTGTCTAACCCAGTGATACTCAGACTGAGGCTCGTAAACCACAAGTGGCTATTTAAAGTGTCTCCTGCGGCTCTTTGCAGCACGTGATATTAAAACCCTGTGTGATTTAATTATTAACCAATCAGGAGGCTTTTACTATGATGTTAACCAATTAAGTTATCAACTTGCACTACGTTATTAACGTATTTGCTATGAAAATTATATCGATCAATATTTCCCCTTGTCATACTGTTTACATCTGAGTAGTGCTATAGTAAATGAGACAATGAGTTCACATGATTGTGGCTCTTCTGGGTAATGTTGATCACTAATTTGGCTCCTGAACCACTGAGCTCTGAGTATCGCTGCTCTAACCTGTTTTTAAAAATCTCCTATGATGGAGATTCCACAACCTCCCAAAGTAATTTGTTCCAGGGCTTCAGCACCTTGACAGGAAGTTTTTCCTAATGTCCAACCTAAACCTCCTTGCTGCAATTTAAGCCCAGTACTTCTTGTCCTGTCCTCAGTGGAGAAGAACAATTTATCACCCTCCTTTTTATAACACCCTTTTACGTACTTGAAAACTGTTATCATGTCCCCCTTCAGTCTTTGCTTCTCCAGACTAAACAAACCCATTTATTTCATTCTTTCATCGTAGGTCATGTTTTCTAGACCTCTAATCATTTTTTCTTGCTCGCCTCTGGACTTTCTCCAATTTGTCCACATCTTTCTTGAAGCATGGTGCCCAGAACTGTCTTATCGGTGCTGAGTAGAGTGGTAGAATTACTTTGTGTCTTGCCTACAACATTCCTGTTAATACATCCTTCATTTCTGAGTAGCTGTTGAACTAGCTGCCAATACAAACTCTTGGCAGGGAGCCCTGTCCTATCCTAGAGTGGGTCACAGACTGTCTTTTAATGTTTCTTTTTAAAAACTGAGATCTATATTCAACTCGTCTGATGTTAAAATCCCCTTGTATTCCTGTGTTGTAGTTCGATGACTTCTCCCGAGATCTCTGCGTCCAGTCCCTGCTGGAGATCATGGATATGTTTTGTGATCGGCTCAGGTATTGGGCTGCTGTTGTGTTACATTGTGCTCTCTTCTGAAGGGTTGCGTGATGATGCTGTGGGAGGAGTTGCTCTAATGCCCCTGAAAGGCAAAGATCGATAACACTGATGAGCCAGCAATAGTGGATATGTGGGACAGCGGTTCCCAAACTGTGGGTCGCATACCCAGATGCGGTCGTGCCATCAGCCAGTAGGGTTGCAGTGATCCCTTAGAGTATGGAGGATGACACTTGGGGCTTGTCTACACTACATTGCTGCCCGCCGATCCGGGGTGTAGACAAGCCCTTGGTGACCTCCCATGTATGATGCATGGAGGACACCATTTTGCTCTACAAAGTAGCATCCTTTGCACAGCATGACCTCACACGCACCATATGTAAGAGGACACGCTGCATGGAGGACGCAATTTTGTAGAGCAAAATGGCATCATCCATGCAACGGGGCCTCACCTATGGTGTGTGCGAGGTCATGCTGTGCAGAGATGCCGTTTTGCTCTTGAAAATGACATCGTCCTGCTGTCTGGGGTCCCAGGAGGAAATGGTTTGTTACAATGAGGTCATTTTCCAACTTTTGTTCGGCAACCCCTGATGTAGGAGCTGGGCAGGTCACTTCCCTCAGCTCTGCCTGTGCACCTTGACTGACAGCCCTCCTGCTAGTCAGGTCCTGGACGCCCCACACAGCTGTGCTAAACACAGGGAATATAGGAATTGCCAGAGTGGCTCAAACCAGTGGCTCGCCCAGGCCAGGGTCCTGTTGCTGCCCATGGCCAGTGCCTGCTTTATAGGAAGGTACAAGAAACCCTGCATCTGGCATTATGGAGTAACCTGCCTCCACGGAAAGATATCTTCCTGACCCCCAGTAGTTAGAGGTAGGCTTAAACCCATACATTTGAGGGATTATATCCCTGCTAATGCATCCCAGTCCTCACCTGCGGCACCTCCTGCTCCACGGTCCTGGGTCGTGCACACCCAGCACTGCCAATGCACCTCATTGTTGCAGCCGTTGCTACTTCTGTTTCTGGACACACCTGGCCATTCTTGCAACCTTGAACGTTTGCCCTGGTGCTAGTCAGCAGGCGTTTGCCATGATGCTGCTGAGGCTGTGTCCAGAGAGCGAGCGAGGGGCTGATGTTCTGTTGATGATTTGGGGCATTAAACAGTTTCTCAAAAACCTGGAATTTACCTTAAAACCCAACTAAACCTGTTTAAAGGCGTCAATGATATTGCTGAGCGTAGCGTGTGCCGGGGATTGAATAGATGGGGTAGAAAGGCGGAAATAGCTGCTCTTCTATTTCCTGAAAAAGAATTGCAAGAATTAATATTAATTTGTCACCAAGTGTTGGCAAGGAGCTGCTGCTGGCCAAATGCAAAGCTGGCCGCGTCATCCAGTCCCTGGTTAATTTGATCCTCCATTTAATTAGATCCAAACCTCTGGAACCAAATGATTTGTGCTCCAGAAGAACTCCCACCCCATAGTGTGTCGATCAATGCTGATCACTTTTTGCAAGATAATTCAATTGCGGGCTTAGAAAAGTATATCCCTTTAATTAGAAGACCAGAGAAGCCAGGAAGACCCCGTGATGGTGAGATTTTTCAGCCATACTGGAGGTTATAAGTGTGACGAAGTGCTTTGTGTGAGTTGAGGAAGGAAAAACAGTCAACAGGTGGATGAAGTTCAGCCACATGTTTCAGCCAATGTGAATAGTGGGAAAGATGGTCCAGTGGTTAAGGTGCAGGGCTGAGACTTGAGACGTTTGGGTTCAATTCCCCAGCTCTCTGTGTGACCTTGAGCATCTCCCTCTGGGTGTGTATACGCTGGAAACGCTGCAGCCGTGCTGCTGTGGCACTGTAGCGCGGACACTTCCTACAGCAGCGGAAGGGGTTCTTCCCTCACTACAGTAGATCCAACTCTCCAAGAGGAGGTAGCTAGGTTGACGGATGAATTCATCCATGGACCTAGCCGTGTCTACTCCAGAGTTTAGGTCAGTGTAACTACGTTGCACAGGGCGTGGTTTTTTCACAGCCCTGCCTGATGTAGTTAGGTGTAGGATTGTTAGGTGTTTGGATGCTGCGGTGGTGGGGGAGCCTGGCTAGCTGGAATAAGGGGAAGGTCCCATAATGAGACATTCAAACCTAATCTTTTCTTCTGCCCCCCTCTCTTAGCTGCCATGGCAAAGCAGAGGAGTGCATTGGCTTGTGCCGGGCCCTGATGAGCGCCCTCAACTGGATGCTGCGCTGCGCAGCCTTCTATACGGAGAAGTTCAAAGAGATGCTGGACCAGGCGGCTGCTGAGAACCAGCTGAAGATGTGCCTGGAGCGGCTGGAGAAGATCCTGGGTAGCACCAAAAACCGGGCCCTGATTCACATCGGCAAGCTGGAGGAGACGTGTATGTCGCTGGGCCACTCCGTCCGTCCCACCCCCTCACCTCGGCTCGTCTTGCTTATGGCTCTGCCCTGGTCAAACCTGAACTTCTGAGCTTTCCTCCCATTCTCTCTCACTGCCATCCTCTCCATCACCTGGGAGATCGTCTTTGACTCCTCCTCTCCTTCATCCCGCTCAGCCAAGCCCTGCCATCACTGCTTCCCCCTCCCGTATCCTTCTCTTTGTCCCTGCTGCTCCAACCCCAGTTCCTCTGCCGTCTCAATTGCTGTAGCCACCTGCTCCATGACATGACACCCGTGCTGCCTGCCCTCCAGTCCCCGCTGCCCCGGAGGAGGAGTCTGCGGGAGCTAATGGCTGCTGCGGACTCGCTCCTTTGCGGTATGACTTTCCCCAGCACACCTGGAGAAGGCGCTGTGCAAAGCCGAGCTGTGTCCCAGAGCAGCTCTGCGGCAGCACAGATCTCGGCTGGGATTTCCTCCGGCCCCTGTGTGAGTCAGGTACCTCATTCCCACTGAAATCCAATGGGATTTGGCTGCCTACTCCCTTGGGCTCCTAGGCAAATCCCAGCCCTTGTCAGGACCTCTCAGCTGTACAGACCTACTGGGACTCTCATATCCTCCCTGGGATCCCTATGTTGAAAATCTTGCCTTCCACCCCCCTCCCCTTTCCTTCCAGCTTCGTGGAGCACCATAGAGCAGTCGCTGATCAAACTGGGGGAGAATCTGAGCAGCCTCAGTAACCTGCAGCTGCACAGCCAGGCGGACGAGTGCATCTCCCTCATCAAGAGGTAGCCCCACGGCCTTGCCTTCTGTGCGCTTGGGGTTTCGAGTTGGCGGGGGGTCCGGGCACCTGCTCTGCCTGTCGGCCGGGACAGCCGGGGTAGTCGTGGGAGCAGCACTGGGGGACGAGTGGGCGGGTCACATTGGCACAGCCCAGGCGGGCTCACTGCTGAGGCCTGTGGACTCTGCTCTCACCCTTGTATGGGTCCCGGCTCCTCTGCTGATGGCCAGAGAGCCACATATGCCTTCTGTGGCCGTTGTGGCAAATCCCAGCCCTTGTCAGGACCTCTCAGCTGTACAGACCTACTGGGACTCTCATATCCTCCCTGGGATCCCTATGTTGAAAATCTTGCCTTCCACCCCCCTCCCCTTTCCTTCCAGCTTCGTGGAGCACCATAGAGCAGTCGCTGATCAAACTGGGGGATCAAACGGTGATCAAACGGGCACCTGCTCTGCCTGTCGGCCGGGACAGCCGGGGTAGTCGTGGGAGCAGCACTGGGAGATGAGTGGGCGGGTCACATTGGCACAGCCCAGGCGGGCTCACTGCTGAGGCCTGTGGACTCTGCTCTCACCCTTGTATGGGTCCCGGCTCCTCTGCTGATGGCCAGAGAGCCACATATGCCTTCTGTGGCCGTTGTGCAGCCTGGCCTGCCCCGCCCCTCTGTGCCTCTGGTGGGAGCTGGCCCGGGGGAGGGAGGATGCAGGGCTAGGTGGAACTCCATTGCGTCCCAGGCTGGAAGCCCCCCTCATGATACCCCCTCAGCAGCCCCTCCCCCTTTAACTCTCCAGCCTTGTCTACATGGGAACATGACCGGAATAGCGATTCTGGAATAACGCCCATGTGGACTCTGTTCTGTACTAAGAGTGTCCATGCAGGGAACTATTCCAGAATAGCCAGAGGCTTTAAATTCACACCTGACCTTATTCTGGACTCGCTTCCCCATGTGGACAAGCCCTAGGACTGCCCAGAGCCCAGGGTGTTAAACACCAGTGACCTAGCCAGTGACCAAAGGTTCATTTGTCAAACCAGAGAAGAGTCTAAGGGCCATCGCCCATCCTGATCCAGACGTGGAAGCAGCATAGGGGAGGGTTGAAACCCAATGACCTTCAGCTCTGGCGGGTGTAGGTCTCCGCCACCATCACTTGAGCCCCCTGCCCGATTACCACTGTTCTTCTTTTGCAGCATACCCACTATGCTCTCGGCCCACTCCGAGCAGCTGAACAAAACCGGCTTCCCCACCGTGCATGCCGTGGTGCTGCTGGAAGGAACCATGAACCTCACAGGAGAGACCCAGCCTCTCGTGGAACAGCTGATGATGGTGAAGCGGATGCAGGTACAGTGAAGGAGCAGCAGCTTGTTTCCTCCCTGTCCTGGGTGAATCCTGACTCAGAGAGGCAGTGTGGTCTAATGGGACTGGAAGCCAGGCGTCCTGAGCTCTAATCCCGGCTGTGGCGCTGAATCTGTCTGGCCTTGGCAGGTCACTTCTTGTCTTGGTGTCTGGCTTGCACAGAGGGGGGTGAGGCTGAGGCTGGTCACTGATCTCGCAAGAAATGGAGGGAAGTATGACTCCCTCCAAATCCAGTTGTGTGTCACCCGCATTAATGCCAGGTGGGTCTCTGCCCCATCCTTCTGGCTGGTCCGTGTAGGAGGTTTAGGAGTCTGCTTTTGCCTCTGGAGAATGGGGTTACTCCTCAAGTGGCAGACACACCTGCTTTTAAATCAAGAGGCTCACGGTTCGATCCCCTCTGACGACCCATGCAGTAGGGTGCGTGTGTGGAGGGGGTGGCATACACTGGACTCTCTGGGTCTGAGATCTGTTCCATCCCACTTGTAGCGCATTCCCTCATCGCTTTTTGTGCTGGAGATCTGGAAAGCCTGCTTTGTGGGCCTGATCGAGTCTCCAGAGGGGACAGAGGAGCTGAAATGGACGGCCTTCACCTTCCTTAAGGTAACCCTTTGTCCTGCATCCTGCCCCTGCCGACAGCCCGGAGTCTGTCGCTGCCTGGCTCCCCCAGGACCTGCTGAGCACCAAAACCTGGCCGAGCAATTACCTCTCCTCTCCCACTGCTTCTCCCCACACCCGGGGACCCTTTTCATGCCCCAGCTGTACAGAGCATGTTAAACTGCAGTCTCGGAGGCTGAGCCCGCAGGCAGCATCCGTTTACACGAGCCACCAAACATTGATTTGTCAGGCTTATTTTAGTTTAGCAAAACAGCTTTCGTGTCACTTTGTTCCTGGCTGTGGGGCGCGGTTGGTCTTGGCTTAATGGAGAACCTGCGCCCTTGTGGGATATGACATTGGCTTGACTTTATCCAGCTGTATGCAGACAGGCCCTGATCTTATTTGTCAGCCAAGAGCTGGCTCAGCAACGGAGAGATGATCCCAAGGTTCAGATCTCAGTAGGTTCTCTGCCTCCTTCCCCCCCATGCCTCACGCCTTTTTCCTTGGAGCTTTTGGTCCCGGTGTACAATGTGGGGATGGTGGTTAAAGCACAGGGTTGAGAGCCAGGAGACCTGTGTTCTGTTCTTAGCACTGCCATGTTGCTTTGGCCATGTCCGCCTCAGTTTCCCCATCTGTAAAGCAGGGGTGATAGCCTTGCAGAATGCTTTATAAATGCTAAGCGACTGTCTGATTTCGATCAGAGGGGGAATAAGTGTTGTGTTAAGACCCCGGTGCTGTTCCTTTTTCACATTCCTCCTTTGTCCTTGGCAGACTGAAAGGTTATGTGTTTAGCATCTTTCTTTCCCCTCTCCCCAGTGTAAACAGCAACCTATGGCCCTGGATCCCCTGTCCCAGCTCTTGTCCGCTTTTTGTGAAAAAAAAAAAAAAGGGATGGTGGACGGGAACTGACCCCAGAACAAGCTCAACACATTCCAACTTCGTATTCCTCCATCTCATCCCCAGTAATCTCTGCTGGGACTGACAGGTGTGAAGGGAATCGGGGACCTAATGGAAATGAACAGACACTCCTGCTTCAGCTCTGAGAGATGGGTTAGGAAGAAACTGTGACACTTCCCTTCTGTGTGGGTGATTCCATAAATGTCCACGAGGGGGCTTTCCTCCCACCTTCCTCGGGAACAGATGGTCCCAGGGCGTTGACTAGATGGGTCGCTGGTGCAGTTCTGTGGGGCAGCTCTTAGGGGTGTTTCCTCTAGGGCTGGTGTATTGTGCCATGATGCCTGGGTGCGAGCCATGTATCGTGCTGCATGAGCCTGAGTCTCTGCACCCAGGATCTCTTGGGCTAGATCTGAATGTTTTAAAAAACTGTTTCTTTCAGATCCCTCAGGTTCTGGTTAAACTGAAGAAATATCCCCAGGGAGAGAAGGTGAGTTGCTGTGACTGTTGGTATTTAGTATTGATCATTTACAGTGCAGGTGTGTGTGTACACACAATACACACACACACACAGATCATGTTTGTAATGGAGGTGCCCAGGGACCAGATGAGATGGAGGCTCTGTTGTGCTAGGCACTGAACAATCCCAGAGTAGCAGACAGTCACTTCCCCAAAGAGTTTACGGTCTAATAGCCTGGGAGGTCACATGCTTTGTAACTTGTGTCGTCTGAACTTGTACGCACCAGGGGCTCCTTGCATCCCTCCTGCCACCCTCCTACCTCCCTCTATTTCAGGGACTCTCTGAAACTCTGCCCGGGGTTGTGTGTGCCTCCCATACCAGGGTGGTCCTCCCCCCCGCAGCAGGGGCTCTGCGTAACCCCACCCCACAGCCAGTTTGGGGCTCTGTTGTACTAGACACTGTACAAATATAGACCTTGCTCCCGCAGAGACATAGGCCCGTGCTCAGCTTTGCACCAGGAACGATCTGATTGGTCAGCAGGACCCCTCGTGTCTGTAACCATAAGCATGTGTGTAGGTCTTGGCAAGATCGGGGCCATGTGGCCAAGGGCACTGCCTGCCCCAAGGAGCTTACAGTCTAAAAGATGAGACGTAACCGGGGGAGGAGACAAACTCCTGGCCTCAAGGGTGTGATGGGAGGATGGGGTACCACTGTGATAGCTGGTCTAGGCTGAAACCCCTTGGGGGAAGGTTTATGGCCGGAGGTCACAAGTCGTCCCTGCTTGGCTGCTCTTATCATTTACCACAGTGCTCTTTTGCTATCTCTGTGGGTGATTTTGTTTTGAGGGCTGGGAACTCCACAGTAAAACACCAACCCAACCCATTTCTAAGGATCTCCTCCCTCTCCTTGCTGAGCAGTGGATGTCAGCTTGTAATGCATGAGCGGAGGTTGGGGCCTGACTTTCATGGCAAGTGTCTGGAGCGCCTGTTGCTGCTGTGGGTTGTGTTCCTGCCGTGCTGTGACTTCAGTGGGAGGCGGCACCTCTGAACATCAGACTCTGGCCGCCCAGCCTTCCCCGTGTCCCAGAAGCACCATAGGATAATCCATCCCTTTGCTAACGTCACACTGACCAGCCAACACTCTGTTGGTCCACCAGGTGAAGCTGTGCAGAGTTATTCAGCTGATGGGGCAGAATCGAGCCCAAGTTTCTAAGTGGCTTTGTTGCTTCAGCTGAAAGAATCTCTTGTACCTTGTGAAGCGAGGTCTGATGGAGCTCTTGCCTCTTGTGTGGCTGCAGGATTTCACTGAGGATGTGAATTGTGCCTTTGAGTTCCTGCTGAAACTCACCCCTTTGCTGGACAAAGCTGATCAGCGATGCAAGTAAGTCCTTCTCCCTCCCGTGTCTGCGCCTGACCTCGGAGCACCCAGGGGAAAGGGCCTAAGCATGTGGAAGGGCACGGCTGTTGTATGCCATGTGCGGGGTCTTTCCTCCTCCTCACTGCTGTGGGAATGACTGGATTCTGTTGAGAACCATTGGGCTGCGCGCAGAGCCATGGGGACAGCATGTCTCTCGTGCCGGAGGAGCCCCACAGCCCCGAACGAGTAAACTGGCCTGTGTCCTGGGTTTAATCTCTCGTAGAAAACTTGTGCTCTTAGCTCCATCTTTCTCAATTCCAGCTGTGACTGTACCAGTCTGCTCCTGCAGGAGTGTAGCAAACAGGGACTGCTGTCTGAGGCCAACATGACCAACCTGGTTGCCAAACGGTAGGCCCCCAGCTCTGCCGCTTTGGGAGTTCCCCTGTGAAATTCCTGCACATTGATAGCAGCTGGGTCTTGCTGCCATCCCTTTCCCCAGGGAATCACTGGGTTCTGGGGGCTCTGGGTGTCTTTATTCCGCTATGAGGAAGTTAACGGGACAGTTTGGATCTAACCAGACGTCAAAACCCTAAAGGAAGAGTCAGTCAGAGGCGGGGGCTAAAAGACCCTAGGTGTGTCAGCCGGAAGAGAAAGGCCTTTGTTGATCTCTGCTGAGCACACAATGGGGACTGGGAATGAAGGGGGCCTTGTCGGCCCAGGGAACTGCCTCCTCGGCTCAGATCTGCTGCTCTGGCTGGCCACAGGCTCCCTATGTGGGGAGGGGCGTGGGTGCTGGATTCCCGCGGGCTGTATTAACCCTGTCCCGCTTGGTGTAGATGGCACTCTTTGGTGAAGGGAGTGGGGGATCGCAGACTCAAAGGACATTGTTTGGAAAGCAGGGGAAAGAGGGGGCCCCTCCTCTCTGATTCCTTCATCTCCGTGCATCTCTCCCCCAGGACGGCTGACCGGGAGCACGCGCCACGCTTGAAATCAGCAGAGAATGCCAACATCCAGCCCAACCCGGGGCTCATCCTGAGAGCCGAGCCCACTGTCACCAACATCCTCAAGGTAACTTCCCCAGTGCTCCTCGCCCCTGTCCCAGACCGCTGCGGACACCTGGGACCCTTGATCGCTTGTGAGCAGCTGTAATGCTCCAGGTTCTCTCCCAGTGCTGGGAGAAAGGCGGCACCTCTAGTCAGCCTTGCAGGCAGGCTCACTGCGGGCAGCTGGCAGCCAGCAGCCCTATGCCGCACCATTGGGATCAACGGGTGTCCTGTTCTGCTGTAGTGGCTGTAAGAGTCAGAAGGGCTGTTCCCCATGCCAAGCCACCCCTTTAGCCGCGCCTGGAAGCGGTGACCTTATCCAGCATATTCAAGCACTTGGGCTGTAACAGCATGATTCAGGCCTCTGCAGGCAGAGAGCTCTGTGTACGTCCTGCTCCCAGCTCCTTTCTCTCTGGATAAAGTACACAGAGCTCACACAGGCAGATGCAGTCTTTCCCTGCATTGTTACGGCCGCCCCGCTCCCCAGCTTCTGAATCAGCAAGTACATTTTGTCCCACAGGTCCCACTTGAGCCGCAGCCGGTGGTGGATTATGCGTAATGACAGCTCTCCTTGGGTGGTGTCTGAGCAACGCTAGAGCGCTGTCTGGCAGGGCTTATCCCTCTGGGGAGACGGGATCTCTCGTTTTCTCATGTAGACCAGAACCACGGGGCTTCTGATGAGGACTGACTTGCATATGGCGTTATCGACAGCCAATCGGAGAGCTCCAGTCATGCCCAGATTTCTACAGCCGCTTTATAACACTGTTTAAAACTGCTTTGTTCCCCGGCCCCCCGTTTTTTCACTAGACCATGGATGCAGATCACTCCAAATCCCCCGAGGGGCTACTAGGCGTCTTGGGCCACATGCTGTCTGGGAAGAGCCTGGATCTGCTGTTGGCAGCTGCAGCAGCGACGGGGAAGCTGAAATCTTTTGCTCGGAAGTTCATCAAGTGAGTGACTCCAGAGAGATTGTCTGTGCTGGGTTATCGCTGGGCGCGGGGTGCCACGTCAGCTGTGTCACCTGTTTGTGCCTCAGACCTCCCACCTCTGAGCAAAACGAGGGAAGCAGGTGGCCGCAAACATCCAGGAGATAGAATGAGGCCGGATCGATCTGTATTTTGTGTCCTCTCATGCTATGGGTGCAGCAATGCAGCCGGCTTTGGCCACGCATCTGCCTCGGCTGGCGGTGGGAGCCGTACAGCAAAGCCCCCTGTGGTGCTTTGAGAACGTGTCTTTAATCGGTGCTTTTCAGCAATCTCGGGATAGGTCTGCAGATGTTCAGAGCTCAGATCGTTATGCGGGGGGGTTTGTTAGCCTCCTGTGCTGGAAACATACCACCCAGGCACAAAATCCACCTGCCCCAGCCATGATATCGAAAACAAACAGCCCTGCTACTCTGCTTGCTCGCTAAAATCCCTCGCTGTCCCCAGGCGGGCAGGGGAAAAGCTGCGGTGTTGGATGGTGCATTAAAAATAAGTAGCTAGAATTGTGAGGTTGAACTCGTGTACTCTAAAACCAGCTGACGTGGGAGGGCACATGGTAAGCCAACTTGAGGCAGCCGGGCCGAGTGGACAGGACATACACTTGGAGTCAGGACTCCTGGGTTCTGTTCCCAGCTTTGCTGTGGACTTTCTGTGCAACTTTGGGCAAGTCCTTTCCCCTCTCTGTGCCTCAGTTTCCCCTCCATCCCTTAGATTATGTCTACATTACAAAATTCTGCCAGAGTAGCTATGTCAGTCAGGGATATGATCCCTGACCCACCTCGCTGTGCCAGCAGGAGCCCCTAGTGTAGAGCTGAGCTTTTATCGATTATCGCCTGTTTTGTTTGCATGGGGCACTTTTAGTATACTGGGAAAGTGCAGCTTTAGCTGCATCCACGCTAGCCGTGCTTTCCTGAGAGATATATACTGGTATTCCTGTAGCAGCAAAGTGCTCCTCATGTAGACGGGCTTAGTCTATTTAGATTGGGAGCTCTGGGGCAGAGGGATACCTCTCACTTGTTTTCTGTGCAGCACCCAGCATAATCCGAAGTGGGGTGTCCAAGCACTACGGTAATATAAATAAGCAGGACCTTTTCCTATTTTGACACGTTAAAGCCCTGCCTGTCAGCTGGAATCATTCTTGGGAATTGTTACTATAGTCAGACCAGTCTTGGGCAGAACCCAGGCTGGGGGTTTGGAGTCATTTTTATTTTGCACGCATTCAAATCTTCAAACCACTAAAGCATATGAAAAGAGAGTGCGAACCAAACAGCCAGTGCAGCTGGGGTGTGGTAGTGGGTCGGGTTGATGTGGTGCTGGCTTCTTAGAACAGGTGTGCGTGTGTTAACGTACAGGGTGCCATCTCCTGGGTTAGCCTGAATCCCCCCTGTTCAGTGCACCCATGTCAGATGTGGCAGATGCTGTTACTCTGCTAGGATTGATGGATGGAGCAGTAGCGGCTAGAGGCCAAGATCAGGTTGGCTGGGGCCTCTAATCCTAATCCTAACCGCAGGGACTCCCAGGCTAACCAGACCAGGCAAAGGGTGGGGGAGAGCAAGGGTCATTCCCATTTAACCCTGGGCATTGGAAGCCCAGAGGGGACATGTCATTGAGCTGGGACCTGAACCCAGGCCTACAGAGTCCCAGCCCCGCGTCTGGTCTCCTTCCCCTTCCATCTTTAGACGGGGCCTGCGCCATGGAGCCAGCAGAGAAAGGAGCCGGTGGGAACTGGGGAGAGGGTCCAAGCTGGGCCTGAGCTGCCGTGGCAAGTGAGGGTGGAGGAGGCTTGGCGTGGGCAGCCGGCGTGGGCAGCCTGCCCTGCCCTGGGGATAAAGAGGTTTCAGTTTCACCAGCCACAGAGACCGAACCCTCGGCTATGGCGCTTCATTGCTTCTTTCTCTGCCCCTCTTCAGGCTGAATGAATTTACCAAGCACATCAGCGGAGAAGGCTGTAAGTGTGACAGGGCAGCTTGAACTGCAGAGCCCCTTACTACTGGGTGTGGAGGAGCTGGGCCCGGGCCCTTTCGTAGAGCACCCCCGGTCTGAAAGGGTTAATGCCGTAGTGTAACAGTAGAAAGCACTGTCCCAGCCAGGGGCCTGCACAAGGGGGCATTGATTCACTCTGGCAGGGTCCAGGGCTCACTGGGGTTCTTTATCCTCTCCGGCAGCACGTGTGCATTGCATTGCCCTGCAGCCCCCGCTGCTCGTCCCCAGCTCAGTTGCAGATCGGGGGCTCTGTGATGGGGGTGGGGGAGATGAGTCCCCCTTCCTTCCCCGGGGGGAGGGAGAGATTGGCCTGCTGCCAGTGCCCCTTAGCCTCTCCCTCTTTGGAAGGGATGATGTCTGAGCACAGGACCCAAGATAAGGATTATGAATATATTTGCATGTGATTAAACATGTGAAATGCTCTGACCTTCCATTGGCTGGAGGGAAGGCTTAGCTCCAGGCTCCATGGCCGCTCAGTGGTGCAGCAGGGTCTCGGCTCAGGATGCGGGGTGGGAGCTAGTGAAAGTTCCCTGCCCTTGGACGTGTTGGTCCCTCAGGTGAGGCCGCTATGCAGGAGATCTGGGTGGTGTGAGCACCGACCTGCTCTCCCTGCTGGCAGGAGCGGCGCCCCACGGGAGGCAGCATGTGCCAGTGCAGTGGGGTGGGGGAGGTCCCTCCACAGCATCCCACTGGGGCCTTGAGGGAAGGAGTTGGGCGAACTGGGGTTGGAAAGCTCCTGTGGTAACAGCTTGGTTTCTCCTTCACAGCCAAAGCGGCTTCTGTCAGGGCCCTGCTGTTCGACATTTCCTTCCTCATGCTGTGCCACGTCGCCCAGACCTACGGCTCTGAGGTAGGCTGCCCCCCGTGCGTGTGGCTCTGTGGACCGGTTTCTCCAGGAAGCCTGACCTCGTGCCATCCAGCTAGGAGATCCTGAACGAATAAACCTGAGCTCAGACCATACAGCACTTCTACAGCTTAGGCTAATGCACTGTGGCTCTTGGTGTCCCTCTAGTGGCTGGATCACATAGAGGGCGCATCTAACGGAGCTGGGTCTTTTCGTTTGGGCGACAGAAGCTCATGCTTTTGGATCCAGAGGTGGTGGGTTTGATCGCCAGAGATGGTGACCCGCTGGGGGCATCACATTAGGGCTCTCTGTGCAGAGATCATCGGAGCATTTAATTTCACCTGCTTCCTTTCAGCTTGGAAAAGAGAGGGCTGGGTTTGGAAAGAGCAAGAGTCCTGGTAGCTGTGGGTACTCCTGTTGTGTTCTGCTCTCGGGCCAACGGACGCATGAAATTAACTTCCAGCCAAAAGTCTAGTCAGTGGCTGCTGACTTCAGCTGCTAGCTGAGGGCATGATGGTTTTTCTTTTCCCTTCCCCAGAAGCACTGAGCACCCAGAACTCCAGCTGATGTGAACTGCGGTTGCTCAGCACCTGTGAAAACCAGGTCAAGGGGCTGCCAGCTGGGCACCCCCAAACCGAGGCCACCCCCATTGTTGGGCATGACAGAATGGTTCATCTGCTGCAGGGATCCCTGGCTGAATGTCCTGAAGGGGTCCGATCAGATGATCATAGCCTTAAAGTCTGTGACCCTGTGAAAATCGATGGCCGCTCCTGACCTTGGCTTACCCTGTTCGTTTTCCTTCCCCTCGCTGCCTCTCGTGTCAGACCCACAGAGTGCGGGCATTTGGCGTAACCTTGTAACATCACAGGAGTCGGAGATAGAAAAAACCATCCCCTCCCACTCCTGCTTTGTTTCCTAGAGCTGGGTCTGGATTAACCTCTGGCGAGATGGGCTCAGTGATCGACCACGTCTCTTCTCATCTCTGAATCCTCTCATCCTGCTTAGTTTTGAGATTAATATATAAGGATGCCCACGTGGGGGCGCTGTGCAACTACAGTTAACATGGTCATGCTCATGAAAGAAGGCGCTAACGCTGGCTCAGAAACGCCAGCTCTTTCGCTTGTCCATGTCCATGTTCCTGTTTGATTCTGGGGGGTCTGTTTCCCCCCCATTTGCCCCCAGGTCCCCAGTTGGGTAAGGATGCAGCATTGTCCTAGCCTGTATGAATACCGTACAGACAGTCTAGTGGTGAGCAGCTCCAGGGGTGGGTAAGGGGAACTCTCTCCCCTCTATTAAACATGTTTGTATTTGGGGAGTTAACCTCTCTATTCTGGGCAAATTCCCAGCCTACCTCCCTTTTTCTAACTTACAGAGGATAAAGCTTAGGACAGGGGAGTCAGGACTCCTGGGTTCTGTTTCTGGTTGTGCCACTGACTCGCTCTGTGGCCTTGAATAAGCCACTTCCCTGCTCTCTGCCTCAGTTTCCCAGTCTCTAATGCCCACCTCTCAGGAGTGCGGTGAGGATTAATTCAGTAATGTTTGGAAGGTACTGGTAGATCCTTGGAGGGAGGGGATAGAAAGGAACAAAGGATTGCTAGTAAACTCACCCTGCCACTTCAGCTGGCTTTGTTGTTAATTATTTTCCATCATAAAGTCTTGTGCAGCTTGGCTGGGTTCTGCTGAACAGCAATGGCATGTCACCCCAGAGGTGGCTGCATTCTGGTGCTGCTTAAAGTAATCCTAACATGTCTCTCTCCGGGGCCTTGTGGGCCTTGCCTACTGTTTGTGTTGTGTTAGAAGGCTAGGGCAGTGCGCAGTAATAGTCCTATGTACTCGGTAGGGAAATATACGGGTATTCTTGAATCTCCACAGCTTGGGAGCCAGCCGTACTCCGCAATCCAACCCCGCTCCATTGTATGTCAGTGCACAGTCCAGCCAGTGGGCCAGGCAGCAGCCTCCTGTATTCTGAACGGGGAAATTCACAGCCGTGTCTCCCGTCTGGAGATTCTAAAAGCCGAACTCCCACAGGCCCCCCGAGACGGTACCATACAGCCAATGAAGCAGCAGTGCCAAGGAAGGCAATGCTACACCCTAGCAGTTCACAGTCCTTTGGCACGTCGCACATGCCCAGATCTGCTCCCAGGGCACGTTAAAGGGGACAGATATCTGGGCAAGGGAATTGGGTAGCTAGTGAAACAGCTCTTTGGGGGAGGTGCGACTCCTCCCGAGACGGGTTTCTTTTGGTTTAACCTTGTGCTGTGGGTTGGTTCAGCTGGAGTCCCTGGCGCTCGGCTGCATTGCAGCTGATTTGCGTTCTGGTATTTCCACCCTTTACTTGGCCCGCTGTGCAGCAGAGCCGGGCTCCTTGTCGGCTCCTTCCCCAGTCCTGCTTCCTAACGCGGGCTGTGAGAGCCTGCAGGGTGCTGTCCCAGCTCACCGGGCTGGGGGGGCCTAGGGGAAGCTCCACACACCAGCAAACCGAAGGCACGGAGGCCAGCCTGATGCAAACATCCCGGCTCCTGCAAGCCCAGGATAATCCTTGGCTCCCTCACTGCTGGGATTTCCTGTGCACAGGTGTATTGGGAAGTCATTATCCAAAACATTGCTAGGAACCTGGAGTGATTGGTTTGTAGGGAAGCAAGGGATGCTCCCTAGGAGGGCTTGGGGGCACTCTGCACCCAAGGAGTTGGCAGGGCAAGAATCCCTGCTCGTGACAGATACGCCAGGTCCTGGTGGCAGTCGTTCCTCCATCCAAAGAGCACTTTTTAGAGGCTGACGTAGGACCTGCTTCCACTCCGTCACTGAAATGCAGCCACCTCTGGGGTGGAATGTGCAGTCTGTGCGCAGCACAACAGGAAGGGAAGGAGAATCCCGTGGGAGAGTGACACTTCAAGGGCAGAGAGTAACTCGCCTCATTGGGACTGGCCAGAACCATGGAGATTTGCCTTTTCCCTCAGGAATAGTCCCCTGGCATTAGCCACATTGGCCCCTGTGTTTGCTGTTGCATCAGCTGTGAGCTGTGCATTGGCTGGGCTGCTCCGCGTTTTCTTAGGGGGCCTTTGCTTGGGACCTCTTTCCAGGTGATCCTCTCAGAGTCCAGCCCCACGGGTGAGGTGCCGTTCTTCGAGACCTGGATGCAGACCTGCATGCCGGAGGAGGGGAAAATCCTCAACCCAGATCATCCCTGCTTCCGGCCTGACTCCACCAAGGTGGAATCGCTGGTTGCTCTGCTGAACAGCTCCTCGGAAATGAAGCTGGTGTACGTAGCTCCCCTGTGGGTGTGGTGGGGGTGGGGGGACCCGACTCCCACCCATACTCCAGCCTGGGCTGAGCTAGATGCCCAACAGAGCCATTTGCTTGAGCCCATTCTACCAGAAGCCAGCTTAGGCTGATGGCCAGCAGCGCGGCTTGCCCGTGGGACCCACGCTGCCGCCAGTACGTGACTTGCCCCTTCGGGCTGGTAGGGTCGTGGTGAGTGAGCGTTTAAAGGTATCCTGTGCCCCTGACCGGGTCTCCCTCTGTTTCTCCCTCCCCCTCCCGGCAGGCAAATGAAGTGGCACGAGGTATGTCTCAGCATCTCGGCGGCCATCCTGGAGATCCTCAATGCCTGGGAGAATGGAGTGCTCACCTTTGAGTCGATCCAGGTAGCTGTGCCACTGGCTCCTCCCCGGGCACCTGAGGGGAGCCCTGCCCCACGGGGGTAGAGCCGAGGCACAAACCTCCCTGGGCTGGGTGTTTCCAGAAGGCAGGTTTGCAAATGTTCGCCTCACAGACTCACCCGAAGCATGAGCGGGTCCCGGGGGCCGAACGCCCTTCTTGGTCTGAATACCGCCCCTCCAGGATAGGGGTTCAGCACAGTGGGGTGGGGGTGGGGGGGTGAGAGAGAGAACCCTGAGTTACAGGGCCTGGTAAACAGGGACGTCCGTCTCTACAACGGCCAGTCCAGCATCTTTCACCAGCCTTCAATTAAAACAAAGAAACCATGCTTAGAATATCACCGCTCACCATAAGTGTGATCTGTTTGTCACGTGCTCAGTGGTACCAGCCTTCACAATGTAAGTGTCTAATGCCAGTGAAACTGGATGCGGGTGTAAACTCTCGGTTAGGACCGAGTCTCTTGTCCTGCATTGTGGGGTCCAGATTTTGCTCTTTGGTGGGAGCTTTCCCCACTGGGCATTTCCCTCAGATGCTTTATTGCAAAGCATATCTCTTGTTCCTCAGCAGTCAGACACCTCCAGAGAGCAAAACTAACAAACATTCAGCCCTTTGGTAGGGTGGAGACACGTACAAAATCCTGCCCTGCTCGCTGACCTGTGACCTTGGGCGAGGTGCTGCACCTCTCTGTGCCTCAGTTTCTCCATCTGTACTGGGGGATCTCGACACTGATCCTGCCCCACTCTATCAAGTGCTCTGCAGTCTGGGGAGAAAGAGCACCATAGAAACGCTGCGTACGACCATTCGCTTTCAGCACTTGCCACCGAGGGGCTGGTCCAAGCTTTCCACTGCCTTCAGCAGGGATTGGGCAAGGCCCTGGGGCTAGACCCACCCCCCTGAAACGGATGGAGTTGCACCGGGGTGGATTTGGTTCTGTTGCTTCAGGACCCCCCAGCGATGTGAAACAGAGCAGTGTCTTTGGAAAGAGGGTGGGGCAGCATTTGTGTCTCGTGCAGAACCTCAGCCGTTTGCCTGTGTCTCGCCCTCAGAAAATCACGGATAACATCAAAGGGAAGGTGTGCAGCATGGCCGTGTGCGCCATGGCCTGGCTGGTGGCCCACGTCCGCATGCTGGGCTTGGACGAGCGAGACAAGTCGCTGCAGATGATCCGGCAGCTGGCCACATCCCTGCAAAGCGAGAACACGCTGCAGTTCTACAACGAACGGTGAGGGGCGCGGTCATGTGGGGAAAGACAGCAGCCATGGGGCTGGGGTCTTGTCTCCGGAGGGCTCAATTTCCTGCCCCTTGTAGCTTTAAATCTCAAACTGGACATTGCTGGAAGGAGGTCTCTGCAGAAAGCAGGCTGTGGGTGCGGAGTGCCCTCTCATTCAGCTTGCTCTATGTGTCTCTGCTTCCCAGCGTGGTGATAATGAGCTCCATCCTGGAGCACATGTGTGCCGACGTCCTGCAGCAGACGGCCACGCAGATCCGATTCCCCTCCACGGGGACAGACCCCATCCCCTACTGGAACCTGCTGCCCCCGAAGAAGCCCATCAAAGAGGTCCTGACAGGTGTGTTCACCAAGGTGCTGGAGAAGGGCTGGGTCGACAGTCGCTCCATTCATATCTTCGACACGCTGCTGCACATGGGAGGTGTCTACTGGTTCTGCAACAACCTGGTCAAGGTACGTGCTGGGGGACGGGGGGGGCAGTGTCATTGCACCAGGGGGCTGTATGTAGAATGGTGCCAGGTTTACATGTGGGGAAACTGAGGCACAGATGGCGGGGGTGTTGGAGGAAGTGGCAAGTTGGCAGCTGAGCTGGGAATAGAACTCAGGAGTTCTGGCTCCCAGACCTCTGCTCTAACCATTACATTCCGCGGCCTCCCTTTTGCCGCTCTTTCGGACGTGCACAGGTAATGTGTGTTGCTTGCAGGAGTGGCGGCCGTGGCTGCCAGAGATCCCCGTGTCCGTGGCGATAGTGGCAGGGCTGCCAGTCCACCCCTTGATTTGTCCCCCGCCATCTCCCGCTAGGAGCTGCTGAAGGAAACCCGCAAGGAGCACACGCTGCGGGCAGTGGACCTGCTCTACGCCATCTTCTGCTTGGACACGAACCAGCTGACGTTATCCCTGCTGGGCCACGTCCTGCCCAGCCTGCTCACCGATTCCTCCAAGTGGCACACCCTGATGGACCCGCCTGGCAAGGCCCTTGCCAAGTAAGGGAACCACCCGGCCTGCCTCCGTCGGGGGCCCTTTGGCAGACGTGTACCGAAGAGTCCTTCTTTTGGAGCTGGGGGGTGGGGGAAGACTGGGGATCCCTGCTGGAGGTGACCCATGCTCTCCGGGCAAGTCAGTGGCACACCTGGGAATAGAACCCAGGCATCCTGCTTGCCCATTCCCTTGCTCGAGACACGGCCTTCCTCCCTCAAAGCAATGACTAAGCAAATCTGGCTAGGCTAGCAGGAGGCATGAAGTCTCCTGGATTGTGTGCGTGGGGCTCAGTGGGGAGAGCCGTGAGGGCGAGGGGGAAGCGATAAGCTGCCGTGTCATGTTGGGAAGCTCATGCTGTCGATGACGCTACCCCCCAAACAATGAGCCAGCCATGGAGGCAGGAACCCACATCCTCTTGAGCACCGGCCGCTGTGCTGCTGAGGTGATACTGAATCCAGGGAAACCGCCCCCTGCAGTTCACGCTACTTTCCTTTCCTGTGATTCTCACGCTAGGCTCTCTGTGTGGTGCGCCCTGAGCTCCTACTCCTCCCACAACAAGGGCCAGGCATCAGCCAGGCAAAGGAAGAGGCACCGAGAGGACATTGAGGTACGTGTGTGTATGTGGAGTGCAAAGTCTGTGGGTTGCGTGGATCTATATCCTGGGGACAGTGCACGTCTGGGCAAACCCATCTTAAGCAGCCACTCAGGACGGGCTGGAAGCCGGATTGTTTTTGAGAGAGCTGGTTTTCTAATAAAGGGAAGGCTGCCATCTCTCGGGGGTACTTTGGGGTTGGCTGGTGCAGTTTGTTCTCTTGACCGTTTTCGCACGCACACGTGCATGCGGTGATCCCGCCACACGGAGCTGGACTACACCTCTGCTTGCTGCGTGTTCAAATCCCCCACCTGGCCACATGCCTTGCACTTGGTTTCACCCAGTCGTGCTGCGCCCTGCCCCCAGGGAGGGGTGTGACTGTGAGGCTGGCCTGGATAGCAGCCAAGCCGGGAGACCTTCCTGGTGCTAGGGGTGCCCAGCGAGCTCCAGCTCAGCCATGCCTGAATCTTCTGCTTTCCTCCTCCCCAGGATTACATTAGCCTGTTCCCACTGGACGACACCCAGCCGTCCAAGCTCATGCGCCTGCTGAGCTCCAACGAGGAGGACGCCAATGTTCTGTCCAGCCCTAGTAAGTGGAATTGTGGCACCAGCTTCCCAGAGGCAATGTGGCCTGTGGGCTGGCATTGGGCGTGGGGACCTGGGCATCAGGAGACCCTGGTTCTGTTCCTGACTTTCCTCCACCGACGATACCTTGGCCAATCACTTCATTGCCTCTGTTTGGTCTGGGGCTGTTAATACTGACCCACCTGCCTCACGGGTGACTTGCTTGATATTTGAATGCGTCAGTTGCTGTATCAATGCAAAGCACTTGTCTTAGTCGTGAATCTGTGCAGCTGAGGTGGCTGAGAGCGGAGGGTGCTCAGCCCCTCATGGATTCAGGCTCTCTACATCAGTGGGGCGACAGCGTTCTGTGCCCTGCGCTGCAGGGCAGCTGCCTCTCATTTGGAACGCAGCTGTTCAGCGTCTTCAGAGGCGGACCACAGAAAGCCGTAAGCAACGGCATGGGGGATGCGCTGTGACCCCAGTTTGGGGACCAGGTGGAGGAGAAGGTGAGGAAGGTTTAGAGACATCACTAAAGAGGCGTTCGTGACTTGAAGCCATAAAGGTGGGAAGCAGAAATGAAGGCTGGGCTCGTGCCTCAGTTTGCTTCCTTACGATGCGCGATGGACCTGCGTGGGGACGAGTGTGAGGAAGGCTGCCCTGCTTTTTAACACCTGGTTAACCCCAGTGTCTCTCACCCACTTGAGAACAAGGGCCCTTTTTGGGTTAAATCTTCCTCGCGTTCGCCCTTTGCGTATGGGGCAGGAAAGCTCTCTGCCAGCAGCAGAGACCCCCCGCCACGTGCTCCAGCCGAACTAGCACCTGCAGGAGCTGGCACTACTGGTACCGTCCAGGTAAAAATGTACGGGTCTGGAATTTCACTCCGCCGCGGCCTTCATTAAAGAAGCAAAATGAAGCTAATTTTAAGAATTCCACGCAAGTCTCCTTGAATGTAACATTTGATTGTTACTGGTGTACGGATGAATAATCGTTGCGACAGATCCAACAGGAAACGCATTCTGGGCTCTTGGCTTATATATAGCAGGATGTTACAGGTCAGAAATGTGCTCGCTCAGATTCGACTGAAGTGAATCAGAGATGCCCTTGCAATTCTCCAGCCCATCAATCTGTTGAGTAGTTTCCTTTCAGCACTTGTCCTTTAAACTGGTGATTTCTCATGGTTTTGTTGCTGTATAAACATGCATGACGTTCTGTGTGGTTTTCCCCTTATTTCACCGTCTTTCCTGTTCTTTCTTTCAATGTGCCTTTTTCTCCCCTTTTCCATGACATGTAGGGTTTTTTTTTTAATTTGCTGTGACGGAGCAGTGATTTGGAAATCCTGCTTCCTGAGTTTACACTTAGTTCTCGAGCAATTTGCATGGGAATATGCTTTTTATTGGCATCCTTAGCCACCTGTCCGGTCCTGTGTGATCTCAGAAGCTAGGCAGAATTAGGCCCAGTCAATATTTGGATGTGAGACCTCCAGAGAAAATTTAAGCTGCTGTAGGAAGTGAGGTTAGTGAGCCAATAGGTAGCACGCTGCGATCCAGTACTGAACAAGGGACACTGGGCTGCTGTGTGTTGTCGAATGGGCAATCTTTTGGCTGAGATGTAAACCCGAGGTTCAGACTGCCTTGGCTATTCTCGGTCCCGTGGTCTTTTTCCCAAAAGTTGCAGTGTTAAACTCTGGTATCTTGGTCAAACTTTAACTCTGATGTTAGAATTCTGCCTTCTAAAGAACCGTGCGGTTAGGCTCTGGAACAGGCTTGCACAGGAGGGTGTGGACTCCCCCAACCAAAGATTTTTAAGAACAGTTTAGACAAATGCCTGTCCGGGATGGTCTAGATTCACTTGGTCCTTCCTCAGCTCAGCGGCTGGACTTGATGACCTCTCAAGGTCCCTTTCAGCCCAGCGTGTCTATGAACCCTCCTGTCCCCAGTTATGACATTTAAGAAAGTGATCAGTAACACCCTGCCCTGTCATGCAGTGTTGTTGTGAGGCTGTTAAACAGCTGCCGTGTTCCACCCCAGAGCTGGCTGATTTCAGTGCTGGTGATGTGAACCATAAGAACAAGATGTGCATCAGTTGAATTTTATCAAGTACTTCCGCACGAAAGGCACTATATACATGTTCTACTGCTTTATGTTAATCATGATTTTACTGAGTGTCAGTTCAGAGCCATTATTCCAACCAGACCAGATGTGGATTGCTGGGGAAATGAAGACAGATACATCTTTGTAATAAACACTGTTAAGCTTTGCATGCCTCGCTGGCTTTCAGGAAGCCCCAGAAGCATCTGGGCTTGTGCAACAGTGACGCACAGTGACATCCAAAAATTAGCCATGGCATTTTTTAGTCCAATCCAAGAATGCCTAAAATCCTGTGATGCATCCGATTGACCTACAGTAATATTAATGATAGGAGCCAATGGGCAGTAACCAATCCCCTCAGTGTGGTGATCAACATAGAAATCCAGGTGATGAGTTCAAACAAACAGTGAGTTTGTGTGTTGTGGGTCTGAATTTCCAGCGTGGTAGCAGAAACAAGTTTTCTCCTACTCCAGCGTTGGAATGGGCTAACATGGCAACTCAAATCCACATGTGTGTTGTCTTCAGAGATCATCTTAACACCTCGCATTTGGAGCCAGCGTTGGATCTTGCTCCGAACTTCATAACTCCCCTTTCTGCCTGATGGACCAAACCAAAGCCCTGGATCCAAATACCCCCAAAGGCTAGGAAAGCTTCAAGGGAGCTTTCTGCCTTTGATTGTGTTAGAGCAGAATGAGCCTGGAGAGCCGCAAGTGGCTCTTTAATGTGTCTCTTGCCGCTCTTTGCAGCACTGGTTAGTAACTTAGATTGGTTAATAATTACATCACACAAGCAGGATGCTTTTACTATGTTATTAACCAATTAAGTTATCAACTTGCACTACACTGTTAACTTATTTTCTGTGAGAAATAAATATATAAACTAAATATTTCTACTATCATACCATTTAAATATGGATATATAGTATTGTAGTAAATGAGACAATGAATTCACAAGACTGGCGCTTTTGGGTAATGTTGATCACTAATTTGGCTCCTGAACCGCTGAAGTCTGAGTATCGCTGTGTTAGAGATAAAACTGAGGGTTTGGGGAAGGCATCTTATGTGCCCCCCATTGAGGGTGGAGGGAGACCCCTCGAGTGGCAGAGCAAAGCACACCCGCAGGTGGGTTCTGTACAGCAGGAGTTTTCGGCTGTCCCTCTCTGCAGGGATGGGGGTGCGTCTGGCTTGGTTTTCTCCATGGTCCTGCGGTGTTCAGATTAGGAAGGGGCAGTAGTCCCTGATCTTGCCTGGGGTGGAACGTTGGCAGCTGTGGTTGAGCGCAGGTGCCCGATGGGCTTATTCCTCCTGACTGGGGTGTGTTCTCCTCTGCAGCAGATCGTTCGATGAGCAGTTCGCTGTCTGCCTCCCAGCTTCACACCGTCAGCATGAGGGACCCTCTCAACAGAGTCCTAGGTGAGTCCCAAGCGGGAGCTGGTCCCCAGACTTGATAAGGAGGGTTGCATGGGCTCTCCAGGAGCGTAGGCCTGGATCAGATCAGGCATTGGCCTGTCAGGTCGGGTGTCGTGCCCACAGCTCCCTTTGCAGCAGAGGAAGGTGGAATCAGCCCCTGTCGTGCTGAGCGGCCCCTGGTCAGTTGCAGTGTATGGGCTCCCCAGGGAGGTGCCTTTCTGAACTGGCTTTGCTTTTGTAGTCACTGCTCCTGTTGATTCCCCTCGGCGTGGACCTGGCTTGCGTCCCTGCATGGCAGGCTCACAGCACGGATCCCTTCCCACCGGCGGCAACAGAGTGCTGGCTGGTCTCCTTAACGCAGGGGTAGGGTACGTTTTCTGCTGTAAAGCCTTCTGGTGCTGACTCCTCTTGAGCAGCCTGGCAGAGTCAGGAGCCCTGATACAGCGGGTGCCCATGAACGGGTGAGCATGGTGCACCCCAGCCCCTTGGTAGGAGACCCCGGTGCCCAGGTGCTGAAGGCACCTCCCAGCCCTTTGCCAATCCTGAGCTGATCCTGAGGCTACAGATACTTATCCGTCTCCCCTCCTCTCCAGCAAACCTCTTCCTGCTGATCTCCTCTATCCTGGGAGCCAAGACAGCCGGCACGCACACCCAGTTCGTCCAGTGGTTCATGGAGGAGTGCGTGGACTGCTTGGAGCAGGGCAGCCGCGGCAGCATCCTGCAGTTCATGCCCTTCACAATGGTGAGTCCTGCTCCTGCTCCATAGCCCCTGCTGAGAACTCTGACCCAGCCCCCTGTGTGCCAGACCCACGGGCTTCACTCTGCAGTGCCCGGGCCTGGCCCTGCTGTGGCGTGGAACTCCCAGCGATCTGGGGTCAGGCCACTTGCCTCTGGAGCCTGCTTACTCGTCGTCCCAGCTTGGCCCAGCGTGAGGCCAGGTCAGACCTATAACTTCTCACCGTGATGGAGTGGAGGTGGAGGGTCAGTAATTTACACCCTGGGCAACTTGGGTGATTGCTAGCGTTGAACTGACTCAGGGAAGCCAGTTATATGGGGCAGGGTCTCCGGCCAGTATCCTGGGCCTCGGCCTAACAGAGAAGGCTACGTTGTTATGGCAGCTCAGTCCCGCTGCCTGAGGCAAAGTTGGTCTTGTGGTTTAAAGCCTGGGACTAGGAGTCAAGAGATCTGGGTTCTGTGCTCAGCTTTACCACTGATTCGTTGTGTGACCTTGGGCACCTAGCGTGCCTACTCCCGTGCCTCAGTTTCCCCTTCTGAACAGTGGGGTTAATCCCCGCCTTGCAGGGGGTTGTGAGGCACAAAGTGCATTGAGATCCTCTGATTGGACTCTCTAGAGGTGGGCAAAGCATTGCTGTTATTGTGGGTACCTGATTTGCTAGCACCAAAGAGCAGCCCCATAAATTGCCTCTAGCTGCAGGAGTTGCAGCGAGGTCGTCTTTGGGCTCAGACTCCTGTATCTTAACCCGCTGGCAGCAGGGACACCTCCCTTTTCTAGTCTGGCTCATGTCCCACCGTCTGGCTCAGGTGACCTGCATACTGGTAGCTTTTGCATGTGCTATTCTGAGCCCTCTCTCTAGACCACTGGCATGTCCTATGCTGCCTTCAGTCATCCGTTTTTCTCCTCCCCTCTCTCTCTGGGCAGGTGTCAGAGCTGGTGAAAGTGTCCACCATGTCCAGTCCCAAAATTGTCCTGGCCATCACAGATCTCAGCTTGCCCCTGGGTCGCCGGGTCGCTGCCAAGGCCATTGCTGCTTTGTGAACACAGCTCCCCCGTCTGCGATGCTGGGTGAGGGGAAGGCGGGACAGAAGCCAGGGGGAGCTGACAATGGATCATCTCTGGCTGCATGGATCCTGCCTGTTCTCCATGCCAGGGGGACACCATTGCCGTGGAGCAGACTCCGAGTCACCAGTGGACCCTGAGTCTAACAGTGCCTCATTCCCAGGAACAGCCTGGGTGGCTGGAGAAGCAGCTTTCCCCAGCACTGGCGTGTTAGAGGTGCCGTTCTCTCCAGCCCACGTGGGATTGTGGTTCCCTATCGTCTGCTGATGCCGAATGCTGTTGGCTGTTCTTGGATCTTTTTTCCTAATGTTTTAAGACCTAGTTTTTTTTATTCTCATAAAGCCCAGATGCTTGGGACTTTCCTAATAGCCTTTGTGCCAAGACGTGGCATCTTGAGATTGATGGTTTCCCTGGGGGCCCAGTAGCTGGTATATTTCACCACTTGCTGTTGGATCTGCGGAGTTGCGACTGAGTCCTGGACACGGGAACTGGAGCTGAAGAATGGCTCCGGGAACCCCACAGCTGCTCAACGCCTTCCTGCCTCCAGTACGTGCAGCTGTATCTGCTTCATCCATGGACCGGTGACTCTGAAACAAATGTGTCATGGGCCTTCGTCTCCAAACACCCAACGGAGCAGCAGCCACACGACATCTTGTCGGTAGCAAAGGTGGCACCTGCTGCGAGTTGCAGATCCCAGGGGTTTCTGCAGTGGTATTTTTAAATCTATAGGGGAGGCATAACTATTTTTTGCTAGATAAAAAGGGAGTGTTGTGGTGATTTCTTCTGTAGCCTTCTCTGGCGCAATCCTCTGCTGGTTTGGGAGTCTTCAAACTTTGCAGCCGCCATGGCTCTGCAGTCAAAATGTTGCAGCAGGCAATTTATGCTTCCCTCCTGTCCCGATTAGCTCCATCGCGTAATATCACCTGCCCGTGTGCGTCTGGGACGGGCTGTCGGCAGGGCGTGCCCAGATTCCTGTGGGAATAGCTTCCTGCTAGATTTACCCCGTTTCCTAAGTTTTGCTAAGATAAGCAGCTAGAACAGTGCAAGGGAGGGCAGATACGGCACTGTCGCAGGGGGAAGAGGTGGCACTTAGTGCTTGTGGAGGACAGCCAGTAATACGATGGCTTGGAGCCACCTCGTTGCTGTGCCCGCTTCCCCCACCCAGCTCTGCTAATGCCCCTCAGCCTGACCTGCTGCAGCCCCTGTCCCAGGCCTGTCCTGAGCAGGTGCTGCCAATCAGTCCAGATATCACTGCGGTGCTCCGCAGTACATGCCCTCACTGAGACCTGAGCAGAGATGAACCGGACTCACTTCTGCCACCTGGTGCAAGCTGAGTTCAAGTCCGTGGACAATGAGGGTTAATCCCAGGTGATGCCAGAGGGGGAATTTCAGCATGGAATTTTCCATCATGCCTTCGGAGGTTGAAACGCTCATTCCCTTCTGCCGGCTAGTGTGTTTCTGACACCCTGTAAGACACCTGTTGTGTGCTACGACTGACTTGTACCATGTCTAGTGATGCTTCTCCTGGGCTTGAATAAACCTGCAATAAACCCCCGAGAGCAGATCATTTTCTGTGGCATTTCTCTCCTGTCGCCAAGCAGAGGAAGGAGCTAGCGGTTCTGAGATACAGTAAACTGAAGAGCAAGCGCACCCTACAACTTTCAAATGCTCCTTCTCTCTCAATTCAGCCTGGTGCTTTTCTCCCCCTTCCTATAATGCAGCCTTAGGGTGCTGCGGCTCTTGCCTGCTTTTCCCAGCTGTTCATGAAGCCAGCCCAAAATCTGCCCATTCCCCTCTCCTGGTGGAATGCATCACGACGGGAAAGCGGGGTAGAATGGTTTAATGCAACCTTAATGTAGGGGAGTCCGGAGCTTGCCTTCCCCAACCAGAGGAAACCAACATTGCTTGCAAGAAGAAAGGATTCTTACACTTGCTGAAGTCTTGCCCCGCTTTCCATCCCAGAGGCAGCAGCATTATCTCAATCTGTATCTTCTGTAATTCCCTTTGGACTCTATTTTGTGCCTAATAGATTTATACTGTATCGATTCCTTTTGCTTTCAGATCTGCGGTCCATGACTCTTACATACAAGATCAATTTTAAAAATAAAAATAGCGCTCTAAGGAGAGAACAAGATCTATGCATAGAGTGAGGTAGAGCCCCCAAAACTGCCTACAGCTCCGAAGGATATCAACAGACTTCCCCTCAGCTCTGACAAGTGCTTGGAAGCCGGAGCACCCTCTGAAATGTAATGTGAGCCTGCCTGGGGAGAGTGCTTCTGATAACCACTGCATGTGTTTTTTTTATGGGGTCAGGGTCAAGTGGTGGCAGTCAGGAACGCTGGACTGAGCTTCCTAGGAAATCCCTGTGACTGAGTGAGTGTGACCGTGGCTCGTGTGGATGAACCCCCGGATCATGCATGCGAGTAATTGTAAGTTCCTTTTGTTACAGCTCTCCCTCGTCAGTGCTGGTGTGAGAACAGAGCTTTGATTCCGGGTAGTCGTTTGCCTGGAGTAAATCGCACAAGGCTCCTTTTAATTGCCCAGCCCTGGGCTTGGTCAGACTGCGACCATGCGGAGTTGCCTGGCGTATTATCTTATCGCGCACAGGCTGAGTGGGAGCAGTTGGCTTGGCTGAGGTTTTGCTGGTGTGTCTTTTCTTTGCTCACGTGTTTTGCTCAAGACAGGAAAGTGAAAAGAATGGTCGTTGAGGGGCTCCTTTAGTTTTAACACTTGGCTTTCCCTGTTAGTCTCTCAGTAACTGGGCCCTTCCCCTTAAGTTCCCTGTGTCCTCAGGCTCTGATCCATCCCATTTCAAGAGCACGGTGGAGCTTGCCATGTGACTATCCTGACACGGGGCTCTCTGCCCAATTCCAGCCAGACACCATTGACCGCTGCTTGAAACTGGAGTGAGCTGCTGTGGTGCAAATTGTGCCAGTCCTTGTCTACACCTAGTGGCTGCCCCAATGCAAACACTGATGGCTGGGATTGGGGAAAATCTCTAGGCTGGTGGAGGGTCTATTAGATTCCCCTCTGGCCAATTTGTACAAATCTCTGCTGTGTTAACTGGCCCTTTACCCAGAAATCTTGTCTTATTGTGTCAGACCGCTGGTCCCTCTCACTAGTATCCTGGCTCTGAAACTGACTGGCTACTGCTTGTTGAGTGGGGAAGTGGAAATGTTAACACCTGGCTGGCTGGGCAGTGTTACCCAAGGTGTGGGAGGTTGGCGGACTCCTCCTTGCTCTCTGCAGCCATTTGCTGGTCAGATGGGTGGCAGATCTGCAGCAAGAGACTCTCCCTTTCGAGGTGGCGGTTCTGGCACTTACCAGCATTGTCATCTTTGGGAAGATGACAAGCTAGGGGCTAGCTCAGGGCACGACCTGACTCTAGTAAGCTCTCTTCTGAATGATCTCCACTCCTGGTCACAGCTGGAGCGAACCAGGCCAAAGACATCAGTGCCATGAGTGGAATCTCCGAATTTCATCCGTTTGCCTGGATCTGTCGTCCTAGTTTGTCCTCAGGGGTTGTAGCACAGCTGAGAAGGGTGGACCCCTATTCTGGAACCTGCCGTATGGACCTTTCCAGGCAAAGCAATCTTTCTTACTCTGGCTACGTCCATGCAACGTGCCCGGAGAGCGGATTCACCACTAAGCAATGCCATTAAAAAGGATGCACAGAAATTCCTGCTGGGAAATGTCCATTGGGATTCCTTGCTGAACACCCCGTGTGACTCACGCACGCGTCTGATTCAGGCAGTGAGCCATTGCTGAGGCAGCACCGCCTGGAACGGAACATGCCCCTGACACAGCCCTGCATGGGAAATTCAACTCCGGTCTTGGAACTGGCCTCACCGAGCAGAGAGATTGCGGGGAGGGGAGACCAAGGGGCTTCTCACCAGCACAGTTTGCTTTGGCCTTAGTCCCTGCTCTGCTCCACGCATGCGACCCCTAGCAGGAAGCAGGCAGCGTGCCCTGAGAATTCACCAATCCATGGGAGGTTTGCCCACTGCTAAACGGGAGTGGTCGTTTGTGCTTCGGGAAACAGTGCGACTGTTCTCGCAGAAAAGCTGCCTTTGCATGCAGTGGGCGTCTTGCCATCGCCTGGGATTCTGCGTTGGCCCTTAGAGTGACTGGCTAAAGAGTCCCCTCAAGAGCTTCCTTGAGACGCTCTCTGGCCTCCTATGGGATTGGGTAAGGGAGCACCATGTCCTAGAAGCCTGATGAGCATTTCCTTCCTGTTTGGCTGTCACATGGACCCACCCGCTGGCCAACAGTCATTGTGCACTGTGTCCGGGTAGGAGAGTCCGTGGCTGACAAGGAAAGATAAAGGGAGAGTTGGGACGCAGGCTTCCCAGCCCAGCCAGCTCCACTGTGTATAGCAACAAGGCTGGGCCGTTGTCTGCTGGCTTCGCCAAGTGGATTCAAAGAGCAGCGATAACGAGCCCCTTGCTGATGTAACCTCGTTATGTAACGTGGAGCTATTCACCCCACCCTCATTTTTTCAGAAGGGGAGGGGCGGCAGTAAAGGGGGCTCGTAAATCACTTGCCCTGGCTTTCAAGTGGTCGGGGTGCTCGGGGCGGTTGAGCAAGACTGCTGCCAGCTGACGTAGCAAAAGCAGGAGATGGGCGAGAGGGCTGCGAAATGGGTGATAGGGCTCATTGGCATGTGGCTGTAATGATGGCATAGTCATTCCTTGAGCCTGGGGGGTGGGGTGGGAACAACCCCCCCGCCCCCGGCTGCTACTCTTCTTCCTGTGATACAAGAGTAACGGACACTGCTCTTGGGTAATGTACAACTCCCTGCTGCAGGAGATTATCTTCAGCACCTTTTAAATTAGACAGGAGTAGCTCAGCATAGTATCTTGAGTGGCAGGAGCCAGGAGAGGAACGAGACCCGTTGCTTCTGTTTTAGGACTTGGTGGGTGCAAACAGTTCCTGTGGATGGCCCAGAGTTGCACAGGCAGGTTCATTGTGGGTTTTTATGGCTTCCTCTAAAGCATTTGCTCTGGGATATTGGCAGAGGCCACTGCCTCCTCTAGGGTGGCAGCTTTCTACGTAACCCTGCCTGGCATCCCCTTTTACGACCTGATATCGTTCCGGCAAAGCAAACAGTTCTGACTGCCCCTGCACATATGCCTCCTGCTACCAGCCCAACCTTCGCCAGGTTTGCAAATGTTTGCCCTGCATTGGAAGGGCTTCCAGAACCGCTGCCTCAGCAGCCCAAAGCGGGGCCGTCCCAGCCGTGCTTTCCTTGAACGGCCGGCTTTGCCTTACAGGAAGGGAGCAGGGTTTGGAGAACAGGTTTCCCGTAAATGCTGATAAGTGGGGAAGGTGGGGGTGGGGGGATGAATGAATGAGCTTGTTATACCTTTAAGTCTGCTAAAGCTTGTGTGTGGGACGAGCCCCAAAAGAGCCGTGGCCAAAGGCACCTCAACGATATTGTCCAGGCAGTGAGATGGGATCGTCTCCCCCTGCAAGGGGGTGGGAACCCCAGCTCTTGGGACATTTAAAAACGACTTTGAGCAAAGTAGTGGAACACACTCACTGAGGAAATCCATCTTGCCACAGCAGCAAGGGGTGGTTTAGAGGGCCCCATAGGGATGTTCCAGTTCTCGTAGCTGATTTCCCCCAACCCACTAGGGTTGATTGGATTTGGAAAATTATGAGGGCGTGAGGGGGGGTATTTAAAAAAAGGGAAACCCTTTGCTCATGGGACAGTGAATGATAGAGACTCTTGTGTCACTCCCCCTGCGTCATGCTCCCCACCTAACACCTACAGCAGGGGTGTCTGGGGGAGGCTGTGGCACTGTCATAGGACGAGGGGAAGCATTTCTGGTAGCTGGGAAAGTAGCTGCTGTTGTAATCTAGGGAACTGGGGGAGAGAACTGTAACTACAAAATACCCCAGGAGCAGAATGAGGAAGAGATGTCAACTCAGAGTCAATGCCGTCATAAAGTGATGCAAGAGGGCCGTCCGTGTCTCTTCTGGGTGAAGAGTGCTAACCCCAGTCAGAGTGACCAGCTTTTTGCCAGGCTGGGGAGTGGACTTATTTCAGGCCAGGTTGATCATCGTTGGTGGGACTGGAAAGATTTTCTGTGGTGAAAACCACAGTCCACTGTGCTCTTGGGTAATGTACAACTCCCTGCTGCAGGAGATTATCTTCAGCACCTTTTAAATTAGACAGGAGTAGCTCAGCGTAGCATCTTGAGAGGCAGGAGCCAGGAGAGGAACGAGACCCGTTGCTTCTGTTTTAGGACTTGGTGGGTGCAAACAGTTCCTGTGGATGGCCCAGAGTTGCACAGGCAGGTTCATTGTGGGTTTTTATGGCTTCCTCTAAAGCATTTGCTCTGGGATATTGGCAGAGGCCACTCCCTCCTCTAGGGTGGCAGCTTTGCAAGAGGGCTGTCCGTGTCTCTTCTGGGTGAAGAGTGCTAACCCCAGTCAGAGTGATCAGCTTTTTGCCAAGCTGGGGAGTGGACGTATTTCAGGCCAGGTTGATCATCGTTGGTGGGACTGGAAAGATTTTCTGTGGTGAAAACCACAGTCCACTGTGGGGGATCTCCCCCTGGAGTAAAATCACCATGTGGCATTGTGATTTGCGTTATCTGAGGTTAGGGAAACTATATCACATGGGCCTGGGGGCCAGACACCACTGTTGGTACCTGCTGTTGCAAGGCAACAGATCTTGTCCTGGTGAGGTGCGGGGTATCATGTCATGTTACCTTGGACTGACTCCTAAGCTCTCACAGGACAGCTGCTGGTTGTTGAGAGTGACGCAGCTTGTGTGTGTGCTAACATGAGAAAGCTAGGCCTAGAGAGCAGGAGTGACTTAGCACAAGCTATGCAGTGAGTCGATAATGTACCTGGCAACCCAGACATCCCCTGCCTCAGTTTCCCCATCTGTAAAATCGGGATAACGATCCTGACCACCTTTGTTGAAGTGCTTGAATATCCACTGGTGAAGAGCGAGGGTCTGTCCCCACCATACTAGTCCGGCCCACTCCTGAAATAAATCCCCCTCACAGCAGTAGTGAAAGAGGAATTTATGTTGGGCTGGAGTCACCCACACGTCATGACAACCCATGATGTGCCCGAAATTGAAACTGACAGCAGAGGAGAGGGCCAGGGCACAACATGCTGGTGGGTTACTTTGTAAATTTAATTATCTGAAACCAGGCCACGCCCTTCCCCCTGCAGTTTTAAGGAGCCACATGGTAGAGCTGTGAGTAGTCCTAAGGCAACTGTGTGTTATGTCCCTCCCCGCATGACTGTGTTCCCTGAGGGCACCAGTCTGCTGCTGTTGCCTGCCGATGGAGTTACTCCTTTAGCCCAGGCTGTAGAGGTCTGTGCTGTAGTGCTGACCTGGCAACTTGTGCCCATTGTGGCTGACTGGTGCTAACGGGGCTTGTGGGAGGCTTCAGAGAGAGATGTAGCAATCGACTGGAAGGGCTGTGTAGCGCTGGAACCTGACAGGGCTGCGGGCTGAATTTCTTCTGCAGGAATGTTTCCTGCCTCCCGTTTGCATCAGTATTCCTCAGTGTGTGTGTGTGTGTGTGTGTATATATATATATATATATATATATATATATAAAAATAATATGCAACCTAGATACCATTAACTTGGGTTTGAATAGAGTCTGGGAGTGGCTGGGTCATTACACATATTGCATCTATTTCCCTAAGTTAAGTATCCTCACACCTTCTTGTCAACTGTCTAAATGAGCCATCTTGATTATCACTACAAAAGTTTTTTTCTCCTGCTGATAATAGCTCATCTTAACTAATTAACCTCTCACAGTTTGACTTTCCACAGTATGCATCCGATGAAGTGAGCTGTAGCTCACGAAAGCTTATGCTCAAATAAATTGGTTAGTCTCTAAGGTGCCACAAGTACTCCTTTTCTTTTTGCAAATACAGACTAACACGGCTGTTACTCTGAAAACAGTTTGTATGGTAACTTCCAACTTCTCTGTGTGTGTGTGTATATGTGTGTATATATATATATATATATATATATATATATATATATATATATATATATATATATATATATTATATTATATTATATTATATATATATATATATATATAATATAATAATCTTACTATATGTTCCATTCTATGTATCTGATGAAGTGGCGAAAGCTTATGGTCTAATAATTTGTTAGTCTCTAAGGTGCCACAAGTCCTCCTGTTCTTATTCCTCAGTAGTTCACTAACGTCACAGAAATGGGAAGGAAGGGACCTCAAGAGATCATTTAGTCCAGCCCTCTGTGCTGAGGTGGGACCAAGTGAACCCAGACCATCCCTGACAGATGTTTGTTCAGCCTGTTCTTAAAAACCTCCAGTGACGGGGATTCCACAACCTCCCTGGGAAGCCTGTTCCAGAGTTTAGCTACCCTGAGAATTAGGAATTTTTTCCTAATATCTCACCTAAATCTCCCTGCTGCAGATTGGAACATGCTCACTGAGGAAATCCATCAGATTAATCCCGTTACTTGTCCTACCTTCAGTGGACATGGAGAATAATTGATTCCTACCATCCTCTTTATATCAGCCATGATCATATCTGCAGACTGATCAGGTCCCCGTCAGTCATCTTTTCTCAAGACTAAAGGTGCCCAGGTTTTTAACCTTTCCTCACAGGCCAGGTTTTCTAAACCTTTCATCATTTTCGTTGCTCTCCTCTGGACTCTCCCCAGTTTTCTTAAAAACGTGGCACTCAGAACTGGACCCAGGACTCCAGCAGAGGCCTCACCAGACCTCCTGTGTCTTCCCTCTGACACTTGTGTGGATGCACCTCCGACTGAGACTGGCCTTTGTCACAGCTGCATCACATTGCTGACTCACGTTCAGTTTGCCCTTCACTGTAAGCCCCGGATCCTTTTCAGCGGGACAACTGCCCAGCCAGTTACTCCCCTCTTTGTAGCTGTGCTTGCTTGCTAGAGAGGAGAGTCAGCGTTCCCTCGGTGTGGCACAGCTGAGAAGTGGGCGAGTGACTCCACTAGGATCACCTGGGAAAGCACCAGCCTGCAAGGTCGGGGCAAGCTGGGTGGACTTGTGCCAGCTGAGCCGATGTCCAGGTCCAACCATCTGTCCTGGGGAAGCTATTCCCCTCTGGATAACTGGTGACAGGGTCATTGGCCCAGGGAGAGCGGGTGCAAACATGAGTCTGGTGCTTGGAGCGCTCCCCTGGGAGGTGGGGGACCCAGCATTCAATCCCTCTGCTCCAATGGCTTTTCATTATTGATTATCCGAAGTGGAGCAGCTCCAACAGGAGGCCGCGAAGGAGCCCTGCGTCAGACGATCCCCTCGCCCCGTTGTTGGGGCATTCACTGAGAGGTGGCAGAGCCCAGTTCGAATGGCTTCTCCCCTTGGGGGAGGGGGGACCTGGACCAGGGGTCTCCCACATCCCAGCGGAGTACCTAACCACTGGGGGGCAGCTGCTCCTGCTGCCACTACTACCCGGTGTGTGTAAGCTCACCCCAGGGGTCTCATCCTCTCTGTGAGCTTGGTGCATGCTCACTGGGTCTGGCCTGCAGGGGAGCTAGGCGAACACCCATCCTCCCCTGGGTGAGTGTCACTCTGGGGCTTAGCTGGGGTGGGCTGCAGCGCACATGGTCAGAGGCAGAAAAGTAGCTGGAAACTTTCACTGCCGCAGTGTAGGTGCTCAGCCATTTTAGGCACCTGCAGGGCCTTGTGAATCCTGGAGGAGCCTGACTCTGGGTTTAGATTTCAAAATTTTATTAAAGCTAATGTTAAAAAAATGTGTATAATGCACAGGTTGGGGAAAGAGTGTCTGTACATCTGGGTATAGTGCTTAGATTATCCACAAATACAAAGTTACTTTTTTAAAAGTCATATGATACACAGAGTACATAATCAGCAATAGCCCAAATTTAGGTGAAGAGATTTAACAATACGGTTTAGATATTAGAATCCGAATACTCGGGTACATCACTCATGAAAAGTTGCACAGAGATTTGGTTGTGGAAAGCAAAATATATAGAATTATATATAGAATAAATAAAATATATAGAATTCTATAAATATATAGAATTAGGTGTGTTGTCCATTTAGAAAATGCAATCCATGAGGAAGTATTTGTTATTTTCCTGACTGTGCTTCTCATCGGCCTCCAGCTCATCCCTCCTGGTATTGCGGATGTGCGGTGGTGTGTTCTGTGTAGATGTCCCTCAACCACCTGATGGCGTCTGACACCATGGGTTGCCGCCTCAGCTGAGCGTAGCGTTAACCGATTCCCCATTCTCTCAGCACTCACTTGTTACTGGGGTCCCAGGGGCCTAAGGCTCCGATGATCAGTGCGTGTGTCTGGATCTGGTAACCCTTAGCTCTCAAGGTTTTGGCCAGAGAGGCATATTTCTCCACCTTCCGAGCTCGGGCATCATGGAAGGCCGGGGTCCTGTTCTCGAAGGGCACTGTGCCGTCCACCATGATGATCTTCTTCCGGTCCTCGCTGGTGATGATGATGTCCGGTTGCAGTTGGCTGTTGGTTCCGGGGATGGCGGAGTTTACGGTGACCTTCCCCACGGGTGGTGGGATGGCTCTGGCCAGGCGGTCTTGGATGACGTTGTGTTGCAACTGCCAAGCTCTCGAATGGGGCTTGCAGCTACACAGGAGGTGGGGTAGCGTCTCTTTGGCGTAGCTGCATTTTCTGCGTCGCTTCTCCCGATTCCCGTGGCGGACGGCTCCGTTCAGTGGGACGCAGTGCTACAGTGACTCCAGCCCTGGCTGCCTTTCTGGAAGAGATGCTTTAGCCAAACACACATGATTGGGCTCAGGGCAGGGTAACTATTAGAAGCAGGTCCTACTAGGGGAGACCTACTGGTTCCTCCTGGCCTTAACCTCTGTTCGCATTAGGCCTGGGGGTACTTACCCTAGGAGGTCTGCTTCAGATTCAAATGCAAATGTGATCTCAGGCTTAGACAGAGGAGCAATCCTCTTATCTGCGTCCCCACCACTGGCTGGCCCTGGGGGAGGGGAGGTAGTCCAGACTGTACAAGAGAGTCTGTATTTATTCTGGGCCATTAGAAATCAGGCCTGTGCTCTCTCTGAGCTCTCAGAACAGCTGGGAGTTGGTGAATAATGACAGGGGAGTCCCCCTCTTCCCTTTATCTTGAGCCGATGGTCAGGCAGGAGTGTAGCAATAGTGGAAAGCTTTCTGGCTTCCCAGGGGGAAAACCCTCTTGCCTCTATTAGATGTACATCAGGGTGACCTTCCCGAGGGGACTGGGATCTACATGCCTGGGCAGCAGCCTGGCCCTGATACCATCTCCCTCTTGATCATCCCCTGGCTCTTGCTCTGGGTCTTCCCACCCTGCTGACTTCTTTGGCCTTTGCAATAGTTTAATCCCCTGCAGCCGCAGCCCCATTGGTTTAACGCTGCGCTGAAGCCAGAAGCCCCTGAGGCAGAGCTCCTGCTGAGGAGCCCAAGGGGGAGCAGAAATCACTGGGAAGGCCTGTTTGCTGCCCAGCCTAACTGTGCAGCATCCAGAGAGTCCAAGGCCCCTCTGCGTGGTGGGGTGTCAAGTGTTTGCAGCAGTGAGTTCCAATGGTGGGTTGGGGCATGGGATAGAGTGAAAGGTAAGGATGGTCCTTGCTCTGAGGAGTTGACCATCTGAAAGTCTCCTAACGTGTGTGTTCCCCTCCCCCCTTTGTGCCTCAGTTTCCCCATCTATAAAAATGGGGTTAATGATCCTGACTCTGCTTTTGTGACGTGCTTTGGGATGTATGGGGGGAAAGGGCAGCCCAGGAGCTAGGCATTGTGATTAAACTGCAGTGGTGCCCACTCACCCAACGTTCGGGCTTTCACTTAAAGTCCCGGTCCTTGAAGATGAGAGACCGTGGGAGAGCCTCACCTTTCTTTAAAAAAAAAAAAAAAAAAAAAAAGTCAAAAGTCCAGACGCTCACCAGTTTCTCATGCCTGGGCCCAAGTCCTCCAGCTGCTGTGGCTGTGGAGAGCAGCTTGCAAACATGATCCAAGTGCAACCTGGAGATTAAAAACCAGAAGGTAAATTAAAAAGACCCGCGTGTGCTGTATTCTTTTTTTTAAAAAAAAAACCTCATAATTTTCAAACCAATCCTTCTGGTGCCGGGGCTGGTTCAAGACTTTTGCACACTGGGGTTGGTGTTGATCATTTATTTAGGGTTTGAGCCAAGCCGCAGAATAGGACATTCATAGAATCATAGAATCATAGAATATCAGGGTTGGAAGGGACCCCAGAAGGTCATCTAGTCCAACCCCCTGCTCGAAGCAGGACCAGTTCCCAGTTAAATCATCCCAGCCAGGGCTTTGTCAAGCCTGACCTTAAAAACCTCTAAGGAAGGAGATTCTACCACCTCCCTAGGTAACGCATTCCAGTGTTTCACCACCCTCTTAGTGAAAAAGTTTTTCCTAATATCCAATCTAAACCTCCCCCATTGCAACTTGAGACCATTACTCCTCGTTCTGTCATCTGCTACCATTGAGAACAGTCTAGAGCCATCCTCTTTGGAACCCCCTTTCAGGTAGTTGAAAGCAGCTATCAAATCCCCCCTCATTCTTCTCTTCTGCAGACTAAACAATCCCAGCTCCCTCAGCCTCTCCTCATAAGTCATGTGCTCTAGACCCCTAATCATTTTTGTTGCCCTTCGCTGGACTCTCTCCAATTTATCCACATCCTTCTTGTAGTGTGGGGCCCAAAACTGGACACAGTACTCCAGATGAGGCCTCACCAGTGTCGAATAGAGGGGAACGATCACATCCCTCGATCTGCTCGCTATGCCCCTACTTATACATCCCAAAATGCCATTGGCCTTCTTGGCAACAAGGGCACACTGTTGACTCATATCCAGCTTCTCGTCCACTGTCACCCCTAGGTCCTTTTCCGCAGAACTGCTGCCTAGCCATTCGGTCCCTAGTCTGTAGCGGTGCATTGGATTCTTCCATCCTAAGTGCAGGACCCTGCACTTATCCTTATTGAACCTCATCAGATTTCTTTTGGCCCAATCCTCCAATTTGTCTAGGTCCTTCTGTATCCTATCCCTCCCCTCCAGCGTATCTACCACTCCTCCCAGTTTAGTATCATCTGTAAATTTGCTGAGAGTGCAATCCACACCATCCTCCAGATCATTTATGAAGATATTGAACAAAACCGGCCCCAGGACCGACCCCTGGGGCACTCCACTTGACACCGGCTGCCAACTAGACATGGAGCCATTTATCACTACCCGTTGAGCCCGACAATCTAGCCAGCTTTCTACCCACCTTATAGTGCATTCATCCAGCCCATACTTCCTTAACTTGCTGACAAGAATACTGTGTGAGACCGTGTCAAAAGCTTTGCTAAAGTCAAGAAACAATACATCCACTGCTTTCCCTTCATCCACAGAACCAGTAATCTCATCATAAAAGGCGATTAGATTAGTCAGGCATGACCTTCCCTTGGTGAATCCATGCTGACTGTTCCTGATCACTTTCCTCTCATGTAAGTGCTTCAGGATTGATTCTTTGAGGACCTGCTCCATGATTTTTCCAGGGACTGAGGTGAGGCTGACTGGCCTGTAGTTCCCAGGATCCTCCTTCTTCCCTTTTTTAAAGATGGGCACTACATTAGCCTTTTTCCAGTCATCCGGGACTTCCCCCGTTCGCCACGAGTTTTCAAAGATAATGGCCAAGGGCTCTGCAATCACAGCCGCCAATTCCTTCAGCACTCTCGGATGTAACTCGTCCGGCCCCATGGACTTGTTCCAGATCAGCCTGCCAGCCCCCTGAAGGCCGTTTTCAGCCCCAGAGAGTTGGATCCAGCAATTAAGCATGTTGCAGGGGATGGTCTTTTGTCCTTAGCGGGTGATTTTTTAGGTGCAGTCGTTCTGCTGTCAGGAGGTGGGATGGGGGGCGGAGGCCAGGTCACTTGCCGTACCTGCACTCAGTGCGGGTGCCTCTGGGTCTGGTTTGGGAAGCAGACCCCCTGGGGGGGCACAGACCAGCTTGTCCTGTTATATTTTGATGGCTTCTGATTCAGCTCTCGAGCCGCTGGATTGGCTGGCTCTGATTGCACTGAGTGGAGATTGGGGGAACGCCTTGTGCGATGCTGTACGGAATCTGGGGGACACTTTAGGATATTATGAATACCAGCATTGTAAAATTGCAAAGAGATATGCCATGTAAGATATCTGCAGAAATGTTATCATTTGCCACATGTGATAATCTCATTTATGTGTTTGTATCACCGTTGTATTGTGGGTTATACACATGGATGTATTTCAAAACTTGTGCTATGCTTCTGAGTGACCCCCCAGACAGTTTGGCATCAGCACTTCCGAGCCTGCTTGATGGTCCATTAAGGACCATCAGCTATACAGCTGACCCGTTGAGAGGGGCATGCCCATGGACAGAACTCTAAGGCTTCCAAGACATGTGCTGGGCAGCTTGTATTTGGAACAAAGAAATCAAACTGCCTGGTAAAAGACAGTAAAAGGCAGCTGCATCTTCTTCATTTTGTCTTCAGTCCTGCTTCTTACCTCTGGAATAACCTTTCTACAAACTGAAACTCTGAACAAAGGACTGAATGGCCCATCCAAGCCGTGGATGGGTTCCAGGGAGAATTTCAAGCCAGCAAACTCGCCAATACTGCTAAGAACCTGATCTATGGACTCTGAAGTCTTTGTGTGTATGTGGCTGTTTTACCATTTAATATCTCTCTTCTTCTTTTTTCTTTTATTATAAATCTTTAGTTTTATCCACTAAAGGATTGGCTGGCAGCCTGGCATTTTGGGTAAGATCCAAACCTCTACTGACCTGGTGACGTGGCTGACCCTTTGGGGTCAGAAGAACATTTTGTATATGTGAGCAGAGTTTTTTAAATAACTTCTCTCTGTACTGGAGCTAGGTGCTGGCTGGGACCCAGAGAACTGGAATGCCATAAAGGGGGCTTGTGTGAGTTCTTTTTTGCTTCTTGATAACCAGTGTGGGGGATCAGAAGCACAGTTTGTGACTGGTCGGGGAGTTTAACTTCAGTGTTAACCACCAGTCTTGAGAGTATCGGTTCTCCCTTTTGCATCCTGCCCTGACTGTGGCATTTCCAGTGAGGGCTTCCCCAGGCACCCCGGGTCTGGCCCCACTTGTATCCAGTCCGAGTGCTGCTGCGACGATCGTTCTCCTCGCCTGTTGCTTTGATCGGTCTCCCCTCTCTTTGCATCCCACCCTGGCTTCCCCTTCTCTATCGCATCAAACAATCGCTGCTCGTCCTCACTGTCAAGGCCCTTCACGGCCTCCCCCGCTCTCATTTGCTATCCAGATATCGACTGCCCCCTCTGATCAGCCTCCGTCACCCACTTGTGTGAAGAGTGGGGGGGCAGAATGCCTGGAGCATCAGGTTTGAACCCATCAATCCCAGCCGACCTGGCTGAACCCCCTGTCCTGAGATCGGTTAACTGAGCGCTGTGCCAGTGCAGTTGGTGGGTGAGGGGAATGAGACCAGCACCCTCTCTGCCCTGGCTGGACATGAGAGCCCTGCTCCCACGCTTCACCCCTGGGTCCTTGGCCCAGAGCTCTGCCTTTCCCACGCTGCGATAAGATGGAGCCACGGGAGCACCCGCTCCAGATACAGAGAGCCCTTGTCTGAGCAGAAGCCTCAAGAGCAGGGGTGTTCAGGAAGGGGACAAGAATTTGGGGTAATGCAGAGGACATGGGAAACATTCTTATCCCCTTCAAGTGCTCCTTGGTCTGGTGACAGCTTTCCCCTCCCTGCTCCTGAGATGTATCTCCCTAGGGTTCTTGAGCTGTTGAATTGCTGGAGCTCCTGCTCTCCCTGAAGCTTTGGGTATGAACTTTTTCAAAGGAGCTGGAGATATTTGGTGCCAACATCCCATTGGGGGCTGGCGCCAACTCCCTTTGTCTCCTTTGAAAATCCCCGTCTAGCTCTATAATGGACTGAAGGGTTAAACGGCTTTGACCTTCGAACAGGTCTTGCATCTCTTGTGTTTAATATTAGATTAATTCTCCATGGCTGGGCCATATCCGGCTGCAGGCATTTGGGCTGGATGAAGCTGAGCACTTTGGACAAGTAAAGAGAACTATTAACTAACCGCATGGGCGTCTCTTTGCTAGATAAGGGACTGGTTTATTTCTGGTTAAACATGCTAGCGCTTAGGATCCCCGCCTCCTGATACATTCAGCCAAACATGTGCTTTAGAAAGTACCAAAATATGTTTATTTCTCTTTTTTAAATAAAAATACAAATCGATTTGGTCTGAGCCAAAGCCCAGCCAGCCACAGTAATAAATAGAACACATTGAAATATAAACTAGTTCAAGACAATTACAAAATATTCCCCTCTGCTGGGCATTTGGCCAAGCTAATAGGCAAAACTCCAGAATTTGTCAATGAAGATCTTGCATTTATTCTTTTAATTAAACTCCAACTATTCAAGAATGGACATTCTTCATCTGGATCATCTGGGGAGGTAGAATTGCACAGTCTCCGCTAATCTAGTACAATGTGATTTATATCAGAATGCATGTGAGTTGTCTGTTGATGACAGCTTTGAAACATACAGGCAACACCAATCCCTCCAGCCCAGTCCACACTGGTTGGATTCAGTGTAGCTGGAATTTGAACCATACAGAAATCTGGTAGGATTCACGTCTGAGCCATTTTCGGCAAAAAATCATTTGAAATTAAAGGAGCGATAATAGTTTAATAAGAATTAAGATGTAAATAATTAACTTAAATTATAATAAATAAAATCAATGTGACCTGAATGTAAATCTAATGGGTGAACGAGGAGGAACGGTGGATTGTGCATTTGTAAAATATAAATATATAAAAATAATATAAAAAGTTACAGAAAAGCTGGTTCATTCATATCACGCTCTCCTGGTTTCTGGGAGGGTGAGCTGGCTATGCAAAAGCAATACCCCAGCCAAGGACTTTGCTAATTAAGGAGCCTGACCTCCTGCCAAGTCTGTTAAATAATAATCAGTTTTGCATAAATGCACTGTTACAACAAAAACAACATTAGCCAGTTCTGTCCCTGCACTGCCCACAAGCCAGGAAGGAAAATGACATTTTAAAGTGCCTTCATCTGAGGATAAAGGGGATTACCCCCCTTTTATAGATGGGAAACTGAGGCAAGGATCAGGGAAGCAACATACATAAGGGCATGCAGCTAGTCGGTGGGCGAGCCGGGAATGGAACCCAAGAGCCCTGACCCATTTACCCGTCCCCCCGGCAGGCTTGTGTTCAAGCAAGGAGTGAAGTGGCTTGTGCTGAGTACTGCGCTCCGTCCGTGCTTGGGGGCTAATCCAAAGCTCCGGAGGCTTTCCAGAGCGCAGCTTCTCCACGCTCAATGGCTGAGTGCTCCAAGCAAACCCCTCTCTGCAGGTGCTTTGCCTTCCTACTCCCTCAGACCTTGCCCTTGGCTGGACAAGAAAAAAATTAACCCTCACACCAGCTTTGTGAGGTAGGTAAACATTAGCATCCCCCATTTGACAGACAGGGAAACTGAGGCACTGATTGTTGCCCAAGATCCCACGGGGAGTTGGGCCAGAGCTGGTACTAGACCCAGGAGCTTTTGGCTCCCAGTCTTATACTTGGTCCAGCTGCCAAAGAGCAAACACCTGGTACTGGAGATGCTCATTTGTTTAAATATTAAACAGTAACTACATTGCACACACACACAAAAATGCACATCCAGCAGCCCAGGCCCTGCTCCTGGATTTTCTGATGCTGCAAAACATTCAATGATGATGCCTGTGGTTCGTTATAAAGGAAATAGATTTTGACTTTAAAAATATACCGTAGACCAGTTGCACTTAAATACTTCTGCCAACAGATTCCAAACCCCCATAAATATTAAATAGTGATAAATATTAAATAAGCTGGGCAGTGTTTGCATTGGGGCCGTGTGCATGGATCCACCAGCCAGTGGTGAAGCTCACAAAGGAGAAATAAATAACCTTTATGGAGCATAGGGTGACCAGATATCCCGATTTTGTAGGCACAGTTCCAGTATTTGGGACTTTGTCTTAGACAGGCGCCTATTACCCCCCACCCCGTCCTTATTTTTCAAACTTGCTATCTGGTCACCCTAAAAGAGAACTATGCCCAGCCTCAAACCCTGGGGGATAGTAAACAGGGGTTTGGGGCAGTGTTTGCTGCTGACCCAGAGAGGAAGGGGCAGCTGCTGCTAATACCCCAGCCCAATAGTTAAGCCTGGGTTGTTGCTTTGCAGAGAGTGATGGTTGGAGGTGGTGGGGGATGGGCTGGGAATAAGGGAGAATCTAGGCTGGATGAGCAGAGCATCCTCCAGCTGGGAGATGCTGCCCTTCCCAAACTCAGAGACACCCCCCCCCCCATAAAGCTCCCCCTTAGATCTCAAAGCCGGGAGCGTCCCCAAGGCATGGGACTTCTCAGGCTCCAACGCTGGGCAGGAGGCTGCGGTGGGGGAAGCGCGTCCCTGCACCCCTTCACACCAGCGTGAGGTGGCGGAGGGCCCGGAAGGCCGCCTCCAGGAAGCGCTTGAAGTTGGCGGGGATGATGAATCCGCTGGCTTGTTTGTCGAAGTCGGACGAGAGGCTGGGGAGGGTGCCATGGCCCTCGGCCTTGAGGTACGTCACCGTGTTCAGCCCCAGATCCTCCATCTAAAGGAGCCAGAGACAGTAAGCAGCATTAGCAGGGGCCCCGTGGAGCCAGCGCCTGACGCACCCGGGGAAGCTTCACCTTTGCTGCAAGGCGCTGCCCTGCCTGGCTCCCCGCATGGGCCACTTGATCTGGGTGAAGGCTGCCAGGATCCTGGCTGCTGCCAGGGGCCCTGCCCCCCCCCGATGGCCTGGTCCCACCCACCGGGGGAGCAAGCGGAGCGGTGTACCTGCTGCTGGATGTTAGTGGACAGGTTCGAGACGTCCAGCCGGAGGGCATCCACTAGGCTGGAGTGAGCCGGCAGGAGCTGGAGGAGGATGGCGAGGTGGCCGTGGTAGATTTGAAGTCCATCCCGGATCTGGCTGAAGCAGGCATCCTGTGGGCACAAGAAGGAAGGAGTTGAGAGAGGCGGCCTGAGCTGGGTGCTAGCTCTTTAGTGACCTGGTTTGCATCAAGTTTCCTGTGCAATGTCTATCCCAGCGAAACACATTGGCTGCGATGACAGTGCAGCATGGAAGGGGTTAACTGTAACTGCAGCAGTTCCCTTTCCCCCTGGAGGGGTCGGCACTTCCCCTGGGGCTCTTTCCTTGCCAGGGACTCCCCTCGAGTCATGGCTTTAGAGCAGGGCTGGAAAACGTGACCACCGAGCTCAAGACCCTGCAAGGGCCGGAGACTCCCCCCAGCCCAGGCTGATGGATCCGTGAAGCTCAGCTAGGCAGCACGAACCTGGGCCTCTCCCTCCCTTGCCACTGGGCCGGCGCTGGGGATCAGCAAGGGCGGGAAGTGCTGAGTCAAGTTACAGAAGCATTTGCTAGGACTGTGAGGAAGCCTCCCTCTCTTTCTAGCTCGCTGCCCCCGCCCGGCTATTTTTGACTGGGGTATTCTGAGGGCTGGGTTTAAAAGCCAGGCCCTGGCCTGGGAGCCCAGCTTTGGGCATAGCCGAGAGACCAGCCGCTGAGCCGCGAGAGGCGTCCGGGCTCTGAGAAGCTGGCAGAGGAACAGGGTTGAAGTGGTTCCATGGCTGTTATTCTGGAGAAGGCTGCCGTGGCTGGAGAGAAGCCAAAGCTGAGAACCAGCCGCTCATGGCAGGAGTGCCTTTCCTTCACCCCCGGGCTGGGAAGCACCGCGGGGTGCTGATCCTGCGCTCCTGCCGCAGGCAGAGACGTGGTGCTGGAGTCAGTACGATCAGGAGCTTGGGCTTCCACTGTCAGTGGGAGCAAGCTCGGGCCCTTAGGCCGCAGCCCAAGGATTGCTCCCGACCCCCCACCCCGACCGTGCTGTGGTCCCTTGCGGTCAGACTCACCACTTGGAAGGTCTTGCTGTGACACTGGTTCAGCGGAGCCTGGGAAATGCCCAGTTTTTGCTTGACAAGCATCAGCTCCTCCTCGTTGCAGAGCTGAAGGGTCGTGCACTGAGGTGGGATGAGAAGAGAAGGTACAGTCAGGAGGCGGGCATTATAAACCAAGTATTGCCTCGGCAACAGCTAGCGATTGCTGTTACTGGACCCCAGTATGTGCTAAGAATGCGCCGGCCAGGGTGTGTTCCAGACGCCACCCACAACCCTGCAAACTTTACCCACTGAACTCAAGTGCAAAGTTCTACACTTAGGGAGGGGGGGAAAATCCAATGCACAACTGCAGAATGGGGACTGGCTGGGTAGGCAGTGGTCTGAAAAGGATCTGGGGGCAGGTCACAGACTGAGTACGAGTCAACAGTGTGATGCTGTTGTGAAAAAGGCTAATACCATTCCGAGGTGTATTAACAGGAGCATTGTATGTAAGACATGGGAGGGGACGACCCTATTCTGCTCTTCATCAGGCTTCAGATGTATTAAGGGTTGTTGTAAAGAGGACGGGGATGGATTGTTTTCCATGTCCACTGAAGGTAGGACAAGAAGTAACGGGCTTAATCTGCAAGAGGGAGATTTAGGTGAGATGTCAGGAAAAACCTTTTCTAACCATCAGGGTAGCTAAGCTCTGGAACAGGCTTCCCAGGGAGGTTGTGGAATCCCTGTCACTGGAGGTTTTTAAGAGCAGGTTGGACCAACACCTGTCATGGATGGTCTGGGTTTGCTTGGTCCTGCCTGGAGTCCCTTCCGGTCCTGCCTGGAGTCCCTTCCGGTCCTGCCTTTCGCTGATTCTATTATTCTCGCCTGCCTTTTCCCAAGCAATGTTTTCCTATTTTCATTTTTGCATTGTCCTTTCCTTTGGCACGGCCCCGGGAATAGCAGGAAAGGAGAGGGACTCATTGGCTGGTGTGGTTGTGCGAGACCTTGGAAACTGGACCAAAGCAAACAAATCCACTGGCTATGCGAATAAGACTCCCTGCCCCACAGGGTTAAAATACTGGCAAGCACTAGCTGTAATCTCCAGGAAACATGCCCCTTCGGATCCCCGGGCCAGCAGCCTGGCCAGTGTCTGCTTCCAAATTTAACATGATCAGTGCGAAAAATGTTTTTGGGGCCAAATCCTAAGGGCCCGATCCTGAAAACACCTCAGCGTGGGAGTAACATTGAACTAAACAGTGCTGCTCGCCTGAGGAAAGAGAGCTCCAGAAATGCATGAGGATCAGGCCAAACAAACTGCAGTCCAAAGCCTGAAGAGGAGGGTTCACGATCCTCAAATCCGCTTTCTGCCTGCATCAGGCAGGGGCAGAGCGACCAAAAGGGGAAGGCTGCATGGACAGATCCTCTACCTAGTGGCTGGGTAAATTGTCAGGCCTGGTCCCTGAGAAGACACTTGTCCAGGAGAAGGAGCAGCCTGCAACTCCTCTGGGAGGGGATGGGTCCCTGTTTCTGGTTCTTCCTTTGAGGGAGGTGAAGACGCACAGTTCCTCTTGCTCCTGTTGTGTATTTTGTGCCGGGGGCTGAAGTTTGCTACATTTGCTGGATCAGGAGGGCCCTTGTCTGTGACCCTGCCAGCTGAAGGTAGTGGGGACCTGGTCAGGCATCTGTCCCTGGGGAAGATCAGCACAACTTCACGCTGCTCTACAGCAAAGGGTCTGACGGAGTGATCTCCCAATCCGTCTTGTCCGGCTGCTAAGTCCTGCCGCCCAACCCAAGGCATAGCTGCTGGGGAAGCCTGTCTGTCTGGATCTCTGTCTGTCTGCGAGCCTGGGGCTGAGATCCTCAGCAGAGATGAAGCCTCCGGATCAGAATGTCAGGGCCCCACCCCTGAGTGCTCCGTGCTACAGGGATCCTCCCGTGTTACAGTTTAACCCACTGCGCAGCTCCCCCGAGTCCCCTCCAGCCAGGCTGCAGCCCCCAGCATCACTTCAGAGCGACAGACCCCAAATCGCCAGGGAGGGGTGTAGCTGCAGCTGTCTCGTCCGCTGTCAAGAAGCCCCTTTGTGCAGGTCACAGATGAGCCCCTGGGCGCGTTGCATGGCCCACCCCCACCCCAGACCTCGGCTGCCCTCAATGCCTCTCCCACTGGTTTGTGTCGAGCGACTCACCACAAGCTCCTGCACCTGGGCGACGTCCCCTTTGATTTTGCGGATGTATTCCAGGTCCTTCTGCAGGAATTGCTGGAAATCCTGATCCCCGGAGAACTCTGGCAGGGGAGCCGCGTGCAGCATGGTGCACCCCAAACACAGCACAGTGCTGACTAGCAACGGCAGAACAGCTGGGGGTGAAGGGAGGAGAGAGAGGAGCAGAGTCAGTCAGGTGAGTGCAGAGGAATCCAGATGTGGCCTCAGATGCAGAGCGGGAGACGCACCCTCTCTGTGTTCAGAGGAGATCGCCGGTTGCGGGCCCAGTCTGCTGGGCACTGCACATACACATAGTGAGAGGCAGGCCGTGCCCAGGAGAACTTCCAGTGGAAACTGTTCTCATGTGAGCATCACTGCAAAGTGAGTTGGTTCCCCCACTCTCTGCCCAAGGAGCTTAGTCTAAATAAACACAAGCTATACATTAAAGCTTTTATAGTTCAAGTTAGATCAAGACTTTGACTTAAATCGCCTCTGCTTTCTGATGCTCAGAACTCTCAGAATTTTTTTGTAGTGAGGCAAACTCACCCATAACATGCATTAAGAGTAAACCCTACCTGTTTAAAACATAATCCAGCCTGTATAAAACACATGCCTCTTAAATTGTATGTGTATTTGTCCTCCCAGCTATTCTTTCCCTGGTTACACTATAAATAGGCAAATATACCAGGAAGAAGGAAGAAGAAAAAGTTTTTTGTTTTTTTGTTTTAAATCAAACAACCCAAACCTCCCAAATAGTAAATGTAGACATTGCTGTTCACCAAATCACACTTACCAGCCCCCTCACCTAGAATAAATCCAAGCAGTTTGCTACTAGGAAATCAGTGGCTATGGTATCTCGCTGTCGAGTGAAGGTTCATACTTACTTTGGAGAGATCTCATTCTAAATGCTTGGAATCTTTTCAGTATCTCCTCCCCTTTTGAGTTTATGACGGTTACCGGGAATGTGAATAAGACAGACGCAGAGCTGCACTAGTCCCTTTCAGTTCACGAATGCTGAACCTCTCATCAATATGGGGCATTTATAGTCTTGTCAGGGAAAATTCATTCTGATGAAATGATGAAGCAAGTGTGACAAATCGCTGGGCACATGGACATCAAATTCCTAGAATGCCTATTTTCACAGATGTGTGTTTTCAGGTTTTGCAAAATGTGGGGTTTCTAATGGCTCCAATTGGTTCTACTTGAGACCCAATCTTAGACAGCTGGACCTGTTCTCCAGCCCACTGGGGCAAGATCAACAGAAACTCACTAATTCTCATTGCTCTTTAAACCCTGGAATGCCCCCAAAGTCAGTCACTCCCTAAAAGATCAGCTATTCTTTATTCCCCATCAGAGATTTAATTGTGAGCTGACAAGACATCTCAGTCCTGATCAAACTTTGTTATCCTTACGCTATAAGCAGCTGCTTTGTTCTCGAGCAACTTGAGTGGAGTGTTTTGTTAATTTAACCAAGTAATTAGGTCATGATGAAGAGAGAGAAATCACCTTTACATTCCTTTTCCCTTGTAGCTGCGTTCACTTGCCCTCAAGTAGAACCACTAACATGCCCTCATGTGATATGTGCTTCGCCTACAATTAAAACAGCATGTGTCTGCTTGCTGAGAGATCCTGCGTCTTAGGTCCGGAGGGGCCCACACCATGGTATCTGGGTCCTAGGCAGCCATGAATGATTGTAATCCTCACAGCACCCCCTAGGGAGATAGGGAAGGATCATTAGTCACAAATGGGGAAACTGAGGCACAGCAAGGCTTTAGGCCAGCTTTCGAAAATGGCTAGTGATCGTAGATGCCCAACTCAAGACCCTAAAATTCAGGAATTGTCCTAGGAAGATCTTCATAGAATATTAGGGTTGGAAGGGACCTCAGGAGGTCATCTAATCCAATCCCCTGCTCAAAGCAGGACCAACACCAACTAAATCATCCTAGCCAGGGCTTTGTCAAGCTGGACCTCAAAAACCTCTAAGGATGGAGAATCCACCACCTCCCTAGGTAACCCATTCCAGTGCTTCACCACCCTCCTAGTGAAACAGTAAAAAGAACGAGGAGTACTTGTGGCACCTTAGAGACTAACAAATTTATTTGGGCATAAGCTTTTGTGGGCTAAAACCCACTTCATCAGTGTTTCCTAATATCCAACCTAGACCTCCCCCACTGCAACTTCAGACCATTGCTCCTTGTTCTGTCATCTGCCACCACTGAGAACAATCTAGATCCATCCCCTTTGAAACCCCCCTTCAGATAGTTGAAGGCTGCTATCTTGGTGTAAGGGATGTGACCAGGGTCACATGGAAAACACGTGGCTGTCTCTGGTTCCCTCCTGCTCCTGGCCTGCCTTGTCTATTTAGATAGCAAGCTTGTTGGGGGCAGGGACTTGCTGTGCGTGAAATACAAGTAATGGGAGTCTTGCCATTGATCGCTGCGGGCCAGGATTTCACCGGGTGTGTGCAGCACCTCGCGCTCAGTGCTGCTGGGATACAGACACCACGAGGAATCTAAACCAGGCTCTCAGCCCTCTTTCCAGCACCGTTAGCTGGCTCAGGGTGGGGAATGGGCCCGGGAGGAAAGATGTGGGCGCCCCACGTAGCGGGTAGGAGCTCCAGCACCCTTGGCAAGGCCCTGACGGGAGCGGTCCTGTGCCGGGCTCTGGGAGATTGCGATCATTTCCCAGACTCGGGGGATCTGATGCTGGCGCTGCTTTGTAACTCCTCAGTGTTCTTTTGTTGGCAGGCTGGTGGGGAAACCGCGAGGCACATTTCCAGCTTGGGCTGCCTGGCCCAGTGCCAGCTGAACCAACTCCCAGCTGGGGGTAGAGGGACGATTGCTCGGAAATGGAGCTGGCGAGGGGAGTCCAAGCTGGGCTGTGGGCCTGACTTTGAACCCAGCCCCTTGGCAAAGCGGCTGCGGTACTTAGTGGGATGGCCTGGAATGTATTGTCCTGGCTCCTTTTGACCGCAAGCTCCATGTTCTACCTGCCTGGGAACAAAGAAATGGGATTCCGGGCAGGTGCCAAAGAAATAAAAAGTCCAACCTGCCTCACCGCATCCCGGCATGAGGATTTAAACCATCTGTCCCAGCATGACCTCTTGGAGAGGCAAAAGCTGGGGGGGGGGGGGAGAGGAAACCAGATCCTCCTCATGCTGACCCTCCGCCCCCCACTTCCCCTCTGGGGCCTTGGTCAAATCACTTCACCCTGGGCTCGGGGTGTTCCACGGTGCCTCAGAGGCCGCCCCCACCGGGGCTCTCTGTGGATCTCAGATCCCCGCAGGTGTAGGTCAGCCAAAGGCAGTGGTCTGCACTGGTTTACACCAGCTAATGGTTGCGAATGTAACCATTACACCAGCTGAGTGTAAGTTGATCCAGCCGGCCCCAGGCAATTGCTCTGAGGGGCATGATTCAAGCCATCCACCTCAATGGGGTGTTAACTGAACCTGAAGGACCACCATGACACTTTCAGTGGCATTCACTATTTCACTGCTGATTAATTTTTGCAACAGTGGGCTCACTGATGCACTGGCTGGCGGCTTACAGGAGAGTGGGGAAACAGAGGCAGAGGGAGGTCTGATACCAGGTTTGTGGTGTCCCTGTTACGGAACCTGACTGACAATTCCCTACTCCGCTCACTGGATCAAATTAGTCTAGTGGTTAGAGCAGTGGGGGTTGGGGAGTCAGGACTCCTGGGTTCTCTCACTTGCTTGGTGGCCCTGGGGCTGTGGCTCCGCCTCTCTCTGTTCCCTGGACTGGAGAGAATTTGTTGTGAATGCCAATTGCTCTGAGGTTCTGCCCCATCTCCCTCAACGGGCTGCAGGGCTGAATTCAGTTTGCTCCACAGACATTCCTGGCTGATGGTCACCCCCCTGCAGGCGGTCAACACTGCCTGGGGCTCCGTGTGACTGGAGCCGGGCTGGGGAGCTGGTGCCCAGGGGAATTTCACCTCCTGGGAGGCAGAATGCTCATGGGAAGCTTTCAAGAGTCCCTTCTGCAGTGAGATTGCAGGCCATGACCCAAAGCTGGGCTGTGAGGAACAGTGCCAGGTTTACAGTGGTGCCATGCAGCCGGGCCCATGCTCAGAAGGGGCCCCAGCCTGCTCCGCTTGCACTGGGCTGAGACCCCACCGGCACATGGGCTCCTCCTCACTCATTACTTGCTCCTGCCGGCTGGCCGAGGGCTCCTCTCCGCCCCCTGGCCGGACCCCAGGGCACCTCCGGCTCTGGGCAGTCTCTGCTTCCTGTGGGGGCCCCGCCTGTCTCCCCAGCGCTGAGCGGCCTGGGACTGGTGCAGAAGCAGACGCAGTCACCTCCCAGCTGGGCCGATGAGTGCGGCTGGGAGGCAGGGCGTGTGGGAGTGGGTCTCTGAAGGGTCTAGGGGGAGCTGGGCTGTGAAGGGGTGGGGAAGATCTGTGTGTGTTGGGGCACTAGGGAGTGGGGGTTCTGTGGGGGGTGCTGGGCAGTTGTGTGGGGCCGTGGGCAGGGGTGGAGTTGGGCAGGGCTCTGTGCATTTATGGGAGGGTTGGGTGGGGGCTCTGGCCATAGGGAGTTGGGGGGTGTTGGCTGGGGGGGGGCTGTATGGGCCCACCCCCGAGGGGAAGGGGCACGCTGGCAGCACAGGGCTGGGCAAGACCCTGTGTGGCTGGCAACTGCCAGTTTGTAAATAGTGCCCTTGCCCTGGGCTGGGCTGGATGGAGCAGGGCCGCCCCTGCCGTGCCATGCCCTGCCCTTGGCTGGCCCCTCGCTCCAGGGACCAACCCCCTGTGCCATGCTCCATTGCCCCCATGGGGACCCACAAATATATTTGGCACTGGGCCCACAAAAGGTTAATCCGGCCTGGTGAGGAAGAAAGGAGAGAGGTAGTTGGTCACTGAGGCCTGGGGTGTGGAGGGTTCCTGTGGGCTGGTGTCACCTCCTTGGAAGTGGTGAAGATGGAAAGTGCTGGCTCAGGGGCAAACAGTTGGGCGTGGCCAGCCGTCAACTGTCAGCGGCTTTTGTTTTCAAGAATTAGGGCTATTAAAAAGAAAAGAGTGAGTCAGAAATACGCCTTGGAGAGGAAGTCACAGCTACTTTCCATGGCAGGAACTGGGTGCAAGCCCAGAAACCACGGGGATGGGTGCGAGAGCACCCAGGAGTGAGCTTTGTCACGATTACCAAGAGTGGTGGAGTTTCCACCGGGCTTGGCCAACGTGCACGGAAAACGTGGCCTTTCTTAGCGCAGCTGCCACCTTTGAGCACCATTTTAGCTGCTCCTGTCCTCACGCAGGACCTCTCCTGGATCGCGGCGAGGCCCAAGGCTGAGTTGAGGTGGGTCAAGCCCAGCGCCGTGGAGCAAGAGGAGCTCTCTGCCCTCAGTGCGTGTGTGGGACTCCCGGTTTGAAAATGGACTCCAGTCCTGCCCCCCATGCCCACACGCCGGCTCTGCTGTGCCCTGCTGTGCATAGACACGGGGTACCCCGTCCTGCCCGCAGAGCAGCGACTCGGCTTCCTGAACGCGGCCCCAAGGGGCCCTCTCTGAGGAAGTGGCTGGGTACGTCCTCAGCGCAGGACTTTTCTGTCCCTTGCAGCCCATTCTCCAAGGGGGTTGCTCAGCCCAGTTTGTGCAGCTGTGTCTCCTGGACGATCGCTCTCTGGTTCAGAGAGGCCCCTCCTGAGACCTGGCGTCTCCCCAGAGGGCCGGGGTCCAGCCAAACAGGAATCCCAAGGGAGAGAACGTTTGTGGGTGTCCTGGGGGTGCAATTTTGTAGAAAGACAAAAGACCTGCAGGCCAAGGTCTTCCTGGTTCCACTACCTGGGCCTTGCTCCTGACTTGCCCTGGGGGGACCGAGGGCAGGATGTGATCCAGCCTGTTGGGAAATCTAAGAGCATCCAGGATTTCCAAAGTGGGAGGAGCTGGGATGAGCTTGGTGTGAAGAAATCACAGCCACGTGCATTGCGCTCGGATGGGTTGGTTCATTCTCCCAACATGTCACTGCAAACAAATCCAGATGTGCTAGCCCTGGGCTCTGCCCCTATTCCTCTGGAAAGGGAGGAAGGCTGGCTCAGTGGTCTGGTCCTGCTTTGAGCAGGGGGTTGGACTAGATGACCTCCTGAGGTCCCTTCCAACCCTGATATTCTATGATTCTATGATGCTGGAGACCTGCGTTGAGTTCACAGCTCCTTGCGTGCCCTGGGACCAGTCACTTAGCCTCACTAGGCCTCAGTTCCCATCCGTGCAATGGGGACATTAGCCCCACTCTTCCCCACAGGGGGTGTGAGGTGACAGCTGGTAAAGACTGACACGATGGGGACCAGATAAACCCCTTAGATAGCTAGAAAGTGCTGCTTTAATGGCATGGCCATGGCAGAGTCAACCCAGACCTCTGCCCCCTGCAGACAGGCACATACCAAACGGTCTGGCTTTACCGTTATTGTGTGAGAGTCCTGGTGCACTGCACAGGCCCGACTCTCCCCTTCTGGTTACAGTATTTCACCTTCCCTCAGAAACTACCCAGCATTGCTGTGTGCTGTTCAGCTCCAGTGCGCCACCCCAGAGCTGGCTGCATTTTAGTGGTGGGTGAGGTGAATCCTCTGAGTGTGTGAGGCTCGTAAAGCATCTGAGGTCCCTTCAGGATGAAAGTCCCTGTTATCTGGCCAGGTAAGCTATACTGGTGCCCATCACCAAAGTATCTGGGCTCCTCATGTAAGATGCTGCGAGGTGGGCCTCTGGGATGTGTTTTCTGAGAGGATCCCTCCAGGGTGGAGCAACCTGCATTAAACCTGAATGGGAGGGATCCCTTCAGCACCCAATCCTCCTGGAGCCCTGGCCGGGCCCGAGGGGCAGCTCTGGCTGGTCCATGGGGCCTGGCTGCCGCGCTTGCCCCGCGGAGGCTGGAGCCAGCCCCTGGATCTCGCTTTTCAGACTCTTCTCGGTAGGGGGTGTCACCAATACTGAGGCCAGGAGCAGCTGTCTAGTCTGAGCTGCTGCAGAGCCCAGGCCGGAGCACCCCCCGGCCGTTCCCGGGGCTCAGCGCATCTGTCCCCCGCCCCGGCAGGTACGTCTCTTCTGGCCTCTCCGTGCCCCCCCCAGCTGCACTAAGAGCAGTGGGGAACAGCCCTGCACTGTGGCCATGGCCGGGGTGACACCCACCAGGGCTTCCCCAACACACCTTCTTGCCCCAGCCTTCCCCATTCAGGCCTTTGCTGGGGAGAGGCTTTCAGCACCACCCTGGACGGAGGCCACCTGGGGGCGCAGCGGGGAGGAGGCTGAGTGGGTTTGGCAGCAGCCTCAGCAAAGCAGAGAGTCCTTCCCCGGGGGGGGGGGGGGGGGTTGTTAGGAGGGTGCGGGGCTCAGGCCCGGCCCCGGGCAGGCTGTGTCTCTCTGCGCCCTGTGCCTGTGCCTAGCAGTTCCTCCGGCTGGTGTGGGGCCAGCCCTTAGCCCCAGGCACAAGGCGCCCTGCGTGAGATGGGATTTCAATACCCGCCGCAGTGGGCTGCTCCGGTGCAGCGAGGCGCCAGCCCCGCTCCCGACCCTGTCCCAGGGCAGCAGGGGTTGCGCCAGCCTCCGTGTCCTGCTTGCCTCACCCTGGGCTGAGGCTACCGCGGGGGGAACAGCGGCACTGGCTGCGAATTCCTCCGTGTTCCCGGGGCCAGAGCTGCAGGGCTGGGGCTGCTGGGGGGCAGTGAGGGGCACCAACAGAGCTGTGATTTTGGCGGGGTGGGGGTGGTGGGGGGATGAAGGCCAGGGCGTGGCTAGCAGGCGGCTGCAGGGTGCAATTGAGCAGCACCGGCGGAGCAGGCCGTGGTGGCAGCTCAGGAAGGTTTATGTGTCAGGCGCTGGGGCTCTGGCAGAGCCGTGTGAGGGGAGCGCAGGGCTGGGCTAGCAGGGGGCTGTGGGTCAGGTGTGAGGGGCGCAGGCAGGGCTGGGGGCAGCCCAGGGCTGAGCAATCAGGGGGGCTGCAGGCCAGGAGCAGGGGGCACTGGCAGGGCTGGGGGGAAGCCCAGGGCTGAGCAATCGGGGGGGCTGCAGGCCAGGAGCCGGGGGCACTGGCAGAGCTGGGGGGAGCCCAGGGCTGAGCAATTGGGGGGGGCTGCAGGCCAGGAGCCGGGGGCACTGGCAGAGCTGGGGGGAGCCCAGAGCTGAGCAATCAGGGAGGCTGCAGGCCAGGAGCAGGGGGCACTGGCAGGGCTGGGGGGAGCCCAGGGGGGAGCAATCGGGGGGGGGGGGGGCTGCAGGCCAGGAGCCGGGGGCACTGGCAGAGCTGGGGGGAGCCCAGGGCTGAGCAATCACGGGGGGCTGCAGGCCAGGAGCAGGGGGCACTGGCAGAGATGCGAGGGGGCCTTTGCAGGATGTGCCCACCCACTTGCCCTGTGCCTGGCTCCGGCCAGAGCTGTCTCGCCCACCTCTGCGGGACACCCGTGCCCGGCCTGGCGCTCCAGTAGCTTTACTGCTGGCTACCGCGGGTTGTGCCCCCTCCCTGCTGGCAGCACATGCCCCTCACAGGCTCCGGCCCAGCGGGCAACGGCTCAGGGCTAATGGGGCCCATAGTCTGCGCCCAGCCGGACTCCAAGGATCGTGCCTCTGGCTTGAACCCAATGCCCGGCTTGCCAGAGGCTGCAGTGGGTTTCCTTCAGTGACGTGGCGCCCTCTGGTGGTGCAGTGTAGTCAAGGCACATTACTCACACCAGAGAGGGGCCCGGAGGCCTCAGCGGCTAGCTGCCCTCCTCTCTCCGGGGCTCTAGGAATGCCACGCCCACTAAGCGTGCACTAAGCGCATTATTGGCCACGCCCACTAAGTGTGCACTAAGCGCGTTATTGGCCACGCGCACTAAGCGTGCACTAAACACGTTATTGGCCATGCCCACTAAGCGTGCACTAAGCGCATTATTGGCCATGCCCACTAAGTGTGCACTAAGCGCATTATTGGCCACGCGCACTAAGCGTGCACTAAGCGTGTTATTGGCCATGCCCACTAAGTGTGCACTAAGCGCATTATTGGCCACGCGCACTAAGCGTGCACTAAGCGTGTTATTGGCCATGCCCACTAAGCGTGCACTAAGCGTATTATTGGCTGTGCGCAGTAAGTGCCCTAAGGGGAACAGTGGCGTTGGAGGAGGGTTCCCTTGGCAGTTTCTGATGGAGGGGGCAGGACTGGAATAGCAGGGGGTTGGGGGTGAGGAGTGGGGGCATCCCACACATTGTGGATAAAAGGGAATCATTCCCAGACTGTCTATTTCTCTGAAACCAAACACAGATCGTCCACGGAGCCACAACAAAAGCCCCAGCGTGGCTCCAGCTGCCCTGAGCCAGCACTGGCTTCTTCTGCGAGGAACTGGGATAAATTCACTGAGCTGGGCTTTGCTGTCAAATAGGCTCGGCTTGTCTCTCCTAGCACCCCAGTAATTTCTTCCAGGCCTTTCCCTGCGTCACACCCCTGTGGCGACCTTCCTCTGTCTCTCCCAACTCGGTAGGGGGAATTGGTGGCCTGTGGTTAGAGCAGCTTGGCCCAAAAGTTGGGGACCTACATGGTGCAGGATCAGGGCTTGGCTGACTAGCACTTCCCTTCTGGGTTTCATTCTCCTCTTATGGGACTGGACCCCTGGCTCCCTGCACATTGGTCCTGCCGGAGGGTAAATCACGAGAAGTGGTGCCAGGGGAACGCAGAGGGGTGAAGTAGGATGCCCTCCGGACCTGGTTTAGATTGGTGTAAATCAGGCTGTGGCTTGAAGTTAGTCACGGGCTGTTTTGTGTATCTTAGCCCTGTTTCAGGCCAGGCCTTTAATGAAGTCCTGCCATCCCTCCAGCTGCACTCGCTTTCAGGGACAGGGCACATGCCTCGGTCTGGTTTTGCAGCACCCCCTGCTGGTCACAGGCAGCAGCACCAGTACCCAGTAGTAGCCTATAAGGTTCCAAAGTTATTGGCATTGAAGTAACAACTACCGGCCTCAGTCGAACCGAGCCTAAAGCTGCGGGATAAAGAACCCTGACCGACACCTTCACTCCTCTGACACAAGGAACGCCGGCAATAATCATAAAGCTAGTTGGTGCTGATACCGGAACTGTCATGGGGCTGGCCTGAGAGTGGAACGAACTCCTCCACCAGTTAAGAGCCATCACAAAGCGCCCACCTCCTGCTCCAAAATGGTGTGTTTGTCTTCTGCGACAAACCCAGGGCATCGATACTAAAAACCTGCCCAGCCAAGCCAATCTCCGGCCCATGCTGCTCCTGGGGAGCAAAGGGAGAACCGCTGTGACAGATGTTAAGCACCGTGACGAATGCCCAACTGGAAGGCACGCATGCCCTAGCGTGGGGAGCAGGTTATAAGAACCTCTGTGGAACAGAGCGACTCTGTGGAGCACAACACTGGCTTTGAGGGTTGCCAGCTGCCGACCTTGAAATACTTTCTTCTAGCAGAGACAAGGCCCAGGGAGCAGCTGTCAGAGCATCAGGAGACCTCGGCCCCATACGTGGAAAACAAGGGAAGAAACAGGACCCCAGAGAAGCACTTGCTGCTCTTGTGGGCACTGCGCTCATACACAACAGAGGTCAGGTGTATTACCTACAAATGGGGCAGAGGGCAGGCTGCAAGGAGCAGTTTCAGGAAGACTTAGCAGGTTCATCTAGTGATGAGAAGCCTTGAGATTAACCTTGAGCCAGGGTGGTTTTTCAGGTAACACATTGGTGGTAGTGTACGAGCGACAGCATAACCAGTAACTAGAGCAAGGGAGACCAGGAATCCCGACTGGCACTCTCGGGAGAAAGATCTGACCTTGTGAAACATACCTCCCTTCTGTTACTGCATCTGCATCCAAAAGCTTCAGGGTTTCCAAGCTGTTCCATCCACCCCACCGTGAAACTGAAAGCCGCAAAACCACACACACGTGCGAGGTTTTTTTCCAACTTTTATTTTAAAAGTCATAATTGAAGCTTATCAAAGTCTTAACCCATTATTATTGTGAGAGCTGCGGCTCAGCCGTGGTCTGTGTAGCAGTAACCACGCACCCAGAAGCGGGTAAGAGGTTTGGTAACAGAGCTCAGGAGGTTTAATTCATTAACCCCTTGTGCGCTTCCCACGCCGGTGCAGCAATGACATCCACCACAAGCAACCTTAAAAGAAGTTTTATTGGGAATTGGGAGGGTGGGTTTCCCTTAATAGGCTGATCTCTTGGGTGATGGTTGCAGGGGAGCCCTTCCCTCTGCAATAGGTAGAGGGTGATATAGAACCTGGGTGCGTCTCCCCTTCCCGCCCCCCCCAATACGTACATGCAGATAGTTTATAAAAGAAAGGCAGATTCTGGATTGTAGCCACCAGAGGATGGTTTCTATCAGACAGGATATTCCCTGTGGGAAAATAAAAATACACTGCTGTCCCCAGAGGATCATGGGAAACCGTCATCGTCATCCTCTGCCATTTCCTTCGCGAATTCCAGGTCCTGCTGCTCCCGCTCCCGGCGCTCCTGGAAGGCAAAGGCAGGACACGTTCCTAACGGGCTGACTGCAGCAGTGGGACTGGGATGGCTCAGGGCACTGGGAGCTGAGCTGCTCGGAGAGGCTGCCAGGACAGCAGTGACCGAGAGAGAGGGGGAAGTGATGGCCATTCATGTGAAATGAGTGAAGAGAAGGCTCTGTCCAAACCACAGCTGGCACCAAGGACTGGGCCCCTGACAGAACTCCTGGCTCGCCACAGAAAGGTTCCCACCAGGGCAGGGATGGGGCTCTTGGCACAGGCTCGACACGGGTACACAGCACTGGTTGGGAGGGAAGTGTCACTCCTAGGGAGGGTTGCTAATGGGGCGCTCAACCCCCTCCCCCCACAGGCAGGAAGCCCAGAACCCAGGTGGGATCTCACCTCTGCAGACTCCAAGTCCTTGTTGTAAGACTTAGGTGGGAACCTCATGGCCTGGAAACACAAACAAAAGGGGATCAGTGAGGGACCACCTTGGCCAGGGCCACAGGGCAGAGGCAAGGAACACACAGGCACCTCTCACAGGCTGTGGAGACATTTCCAAGCATGCACTGCAGCCAGGGGTCATGCTCCTTGCTCCATCAGCAAGTTCCAGCACGGCCAGGTAGGTTGCCTCACTGACAGGACATCAACCTTCAGACACACCTCCCAGGGCAGTGGAGCTCGGGATGTGCCCACAAAGGTAGCGCATGTTTTGAGGCCTCATGAGCCTACCCGGGGAATCAGCTCTCGCTCCCAGCAGCTGGAGCTAGAGTGCTGGGAGATCTGCCTGAGATCGGAGGCTTTCACAGCACTTTGGCATGAATGAGGCCTCCCAGCGCCCACGTGGGAGAGCTTGCAGGGATCCCATTTTACAGAGGCAATTCAGTAGAGTGGCGAACAGAAGCCAGGACTTTTGTCTCCCAACTCCCGCTGCAGTGCACTGTATTTGCTGGCAGAGTACAGAACGGGGTGTGTTTAGATAACAGGAGAATGTGGGGCGCTCATGGACGGCAGAGGGACCATGCTTTGAACTGGTGCCCCAAGAGAGGATTTGGGGGTGCGAGGGAGAGGAAGGAGAAGAGCCAACCCATCACCCCAGAAGGGCCTGGAACCTGCTGGGGGAGCTTCTGAAGCCCTGAGGCTTCTAAGTCAACCTGCTGCACTCACACATCTCAGGAGACCGGCCCCACCGGGACACCTGACCCAGCACCCGGACAATGGGCAGAGCCTAGCTACCTTGACAGACATGTTGTGGATGTCGAGGCAGAAGGAGATCCTTTGATGGAAGGCCAGCTGGGGCTCCCGTGTGGAGTAGATGTCAATCATCTCTTTGGACTGGACGTAGCCTTTCTCGTGGTTAATGCTGGCTTCGATCACGCCGTCCCGGATGGCCTACAGCCCAGAGGCAACAGTCACGGCAAGGGGCCAACCTCCAAGGCTGGTGTCCGCGTGCGCAGAGTGCCCGTGGGTCAACAGCCGGGGATGGCAGCGTGAGCACTTTGCACTCAGGAAGCAGAGACTCGCTCCCACAGGACAGTGAATTGGCTTGTCTGTTCTCTCAAGCCCTGAGCACCTGTTTTTTCTTGGTGCAACATCCCTTGGTAACGCTTGCTCAAGGAAGTGACAGATGTAGCGAGATGGGTAGGGACAAGGCTACGCTCTGGGTCAGAGCACCCCGGCATGAAGGGGTTAATTGGGATGCAGGCCCTTGGAGCTGCTGATGGCCCAGATCCCAATAGTAACAGGCTGGTGACAGACCCTTTTGGAGGAGCAGAGCGCCGGTTCTGCAGGGCCTGAAAGATACAGGACCAACCCCTCAGGAAGCAGACAGCTCTGCGGTCCCTGAACACCGCAGGGAGAAGGGGCCAAGGGCTAGATTTCCTATGCTGATCCCTGACCCTCTGCTTCGTCCCAGCGACCCACCTTGGCAACAATGAACTCAGCATCCTCCGGGCTGTCTAGCTGCAGTTTCTGAGCAATGTCGGCCAGTGCGATGCGTGAATAGGACAAGCTGATCATGCGAACACCTGGAGGTGAGAGAAAGAACAGGAGCTGGAGAGTGTCATGGGGCCACAGGTACACTTAGTGAGCTGGGGAGTGGGTGTGATCGCAAGAGGCCTTTTAAACCAAGCAGCACAAGGAAACTCAAATGCACACTGCTCTCCTTTGCTGCATTAAACGAGAGGAGCAAGCCACAGGGGCTAGTTCGCCCAAGACATGGCATTGGCAGCTTCTTACCTGTTTTAATCACATTGTGTCTCAGCCGGATGATCAGGGTATAGGTCCCATCTGCCTGAAATTTGTCTGCAAACTGATCCAGGACCTGGTTGAATTTGGCTAGGTTACCCGTCCGAACAGCTGTGGGAACATATAGGAGACGGTTGAGAGAAAACAGAGAGAGGAAAAGATCTGCTGAAGTCACAAAGTCAGAGTAGGAACAGAACTCAGGAGTCCTGTATGCCAACCACTCAACAAACTCCTTCCTGACAGGTAAAGGTTCCAGTAAGTGGAATTTTGAGGTTAGAGCCATAAATGCCAGAAATAAAACAGGAGACAGTGCCCTTTATTGATGAAATGTTAAAAATATTTTGCTCCTTCGAAGAGCAGAACATTATCTCAATTTATAATGACGTGGTGACTTCTGGAGACCAACAATTTCATAGATTCGAAGGCCAGAAGGGACCACCTGTGATCGTCTAGTCTGACCTCCTGTGTAACAGAAGCCAGAGAACTTCCCCAAAATACTTCCTTTTAAACTCAAGCATGTCTTTAAAAAAAAAAAGAACAACCAATCTTGATTGAAAAATTGCGGGTGATAGAGAATCCACCACAACCCTTGGTAAAGCATTCCAATGGTTAATTACTCTCACTGTATAAAGTAAAAAGAAAAGGAGTACTTGTGGCACCTTAGAGACTAACCAATTTATTTGAGCATGAGCTTTCGTGAGCTACAGCTCACTTCATCGGATGCATACTGTATAAAGTAAGTTTTACTCCCCCAGCCAGGGGTCCAGTGAGATTAGAACCCAGGACCATGGGCACTGGAAGCAGGAACAATATCCCTTGGTCATCAAACCAGCTAACGGAGCAAAAAGTTACTGAAAATTATCTTCCATTCTGAAAATTTTGCGCATGTGGCTCTGGAATCAGAAGTTGGCCATAGCAACATTAGCACACATTTTTTAAGTGCACTTTTATCTTTTGCACCACGATTTTGCTAGCCTAAAACAACCTAACCATGAAAGTGACCCTCGTTTGTGAAAATATGGTTATGTAAAAAAATGTCTTTGTCTTACGTAATGAAGCTGTCAGTGTTCTTATTGTCCATACAAAACGACTAACCTTTTTTAAAATCAATCTACATCTTTGGTCTCTGATGTCTTGTGGCCATGAGTTCCACAGGTTATGACCCGCATTTCCCTTATAACTACATCTTTCAGTTTCATATCATTTCTCTTTGTTCTTGCAGTATGAGACAGCATAAATAAAAGTGTGCAATTTACCAACTGCTGTCGTCACTATTTGTCATTTTTCATGAAAATTTGAGAAGCTGTAGCTAGACCAAATGGTAGGGCACAGAACAGAAAGTTAGGGGTTCCTGGATCATCCAACAACAGATCATGAAGCTCTGGGGAGTAGCCAGAGCATCCTTACCCTGCGTCAGGAGGAAGTAGGGCATGAGTGACCTCTTGAGGGAAGGCTGTCTGAACTGGAGTCTGTCCGGGATCTCGCCCAGCAATAACTCCACCACGATGAGCAGCTTGTGGACCTTAGGCAGAAAGACAGACACAAGAGACTATGAATCTGTCAGAACTCCCTTAGACACCCTAAGGAAGCAAATTCTTCATTAGAATAGACGGGCCAAGAAGCTGGTGAGAGCCCCGGATCCTACCTTGGCTCTGCTCCTCTCCATGGGCCTGATGACGCATAGTGCCGGCACAAGCGCATCCACCCAGAGGTGCCCCCGGAGGACCACACACGCCCCCACTCACCGTCTGTTTGAAGCCGACTGCTGTGTGCTGTGGTGCCTTCCGCAGGGCATTCGTCATGGTCCTCCGTGCTTCCGAGTACTCCAGCTGAATGGCTTTGATGCGACCTGGAAGGAAAGGGGGAGTTACAGAGGGACAGAAACTGTTTCAGAGAGAAGTTGGTTTAACTGACAAAGCCCAGCCCAGGCACTGGGACCTTCGCCCAACCTGACACAAACGGCTAATCAAGCCAACTGCTCCATGCCACGCCAGCTGTTTGGCTGCTCTAGTTCGGAGCCGTCTGAGACTGACGGCACTTGAGGTCACGTCAGCAACAAGCAGATCTGTGTACAGGTGCCTCAGCTCCCAACGGCGAGAGGCGCTCCGTCTTTCAGAGGTCGCACACTTACCGACTCAGCGCAGCAGGACAGCAGAATGCGAGCAATCGTTACCTCACACCTTCCCTGCCCAGGGCAGCAACGCAAACACCTCTGTGCACATCCACAGCCCTTCCATCAGCTCTCAAAGCCTCACACCCACCTCTGCTCACTAGCATGATGATTACTACCAAGGCCCACCGTACTCCCTGGCAAGAGGGACATGGTCTGCGGCACAGTCCCTGGAATTTATGGCACCTGGTCTGGAAATTGGGGCAGCTTCATTTAAATTTTAGAACAGAGTTTTTGAATGTAATTAAACGTGAACATTAACCTGACCAGCACAGTGGCCCCTCCATTCTCCAGTTTCCATCCAGTTCAGTTTCACTTGCCGACGTTTGTACTGGTGATGCTGAGCGGCACTGCAAGAGTCCAGGGAAAAGCTGGAGGTTTGGGCAGCTGCAGAGGGGGCTGTTGGGGACTGTGGTATTGCGCACGATAGCAGAGAACAGGGCTGGCATTTCCACCACTCCCTTTGTGCGCAGTTATCGCCCCCCAGAGATAAATGTGGCCGTTCACCGCTCTCAGACCTATCATTTCAGACCTGCAGACAAGACTATAACATTTTATGCTTGGTGCATGTTGTCCAGTGTTTTCTTCCCATTTACTAGGGCAGGACGTGTAGATTCTGGAATACAATTCTGTGGCAAATTCCACTGCCAAAGAATTGTGACATACACATTGGGCTAAGTATTAGCCCATTTTACAGGTGAGTAAATGGAGGCAGCGATTATACGATTTGCCAGAGGTCACAGGGTCAGTGGCAGAACCAGGAGAAAACCCTCTGAATCCGAACCCTGGCACTAACCACTTGATCACACTCCTTCCCTAGCCTCAGGAAGAGAACCCAAGAGTCCTAATTCCAACCTCCTTCTCTAGTCACTAGACAACACAACAGTAACGCAGCCTGCAGTGGCATTGCTGCCTCTCACCTGTGTAATAGAGGTACCTGGCCCACTCGTTGTTATTGGCCTGCTCAGGAAAAACTGATTTGGAGACGAGCTTTTCTGCCTGGTCGTAGAGGTTATAGTGAAGGTAGTTTCTCAGCAGCAGGTTCAGGAGGGTGGCCTGACCATCTGCATCATGACGGAGGGTTGCCGTCCTCAGACGGGCATGCAGGAAACTTCAAAAGAGGGTGGAGAGGAAAGAGTCTGTCAGAGGGGAGGGAGGAAGCTGCAAAAGGGGAGAGCACAAATGTCCTCAGAAAGGTTTCGATCCTAGCTAATGGCTGCAGTGCCATTAGGCACCAAAAGGCCCTTTCATTTCTGTATAGGCAGGCTCCGGGAGAATGCAGCACACAGGACTGCAACTAACCTATCGGACACAGCAGCAGCCAGTCCTACCTCCTGACCACATCAAGTTTATTCTGGAACTCGTAGCTGCGGGAGTGGTAGTAATAACACTTGGCCACCACCAGATCGAGGGCTCGGCGGTTCTGAGGACTGATCTTCTGCATCAGGTCATCAGACACTTTCTGGGCCTGGGGAAGGAAAGGAGGAAGGTCAAAACAGACAAGTCGAGAGAGAGAGCGAGCTCACTTGTGAGGAAACACAGGAGGGGAAGTGGTCAGAAGCATTTTGGCTGTGGGAACTTCCATTAATCTAAATCCCCCGTCCCTAAAATATTGGTAACTTCCAAGGGCTGTATCTCAGCCAATCCCTTTGGGATGGGGTTAAAATAACTCCAGGGAAGCTCTCCTAGCAGAGCAGTAAGACTTGAGGTAACTAAATGGAGGCAGTGGTATTTTCTTTGCTGGCTAGCTACTAAGCCTCCACCGGTGCTGTAGGCTAGGATGGGACACGAAGCTTCTCTGCTCTGAAGCTCTGCCACCATCTACCTGTACTCAGCTCATGGGAACAGGGAGGCAATGGGGAGAGCACCCACGTTCTGACCCTACAGTCTCATGGGCCATACACACCCAGTACTTGGGTTTCAGTAGCAGGATGGATCTCCCCAATGCAGCATGCAGGACAGTCCTGGGGTTTTACCTCTGCATATCGTTTACTGTTCATCAGGTAGATGACTAGGAGCAGCTGGAGATAGGTTTCCACCTCTGGCAGGAGTGGGGCTGAGGCTGCCTTTCCTGTCCGGGGACGGAACTGCAGCTCTGCTTCTGTGTCCATAGGCTATAGAGAGAGACCGAGATGTGCTGGATCCACAGCTCTGAAGTCCTCTAGTAATTCACAGAGGAAACTCAACATGGATGTGCCATACCCATCACCAATGCCCATACCAACTTCCCTGCCTGCCTCCAGTGTGCCACAATCTTGACCTGGAGGGATCACCTCTAGGAACAAAGGAGAGTTCAGTCTCCATGGCCCACTCAGTCGTTGCTCTCTCTGATGAGGATGCCAACACAGGCCAGCAAATGCCCATTGTGATTTTTCTTTGATACAGACACAAGCCAGCTGGGAACTGGCTCGAGTCACTGCCCCCAACTCAGTTCGCAGGCACTCCTGAGCAATTAGGTTGTAATGTCTGAACACTCCCTTTGGGGTCTCTGTTCCCCCCGCCCCATTACAATAACACGTACTCTGCTACTAAAAGCCCCGGCATCTGCTGAAGCAGAGTCACCGCCCCAACTTCAGCAACCTCATAGAATATCAAGGTTGGAAGGGACCTCAGGAGGTCATCTAGTCCAACCCCCTGCTCAAAGCAGGACCAATCCCCAATTTTTGCCCCAGATCCCTAAATGGCCCCCTCAAGGATTGAACTCACAACCCTGGGTTTAGCAGGCCAATGCTCAAACCACTGAGCTATTCCTCCCCCCCACAACCTCCTCTGTCCCCATTGCAGACTCACCTCCTCCAGAAAGCCCAGCAGGAAGTCCCGCATGGTGCTGTTGGAAGTGAAGAAGCCATTGATGGCTTTATGGAGCACGTTGGGGTTGAGTCGGCGGGAGGTGGAGGGCAGAGCCCGTAGGGCACGCAGGACGTAGCGAGGCTCCTTTCCAGACACGGCCTTCTCAAGCTGCTTCACGTGCTCTTTGATGTCTGCATCAGCACAGGGAAATCCTGCTAGCACTTCGCCCCTGGCAAGTGCTCTCACAAAGGAGGCAAATCCTAATACCTGATGATCATATTGGTGATACCCCTGCTTCCTAGCTGAAGGCTGATATGCGCTTCTACCCGCTCATTTTAATATCATTTTAAAGGAGAAAACTCAATACCTCAGGACATAAGCCACTCTCTAAGTGGGAGGAGGGGGGGAGGTTAGGAAGAAACTTTCCCTGGAGGCAGGTTATCCTATATCCGTCTACTACAGGTTTCTTGCATCTTCCTCTGCAGTCCCTGGTGCCGGCCACAGTGAGAGAAGGGATACCGGAGTATCATTTATATTACAATAGTACCTAGGAGCCCCAGTGATAGACAAGGGCCCCACCGCGCTAGGTACTGTGCAAACACAAACCAAGTAGATGGACGTTGGGCTGATCCAGTTGAGTACTGCCTTCATCCTAACTACAGAGCAAGTATTAGAACAATCTCAGGCTCAGGTCGCAGCTTTCACACGGAAGTGTTCCACTGCACTTTGCGAGCAAGCTGACAGATAAGCCAAACACTGGGGTCCCTTTATGCGCCACTTGGGGTGGAGGGGACGCAGATGGTGCTGGCTGTGGCCGAGAGTTGAGTTCACCCGGATCTACCACAGACTTTCTGTCACCGTAAGCGAGCCACTTGGGGTCTGATTTTCAGGAGTGCCAAACATCCGCCACTCCAGCTGAAGTCAATGGGAGCGGACCCCGCTCAGCGCCATACAGACTCCTGCATCTCCCTGGCCCTCTGGGCGAGCGCGAGGAGGACGCTGCCTTGCCTGGCACCGGGGGCGAGGTGCTCGGGTGTGCGGCGACGGGGACCGTGGCCATCCCGACGCCACCGTTTCCCAACCGAACCATCACCCCCCTACGCCCAGCACACCCCCCCCAATAATCCCTCTCCCTGCACAGGCTGCCCCTGGGACTCAGGGAAACGGGGCCACAGAGCGGTGGGGTGAGGCGCCCGGGGCCGGCACTGGCCTCCCAGAGGGAAACAGCCCCTGGGACTTGGTGGGTACCGAGGCCCAGTCCTGCTGGGTCCCCCCGCCACCCGGTCTGCCCCTCCCCCCCGGCCTGTTCCCCCCCCCCCACCTCCCGGTCTGCCCCTCCCTCCCCCCCGGCCTGTTCCCCCCCCCCACCTCCCGGCCTGCCCCTCCCTCCCCCCCGGCCTGTTCCCCCCCCCCCACCTCCCGGCCTGCCCCTCCCTCCCCCCCGGCCTGTTCCCCCCCCCCCACCTCCCGGTCTGCCCCTCCCTCCCCCCCGGCCTGTTCCCCCCCCCCCACCTCCCGGTCTGCCCCTCCCTCCCCCCCGGCCTGTTCCCCCCCCCCCACCTCCCGGCCTGCCCCTCCCTCCCCCCCGGCCTGTTCCCCCCCCTCCCCCCCGGCCTGTTCCCCCCCCCCCACCTCCCGGTCTGCCCCTCCCTCCCCCCCCCGGCCTGTTCCCCCCCCCCCACCTCCCGGTCTGCCCCTCCCTCCCCCCCCGGCCTGTTCCCCCCCCCCACCTCCCGGTCTGCCCCTCCCTCCCCCCCCGGCCTGTTCCCCCCCCCCACCTCCCGGTCTGCCCCTCCCTCCCCCCCCGGCCTGTTCCCCCCCCCACCTCCCGGTCTGCCCCTCCCTCCCCCCCCGGCCTGTTCCCCCCCCCCACCTCCCGGTCTGCCCCTCCCTCCCCCCCCGGCCTGTTCCCCCCCCCCACCTCCCGGTCTGCCCCTCCCTCCCCCCCCGGCCTGTTCCCCCCCCCCACCTCCCGGTCTGCCCCTCCCTCCCCCCCGGCCTGTTCCCCCCCCACCTCCCGGTCTGCCCCTCCCTCCCCCCCCGGCCTGTTCCCCCCCCACCTCCCGGTCTGCCCCTCTCCCCATTCCCCTCTGCCCCCCCCTCCACCTCGGGTCCACCCCTCCCTCTCCCCTTCCCGCCCCCCGGCCCGTTCCCCTCCCGCCTCCCGGTCTCCCCTCCCCCCGGTTCCCCTCTGCCCCCCCCCGGGTCTGCCCCTCCCCCCGGCCCGTTCCCCTTCCCCTTCCCCTCCCCCTCCCGGTCTCCCCCCCCCGCCTCGGGTCTGCCCCTCCTCCTCCTCTTCCCACCCCCCGGTCTGCCCCCCCGGCCCGTTCCCCTCTGCCGCCCCCGCCCCGGGTCCCCATGCCCGTTCCCCTCCCCCCGCCACAGGCCGCGCCCCCCCCTCACCCTCCAGCGTGACAGCGTCGAGCTCGCGCTGCGGCGGCGGCTTCTCCCCGCCGGCCCCGTCCGCCGCCGCCGCCGCCTCCTGCATCTCCACGTCCGGGGGCCCGGGCGGCGGCTCCTCGGGGGGCGGCTTGGCCTTGTCGGCGCCGGGGCGGCGGCGGGACGCGCCCTCCTGCTTCATGGCGCGGGGCGGGGGGCCCGGAGCTCGCGCGGCTCGCGGTGACGGTGCAACAATCGCGGGAGGAGGCGGCCGGCTCCGCCGCGAGGGGTGCTGGGAAAGGCCAGGCCCGGCCAGCCGAGCCCAGAGAGCGGGCGGAGGAGGAGTCAGAGGCAGGCCGGAGAAACCGAGCGCCGAGTGGGACGTCACCGCTCGGGCCGCGCGCCTCGGCTCAGCCCCGGCGGCCGCCTGGCGGCTCCGTAATCACTCGGGTACTTCCGGCTCCGCTCGGGCATCTCCGTCATCAACTCGGGTACTTCCGGCTCCGCTCGGGCATCACCCTCCTAGTCGGGTATTTCCGGTGTCGCTGTGACGCCTGAGGAGCTCGGCGCATGCGCGCCCCGGCCTTTTCTAGTTGGCGGAGGCGGGCTCGCGGGGGGGCCTGGCGAGTTACACAGAGGCGGGGTCTCCCGGCCCTTGCGCCCCCAAAGTGTCACCCTTTGACGCGAAACCTGCCCATTCCCCCCTTCACCCCCCGGGACCCCCTCCCTCTCAGAGACCCCCCTCCCCCCCAGGGACCCTCTTCCCCCCCTTCACCCCCTGGAACCCCCTCCCTCTCAGAGACCCCCTCCCCCCCAGGGACCCTCTTCCCCCCCTTCACCCCCTGGGACCCCCTCCCTCTCAGAGACCCCCCTCCCCCCCAGGGACCCCCTTCCCCCCCTTCACCCCCCGGGACCCCCTCCCTCTCAGAGACCCCCCTCCCCCCCAGGGACCCCCTTCCCCCCTTCACCCCCCCGGGACCCCCTTCCTCTTAGAGACCCCCTTCCCCCCCTTCACCCCCCGGGACCCCCTCCCTCTCAGAGACCCCCCCTCCCCCCAGGGACCCCCTTCACCCCCCTGGGACCCCCTTCCTCTTAGAGACCCTCTTCACCCCCAGGGAACCCTCCCTCTCAGAGACCCCCCATTCCACCCTTCATCCCCTGGGACCCCCTCCCACTCAGAGACCCCCCTCCCCCCCAGGGACCCCCATTCCACCCTTCACCCCCCGGGACCCCCTCCCTCTCAGAGACCCCCCTCCCCCCCAGGGACCCCCTTCCCCCCTTCACCCCCCCGGGACCCCCTTCCTCTTAGAGACCCCCTTCCCCCCTTCACCCCCCGGGACCCCCTCCCTCTCAGAGACCCCCCCTCCCCCCAGGGACCCCCTTCACCCCCCTGGGACCCCCTTCCTCTTAGAGACCCTCTTCACCCCCAGGGAACCCTCCCTCTCAGAGACCCCCCATTCCACCCTTCATCCCCTGGGACCCCCTCCCACTCAGAGACCCCCCTCCCCCCCAGGGACCCCCATTCCACCCTTCACCCCCCGGGACCCCCTCCCTCTCAGAGACCCCCCTCGCCCCCCAGGGACCCTCTCCCTCTCAGAGACCCCCATTCCCCCCTTCACCCCCCGGGACCCCCTCCCTCTCAGAGACCCCCCTTCACCCTCCGGGACCCCCTTCACCCCCTGGGACCCCCTCCCTCTCAGAGACCCCCCTCCCCCCCAGGGATCCCCTCCTTCTCAGAGACCCCCATTCTCCCCCTTCACCCCCCAGATCCCCTCCCTCTCAGAGACCCCCATTCCCCCCTTCAACCCCCGGGACCCCCTCCCTCTCAGAGACCCCCATTCCCCCCCTTCAACCCCTGGGACCCCCTCCCTCTCAGAGACCCCCTTCACCCCCCGGGACCCCCTCCCTCTCAGAGACCCCCCTCCCCCCCAGGGACCCCCTTCACCCCCCCGGGACCCCCTTCCTCTTACAGACCCCCTTCCCCCCCTTCACCCCCCGGGACCCCCTCCCTCTCAGAGACCCCCCCTCCCCCCAGGGACCCCCTTCACCCCCCTGGGACCCCCTTCCTCTTAGAGACCTCCTTCACCCCCAGGGAACCCTCCCTCTCAGAGACCCCCCATTCCACCCTTCATCCCCTGGGACCCCCTCCCACTCAGAGACCCCCCTCCCCCCCAGGGACCCCCATTCCACCCTTCACCCCCCGGGACCCCCTCCCTCTCAGAGACCCCCCTCCCCCCCCAGGGACTCTCTCCCTCTCAGAGACCCCCATTCACCCCTTCACCCCCCGGGACCCCCTCCCTCTCAGAGACCCCCCCTTCACCCTCCGGGACCCCCTTCACCCCCCGGGACCCCCTCCCTCTCAGAGACCCCCCTCCCCTCCAGGGGCCCCCTCCTTCTCAGAGACCCCCATTCTCCCCCTTCACCCCCCAGATCCCCTCCCTCTCAGAGACCCCCATTCTCCCCCTTCACCCCCCAGATCCCCTCCCTCTCAGAGACCCCCATTCCCCCCTTCAACCCCCGGGACCCCCTCCCTCTCAGAGACCCCCATTCCCCCCCTTCAACCCCTGGGACCCCCTCCCTCTCAGAGACCCCCTTCACCCCCAGGGACCCCCTCCCTCTCAGAGACCCCCCCTTCCCCCCCCGGGACCCCCTCCCTCTCAGAGACCCCCCTTCACCCCCCACGGCCTCCCCTTCACCCCAGGGATCCCCTCCCCTCCCCTCAAAGACCCCCATTCCCCAGGGAAGACCCCTTCACCTGAGGAGATTCCCCCCTAAAGGGACCCCCTTCCCTCCAGTGACTCCCTCCCTCACAGGGACCCCCTTCCCACAGGAGGCTCCCCCCCGCCCCCCAACAGTGACCTTCTTTCCTCAGGGGAAACTCCTCAAGCTCCACTGCTGCTCCCAGGCTCCAAAAGGGTGAGGAACTCCTGGCCCCCCTTCCCTTTCACCTTCCGTTTGTTACTGGGGTTGTGCCCCAGCCTGACTGCGGCCCCGTTGGGCTGGGCGCTGCACAAACACCCGGCAAGATGCGGCCCTTGCTCCAGCGCGTTTCCAGTCCAGGTCTCAAGAAGAGCTTGGTGCCTCCGCCCAAGGCAGCCATGGTGCCCGACAGTAAGCGCTCGTGGGTGGTACTCACTGCAGGCGTTAAGAGCCGTTATTAGGATATGTTTTTTTATCCAGTTGCAGAGTTTTGCATGCCTCTCTGTTAAAAACAAAAGAACAGCCAGACTGGGTCAGACCAAAGGTCCCTCTAGCCCAGTCTCCTGTCTTCTGACAGTGGCCAATGCCAGGTGCCCCAGAGGGAATGAACAGAACGGGGAATCATCAAGTGATCCATCCCCTGTCACTCATTCCCAGATTCTGGCAAACAGAGGCTAGGGACGTCATCCCTGCCCATCCTGGCTAATAGCCATTGATGGACTTGTCCTCCATGAACTTATCTAGTTCTTTTTTGAACCCTGTTATAGTCTTGGCCTTCACAATATCCTAAAGTTGGATGGAGTCCCCAATTTTTCCTGGCCTGGGGTGGTGCTGGAGTGAGGGGACGCAGGGTAGCAAGTCACCCGCATGCCAAAAGCCGCAATATCCGAATGTTACACTCCTTACGGTCTTGTGGAGCTTTGATCACGACTTCTGCCCATGTGCCACGACACATTGTAAATATGGCCTGATCTGTGTTAGAAAAATTATGCCAGTATAACTGTGTGGTTAGACGTGTGACTTTGTAAACCAATATTGTTATACCAATGTAAGTGCTTGTGTAGACAGTTATACCAGTATAAAGGTTCTCAATAATGGTATAGCATATTTCACTTCCCAAACTAGAATAGGCAATACCAATAAAAGCCCTTTTATACTGGCATAACTGCCCACACTAGGGAAGGGTCTGCTCCTTTAACTTTATGGGTATAGTTAATGTGAAACTTTCTAGGGTAGACAAGCCCATGGGGTGCTTTATAAAACAGACTTGAATTCACCCCCCAGGGACCTCAGGCCCTCTTCTTTGCAGTATCCCCAGGGGTCTTGGAAGGAGTGCAATGTGTGATTAGGCAGGCGTAAGGTACCTGGAATTCAGAAGTAACGTAACATTAAGAAAATATTTTGAATTGCTCAGCTTATCAGTGAATAGATCCTTGTGTTTAAAAACATCTGCCATAACCCTACAGAAAGGGATTGTTTTTATCTGTATTGTAGCAGTGCCCAGAGGCTCCAGTCAGGATCAGGGCTTCTTGGTATACAAACAGTCAAAAAAAACACCCCAGTCATATAAAAAAACCCAACCACCACCAGTGCAGTACAAAGAGGAGGAGGATATAGAATGTAAAAGTAACTAAGAAGGTTTTCAGATAGTAGTAGAAACACAGACAAATACTCTATTTATTGTGCATTATTTAAGGGTCAGTTTCTTTGGACTTTGTTGCCTTATGATTAATTTGGGGTGCAAAATGCACTTGTTACTAATAACAGGTTCGTTTTTTGGCAGCTACTTCAAGATTAAGTGTGAAGAAGATAATTGATGATACACACAGAGACACTGAGTTTTATTAATACCATAATCAAAATTACAGAACTACAAAATTTTAGGGTTGTAGCTGTGTTTGTCCCAGGATATCAGAGAGACAAGGTGGGTCAGATAATATCTTTTATTGGACCAACTTTGGTGGGTGAAGGAGAGAAGTTTTCAAGCTACACAGAGCTCTTCTTCTGGAGGAGAACTCTCTGTAGCTCGAAAGGTTGTCTCTTTCACCATCAGCAGTTGGTCCAATAAAATATATTACCTTACCCACCTTATCAGAACTAGAAAAACAGGATAAAGATGACTTACCTCCGGCAGCTCCCAGTCAGTAGTGCAGCCGGGGTGCAAAGGCAAGCTTCATGCCCATTCTGGCACCGCGGACCGTGCTGCTCCTGAAGCGGCCAGCGGCAGGTCCAGCTCCTAGGCAGAGGCGCGCAAGCAGCTCCACCCAGCTCTGGCCCGCAGGCGCCCCCCCCCCCCCCCAAAAAAAAAAAAAAAAAGCTCCCATTGGCTGGTTCTGCCAAAATATGGCAGACAAGCTCATGACGTCCTGGGCCATGGGTTGTCATGAGAGAACCTGTTTTAATTCTTGGTTCTGGTTTCTCACTTCCTTTGGCTGCCAGGCAACTTGCAACAGTCCCCTTCTCCCACCCACTGATCTAGAAGCAGCATTGAGGAGACATGAAGAGAGTCTCATCCAGATCAAAGTAAGGTTGCTACAGTGTGTGGGTGTGTATAAAATTGGGGATTCTTTTTGTAGAGAAAAACTCACTTCCCATAATCAACCTCAGTAAATCTTTTTTCAGTCTTTCTATTGACATCCCTTCTAATGTGAGGAAAGGTGTCGTGTCTAGTCTGATCTAGACAGAAGATGTAAGGCATACAAGGCTACATACAATGCTCTGAGGGCTGAGAAAGCTGCCAGGTCTCCAGTCCCAGTGAAAGAAGGTCCATTTCTCTGCAGTGTTACTCCACCCAGCTCTATCATTGCCTTGGTTATGTTCAGTTCCTCCTCTTGCAGGGAGGAGACCAGCTTGGCATCCAGGCTGAAAGCTTCTTTCAGGTGCAAATCTTGCTTCAAGATGCTCTTGACCTTTGCAACAACAAAGAAGCAAAATCAAAATATTAAATCTCTGGCTGCTACAGGAATAAGCCTCTGTCAGAACTTCACCAGAGTCACTGCAGTGGATGAATAAATGATCTCTGTCTTTCAGTATGCAAAGTGCTCTGAGATCCTTGAAGGTGAAAAGTGCTGCATGTAAATGTGCATTATTAGAACTAAGATTCTTATTTTCTGTTAAGATCATGATAAACACTTATTTCCAATTTTTCCTGGATTAGTTGTTCCCTAAAAGTGAGTATTTTGCCTTTAAAGCAGGAGCATGACATACCAATGCAACCCACAGCTATGTTCTCCCAGTAACTGCTGAGCGAGGGTAAAACTGGGTGTGATGGGGTGGACTAGGCCCTGAGGCCCCCTGCTGGAGGCCTTGTGGCCCTGCCACACCCTGCCCCAGAAAAGGGCAGTAGAGAGGTCCTCCAAGATGCCTAGAGTGGCTGTGTGGGAAGCAGCCAATCAGGGACCAGCAGGGCAGTATAAGAAGAGCTGCAGGGCTAGAGAGAGTTCAGATCCTTGCTAGAGCTGGAGGAGGGTGGCTGGTGCTCCAGGCTGGCTGCTGGGACTCTACAAGGACAAGGCCCTGAGGTAACGGTGAAGAATGTGCCGGAGCCATGGGAATTATAGCAACAACACCGTTTATTTAAAGGGACGTTATGGATGGCTGCTATCTACAGGGTCCCTGGGCTGCAACCTGGAGTGGAGGGTGGGCCCGGTCTCTCCCCCCCCCCCCCCCCCCAACCAGCTACTGGGAAAGTAGCCTGGACTTTGAGGCACCCCAGAAGGGGAACTGAACTGTAGTGGCCCAGGTGAAGAGCTGGGGCCAGAAAGGCCCCGAGAGGGCGAAGACACTGCCTCCAGTGAAGGAGCCTTGGGGCACTGTATTCTGGAGCAGGAACAAACAGAGAGACATTATAGAGGGCACTGAGAGAAGCCCTGTTAGACTTGTACCGTGAAAAGGGTTTGCTTTGCTTTTATCTCACAGAGAGACTGTGTATGACTTGGCCGGTGGGCTGAGTCAGCAAGGACCCACCACAAACAGAGGGAGAGAATGGAAGCACTCAGGCAGAGGGTGCTCACGAGAGGTGAGCGTGACCCCGTTAACGCTGGGCAACAGCATAGCTAGAACATGCTGAATTCAAATTACAAAGTAATTTCTGTTCATCTCTCAAGGAGAATAAAAATGCCAACTGTTGGTAGGGTTGCTTCTGTTCAGTTTTTTTAGACATATCCTGTATCTGCAATCTCGTGCCACCCATTGCTTCCTGGGTAGATGCCATGTGTCCCTCAGTGTCAGAAAATTTGGGCCTCCATGTTTTAGTGGATCTCGCTGAAAGTGGGCAGTTATGGTCCCAGCCTTGTCTGAAGACTGTAGTAACCCTTCCTTTGCATCACTTCAAGCTGTGACGTTGCTGCTTATGCCCTGATCTAATCATAGCTTTGATTTAAAACCACAAAAGGGAAGACTTCATTGAGAGATGTGTGGCGCGGTTTTTCACTGGCGTTCTCTCTCACCAGCTCAAGCTGTTTGGATACAATCTGCTTCTTCACAGACTGTGCCAGCCGCAGTAACTGATCCTCAGTTAGCTCTGAAAAAGAAGAAATCATGTGAGAAAAGGGTTTTTTTCTGGGCGGTAAGAGGGTAAGTGCAGAGGGTGGACAAGCCCAGGTGGATAACCATCAGTTGTCTGCACTCCCTTCTGATGATCTCAAAGCACTTTAATAATTTGACTAAATTAAGTTTTACTATCCTTGTGAGGGGGTGAGTGGTTGAAATTACTATTCCCATTATGCAGATTGGGCCGCACAGGCACAGACAAGGGAGGAAGTGGCTTGCCCAAAGTCACAGAACAAGTGGTGGCAAAACTGAATAGAACTGGAGAGTCCTGATTCCCCCACTTCTGTTACTTAACCACCCTTTCTCAGGTTCTTGCCGAGGTTTCAGGTCCTCTGTGTTATATTCTGGGTTCTCCAATGCATTGTGTTTCCAAGTAGGTGCCTCAATATGAGGATTCTGCTAGCATGCCATAACGGGATGTAAACTCCGTCACAATGCTATGTCTGGCAAATGGTACACTGTATTAGCTGGCACCGTCTGCCAAAAGCAGGTCCAAATTCTCAGCAGACTGTACCCTGCCATAGCCAAGAATCTAAGGAATGTCTGAACCATGCGAGTTCTCCTTCATCGTTCATTCTGTTCTTCGTAGGCAGACTCATTTCTTATGTATTGGTGTGGTTGGGTGCCCCCATTAAAATACCCAGAACTTATTCTTACCACCAAGTGCTTGAAGAGTGTAGAGAACCGGCCCAGCAAGGTAAAGATTTATGTTTCCTGCAGAATCCTGTAAAGTGTTTAGCAAGTCTTCCAAGTCTGGATTCTCACTCTTTAGCTCACATTTATCAGCATCTTCAAAAGCCTCTTCTAGCTGTAGGTTAGGGGGGGAAAAAAGCTTCAGGACTGAGGATTGGGGGCTACTAAGAGAAACACTAATCCAGCGTGGTCATGTGAAGTACCGAAGTATGCATCTGACTGTGCTGGGAGGAAAGCGGTGTTGGGTGACCACATTTTTCCTAACCTCAGCTATCTGCTATAGCACAACTGGGGATTAGGGGAGTTGAATATTCACATTTGCTGCTGTAAGATACAGGATGCCGGATGAAATGGTCCATTGGCATATTCACATGTAGGAATTTCGGTGTGCCTTTTAAAATGATACTCATAGAAGTTAGACAAAAGAGGCCTACCAAGTAATTCTGCCCATCTTCCTTCCAGAGCAAGGCTGGGGTTTCGCGTTTAGTTTATCTACTTATATGGCAATGGGGACCAGATCAGAAGGTGTTGAACTGACAGATGGTCACAGGATAGGAAGGACCTCTGAGTGGGGGCGGGAGGTCTTTAAACCCATAATGACTGAAAAAAGGAGCTTTACCTTGAGTTTGAGTTCTTGCAAGAGGTCGATGTTTATTATCATGGCTATGATTGATTTTAAGAACTTGGCACGCAGATCTGTGGACAACTGTGAGAGCTCTGCACATTCCTTTTCAACTTCTCTCTGTAGGCCTTCCATTCCTCCATCTGAAAACAGCGGAGGAGAGTCAGAATGCAGGATTCCCTGCTTGTCCCAGTTCAAAAGGGTCAGATAGGACTCAAAATTTAGATGTGGAAAACTTAGATTTGGAAAGGCTTCTGTGAATATTCACAGAATCACACATTAGGTAATTAATAATACTTTGTTCTCAGTTAATGCCTCCTATCCAAGGATCTTGATACATTTTCTTATTAAAGTGAATATTTTTCTATGTTACAGAACTAACTTGTCCAAAGTCACAAGATGAGTTAATAACAGCCTAGAATAGAATACAAATCACCTCATTCTAATTCCTTCACTGAAAAAAAGATTAGTCCACTAAAATATTTCCAAGACATAGGTTAAGGGTAGTCTATGTGAAATGCACAGCAGCATAAACCATTGCTTTGTCAAGGAATTTTGTATGATGATTGTCAGGTTTACACCACTTTACATTAACAAGTACAGTGAGAGATGAAATTGTTACTTAATGACATCAAATTTTTGTTTACAGACATTTTGACGCTGCTTTCTGATAAGTGAGAAATATCCAAATCACATGAAAGTCAACATAAATTGTCACTGTCTTATATTTGCAACTTAAACTGTGTCAATTTTGATTTTCATGCTGTGGCATCTGGTGAAATTTCAAATCCTGTATATGAGATCTCTGTATGAGAGATGACAAGAATATACCTTGTGAGCATGATTCCCTGCTCCTTTGAACTTTGTGTCATCACTTACACCTGTGCAAACAATGTGTGCATCACTGAACACCTGTTCAGAATGTATGTAAAACATTTTAGTGGGTATGAGTCAGTTCTGAATTGGTAGCATTTTACATCCATTTTGCACAGGCGTTTGTGACTGTAAAGGTGAAAAATTGGAAAGCAGTCAGGCCCTGAAACTCAGTATACAGTCCAGAAACAAATCTTTATAACCTATGTGGTGCAGACATCAAGCTATGGAGTAATATTTTTCTAGCTGGCTTGTGGATATTTCCATAGTCTGTGGGTACCTTTCTGGTAGTTTAGAGTGAAATGTTCTGAGAATCAAGCAGTGGGATGTCAAAAGAGGTGGGTCTGTGAGAGGATTTCTTTGTTATGAAGTGCTCTGCAGAGTGAAAAGTCTGGGAAATCTATGTATCTCTAGGTGGCTTCCCTGAGCAATGACTTATAAGGTCAGAACACCCTGAAACGATTTGTCTACATTGTATCCTGATGTCCGATGAGGATGTTATAAAGAGCTACCTACCTGGGGAGTAATCAGATTCCTCTGTTGGACCTGTGAAGGCAGAGAGGTGAAGGAAAAATTATGAATTGTTGTCAACACCAATGTGCATTTATCTTTACTCCACTAAAAGGACTGTGTCCGTATAAAGGGTACGTATATTTGAGTAAAGCCATTATCCTTGTTAATAAATATAATTTTTCATGAACTGGCTAAAATAACCACTCTGGAGCCTTGTTTACACTAAGGAAATTTTCAAAAAAATTCCCACTGTTGCTAAGATTTGTTCAGCTACATCCGTATTAGCAACATTGGGGGCTTGTCTACATACAGATTGCACTGGTTTAAGATAATCTGAGACTAGATGATCATAATGGTCCCTTCTGACCTAAATATCTATGAATCTATGAGTTTAAAAACAGATTAAACTGGTGCAAAGCCCTGCAATGGTTTAAAACTGTCTATATCAATTTAGTTTGCCCCTGAAATGTCGTGGTGCAAGGTAAACGGCTCTAAGCCAGGATTAAATTGATATGTGTCCATACACAAAGTTACACTACTTTAACTAAACTGATTTAAAAATCCCGCTTTAGAGGGAGAATCAACACAAACAAAGATAGCGAAGTGTTCTGTTTACCATCGGCAACAAATGTTTCATCATCTAGATAATGGGAAACGCCTGTGAAGATACAAAAAGGGAAATGACCATTTATAACCTTTGAAGAGTTATTTGATGCCTCAGGTTTTCACCAGCAGTATTTAAACCTGAAAATACCACTACCCCACTTGCAAATATCTGTTACATCTTGGGAAGTTCATTTCTAATGTGTTGCTTTTTTCCTCCCATAGTGGATGAGTTTTGTGGATGATGCTTACCCCATGATTCACTTTGAATAATGAGTGGCTTGATTCTGAACGCCAAGACGCAGTCCTTAGGGATAACTATGACTCTCTGGTGGCCTCTGGTGCCCTGGTTCATGGAAAGAGGAGTTAGTGAGCACAAACAGCACAGAGATGTGCTAAAAAGAGGGGGCTGTTCCCCCCGCTGCATTTCCTGAATCTAGATAGAAATCGAACCTTTAATGAAAAATGGACACAGATCTCATTCAGAATGCTGCCTTCTATGGTACTGGACTTGGAAAATGTGGTCTCCTCCAAAGCCTGTACAGCCTCATTGATCACGTACAAGTTCTCTCTGCGCTTCCTTAAACCCTCAATGAAGGAATGGTCCATGTTGATTTTCCTAAAAAAAGTAGTGATGCAGAGTTCACTTCTGAGTTTCTTTCTGTTACTGTACAGTCTTGACACTGGCTCCCCTTATTCTTGAATTTGCCACTCTGGGAGCAGAGAGCAAGATGAAAGCTGGCTTAAGTGTCCACCAGGGAATTCCCCTGATCTAAGCAGAATCCCTGAGTTCACAAAGCCATGGAAGCCTCTATTCCATCTCCTTTCATAGTGCTGATGAGAGGTGTGGCCAGGGGAAATGAGATGTGGCCCTGTTACAGCTATTCTCAGCAGCTGACATGGGCCCATGGGCAGCAGCTGCATAAGTTAGAGCAGTCCTTCCTTCCCCCCATTTCTGCCAGCCTCACCTTTCTCCCTGTAGCAACATGAGGTCTGCTGGCCTGACCTCTACTCTTTTCACCTTGATGGACTTCCCTTGGTAGGTGCTGGCAGCTCCTGTCACTTCCGTTCTCACAAAGTCATCAGGCAGCTTAACAGTCCATGCTACTGTGCCATCAATGTAATCCTTAACAGTGATTGAGCGTGAATCCTGAACATCTGGGGTGGGGGGAAGAGAAACCCTGCAAGAGTTAACCCATTCTCTTTGTACCACTACTATGTAATTATGGCCCATAGCTCCTGTGCACACAGGAAGGATGAGGCCTGACAGAGTTCAGACACAAGCAGCATAGTTCTCTAGCCAGTCACTGAAAGAAAACAGCCTCTCAAGCCCAGGATGCTGCAGGCAGCGTTGCCACACTGGACAGGTAAATAATGTGGGAAGACTGGCCTTACCTGGATTTCTGCTGTCCTGTCCAGGTACCAGAACGTCACAGAGCCTAAATCCTGTTTTGTAGTAGCGGTGCTGAGTCCTCCATAATGTCTTTTTTGGTTGCCTTCGAACGAGGTTTAGGGGTGTGAATTGATCTTGGTCGATAAAGCTGCGAACTGGGATCAGATCTCCATCATGAGCCAGCTGCTTTGCCAGGTCTTTGGTTACCTTGTGAAACATCCTGCCTGCAGCCTGATGTACCCTTTAACTGAAGCGAAATGTACTTTTACCTTAGGAGGCAAAGACAAGTGAAGCAAACACATCTGAAATCAACTAGAGGTTGCAGCAAGGTATCTTGCTCTTTGACAGCAAGTTTTACCTGCTCAGAGCTCTTAAAAACAAGCAAAAAACCTAAGGCCATGTTGGCCAAAATTATGTTGATCTAGCTTATGCTGGCATACAGCCATGGTTGTTATTAAATCACTTGTGTGAGTGCACACTGGGATCGTTGTGTCAGCAGTGTGTGTCCTCAACAGGAGTGCTTGCATTGATTTGTATTGTCAGGGGGCAACATTGTGGGACTGCTCCTGGAGACCAGTAACAGTTGATGTAAGCAACAGGGTGTACATTGACACTGTGTCCACCTAATTACCTTGACTGTGACTCTATGCTGCTTGGCGAGGTGGTGTTACTAAATTGGCGTAGAGACGCACTTACGTGGGTGGGAGCCAAATTTAAGTGAAGACACTGCCACAGCTAGGTCGACACATGGCAGTGTAGAAAGGCCTAAGCTCCACAAATGGCCTGTGGGATGGGCCACGGTTATTACGCCCAGTTAGAGAGACGTGATTTGCCCAAGCTCAGACACAGTGAGTCAGTTCAAGAGTTGTGAGCAGGACCTACATCTCCCAAAGTAGGTTCATTAAATCGTATCCTGTATACTTTCTGATCATGGGCGGGGAGTGGAGCCCTTGGCTCGGCCCTGCCCCGCCCCCCCCCCCATGACCTCTCCCCATAGCTGGAGCCCTGAAACCCCCTTCCCTGCAGCTGGAGCCATGAGTCCTTCCTCCCTGCCAGAGGTGCCCTGAACACCCCCCTCCCCACCACAGTCTGCTCAGAGGAGCCGCAGGCCAGTCCCAGCCATACCTCCCTTCCACTCCCCAAGCTGTCCTAGGGAAAAGCCTCTCATTCTTGTCCGAAGAAGATTTTGATATGCCTCATGCAGGTTCCGGGGTGGCTGAGGAGGTGATATTTGCTACTCAGCTTCCTGGGTTCATCAGTAATCTTTCTCAAGACGTGGGAGATTACTGATGAACCTGGGAAACTGAATAGCATATGCCGCCTCAGCCACCCGGAATCTGCATGGGGCATAATCAAAAACTTCCCCCAAAACCCCGCAACCAGGGGTCGGGCGGCACTCCAGCCCTGGCCTATTATACCCGCTGCCCATGTCTCTGATCATGTAGATTGTTTAGGGTCAGAGGACGAAATTAGTTTCTAAAGGAACTTGATCATTACTCCCCTGCGATGGGTGAACAATACAAATGAAATTTCTTGAATGATAACAGATTAGTTGAAGAGTATTCCAGACAATGTTGTCCTCTCCCAGTGCTGGGATTCTAGCAGCCCACTACACCTTATCCTTAAAAACAGCTGTCACCAGCAGGCATTCAGCTTGAACCATCAACATCCATATTTCATGAAATAAAGAGCTAGAGAAGTTTCTTGCTGCAAAGAGCTTATGATCTAAGGAGGGCAATAATAAATAATTAGCTATTATGCAGGTACTTTTCATCAGTAGATCCAAGAGCACAAAGGTAGGTTGCTGTCACTGGCATTTCACAGAGAGGGGAAACTGAAGCATAGAGTAGATATAACTTGCCCAAGGTCACAGAGCGAGTCAGTGGCAGAGCTGGGGATAGAGCCTGGAAGTTTTCACTTCTGGCATCTTGCTCTTAACCACTAGACCCAGACCTTCCAGAGCTCGCAGTCCACAGCCCAGTGCCCTGGGGAAAGGCAGAGCAGTCAAAGATCTGGACAACAAACACTGATTAATGGATGCTGCATATAATAATTCCAATACAGAGATTTACAAAATGTTTTCAAAATGATTCAGTAGTTTCGTTTTGGAATTGTAGAGGGGGAGTTCACATAACTCCCCACACAGGTTTGGAGACAGCCTGTCTAATTCAGTGCCAGTTCCCCCAGCATGAACATACAGGACTGGATGTTGTTAGCTTAGGTCAATAATAGGGAGCATGGAAGCTGAGAGCTTCCCTATCCTCACAGCTGAGAGTTAAACATCTGGCTGGGGCAGAAAGGAAACTAGTGCCCTCCAGGCAACATCCCTTTTCAGGTCTGTCTCATGAGCTCACCTCTGTCCCCACTTTTCTCTGTACTTTGACCATCATCTGAAGTATTAGGATGTGGAAGGCATAGGAAAGGACAAAGTAATGTGATCGTAATTTACAGAACTAAACTTGCCCAGACAGAAGAAAGTTATATGCTTTTGCTCTGTGCCCAGTGAAATTTCCCCTCACGGCTCGGATTCAGCTCCTATGAAGAAGGACGGAAGGGTTGCTCCTCCCCACCTTTATACTTCAGGTTAATACTGTCCACCCCTCCTGAAAAAAAAATCACTGTTCTTTTCTTCCTGTGTTTTACATAACTTGCTTTACTCATAGCCCATAAGTGGTGGTTCTTTTTAAAACCAAACACTCCAGGAGCATGGATTTGTTTAAAGAGCAGAAAGGCACTGATTAGAAACCAAACGGGGCAGGGTCTTTTTTTTGCACTCCAGTGTAACAAGGAATAGCCCTCCCCCACTGGTATTACCCTAAGCTTGCATCATTATTTCAGTCTCTTGATTAAACACTTACCACTCTGCCTGAAGACTTGGCAGGACCAGTTTGTTAGTGGTGTGATCAGCTGTGTCTCTCCTCATCTCAGCATGGTCTCTGATAGTTTCCTTTTTCAGTAGTTGAAATAAAAAAAAACACCCTGATTCCTCTGTACTTCCTGTGACAGTACAGGAAGTGGTTGCCTGAACCGACCTGCCGAAGTGTGGTTTTTTTTTTTTTTTTTTTGCTTTCAATTCTGCCTCCAAGCAGCTGGTCTTCTCGTTTTTTTCCATCTCAGCATTTTGGCAAACTTTCTGCAAACTCCTGTTTGGCGTTGCTTGGCCTACGTCAGGCCCAGAGGCTGTACTGTGGACTTGGACAACATGCCTCCTCCAGAGTACTACAGTGCCACTTCAGGGTGTCATCTCCAGCAGCGACAGGCCCCAGCAGCATGCCCTGCTCGGTATGGAGCCTTGTGAGAGAAGCAAATGGGCGGACGTGGAGTTGTGGATTGCATGTTTTACACCTCATCAGTTGTATATATACAAAATTATGTGGACACTTTATACTTTTGGGGCGACATCATATAAGAAAGGAACCTAGACAGATTAACTCATCCCCTCTGCAGACTGACTCTTTAAATGGGCAAAAACTGGGCCTCCAATGTGAAAATACCCCAGGCTCAGATGGCAGAGGCAGTGTGAGGGGTGTTTGCTTATGAAAAAAACATCTCTCCAGCTGGGCAGGGGGGTGAAAAGCCAGCTCGAGAACCGGGGTGCACACTTATGATACTCCTTTCGACATTCTCATGATCAGGCTCTTAAGAGTTTGAACTCTTTGGGCAGCATTGGTTTATTTGTTCTGTGTTTGTACAGCACCCAGTTAGTGTCTCTGCTGTTGCTCCCTGCCCAGTTACTGCTGCTTCCCCACCAGTCCCACATAGACCTGCCTCCAGCTGTAATGTCCAGCCGTCACAGCCTGTTCCACATGCAACTCTGCATCTGTTCCTGCCTCCAGCACAGCTCATGACAGAGCTTGGCCACTTCCTCCTTCACCACCCTTTCCCTTATCTGGCCTGTGGCTCAGGGAAAAGGGACATGCAGTGGGGGCTGGCGGGAGGTGTAGTCCCCTGCATAGGCCCAGCTATGTCACTGTGATGCTCTGTACCTTGGGGGAACACCCTACACCCCCATGTTCATCCTTATGATTGTGTGGTATCCAATGCAAAGTTTGTCATGTCGGGTGTCTTCAGAAGGCTCATGATTCACTGAGCATTGTTGTTATAGTAATGTTATAGGTTGTAATTTCATGTATATAGTTATGAGGCTGAAAATGTGTTCTCATGGCTTAAAACACGCCCAGGTGAAACTCTCCAGGAGTAGAGGGGCAGTTCACATCTCATCAGGGCACGTATGGGACAAACCCAGCCCCGCCTCACAGGAACAAAGAACACTGGCCTAGGCAGCAACAAAGGATCTGTTGGACTCTCAAGTGAGTCACCGCCCCTTCCCTTGGTCAGTTTGAGACTACAATGAAGTAATACTCACCTGACTCTGAAGGGGGGGGGGCAAAGCGAAGAGGGAAGAAAGGGAGAGATGTTTGCCATGCTACAGACACCACCACCAAGTGACTGAAGTGCTGATCAAAGGAGAGAGCCTGGCTGAAGGGCAACCAGCCAGCCTGTGTTGAGAAGCATCTAAATTTGTAAGGGCATTGAAAGTGTTAAGATCAGCTTAGATTGCGTTTTGTTTTTATTTCATTTGACCAAATCTGACTTGTGCTTTGGTTTATAATCACTTACAGTCTATCTTGAATTTAATAAATTTGTTTATTCTACCGGAAGCAGTGCGTTTAGTTTGAAGCTTGTCACAGACACTCCTTGGGATAACAAGCCTGGTACATACCAATTTCTTTGTTAAATTGATGAACTCATATAAGCTTGCAGCGTGCAGTGGGCATAACTGGACCCTGCAAGACAGAGGTTCCTAGGGTTGTCTCTGGGACCGGAGATATGTCATTCAGTTGCACAATCCAAGCAGCAGCTGGCCAAAAGGGCTCACTCGTAGCTGGGAGCAGCTTACATAGCAGAGGCTGTGCGTGAACAGCCCAGGAGCGGGGTTCTCACAGCAGAGCAGGGTAAGGCTGGCTCTCAGAGCCTAGGATTGGAGTGACCTAGCAGATCACTGGTCCGGATAACACCAGGGGAACGTCACAGTCACCCAAAAGCAACATCCAGGATCAGGCAGGGGGTGAGGCAAATTCGTGTGCTGGCTCCATGTATCACAGAGCGTGAGAAGAACAAAAACTAGAACCAGCAGGAGCCCAAAAGACATAAGCCAGGAAGCATCTCCATTAAGCAGGGGGCCTGGTTAAGGATTATTGGCTCCAGCCCACCACTGAGAAAATATGGATGTCAATGAGCCAGGTGCCCGCCCTCCCCACTACACAAAACTAACCAGCCTGGCTGGACTCTGAGGTAGAGCTTCCTGTCTTCCCCCACATGCTGCCAGATGAGTCTGATGAGTGTAACTGCTCAGGCTGCTAACTCAGTTCTCCTGGCTCAAACAACATCTCTCTTGCACCAGATGTGAGCCAGAAGGCTCCGTGCTCATGAAGGCATCATCCGAGGTGCCCTGCGTTGCTGGTGTGGATTCTTAGAGATTTGCGTCCACCCATTAAGCCAATGGCCTGATGCATTGTAACCCCCCTGCCCCATTGCAGCTTTGTCCTGCTCAGAGATCTGCAGGGTGCATGCATTTCTGATTCGCTTCAAGGCGCTGACTTGTAACCTGCAAAGCGCCCTAGGGCTTTGGACTGCTGCCTCTTTTCTATGTAGGTTCTCCTGCTGCCCTCAGCACTGTAGTATGTGAGTACCTGCTTGTCGTGCCTTAACCAACGTGTCCTGCGCTTGTTCTCTCACCCTCGCCCCAGGGAGACAAGTATGTGCAGGGCCATGTTTTGTTTTGGAACTTCTGGGGGACTTCTCTCAGGACCGCCCCCTTCTGCTGCCACATGATCCCACTGCAGCTGGGACCTTTGAATTTGCCCTCCTTCCCCAGTTAAACTAGAGCGAGCTGGCAGCAGGATGTTGTCAGTGACTCTGGAATCCACACTCCTCCGTGGCCTGCCGCAGCCTGGATTTGCCAACACTCAGGCCCTGCTGCAACAGGCTGATCGCTGCTTCCAGGCCTTTCCTGAGAGGGCAAGTTGAACACGGCCTGGGAGCAGAGGGTGGGGTCCAGCTTTATTGTGGGCTGGGGGTTGAGCTGAGTGTCTGTTAGCATCTTCCCAGCCTGTGAATCAGCCAGAAACCAACCAACTCACCTCCTGCTTTTCAAATGGAAGATCAGATGATTATCCCAACCAGGACTTTATACATTTCTGCCCCTTCTATGTGGGCCTGGGGTGGTGCCTGCCTCCAGTTGCCTAGATTTTTATGGCCAAAGGGCCCATTCTGACCATCTAATCTGGCATCGCGCAGGCCTGAGAATCTCTCTCAGCAATTCCTGCCTCCAGCCCAACAGGTGGTGATTGAACGAGAACATCTTTTAAAGACAACCACTTTCCATTTGACAACTCCAAGAGATGGAGAATCCATCTGATCGCTCACAGATCTGTTCCAACAGCTGATTATCCTCGCTGCTAAAAATATGCATCTTATTTCCAGTTTGCACTTTGCATACCTCAACCTCCAGCTCTTGGCTCTTGTTATGCCTTTATCGGCAAGGGGATAGGAAAAGCCAGATTAAGTTACCAGCGTAGGTTTGCGATCTGATACTCATTTGCCATTTACTGGTTTCCCCCACTCTTGGCAGTACAGTTTGCGATTAAAATGAAATCGCTTCGCATACATATCACATGTAAAGAGCCTACACAGGTTGTTACATGAATACTGACCTTTATTAGTTTCTCTTAGAATACTGTACAAAGGAGTAATAAAAATAATATTCACACTTTGTCTTAGAAAGTTCCTCTAGATGAAACTTTTTTGTATACCCCAAAATGAGAGGGAACTGGAAAAAACAACGAAACTTCTATGTACAATGCAAGAAGGTTCCATACAAAACGGATTTAGCTCGCTGAAATTGATCCAAAGAGTGTATTATGTGCACACACTTAAAAATATATACCTATTTTATGCACGATGGTAAATCAAGCAATCTATCTCACTGCTATTAAAGAAAATCATAATATGCAATAGGAGATTCTGTCTGGGTGCGACTGCCAACAGTGACCCAGCTGTTGTCCCCTCTTTGAGGACCAGTACCGTTCTTTTAATATTTAAATTATTTTTAAACTGCAGCTGCTGCTTTAAATAAATCCTCATTGACTAAACAGCCTTAGATCTCGGGGGGTGGGGTGGGGTGGGGAGAGAAGGCTCCAATCTTGCACTTGGACCACATGGAAGGGCTGTATAGTGTCAGGTTAAAGATCCAGCTGCTGGAATCCAATTGCGAGACTGGGGCCTTCACTCAGCAACGCCAAACTGTTGTTCCGTATCTTCTCCAAGCGGGAAGATGCCCTTTCTGTGCTATATGGACAAGCGCACAGTTCTCTCAGTGGCGGATGAAAAAGGCTTCCCAGCAACAAGAGCAGGCAACACGAAAGACTTGTGTCAGGCCAATGTCTGTGAACTGGTCTATTATTATAGATTTTAAAACCCCTCATTTCTTTATTGCTTCTCTGTATCCACAACAGACAAAACTACATTGAAAAGCATTGGCTGTACTGAAATTCACACCTACCGCTATGCAGGGAGCCAGCACAAGGCCTGGGGGAAGATTTTCCCAAGGGCCTAAGTGATTTAGGCACATATATCCCATTGAAAGTCAAGGGTCTAACTCACTTAGGTGCTTTACACAAGGGTTGAATTCCACTCTGGGACCACCACACTTGGCTGCAGCCATATTTAAATGCTCAAGATTCTCTAAATTCCTGCAAACTTCCCCACCCTGGGGTGCACGCAATCCCTCTTCTCCCCAAAGCTGGTTTTTATCCCCGAGGAGCTTCCTTCGTGTGTGCGTCATTTTCTCCAACTCTCCATGGCCTGAGTGGCCCTTCATCATTTGTGTTCTGATTCAGAGCTGCCATGTCTGGCCCATTTCACACCCGCCCCTGTTTTATAAAAGTGGTTTCAATGCAAAGTTTCAGGAAATCTACAGTGCGGTTTGTTCGGTAATGTTTGGACTAGCGTTTCATGGCTTTGTCTCCCAGATCACCTACGAGTGCCTCGTGAAGGGGGCTGTTCCCCGTCACTGCACACTCAGACTCCCCCTTCTGAGTGACATTTTAATGGAAGCTCCCCCTGCACACGGAGGGGGAACAGATCTCTGACACATAATTATGCATCGCTCTTTTTAAAAGTTAACAGTTTAAAAGGGATTTTGGTTAAGTCCTAGGGCCTGATTCCCCTCTCACTTGAGCCAAGTAAGGCCCTGATTCAGCACAACACTTAAGCGTGTGCTTAAATTCCATTGACTTCTGTGTGTCTTAAACACATGCTGAAGTCCTTCACGGAAACGGTTTTCACTGAAATGCTCATAAAAGAGAAATCATTAGACTTGCCCATGAATGTCACATCTTTGTAAACCCGTTGAGGAAAACGCTCACTCCGGGTTTTAAAGGGTCTTCCCCTGAAGAGATCACGATTTTCAGTAGCTTTACATTTCATCATTAATTTAACAGAACTGATTACACATGACCGGTGTCACTGAACCCGCAAACAGTGCAGGTCCAGACCCCAGCTGATGTAGGTCTGCCAAGCTTTACCACTCCACAGCGGCCAAGGGCCTGGTGCCTAGCGTCTGCTTACATTTCTGCTACAAAATCACTCCAGCTTTGCATAGTTTACATGCACGAGAGAGAGGGAGGGAGAGAAGGCAGAACCTACATGTATCCAGGAACAATGGTTTTAAGCAAATAAAGAAAAAAAAAAGTCTTTATTTATGGTGGGTTTTTTGCAAAAACACAAGGATAAAGTGATTCCTGCCTCACTTCTCTGGGTCAAGATTCCCACCTTTAAAGTAACTATTTTGTCTCTAGTTAGGTTTCTGTTTGTCCCCAAAGCTAGATTAACATCACGCTGCGTGTTCCATCTCTTTCACTGGAGAAGGTTCAGCATCAGCATTGTAATTCTGTGACCTGCCAGACCTCTGCATTTGTCCAGCAGCGTGCACCTTAGACTAGGCACATCACCCCAGCAGTCTGGGCGAAGGTACAGTCTCTGCAGAGCGGAAGCCTGCCGTCTCACCGTTGCCATCTGAAGCATGTATCTACAATGTTCATTTCTGAATCCACTCAGACATTCTCACCAGAAAATAGCACTTGCCTAAAACTATTTTTTCCCAGAAGTCACCGGCTAGTAGCTTGAAAAGTGCACTAGCCCTGGGGTATACAGTACATTAACCAAAGCAACCATCCACTCCCAACCACGTCAGAGATGGGGGGTGGTGGGGAAAGGAAGAGCCTTGTATTAAATAAATTAACCTCCTGCATTTGACAGGCTCCATTTTTCAAGAACCCAAAGCAGGTTCTCTCCTTCTCCGCCATCAGCTAATTCTTCTCACCATCTTCCTTTTCACTAATACTTACAGGAGCGTTCCCGTCTTTGAAGCGCTTAAGAGACAATGGCTAAATAAGCCTCACAACAGCCCTGTGAGGTAGGTTGATTATTTCTCCCCCCTCTGTGGGGTACAAATGATGAACCTGGGGCAGAGAGGTTAAGCAGTTCACCCAAAGGCAGGTGAGGAGTCAGTACAAGGGCTGAGATTCAAATTTGGGAATTTCTGTCTCCCAGTCCTGTGCTTGGACCATTAGATCAGGTCTAAACTTCATCAATAGTATCCACTGTACTACCTGCTCAGTTCCAGAGCTACATCTGCCTAATGCAGGAACTAAAATGTCTTCTTTAAAATGTTTACACTGTCAGAAAACTCCAGACAATCAAAACATCACCACCAACAAAAAAATCACCTTCATGAATGTGCAAGGGTATCATGAAAAATATAAACAAAGGCATATTTCAACCAGCATACTGACCCTCTAGAAAATCCTACGGTTACAGAGAGTGGACAGCTACCCCAGCCACTAGGGGCCAATTCTGTTGCTAACCCTTTGCTCTAGCTGGCAAATTTTTTTGGCGGGGGGGAGGAGGGCAAGATTCAGTGTTGCAACTATGCTTCATCCTTGGTTATCCAAACCTCCCTGTTACATTGGAAATGCCCCTCCCCTCCCCCCCCCATTTACTAATTACAAGCCTCTCATTTACCCCAATCAGTGATTATCAAAACTTTATTCAACAATCTCTTTCCACGCTGGGATTATTGCATTTCTACTGCAGACTATAATTAAATTAAAAATCCCACCTTGTCCTCCAAACCAGCTCCTGACTCTGTGGATAACTAGCTCGTCTGTTAACAGCCACTTAGTAGAAACACACACATGCTTTACTAGGTAGGGTTCCCTCCCGCACACCAATGCAGGGAGCAGAAACCGGGATCGCTCCACTGAGCAGACTGAAATAAGCTCCTGATGCATAAACAAAATCAAACCAGTTAGAAACAGAAGGTTGGCTAGTCAGCTCCCCTTGCGGTTTAACTTCCCCCTGCACAGCCCCATTGCCCCTCACTCTCTTGGGCTGCAAGTTCCACCCACTAACTGACTGGTGCCGTACCCCACCTCTGGATCTAGCCACCAGTTCGGGGCAGAACGGCAGGGCTTTGGATTTAAACAAGTACAACAAATCTGGACAATGAAGGCGGCAGCGAAGCAAGAGTTGGTCGTCTTCCTGCTGCGCCCAACACCTTCACTGTCCAGACCCGGACAGGTGGGTAGCCCTCTGCAGCCATGGTCTGGGGATGCGACAGACTGCACAGCTCGGATTTTCCATGCCACTGATCAGTTAAATGCTTCAACGACTGGTCAGATCCATTGCCCTCTTGCTGGCCTGCCACATTTGCCGTCTGCTCCTGCCTTCACTTAGCAACGTGGCCCCATTACAATATTCCTGTTCTATGGCTCCTTTAACCTGGCTTGTGGCCCATAGTCTGCTGCTATCAGGTCATCAGCCCAGCCAGAAGTCCGAGAGCGGTTTTCTGCATGGGCTGTCACATGCGGAGATGTGCCCACCACTGGTATTTGGCAAATGCCAGTGATCTAGATCTAGACACTGGAGTCCTGGGCAAAGGGGGCGGAAGACCGAGACCCATTTAAACCGATCACAGTCACCTCTCTGCCTGTACCAGCCCCCCATTACCATGCCTGACGACAATCCATCCTTCACCTAGAGCAAGCCTGTCAGTCATCAGTCTTTCCCCCTCCCCGAGCTCCACGTCAGGTGACTCAGATCACTCTGATGGGCAGAGTTAACATTTTTAATCACACAACTAACAAGCAGCACCATCACACCTCTTAGCCCTAGGTGGCAGTAGGATTAAGGGTAACACTGCGGGGCTGCATGTGATGGGGGAGAACATTCCCTCCTAGCCCCATCACACACTCTTGAAAATATAACCACTCCCGCTTTAAACAAAGACAGACATTGGTTATAGTTTAAACTAACAGAAACAACTTGGACTTGGAATCCAATTCCTTCCCCCCGAATCATACAAACTGTACCGTGGAAAACGGGAAAGCTCTGCTAGAAATGCCAGGTCGCTCCTTCCTGTTTTCTCATTAGAAAAAATGATTCCCTCCCCAGCAGGAGGAGAGAGGTTTAAGAATAAAATCCACCTCCCAAAATTAAAGTGGCCAACTCGTTTTTCACACCTGGGAAATCTGGCCATGCCCCCCTTTAATTTCCCCACGTAGCCCTTCGTGAGTGCATCTAACCAAAAAAGGGCCAATCTATTTTAAAGTGCATTTGCCATAGTAATAACTACTAGCTCTTAAAGCTGTCTCCCCACCCCTGCTCTCTCCATTCAGTGTACTGGCCTCTGGATGGGAGTCTCCCCGGAGACTGACCTCCCCTGCTCTCTCCATTCAGTGTATTGGCCTCTGGATGGGAGTCTCCCCGGAGACTCCCCACCCCTGCTCTCTCCATTCAGTGTACTGGCCTCTGGATGGGAGTCTCCCCGGAGACTGACCTCCCCTGCTCTCTCCATTCAGTGTATTGGCCTCTGGATGGGAGTCTCCCCGGAGACTGACCTGTTTGTACCTTGACATCTCGGTCTGTCTGCATCTACTCGTGGTACAGGAGCACAAGAAGTCAACCCCCCCAGTCTCCCGGCTCCAAGCTAAACTCTGCTCCGGATTCCACCACTCCAGAGTTTGCTTAGATTTATTGGGCTTGAGGATCCTGCATGCGGTATACATGTCTATTGGATGCTGCATTTAAAGAGCCGCTGTGAAATTATATCCTGCTTTGGGGGGGGGAGGGAGGACTAAGAAGACCGGATTTCCCCTTCCACTTCTGCTCATTGCATCCAGGGGGCTCAGTACTTGTTGATCCCAAAGATCCGGACTCCATGGAGCTGGGGCAGCTTGGGGATTAAGACGCTCATCAGGGAGATGGTGTTGATTATGAAGTGTATCCGGTCATATTTCGTGTAGAAACTGGTGAGGAAATACCTAGGGGAGAGAGAGAAGTGGAAGTTGAATCACAGCTACCCACAGCTTCCATCACTCCCCGGGGCCGATCTCAGGAGAGATATTGGTAGCAAGTGACTCATTGACTGCTTTTCCTGCTACAACCCATGCTGCGCCCGCTAGCCGACCCCACCTCTGAATCTAGCCACCAGCTCAGGGTAGAGAGGCAGGGCTTCAGATTAGCCCACCACAGCAAAGCTGGGTCAGCTAAAACAACAAGGATCTGGTTTCTAGCAGCTAGTGAACCCCGATTCCAAAGTGGATTTAGTCTCACACTGGGGGAATCTCAGTCTCTCTCCTCTTCTGGCCCTGAGCTCTGGTCCCAAAAGACTTGAAACAGCTGAGAATCTTTGCACCAGCAGCTAGCATGCGCTTCCAGCAACGGACGCGGCAGAGACTGGCCCTTCAGAAATATCTTCAGTCGATGTGATGGAGCCTACCCTCCACCCCTCGCACTGCAGATGGCTAGAAAACAACATTTTCCAGCAGCGATTACATCAGTCAGAACTGAAATGTGGGTGGCAGGGGAGCGAGGAGGAAGAGAGCGGTGAAAAGCAAGATGTTCCCCTTGTTGATGTGATTTTACAGTCTGATCCAGACTCCAACACTTCACTGGGACTCTGCAGACTTTGGATGCTCTAAAGAATTTCTCCATCACATTAAACACAAACTACTTGTCTTTGCTTTCAGAGCTCCTTACAGCCTCTCCCACCCTACTTCTCTCTCATTCCCTCCTGAGAGGTTGACACCTGCCTCCAGTAAAGCCAGGGTGCCAGCCTTCACTGCCCATCTGTTAGATTTTCAGACAAGCACCTTCATGCTTCTCCCTTGCTGCCCCTTGTGCTGGGAAGGAATTCCCCATAAAAATCCACAAAGCCATCTCATCACCCCCCACCAAATCCCTTCTGCCATGAGGTCAAATCCAATACCCCTGGTCTGGAGGCTAGATTCAGCGGTGGGGTCAGTTAGTGAGTGTAACTTGACAACAGTCAAGCTGCTGGTGGGCTGAAACTATTGCCTGTTGGTCTCATAGAGCTTGCCCCAAACCATCCCTAGAGTATCCACTTGTCTCTTGTCTTATATGTAGATTGTTCACTGGGGCGGGGGGAGACAGAGACAGACAGTCTTTTTGTTCTGTATCTGTACAGCACCTGGCACAATGGGGTCCTGTGACTGGGGCTCCTAGCTGCTACCATAATACACATAAATAACCTTAATGTTAATAAGAATAATGTTAATCACTGCCAGCCCTGGTGACTTGTGAGATAGTGGACCTTCGAAGTGCATCAGGGCTGCACTGGTCTCTTTCTAGCAGTGCTTTTTATTGGCCTGACCCAGGCTGAATAGCACCATGACACAAGCTCAAAGCAGATCCCCAAGACATCCACGCCAGGAGTGGTGGACAGCAGCACAGATACAAGTGGGCTACGGATACTGTGAATAAATCGGTTATTGCAACATACGTGGATCTGCTTTTAGGCCACTGAGCTAGCATTGTTTTTGGAGGACAATGGGGGGCTTTAGCTTCGTTCGACAGGGTGCCGCTGCGACCCGCCAGCCTGCCCGAAGTACTCACAACACGATGGGCGTGATGGTCAGGAACTTGCGCGATGCCGTGAACTGCACCCCATAGTCCATCTGCTCCCAGTGCGTGAGCAACCGGGCTTTCCCCTGGTCTGGAGTCTCAAAGGGCGTTCCTTTCACGGTGTGCAGGAAGATGTACATGCTCTGTAGCAAACACGAGCAGAAGGTAAAACTTGTGTAGCCCTCCGAGACCAGGTGTCTGGAGAGATTCATTTGAACTCAGCCAACAACTCATCACTAGGAAAGCTCTTACACTCGCAAGCTGCAAGCCAGGGCTGTGTCACTAGGGGGAGCTGTTGTCATCTGAGGTTTTTTTTTTTTTTTTTTGGCATTGGCAATTAGGGTCCCACAGGATATGAGCCGGTTACAGCCCAGCTAGGAAGCCTGGGCTCTTGAGCTCAAGCTGTAGCAGCTCCTGCTTCTAGCTCTGGAGCTCCCTGGTGCACTGGCCAAGATGGTGACAGCCACATTAGGAAATTCAGATCCCCGGCATCAGAGGAGAATATGGAGTGGAATCAAACTTCAGTATCGCATCTCTTCCTGATGCACAGACTTAGGCGTGAACATGGCCATACAGTTGCACAGACAATACCAGGTGCTTCCTGCCTGTCGGCCAGGAGAAAGCCTTTGAAATGGAACAGCCACAGACTTGTTGCCCTCGGCCCTGTGTTGCATGTTAGTGGTGTGTGCTGAGAGTGGCATCTCCCAGGCTCTACTCCCAGTTCTAACCTCAACTGACATTTCATCCCTACGTGCCACAGTTCCCTCAGTCAGCTCAGAGGACTGAACACTGCACTGGGCACTCAGGAACCCTGGCTTCTATTTCCAGCCCTGTCCTTGGGCAAGTCAACCTCTCCATGCCTCAGTTTCCCCATCTGTAAAATGGAGATAATGACACCAACCTCCTGTGTAAAGGACTGTGAGCTCTACCGGTGAGACACACTAGATAAAAGCTGAGTATTATTGTAACTGGACCTTAAGCAATCTCCTGGAAAAATCCCACTGACACTCACTCCAGTTACACACCAGCAACAAATCCTTGGATAAGCCAAAGACAAGTCTGTTGGCATTGTTGTTTATGAACAAGTGCTGCTGGCCCTTTAAAAGCCTCCCGCTCCTAAGACTCACCACTCTAAACTGGACAGAGGCCAAGGCAAGGAGGTCTGATTGGCACAAGAGCAGAGCGCACCAGTGCTGATCTCAGCTCTTTTGCTCTGAGCTCCAGCTGCTGATTGCTCGAGATCTGGATGGTTTTTACAGGCTGGGGCGTCAGGGGCCCTGCGAGGGAATCGAACCTTGGCCTATCTGCGGCCAAGGTCTCTGATTAATCTCAGGCCGAGAGTCACTTTAACCAAAGGGCACAAAAACAGACCAGCTGCTGTGTCTGTGCTAACATCTGGGTTTCTCTGACCTGGAAATCAGGGAGCAAGCTGCTGCATGGAGCCACGGTCTGATCTCAGGGAGACACGCAGACCGAAACGAGGGGAGTCAGGAGGGGGAGAATATGTCATCAGTGAAAAGCGGGTGGTGTTTTTCTCAGCCCCAGAGGAAAAGGTTCTGCTGAATGGCTGCGGTTGTGTCCTGTCCCAGCAGAGGGCAGCAGTGTGTCCACTCACCCGCACCCCCAAACCCCTCCCCTGAACCCCCCCCCAAAGCCCACACCTGAAGGGAACAGACTTTCATTTCTGTGATACACTCGAGTCAGTGACACCCCGTTCACATCATGCACTTGCTCCAGATACAGCATCATTAGTCTCAGACAAATGGCCAACAACCCCCCACCCCATCCCTCGGTTTTGCACCCCGGTCCTCTCACCTGGGCCCATCCCAGCTCACAAGTCAGCAGCTAATTTTTATAAACCCTCCAGCCCTGGGTGCAAAAACCCACCTTGCCCTTCCTGCCTCTCCCTTTGTTGCCAGTAACACCAGAGGATTCCTGGGCAGCCGGTCCCCCTCTGGGCCTGACCCTCAGAGGGTGTGAGGCTGTCAGAGCTCCTAGTCCTTGATCCTTTAGCTCAAGCTGTAGAGACTCACCCGGGAGGTTGCAGGTTCAACCCTCTGTGTCAGCCAAGAGGACAGTGGTCACACACAGTTCCCCCACCTTGCACTGCTCTGCCATGCGTCCGGGGGCCAGACAGTAGTTCACACCCCACAGCCTATTCCCGCTCCTGCGGGGGGCCTGTTCGGGTGGCTTTGGTGATACGGACACTTGCCTGGATGGGAGCTAGTCTGAGACCCAAAATCAATTCATGCAGAGGACACCGAACACCACGTTTGGTTGTTACCACCCGGGCTGGATTTGAACCCGTGGAAAGGGGGCCGAGCCTGGGATGTGGCTGCTCAGTCAGCCGGACTCTAACCCATCACACTCGCAGGAACTCAGGACTTGGGGGGGTCTGATTTCACTGTAGGATCCCTCAGCGGTACCCCCTGAAGGGCTAACCACCCATGTGACCAACGAGCCCAACTGGGGATTCCCCATGGGGCCAGTTAGCTGTGGTGCCCCCTTACCATGTTGTGGATGATGTTGGTGAGAGTCCAAACCACAGGGACACTGAAGAAGGGGATGCTGAGGAGGACAACATGCAGCAGGCCAATCCCCAGCACGTAGGAGAGCCAGATGCCCCGGCTGTTCATGACGCGGGTGTTGGGGTTCACCTCGCTGTGAGCCGTCCCCACGTTCATGCTGGCTCGTGTGTCGGATAGGCAGTCCTGAACTGAACCAAGAAGAGCAAGAAGCAGGTCAGTGCAAGGAGGCAGCAGACTCTACCACTCCACTAAGCTAGAAGCTAACCAGAACCCTCCATGCAATGGCCCCATCCTTCCCTGTCCCTGCTATTCAGCCAAGACCAGCCCAGCATGGCGCATTGTCTTGCAGGTAAAGCACCCGACAGGAAGTCAGGATTACCGGATTCTGTCCCAGACACTGCCACCCTCTCACCACAAACCTTGGGCAAGTCACTTCACTGCCCTCTGCCTCAGTTACCCTAGTTGTAAAATAGAGACGATAGTCTTGTGTGCGAGCTAAATCCACTCAAGTTTGAGATTCAGGTGGAAGGTGCCAGGGAAACGGGAAGCATCTCTACACTGGGGTATTTATAATTCTAGTGGTATATTCTGGTGGAACCAGGGCACATGGATGATTTCAGTCCTGTGACTGCCTGTGAAGAGCCAAATGGGTAATTTCACAGCATAACATGGACCAAATTCTCTTTCGCAGGACACATTAAGACCCTGAAAAATCTGGAGCATAGTTACCCACATGCTGAAGTGTTTGCAGGATCTAGGCCATTACAGGTCCTAAGAAAAACTTCAGCCCCGATTCTGCAAAGTCTTAGGTGTGTGTAACCTTACACCTAGGATTAGCCCCATTGACTGCCATAGGGTTCTGCGTGCCTGCAGGAGCCTCCCCACACTGACCCACATCACAGAACTGGGCTCTTGTTTTGTAAGCAGTTAAAAAAAAAAAAAGTCTCCCAATTAAAGACTTTGCAGAGATCATTGCAGCAACGGGTAGGAGAAATGAAGAGCTCCAGGAGAGGACGGAGAGAGATCCTTCGACAGCAAGGTTAGAAACGATGCAGGGAGGTCGCTTCACCACTGGGTGCCTTACAGGAGAAGGCTCCCACCCTGCCATGGGGTAGGATGTGCAGACCCCAGGAGCAGCAGGGAAAGAAGCATTTTCAAAGCAATTCCGATAAGGCCAGAAAGAGAGACTCACTACTGGAAAGGAGAAGATTGTCAGAGATTGGATTTGGTGCCATACACAGCAATCCATAAAATCTCAGGGGCTAGGTCTGCTGCACTTATTCGCTGGCATAATGAAACAGGTTCAAAAGCAAACACCAGTCACAGGAGTCAATACAGAGCACGCTGACTGAACTTTCATCTGATGATGAAACACGCAAGCAGCAGGAGAAGAATGGAGCTGGACAGACCTATCTGTAGCCAAGGGTCGAATGCTGCTACCAGCCTACAGGGATAAAAAACCACCATCACAAAGCGAACAGGAAATGAGGCCTTTCACCCCCGCCGCATCAGATCGCAGCCGGCTGCTGTCCAGCCGGTCCACTCCAAAGCTGGAGCCAATCGGAAGGCAGATTGTGATGTCACTCAGTCAGAGCGAGATCACAACCAAAAAACTCAGATTCCAGAGACAGCCAAAAGGTGCTAATGATGGGCCCACTCCTGTGAGCATACTGCTCCCAGGCAGCGGGATAACTTGTGGTACTGAGCAATGAGCTCACTGCTAAGCCAAGGAAGCAAGTATTTTCAGGCTCAGCTAGAGTGACCAGATGTCCCGATTTTGTAGGTACAGTCCTGATATTTGAGGCTTTTTCTTATATAGATGCCTATTACTCCCAACCCCCCGTCCCGATTTTTTACACTTGCTGTCTGGTCACCCTAGCTCAGACCTTTGTGGGACTGAAGCAAGGAACCTCATCGCCATCTGTCTCCCACAGGTGCCAAGTACCAAGGTGCCAGCACACCTTCAACAGAGCAGTTCTCCATCACTTGAAGCCTTGCTAAGAGACTCTTCAGCTCCTCCACCACCACTTCCTGGGCTCAATGCAGGAATCATTGGGAGGGCATTTCGGGGCTGTGCTATACAGCAGGTCAGACTAATTGATTAGAGTCGTTGCATGCATTATGTTAAGGGTGTATGCAAGGTCAGGGCCAACATTTGGAAATGTTTGCCCATCCCTGGGCGCTTCTTAAAACTAATTTCTATATATTTTGTCAGGCTTTATTCCAAAGCCGCTTTGTTGCTTTTTGGCAGATTTTTCAAAAGTTGACAGATTTCCGCATTAGTAGGTGCATACAACTTTGTCATTCAAAGTTTAGTAGCTACCAAAGCACAGATGCAGAAATAAAAAGGCCTAGTCAAGCCAGGCTCCCCCTTCCTGGTAAGTTTCTAGAGCTGTTGCTGGTTTAGCTCCCATGGCCAGGAGACCGATTTGCTGCTATTCTCCAGCTCCCACATGCCCGCGTTGTGTGGGAGGCGGTTTTGCAGCCAGACCTCTTGTTGGGTTCTCTACGCAGCAGCCAGATGTTCCAAGTTTCCTTACACAGAATCCACAGAACAAACACTCTCCCTCCTGCAACCGCTGTTGGCCGTGCGGCATCCTTCAGGCCTCCTGTAGTCAGCCGCGGACGCTGCTCAGCATCAGACATCCAACGCGAGGCAGGGCTGCGATCCGACAGACACACCCATTTCTCTGCCACTTAGAAACCTCGACACCCCAGGCCGACAAGTGGTTATGCTTGGAGAGGACTTTGGACCTGCTCTGCTGCCTGCAGACAGGACACCCCAAATCTGCTAATTGCTCAGCTTCTCATCACCACTTTCCCGGATCACAGATCATCCCCCGAGAGGGGTCAGCCATTGATATGCTAGTGGGAGACAGAGGCATGGTCTGAGCAGGGGGCTAGGAGGCAAGAACTCGTGAATCCCAATCACAGCTCAGACACTAACCCCATCTTCAGCCTTGGGCAGGTCAAGTAGGGCCTGATCTGCGGCGCATTGGAGTCAACGGGCAGACTCCTACAGACCTCAGAATCGCGCGCTGAGGCCAAACAACATGTTGAATATCAGCTGCTTCAGTATCCTGGGTGTCCAGCTTGAGGACACTCTGACTTGATTTTCAGAGAGGGCTGAAAATCCTACTCAGCCCCAGAGAAAAAAAAAATCAGGCCAGTTGCAAACTAAGAAGGCACTTTTGAAATTCAGGCCTGTCACCTTTTTGTGCCTCAGTTTCCCATTTGTAAAATGTGGATTAGACTTGGTTGAAATCGACTTCAAGTGGACACCATGGGGATCACGGCCCACTGAGGACATCCGCCACTGAGAAATATCAGAAAAATATTGCAGATTCCATTTCAAATTCTCTCTTCTCCTGCCTAAAATACCCTGTCGCCCCTTTTGTCCAGGACACCCCTGTTCCTGGATCAATAGTTACATCTCTTGTACAGAAGTCATCCCTAGATCCACTCTCTCCACACCTTACAGGTCTCTGCGTCTTATTTCAAAGGTTGCTTAGGAGCTGCTAACGGCCCCTCCCCCCCACAACACAGCTTCTTAGCTTTACAGATGGGATTTGTTCACCTCCAGGAAAAACAAAGCACGTGAGAAAAGTGATGGAAACTTTGCTCCAGTCCCCTCCCCACTTCTGAAGCAGATGGCTGCTAAGCTCCAATTTCCCAGCAGTGCAACTGTTTCTCAGGGGTGGAAAGACTTTAACGTTTCGCCAGGCTGAGTGTGAAGGTTGGGATTGTTGCAATGCTGGAGAGCATCCACCCAAGGGGGAGAAAAGTCCAAGCAGTTGTGGGAGCTAGACCCATCTCTGTGACAGACAAATCTATGGAGCCTTCTACCTGCTCTGTTCCAGTCCAGCATCCGGACCACCACAGCTCTTCCCGTCCTGGCCTCCCAGCACACCCAGCTGTCCCAATGCTCCTCAATCCTGACCCGCAGCCCCTGCTATGCCAGCCCTGGGCTCCCACCACATGCTTTGTGATGCCACTCAACCTCAACTCACAACCGCCCGACTATCCCCCATGGACCCTGCTCGGCGCACAGATCACATGCAGAAAAGGCAGCAGTAAGATCTGGGGCGCCATACAGAGTCTGAGCTATTGTCTAGGGTCCCCACATCCTAGAAAGTGCTGGGGTCACGAATTCTCCTCACCACACAGGATCAGATGCAGCTCTGGCCCAAACCAAACATTCAGCTGGAAGGAGACAGAGGTTTGTGCTGGCGAAGAGCAGAGCTCATCCCAGAGGGCAGAGAAGTGACTCCCAAGAAGAACATAAGAACAGCCATACTGGGTCAGACCATGGTCCATCTAGCCCAGTATCCTGTCTCTGACAGTGGCCAATGCCAGGGCTTGAGGGGAGTGTACAGAACAGGGCAGTTGGAGTGATCCACCCTTGTCCTCCCCTCTTGGCTTCTGGCAATCAGAGATTTAGAGTCGCCCTCACTAAGGGGCTGCATCCCTGACTATCTTGCCTAATAGCTATTGATGGACCTATCCCCCATGAACGTATCTCGTTCTTTTTTGAACCCTGTTATAGTCTTGGCCTTCACTACATCCCAAGGCAATTGCTATGTGAATAAGTACTTCCTTGTTTGTATTAATCCTGCCACCTATGAATTTCAGCGGTGGCCCCTGGTTTTTGTATTATGGGAAAAGGATAAGTAACACTTCTCTATTCACTTTTTCCACATCATTCATGGTTTTACAGACCTCTACCATACTGCCCCTTAGTGGTCTCTTTTCTAAGCTAACCAGCCCTAAGTTTTTTAAGTCTCTCCTTGTATGGAAGCTATTCCATCCATATCCTTGAATATCTGTGTTGTTCTTCTCTGAACCTTTTCCGGGTCCGCCATATCCTTTTTGGGATGGGGTGCTCAGAACTGCTCACAGTATTCACGGTGTGGGGGCACCACTGGATTTATACAGTGACATTATGATACTGTCTTATTATCTGTCCCTTTCCTAACCCATTATTATTCTGCTTTTGTAGCCTCTTTAACTTCCCATAACATTTCACAATCACTGTCCCCATCCTGGTCAGGTGTTCAGTAGTGTATTCCTGCTGCTATATTCTTTTTATTCAAGCCTGGAATTTCTGTCTATGGTGACTCTATGGTACAGTCTGTTTCATGTAAGAACCTTATCTATGGGGGTTTTTTTTTTAAAAGCATATAACGCCACTCCCCCACCCACAACCTACATTGTCATTCCTATATATTTTACACTCTGGTATTACCATGTCCCATCATTATCCTCATTCCACCAAGCTTCCATGATGCCTATTATATCAATATCCTCATTTAATGCCAGACACTCTAGTTCACCCATCAGAGTATTGAGATTTCTAGCGTTTGTATATAAGCACTTGTACATTTTGCCCATAATTCAGCGGCTTGCCTTCCTGTGCTATATTTAAATGGCACTCGAAACGAGAGCCAAATTAAACTCTGCGACTCTGCCTGAAGCCAGCAGGAGTTACACCATCCTACACTGAGCCACGCTGGGTAAAGGACTCCAAAGGGAGGGTCCTTTGGAACCAACACAGATGACAAACAACCAACACATTACACAATACATAGTATGTGGGAGATCAGGCTGTTAATGGGCCCATGAGGCAGCGAGCCATTCGCTGGGCGGATTGGCATGATGCCTTCAATATGCATGGCTGGCCATTGGGGAGCTAGCAATTTCCCCACCCTCCTTAATGGGGATGGACGCGGTCTCCTAAAACCTGCTCTTCTCCATAGCGCCCCAGTCAAAGGGCAGCCCTTCCAAACACACCTGCCAGCCACAGGATCAGCTGGAAGGTGGGGACCATCCTACCACATTGTGTGAGGTGTACAGCACCTGTTTGCTGCAGTGTTATATGGGAACGGGCTATGCCCCACCACTTGCCACAAGATGTACCAGCACCTCCACCCCCTGCCAGATGGGCTCTATAGCTCTGGAGGCATTTAACAAGTCCTTTTACACCACTATCATGTTAATTTTCAAAGCACTTCATATTAGCTGATTAGTGCCAGGGTAAGTCTAATTTAGGTGATAGGATGATACTGAAAACCCCCAAGAGATCATTTGGGCTGCATCATTCACTTCTTAGCACCTGGTACGGTCTTTTTACACCCACTTTACACAGGTAGGAGTGACTAGAGGAGGGGTGAGACCGTGGGGAAATCAGGTGTGGGGTGTGCTATGAAGTGCTTTCCAGACAGGTTGGAGTAGAACACACTAGATTCCAACCCCAGCCACCCTGGGGAAACCCAGAATGACTTCTGTGAAGTCAATGGGATCATCTGGGGTTTACACCAGCATCAATGAGATGATGCTCCGGCCTTAATCCGCAAAGAGCTCAGGGAATGCTATGTTGCAAAAAACCAGAGGGTTTGAATGGGGATGTTTTGTACATGACCCACAAGTGCCACAACATTTGCTCAAGCTGAGTGTGTGCAGACCGTCAGTCTGCTCCATTGGGTAGCAGGACCAGGGTCTACAGGTTTTTGGAGGAGGGACTGGAACAATAATTACTGACCACACCCCAGATGCACAGAGCTCTACGCATTTACAGTAATAGATGCTATCTAATCAATCCCCACCTGACAGCATCCCAAAGCATCAGCAGCCTCATTCTATAGATGATGCCAAGGTTCCCCAGAGAGGAGAAGTCACTTGCTCCTACCCACACAACAATCAATGGCAGAGCTGAGCTAAGGACCAGGGGGTTCCCAGCTCCCAGGCCCATGCTCAGACCACATGTAAACTCTCACACTAGTTCTGCTTCTGCCAGTGTCTCCCACCTTTGCCCTCTTTAGCTTGTTAACTAGAGCAAAGGGCCTGAACTAAAATATACAAGCAGGATCAAATCTGGATCCATAATTTGCAGCTTCCAAGCGCCATTTCCAGAACACATCATCTGAACAATCCTGAGCATTGGGTGAATGTCCGGATCCCTAGTTATGACTGTGGGGTGATGTGGGGAGAAGGGGTTGACAGCCATCTGTGGTTGCTGTTATTTGAACATAGTTTGCTGTTATCAAAGCAAACACTGCACACGCAAGCTTTCGATGGGAGTTCCCAGACGACTGGTATTGCTCAGATCATCCAGTTTTATTCCCCGAGGGATGTTCGTGGGGCCCCAGAGTCACTTTTGTGAGCTCAGCCTGGGACTTTTCAATGCAGAATAATCTTATCTCTTTGGAACAACAGGGGCTCCCACAGCATATAGCAAAACTGCCAGTTGCTTGGGTTTCCCCATGGAAATAGCAATATGGCTACAGAAGAGTATTATTTATCTGTACGGTGGTAGCACCTAGGAGCCCCAGGCATGGCCAAGGACCCAGATCCTGTGGTGCTAGGGGCTGTACAAGCACAGAATAAAACTGGTCACTGCCCCAATAAGCTGGCAATCTAAGTAAAGCGAAGATTGCAGGCTGTCCTGGAGAGATGTGTGCCCTGAGGCCTCTCCAGTACTGCTTGGGATGCAGGAGGAAGGGGAAATACATACCCAAGCCAGAAGTGAACCCACCATACGGGGCTCATGCCCCAGCTTCTCTCAGCCTACAGACTCCCTAAGAAAAGGTCCCAGTCACACAGCATGCCTCTGCTGGGGATTTCCCACAGATGCGCATAGATCCCCACGGCTTCTTGGCAGCAGCTTTTGAGGGCTGCGTTGCCTATGAACTGCAGAAGGCCTCTGCTCCCCCACAGCTCCAGCTTCACCCCCCCACCTCTGCTTGCACAGCAGAATTTGTTCCAGTCTGCACTTTCCCCAGACACCACCCACGATTAACCTCTTCGTGGCAACTTAGGGACTTGTTGCTTCCTAGCTGTGCCAGCCCATTCCACTACATTGTATTATAGGAAACTGCTGCAGAAGCGGACGCCTTGCTCTAGTCACACAACTCGATTTTATCCGACAGCTCAGCTGGGAGGCTTTGTGAGAGTCTGTGAGGGGAGGACAAAGAGGGGACGGGACACTGAGTCTTTCACCTCGAGGTCACCAGTTCAAATCCAGCTTAGGCTGGCAGCGCAGCTGGGCCTTTGGACAAAGACCCAGATCACAACGGAGATGGCAGCCTCAGTGGAGAGCCAAAAGATGCTGTCAGACATAGGGACCAAAGGGCCTCTGCAGGTCAGTAGTTGTGTGGGGGGGATGTGGCTGGGGATTTGTGGGAAACTTCCCCATACTGTATCTGCTCTGTGGATGCCAAGAATCTAGGGCTGCCAAGCCAGCAAGTCACCTCTCCCTGGAGACCTTCCTTCCACGATACCCCACTGGGCCCCCCTCTTGTGCTGCTTGCCTACAGTCTGGATAAAGGCATCCTGGAAGCTCCCTCCCAGTCCTACCCCCCCAGGTCCCGGTCACCCCAAAAACTCAGCTCGACAGAACCAACACCCTCTGGAGCGCTAAGGAAAGGTCCAAGGGCTTAACCCCATGATGCACACCAAAGACTGCCAACCCGCCCTGGCAGGCTCCCAGCCCCACTCCCCCCAAGGGGGAAGCAGGCACCCCTCTCCCAGCTGGCTTCCCGACCTCTCATGGCCCTAGACAGCAGACCCCCCCCATTCCGCCTCCATCGTCCATAGTCCAGCACCCCTTAGCCCCCTTGCCCCTCCCTTAGCCCCCTTGCCCCTCCCATCACAGGGGCTGCCCCCAAGCCTTGCACTGCCCCCCCCCCAACTCTGCCCCTCAATGCCTGCACCCCCCTCCCCCGCCCCAGGTCCCTGCACCACTTCTCCTGGGCCCCTATCTCCGCCCCGCTGCAGACCCCAGCCCCGCTGCTCACCGCGTTGCGCAGCCGCCCCTCGGCCCGGCGCCCCGGGCCTCTCCCCGCAGCCCAGCGCCGCTCCCCGCCGCCGCGGACAACACAAGCCGCAGCCGCTGGCAGCTCCGCCCTCCCCAGCACCCCCCCCCCCGCCGGCGCGGGGCGCGCTGGGAAATGTAGTTCCCCTGGGCAGCTCGGGACTCCCACATGTCCCATGGCCCCGCGCCGCGTGCTCCCTGCAGGTGGTTTTATGCGCTCGTTCATTTGGTTGTATTTCCGTGCACTGGTTCTCAGTCTCTGACTTGTTATGGTTTGCAGCACCTGTGATTCTCTCATGAATCGTCAGCAGCCCGGGCTTGGCCTTTTACTCCGTTATGGTTCGCTGCCCGTCGGCTGCGTGCCCGGCGCTGCACGGGACACACAGGTCAGGCCCTAGGCTGGCAAAGGCTACAGGCCTCATCCCACACACGCGTCACTTTCCGACCATGAACGGTCCCATTGAAATCAGTGTAGGAGTAAAGTGAAGTGTGGGCATACATGTTTGCAGAATTGGGGTTGCAAGGGTGCGCTTAAACTTTGTGTGTGAGTAAACGCACTGAATTCAATGGGGCTAAGCGCATGCTTCACTCTTTGCAAGGGACGGTGGCAAAGCCCTCCCTGCCCTGAGAAGCTTGCATGTTCTGTGAGCTCAGCCCCTTCAAACTCACATATCTTACTCCCACGAGCTAGCCTGGAGCGTGCAATGGAAACAACATGGGTGGATCCTGTTCCCAGATGGAGCCTAACTGAAATCAAATGGGGCTCTGTGGGGGCATGAGGATCCAATCTCAGGAACAGTGCCCTGAGAAATCAGATAAGTAAAGTTATTCACATGTGTAAGTGTTTGCATGGCCAGCTTCTATTGGTCCAGTGTTTCAGCAAGAAGTACTCATTGCAAAGAAGCAGACACTGTGATATAAGTGTGTGATTTTGTGCTGAATATAAAGGTGAGATGGCCTTATGAACAGCGAAGTGGACTGAGCCTCAGGAAACCCGGGTCACTTCTTGCCTATGTTAGTGATCTGGGGGCAAGTCTCTGTCCTCTGTTTCCCACTTGTCTATTTAGACTGGAAATTCTTTGGTGCAGGGACTGCCCCACTCTCCTTTTCTCTCCACTTTCCTCCAAAACGCTCTCCTGCTTCCATTCACTTCAGTCCTTAATTTCTCCCCCAAATTATCATTATTATTATGGTAGCAGCTAGAGGCCCCAGCTGAGATGAGGGCCCCATTGTGCTAGGTGCTGTATGTATATATAGTGAGAGACTAAGAACTTACAGTCTAACTAGACAAGACAGACAAAGGAGGGACAGTTACCTGTTTTGTACAGAGGGGGAAATTGAGGGCCAGAGAGATTAGATGACTTTGCCCATGTCACTCAAGGAGTCTGTGGTAGAACTGAACCCAGCTTGCCTGAGTCTTAGCCCAGGATACCAGCCTTTCCAAAATGTCCAAGTTTCTAGCTTCCAGATACTGGCAGAAATATACAAAGGGGAGGAGGGAAATTTGGCTTAAGGACACTGGGGCAAACTCTTGATCTTATGAAAAGTGCCTCCTGGCTTCTTTCATGTCTGCACAGAGCAGAGCCTGGATTTTTAAGGTTGATTCAAAAGACACCCTGACCCCACCTACTGCTTAACTTGTGTGTCCCAGATAGTTTTCTAGCTGAGTCCCTCTGATGAGACCTTAAAAACTGGAGCCCTGTCCTCTCTGTTTGGATATTAAAGAACCCGTTGCCCTTCCTTTAAGAGTGGGGAGTTAGCCTTGAAGTGTTTGGCCAAAATTCCCCTCCCCTTCCCACAGTTGTGTTGTGTGTTAGTTGGCTGTTGGCCTCCACCCCAGAGGTGGCTGCACTTCAATAGTGCCATGTACATACTGTCTGTATGGGACTTTGGGAATCCTGTGGGATGAGAGGTGCTATAATAACATACAATAATTAACATAAAATGTTAATAGCAGTAATAATCACATGTAATGTAGCATACTCTGTGGAGTGCAAGTATAATACTATAGGGATAGGCATAACATGTTCATAGCCATCTGCAAACTGAGGCTCTGATCCAGCAAACACTTAAGCATGTGCCTCATTTTTAAACCCATGAGAAGTCCTGTTGACTTCCCTGGAACTACTCACTTGCATAAAGGTAAGCAGGTGCTTAAGTGCTTTACAAGATCAGGGTCTGAGAGTGCGTCTGTGAATAACCATTAGCTAACCAATGGTACCCATTGTGCTACCAATGTCTAATAATTCTATAATAGTCGTACGCACTATGACATCTTTGGACCAAGGTCAGGATCCTGTGTCCACTCTGAATGTTTTGGCTTGTGCATGTCAAGGGAGTCCTGCATTAGTCTGCTAAATAATCAAAGCTAAGTACCTTGTGGCTACAGCCCCGCAGTATGCATGGCCCATTTGCATGCTGCCTATATTTGCTTTGCTTTGTGCAGCTTGTGAGCTTTTCCCACCAAGCAACAGCAGAGGGGGCCATGCTGTTATTTGGAAACCAGCTCCCAGGATGAGCTGCTTCTCTGTCAGATGTTTGGACTCATTGGTCCCTCCCTGGCATGGGCTAGTTTACTGTAGTACCCACCTTAACTGACCAGGATCAGAGAGGGAGGTGTGGAAAGCTGAAGACATCAGTGCCTCATATTCATTGATCTGTGACTTGATCAGTCTCTGCTCCAGCGGAAAGCAAATGTAACTCACTGGTCAGAATGTCTTACACATTCCCCTGTAAAAAGAAAAGGAGGACTTGTGGCACCTTAGAGACTAACCAATTTATTTGAGCATGAGCTTTCGTGAGCTACAGCTCACCTCACGAAAGCTCATGCTCAAATAAATTGGTTAGTCTCTAAGGTGCCACAAGTACTCCTTTTCTTTTTGCGAATACAGACTAACACGGCTGTTACTCTGAAACCTGACATTCCCCTGTGTGTCTGATCCACAGGGATGTAAATCCTTTAAAGTCTACAGCTGCAGAACCTACATCTTTGGCTCACATTGTTCCAGCTCCTGCATTTAGCACTGGTATGCCTTGGTTCAGTTCGTGATGGTAGCCAGCTCACACACTTGAGGTCTCTGAAATGGTGGAGAGAAAATCCCTTCCCAAGCTCACATGTGGGGCTTGGTGCAGTATGGTGCATGTGAGCCAGAATCACTGTAGCTCAGCATTTCTTCCTCTGCCGATCTCTTCCTCAGACCCTCCAGAGCGATGCTCAAAGGCGTGGGAACTGGGAGCTTAACTGCCAGAGGTGCCTTGGAAGATTGCAACCTAAATCCACATTTGGGCACCCTAATAAAGTGGCCTAATTTTCAGAAGTGCAGAGTGCCCAGCACCTCCCACTGAAACTCATACTCTACATTTCTGGGAGGTGGGGTTGTAACTGTTTTATCCATGGTGGCCCTCTAATTACCATTCAGACGGGCTCTGATGGGCTAGAGGAGTTAATGCTAGTGCACGTGGATTGCTATTTTAACCACTACCCAGAAGTTTGGAAAAGCATTCAGACCCTCCTACCCACTTTGCTTCAAGAACTGACCCAGCAGAGCAGCTCAGATCCTGGGCGGCTGTTAACAGTCACTTCCTTTCCTTTTTTATAAACACAGGCCGCAATCACATGAATGTAGGTGAAGATGCAGCTCCTGAGAGTGCGGGACTCCGAGCACTGGGGCAGTTCAGCTCTGTATGGCTGGAGAGAGACCCATGGATGCTGTGCTAAGGTCTTGCACATGGCTCTGCAGATGCACCTCAGCCCTGATCCACAGCTGTTCTGTTTGGGAGCTCCCTCAGGGCTCTGCCAATGCACCTCCATGCTGACAGGCCACACCATCTGATAGGCCAGTCCTGGGCCTCACATATGCAGCTCTGCCTATGCCCCTCTGCTCCATAGTACCCTGGGCTCAGGTCCTGGGTTCCCCCCAATCCCGACTCGCAGCCCCACCACTATTCCAGCCCTGGGCTCCTGCACACTGTACTGTCAATACCCCTCAAGCCCAACTTGCTGAATTTCATTTCTGCCCAGATTTTCATTTGATTTTTTCCCCACCCCAATTGTGCAATAATTAGCCAGAGAAACCTTGTTTTCTTTGACTGGCACTCAAGCAGCAAGCATAACAACATGAAAAGGAGGACTTGTGGCACCTTAGAGACTAACCAATTTATTTGAGCATAAGCTTTCGTGAGCTACAGCTCACTTCATCGGATGCATACTGTGGAAAGTGTAGAAGATCTTTTTATACACACAAAGCATGAAAAAATACCTCCCCCCACCCCACTCTCCTGCTGGTAATAGCTTATCTAAAGTGATCACTCTCCTTACAATGTGTATGATAATCAAGGTGGGCCATTTCCAGCACAAATCCAGGGTTTAACAAGAACGTGGGGGGGGGGGTAGGAAAAGACAAGGGGAAATAGGTTACCTTGCATAATGACTTAGCCACTCCCAGTCTCTATTCAAGCCTAAGTTAATTGTATCCAATTTGCAAATGAATTCCAATTCAACAGTTTCTCGCTGGAGTCTGGATTCGAAGTTTTTGTGTTGTAATATCGCAACTTTCATGTCTGTAATCGCGTGACCAGAGAGATTGAAGTGTTCTCCGACTGGTTTATGAATGTTATAATTCTTGACATCTGATTTGTGTCCATTTATTCTTTTACGTAGAGGCTAAAACTAAAACCCCTCCAACGCGTTATTAAGGATCTACAACCTGTCCTGAAGGACGACCCATCACTCTCACAAATCTTGGGAGACAGGCCAGTCCTTGCCTACAGACAGCCCCCCAACCTGAAGCAAATACTCACCAGCAACCACATACCACACAACAGAACCACTAACCCAGGAACCTATCCTTGCAACAAAGCCCGTTGCCAATTGTGCCCACATATCTATTCAGGGGACACCATCACAGGGCCTAATAATATCAGCCACACTATCAGAGGCTCGTTCACCTGCACATCCACCAATGTGATATATGCTATCATGTGCCAGCAATGCCCCTCTGCCATGTACATTGGCCAAACTGGACAGAATAGAGACTGGGAGTGGCTAAGTCATTATGCAAGGTAACCTATTTCCCCTTGTCTTTTCCTACCCTCCCCCCCCCCCCCCCCAGACGTTCTTGTTAAACCCTGGATTTGTGCTGGAAATGGCCCACCTTGATTATCATACACATTGTAAGGAGAGTGATCACTTTAGATAAGCTATTACCAGCAGGAGAGTGGGGTGGGGGGAGGTATTTTTTCATGCTTTGTGTGTATAAAAAGATCTTCTACACTTTCCACAGTATGCATCCGATGAAGTGAGCTGTAGCTCATGAAAGCTCATGCTCAAATAAATTGGTTAGTCTCTAAGGTGCCACAAGTACTCCTTTTCTTTTTGTGAATACAGATTAACATGGCTGTTACTCTGAAACCTGTCATAACAACATGGTGAGCTTTCCGGTGGTGCTCTGAATAGAAGTAATTGAGGGTTTCCTGTGCTGTTACCAGAAATCAGTGCATCTCTGCCATGTTATAGCCTTGTAACTGCTGAGTGTGAGCTCCCAGTCAGGCTCTCAGGAGCAAATGCAAGGTGTCTGGCTCCTCATCGTTTGTCTCCAGGCTGTCAGCTGGAGTCATATTCACAACCTGAGCCAAAATACCATGGCTGTTGATTGGGAGCAAGATTTAATTTAGGGTTGTGTGTGAGAAGAGTGTGTTTGTGCAAGTTAGCGTGAGTACGGGAGTAAATTACATTTGTGTGTGTGTGTGAGACAGAGTCAGTTTAATAGGTGTGTGAGTGAATGTGTGTGTGTGAAAGGTACATCTACTACACTGCAGTGGGAGGGGTCATTCCTGGCTTGGGTAGACATCCCCACACCAGCTATGCTTGAGCGAGCAGCATGGCCTCCGCGGCTTGGGCTCGTCATCCGAGCATGTACCTAGGGGGTCAGTGAGTAAATACGTTTGTGAATGTATGCATGTGCGAGAATTGTGTGTGTGAGTGTGCATGCAAATGAGTGTGTTTGTGTGACAGCACAGCTCTTTCCACCACATTAATTACACTTGACGTGACCATTTTGATCTGGGAGATTTATTTGTACCAACTGCCTAATTAACCCGCCTGCGTGATTAATCTGTAATATCATCCATTACATCAAGATTTAGTGCTGCCTGGGCTGGTGTTTTTTTGTGATGGGAATAACTCTCCACTGAGAGCTGGACTGAGACCCACAAAACCATCACAGCCACTTCACTGAAGTGCCATGCAATGGAAATATTACTCTGGTTCCTGCTGATGTGGGCTGGATTCAAACTGGTGACCCAGAGGCGGCTGGATTTTCATGGCACGCTGGGTGTACAGAATGGAAATCTCCACGACAGCCTTTAGCACTACAGAGATATTATGTTACCACCTCATGCTGCTGCCCTCATTGGGCAACCCCAGAGCTGTTGACCTCCCTGTTTATTATTAATTGGATTACAGCAGCAGCAGCTAGAGGCTCCAACTGAGATCAGGGGCCGGTGACCCGAGGCCCTGTATTATTCATAATGGGAAACTGTCCTTGCCATGAAGAGTTTACAGTGTGAATAGACAAAAGGCAGGAAGGGAAACTGCGGCCCAAAGCTCGCCCAAGGTCACACAGCAGGTCAGTTGCAGAGCTGGAATAGAATACAGCTCCCCTGATCCCTAGGGCAGTACCATACCTACTAGACCTGGGCACTCCTGGCTCGCCACTCCTTTAAATCTCTCTCCTGCATGCTTTCTCCTCCTTGTAATGTTGCCAAACAAGGACCCTCAGCTGTCTCTGATTTGTGTGGCTTCTTGATGCTAAGGCACTGGTTCTCCTGGAGTTATAGCTCCTAGTTTTCTTCTATTAAGCAAAATTCAGGAACAAATGAAAAGGTCTGTTTAAAATGATGATTAATTTGGTTATTTGGGATTGTTTTTGCTTGATTGCAGGGGCGCTGGAACAATTTTTACGGGGGGGGGGGAGGGTGAGAGCCACAAACCAAACTGTAAGTCCTGTATATAATGGAAACCACTTCAGGCCAGGGGGTGCTGCAGTAGCCCCAGCACCCCTAGTTCCAGTACCTCTGCTTGATTGTGAAATAATTGCTCCAAGCCTCTGATAAATGCTCCTTGAAGGGACTTTGGGCAAAATCCTCAGCTGGTGTAAACTAGCCTAGTTCCCTTGAAATCAATGTAACCACAGTGATCTACACCCGCCCAGAGGAGCTGGCTCTCAAGGCACTGGAATCCCTTGCGGGACTTATACAGCTGCTGAATTCTCAGGGTTCGCCAACAGATGGCAATACCGCTGGGCTAAGCTCGAAGGAGGCTGCTCGGAGCTGCTGGAGCATGCAATACTCAGGCTTGCCTGTTTTATCAAAGACTGGGCCTGCGTGGCAGTGCAGAGAGGTGGCCTCCCTGAAGCAGCGATTTCCTCACAGCAGCAGCTTGGTTATGGCCTTGGCAATGTACGTGCACAGCGGAGGATGCCTCCCGTGTGTGTATTTTTAAAGGCGGCAGCAGATGGGAAACCTTGGCCGTCGCAGGCTGAACGCGCTGGCGGAGTTGGCTCACGCTGCAGCTCAGGGGGGCTGGAACAATATTTATAGCCGGGGGGGGGGAGAGGGGGACTGAGAGCCGCTGAACCAAACCATAAACCCTGGATATAACAGAGACCACGTCAAGCCAGGGGGGTGTGGCAGCACCACTGATCCCAGCCGCTCCTGCAGCTACCTCCAGGTGGGAGCTGGGGATCTTCCCAAGTCCACCCCCTCCATTTCAGTGGACTATTACTGGCTGACCACAGCACAGCCAGGGGAGGGGCAGGAGAACCAGCAATGAAGCATAAATTATGCTGACATAAACTGTAGTGTAGACATCACCTCGTCACCATCCCTCTGGCAGGGAACTCTCTCCAATGGGCAGCTTTAGCCTTGGGCCCCAGCCTCAGCCTGCTGCTCTTTGTTTATCTGTCTTACAAAGCCTTCACCATCTTTGAAGTATTTACCGTCACCAGCCCGTGGGAGGCAAGGCAGGGCTAGCATCCCACAGTACAGAGAGGAACTGAGACCAGACAGACTGACCCAAGGTCACACATGGCATCTGGAGCAGAGCAGGGAACTCCAGGCACATCTCTGGAGTCCCAAGCCAGCACCCGGACCCCGCAACCATCCCTCCTCTCTTTCAGTGCGGTTTGGTCAGACCCTCAGCTGGGGAAGTCGAGCAAAGCACGCAGATTTACTGAGCTGAGGATCTGGCTCATTTACTTTCCCTGCTGACATTTTGGACTCAGTTTCCTTTGTGGGATTTTTTTTTTTTTTTTTAATTCCTGCCCTTGCCATGTGCACACAGGGGCGTGATCCCGGCCTTACGGAGCTGGAGGGTTAGATAACCGTTCTTGCTGGAAGGGACGATTGTGTCACTGTTTACTTGAACTCCACCCAATCGACACAATTACCAAGCACCATTCTTCTGAGGCCAGCTGTAGGCCGTAAAATGGGAGTTTGCTGGTCCAGGAGGTCAGAGACACACTACAGCTCAATTAAGAAAAAGGGGCTGGACAATTTTACTTCCAATAACAACATTGTGATATATGAAGCTTGGTCCAGTTTCATGCTTCAGGGCATCAGCTGGTCACTGCAGGGGGCAAGAAGGAATCTTTTCCCCATATGCAGGTTTGCATAATTGGCCAGATGCATTATGGGTTTTTCCTTCCTTTGAAGCATCAGGATTAGTCACTTGCAAAGGCAGGACTTGGGACCGTATGGACCTATGGTCTGACCTCGTCTAGCCTTGATGCTCCTCTGACATTGTTACCCCGAAATTCCACAGACTTAATGGAGTTATTCCTGAGTTACACCAGCATGAAAGAGAGCAGACTCAGGCCCCTTGTTCATGTGTCTTTTTCCGTATAGCCTCAATGATATTGTCTGGAGCTCCTCCCCCAACCTTTGTTGCTTTGCAGACTCTCCTGTTCCTGCCCTACTACACCCCCTGCCGTGGCTAATCGGCTTGATTTGCTTATTTCACTAGCTGAGGATCCCACCCAGACCTAACCCCCCATTCTTTGTTCGGGGAGCAGGCTGGAAACCGCATGAGATTAGACCACAATCTTCCGTCAGGAAGCTATGTGGTTAGAACTGGGGACTAGGACAGGGACACAGGACTCCTGGGTTCTACTGCTGACTTTGAGAGCAGGCCTGAGAATCAGGACTCCTGGGTTCAGGTTCTAACTCTGGGGAGGGGAGTGGGGTCTTACGGTTACAGCAGGGGACTGGGAGTCAGGGTTCCTGAGTTCTAGTCCCATCTGTGAGGAGAGGTGTGGGGGCTAGCGGTTAGAATAGGAGGTTGGGTGTCAGGACTCCTGGGTTCTAAACCTGATTTGGGGCAGAGAGTGTGGTTAGAGCTGTGGGAAAGAGGGAGCCAGAGCTCCGGGATTCTGTTCCTGGCTTGGGTAGGGAATGTGGGTCTAGAGGTTAGAGCAGAGGGCCTAGGCACTGGATTCTGCTTAGAGCTGGTAGAAATCTTCTCAGAGGAATTCCAAGAGCTTGAAATGTTGCCATTTGTTTTTTTTGCTTTTTATCACAAATCAGCAGAAAGGCTCCGATTTTGTGTGAAAGACCCCCGCCTTTCCCGGCTCAATTATTTATTGGCTGGGAGTATCTCTGCTCTGAAAGCAAGAACAGTGCATGAATGAAAACAGAGCTGCTGCTAGAACAAAGGGGATGGCGCAGGAGAGGAGGATGTGTTTGCAGCAGAGCTGGGGGAGCAGGGGAAAGCACTAGCTTGCTCAAAGACAGGGATGCCTGATTGTTCTTTTGTGGGGGAGGGAGGGAGCTCCCAGTGGAGTTTGCCCTGTTGTGTAGGAGACACACACACATACGCAGAATCTATTTTTATCCCTTCTCCTGCCTGAGCGAGCAGAATCCCTCTGCACTGTGACATCTAATTTAGCAGCTTCCCCGCATCCCACTGGCTCTGCACGTGAGTGGGAAACTCAATGCGGCAGCTATTTTTAAATCCCATAAATATTAATCCCCTTCAGTCATTTATCAGGCAGCCTGTCTCAGCTGCCTGTGTGTGAAAGCACCAGGAGTCTCTCTTTCTCTCTGTATATATGTATGCTGGGCAATCTGCTAGCACTTGCCATGAGAAGAAACAGCACCTTCCTCCAGATGTACCCCACACCTGCAACCGCATGCCAGGGATCCACAGGTGGTTGGGGTTCAGGGAAAGGAAGGAGAATTTTTTTAATCTCCTGAGGGGTGGGGAAGAAGGGCCCCCATTTCCCCCCCACTTTAGCCATCCCCCACTCTTCTTCCTTCACGTCAAGGGGTTGGGTGGGGATGGAGGTGAAGATAGGGTGTGGGGGTTCTATCACAGAGAGGTACCATAACAGCATCCACATAGTGGAAGCAAAGAGCACGGATTCTGAGCGGGACACACAGCTGATTAAATTGGCACTGCCCCATGGACTTCACTGCAGCTGGGTTGTTTTACACCAGCTAAGGAGGAGGCCCTGGGTAAAGACGTCCCGATTTATTGCAAAGACCTTGAGCCTCGCTGTGTTGGGGCAATAGGGAGGGGTCGTGGCTCTTGGGAGATGGGAAAATAGATTCTACACATCGATCGGTTTCCTTTGTTTGTTACATTTTGCTCTGTTTTCTTCCCCTTATATAGTGCATTGAAAACCTCCCTGCCCCAAGATCTCACTGAGGCTGGGAGCTTTGTCAGATTCCTTGCAGGATTAGACGTTTCTATGGAGAATAAGAACATCTACAGTGAAACACAAGAAATGTATAAGGAAAATAAACTCTCCTGCTTCAGGGTGTCAGCCCAACACTAATTGCATGGGGTCAGGAAGGAACTTCACCCCTGGCCAGGGTAGTCCATAAATGTCTTCTAGAGGGCAACTGCTGAAGCATCTAGTACAGGTGGCTGTTGGAGACCGGAGGCCAGAAGAGATGGGCTGGATAAGGCTCTGGAGCGGGAGGAGGTGCCAGAGCAGAGAAAACAATATGTTGCTCTTTGTTATTTGTGTTCTGGTAGGTCCAGAGCCCAGCTGTGGCCCAGGACCCCGCTGGGCTGGGTGCTGTACAAACACACAACAAACAGACCGTCCCCGCCCCAACCCACTGACAATCCAAAGCCCTTTAGAGTCCCCAGGGAGCCTTTCTGCTGACTCCAGTGAGCGGTGGCTGACTCCCCATGTGACTCTAAAGCATTTAGCCAGCTGGCTTGGCCCCAGAGGGCCTCGGCCCCTTCCCAGCGTGCTTTGCATCGCTGGCTCCGCGGACTCAGCAAAGCGGAATGAGGTCAGTGGCTCATGCTGGGGACAGCAGCTTTCTGGAAGTGAAGGGTGACAACCGAGTGTCCCAGGTCTTCCCAGGGAGGGGTCCTGGCTCTGCTAATGAGCGTCTCAGGTACATCCAGGCTACTGAACGCACAGAGCAGCAGCGACTCCTAACAATGCATCGGGGGATGAGAGATGAGGACCTCATGCCACCTCCCAATTCCATGGGCCAGATCCTCCACTGGTGTAAACCAGGGCATCCCTAGCGGCTTCAGTGGAGCTCTCCTGCTTTACACCAGCTGACGGCCTTGCCCCTATCCTCCTCTTCCCCCGTCCTCACTCAGAAGCATTCCCTTTCTTGCTTCCTTGCTTGCGTTCCTTCCCAAGTGGCCACACTTCCCACCCCCACCTCCTCCCCAGAGGTTGCCACTTCTGCTGCTGCTTGCAGTCTGGATCAATCGGTTGCTATATTTAACTGCGGCACTTCAGCGAGAAGTCTCGTCGTCCGCTATTTTTAACCCGCTGCGGCCCCGTTTCTGTGCTGAGCGAGGATCCGCGCTACTGGGAAAGGTCTGTGCTGGGATTGTACCGCACTGCAGGCTCGCGCCGGGGGCTGATTTATCTTCTGGCAGCTGCCGGGGGCTTCATGGAGCCCGTAACTAGGCTGCCAAGTGGCCATCGAGGAAAATAAATAACTGTAATGAACTGTGACCAGGGGAGTGAAAGCCCTTGGCACTAACAGGGCCATGTCGATGTACTGCAATGGCTAGTGCTCTCCAGGCAGGCTGGCTCCATGGCCTCAGAGAGCCGGTGCTCCATGCTGCCACGCAGGACCCCTGGGTTCCGTGTTATTGTTCCTCCCTGTGCAGGGGTAACAGTGCGACTGAGTCCTCACTGAGAGGGCAGGAAGATGGTCTTGCTTGGCTTGCTCTGCCCGGGGGGGCAAGGCAGGAGCAGTGCTCCTGGGATGGGGCAGGAGAGAGAGGACAAACCCTCTGGTCAGGATCTGTTGCACTCAGCTTAAGGAGGGCCGGCCAGCACAGAGCCCTCACTCCCTGCCCTGCAGCATCCTGAATCGCTGCTGTCTGCCCAGGGGAGAGCAGGGGGATTCCCCACCGGACAGATGTCACCCTGGGAGAGGAACCAGGGCAGCGCTGAACCCTGACCCCCCACCCCACAGCCTGCCCATGGCAGAGAAAGCAGCCGGCTCCCCAAGGCCTCCCTCCTTGCCAACTTAGCATTCTGCATTCAATTGCATTAGAGAGCAGCATTAGCTCTGCCTCGCCAGCTCGCCTGCGCTGGGGTCCAGGCCATCACGCCTTGGAACTCATTTGGTGCGGCTCCTGCTCTCCTTAGCGGCTCTAATTTTGGCTCCTGCTGCCCAGTGGGAACAGAGCCAGGGGCTGGGGGCCGGTTCTTGGGATGGTTTGCTCGTTGCAGGCTGGAGATTAACTTCTGGGTCAGTAACAATGAGGCTGAGGAGGACAAAGGGGAAATTTATGCCACGCATGGCCTGCAGCCATACCAGCCCTCGCATGCTAAGCTGGGCCGAGCTTGGCCAGCACTTGGATGGGAGCCCTGTGAGGAAATCCCAGCCACCTCCAGGCATGGCAGGGGTCTGGCTCTGGATGCTCTTCCCGCGGAGCCCAGTGGGTGCTGTGCTGCTGGAGGTCCCGCCTTTCCAGTATGGTGTTAAATTGCGGACCTGACTACCTGCCCTGGACTGGGGCACTGTCCCCCCCAAACCAGGGAGGGGTATGTGCTGCTCCCGTGCTCTGGCCTGATTCCAGCCAGGGTCACTGACATTTTCTTCCGTGGTTTCAGCTGGGTATGGGATTCTTCTTTACTTCCTGTTCTAAACAGAAGTCGTGTGGCAGCAGTTGCTGCATTCTGCCCCAGAAGTGGCTGCATTCCAGTGGCAGATCCTTGTATCCTGGTCTGTCTATAACTAGGTATCTCATCTGTCTGTCCCTAGCTCCCTGTGCTGCTCTGTCTTTAGCTATCTATCACAAGTATATTGCACCCATCACCATGGCATCTAGGCTCCCAATTCTCCTAACTGCTCTAGGATCCCATCAGCTATGCAGCTGTCCTTTCCCCTAGGGCACTGAGCTGGATGAACCCTGCTAGCCAGCTGAAATGGAGGGTGTTGCTACCGGGAGCCATTCCCAGCCCCTCCCTCTCTCGTCTGGAATGTCCCTGGGGGTCAGCGGCCAACAATGGCAACTGAACCAGTCAGCGTTTGGGTGCAGACGGGTGCCTAGCAACAACCAGGTCCCATGGCCACCCTTTGCCTTGGCTCGTTCATCTTGCCGGGGAATAACGAGAAAGATTGAGACACTTGGTCCTTATATTTAGCAGGGGATTTGGGGCCCAGGGAACTGTTGAGCTAAACTAAGTTGTCTAACGCCATCTCTCTGTCTCCCAGTTGCCCCGTGGGTGATGCTCTGCCCTTGGCCATGTCAGTGTAAAGGGCATGAGCTGTCCCAGCAGTGCCGGTAGGTGGCAGGGAGAAGCCTGCAGCAGTTGGGTCTCTGGTGATACAAGATGGATCCTGCAGGTGCCTCGGTGCTGGGGTGAAGCCAGTCTTGGGTGATGGGCCCGGAACCGTCGGCGGGAGGGGAGGCCCCTACGGACCCACGCTTGGGACAGACCCAGAAAGAGCGAGGCAGAGCTGCTCTTTGGAAACAGCAGCATGATGCAGGGAACAAGGCACGGGACTGGGAGTCAGGACACTGGGGTTCTAGTCCCACCTCTGCCACTGACCTTGGGAGAGTCTCTGTGCCTTGGCTTCTCCCTCTGTAAAAGGTGGCTGAAGGCACTGAGCTCTGCCGGTGACCAGCAGGTCATGCTCCTGTTCTAGGGAATAGCAGCCCGTGCCCTGCTGTGGTTTGACACGGGAGGAAACCCCTTGCCATGTTACATGGGGTGGCACCACTGGCTGAAACCTACTTCCTTTGCTGCTGACATTAGCAACACCCACAATTCAAGGTGGGATTTCTGCTTCTAGAATTAATTTTGTGCCTGTTTACAAGACATGGGGGCTGGAAATCCCAGGTGCACCAGGGGATGGAGAGGGGGTGGGGGAGGGGCCAGACTCGCCCCTTTTCCCCTGAGCACAGCATCTCAGGGTTGCTAATAAATGAGGAGCAATGAGTTCCCAGCAACCCCGCCCCACTCCTAGCACCAGCCTCAGGAGCACCATGAAATGAGATGGGTTATTCTCAGCTCCTGCTTGTCTCTCCAGTGGGACATGCTGAAATGTCCCTGAGGCATCTTGCCTGCAGCTAGCTAATACTTCCCAGCAAAGGGGAAATGGAGCCAAAGCCCCTGGCTTTGACTGATCCCCCTGCTCCAGCCCAGAACGTGAAGCTGCTCATATGGCAGACAGTTTTCCTTCTCCAAGATGAGGTGCAGTTGATGGCTCCTTCTAATGGGACACATGACCAGCCTGGATCCGGCCAAGGGCCTGGCTGGTAGTGTCCTGCATCTAACTGGCCAGGGTCAGCTTTATAGGGAGATGCATTACGCTGTGCAGTAGGGGGTGATGGGATGATCTGCCTCCAGGGACAACTCTCCACAAGTCAAACCTCAACACGGGGGACCTTTCCTGTGGGTCATTAGACAGGAGAGACAAATAAGGAGCATGCAGGGAACATCCCCGTGGGGGGCCAGTGTGGCCAGGACCGCCTTCCTATGCCAGGACTAGGGGCATGAGGACTCAGAATAGCAATAAGAAAGAAGCTATGGATCAGGGCTGAGGGGCATCCGTACAGCTGTGTGTGGGGAACTGAGCGAGGTCTGGGCAGTGCCAACCCTTGCGCGGGCACCAACAATGTCCAGTTATTTAACTGAAATGCCTTATTTTGAAGGGAAAAATCCCCAGGGAAGCATCCTTAGGGCTGGACGGGTGCAGCCATCCTGTCCAATTGGCCGTTAGGGCCTCCTGCAGGAATATGGGTGGAGCAGAGTCCCTGGAGGAGTCACGAAACCCAGGCCCTGCCTAACCTTGAGCACACGCCGGCTGGGGGTCACTCTGTGTTCGGTGCACTACACTGCCACAGATGCTGCGGTGGCAGCAGAGGCCTCGCACGAGGCAGCAAGAGGATGGCGCTCGTGGATGCCCACAGGGGAGCCGTTCACTTGCTCCACCGACACACGCTGCTCCTGCGATCGGGCCGCTTCCCGCTAGCTGCAGACCTGCTTGGAATAAACACTGCTCCTGAATGATGCAAACCCAGCGAGGGAGCGCGGGGAAGGTGATGGCTGGCCGCCTCGCTTAACTGTCAAGGGCAGTGGGGGCTGGAGAGTGGGTCAACATGGAGGCTGCTGCAAAATAAGGTCGTTCAACCCCACTCCTTCTCTGGCTGGAACTAAGGGAACACTGGAGTGGCCAGGTGGCAGGTGGAAGAATGACCACAGAGAAGCACCTCAGAGGTGCAGTGCGGTGCAACGGATAAAGTAGCGGGTGGGGAGTCAGGACTCCTGGCTTTTATTCCTGGCTCTGCCACCATCCTGCTAGGTGACCTTGGGCAAGTCCCTTCCCTTCTCTGTGCCTGAGTTTCTCCTCCCACTCTCTGTCTCTTTAGACCGTGAGCTCCACAGGGCAGTGACTCTCTCTCACTGCGTGTCTGTGCAGTGCCCAGCAAAACGGGGTCTCTAGCTGCTGCCATAATCACAGTAGGGCAGAGGGTTTGCCAGGGGGTGAGAGAAAGTCTTAATCACAAGAACTCCCCCCAGTCTAGCAGTAAACATGCCCCATTTCCCAGGCAACAGCAGCCCCGTGGCCCCCATGATGAGCTCTCAGCAGGGGAACTCTGGGCATCTCAGAAGCGCACACTTTCGCCCGTTGCCAGGAGACCAGGGATTAGCATGGAGAGATCAAAACCTGTTTGTGCCTACTGAAAGCCATCCCCCCTCCCCACTGCCCTGGAAATGGGCCAAGCCTGCTAAAAATAGCCAGGCTCTCAGTGGGACAGCGGGGAAGAGAGGGAAATCCTAATGAGATTCTGCTGAGGAAACACCTGGGGCTTTAATTGCTCCATCTTTCATCTGTCTAAACAAAAAGAGAGTCGATTTGTATGATCCTGGACCCAGGGCACTGCCTCTCTGCTCTGTATCCCAGGTATGTCCATGGAGCTGCACCTGCATCACTGCGCTGTATCCCAGGTATGTCCATGTAGACGTACCGGCCTCATTGCTTGTATCCCAGGTACCTCCCCAAAGCACTTTGTTCTGAGGTATTCCTGAGTGGACACTCCACCGCAGGGACCTTTCCCTCCCCCAGTCCCTGAAGTCAGGCATATTTTCTGGCTCTGAAGCCCCTAAACTCTCTCCTCTCTGTCTTGGCTCATTATCGGCCGACCACAGGTGCAAAGCCCTTCTCCTCTGCAGCTCTGGATTCCAGCCTGTTTGCTGACCACATTTTAGAGCAGCGACCTGTTCTGGCCTGCTCTTCTTGGCTGAGAAATCTAGACCCACCTTCACACCTCAGAGACTGAAGGGTCATTTATTTCTTCCAGGACGGCTTCTTGTGAACATTCCCAAATGCTCTCAGATCACAAGGATCTTAAATGAACAAGGCTCATTAGGGACGAGGAAGAGAGGTTTATATTGAAACAACACAGCTGCCAGAGAGACAGGGAGGCTGGAGGGATCTCATCTCCTGGATCTGACCTTTACTACATATGCAGCTGGGGTGTTTTTTTTTTGCAAGTGTCAGTTTTTGTTCTTCTTAATTGAGCGAAGATCCAGGCCAGTTGCCTGGTAAATAGCTTATCATTTTAGTAGAGCTAAAGAAAAGGAATATAAATACACAAAGCTTACAATGTGCTTTTGGAGCCAAATAAAGACAATCTAATTACTGGGCTTCATTTCACCACCAATCTACAGTGAATGTTCACCATGCCAGGCTGTGTCTAGTGGCTATTGCAGGGGTCTGGGAATCAGGACTCCTAATTTCCATTCCTGGCTCTGGACAGGGAGTCACGTCTGGTGGTTGGCTCAAGGGAAATAAGGGTCAGGATTCCTGAGTCCGATCTCTGGCTCTGGAGAGGAGCCATGTCTGGTGGAGGAGTTCCCTATAAGATTCCCGGGCTCTGTTTTCAGCTCTGGGAGGGGAGCTGTTGCTCTGGGCTTTGAAGGGCTTGCCCTATACATTTCGCAGGATGGAATATAACCTGACTGCAGGGACATATGTTTAATTCATTCCCTGATCTGCTTTATTTATAGCACAAAGTGGCCCAGCGACGCATCTAAATCATTCGCCAGTGGCATGGACAGATGGAGGAGCTGGGTTCACACTCCCTGGCAGTGGCATTTCTGACAATGGGCAACGCTTCTGCAATGGGCTCTTTCTCCTTGGCAGAGGGATGAGCAAGAGGCTCTCAGCTGCCTGGCTCCCATTAATGGCTGGCGTTCTCCATGGTTCTGAAAACCGTGGTGCTTCGAGGGTTTGCAAACTCACTGGGGTTCAGGGAGAAAATGCTTTGGGTTAGAATGGACTAGCTCTAAGTGAAGCCAGAGGGAGTGTTGTCTAGCAGTTACATCAGCAGGCGAACTCCTGGGTTCTACTCCCAGTTCTGACACTGTCTCACTTTGGGTGTGTCTACACTGCACACTAAGCTCGGGGTTGTGGGGTGTGGTGTTTCCAAGCCCACGCCTGCGTGTCCATATGGCATTGTAAATGGCATAGTCCACACTGCACTACACAGAACTCCTGACTCGGGTCTGGGGCTTGAGCAGCGTCCACACTACGAAATGACAGGACTTGGACTTGAGTCAGGATAGAACTCAGGCACTGACTCCCCCCTCCCCCCCAGCAGGGTTCTAGGACCTGGGTCCTTAGTGCTTGCTGACCAAAGTCTGACTGATTTGCGTATGGATGGAAGGGGGCTTCAGATCTAGCCTGAGTTAGAGCCCAGGCTTAGTGTGCAGTGAAGCCATTCCCTTTGTGATGTTGAGCAAGTCACATGCCTGCTTGGCACCTCAGTTTCCCCACCTGTAAAACAGGGTTGACAATACTGCCCTGTCTCTGAAGGGAGTTACTGAATCAGTGTGTGCGAAATGCTCCCAGACCCCGTGTGGGGCTGTGGGAAAGGAAAGTATTGTCACGACAGTTTCCTATTGAAAAGAAGAGACGTCACAACCGAACCTGGGGTGTCACATGATCTGGTGGGATTCACCCTCCCCCGGGCCAAGTCAAGGGATGTCCTTGCCCAAACTATTCCCTGTTCCCTATGTATTGCTACACAATGCATCCCTAAGCCCTAGCCTGGACTAGGCATTCCTGGAAGGGATTGTTGACGATGCTACCGTCACTTGTCTGCTGGTCTTTGATTATTTGTATTACCATGTCGCCTAGGGGCCCTAGTCATGGAACAGGACCCCGTCGTGCAAGGTGCTGTACAAACACAGAACAAACAGCTGGTCCCTGCCCCAAAGCGGCTTACAATCTAAACATTAGGCCTTATGGCTTTGCGTTCACTGCTCAGATCGGGAAGTTAATTGCCAGTACGGGGGAGAATTCCCTTGCCAATGCCTCATGGTCTCGGAAGAGCTCACATCTCACTGCTCATACATGCACAAGTATGTGTCTATGTGTCACGCTGGCTCCCGTGCTGGAGCTGAGAAAATGCAATGCAAAGGAGCTACCACTCCCCTTCCACTGCTGCATACAAACACTACTCCTCATGGGCAGCAGGGAGGGGGAGGGGGAGCTGGCCCTTCAAGAGAGCCAGGGCTCAGCCTCACCTGAGCCAGGTGTAGCCCAACTCCCGTGTGAAGGGCATGAGTCCAGGGGCTACGTGATGGGAGCACGTGATTCAGAACCAGCCTGAGATCAGCTAGACAGGGAGATCTGCGGGAGATGGAGTCTGGCCTAATTGTTGGGTTTACGTTGAGCTGTTTTGATCTGGAGAAATCACTCACCCCTGAAGCAAAGGGACTGAAATCCTGCTGTCTGGGGAGATGGCCCAGCTGTCTTACAGCAGCCACTGATTTACTGGAGAGGCAGTGTAATGAGAAGGATGGTCTCTCAGCTCTATCTTAACTATGACAGGTTTCAGAGTAACAGCCGTGTTAGTCTGTATTCGCAAAAAGAAAAGGAGGACTTGTGGCACCTTAGAGACTAACAAATTTATTTGAGCATAAGCTTTCGTGAGCTACAGAATGCATCAGATGAAGTGAGCTGTAGCTCACGAAAGCTTATGCTCAAATAAATTTGTTAGTCTCTAAGGTGCCACAAGTCCTCCTTTTCTTTTTATCTTAACTATGTTTATCCATCAACTACAACAGACCCAATACCACGGACTGTAAAAGAAAATCCCTGTATTACTAGGTGGGTGCACAGGGCCCTGGCTGTATGGTAGGTGACCTGCCACAGACCAATACCAGGGCCCAAGCCCAAAGAGTCTGCCATGGCACGGCGGAATAGGAGCAATACAATAGAGAGCAAACACGGCAGCCGTGTTGGTGAATAGGGGCTGTATTATCAGCTGGATTTGGATGAACAGGAGCTGCTCTCTGGAAGCAGGTGTATAAGAACAAGGGACATATTCAGAAAAAAATCACTCCCCTCCTTCCCGCACGTCCCCATTGTAAAGAGAGCTAAAAACCCTGAACTCCTCACCCCGCGCTCTATTACACGCTGGAGTTCCAGCCCTGCGCCGGGGGCGGTGGGGGGCTGCACTCCTCCAGGGGAAATGTGCTTCCTGCAGCCACCGTCCCTCCCAGAGTTAGAGAGCCCAGCTGCTGCATTGCCCTGGTAGAGGGTGCAGCATGCATCCCTCCGGCTGGGGTGAGTGTAGGGTGGGCTGCATGGCTCCATGGTGGGAGAGTGCCGGCGGTCAGGAGCAGGGCTTCACTCAGAGGTCTCCGGCCACCGAGCACGGAGCAGTGCGCTCCCAGCATTTCCTCCCCATTCTGCGTCAGGAAAGGGGTCAGGTGCAATCTGTCCCTCAGGCCTTAGGCAGGGAAAAATCCCACTGAGATCTGTGTGGGTTTTGCCTGAGTAATAACGAAGTACAGAGTTACCACAGAGTACATACAGAGTGAGCCCTGCGTAACAGCTCCAGGACTTGTCCCTGTGCGTTTCAATGCCAGAAAGTTAAACCCCTGTATAAATATGTCTAGGTGGGGTGGGGGGGACTTCAGAAATCACCCCCCCCTTCTTCTAGTGATGAGTGAATTTTAAACCCAGGTTTGGAGACTAGTGGAACACGTCTCCTCTGTGAGAGGAACCCCGTGGGCCCAGTTTGTCCACACTGTCGCTACTGCTACCCAGCGCAGGGGATCAGGGACCATCCAGGTACGTCCTCACTCTGCTCCCTACATCGGTCAGTCAAATCCAAAGCCAGAAGGAGTTGTCCCAGCGATCGCAGCTGACAGATGCAATCACAGCGTCGGATCTTATCATGTCCCCCCAGCATCTGACTCGTCCTCTGTGCCTGCCCCCTGAACAGGACGAAAATAAGGATGCACTGTGCAGTCTGTATGGTGATACGGTTATGGGAACACATGACCCCTGGTCTGCAGGGTCATTTAAATCGACAAGCCCAGTGCTGTAATAAAGGCTGATGGCAGTGAGCGCTCCTTCCAGGCCCACACGTCTCCCTCCCCGGTGCCCCCGTCTGAGACTGAGTTTCTGCTGCCCTCAGCAGCCAAAACTCAACCCTCCAGAGCCATTTAATGGCGATGGGCTGGGTCCTCGGCTGGTGTAGATTGGTGCAGTGCTGTTGACTTTGGTGGAGCTGCATGAGTTTACACCAGCTGGGGGTCTGGCCCCCTACATGCGTTGTATGCCTATGTACAAAGAGCAAGACGTACACATTCAGTTCTAATGCCTCTCTCATGGGAGATGAAGGAAAAAAACCAAGAACCCAGGTAAAGTCTCCAGGCAGGAGCACTGTAACAGGGGGCAGCAGCTGGAAGCCAGGGAGAGAGCTGAGGGGTGGAGGTTCTCAGTCTTTTGCATATCAGGATCTCCCCCCTTCCCCCAGTAGCTGGGATCCCCATCCTATTAACAATCTGGGACCTGCATAGGGGTTGTCTCTCCTTGACACATTTAACCTTCCTGGGCTTAGAACCCATGATTTAGACGTTAGAGGGAATAGCTGCATATGCTGAAATGCGCAGCTCATCCTTATCCAGTCCTAAGAGACAGCCCTTGATTATCCCCCCAAAGGTATCGGGCTAAATTTATTCCTGGCACGTAACACCATTGAAATCCATGTGGATTCAGACCCATTTGACCCAGTTTTGCCCACTCCTTGGGCGTACTCATAGGAGTGACGACTTGTTCCTGGAAAGTGAATGATTGGGGGTGAGTAGGAGCAGTTTATTCACTCAAGGTCATCAGTCAGGGTGTCACATGACTCAGATGTCATCCAGCTGCTCTCATAGAATATCAGGGTTGGAAGGGACCTCAGGAAGTCATCTAGTCCAACCCCCTGCTCAAAGCAGGACCAATCCCCAGTTTTTACCCCAGATCCCTAAATGGCCCCTCAAGGATTGAACTCACAACCCTGGGTTTAGCAGGCCAATGCTCAAACCATTGAGCTATCCGATGAGGGAGCAGAAGCATTGCCACATGACTCAGCTGCGGTGCACTGCAAACCGGCCATCATCAAATCAGGGCTGGCACCAAACAGTTTGTGGGAGACCCCAGAGCTGGAGCTGATTTATGACAATTATTCATTAGAAAAAGTGACCAGTGAACTAGCTGTGATCCGCGCACAAGAGCTGAACACGACCTCATTTCCACCAGCACTAACACTGAGCTATTCCTTCCTATTGCCTGTTTCCACTGGCGTAATTTACTGAGTGTTTAGGAGCAGGCAAAGGAAGGCAATAAACCAAAGAATGCTTGTGATCATTTTGATTTCCTCTCTGTTTATCACTAGGTTGGCTGATTTTGGGAGGGAGGGGGAGGCTGTTATTATTTCAGCCCATTTTGATTTTACCAGCTGGGGGTTTTCTCTGTAGGAGATGTTGCTGTGGCAGGTGGAAAAAGAGAGCAGTAGGGGGAGGGAGGGATGGAAAAGTCTCTGAGAAATCCCTAGGGCAGGAAGGAGTGGTTGTTTTTTTTTCTCTTCCAACAAGCAACAAGTGAATGAAACACCTGGACACCTCACTGTGGAAGTGGGCCCTGAGGTCTCTCTTGAGTGGGACTTGGCATGTGATCCAGGAAGCAGCATCTTGGCTGGTTTTCTGTCTGTCAGCCAGTGGGGCCAGCTCACGAGCCAGTGCATCAAACGAGCTCAGCAATTTGGATATGTGTAAGGGGATGGGAGCGGGACCATTCCGCCGCTTACATATGGAACTGAAAACTTGACCAGAAGTGAAATCTGGGCATGAGGGCTTCAGAATATCTGGCCCGAGGTGCCCAATTTGTCACTGCCCTCCACTTTGCATATTCACATACACCAGTGCAAAGTGGATGCTATACGCTAACAATCTGACTAGGTATCATTTTAGACGCCCTTCACCCTGGTGTACATGGTAACATGAGGGGCAGGACATTGGAGAACTGGGCCCCCGACAATTTGGGCTGTGAACTGCTTCAGTGCTGCCTTGTGGTGCTGGGGGAACCAATCCATCTCTCTCTCCACCTAGAGATATGCTGTCTCCATCCCTTCCCTGCAAGCAGGCTGTGGGGCCTAGCTGGACCAAAACTTTGGTAACTGACCACTCAGGTCCCGATTCAGCAAAGCACTTGAGTGTGTGTTATAATTCCCATTGAAAGCCTTAAGCTGACTCTCAAATCATGGAGCATCCTGTGATTTCTACTCGGCAGGGTAATGCTGATGACTTCACTGCATTGACTACATAAGAACACAAGAAAGGCCACACAGGGTCAGACTGAAGATCCATCTAGCCCAGTGTCCTGTCTTCCAACAGTGGCCAGTGCCAGGTGCCCCAGAGGGAATGAACAGAACAGGGACTCGCCCAGTGATCCATCCCCTGTCGCCCATTCCCGGCTTCTGGGAAGCCTAGCTCTGAATCTAAATCACCTGGTGTTTGGCTGAAGACAAAGCCCAGGTTTGTGGGAAAGCTTCCTAGGGTCAGATTTGGAGGTCCCCAAAGATGCAGATAGGCAGTTTGAAAATCCCACTTAGATACCTGTCTGCTAAGGCTGTAGAGCAGACTCATTAATCTCTAAGTGGTCTCAATGCCACTAGACCTGTCTGCATCTTTAGGGCACCTAAAAATAGTTTAAAAATCCGGCCTGTGGAGCCTAGTGTGATGGCCAAGTCTGTCTTTCTGCCCTGGCTTTCTGTTTCTCTCCACTGCCTGGCTCCTTCCCTTCACTGTAATTAAGCAGATAGGTTTATCTCCATTTGCTTTTCCTCTTTGGAGCTGCAGCTACCTGACACCTCTCAGACTCTGCCAGCTACTAAGAGCCCGGCACATCGCTGTACCGACCCTGCTCAGCTGGCCTGGAGGGGCTTGGGTTTCTTGCCGAGTAAATGATACTTGAACTCCAAGCTGCTGGAGGGGGAAAGGGTTACAGATGTCACCCCGATCAGTTTCACAGCTTCACCGGTTAGAGACCCTGCCCCATAGCCCCTCTTGCTCTCCCAGCCCCAGGCTCCTGCCCCACAGCCCCCCGCCCACTCTCTCACCCCTGGGAGCTCCCCCACTCCACAGTTCTGTCCGCATCCCTCAGTCTGGACCTCTACAAACAAACCAAACCAACAAAAATGATATTTTATATACTAGGGCAAAATAACATCAAAGATCATGATGCTGCAGGAATTATTGACCCGTGAATGTCCAGGCTGCCTGTTAAGATTTAACGCACAAGGGAACAGTGTGGAGCTTGCTTTGAACGTCACATTTCCCTGGGGCTCTCAGGCTGATAAGGCAGGGATCAGACTGCTAGGGCAGAGTGGGGGGACTGCATGAGGGGCTCAGCCAGTCCCTCATGGTCCCCCTGGCCACCAAAAGGCCTCTCCCGGCAGTAGCAGCTGGCCAGGGAGTTGTGCTTGGGGATGGGCTGTGAGTTGGGAAGTGGACCCTAAGGATGAATGCTCCCCCACACAGGGCAGTCACACTCTATAGCTTTCAGTGGGGAGCCCAGGCATGCGCTCTGCAGATGGATGGCTGTTCCCAGCAGAATGGGCTGCACCCTCTGGGGCAGGATTAGGCTCCTTTACTGCCCTCACTTCGGCACACCTTGGGGTGTCCTTGGCAGTTTGGAAGGGACTGGGAGTGGGGTGTCTTCAGTTCAAGTAAACGACTCTGCATCCAGCTCCTTGAGGCTCCTGTGAACCCCCAGCCAATGTTCTGAGGCCTGGAGGCTGCAAAAGAGAAGTGGGGAGGATGCTAACCAGGGTAGGGGGGTCCAAGGCCATCCGTGCGGGCAATGGGGCAGTGTCAGGCACGCAGCAAAGCTACGAGCTCAGCAAAGCAGATCTCCCTGGGCACCTGAGTTCTTGCAAAATGCTCCCCTCCGTGTGTAAACCCTGCTGCTGCCTTCGCCGGAGTGCGGATAAAACCTTCCCACCCCAGCTCTTTCCTCACCCTGACTGGCACGAGGCTGCCAAGGCCATGATTCCCACGGACATTGCAGAGCGGAGGACCACACGAGCTGCCCTTGCCAGCAGGCTCTGGCGCTCAGGGCCTCGCTTTTACGTCAGGCTGCTCTAAGCCCCTTCTTCCATAAGGGGCACTCCTCCACCCTGCTGCCAAAACCTGCCCCCATGCCAGGGGTAGCGCGGGGGGAGGCCCCCTGCTTCTAGGCCCCCAGCCTGGGCATTGCCAGTGAGGTGCCCGCCAGCTGGTGAGCACATACGACGCTGCCCTCAGTGGAAGGCACCTCGGCCGCCCCAGTGGGTGCCTGGTGCTACCTGAGAGCCAGCAGCAGGACCCAACAGGCTGGAACTAGGAGTCCGGATCTCTTCAGCTGCGCTGATGGGAACTGACCCCGCTCCCTGTGCATGAGGCCAGCTCCATGCCCAGCCAAGAGGAAACAATCAGGGAGAGGCCCCAGCTGGGGAGGCTTCACGTCAGCGAGGTTAGGAGCTACCCTGCTGGCCTGGAGCCAGGTAAATACCGTAAGTGCTTTGCATTCAGTGGGGTTAGACTCAGGGTGAATTTGGTCCCAAGGGAGGCAGCAGCATGGTGAGTAACTCAGGGTGGAAGCTTATCTGTGTGCTTTGCTGGAAGCAGGGTGGGGTTATTTTAACTCAGTGCTTGCAGCGTAAGAGGGGACGCTGATTTCTGCTGATACCAGGAGCTGCTGAGCTCATTTCTCCTTCTCTAGGGCTCTCTGTCTGGGTCTTAAGCAACTTCCCACCCCACCACAGGGCGAAGGGTGGGAAGGCGGGAAACGACAAGCTGTGGCTGGAGAGTTTAAAGCAGACACCATCACCATTTTAGAGACAATCAGAGCTCAGATAGTGAGAAAGGAAAGTCTGCATCTCGTACAGCTCCAAGCACTCCGCCAGCACGTCACAATCCATCTCTAGTAAGCGAGAGATACGGGCTCGGTTAAAGGATGTTCAAAACAGAATGCAGGTCCCAATATGTCGCCAGCAGGTGGCTCAGCTGGGAGTGCTGTCAAGTCACTGCTTGGCGTAATGCCCTGAGCAGGGCGGCCAGGCCAGGGCGTCTGGGCTGTGTCTGTGCAGGCTGTGAAGCCCGTGCAGCAAAGTGGCTGTACAAAGCAGCCCCCAGGATCCTCTCTCTGTGTTTGAACCTATCTAGGCCTTTGTCTACACTGGGGTTTTAACCTGCACTGTGCAAGCTCCCAGTGTAGACACAACTGAACCGGCTGCACCTTTCAGCAGTGCAAAGCATGGCTATAAATCAGCGGTACGGGAGCTAAACTCTCAGCATAGACAAACAGTAACTCACATTTCCAAAAAGCTTTTAGCTCTGATTTGCTGGGGCGGGTGGTGGCAGGATTTGTAATATGCCCTTGTGAGTTTCACAGTCTCTGTGTCACACCCCATACTTGGGTTAATAACCACACGTTACCTTTCTGCAGGGACTGGTACCCATGCGTTCCCAGGGAGCCCCGCAAACTCTCATTCATTAGCCTTTGCAGCCCCTCTGCGAGGTGGGTATGATCACCCCACCCCCTTTTACACATGGGAAAACTGAAGCACGGAGAGACAAAATGGCTTCCATGTAGCCACAAGTCACTGACTGAGTTGGCACCAGAACCCAGGAGTCTTGACTCCCAATTCTTCTCCCACCCCACTTCTTCCCTAGAGCTGGGAATAGAACCCAAGAGTCCTGGATTCCCCATCTCCCCCCTAGCTCTCAGCACTAGACCTTCCCAGAGCTGGGAATAGAACCCAGGAGTCCTGACCCCCGATCCCCCGACTCCCAGCAACTGGGTGACCCTCCCTCCCTGCTGCAATGAATGCAGAAGGGGCCTCCAGGACAACTAGAGTAACCCTCGGGGAGAGTGTTACAACATCTGAGAGCATGTAGGAAAAAGCACCGTGGTGGACTGGGAGCCAGTGTGCAGCCGCAGGTGACGATTCACCTGCCTCTGAGTCAGAGACTCCTCTGAGGAGCCTGCAGTGAAATAAACAGAGCACACCAGGCCGCCCGTTGCTACGTCGGAGAGCCGCCAGAATCACAGGAACAATGACGGCCTGGAGTCACCACAATGCCACTAATGGGACTGGTAACACCCACCAGACACTGGGAGGCTAATGAGGATAATTAGCCCCATCATTAGATTTGGCTTCCGGTGCTAAATAAAACACCCAGGACTAGGCTGTCAGCATCATTACTGCTTTAATTCTGAGCCCAGAGCAGGCTGCACGCGGGCTTCTTCCGCAGCCGTGCATTTCCTCTGCTGCTTCAGGGTGGATCTGTTCCCAGGCAGGCTGCTGGGCTCCGTCTGTCTCACCCTGCCTTGTCCTGTCTGTGCGGCAGATCCACGCCCCCGGGGAAAGAGGAGCCACAAGTGGATGTCACACTGCAGGTGGGGGTGGCAGCGCCAGTGACTTCTCCTCTCTGATGCACCTGGTTCCTGCCAGTGCCCAGGAGCCCAGAGTTTGCCCTCTCCTCTGTGCGATGGCCTCACATCCTTCTTTGGTGCCAACGGGACAGCTGATGTAACAAGTCAGTGCCCACTAGCAACTGCATGGTTCTCACTGTGCCACATCCAGTGACTAGAGCTTCGCGGTAATAGCAAGGCTAGAACTCAGCTCTTCTTGCTCCAAAAGCACAATCCCCTAAAACTAAAGGAAAATCTCTGTTAGCCGTACAGGGCCCATGACACACAGGGGAGAGATTCTGATTCCATCCAGTGAAGGGCAGTGGGGGGACTAATGTTCAGAGGTGCTCAGTGCAATGCGGTTCCCACTGGGTGTCTTTAAAATAAAAATGCACTGTCTCTCTTTAGTTCTCTAGGCAGTCATGTTGCATCATCAGATGGTCCTGGCCACAGGAATTTTTTTTTTTTTTAGATGAGTCGGGGAGAATGGAAATGCACGTTTAAAATGTTTTTGCTCCCTGCAATGAAAGGCAAATGAAAAATTTAAGATCGTCCTTAAACCAAGCCAAGCTCACTCAGCTCATCAAATGCTCCTCCCTTGCTCCCAGGAATGGGAAAGGATCTGGACAAGATTAGCAGTGACCGAAGGGAAGTCACTTCAGTGCCTTTCACTCTGAGGTTAAGGGACATCAACTAGCAAAGCAGCCCACAGTGGCTGCAAATTCTGGGTGCTTGTAGTATCCCACATGGCCCTTAATTCCTTCTAATGAGAAGAGAGTTTTCTCCTAAGTCGAAAGGGATGAGAAAAAATCTGTATATCTGAACTCTAGCAATAACCATAACGTCAGCCCAAAGGTTTGGGGGGAAGTTCCCAGAATCCTTTTTTCACCAGCTAGTAAAAATAATAAAATAATAATAAAAAATAACTCCAAGCAAATAGGTGGGATTTCATAATGATATTGATCAATAATGATCACGCTCAGTACTCAGTTGCAGGATGCAGGGATCTGGGGTGGTACCAGGGATATAACCGGTCACACTGGCACCTAGTCCTAGATGTGCAGACTTTTTTTTTTAAGTCCCACAGGACTCTTGGGAGCTATACGGCGTGTTCAGTGCCAGAGATCCATACTGGAGACTACTGATCTACCAGTCTCCCTCCACACCCAGGTCTCCCAGACACCTGGGCCATGTGGCCAAGCAAGTCCAAACTCAGCAGCTTGTGTCAGAGGCTGTCAGCACATCAGGGACTTGAGAGCAAAACAAAGGAAGGACCTTCCACGTGGAAGATAAAGAACAAACATACAGGCACAGCAGAGGCCCTCGTTAGTGCAAGAGCTTCCCCAAGGGCTGCCCCTGCTCGCCTGGGTGTGTTTGCCAAACAAGAAATGGGACTGAAGGACTAAAAGCACCATGCAGATGGACACAGGCGCAGTCTGCAAGGAGATGCTGGGCATGCAGGGAGCAGCAGCTGGCTGCGTCATGGGGTTGTTATTCAGTCAAAGGTTAAGGATCTGCTGCAGCAATGTGGCTATGCTTCACCTGGCAATGGTGCAGAGCTGCCTGTGGGATCACAAAGGAACTGGCAGGTGGGCCTCTCCCTAGATGGAATGATTTCCTTTGTATAGGTCTATCTATTGACCTACCCGCCCACCCCCATACACATCCCGCTATCCCTCATGCACTCATCACTGTGATATCTGGGCACTTACACAAGTATTTGAAGCAAAATTCAGTCTGAACAATTGCCTTCTCCACTTTCCCTTTGGTTGTGGCATTATTACATCAGCTGGGTCTGCGAACGTGCCCGGCATTTTGTGGTTCTTGTTGTTATCCTTTAGTCCCATGGCTCAGCTCCAGGGAATTATACACTGGACCTTTGCTCCCAACATAGTTATTACAAGAAGACTTTGGCAGAGAAGAAAATGTCTTGTCTTTCTTTCTGAAGGCGGGACAATCTGGGTTTGTTCTGTCTGCTAGTGGAATGGATTTCCATGGCGAGGTGGCCTTTTGCTGTGTCCACCCTGCTCCCAGAGCACTGCCCTCAGCTGATGAGATTTGAAGACAGACTGAGAGTCAATGAAACCAGAGGCAGAGGAGGTCAATGGAGATGTTGCACCAACCAGGGGCCAGGCTGAAGGAAGGCATAGTGTGTGCTAGCTGAGTGTGGCTTATTCATTACGGTAGACTTCTTGCCTATTGTGTTAATTGTCCTGGGGTCCAATGCCAGGCAAGCCCTCACAGCACTTGTGAAGGTTATGGTTGTTATGCCCACGGTTTACACCCAGAGAGAAGCTAGCTTAAAAACATAAAAGACTCTTGCTGAAAGGTTGCAACGTAACACTACTTCATTGCTTAGAATTCAGAACAATAACACAAAAGGGACCCAAAACAGAAAGAGACAAAGCAGGCTACTCTTGAAAGCAGAGAGGTAAGGCTCACCCCACTGTTCTGTAGACTGGCTATCTGATGACTGACTAATCTTAGGCTTCCTCCAAGCAGGACCAAGAAAACCCTCTGAAATTTGAAGTGACAGTTTACAATTTTAACACAGTTTTAAACACACTTCAATGGTACTGTTATCCCTTTGAGCCGAATGAGGTTTTGCAGGGTTGCTTCCATTAGGATGAGAAATTGGTAGTATAAGCCTGGTCTACTCTTGGTGTAATTTACTTATAAAAAACATACACAAAGTCCTGTTTCCCTGAACACAATAGAAACAAACAGCAGCAGGCCGTTTCCTAGCTCGGAAATCCCCAAGTCTGCCCCTCCAGCAATCTCTGTGCCCAAGAAGCTCTATCTTTCTGCTTCCTCTCAAGGGCACGCTCAGAACTCCTTGTCCATGACTTTCTGCCTCCAGCACGTGCCGATTGCATCCAATATGCTAGTGGCTGTGTTTGCAACTTTGGAAACCCTGCAGTTCACATGGCTTAGCTCTCCCCTAGTCTTTGGGCAGTCGGCTCCATTGTTTGCCACTCTCTTTGCTACATAAAGGGGCTTGATTGCGCCTTCTGTTGATCCTGAAAGAGAGTGCTCGACCACCCACTGGCTTTAATGCGATCTGGTTGGTTTTGGATCCAAGACTCCGCTGAGAGCAGCTATTAGCACCTTCCAGCCTCACACCAACTCCAACGCTTGGCAGAGGGAGGACAGTCTTGTGGTTAAAGCACAGCACAGGCACTCAGGAAACCTGCGTTCGTTTCTGGGCTCTGCCCTAGATTTCTTGCGTGACCCTGGTCAAGCCACTTATGGGCTGATTTTCAGAAGTTCTCAGCATTCACCAGTGCCCTTGAAATCTGTGGGAGATGCAAGTACTCAGCACCTTTGAGAATGAGGCCAGTAGTTCTGAGCGCGAGTTCCCCATCTGTACAATGGCGAAAACAACATTTCTTTTCTCCCACCCTTTGTCAGACTTCTGTGGACAGAGCACTAGGCTGGGACTCAGGTTACCTGGGACTCAGGAGACTCCCAGCTCTGCCACTGGCCTGCTAGGTGACCTTGAACAAGTCATTTCCCTGCCCTGTGCCTCACTTTCCCCATCTCTAAAATGGTGATAATGACAACGACCTCCTTTGCAAAGTGCTTTGAGATCTATGGATGAAAAGTGCTGCATAGGAGCTAGGTACAGTATTATCATTATTATGTAGGGCAGGGACTGTCTCTCACTGTGTGTCTCTGCACGCCCGGCCTACAGGCCCTCTAGGTGCTACCATAACCCCACCAATAAATAATAAATAGTGGTGAGATGAGGGAATGAGGTGGAAAACCAAGAGAGAAAAGTTTCATGAGATGGAATGGAGTGAGTCCTCAAAGGGCCCCTAAAAAAAGGAAGGAATGTTGAACTGAAACCCCTGAAAAGAAAATCCTGGCTACCTGGCTTTGAGGAAATAAAATACCTACATTATTTTAGTTATTTATGTTGCAGGAGTGGCCAGGAGCCCCAGTCACAAACAAGTACCCTGTTGTGCTAGGTGCTGTACAAACACAGAAGAAAAAGACAGTCCCCTGCTGCCCCCAAAGAGTTTACAATGTAAAGATTAATATATGAATCTAAGGCTATGTCTACTCTACACTACAGATTTCTGCCACAGTAGCTATGTCGGTCAAGGGTGTTAAAGAGGTGTGAGCCTTCCCGGCGTGTGCTCCAAATGTAGACGCAGTTATACCAGCAATCCTGTGCTTTTCCCAATATAGCTTGTTTCATTCAGTGGTAGTGAAATAAACTACCAGTAAAAGCATCCACACTAGGAGCACCTTACTGATATGGTATACCTAAATACAGATTATCGGTTGGGAAACTTTCCTTTCTTTATTCTAAGAGCAGCTATATCAACACCGATCTGAAGCCAATTAAATCCACCATCCATCTTGGTCTTTCCTGACTTCCCCACTTTAGAAAGGGTTGAAAGCAGATCTCCATAGCTGAATGGGAAAATAAGGAAGCATACAAAGCCTGTTCTCTGCACCTTACAACAACTCCCCTGATCTTCAGGGTTACTCTGGATTGCTCTTATAACAGATCTTTTTTTTTTTTTTTTAAAGAACTGTTTAACCCACCTAACCCTCTGCTATCTCTGCCTCCAGCCCTCTTTCAAATCATTCGAGGAGAGGTAGCTAAAATCTCCGTCTAATCCATTTGCCAGTATACAGGGGCCAGATACCTGGGTAGATCTCTGAGAAAAGAGGTGTTGAGTTGATTCTGCTAAAATGAATCCTGCAGCTACTGCCTGAGTGCTTTGCTTCTCCCCAAACGAATGGGCTTTCCCCCCCCCTGGCTGCATGGAGACTCTCTCGCTCGGTCGCTCCAGGCGGAGTTTTCAATCCCCTGAGGACGGATATCATTCTCCGGCGAGGAAAAATCCACCGCTTTCTCTCTCTCTCACACACACACAGAGTCTCAGACAGATACGCACACACCCCCAGCATCTGGGCACCCGCTTGCTTCCCTCTAGCATCTGTAGCTTTGCCTGCAATTTCTTTATAGAACAGTGCTGAGCCGGAAGGCTATTTTTTATTACATCTCTTTTTTTTTTTCGCACATCTGGCTGCACCTTACAGGCCACCCCCCCGCGCCCCCCATGCGCTGGAATAGAAACCTATTTCCAAAGATCAGGATCCCCCAGCCCGCTTCCAGTTCAGAGAGGGGTACCGTAAAAACCGGAGCTGCTGTGATGCCTGCTTTTGAAGAAATCGTAGCTGGTTTCTCTCTCTTTCTGTCTCTTTCCCCTCTCCAGTTCCAGGACTTTGAGTAGACGCAGAAAGACGCAACTGACTAAAGGTGAGTCAATTTCACTTTACGCGGTTAATGCAATAAGGTAGGAGATGAGGCTTAGGGGGTGCCTCAGACATGCTAAAGCCAAGGAGGAAAGAAAGACTGAGACAACGTTAGATTGGGCCAGGGGAAAAGCCAGATTCTGCTCTGAGTTGCAGGGTTGTAAATCCGGAGTGACTTCACTAACTTCCTATTTACACTGATCAGAATCCGGCCCTGTGATCAGTCATCTGGCAGAACCCCCTAAAGATCTTATTTCACATGTTGGTATAAAAGGTAAAGCCAAAGAATTAGGTAGGAACCTGCTTGCCTGCTTTGACCTTCTCAGAAGGGTTTGAATATGAGAGGGGGACGGGACGGGGGAGGGGGAGACAGGGAGAAGCATGTTTCAAATCAAAAGCGAAAGGTAAAAAAAAGAGAAGCGGGGGGTGGGGGGGCGGTGGAGTATGCTGATTGATGCAAACAAATAGCTGGACTCGGGGGAAGGGAGAAGTTGTGTGTGTGAAGTTTATATCAGCTGCTCCCCGAGTCTCAGTATTCAGAAATGAGATGAAATCTTAGATTATCCAAGAGAGGGGAGCTGAGTGTTGTATGCACATCCAGACCCGAGGAGGTGCAATTTTAAACATAGCCCGGGTTAACCTGCTGGCGGATTTGCTTTCTCCTCACTGCAGGCAGGGAGGGTTTTTGCTCTGCTGCCCTAACTTTCATTGAGGTGGGGGGAATCCCGTCCATACATTGTCAGGGTTTCTTTCCCCCAGAGCTTCAAGACTCCACTGTCGTGGGTGCGGAGCAGATCTGACGCCCTCTTCTGGTGATGGGGAAAATGGCATGGTCTTTCCTGAGGAGCTGGCCGGGGAATAATCAGGGAAGATGAGAGAGTAATTTTTCCCTTGTAATTTCGTTGAAAGGTTGAAAAACCCAGCAAAATCCCCAGCTCACAGAGCTGCGGTGATTTATTCCGGCACCCCTACCTATGCTAGACCCTCTGAGTACAGAAACACAAGCCCTGCCCAAGAGAATTTGCAGTCTTTTTGTCTCCCTGTCTCCAGAGTAAACGGCCTTGTCAGGGCGCTGTCCCCCGTCAGCTGCATCGTCCATCCAGGCTGCCCACTCCCCCAGTCCTGCTCCATGCGCCGCCGTTGTGTTTTCAGTCTGACTTTAGATGGTAAGTCCCTGGAGGAGCCTCGACTTTCTGTCCCGTGCACGTCTACGGGGGTAATAAATGAGGCTGATCAGATGGTAGTAGTGGGACAGTTTCTTTCTCTCTCCTGTTAGTGGGATTGTCTGCTGGCAAAGATCTGTTTGCTTGAAAGGCGGGAGATGGTGGGGACACACACACACACACACACACACACACACACAACTTCCCTGGTCCATCTCAGGAAATTCAAGAGCAAACTGCCTGATAAAATACATCCTGCAGCAGCGTTTCTGATCTGCAAGGTGATTTCCACTGAGTATCACTGGGTGGCTGTAGAAAAGCAATCTTCTTCCTGGAAGGCAGTGGAATATTAAGGAAGCAGATATTGCAGTTATATTTGTTTTAAATTTTCTTTCTTTCTTTCTCTTTCTTTCTTTCTTTCTTTCTTTCTTTCTTTCTTTCTTTCTTTCTTTCTTTCTTTCTTTCTTTCTTTCTTTCTTTCTCTCTCAGACAGAGCAGGGTTAATGCAAAAGGGATGCATGTCTATTACACTACCCCTTTCTGCCTGTTTTCACTGCTCCCAAGGGGTCTGGGGGTTTTCGGCTTCATTTGAACACACTGGGCAGATTGGGGATTTCAGGAATAATTCACAGGTGCACCTCACTGCTGCAGGGCTTGCTGCTGGAAGTGCAGCAATATGCTTTGCAACTCACTGGAATATATTTCTTGCTTGGTCTCCCTGCTCTGTCTGGCTGCAGGTATCTGTGCTTTGTCTGGCCCCAGCTAAAATACCCCACTGGGTGGCATCTCCGTCTTCTCCCAAAGAAGGCTGGATGTGTCCCCTTCTGAGCCTGTCAATGGTCCTCTGACCACTCGAATGATGCTGAATGCTCCTGTCCCATGCAAACCTAGGAATGAGGGCCAAAGTTAGAGAGGAAGGATGGTGCAGTGGTTCAGATGTTAGCCTAGGACTTTGAAAATCTGCATGCAGGTCCTTCCTCTGCCACAGATTTTCTGTGTGACCTTGGGCAGGTCACTTAGCTTCTACTGGTCTCCGTTCTCCCTCTGCAGAATGCAGATAATAGCCCTGCCCTACCTCACAGGGATGTGATGAGACTAAATACATGAAAGATTGTGAGGTGCTGAGACACCATGGTAATGAGGGCCAGAGAAGGCTCTCAGATGCTGTTCCTAGGTTGTTTGGCCAGTCCCAGAGAAGAGGGAGTGGCAGTCATATCATCAGAGAGAATTAAATAGCAACTGGCTAAGTAAGAACTAATATGTCAAGAGATGAGTTTTCAATACACATATTTAAAAACACCTGACACTGCTTCGTGGCCTCCATTACTGCAAATGGTGCTGGTGCCTTTCTTCAGGGGAGCTGCCATTTCACAGAGGTTTCCCAGCAGGAGCCCCGTAAAGCTGCATTGGGAGAACCAAACCCCTCCAAACGGCATGTCTGTGGGGGATGATAATCAACATGCAGGTTTCAGATTCACATTTAAATGTACACTAACTCCTCACTTAAAGTCGCCCCGGTTAACATTGTTTCATTATTAGTTTGCTGATCTATTACAGAACATACTCATTTAAAGCTGCACAGTGTTCCCTTATAAGGTTGTTTGGCTTGCCCTGCTCTGCCCACCGGGCACTCCTGCCAGGGAGTGGGGTCGGGGCACGGGGGCTTGCCCCGTTCCACCTGCCCAGTGTTCCAGATGGCGAGCGGGCACGCCCCCCACCCTGCTCCCTGGCTGGGATGCCAGGTGGGCGGAGAGGGACAAGCCCCCACACCCCGACCCCACTCCATGGCAAGGGTGCCGGGCGGGCGGAGCCGGGCAAGCCCCCGTGCCCTGACCCTGCTACACCCCTGCCTCAACCAAGCTTCACAATCATCATTTATGTGTACAGTGTTGTTTGTTTAAAGTTATTTAAAACTTACACTGTATATGTATATAATGTCTTTTGTCTGGCAAAAAAAAATTTCCCTGGAACCTAACCCCCCATTTACATTAATTCTTATAGGGAAATTGGATTCGCTTAACAGTGTTTCACTTAAAGTAACATTTTTCAGGAACATAACTACAACGTTATGTGAGGAGTTACTGTATAAGCTGAGAACTGGCGTGGGGTGTGGATGGAAGATACCTAAGTGTTGCCAGTTGATTATTAATCACCATCTCTGCAATCAGGAGGCATTGTACATCCACATAGTGCTGTTTCCTTTAAGGTTGCAGGAATGAAAACTGCGATGAAGTTTTCATTGATCATTGCTTAAAAAAAATCATGCAAGCAAAAAACAATGAAGTAGCATAAAGGTGCATGCAAGTGCTGAATGTCTGTCGCCTACTTTGAGATCCCTTGGGATAAGCTACTCTATAATATCTAGACATTTACATTTCATAGGAGTTTAGAGCTGAGTTGACAGCCCTGGAGACTAGTCATCCAAAGAACAGGAGAAGTCCAGGCAGAGAGTCTGCAAACTTCCACACATGGCCCCATTACTGAGTTGGTGAACTCATCATGTCTATATAATACTTAATCCTGCCTCATTGCAGGGGGCTGGATTAGATAACCTATCGAGGTCCCTTCCAGTGCTACATTTCTATGATTCTCTGATGGAAGGACCAGCAACACTGACAATTCTGATGATGGGGTTTGCTGTACAGACAACTCTCCAGGCAGAAATTGAGTCGAGAACCCCAACTGGAACAATTCACCAAAGACTGCGGTGGATTCTCCATCACTGGCAATTTTTAAATCAAGACTGGAAGTTTTGCTAAAAGAGCTGCTCTCATTCTAACAGGAATTATTCTGGGGGAGTTTTCCGACCTGTGTTATACAGGAGATCAGATTAGATGATCACAGTGCTCCCGTCTGGCCTTAGAATCTCTGAATCTCTGCAGTGAAGGGAGTTGTTTGCACAGCCCATTAGTTCCTTGGTGTCCCTCCTGAGGCTGCCAATAAGGGGCCAGTTGCGGTGCTGGTTTTTGTAATGGGGATCCTCTTCCCAACGGGAACTGAGCTTGGAACACCAAGCTGCTTTTGCACAAATCTCTGAGCAGGCAGCAGGGGTTAAGAATCCTCAGTCACTACCAAGCTGGGCTGGATTTGAACCAGTGAACTTCTCTATAGCCCAATGCCGGTTCACCGAGCCATCCAGTACCCTGATAACAGCATGATAACCATAAACTGCTTGGACAGATTCTGTGTCTCTTGGGGGAGCCACGCTGCAATTAGCCCTCAATGCGGAAGCAAGTGGGGAGAGGGAGCAGAGCTTACTGCGAAGTGTGCAGGGGAGTGAGGGCACTTCATTGGTTCATGGCAGGGCTAATCATGAAGAATAAAGGGTGGGAAGGAATGACGTGAGAGTACAGGGCTCGCATCTGGTCTGCAACCTTTCAGGGATCAGAGTTACTGTATGTCCCTCACCCCTCCACAAGCCCCTGTCTCCTCTGGAAGTTCCAGATGGATTCTGGTTAATCAGCCAGAATTCTTCCAAGAGTTCTTTAGTAACATGTCTCTTCCTCAGCCCCAGCCCAATACAGCAGGTGGCTTAGAAGCACACCTTGGGTCCTTATCGCACAGGGTAATTTCTCAGCCTTAACACTGCCACTGTCCGCACAAACTCCTTGCTGAATACATCCCTGTCTGTAGCATTTTCTTCCAGCTTGGAAGTCTGGTTTCCATTTGTCTACATGTTTTTGCAGACCGGGTTTCCTCTTGCCATTCTGCTGCTGTAGTTTTTAGCAAAACCTCTGTAAAAGGCAGCCAGCTATGGGAGCAGCAGGGCACAGATCTTGCGGGGCCTGTATCTGGAAGAGATCAACTCACCAGGCAGCCCACATCAGCTTTTCAAAGCATGCCACACCTCCTGCCCCATTTGAACAGTTCCTGGGGGACCCCACCCAATTCAGTGATTATGTGGGCACCCTTTCGTGTATGTTCCTTTAATCATGGGACGAACCAGGCAAGTTCCTGTCAGGCTAAAAATATGAGGGCTCTTTCTGTGCAGAGTAGAGGCTGGTGTTGACAGGCTGGTAACACACCCGCAGATTTCACAGAGAGACCCTTATCTGCTGTATCCACCCTGGGAACATATTGCAAGCTCTGCTCAAGCAAGTTTCCTTTTTCTGTTTTTGTTTCTCCCTTGCTGACGTTCTTCCCTTCTGGAATAAAGAGCTGGATGGAGAACGCGATTACAGCCCTTCGTGGGGCCACCCAAACTTGGTGACACAGCGGGATGTATTGGCCAAAAGCCAGCCTTCCCAGTGTGTGAACCAGCTGGGATGGGGTCAATGGCAATCTGGAAGCTAACTTTTGCTAGGACCAGGATCAAAAGCAATGCACCCACCAAAATATTTGCTTATGCTTGCATCTTCCTGGAGAGATGAATGGAAATTGCTTGTTTGAGTTTGTTGGCATTAAAAACCTTGGAAAGGTCAGCTGCAAGCTCCCACAGCGGGGTGATAGCAGCCCTGTAGATGAATCTTTGTATCCCCAAATCAATCTGTAAGAGACCACATAATTAAAGAGCAACAGACAAATCCTGGACAAGTCTGGGGGCCAATTTTGCTTCTGTCTCAAGTATTTCTGCATTCTGGTCCCCTTGTCTCTATTAAGAGGATGTTTGCCTGAACACAGGATTTTGCCCCTGCTGCTGCTGCTTATTCTCCACCTGGAGTCCCAGGGTGAAATCCTGGCCCCACTGAAGCCAATGGCAAAAATCACATTGATTTCAGTGCGGTCAGGATTTTACCCCTGTCTTTGGCTCAGGCTTAATCCTGTAAATTCTTTGTAGCACAGGCAGCTCACAAAGAGGAGATGTGCATCCACTGAGCTGTGCAAATGTACTCAGCAGGGGGTTAATCCTACCTTTGTGAAGTTTTGCCATTGATTTCAATGGGAAGCATCATCAGCCCCTGTGTGCATGCATTCAGTCACCAGTGTAGCCTGACCCAAAGTTTGGTATATATAATTGTAATTTGAGGATTAACAGGTTCTTGTCCCAAGATCAGGCCCAGTAAGATTATTGTAAAATTATCATCTAGTTTGGGAACGGCCATACTTACACCCTGGAATGTTAACCATTATCTTTCTCATCACCGTCATCATCCTCATCTTCCCCCGTGGCCACCATTCTGGCCCCTCCCAAGGTCTACATCTCTCCAGCCTATCTGCTGCCCCTGGGATGTTACTTTTATAGTAGGTTATGCTGACGCTGCCACGTCCAATGCATATTCAATAGAGGTCCTTATTTGTATTTCCTCCCCTTAAGGTGTCCGTTTTTTATAGGTTAGTACAGGGGTCTCAAACACGCAGCCTGTGGAGTTATTGCTGCGGCCCACCAAGCTCCCTGTGCCCCCCCCCCCCCGAGTTATTTCTTGCAGCCGCCAAGCTCCCCTCCCCCGCCATCCCCCTTCCTCCCCAGCACACTGCGTCCTTGCTCCTCTGCCTACCTCGAGGCGCTTCCCGCTGCCAAACAGCTGTTTGGCGGCGCTTAGCGCTTTCCAGGAGGTGGGGAGGAGCAGGGAGCCACATGCTCAGGGGAGGAGGCGGAGAAGAGGTGGGGCAGGAGCGGGGATTTGGGGAAGGGGTTGGAATAGGGGGAGGGAGAGGGCGGAGTTGGGGTGGGGACTTTGGGGAAAGGGTTGGAATGGGGGCGGGGAAGGGGTGGGAAGAGGCAGGGCAGGGGCGGGGCCTCATGGAAGGGGTGGAGTGGGGGCAGGGCCGGGGGCAGTGGGCCAATGTACTAGTCCTCATGTGGCCCTCATGGTGATTTGAGTTTGAGATCCCTGGGTTAGTATATGTATGATGTTACCCTGTTAGCATACACGTCAACTGGCTGTCATGGCACCTTCGCCGTTGGAGGGTCTGTCCGGAACCTTCCGGATGCTGGTGTCAGCAATGTTCTATGTGTGGCTGATGTCAGTATTCTGGACAAAATTTCCCCTCTGGCACGCCACTTTCAGTTCCCTATAAAACTTATGAGTTACTTAAGTTTATCTATACCAAAGGTTATAGGCCCCAAGCCTCACATTATCTACTAAAGCCAAATCTTACGGGATAAAAAGCCTGTAGGTTCCTTGCATTACTACTAAATATAATAAAGCACAATAACAAAGCAATGAATATAATACAGGTAAGCTGGCCCACTGGGCTACGCCATACAGTACAGTGGAAAGCACTATGCATGTAGGTTCACTAGACTCAGAAGAGGGTGTGCCGGGGGAGCAGACACTGCATGGGGCAACGGTGTTGAGCCTTTATCCGTATTATGGAAATGAGAAATGCAATAGCCATTTTTTGGCCAAAACTGGTGATCTTCCTAGGGCCAGGAAGGAGTACAGCTCAGGAGCACTGGCCTTTCAGGGAGGTGAACAGCCCTGATTCTCCTAACCTGCCTCTCTCTGCTCCCAGGCATCACCGTCGTTTCCACAGCAACCTGCTGGAATGTCCCAGTTCTGACCTGGTTCAGTGGATAGGGCATGGGACTAGGAGGGCCAGAAGACCTTGGCTTCTAGAGCCAGCTTTTGGTCTTTTGGGGACCAGGACTATCTTTCTGTTGTATGTTTGCACAATGCCTAGCACAACGGGGTCTGGGCCCCTGACTGGGGCTGCTCAGCACCACGGTAATACACATAAATAATAATAAATATGATCTTGGGCAAGTCGCGTCACTTCTCTGTGCTTCTGTGAGATGGGGATGGGGATACTTGGCTTCCTTTCGTGATGCTCTCGGAGATCTCCAGACAGAAGTTTCTGGGTGCGGCTGTTATTCAGGTAAAGTGCTTGGAAATGCAAACCAAATTCTCAAGGTTTGAGAGCCATTGCCCTACCATACATACACATGCTACTTTTCCAGGGACTCGAGTTCTGGGCCTGGACACATCTGATGTGTCAAGGTCAGATCTCCATGTTGGAAGCCATAATTCATCTGTCATGTAACAGGAAGGGGTGCTTACTTACTACAGTGGTGGGTGCTATTATGAGACACCAGCTAGAGAGAATAAAGGCCTGGGATCACATAAAAGCCACGCTATTTCTCCCTGACTAGCATGTTTTATATTTTCCCCTTGCTATCTCTTACTCAGATACGATGAATCCAGTGGCCCGCTTGAGAGAGAGAGACAGCTGATAAGCAAGTGGCCACATGATTATGCAGACACCCCACCATGCCTCTAGTAGACTGGTACCTCCGCCACTCGGTTACCATGTGGCTGCTGCTCCAGAGCTTTGTCCTGATGACCTTTTGTTTCCATCCGGCCACTACCTTTCCTAAGGGCTGCTACCATGCAGAAGAGGATGGTTATAAAACCTTCCGGTGCAGCAAAGCTCAGCTCACAGAGGTCCCTAAGGACATACCCAACGACACTAACAAGCTCTACCTGGATTTCAACCAGATTGCCTTCCTCCCCGTTGACGCCTTTCGGAACCTGCCGGTCCTGCTGGAGCTCGATCTGTCTCACAATGCCATTGTCAGGATAGAAAGTGGGGCTTTCCGGGGCTTGTCGGAGCACTTGCATTCCCTGGATTTGTCCTCAAACAAGTTGGTGTCGGTCAATAAGGATGTCTTTAGCAATCTGAAAGCCAAGGTCAATCTCTCCAGCAACCCTTGGCTGTGCGACTGCAGGCTCCAGGAGCTGATCAGGACAGTGGACCTGGTTGCTGGGTCCTCTGGGAGCATTGTTTGCGACTCCTCTACTAAGGAGGAGCACATTGGCAAGCCCTTCCTGCAAGTGGTCACAGACATGGACTTCTGCAGTGTTTACAAAAAGACCACGGACATAGCCATGCTGGTCACCATGTTCGGCTGGTTCGCCATGGTGATCTCCTACCTGGTCTACTATGTCCGGCAGAACCAAGAAGACGCCCGTCGGCACCTTGAGTACCTGAAGTCCTTGCCCAGCAAGCAGAGGAAGTCAGAAGAGTCCTCCACCATCAGCACCGTGGTGTGACTGAAAAACCGCTCCCTCCTGCCGCAACCCCAGCAAACGTAGGACCCCTGGGGGAGTTCGTGGAAAGACCCCTGCTGAGTTTCATGGGTATTCAATCAGCTCTATAGACACACAATGGCCAAAGAGGCTGTTAGTTAACAACAACAACAACATTAGTTTTGCCCTTTGGAAAATAAACAGATGGTTTCAGGAGACCCAGCCCCGCGTGTTCAGAACAAAACAGGAGCAGGGAAGGCTTGGCCTCTATCCACAATTCTGCAGAACAAGAGCCAACAGGGCTGTGATCTACAGCAATTAGTGAGGGCTCAGTGAAGCCACGAGGGATTTGGGCATCTGTTTATTGTGTTGAATAACAGAGGGAAAAGGAAAGAAACCCAGTGTGTCTCCTCAAGCATACAGTAATTACGCAAATGATTCCCCTTTCAGACGTTAAACTTAATTTTAACAGAATTTTATATACTTTACAGGACTCCATTAAGGTGTTAAAAAAAATCTGTGGTTCAGACACTCTCTGTCTACTTCCTTCACTCTCAGGAAGGGATGTTTCCAGCAACCTGGCGATGCCCCAAGAAGACACTGCAGAGTCTCAGAGAACAGTGTTGTACCCTTACTATATAGTCCTCCTGGCTTTTGCGGAATATTGGGAATACTGGGTATCACGTCAAACTAAAGAGATTAAAGCAAATCCCAACTGCTGGAGGGTGGTATGAGCTAACCCCTCATAGGATCTTGAGTTAAACGTTCTACCCAAAATACCTGCCCCTTCTTCCATCAAAGGGCCAGTAAGGTCAGTGAGAGCTGAAGATGCTCTGCACCTCATAAATTTGGTCCCTAACAGAGATATGAGGCAGAATGGGATTTTATCATTAGAGATGGATGAGTCTGTTAGGATAAAATAAAATCCATCTCCGTGCCCCTAAAATATCCCCCTCTTTTAGAAACAAATCTGAAATGAGCTTTTTGAGGTTCTGAAATGTTTACTTCACTTCTGCTCGCCGGGACTAGAAAAGTCAAAATGCGAGCCATCCTCAGAGTTTTTCCAGCCACAACAACACATGCTGGGATTCTGCTGAGAGAGCCCTTCCCCTGAGATTGTCCATAGACCTGGAGGGTCCCCCCGGGGTCTCAGTCATAGGTAGGATATAAGATATACACATAGCAGGTCCAGCCACTAGATGGAGGACTCTGTGAATTGGGAAAGTCGTGCTCCGGTGTGTCTCTCCAGCACTGGAACATGTAAAGGAAGCGACACACCTTCTGGCATGAGAGAATCTTCTCATTTGCAGTAAGGGTTCCAAACCAGAGGTGTGACTAGCATTCAATGGCTGAGCCTCAATCTTACTTCCCTGCCCCAACCACATGAACTGATTTATAATGTATTTGGGGGTAGGGCTCTCTGTAGCTTAAACATTTACAAGTCAGCCTGCTTCGGCCCAAACCACTCAGCTGGCTCAATATGTAGGACCCTTTGGGTCTCCTACTTTCCCAGTGGATACTGGTCATGGCCAGAAGGCATTGCCTTGAAGTGGGGAGTTTCCTCACCATCTTGTATCTAATTGCCTCCAGAAGAGAGGACTTTGGTCATCATGTTTACTTTAGGACTCACAAGTTTGTCGACCTATCACTGTGACATGTTGGGAGAAAAAAGGATGTGATGGGTTAGAGTGAAGCCACAGCTAAGTTTCTTTCTTCTTCTTCTCTTTCTGTCTCTCTTTCTCCTCTGTTGGCAAGTGGCCTCATTCCTCACCCTCACCAAAAACCCCAACATCTCCTCTCTATGTTTCCAGTATTGGGGCATAGAATCCCCCCAGCCCCATGTTCAGAAACAATATTTGAATATCCAATAATTAGAGAGGGGCCTGAACCACTAAATTTTGGAACTTGATTGAACTATCTCCAAGGTTTGGGGGTGTTTGGATCAGAGGTTTTGGGATGACCTTTGATGGAGGACAGCTGCAAAGTCTGAATCAAGATTCATCTGCTGTTTAAAGAAAGAAAAGCCAACCGGAACCAGAATCTTAAAATTTAACAGCTGGATCTACCTCTGGCCCAGGACGAAAAGGCTGCAAAGCTGTTTTGTTTTGTTGCATCCAGTCTAAACGGACTAAAGGTAAATTGCCTGAATCTGTCAAGGTCATGAATCAAAGCTCTTTGAACTCAATCTTTCCTTTGATTTGAGTGGGTTTTGGATCAGGCCCCAAGTCTCTCTCCTTGCTTGTGTAGTTCTGACAGCAACCAACCATTATATTATATTACTATTAGAGATGATCCTACTGCAGAAAAACCTGGATTCAAATCCTAATGATGAACTGACCTCTCACAACATTTTGGGGGTGTTTAGATGTTAGGTCTAGGTTCAGGCCCCTCCCTGACAAGCATGAGACCAAATTATCCAGAATCATCAAAAACAACATTTGAGTAGCGGGGGAGGGGAAGTTGGTGAAATCTCCAAATAATCTGGAAGAGATTTAGAGGTGGGAAGCAGCGAAAGTTCACTTGGTGCTCATGAGAAAATCTGATGTCCCATGCACAAATGCCCTCAGAGCTGCTCAGATATATTCAGAAGTGCCTACTTTCCAAACATCTGCAGGGTTCCTGCATCATGCACAAACACCTTTTGACTCTGTCTGATGCCACTTTTGTGCATTGACAGTGAAGATCGTTTAACAAGTTTTCCCTTTACAAATCTATCTGATGTGCTGGAAAATGGAAGGCTGAAAGCAGCTAATTCAATGACCTGGGTTGTCCAGATGTCCACATTAAAACCAAACGTGAATTAATGAACTGCATATTTCCCCCCCCGCCATCAATCCCCTGTACCCCTGACATCTATGCTCTGTAACAAAAGCCCAGTAGAATTGTGATCTTCTGGGTTGCCAGGTTTAAAACATGGTGGTCAGGGCACGCTCACTGTGTGGGATTATGTCTTGATAACATCTGACCAAACGATGTGCTTAAATAGACAGTTCATGTTCTTACTTTATATGAGAATAAAGTTGACTTTTACTTTGGAGTTTGTGTCCCTCCTCTGAACGGTAGGAAATGTTGTTCTCATGGCAATTATTTCACCTCCCCGGCTAGGCCAGGATTAGAGCAAGACATTTCAATGCTTTTGGTGCAGTGTAGACATAATGCTGGGATCATCCCTAAAGGAGAAGACTTTCCGACCCCCTCCCCCAAAATCTGTCATGGATGGGGAGGAAAGTTGTGGGCTGGAGCTACCCCTAAAATAGCCCTCGGTAGCTACCTAAGTGGCTTGACCTTTATTTAGCAGAGAAAGAAATAAGAAGAACCCATGGCTGGAAGCAGAAGCCAAACACATTGAAATTAGAAATAAGACAAATTTGGAACAAACTCTCAAGGGAAATGGTGGATTCTCCATCTCTTGAAAGGCCTTCAAATCAAGACCCGATGCCTTTCTGGAAGATGTTTAGCCAAACATAAGTTATTGGGCTCAATACTGGGTGAAATTCTGTAGCCTGTGTTATACAGGTTGTCAGACTAAGTGATCTAATGGTACCTTCTGGCCTTAAACTCTATGAATCTGTGTATCTTACCTCCAATCCTGGTCTCAGCACTTTATCCCTATCAGGACAAAAGCAAAGGGTTCTTATGTTTTAATATCAGTGTCACAGTTTTGGTGACCAGAGGTCATTCCACTACCAATCCTTGAGAGCAAGACATGGTGATTGATGGTGCCGTTTACAATTGTGATTTCCAGGAAAGAAAAGGCAAGATTTGTTAAATTTGCTTTTGGTGCTATTTCTGTTTTAAAGGAAACAATGAAAATCTGCCTCAGGATGGAAGGAGATTTGGAAGTATGATCTGATCTACTATGGCAACTCCTAATTCCTTTGAGCTTCTCTTCCCAGGGCCACTATCTAACCCCATCCACTTCCTAAGAGGCATTAAAATCCAGTACAGGATTTCCATGTGGCTGGTGAAAAATCCCAGTGAGCAAGCCGTGCAATCACGTCAGACTCTTAAAGGGAATTTTCTCAGTCAGTTCATCTATTTGACATAAATAGTGGAGGAAGCTGGACTGGATTTCTTTATGTCCTCATGGAATCCACTCTGGTTAGAGCCTCTGGGAAGACAAAATCCTGTTGCCCACCTGGAATGTACTTGGTACTGCCCCTATATAGAAAGCTGGGGCAGGAATCTCTAAGCATCCCTTGAAGTTGTTTACTGCCCATGTTTGCAATAACAAATGAGTCACTAATTTTTCGGTGCTCTGGTGACCTGGTGATGGAGATAAGTGGAAACCTTTTCAATTACCTGGTGGTGTGGAAGCCACAGCTGACTTTGTGACCTTAGAATCCACAGCTAATTGGCTTCTTTTTGAAGCTGCTGCTTCAGAGGCATTGTTGACAAAAGAAGGAAAAAAGATGAACAAGTCTACTAAAAGGCCCTGTAGAGATCACAATGATTAACACACCCACAGGATTTCAGGGAGGCTGAACGACAGTCCTTGCTTTTGCCAAATTTTTTTATACACCACTGCACCTTTTGCGACACCATCAGGACCCATGGGTAACTTGCCACGAAGTCAAGGGCAACTCCATTTACTTGTATATTGACATCATTTTAAGTACCACATATAAAATATATAAAATTATATTTGTTTGCACTTCTATCTTCCTTGGGAGGGCTGAAAAAGAGCTCTGTGGATCACTGTAAAGAATACCTTTCCCTCTAGAGTGACATTTGCCATGTTTCCCTACCATTTAGCTGTTGTTTAGACAAGTCATAACTTCCTAACTTTTTAAATCTTTCCTCACTCAACTTTCCTGATCATTTCTGGGGCTCTTCTCTGAACTCCTTCCAGTTTTTTTGGGTCAACATTCTATTTGGCACTGAAGTGCCTTAACTGAATACAAGATTGCAGGAACTTTCCCATTTAAAAGCGATCCTGTGAATTAATGCTGCTGTAGGGGATCTTGTTTTGGGTGTGTGGGATAAACAGTAAGGATATAGGGGAAGCTGGGAAGAACCTGTTACTGTTTAGAGAGAGCTTAGTAGCATTTATACATGGCCAGTGGTTATTCCAGAGTGTATGCTGCACAGTGCAAGCAGATAGCCTGCTGTAGGATTTGAGGAAGGAGCTTCCCCCCCACTCGTTATGTCCAGAACCAAAGTCAATGGGAGTCTTTTCATCTGCTTCAATGAAATTTGAATCCAGCCCTGTATGCACAATTGACCTGGTGTATTTTGGGTCTGAAGAACTGTACAGTGCAGAAAAGTGGACCATGGGTATGTCTACACAACAAAAATCAAAACAACCCAGAGTCTCAGAGCCCGGGTTTGATGGGGCAACAGTCTGTTCCCATTCTCTGATGCCCCAGAGACTGTTCAGACCCACTTTCTTTTAGAGTTCAGTTTGTATTTTATTCTAAACCCTTCTACCACCACCAGTATAGTGCAACATCACAGTTTTACATCCATGCATCTTTCACCCCCTTTACTAAGGCCCTGGCAGAAAAAAGATCTCCTTAGGGACACTCTTTCACTCTAGACTCAGCTAACCCTGTCCTCCCCCATAACACTGCCTTCCTGGTTTTTATCAGGTTAGCCAGCTGAGGCCTAATTAGTTCATTACCTCCCCATCCTCTCCTTCTGATTACCTAATTATTCAATCAGCCCTCACTGAGGGAACTAATTGAGGCTACCCTGATTAGAGGGTGAACCCACCTGTCAGGTCTCAGCACTCTGCTACACCAGAGTAACTGACTTAGGCTCCCAGGGCTTCTACTACAAGGCTAAGAAGAGCAGTGTAGACTTGCGGTGTGCTGGAGCCTGGGTTCTGAAAGCCCGTGACTGGGGTGGGTCTCAGAGCCCAGCTGCAGCCTGAGCATGGGAATGGCTATGCTGCAATTTTTAACCTCAAAGAGCAAACCTGAGTCAGTTGTCCCAGGTTTGGCAACTTGCTTCTGTGGTTTTTTTTGCAGTGTAGATTTACCATATATGGACAGCAGCATTCTCAGTCCCTGCCAGACCTTTGGAAGATGGAGGCCCAAATTCAGAAGATCTGTCCATGTTTTAATAAACATTTATTTAATTTAAAAATAGTAGCTAGAACCCATCCCTGAAGGGATCTAAGGAAGTGCTAGGGGGGTATTGTTAGAGCAGCCACGTGTTCTATACAATATTCTTTTGATTAGCTGGCAAACAAAGGCATTTTGCTACTTGTCCTTGAGAGCCAGGGTAAAAGAGAGGGGTGTTTAAATACTATTTTTTTTAAAGTGTTGAACAGCTGGGCAAGTACAGCAGCAGGAAGGAAATAAAAGAGGAAGTGGGCCAAAGAAAGCAGAATAGGCGAGTCTGTGTATCCAAATGTGAGTGTGTAGTCACATTCTGTGTGAGAGAGTCTCTGAGTGTATATGCATAGGTACTGTATGTATGTCTGTGTCTCCTGAAGTGTGTGCATATGTACTGGTTTCTTGTGTGTGTATGTTGGTGTTGTGTGTTCATGTAAAAGCATGTCCATTGGCTTTTTGTGGGTGTCTGTATGAAATGTATACATTTGGTTCTCTGTTCGCATCCCAGAGAATATTGGTATTAGGGTGCTACTATCTGCATTGCTTCTGTTTGCATCTCCATGTCCATCTTGTGTAATGCAGGAGGTCAGATTAGTTGATCATGATGGTACCTTCTGGCTTTTGACTCTCTGTGTAGGTGTTGGGGTTGTACATACAGAACAAGGCTTCCCTATGAGCAGAGAGAGACTTCCTTTATCTCTATAGCCAGACTGAGCAAAGGGCAGACAGTGATGGTGGTGATGTCAAATCCTCCCTTAGAAAACACTGCCTCTGTCTGTTTCCAATGCCTCCCACAAAGCTGATAACATAACTTTAACATCATAGGCAGGAAAAGCTGGTTAGTTTCCTATGGGGTAGTCCTCATGACATTTAGGGAATGCAAATACCCTTATCATTCACGCTGGTGGAGCCCTGCTCCCTGGCCCCAAAACCCTACCTACCCTACCTTTCTGGATCATTGTTTGCATTCTGTTTTCTGTTAAGAGGATGGAGCTTTTAGAAATAAAATCACCTAATCCCAGGTTGTCACCTAGTGCTGTGGTAATCCTACCTTAGCTTTGAATTAATGAACACACAGCAGTTAAGTTTCTGCAGACAGGAGACCATGCTCAGGATCAGAATAATTCAGGTCATTTAGAGGTTTGAAATTAGATAGGCAGCTCTTGCTGAAGCAGGGGGTGGGAGGGTGAGCCAGCCAGATCAGCAACATTTGTTTAATTTGTTCTAATTGTAGTTGGCCTACAACAACTGGAGCGAATAAATTCTATACCCTGGAGGGGAGGGGAGACGAGACCATAGCTTAGGGGAATCTCCCATGTGTTAGCACCACACGGTGGCATGCTTGCTTGTTTGTTTGTTTTTAGTAGTGCCCTAGCAACTATCACTGCAGTGATGTTGTTCACAGCAGAACTACCGGGCTACAGGAGGGGGGAACTGGGATCCCCATTTTCAATGGGATTGAGGTGTGTCTTCTGAAGCTGGATGTAAGCGAGCATTGGACCACAGAGGGGAGCCAGTCTCCGTGACGCTATTCTCCCTCTCTTTGCCTCTAAACATTTATACCATGCTCAGTGCAGTGGTATCTGAACTACCCCCAGACAGACAGACAGTATGTGTGTGTATATGTATATGTGTGTGTGTGTGTATAATTCCTGGCTTCTTTCTTCAATGACTTTGACTTTGCCTCTGAGCCATTCTCCTCTCAGACTGGTGCCCACAGGCACTGGTGGACCCCAGGGAGGCTGCTGTAAGGTTACAGTCATTCCTATTCCCCTCTCAGAAAGTGAGCGTGCCAGCTATCACCAGCGCTTCCTCTGTACCGTGCATAGCTTTAGCTGTGGCATCCATTCAGAACTGTTAACTATAGGCTCAGGAAGCCATTTGTTTCCCCCTTTGCAATTTGTGTACATAGAGGATTCATTTTGGTTTCAGCCGCATGTGCCCAATCCACTGCATGGCATGACTATTGCACCTGATCGGTACACGAAGGATGGAGAAGGAAAATGGGCCAGATCTTTAAAGGTATGTAGGTCCTAAAGATGCAGATAGGCACCTAATGGGACATTCAAAGCTCCTACGTGCCTAATTCACATTGTAATCAATGGGAGTTAGGCACTGACATGCTTCTGAAAATCCCACTAGGCACCAAATTTTAGATGCTTAAATATCTTTTAAAAATCTCAGTCAATGGGCCTAATTGAAACAGATTGGGCTGCAACTCTGCTACCCCCATCAAGGGCTGCAGAGAAGTCAGCAGGTGGCGGGAGAAATTGCATCATGCGAAAACTGTTCTTCCAGGCTCAGTTGCGTGACTGCTTCCTTTATTTAGACACTCGCCATCTGAGAACCCTTCCCGCTCTGTCAGAGCTCAGGATAGGGAATTTTGCAGAAGAATCTGCAGAACAGCACCATAACCAAAGACACTCACAGGTCCATTTGTTAATAAGTTAATTTTCCTTTAACTTTCCATCAATAAGTGTGTTTTTTTTGTTTGTTTGTTTTTTTGGCCCAGTTTCACTTCATTGTTCTTGGCTGCAACTTCTTCTCCCCCCCCCCCCCCCAATACCACTCTAAACAATTCCCCTCTCTCCTTATGGCCTACACCTTTCATATACCCACACATAGTTATAACATGCCCCTTTGGTAGCTCTTTGGCTGAGCAATCCATATTTTATCTTGTTTCTGTTTGATAAGCATTGATTTTTTTTTTTATTTATTTTTTGCTGCAGAGCAGCAGTAAAACAAAGCAGGGGCGTAGTTCAGAGGCCCCTAAGAGGAAGAGATAAGTAGCTAATAAACTGTTGTCTTTACATTACAGGGAAACTTTCATCTCAAGGCCTTTTGCAAACATTAATTCTCATGATATGTGCTTTATAACACTCGTAAACTAAAGCTGAGACTTGTCCAAGAGGTCCATCAATTGCACAGACAGTAAAAGAACACAGGAGTCCTGGTGCACAGTTCCATGCTCTGGCCACTAGACCATATTGTACTGTGTACCAAAGCATAAACAATTTGTCAGATTTGGTACCGAAGGATGCACAAGGCCAGCAGCCAGGCTAAAGAACACACAGTGTATGTCTGTGCTCCCTCCCTCCTTGGGATTTCATAATTTGGAGGTGTCTACACATAGGAGAAAAACGTCCTTCCTGACCCCTGCAGTGATCAGTCTGCACCCAGTGCAGGGCTGGAAAGACCTTTGGCTGCCAGTAATGGGCAAGCATCTTAAGCTAACACAAGGCATTATACTAGAGCTAATAGTAGAAGAAGGTATTGTTGCTGGTGGACAAATCCATTGTCATCGCTACTGCAGTTTGCAGGTGACCTTTCCCGGTCCCACAAAGGGTCAAACTCATGACTTCATGTGGAACCACAGCTCCCATTCATGGGAAATTTAGCCTTCTGTATCACATGGCTTGCTCCAGACACAAACATGACGTGACTTGTTTTGACGGCCACACTCCTACAGATGATACGCTCCCAGGCGGATAGTGGTTGTGTCCTTTCTTGTCTACACAAGTTAGCCTCTCTGGCATGTTCCTCTGACCTTTTAGGGATCAGCTGTGGAAGGAGGGGGATGTGTGTATGTGAAGGCACCCATCTGCCATCACTGGCCTGTCACTTGGTGCTTATGGAGATGGAGACTTAGAGAGGAAAGGTCTATGAGCCACCTTCTCCCTCTCTGGGTCTTCTGGCACCCATAGCAATGGATGGCACAGAATCTTGGACCAACAAGCTATTTGCTGGGTAATTAGCTTTGGAACAACAAGCTCATGGTCAGACACCGTGGACTCTGCAGAGGTGAATTCCCTGTTGGAATTTTCTAGCTAACAACCAGTTTAATTGGGTCTCAAGTGGGGAAGGAGAGGAACCTTTTTGACAGACCCCAGTCTCTTTCACTTAATGCAGGGGGTGCTGGTAACTTTCCCCTACTGAAGGTAACACTACCAACCAGTAGGGAATCCTGTGAGCTGCACCTAATCTATTGTTCCAATGCTTAGAACCTTAGCTCATTGTCTCCTGTTGGAAAGCAAATAGACTTGTTTGATTTTACACTGTCTTCAATAAAAGGGACCCTGTTTTATTCACAGGGCCATTGGTTGTCTATATAAAAAACAACCGTACTAGCTCATTCATGGAAAAATAAAAGAATCCAGATCCTATAAATGGGATTTATTACCTAGGTTAGGGGTGTTAATAAAAAGATATTTGACTTAAGAACAGTCTCATCCATTTCTCCTTCCCAGTCTCCTGTCCAATACTTCCCATGTCTATTTAATTACTCTGTCCTCTCCTCATCTTTGCAGACAATCACCAAAACTCCCCCCCCCAAACCGTTAACTCAACTGTGGAGTTCCAACGGAAATTTGCTAAGTTTCTGAGTCATGTAGCCAATGATTTTAGTTTATTGTTCATTTATTGTGTGATGTTATAATTAACTAACATGTTATGTTATATATAATCATTGTATGCTTAATAGAGTTAAATTGAAGGATTATAGAAGTATAAAACTGACCAGTAGTTAGAAGGATAATCATGTATTAGGTATCTAAGTGAAAGTGAGTAGGGTTGAAATGAAAGGCCTGTAGGCTGAGGCCTACAAGAGTTTAGCTTAGCTATTTTAGGCCTTGGAGCTAAGAAATGCTGACATAAGTAAGTGACCAAACAATAACCCAATGCCCTAAGATTACATGAAAAGATGTACCAATGTGTCATATTGTGAAAAATTAACAGTAAGAGTAAGATTCCATTTTCTAACACATGCCCTTGCAGGGTGCACGATGCGCATAAATGCTAATGCGATATAGTCAGAATTACATTATAAAAGGGGGTACCCAGAGCGGGAAAATTGAGCTCCCTATGGGACACTCCAGCAGGAACCATCCCTCTACTGATGATCAATCCATGAGAGACTCATCAGACCCTAACACTATTGTTAAGGATGTGAGTATAACTATATTTGCAACTTGTGCATAGGTTTGTATAGAATTTCTATATCCTTGGGTAATCGTAACTTTAATTGTAATTTTAATAAAACTTGTAAAATAGATACCTTGTACTTATGAATGTATGTGTGGTCACCACCTTTGCTCTTTATGTGTTCTTACAGACTCTAAATCTAAAGCAAGTAGCAGAGGTGATTTTCACTCTGTTAAGCTTGAAACTATAGTGACCAGAGCTGAGCCCACAGGGGTGCAATACCACATTACAAAATTCACTTTAAACAAAAATAAAAGGCTACAGTCATGTGAAGAAAATAACAAGTGAAGCAATCCAGTGCCAGTGAAATACTTCCCTTTGTGGGTAAGCATAGCCTAGAACTTAAAGCAAGTCACTGCTTGGTGATTTCAAGTTCAGTGGCAGAAGTTCGCTGGTAGGAACGTATTGTACAGTCTGGTGCCATCCTACGTCTCCTCTCCTCACAGTTAAAACGACTGGGAACTTTCTCCGCACACAGGACAAGTGAGGCATGAGAGTCCAGGTATGTCTGTTTTTTTTTAAACATGCTGACAGAAATCTCCTTTTCATTCCCATTTTCAATATCTGTTCTTTCAGTCCTGGGACTCTCATCCACCTCTGCCAATGCATCTCAGTCCTGACTCCTTCCCACACTTCACCCTGCTATTGCAGCCCTGGGCTCTCTGCACAGATCTCTGCTGGTGCGCCTCAGTCCTTCCTGACCCACCTGTTCCTTGCTATTCCAGTCCTGGGCCCCCTACATACAGCCCTACCAATGCATCTTAATCCTGACCTGCAGCCCCTTGCTATTCCAGCTCTGGGCCCTGCTCCTGTATCAGTGTGCCTTGGTCCCGATCTGCAGCACCACCTGCTTATTCCAACCTATTCCATTCCCAGGCTTCTCCTGAGCAGGTACTGCCAAACATGCTACATTTTCCAGGAAATAGTTAGTTTGCAGGAGGTGGACAAAAAAGAAAATCAACTATGGACTCAGACTTGACCATGATAGACATTACTTGTATAGCTAGTCCAGCCTGAACCCAAATTTCCAAAGGAAATTATGTGTCACGTGTCGCTCTTCAAACAGCAGTGTTAACAACTCTCATTGTATTAGGTGGGTTTTTTTAAGGCTGCAGTTCCTGGAGTTAAGCAACTACCTGAAGGGGGGTTTCAAAGAGGATGGAACTCAGCAGTTCTCAGGGGTGGCACATACAGAACAAGGAGCAATGGTCTCAATTTGCAGTGGGGGAGGTCTAGGTTGGATATTAGGAAAAACTATTTCACTAGGAGGGTGGTGAAGCACTGGAATGGGTTACCTAGGGAGGTGGTGGAATCGTCATCCTTAGAGGGTTTTAAGGCCCGACTTGACAAAGCCCTGGCTGGGATGATTTAGTGGTGTTGGTCCTGCTTTGAGTAGGAGGTTGGACTAGATGATCTCCTGAGGTCTCTTCCAACCTTAATCTTCTATGATTTCAGAAGCTCTTCGTATGGAATGTAAGCAATAACAATGATCATAATAATACATCACATTTATATTGAGCCTGTCAGCCAAAGATTACAAACCGCTATGTAGACATTAAATAACCTTAAGAACACTCTTGTGAGTGAGGTAATGTATTGATTATATTATCTCTTTAGAATGTAAACTCCCTGGGCAGGGACTGTCTCTTACTATAAGTATGTACAGTGCCTAGCACAAAGGAGTCTTGATCACAGCTGATGCCTTTAGGTCCTGCCATAATACAGACAATAACTAATAATAGTCTCCTTTGTAAAGTGCTTTGCAATCTACAGATGAAAAGAGATGAGCAGGATTATTACGTTAACTTCATGTATTCCAATCTGCCTTCAACAGATGGTCCATTGTTAACCCATCAGATACCATCTTTAACCAGATTTGGCTACAAGTGACTGGAAATGTTTGCTAGAGCGGCCAAGCAGCTCACAAAAGAGCTGGACTCTGACGGGAGACTCATTCCTATATCCAGCTTGGCTAGTGCCGATAGTTACAGACCCTTCTGTCTGGTCATGAAGAAGCAGCCCTGGCTGCCTTTACAACCCCCAAAATATCTCATCACCCCCTACAAACTTACCGATATATTCAAAGAAGGAACAACTATGGATGCAGGTATGACTTGAATTCAGACTTAAAGTGATCACCAGTTATTTTGGGAAAGGGTCGACTAATAACTGTGCCCCTCTATAGCCTCTTCCATTCAAGGGTCCCAAGTGCTTTACAAACAGTAGTTCATTAAGCCCTCACAACCCTCCTGGGAGGTACACTAGGTAAGTACTTTTTACATTGTTTCCTCTGATGGGTAAACTAAGCCACAAGGAAACAAGCACAAGATCACAGGGCAGGTCAGTCTCAGAGCCTGGATTAGAACTCAGGAGATCTAAGCTCTCCAGTCTTATGTTTTGACTGACCACTAGACCTCACAGGTCACTCACACATTCCTGCCTGGATTTTGGTGCTCACCTGCAGTGTACACTGGGTCGACTCCAACTTCCTTGGGAGAGACTAGTTTCCAGCCATCTAAGAAAGCAGTGGTTTTGTTGGGTATACTGAGGGTTCGTGGGAAGCCACTGGTGAGAGTATGAGGTAAACCTTAAAGAAACAAGTACAAATAAGAGTTTCTGCAATAAACGAAACCTGATTAAGTTTGTTTCCCAAGAGGTGAAATATGTTGATCTGTTACGATACTCCGAGACCACAGACCAGAAAGCAGGAGGAAAGCTCAGCTTTAAGTTACAGCCCACCGAGGTGGACTTTGCTTGTTCAGGGAAGAGTTTATTCGCAGTCTCTCAGATATCCGTGAGAAAAGCCTACGTCAGTAAAAAAGGGCAGTGGTGAGTATGGATTTTTATTTTACCTCTTTTGGGAGTGACTTGCCTTTGCAGCCTTGAGATCTACTTCCCACAGCCAGGCACTGTTGCGATAACTGGGCTTGCAAACTGACTAATTGTGAGCTCAACAGTAAAAAGTGAGTGAAAGTTTATAAAATGACACAATGACCTGTTGCAACAAATGTTGATGGGGAAAGGTACAAAAGGGAGACAGACTGAATTATTACAAACAAAATGGCCTACTAATATAATTCAAGGAATATGCAAATATTAAATCTGGTAAACAAGGGAAGTGTGAGACTAGAAATCAATAAACCAAAATTGGTGTGTCAAAAATTAGGCCTAATTATGGATGAAATAATGAGGGGAGGGGCTATTCCACCCACCACTTCCATTTTGGGGTCCTTAAAAGACTTCGGGGAAAAATCGAAAGGTGTTTCACAACTGCTGTCTGGGAGATGGGTGGACCAGAAGAAGTGAGATTTACCATTATGGCTGTCACCTCCACCATCTCCTGGGAACCCAGGATCCACTGTTACATCTTTGGGACTTTATTGTCCTAATCTCAAGAGATGTCCCAACCAGACTGGGTCAAAGAGAGGGACCCAGATGATAAATCCCAACGCCACCTGGGATGTAAGACTTGGTTATCCTCTCTCCCCGGACCCTGGTGTTCTTTTCCTTCCTCATCTTATTTCTTTTCTTAGAATCATAGATTTTAAGGTCAGAAGGGACCATTATTATCATCTAGTCTGACCTCCTGCACAACGCAGGCCACAGAATCTCACCCACCAACTCATGTAACAAACCCCTAACTTATGTCTGAGCTATTGAAGTCCTCAAATCATGGTTTAAAGACTTCAAGGTGCAGAGAATCCTCCAGCAAGTGACCCGTGCCCCACGCTGCAGAGGAAGGCAAAAAAACCCCATGGCCTCTGCCAATTTGCCCTGGAGGAAAATTCCTTCCCGACCCCAAATATGGCAGTCAACTAAACCCTAAGCATGTGCGCAAGACTCATCAGCCAGTCACCCAGGAAAGAATTCTCTGCAGTAACTCAGATCCCACCCCATCTAACATCCTATTACAGGCCATTGGGCATATCTACCGCTAATAGTTGAAGATCAATTAATTGCCAAAATTAGGCTATGCCATCATATCATCTCCTCCATAAACTTATCAAGCTTAGTCTTGAAGCCAGATATGTCTTTTGCCCCCACTGCTTCCCTTGGAAGGCTGTTCCAGAACTTCACTCCTCTGATGGTTAGAAACCTTTGTCTAATTTCAAGTCTAAACTTCCTGATGGCCAGTTTATATCCATTTGTTCTTGTGTCCACATTAAGAAAAGGAGTACTTGTGGCACCTTAGAGACTAACCAATTTATTTGAGCATGAGCTTTTTTTTTTCGTGAGCTGTAGCTCACGAAAGCTCATGCTCAAATAAATTGGTTTAGTCTAAGGTGCCACAAGTACTCCTTTTCTTTTTGCGAATACAGACTAACACGGCTGTTACTCTGAAATGTGTCCACATTGGTACTGAACTTAAATAATTCTTCTCCCTCTGTGGTATTTATCCCTCTGATATATTTATAGATAGTCATCATATCTCCTCTCAGCCTTCTTTTGGTTAGGCTAAACAAGCCAAGCTCTTTGAGCCTCCTTTCATAAGACAGGTTTTCCATTCCTCGGATCATCCTAGTAGCCCTTCTCTGTACCTGTTCCAGTTTGAATTCATCCTTCTTAAACATGGGAGACCAGAACTGCACACAATATTCCAGATGAGGTCTCTCCAGTGCCTTGTATAACGGTGATAACACCTCCTTATCTCTACTGGAAATACCTCACCTGATGCATCCCAAGACCGCATTAGCTTTTTTCACGGCCATATCACATTGGCGGCTCATAGTCATCCTGTGATCAACCAATATGCCGAGGTCCTTCTTCTCCTCTGTTATTTCCAAGTGATGCATCCCCAGTCTCTCTCTCTCTCTTTTTTTTTTTTCCTTCTTCTGTCTAATAAGAGCCTGGCTAAGCCTGCCCACAATGCATATTCTGCAACCCTGCTGTAAGCCTGTGATCAAAGAGGCAGTTAAAAGCAATGCCCCAAACAGCCCAAGGCTGTTATAAGTTTGCCAGGTCTCAGAGTAGCTAATAAAACCATGTTCCACACCTGTTTCTCCAGCAGGAAGAGTGCAAATAAAAGTCAATACCAGAGACAGAAGTGGCATTTTCTATCTTTGCTGTTTTTCTCTCCTGTCTTTTGTCTTTTAGGAAACCTGATCGGACTTTGACAACAGCACCAACAACACTACCAGCCCATTTCAACTCTTCTTCTCTTTTCCCCTCAAACAAGACCATTATTATCCTCTTGAATACCATCTAAAAGACTGAAAGTAGGAGGGATTTCCTTCTAAAAATTCTCTCCAGATAAAGGGAATAAGGGATGTTGTTGAAATGAAAGCCTTTCTTAATACTTTACATTTCAAATGCTTTACCTATTCTTCCTTTTTTCTGAATCTTTAATAAAAGTTTCTAAAATGTTAATATTGCGTTTGCCATGGTAATACGCATGTGGAAGTCTCTATTACCAAACCTGGTTTAAAACTGTTTAATGTTGGACAGTGACTAGGTCATGTTAACACCTTTAACCTTTTGGGCCCATATAGCCCAACATGAATACAACAGTGCACAGCATTTAATCCCATTCCTAGCCCCTGGATACCCTGCACCACAGAAGCCATCTTGCTAGCTGAGGAAGGTAAACCTCTGTCTGGAGCTCAGCAACCCTCTGGCAAGTGAAACAAATTCCTCCGCTGGCCAGAGTGTTCTCTGTGGAGTGACTTATGACATTTCCTCTCCAACAAGGATGGAGCACAGCACTCCCAGTCCCTGTGGCCCTGCGGAGTCCTGCAGGGCTGTGTAGGTAGGAAGGAAGGCCTTGTGGTTAAACTGTGCAATAGAATTGCAGAGGCTTAGACTCAGTTTACTGCTTTACCACAAGCAACCTGTGTGACCTTGGTCAACTCATTTAGCCTCTCTGTGCTTCAGTTCCTCATCTGTAAAATGGGGATAATAGCACTTCCCTGCCTCACAGGGGTTTTATCAGGGTAAATACATTCATAACTGTTCGTCACCATAGTGTCTGAGTGCCTAGGCCCATGTATGTTTCTAAAACAGAGCATTAATCAGAAGAAGGTGTAAAGATTTCCTCCTGTTATACTAGGAACAACTTGCTCATAATTGTTTTTTTCCTAACCAGATGCAGTTAGTATTTGGCAGATGCCCTGAAGCACAAGGGCTGAGACCTTTTGTAGTAACAGCAGATGATGTTCTCTTTGTTACTCTGTGTCCTCTGCAGGAAAATTGACACGTCACACAAGTTCATAAAGGAGTTCTCAGGCTCCCCTGGGACGCAGCTGTATGTCGTGACTGAGGCTTTTGAGTTAAAGGAACCATTGCACATTCAGAAGATGAGCCAGGGAGGAGGCAAAGTCGTGATCACAGCAGGGGAAATAGGTGAAATACAGGTTTGTGCATTTGTACTGTGTCATTTCAATCAGCTCTCCGACTCAGCTGTGGTTGGAGCCATTGTAGTAACATCTGTGTAACTACCAGCTGGCAAAGAGCATGATACTGGGATCACCTAGTAAGGCACCTGGAGGACTGAATTAGTGAAATAAACAAATGAAATCAACAGTAAAAATAAATGATCTTCCTTCTAATTCCATGTGCCCGCCAGAGGTGTTCGTTTCCAGGAACAGCCTCTTCCATTAGTCGCTCACTAGCAGCATGGAGAAAGTGGCAGCTGGTGTCATCCGCACCCCACACGCTGTAGCTCATATTGCACAAAAGTGACACAGCAGTAGAAGAACTTCACAGGGGGGTGTCAGTACAACATTGGCACTTGCGGCCGCTGGGGGCAGTGCTCTGTGTGGCCACCATGCATGAGATTCTGATTTAATTTCCCATCCTGATATATTGCTGCCCAGTCTGGGAGCACTGCCAGGCACCTCATGTCTCCTCTGACCAATTAAAGGTCTCTGAAGGTCACAGATCCAGTGCTGTGCAGTAGATATGAATGCAGCAACATCCACACCAAGCCTCAGGGAGTGGGAAAAGACATGATGGTGGGGGAAAGGAAGGCAGACTTCTCATTCCAGTTCTCAGTGGAAAGGTACTGGCAAAACCAACAACACAATTGGCTCTAACTGGCCCACTTACAGGCAGTCTCCAAAGATAAGCCCATGGCTTGGATAAGAACTCCTCTCATTCCAAGGGATGGTCTCAATAGGTGAGGTTTGAGGCACACCAGCAGGGGGCATTGTAGAAGCACAGCCTGGGATGCTGCTAGTGCCCATCATGTCCAAGGCTCTTGAGCTATCCACGGGCTATACTTTCACTAATACTAAAGTCACACACAGATTTTGAGAGAGGGAGGGGAGGCGGGGAGAGGAGACTAGGTTTACATGGCATTTTGCTCTGCTGAAATCAGGCACATAACAGGAGGCTATTTCCTGTGGCTTGTTCCTTTCTCCTGACAAACTTGGTCCAAAGCAACCGTGTCTAAAAGCCATAAATAAGCAAAAGCCTGTTTCAGATAAAGGAGCTGGAGAACTGCCCTCTTCCCCCCATAGACTCTGCCAAGAATCAATGCTTGTGAAGTACCCTGTGATAAATGAAGTGGCAGGGGGAGTAGCTCCCTTTGATGGACACCAAGCCAGCCAGTTAGCTGTAAAATCCCGCTTGGTAGCTGTTCTCTACTTGCTTTACCTGTAAAGGGTTAAAAGGTCCCCCAGATTAAAAAAAAAAACGAGTGGGCACCTGACCAAAAGAGCCAATGGGAAGGTAGAACATTTTAAAATTGGAAAAGAAACTTTCCCTTTGTCTGTTGTTCTCTGGAGAAGGAGACATGGAACAGCAATGCTATAAGCAGGAATGCTGCGTGAGGCTTGAACCAGGTATAAAAATTCATCTTTCATACCTAGAAAAAATTATTGGACAGGGCATGTTTAAATTATATTTTAAAACAAAAGTGAGTTTATTAAGTATAAAAGTAGGATTTAAGTGGTTCCAAGTAATAACAGACAGAACAAAGTAAGTTACCAAGCAAAATAAAACAAAACATGCAAGTCTAAGCGTAATACATTAAGAAACTGTTTACAGGTAAAATCTCACCCCCAGAGATGTTCCAATAAGCTTCTTTCACAGACTAGACTCCTTCCTAGTCTAGGCCCAATCCTTCCCCCTGGTACAGTTCTTGTTAGCTCCAGCCCAGATGGTAAATAGGTTCATGACTGGAACCTCCTTTGTTCTCTTCCACCCCCTTTTATAGCTTTGGCACAAGGCAGGAATCTTTTGTTTCTTTGGTCCCCCCCACCCCTCCTTCTAAATGGAAAAGCACCAGGTTTAAGATGGATTCCAGTACTAGGTGACATGGTCACATGTCCCATGAGACCCCAAGCCTTCATTCTTCCTGGCCTGACTCATGGGAAGGCTTGCAACTAAACAGAGCCATTTACAGTCAATTGTCCTAGTCGATGGGAGCCATTAAGATTCTAAACCACCATTAATGTCCCACATTTTGCATAATTACAATATGCAGAGTTATGCTTTATATTCCTAGTTTCAGATAGAAGAATGAGACATTCATACAAATAGGATGAACACACTCGGTAGATCATAAACTTTGTAATGATACCTCACAAGAGACCTTTTGCATGAAGCATATTCCAGTTACACTGGGGGGGAGGGATAGCTCAGTGGTTTGAGCATTGGCCTGCTAAACCCAGTGTTGTGAGTTCAATCCTTGAGGGGGCCATTTAGGGATCTGGTGCAAAAAATGGGGATTGGTCTTGCTTTGAGCAGGGGGTTGGACTAGATGACCTCCTGAGGTCCCTTCCAACCCTGATATTCTATGATATATTATATTCACACTCATTAGCATATTTTCATAAAATCATATGGAGAGCAACATCACCCCATCCTCCTGAACTTACTGCCAGAGACTTGGACACTGTCCATAGCAGAGGCAGTATACCTAAAATTCCTCTTTGGGTTCCCCTCTGGGGCAGACACTCCTGTTTCCCGCAAAAGGGAAGGTGACCCTGATCCAGTTGTGGGCTCACAGCTACCAGCTATTGACAGCCCTTCACTGGCCAGCAAAATCCACACACCCCCTTCACTCATGTTGGGCTTGCTTCCAGCTACAGAGTCCTTGGAGTCCTACAGATGTCTCCTTCTTCAGAGAACAACAGACAATGGGCAAGTTTCTTTCCCAATTTTAAAAAGTTCTACCTTCCCATTGGCACTTTTTTTTTTTTAACCTGGGGGACTTTTTAACCCTTTACAGGTAAAGCAAGTAGAGAACAGCTACCAAGAGGGATTTTACAGCTAACTGGCTGGTTGGGTGTCCATCAAAGGGAGCTACTCCCCCCCCCTTCATTTATAACATACCCACGTGAGGATTTATTGACCTGCCTTAGGAATCTCACCGGAGACATGTGGCTGTGTTTGACTCCACAGGGGCGGGGAAAGAGCATTAAAAAGAAGACTATGACAATTCCTCAGGGCACAGTGCTGGCATATGTCGTACAGCCCCTGAATATCCCGAAGGAAGGAAATCTTTGTAAGTGATCTAAGCTAAGTGTTGAAACCATTAAGTCACATGTGGCGTGGGGTACTGGGTCCCACTTTAATGCAGTTATATTCGTCTTGCTTTCTGCAGGCCAAACCACAGCGCATTTTATCTTTCCTCACAACAATATGAGGTGAAACATGGCAGTTGAATCTTGTGGCTAGAGTTGGGGGCTGAATTTCCCACCTGGACTAAAAGTATGATTCTCAGAAGCGCTGGAAAGGGATTGATCTCTGTTTCCTGGCCCCGATTACATAACATGGGTCAGGGTTACACAAGTTTATACCACTTTCATTTGGTAGGGGGTCAAATGTCCACTGGCTTCTGATGATACCATTAAAAGGACTCCTGGCTTGTATGCCACTGATTTACTGTGACCTTGGGCAAGTCACTTACCCTCTCTGTTCCTCAGTTTCCTGATCTGTTGACATGAGGATTGTGATGGGTTCGGTCACAGAGACCCCTTTGTGACGGTCACCTGACGTGCTGAATTTACCTCTCAGCCCATTTTTCCTGCCACCTTGGGACGCCAGAACCCTGCCTTGTTGAGCCAGACACGCTAGCCTGCTGCAACACAGACCCAGGTCTGGTCCATGCCCCCAAAGCTGCAGGCTTTAACCAAAAACTGCTCAGCAGATCACTTATCTCCAGTACCCAGACACCCAGTTCCCAATGGGATCCAAACCCCAAATAAATCCATTTTACTCTGTATAAAGCTTATACAGGGTAAACTCATAAATTGTCCCCCCTCTATAACACTTATAGAGAGAGATGCACAGCTGTTTGCTCCCCCAGGTATTAATCACTTACTCTGGGTTTAATCAATAAACAAAAGTGATTTTATTAAGTATAAAAAGTAGGATTTAAGTGGTTCCAAGTAATAACAGACAGAACAAAGTAAGTTACCAAGCGAAATAAAACAAAACACGCAAGTCTAAGCCTAATACATTAAGAAACTGATTACAGGTAAATCTTACCCTCAGAGATTTCCAATAAGCTTTATCACAGACTAGATTCCTTCCTAGACTGGGCCCAATCCTTTCCCCTGACACAGTCCTTGTTAGTTCCAGCCAGCATCTTAGGTGAAAAGCAGGGGCTTTCTCATGACTGGGACCTGCTTTGTCCTGCTCCACCCCCTTTTATAGCTTTGGCACAAGGCGGGAATCCTTTGTCTCTCTGGGTCCCCACCCCTCCTTCTAAATGGAAAAGCACCAGGGTTTAAGATGAATTCCAGTATCAGGTGACATGGTCACATGACATTGTAAGACCTCATTTTTCATTACCCATTGGCTGGCACACACACAGGCAGGCTTGCAGGTAAACAGAGCCATTTACAGTCAATTGTCATAGTCAATGGGAGCCATCAAGATTCTAAACCACCATTAATGGCCCACACTTTGCATCATTACAATAGGACCTCAGAGTTATACTTCATATTTCTAGTTTCAGATACAAGAATGATACATTCATACAAATAGGATAAATATATTCAGTAGGTTATAACCTTTGTAATGATACCTTACAAGAGACCTTTTGCATAAAGCATATTCCATTTACATCATATTTACACTCATAAGCATATTTCCATAAAGCATTATGGAGTGCAACGTCACAAGGATATAAAAATGTACAAGGATTACACATACGCTGAGGGCCTAATTCGTGAGTGATTGGAAAGCACTTTGAGATCGTAGCATGAGAAGGTCAAAATATCATTAATAATAATTTCTATTTTCTTCTCCAGGTAAATGCTCAGTGGCACAAAACAGGAAATTTTTATTTGTTTCTGATGGTAAGCAATTTATTTTATTGTTGTACTCTAGCTACATGTAACTTCTATCTTTCTTAGCGCTCTTTTTTCATATCATTTATATTCCCCTCCTCTCCTTCTCAGCATCTTTCAACTAGCTGGTTCTCTGCAATGCATCTCAGGCATGTCTCATAATGGCTGAAGTCAAAATGAGTCGGCATGGGTATTTTGTTGAGCCAGAAATTAATTTAGGCTGCTTTACCAGCCATGAGTCACTCCAAAAAATGTTTCTGGGACAGAAAGAAAGGGAAATTATTTGGAGTGGAAACCTAGAGGGATAATAGAAAGACACTCCAAATTCAATCGCTGTGTTTGAAAGAATGACAGCTGGACTTGGGTTCTTAAGAGGGACTCTCATATGACAGCACCAATGGATGCAGGTAAATGATCAGCTGGTAGATTTGCTATGAGTGAAGACCCCATAAAATACAGCTGGAGGATAAAACTACCTGGCACATATCTGGACTGTCATTAGAAGGCAGGTCTAGTGGTTAGTGAAAAGGAAGGGGAGTCAGGAACTCCGGGGCTCTGTTCCTGGCTCTGCCATTGAGTTGATGGGTGGCCCTGAGCCACTTAACCTCTCTGGATTTTAGTAAACTCCAGTGTAAAATGGGTATAACTACACTCCCCCATTACCATTTCTAGCTCCTAGGGGGTTGTGAAGCTCAGTTAATGGTTGCTTGTAAAGTTCTCTGACAGTCTTGAGAAAGGGCCCCAGAGAAGGACACATTATTGTTAAGCTTCTGTTTCAATTTAATTGTAGTACAATGATAAAACTGGTGTTTTTCTCATTTCAGGCTTCAAGGATAAGTCAGAGCCTTCACTAACAGGCAAGCAGCATGCTGTTAATTCCTTTCTCCATATTTTGCTTCTGTTTTTCTGATCTCAGAGGGCTTGAAAAGGGGCTCTGCAGAAGTAATAATACTTTTCATGTATCTAGCACCCCACAAAGTGATTAACATACAACAATTAGTCAACAAAACATCCTTATGAGAAGGATATCGGCAATCCCATTTTACAGATGGAGGAACTGAAGTGACTAGCCCAAGTTCACAAAATGAACCCATAACAGAGCTGGGAATGGAACCCAGGAGTCCTGTCTCCAGAGTCACAGGTGCTCAGCACTGCTCAGTATTTGGCTGTCTAGTATTAGCTCTGTTATTTTTATTTTACTGTGTTTTGATTTTAGTTTAAATTTTTTTTCCAAATAGGTTAGCATCATTGCAATGAAAACATCATTGCTTGACTCCCCTCTCTTGCTTTAGCACTAGACCACACTGATGTATGCATCACACCATTGTCAGACTTGGTAGAGTAGCTTAATGACACGTTAGGTGGGTAGGTTGGCTGAGTGCTGATGCATGTTGCTTTTTACCCACCACCAGCATTTCAGGAAGTGAAGGGCACCATTAAAGAAGAATGTGCACAGCTGATGTCTCTGAGTCAGGATTTCAGGATCAAACTGCTGGGAACCTTTAAGAGCTTTCTGCAGGATGGTGATGTTATATCAGATGTTAAAACTGTGGTATGTGCTCTTTAAATTTCATTTGACAAGTTCACATTAAGCCAAGAAACACATTGATTGGTGCATTTGTGAAATAAATGCATGCCAAGTGCCACTTAAGTAGAGATTAGAGACACATTCATCACTCCAACTGCTTGGCCACTACAATACCCTGTAACCCACCACAGATATAACAGAGCTATGGGCTAGATCAGCGGTCCCCAACTTTTGAGGGTCACACCCCCCTCACCCCTGTCTGCGCCCCCCGGAGCCTAGGTTGGGAGCAGGGGGGTTTGGGGGGATGGGACATGGTCAGGGGTAATCGGGCCGAGGCTGGGGCCACAGTTGGGGTGGGTCTGGGGCCAGGAGCAGGACCAAGGCCGCAGCTGGGCTGTGGTGGGGGCCAGCAGCTGGGCTTGCAGCCAGGTGCAGCTCCACTCTCAGCCTTGCTCCCAGCCTCGGCCCCAGGCTGGGGAGGGAGCCGTGGGGGCTGGTACAGGGCTGGGAGCGGAGCCACGCTGAGGCTAGGAATGGGACCAGGGATGGGGTTGGGAGCTGGGGACGCAGCTGGGGACAGGACTGGAACAAAGTTGGGTGTGGGGTGGGGCTGGGTGGTGCTCCCTCCCCACCCCCGTGGGCGCTGGCCCAGGCCCTGTTGCACCCCCTTGGATGATCCTCCACATCCCCGTAGGGGGGCACTCCCCACACTTGGAGGACCTCTGGGCTAGATCACTACACTACAGCTGCTGTAGTGTCATAGTATAGACACTACCTATATTGATGGAAGGGGGTTTTCTGGTAATGTGGTTAGTTAATACACCTATCTGAGAGGTGGTAACTAGGTCAATGGAAAAATTCTTAGGTGCACCTATGCTGGGGGTTAGCTCAACCTAACCACCGTGCTCAGGGAGCAAAATTTTTCACAGCCCTGAACAACATAGCTAACTTGATCTAATTTTTAAGTGTAGACCAGGCTGTTAGACAGTTGTGAGCTACCAAAAGGAAGGGTTTAAAACACAGAGCCTGATTTGCATTTGCACTAAGACTCCTTTACACCACTCTGGCAGTGTAAATACGCCTTAAAGTTGATGTAAATTAAAGGAACATAAAGGGGCCTTAATGTAAATGAGAATGTGGGTCAAAAATACTTTAACCATTGCATTCACTGTGGGACTGGATGGTTCAGGAAATTAGTAATGGGATTTAGAGTGCAGCCTTTCACCTTTACGTCACAGTTTTGCATCCTTCCTGATGGCTAATGGCTGAGAGCTGTTCCCATTTGTCTGGTGGTCCCAGTAAAGTGCTAAGGGGACAGGTATCTATGTCATACATGTTTACACACACGCACGCACACACACACAATGCCAATCTTCTGGGGGAAGGAACTATACTTTGACTGACAGCCGTCCTTTTTCCCCCTCCTCTTCTTTTATTCATTTTACCACCAGCTGGAGCTTTTCTTGGCAGGGGGTCAACCTAAGCACTCAATGCTGGACTCGTTGGATGAATTTCTGTGGCCTCAGGTGGAAAATTTGCTTCATGATTTAGGAGTTTTCTGTGAAGATCAGAGAGAAGAAGCCCCTTCATTATTGCAACCGATACACTTCCTGTGCTCTTCTTTAGAAGGTACGGAGACTTCAGTCAATGCAGAAGCAGTCCCAAAGTTGCTTGAAAAACTTATGGCTTGGGGAAAGCATGACCGATTGTCCTTATCCATGAAGAACTAGGTTTTCCACATAGAGTTCTGTAGTTTTATGTGTTGGATCTAAATAAGCATATACCCATCTGCTCATCTGAGCTTCCTGTGTTGATTTTTTTCAGTATGATATAGAATTTCTATTGGCCTTGTCTTTTCTCAAAATCAGGACTGTATCGTCTATTGAGAACTTGAGAAAACCCAACCTGAGATGTCTCTTCTACTGATTCTTTCAGCAACTGATATTGCTGTTCAGCCAGTGCTGTCTATAATATTCAAGCAGTACACAAATCTCGCTGAGTTTCTGGGATATGCTCAGAAGCACATGTAAGATATTCCAATCCATCTTGCAAGAAGTCCAGCCTATATGCTATCATGAAGTCTCACTAGAAGTATCAAGCTCTACAGTGAGCAGTGTTCACCTTATCCCAGGAAACTAGGCTTTCACAGGTTGGAAGCAGCTGGCTTTGCACTACTACTACATCATGTCAGGAAAGTACAAACCCAGCATAATGAGGGAGTGGAAGGGTCAGCAGTATATTGAACATCAGAGCAAAATCGTGGAATCAGAGAAATGTTGAGCAGGAAAGGACCTCAAAAGGTAATCTAGCCCACCTCGTTGCGCTGAGGCAGGATTAAGTATACCTAGACTATCCATGACAGATGTTCATCTAACCAGTTCTTAAAAACCTCCAGTGACAGGGATTCCACAACCTCCCTGGGTAACCTCTTCCAGTGCTTAACTTAAAATGGAGGCCCTATTTGATGTTTTCCACTTCATATTCCTGGAGAAATGGATTTGGGTCTTTATAGGTTAAGCGTCTTCCAAGGCACTGATTTCAAACATGAAACCCATACATGACAGACAGACCAACTACCAAATGTGTTCCTTAAATAATTGGATAGGCACCACTCTGGCAGCACTGATGGGCCTCACATCTTTGATCTGAGACTTGTGGAAGAGCAGCTGCAAAATGGATTTAGCTTTGTGTGTGTGTGCTAAAGTTTGTGAATGAGAGAGATTCGTGGAGTTCTAAGAGGAGAGTCAAGGAAGACTGCAGTTTGCTATCTGAGTTGTATAATTTTTTCATACTGCTAGTTATGAATTTGGAAAATTTCTTGGTGAGAAGGAAGCAAAAAACTAGGGGAAGTTTTTGCAACTGAAATCAGAATAGAAAAGTGAGCAATTAAGTGGTCTTGGAAAGGCTGTGTAAAGAAGTGGGGTTAGTTTTGCAGCAATGTTTCTCAACCAGTGGGTCATGACAGACTATCAGGGGGGTCATGACGCGTGGAAAATTTTATTACAATCTAAAGCAACCCCCCCCCCCCAAATAAAAACCCACCTCTTTACTCCCTACACGCCCTTCCAGATCTAGTGTTCTTTGTAAACCTCTCAAAACACACACTTAAATAAATTATAGAGGCTTAGCATTGTTATCACTGATACATTTTTACTCTTATTTTTAAAGTAAATATATGGGGAATATGAAAACTTTTTACTTTGAAAAAGCAGTCAGCAACCTGAAAAGGCTGAGAAACACTATTTTGGAGAATCTCAAGGGATGGAATGCACCTTAGCAAGTCCCCTCTGCATCTTCAGAATGGCTCTGAGATTTGGCTTCACCTTGATCCCGATGTGTTCTCGTCCCTCCATTTTTCTCTCCTGCTGTGGTATTCTGCAGCTTTCCCCTTCTCCTCTACATTTTTTACCTTCCAACTCTTGGGGTTTGCCATGGAACATACAGAATCTGTGTCGGCCATTCACTAAAACTATTGCTTCTTATTTCACCAGTTCCATGCATCTAAGTCCCACCTTGGGACACCTGGTCATGGTGAGACATCAACTGCTGGAAGTAAAGTGCAACAGCATTCTCCCACTGACACAGCTGTGAATCCTTGATTGAATCATAGAATATCAGGGTTGGAAGGGACCTCAGGAGGTCATCTAGTCCAACCCCCTGCTCAAAGCAGGACCAATCCCCAATTAAATCATCCCAGCCAGGGCTTTGTCAAGCCTGACCTTAAAAAAACTTCTAAGGAAGGAGATTCTACCACCTCCCTAGGTAACGCATTCCAGTTTGGAAGGGCTGTGGTCAGAAAACAGTATCTCAGGGGTCTGTAGGTTTAGAGTGGAGATCTTTAGGGCTCCACAGGAAACAAAGAAACAAGAGGAAGAGGCCAGCTCAGGGGATTGTCTATGGCAGTCTGAGACTTTCATCTCTGTAGTGAATCACTACTCAAATTCAGCACAAGTTATTACCCCTGTCGATGGCTAGTGGCCTATGCAAAATGTGTTCGGTGGGTCTCAGTCCAGTTCCTAGTGGACAGGAATGCACATCACTAACACCACCATTTAATCATAACCAGAAGTGAATGGACATTGGAGACTGAATTCCCCTCTCATATCAAGTAGTGGTCCCTTCAGATCAGGGCTGAGGCACATCAGTGGGGAGATGTGCACAGAATCTTGCACATTGCTGCCATTTGCACTCTACCTGCTCGAGCAACAAAGGACTCTCAGCCTCAAGGGCTGTTAATCTGGCATTTTTCACCTGCACTGAACAATTAAGAAAAGAAGGTATTTTGCATTTTTAAAAGCATGAATCACAGTAACGAATTATTACAGTGCACCCAGAACTTTCAACAGCTCCGCTCTAAAGGACGCCACCCCGAGCATTTTTCTTTTTCTGACTCTCCCTGAGGTTGTGATTTAATTTTCGCAGATCTGGACTTTAGAGTGCTGACCCTGCTTGTGACCTGCCTAGAGAAGAACGTGGTGGCCAAGCAGCTTGCGCTGGTAAGATCCTCCCACACTCGTATCTTTGAATATTTACTCGTTAACACTGCAATAAAGCTGATTGATACAGCTCAGGACAGCACCCAGCAGGACGTTTGGCAGGCATGGTACATCTGAGATTCACCAAGGTGCTATATGAGCTCAAGATGCTTCCTTTATAGTCAACTCAAACTGCAGAGCAACCATGCCAAGCCATTTTGACCTATGTCCTAACAGCTGCCTCTTGTGTGGATCAATATCTAGGAGTGGATTTTTTTAGCTGGAGGTCGAATACCTGTAGGAGGTGAATGTTTTAGTGAGAAAAAGGCCCCATTGTTCATTTTGTGGGGCCAGATTTTCAAAAAAGCTGGAGACCCAGCAGATCCCATGTGTCACACTGTTGGTTGGATTTTTCCATGAGCTCAGCCCTCAGTGTGCTGACGCCTTTGAAAATGGGAACTGAGCTCTAGAAACTCAGGCCCTTAATCTCCAGTTTATCCTTGCAGGAAGCCATGGACTAAGATGTGGACAGAGACCATGATGGGTCAGAATCCACCAAACCATTCCCTCCACCTCCACTAAAATACTTCAGCTGATTTCTTCCCTACCCCCAATGAGAACCAGCAGCATTTCCCAGGCATGTTAGCCAAACCAGAGTTATAGGACACCCAGTTCCATTTCCCCCTCTCCAAACACCCCCCCCCCCCCGCATTCTTTTGCTAGGTTTATACCCTGACATGACTCAAAGTGGCTTGGGACGCGCTATGAACTCCAGCATTTCCTGTTCCTTAGATCTTACAACAGTATCAGCTGGCCAGCAGGCGGTGATCATCTGTGTATCCAGCTGACTAATTCAGTGCTGCATTAGGAAATAGCAGTAACTGGATCTCAAATATCCTCCCTCAATATTCCCAGTACAAGTTATAGACTGTTGCTAGTTGTAGCCTGTCTCACAGTATTTCAAGTATAAGGAAAAGACTTAATCTACCCACTTTGGAATCTGTCTCCATGTATCTTCTGCTAGGTTCCTTACATCCGTCACTACTCTGTTGCAGACATATCTGCAGTAAAAAGTGATGGACTGAGAACATTCTGGATTTATGCTCCTCTACATCTGTAGTGAGCCTGTTACTTAAAGGAACAAGAGTAAATACCTAGTCTGCTCAAGCGTAACACACAGCAGAGTATAAAAGTGTTGGCTGTCCCTTGCTTGGTTAGAAAATGTTTATCAATGCTGTCTGTGATAACATCTTTCACACTCGGACTGCTAGCTAGTTTCTATTTATTGTTCTTTGGGATTAATTTAGTGCTGCTGAAAGGCATCAGATAAGCAGCTCTGGAGGCTAAAACTTCTAATTCATTTGCAGAACAGGAAACGGCTTAGAAATATCAAAGATCCAGGTAGATACACTGACAGATAAATAGTACAGTGGCAGTACAAGCTTCCACACACTCCAGTCTCACCATTATTCTGGTCATTGATACAGAGCTTGATAAGCTGGACTCAAGCAAACTATATGCATTGATGGCTAAATGTAAATGTATGCATCTAGGAACCAAGAAAGTAGGCCAAACTTACAGGGTGCGGGACTCTACCTCGGGAAGCAGTGACTCTGAAAAAGATTTGGGGTCATGGTGGATAATCAGCTGAACATGAACTCCCAGTGCAATGCTGTGGCCAAAAGGGCTAAAGAAATCCTGGGGTGCATAAACAAGGGAATCTTGAGTAGGAGTAGAGAGGTTATTTTATCTCTGTATTTGGCACTGCTGTGAGCTGCTGGAATACTGTGTCCAGTTCTGGTGTCTACAGTTCAAGGATGTTGATAAATTGGAGAGGGTTCAGAAAAAAGCCGCATGAATGATTAAAAGATGAGGTTTGTATGTCCTAAAATACCTAAAAGAAGTAAATCCTCCAGTCCTTTTTCAGATAAACCTCCTACCGAAATGAATGCGTTGCATCCGAGAGTGCTAAAGGAGTTGGCGGATGTGATTGCAGAGACATTGGCCATTATCTTTGAAAACTCATGGCAATCGGGGTAGGTCCCGGACAACTGGAAAAAGGCTAATGTAGTGCCCATCTTTAAAAAAGGGAAGAAGGAGGATCCTGGGAACTACAGGCCACTCAGCCTGACCTCAGTCCCTGGAAAAATCATGGAGCAGGTCCTCAAGGAATCAATTCTGAAGCACTTAGAGGAGAGGAAAGTGATCAGGAACAGTCAGCATGGATTCACCAAGGGCAAGTCATGCCTGACTAATCTAATTGCCTTCTATGATGAGATAACTGGCTCTGTGGATGAGGGGAAAGCGGTGGACGGGTTGTTCCTTGACTTTAGCAAAGCTTTTGACATTGTCTCCCACAGTATTCTTGCCAGCAAGTTAAAGAAGTATGGGCTGGATGAATGGACTATAAGGTGGATAGAAAGCTGGCTAGACTGTCGGGCTCAACGGGTAGTGATCAATGGCTCCATGGCTAGTTGGCAGCTGGTATCAAGTGGAGTGCCCCAAGGGTCGGTCCTGGGGCCGGTTTTGTTCAATCTCTTCATAAATGATCTGGAGGATGGTGTGGATTGCACCCTCAGCAAGTTTGCAGATGACACTAAACTGGGAGGAGAGGTAGATACGCTGGAGGGTAGGGATAGGATACAGAGGGACCTAGACAAATTAGAGGATTGGGCCAAAAGAAATCTGATGAGGTTCAACAAGGACAAGTGCAGAGTCCTGCACTTAAGAGGGAAGAATCCCGTGCACCGCTACAGACTAGAGACCGAGTGGCTTGGCAGCAGTTCTGCAGAAAAGGACCTAGGGGTTACAGTGGACGAGAAGCTGGATATGAGTCAACAGCGTGCCCTTGTTGCCAAGAAGGCCAATGGCATTCTGGGATGTATATGTCAGGGCATTGCCAGCAGATCAAGGGACGTGATTGTTCACCTCTGTTCGACATTGGTGAGGCCTCATCTGGAGTAGTGTGTCCAGTTTTGGGCCCCACACTACAAGAAGGATGTGGAAAAATTGGAAAGAGTCCAGCGAAGGGCAACAAAAATGATTAGGGGACTGGAACACATGACTTATGAGGAGAGGCTGAGGGAACTGGGGATGTTTAGTCTGCAGAAGAGAAGAATGAGGGGGGATTTGATAGCTGCTTTCAACTACCTGAAAGGGGGTTCCAAAGAGGATGGCTCTGGACTGTTCTCAGTGGTAGCAGATGACAGAAGGAGGAGTAATGGTCTCAAGTTGCAGTGGGGGAGATTTAGGTTGGATATTAGGAAAAACTTTTTCACTATGAGGGTGGTGAAACACTGGAATGCGTTACCTAGGGAGGTGGTGGAATCTCCTTCCCTAGAAGTTTTTAAGGTCAGGCTTGACAAAGCCCTGGCTGGGATGATTTAGTCGGGGATCGGTCCTGCTTTGAGCAGGGGGTTGGAATAGATGACCTCCTGAGGTCCCTTCCAACCCTGATATTCTATGATGCTATGATTCTAAGGAGTGCAGCATTTCCCCATGTTTGACAAAAGGAAAAAGATTGGAATCACTAGGAAAAAATCATAATAAGGTTATGCATGAAATGACACCTGACCTCACATGCTTTAACTAAAGGAATTCTCACATACTTGTCATGAAAACCAACATACTAGCAAATGGTGCCCTACAAATCTGATAGATTTTCAAAAGCAACCAGTGATTTTGGCTGCTCAGCCTGAAACACCTTAAATGGTCCCAATTTTCAGAAAGCGCTGAGCACTCACCCTCTGAAAATCAGATCATCTAGTGAGTTTGAGTGCCTAGTTTTAAATCCCTTAATCACTTTTGAAAACTGTGGCCCACTGCTCTCTGAAGATCAATATAACTGCTTCTGCTCTCCTCCTCTCCCTGCATATTTCATACAGTTACAGACTCCAAACCAGCAAGGTAGCCATTAGGGCAGTAAGCTGATGTCCCACCTTATGAACAAACATTTCATTTGCCTTTTCAAGTCATTTTTACTGTCTTATCTTACCCTTTGTTTCATGGTTCCTTTTTTTTTTTTTTTTTTTTTTTTGCAAAGATGGATGACATCTTGGAGTGGATTCTTTCCAGTGGCAGAGAAAGCATCTTCAGCTTGGCCTCTTCTCTGCCAGAAGAAGAAAAGAACATAACTGCAGAAATGATGTATACCTGTGGACTGATTCCACAGACAGACAGACCCTCTCTCACCTACCTATGGAATAATGAAGCCCAATCAAACCTATCTGCACTGTATGCAGCCTTGTATGCTTTGTGGATTCTCAGTGAGTGATACCAGGTTAAGTGGGAGGGTGTAAAAATAAAAAATGTGGATCAAGAAAGAGCTACAAACCATCACCCTAAAGCAGGGGTGGGCAAATTGCAGCCCACGGGCCACATCCGGTCCATCAGGCCATTTAATCCGGCCCTCAGCTCCTGCTGGGGAGCGGGATCTGGGGCTTGTCCTGCTCCTGTGCTCCAGCCAGGGAGTGGGGTCAGGGGCTTTCCCTGCTCCGCTGCCCCATCTGCAGGCGCCAACCCTGCAGCTCCCATTGTCTGCGGTTCCTGGCCAATGGGAGCTGCAAGGGTGGCACCTGCGGACGGGGCAGCGCACAGAGCCACCTGGCCATGCCTCGCAGCCGGAGAGGGGACATGCTTCCGGGAGCTGCTTGCTGTAAGCGTTGCCCCAGAGCCTGTACTCCTGAGGCCCTCCGCTCCCCTGCCACAGCCCTGATCCCCCTCCTGCCCGCCGAACCCCTTGATCCCAGCCCAGAGCCCCCTCTTGTACCTGAAGCCCCTCCTCCCCAGCTAGAGCCCTCACCCGCCCCAGGCCCCAACAGCCTGCCCCGTCCCTGATCCTCCTCCCGCCCTCCGAACCCATTGGTCCCAGCCCGGAGCATCGTCCTGCACCCCTCATCCCCGGCCCCACCCCAGAGCCCTCACACCCCTCCCCTGTACCCCAGCCCCCATGCCCAGATCCTCCTCCCACCCTCTAAACCCCTCGGTCCCAGCCTGGAGCCCCCTCCTGTACCCCAAAGTCCTCATCCTCAGCCCCACCCCAGAGCCCTAACCCCCCCTGCACCCCAACCCGGAGCTCCCTCCCGCACCCTGAACTCCTCATTTCTGGCCCCATCCCAGAGCCCGCATCCTCAGCCGGCCCTTACCCTACCCCTACCCCTATTTTGTGAGCATTCATGGCCCACCATACAATTTGTCCCTCAGGCCAAAAAGTTTGCCCACCCCTGCCCTAAAGCATGATATTCATTAGGGTCGCTTGAAATATCTGTCCAGGAGCAGCTCAAGGCTAAAAGTCTCTTTTGGGATACTCATTAGGAAAAGAAACTGATTTCTAGGGGCCATACCTGCCATCCATGTTTAAACAGAACTCACTATTGATTTCAGTGGGAAATTTGGTTAAATATGGATGGCACGATATAGCTCTGGGTACTGCAGGTCTATCAGACAAAGGTCTAGAAATTGGATATAAAATACATTAGTTATGTGTAAAAAGGAATCATTTCCTTTATCTCAACATGACTTTACTGTGGTAAATTTCAAGGACTGTCTTTCATAGAGGTTCTCAAACTGGGGGTCGGGACCCCTCAGGGGGTCTTGAGGTCATTACATGGGGGGTCACGAGCTGTCAACCTCCATTGCAAACCCCGCTTGCCTCCAGCATTTATAATGGTGTTAAATATATTTAAAAGTGTGTTTAATTTATTAGGGGGGTTGCACTCAGAGGCTTGCGATGTGAAAGGGGTTGCCAGTAAAAAAGTTTGAGATCCATTGGTCTTTCATCTTGGTGTGCAGTGTGTAACAGTGAGGAAAGGGACAAATTGCCCCATGTCCTACCAAATAAGGGCTAAGAGAATCCCAATATCCTGTCTGGAACGATCCTGCACAAGTGCACAGCAAATTAGACCACATGACATACTACCTGAGCCCTGGTACATGCCTGCCACTGTGTGCAGGAAAAGGTGGTGAGGTTGTAAGGATAAGGCCTTTGTCTGCAGCCATATTGTAAGGCCTAAAGCCTAAGGCCTTTCTCTGCAGCCAGATTAAAAGAGCAGCTGAGTTAGCTGAGAAGCAGGAAGTCACATCCTCACATTCCATCTGAATTACATTAAAACAATGTAATATTAGGCTGTTAAGAAGGAGACCCCGTCCTAATGGCACCTACCATCACCAGATAAAGAAACAGATCTTAAGATGGTTAAAGAAAACTTAGTTTGATAGCATCCTGTCGGTCAAGACATCACTTATCAATAGTTGTGGGTGTAAAATCCTCATTTCTTTGTTTTGTCATTATGCTCCCCACTTCCCTATTGTTTATCTGTATGGTCTCTGTCTGGTTCTTTAATTGTCTGTTACATAATTAATTTTGCTAGGTGTAAATTAATTAAGGTGGTGGGGTAGGATTGGTTAGAGAATTTTATTACACTATGTTAGGATTGGTTAGTAAAATTTTAGTATAACAACTGGTTAAGGTATAGTTTAAAAGGACTCAAATTTCACTATATAAACTGGGGTCCAAAAGAAAGTTCTTTGGGAACCAACTCCGGGACACAGCCCCAAAGATCAGAGCTGCCAGACCTCAACACTCTGCCAATAACACCATGCAGAAACTGGAGTCCCCCAGATAGACCCGATCCTGACTGGCCATCAAAAAAAGTTCATCTGTCTTATTGGGAGCATTGTATGTGTAGCATGTGCATTCCATTTTTGGTGATTGTTAATAAATAGAGGTGATGTCGTATATTATTGTGTAAGGCTCTTTCACTGGTAAAAGGTCCTGCACACCTGCAGAAGTAGTATACACCTGGAGCCCTATGTACTGGGAAACGGTGTGGGTACTTAAATTGACCAGGTTAGTTACACCCTGAGCCCTACGAATTGGGTACAAGTGGCCCTGAGTCCTGTGAATTGGGTAAGGGTAGGTGCTTTTCGCCTGGAGCCCTACAAGTTGGGAAAAGGTGAGGTTCCCTAAAGTGTGCAGGTAACAAGGTCAATGTACATTTGAGTGTGGCCACAGGAATAGAGGCAGCTTGGTACCAAACGCAGCAGAAATGATCCTAGAGGAGCAGTGTAACTGGTGTACAGCTTAAACCAGCTTCAAGTTGGTATGGATTATCCTCATTCCACAGTACACAATGGAAGATGAGAATCAGAGCTCTAAGAAGATGGAAGAAGCATTTTAAAAAATAAGTGGATGCAATGACCAGATGTCTTGGAGCCCTTTCCAGACTGGTTTATTGTCAGGCCTCAGGACGTGGCGGGCTGGGGCTGGACAGTGCTGAGAACAGGTGCGTTTATTGGGAAGGCAAGGGTATACATTGCAATTATTATTGTGACTGCTGGACCAGCATAGGGTTTTGGTGGTGATGCTCCTTAGAGCATTTTCCCTTCCTTAGAAAGCAATATCTAGCTAAGTAAGTATTTCCTTTGTAGATCACCCATTGTATATATTATATACATCTCTCACTCAGCATTTATACCACACACTTCACTGTGGGTGCTATCTGTGCTCAGTATGATTAGCTAAATTATTTAGCAAATATTGTTTGAGGATTTTTTAAGTATCATCAGCTTTCTTACTTACCCAGGTTTTTCGGTTCAGAAATATATATTTGATGTCAGTAATTTTCAAACAGAGTGGAATGTTCAAGGTACTCAAGCCAGACTGTGTTTTATCACTTGTAAATTTCTCTAATTTAATATTTACTCCATCCTTGGTCATTTAGGTAGGGGTTGGCATCTGAGTCAAATCTGAAACCAGACACAACTGGTACTGTGTGTAGCTAAATATAGGAAATTGCCAAACATATGGGTGAGCTTAATTCCAAGGTAAAATTATCAATCACAGTGATATAGTAAACACTTTTCTTTGAACAAGAACATATGTTAATCAATTTTAATATCATATGTTTCTGTAGTTTTATTTGCAATTATATTGTATATTTATCTATTGCAATCAGTAATAAGGGAATTAGAAGCATGACCTCTGAATGCATCCTTTCATCACACAGTTAGATCTTGGCTATTAGAAGAATTCTTCTTCACTCAGATGAGTGGGTAATCAGTTTGGCACACCCAATGGAAAGCTATTTTATTCTGTGGCTGAGGGAGAATGTACTATTGGAAAGAAATAAAAAATCATGACCTGGCTAGCTGTGAGCTAATCACCACCCTTAAAAGCCTAGAACTCATGGCTTATATTCTCCCCACAGATAAAAATCAATGTGGTTAGATGACTATTGCATATTGTGCCATAGATACTAAGGTCAGAAGGGACCATTATGATCATCTAGTCCGACCTGCACAACGCAGGCCACAGAATCTCACCCACCCACTCCTGCGATAAACCTCTCACCTATGTCTGAGCTATTGAAGTCCTCAAATCGTGGTTTAAAGACTTCAAGGAGTAGAGAATCCTCCAGCAACTGACCTGTGCCCCATGCTACAGAGGAAGGCGAAAAACCTCCAGGGCCTCTTCCAATCTGCCCTGGAAGAAAATTCCTTCCTGACCCCAAATATGGCTATCAGCTAAACCCTGAGCATATGGGCAAGATTCACCAGCCAGATACTGAGGAAAGAATCCTGAAATCCTTACTTAGGGTCCTTACTTTAAGGGAAATCCTTCACAGGGAGAGGAAACTCTACAAGTTGAGGAAACTCAGATGGTGATTCTCCCATACAAAAGAAGTTGGGGGCTCCACTCCCATTAACCATGACCTAGGTAGATCCCTGGGTTAAGCTGGAGCCTCCTAAATGGATTGCCCTTGGTTTACTCTGTCACTCAGTCTCACTGGTTTCCAATGGCCCCAGAGTTGTGCTTCCAGGGACTACTTTTGTTATGGTTCCTCCCAGATCCCCCCTAAAGGGTTTGGCTTTACAGCTGTAGAGTGAAATAGAGTATTTCTACCAGTTTACACATAATGTAGCAGTGCTACAACCTGAAAAGACTCATTCTAGAAGTGAAAATAAAACTATTTTAGCGTATCCCTGAGCTTAACATTTTTTAAGGAAGCGGGAATTCCGCAAGACGTATGAAAAGAAAAAAACACTTAAATCTAAAAAATCAGGGTTTTTCCCCTCCAGGGAACTGTAAAGCCAGAAATTAAGACTGCTCTAGACAGCGTTTATTCTGCTGCTCCCCTTCCACTAAGAAAAGCTAGAGGCAAGAACTTCTGCCCAATCACTCCTCAAGAGTTGTGTTCTCAGAACTCCACAAGCCCCAGCCAATCCTGCCAGTATCTATCCTAGGAGCAATGGCTATCTCAGTGGAAAGCCAATAATCACCTGGGTAGCTTGATGTTTGATTTTGCATATTTGAATATTTTAGAAAAAGACCTAGAGGTGATTTATTTTTTTAAAGATAGTCCTGAAATAAATTTAGCAAAGGTAATCACTTTTTGCATTTCTATCCCTAGATTGTGTTTTGAACTTTTAAATGATTAGAGTCAGAAGAGGGAATGAAGGATGTCCAATTGTTTAATCTTCATAACTATAAAAATATTTCAAATAATTAGAACTGGTGGCAATTATACTGTGGTTAAAACTGGTCCGCAGTTCATCAACAACCCTTATTTATTTAACCAAGCAAAATCCATTTTACAGTGGCACTGCTGTCAATAATAAATCATACTTCTTCATTGTATGCAAAGGACTCCTGTGATGTTGCTTGTTATAGTGGGAATAATGCTGTTCATAGAATATAGTCAGTGACGCTTTCTATGAGTAGAAATTAACTCCGATGAACAAGAAACCCAAAAGTCGTTTAAATACATACCATCATTACATTTTCTGTTTCCCACGCAACATGCCTTTTCCTAAACAAGAAATCAGAATGAAAAAAGCCTTCCCTCCTAATTAACTGTTTGCTGTAATCTTTTTTTCATTTCTCATGCAAACTGATTGACACTAAGCAAAAACCAGATTTAGTTTCTTTAATTTAAAAAACAGAGGTACTGTACATTAATAAAAATTGCAGGCAATCCAGGGAAGGGTTTTTAAGGCTTTCCAGATAGAATGATTTCAAGGTTCAGCCAAACTTCATGGGCCAGTCTGGCTTTCTTGGTTTCTCCACTGTTCCAAATAGGCACAAATTAATGTTGCTTTTGCTGCAATTTTTTTACCCCATTTTCATGTCAGTTGTGAGACCCTGCAGAACTCCCAAACACTGCACAAATACTTCTAGTAGGTGTAGAAGTAATCTGAGCCCTGAATGGTGTGTAAATGCTGTAATTCAGCAATCCCTTTTTCCATGACTGTTGAGTCCAAGCCAGGATTTAGGGAGATTGTCTGGTGAAAGTAAGTAGCACAGGCTTTGTGTAGTATTGTTCCAGTTCAGCAAAGCACTTAAGCACATGCTTAACTTTAACCACATGAGTGGTCCCATTGGAGTCAATATTTTCCTTGGTCAGAGTCTAAATCTGGAAACTAGGGAGCTAGCGAGAAATGAAAGGTCAACTGGGTCCAGCAGCCTCAATGATGAATCCCCTTTGTATACATTACAATGGAGTCCTACAGTAGTCTTCCACAGTAGTCATTGGTGGATCAGAGGGGATCATTGCTAAAACACAGTGTTTCCTAACTCCAAAGCTTCATACTGAAATACTTCATTGTGCCACCAAGCACAGAGCATCTGCAATGTTAACTTTAGGTTATTAGAAGCCTGGATAGAGGCATAAGAATTGCACCCATAGCTCCCCTCCTAGCTTCTTTTCCTGTCTGTGGGATAGGGTTAGCCATAATTTGGCCCCAATTTCACCAGGACTTTCATGAAAAGCATAAGCTTAGGGGGGATGGGACTAAACTAGAGTGTACAATGGGAGTGAACTAGTGTTTTACAATATCAAAAGAGCACTTCAGATTGCTGGAAGGGAGCTGGATTCTGAACTAGCTTTACAGAGAAAGTAGAAGTGGAAAGAATCAACCAGGGGAGCACAGGAGAGAGGTGTTGAAGCTGAGGGTTACAGACTGTATGAACAAAAGAAGGTAGTCTTGTAACCTTAGCTTTGAAAAAGAGACTATGAATATATTTTTGATTTCACTGGGAAGGTGATTTTCTTATCAGAGTCATGGGTTAGATGACCTGTTTGGTATTTTCCATCTCTAATGCCTGACTTTGTGATCATATTATGTTCTGATTGTTATCTGAGCCAAAGCACAGCTGTGCTCAGCTTTCAGATTTGGTTTTCAGTTAACGGAGATGTTCTGTTCAATATAGCTTTAATTTAATAAAGCAAGCAAGATGGCATTTCCCACTCTGAACTTATGCAATTAAGCATCTTTAATCCAACTGACAAGAGGACTAGTGTGCTGTCTTGCCAACTGAAGTATACTTTGGTCCACCTCTAACAATATTTCAGTGTAGCACCTTCTGCTATGGAATGGTATCTTAGAGAGGAAGGATTCATTTTATGATTAAGGCACTGTACTGGGACTCAGGCAATCTGGTTTTAATTCAAGTCTCTGCCACAGACTCCCTGTGTTACCTGGGGCAAATCATGTAAACTCTCTGTGTCTCAGTTCTCCAACTGTAAAATCAGGATAATAATGCTTCCTTTCTACCACCCCTTGTGTGTCTTGTCTATTTAGACTAAGTTCTTCAGTTCAGAATATTGTATCTCTGTATATAATAAATAATACATTTCTGTTTTATATGTCTGTACAGTACCTAGCACAACGGGACCCTGATCTTGGTGGGGTTTCTATGCACTACTACTGTAATACAAGTAATTAAGAATTTAAAATATAAGAATGATGCAGTTAATAATGCAAGAGAAAAGCCTGGATTAAATAAAGATTTTTCATAACTTGAGCTGATAGTAAAAAGCTATGAAAAACCATTGATTTTTTTTCGCGGTGGGGGGGTCACACAAATTTTTGGCATTTCATTTTGAAAGATTTTGCACTCCTTTTCCAATTTTGCATTTCTGCAAAATTCAGGAAAGTGGCTGGTCTTCAGAGAGGCAACTTGTAAAAATTCTCCTTTTGCTTTTTAAACTTTGAATCCACCTTTTGCTCAGCACTGGTCCATGTTCAATAGGAAATTGATTCCTTTTAACTGGAAAAGGGTCCCATTACTGAGAGGAAAAATCACAAATCATGAATGTTTTTTGGAAAAATAGCCCATTTTCAAATTGGTAATGAAATGTGGAAAAGTCAAAATTTATTTTAGCTTTTTCTCTTGAATATTTTTCCATCACTAGTAGTGATGAGTGCTCTTTTGCTTGATGTCCACAGTATTATCTATATACCATGTTATTCAGAACAACTCTGCACTACTGCTACAAAAACTCATTGCACTGTTTACTAACCAAGATACAAAATTGTGATTTTTTTTTAACCAATCTTTCATTTTTGTAGACCTTTTTACTGTCCCACTGTAGTCACGCAGAACCCTGCGGTGGTATCAAAACTTTCTACGAAGTCCAATTGCTTCTAATTTGATGGAAACTGCTATTAGGTTGTGGCATTCAGAAATGAGCTACAAGCTGTAGCTCACAGCTCTGTCTATCTCAAACATCTGCATGACCTGTTCCAGTTCTGTTTCATATTATTCAAATTTAGAGATATAAATCACTCACAGATTAACAGAAATGCTATGTGAGACACAAGAAGATATTTCCACTGAAAGTTATGTCATCGTTCTAACACCCATGATAGAAACATTTCCTGATTTCATGGCTACTGCACAGCAGTGCCATTCCAATCCACCAGTTGGCACAGCAGATCTACAGAGAATACTTTAAAATGTCTCTGTTAACATTCTATTTTATTGTTTTTATTTCAGACTGGAAAAATATGGCTTTGACATTAGAACAAGGGGTATGACTTTCATAATTATTTGTTTAGCATTCATATATTTTTAAGAATGAAAATCATACACAGAGTGCAATTTATACTGACACACAGGAGAGGCTTCTGATCTAATGGTCCATACTCAGAAATCGGTGGCAGGAAGTTCCAAGTTCTAGCCTTATCTCTGTCAGTGATTTACTGGGTGGCATTGGGCAAATAACTTAACCTCTCAATGTCTCAGTTTCCCAGACTGTACACTGAGGATGCTAGTACTCATTCTATTACCTCACAGGGGTTTTGTGAGGATTAATTAATTGTGAGAAGTTAATCAATACTTTCAAGATATTAATTGCTAAGTAATATTTTTAAATAGTATCCTTTATACAAAGTATCACAAAAGCTTTACAATGAGAGGTAGACTAGAGAGAGAATGTTTTAAGGCCCAGTTTCACAAACATTTATCCATGTGAGAAACTAGAATATGTTTACAGGATCAGGGCCTATACTTGGCTACAGCAACACACAGATGCAGGTAGAGAAGGGGGGAAAGGATGTGTAAAAATGGAATAGAGCAAAAGGAGAAAACTGAAATTTAAAGGTAGGAAGGAGGCTAATAAGTATTCTTGAGGTATGTCTACACTGCAATTAGACCCCCTGCTGGCCAGTGCCAGCTAACTTTGGCTTTTGGGGCTAAGGCTAAGGGGCTGTTTTACTGCTGTATAAGCTCAGGCTGCAGCCCAAAAGCTGGGACACTCCCACCTTGTAGGATTCTGGCATCTGAGCTCCTTAACTATGGAGCAGACAAGCCCAAATGTTTACACCACAATTAAACAGTCTCTTAACCTGAGCCCCGCAAGCCTGAGTCAGCTGGCATGGGGCAGCCCCAGGTTTTTAATTGCAAGTGTAGACATACCCTTGATGACCTGTTACAGTGAGGATAAAATGGAAGGATACAATAACTGGTGAAGGCAAAGTAATGGTGAGCAGAGTTTAGAGTAAAATTACAGCAATTGGAAGAAGGAGAAAGAGTTTTAAAGTTTTGGTACAGTATAAATAAAAGAGTAATTGCACACTTTGGGGGTATCACAGGCAGGAAAAGAGAAGAAGCTAAGACTGGAGGAGCAGAGAGTGAATACATACAGAGGAGTAAAGTAATTCTATGTCACGTTATTTTACACAGACTATATAGAAAAAGTTCATGGGCTAAAGTCATCCATAGTATAATTCTACTGAAAGTAAATGGAATTAGACAAGGGATACATTTGAACTGTGTTGTTTATTATTTTAAGGTTAACTTGAAAAACTTGGGGGACTAATAAAGAACTAGTTATGACCCCATTAAAATAGTAATAAAAACTAAAAGCAGACTGCTGCACAGTACTGCCTCACTAATGTCTACTTATTGTACTTTCCCATCTAATTTATATATGTTGCAGTTCTCTAAGATATTCTGCTGTGAATTAGGCCAAAAAATGTACTGTGCAGTCTCAGAATGCCCCCCTGTTGAATCTGTATAAACCTGATCAATGCACAAGCTGTCCAGTTGGCAAATAAGATAATCATCCTACAGGCAATTTAAATGCTCTTGTTAAAGAAGATTTTATTCATCACTGTTTAATAAGTAATGAATATGAAAAGGTTGAAGTATGGTTTCTACCCGTACCACTTCCTGCTGCGATTTTGTCAAACTGCATAAGCTAAACTGGGTTGATCCCAATCAGTTCTTGGATGGGTGCCCACCAAGGAACTTCTAGATGCTGTAAGAAGTGGTGGTTGTTCAGTAGGTGCCACTCTTTCTCCTGAATTAATATTGAGGCAATGCCCAATAAGAGGATGAACTGTGCAGCAGAAGAGATGCTGGGTCTGGTTTTTCATTGCCGTGCATCTTTACACCTTGGCATCATGGGTGTAGAACAGTACTGAGTCAGAATGGTAGTGTTTCACATCCATTTTGCACAGATGACTACATAAAAGTGCAAGGCAGTGGTCAATCAGGCTCACTGTACATTGAATGAGATGTAAAACTACCTTCCTGACCCCTTGTAGTCACTTTTTTTGGTAGTAGGAAAACTCTTCTTCTGTGTTTTAGGAATTGCTTCTAGTAAGATATTAGGTTTACAAACCAAACCCTTTTAAAATAAACACAGATAATCCTATTTGGACTCAAGAAATATCTCGGGCCAACTTTTTCAGAGGTACATACATATTATGTATTATGAAATTACTAAAAACCAATGTTACTTGAAAAGCACTTGTAAACAACAGCATGGTATTAACACAGCTTCTATTTTATAGGCAATACAGTCTATCATTGTAGATATCTTCGTTCTATAAGATAACATTTTACCAAATTTGCTTTACTTTTGAAAGGTTAGATTCTTTCTGGGAATAAATACTTCCACTTTATTTTAATATTTTCACAATTTGTTCCTGGACTTGTTTACTGATCCAGTAAAATCACAAAGGGTTCAAAACTGCTGCGAAGAGAATAAGCTTCTGTTCATACAGCATGGCACCTGGGACCTCCAGCACATGCCACAGGTGATATGCAGAGAAGAAGAAATAGCTAGAGAAGCAAGCAGATGGAGATCAAAATGCTCAGCACCTTTTTTGTTTGCTTATAATATAGTTTCTGAAAGTATGATGGAAGCAGCAAACATAAAAGTCATATAAATAGGCCCCTTATGTTTCCTGATTCCAGGACTGTGGCATTTGCCAACATATCTTGCCTAAGATATGTGATCTGGAATCTAAGCTTTTTATTAAAAAACAAACAAAAAAACCTGTCTTTCCAGTCTTCATTAGCCTACTCTACATTAAGCATTTCTTTTAAACTTCCACACTGTTGCACTACATATAGATCCCACTGGTGATGGCAATGGTGGAAGCTCAACTGGCTGCTAGTGTTTTTACCATTATACTACCTAACTTTGCACAGAGTAGGCTGCAATGGAAGGATTTCAGGCACAACATAAATGCTGAGATTTCACTTTGATTACGTAAAGAAATGTGCAGGAACTTTCTACAGTGAATTAAAGTTAAAAGAAAATAACCACTTTTATTCTTGGCAAACCCCTATTCTTACAAAAATTGTGATTCGATCTTTAATAGCTACAGAGAACTTTGCTTTTTAGGAACTCCTCCAAGAGACATGTCCATTACATTAAACCACACAAAACTTAATTTGTCTGTCTCAGAAAGATGATCCTCCTTGAATTTGGTACTGTGGTTTGCAGGGAGACTTTTTCAAATTGCTGATGAAAGCAGATGGTACTTTAGGGAATTTGTTTTGAGTTTCTTAGATATGGTCTGGAAACCCTTTCTGCATAGCATTGTGAAATTTTCAGTATAGTAAATTAATATTTTAGCTACACAGAATCTGCTAGAGTTTTCATTGTAGATTCCGTGTTTAAGGGGATTTATAAATGAGTTCTAACAACATGCTCTGAAACATTTAGCTTGCATGGCTAATAATATTGGTACACCATATCTCATAGCAAAATCAGTACAATATGTTAATATAAATGATTTCAACCTCCCTGACTTGAAAAGCAGTTCATATGCAAAGAGGAAAGTTGTAACAACCTTGTTTTTCTCCAAAAAGGGACAAAAAGCAAAAGGAAATACAATAAATAGTTTTATTTTTTACATTATAGAGGTTAAATATGTACTTCTGGCCTACAAGAGTAATTTCTTGCAAACATTAATGTACATGGACTTCTACTTAAAGCATTATAACACATTAATATGCTTCTACAATCATTCCACTATACTATATATCACTTCTCCATCAATTGTTTATGTTTCCTTCATTTATTTAAAGTACAGTGCTATGCTGTGTTCAGTGTCAATACCACAAATCAGAGACTTTTCTGTAAAAACCACATATTAATACTCATAATTTTCTTTGCATTCTTTGTTTTCCATTGAATTACTCTCCCCGGTATGAACATTTTATACTAGACATTTTTTAGAATCTCTATCCACAGTGGCTCCTGAATACAGAAAATGTAAAGTTACATCAATCTTGAGAGGATTGGCTATTGAAATATAAGAACCCCAGGTTTGGAGGTAAAAAAAAAACGGACATCACAAAAGAATAATAATGCTTTCACAACTTTTCTTCAGTTTTCCAATTTCTATTTTAAGTTTATTAGCAAGATTTTGCTCCATAGTGTTTGATTCGAATGCTTGTACAAATCCGACATCTCACTTCATTGTTAGGGCTGTATGTTCCAGGGTCACAAACCACTGCAACCAAGCAAATATACAGTATTTCAGTCAGATGCCTTCCACCTTGGGCTGGGTTATACACATTATGGAATTTTCAAACTTGTATTAGGGACATTCAGCAGATCACTAAACTAGCTCCAGGTTATATTTTTGCATGCTGAATATTTCATATGGAGCTAAGTGATCATATGAAGGAAAACTACATTCTTAATTTTAATATCAGTTACTTTTCATTTAATATTTTAGTGCTCCATTCCGACATACCCTGTAGAATAACTCTACCTGTATTATAGAATGCCTTTTTCAGTTTCTCTGAGATCAACACACTTAGCTTCACTTCATAACACAGTAGCCTGAACCAAAAGTCTGATCAGAAATTAAGGGCTCAATCCAGGGGCTGAGCACTTTGCTTGATCCAGCAATGCACATTTACTTTGCTTAACATTGTGTAACTGACTCTAGGTGGCTGCCTTGCAAATTTCAGTTGCCATGAGCAATAGAAGTGACTGCTGGAAATTACTAGTGACATGTAAATATCCCCAACCTCATTTTCCTGAAAAGTCTTTCTGGAGGGTTAGCTATTTATTTTTTTAGGTATAAAACATATATGTACTGCATTGCCTTTGGGTAAACTCAGAATTTAAAAATACAACCTGTTCAAACTATAAGCTTGTTAAAAAACCAATACAGCCTAGTGGATGGTGTGAAACTACAGATGTGATATATCTTGATTTTAGTAAAGCTTTTGACACAATCCCACAGAACATTCTCATATGCAAACTAGGGACATATGGTCTAGTTGAAATTACTATAAAATGGGTGCAAAACTGGTTGAAAGACCGTACTCATTCAGTAATTATCAATGGTTTGCTGTCAATCTGGAGGAACATATCTAGTAGGATCCTATGGCAGTCTCTCTCCTGAGTCCAGTACTATTCGACATTCTCATTAATTACTTGGATAATGGAGTGGAGAGTATGCTTATAAAATCTGCGGATGACAGCAGGTTGGGAGCGGTTGACAGTTGACCTTTGGTCTGACCCAGTATGGCTATTTTTATGTTGCTAGCACTTTGGAGATGAGGATTAGAATTCAAAACAACCTTGACAAATTGAAGAACTGGTTTGAAATCAAAAAGGTTAAATTAAATAAAGACAAGTGCAAAATACTACCCTTAGAAAGAAAATAATCAAATGCACAGCTACAAAATGGGAATAACTGGCTGGGCAGTAAAAAGGATCACAAATTGAATATGAGCCTGATATGTGATGCAGTTGTGAAACAGGCTAATTCTGGGCTATTTTAACAGGAGTGGCATATGTAAGACACGGGAGGTAATTGTCCCTCTCTACTCGGCACTGGTGAGGCCTCAGCTGCAGTACAGTGTCCAGTTCTGGGCACCACACTTTAAAAAAAGATATGGACAAATTGGAGAGCAAAAAAATAATAAAAAGTTTAGAAAATCTGACCTATGAGGAAAGGTTAAAAAAGCTGGGCAGCTTTAGTCTTGAGAAAACAGCATGAGAGGGGACCTGATAACAGTCTTCAAATTTGTTAAGAGCTATTGTAAAGAGGACAGTAATCAGTTGTTCCCTATGTCCACAGAGGCTAAAACAAAAAGTAATCAGATTAATCTGCAGCAAGGGAGATTTAGGTTACATATTAAGAAAATCTTTCTAATTATAAGTAAGGCTACAATTATGTCATGGAGGTCATGGAAATCACAGAATCCGTGACTTCCATTGACCTCTGTGACGTTTTCTGCCCTGGGGCTGGAGCTCTCAGCCAGCCCTCCCGCAGCTCCCAGTCCCTGCCCTGGTAGGGGAACCCCCGCAGTTGCCCAGCCACAGTGGGGGGACCCTGCATCTGGATGGGCAGACCCCCTCCTGCTGCCCAGCTGAGGCGGGGAGACCCCCTGCAGCTACCCAGCCGCAGTGGGGGGACCCTGCACAGCTGCCCAGCCTCAGTGGGCAATGAGAGGATCTTCCGTAGCTACCCAGCTGTGGCGGGCAGACCCTGCAGCTGCCAAGCCATGGCTGGAGGACTCCCTGGAGCTCCCAGGCGCTGTGGGGGGGGAGGGGAGGGGACCCAGCAACAGGCCAACCCCAGAGCTCCCACTCACTGCAGGTGGTGGGGGACCCCACAGCCACAGCAGCAGTGAGTGCTTAGCTGAATCCACCTCCACATTTTGTCAGGGGTATTTTTAGTGAAAGTCAGAGACAGGTCACGGGCTTCCGTGAATTTCTGTCTATTGCCTGTGACCTGTCCCTGACTTTTAAAAAAAGTATCCCTGACAAAATTTTAGCCTTAATTATAGGAATTGTTAAGCACTGGAATAGGCTTCCAAGGAAAACTGTGGAATCTCTAACATTGGAGGTTTAGATGGTCTACGTATATTTGGTCCTGCCTGAGCACAGGGGGCTGGACTAGATGACCTCTCAAAGTCCCTTCCAATCCCACATTTCCATGATTCTGTAACTCAGTTCTAACTAACCCCTGTTTAACCAGACAGCCTTTGCACTGTGTGCTGAAAGCCAACAAAAATAGAGGCCATGTCTACACTGCACTTTCGTCAGTTAAACTTTTGTCATCAGGGGTGTGAAAAAAACCACATCCCTGACCGACAAAAGTTTTACCAATGAAAAGTGCTGGTATGGACAGTGCTTTGTTGGTGGGAGACGCCCCTCTTTGGGGGTGGTTTTATTTTGTTGGCAGGAGAGCTCTGTCCTGCCCACAAAGAGCGGCTACACTGCGTAGCTTACCGCGACACGGCTGTAGCAGCATAGCTGTGCCGCTGTAAGGTGTGCGGTGCAAACACAGCCTGAGCACAAGAACTAAAGACCTACTGAGAACACCCTGCCTCCAGTAACCCTAAATTCAGAAATAGATACTGCTAGCAGGAGAACTCCCAGAACAGTTGAGCATTTATTTTAAAATAGCAGTACTATGAAAGTGACAATTTCTTATTGATCCTATGTCCTGAATACTATAACTGATCTAAGAGCAAGAGGAGAAAGTCATTTAGCCATATTTCCAGATGGGCCAATGACAGCAGTGGTAGCCTTTATTACAGTATGATATGCATCAAATACTATCAGCACCTTTTTCTTGGCTGTTTCCATTCCTGCCAACTTTATCACTTAGAATCAAAATGCCTCTTCAAAAGATAAACAGCAGTACGCTTACTTTTATCACCAATGTTAAAAAAAAATGTATCTCACAGAAAAACTGTAAGCAGGGTTAATATGCAATAATCTTTATATTGCTTGCTAAAAAATATGGATACTTTATTTTTCTATAATTACCACAGCAGCTAGCGCAGTCATTGTGGGTGTCATCATTTTTTCCAAAACCTGGACGACAGCTGTCAATGCGAGTAACTTCAAAGCTATGGTCTATATAATGTATTGCAGGTACATTCCGAAACTCGTGCTTCAGAACATATGTTTGTTTATGGAAAAATTCTTCAATGAGATCTCTTGCCTAAAATTTAGGAACAATTAAATGATAAATGATAAATATGACAGTGGGATTTTGTTTTTTGTAGATCAGATATATCAATAAATATATTCTGTCCTAATTCTGCTTGAATATGTATATGATATGCAATATGGGCCTGATCCTGCACCCACTGCACTGCATCGTGATCCAGAGACTTTCCATTGGCTTTAGTGGGCTTAGGATCAAGGCCAATGTGCAATATAATATATATCATAAACAATCACCATGAAGCTAAATGAACTATATATAAAACAGAAGCTACACTTGATAGTTTCTTTAAACTGTTTTACAGCTACCAAATCATAATCCAAAGGTCTATGTTCTAGGAAAACTGAAATAAAAATACAGTACATGCTAACATACTGCTAATTTTCATAATTTCATATTTTAGAAAGTAAATGTATAAGAAACATTAACACTGGCCTCAGCAATTTTTGAATAAATATGACATTTAAATATAGTTTTCTATCTTGAGCTGAATTATTTAAAATCCAGACATCACACATACATTCCTGCTCTTTGCATAGGGTGGACTGCAACCTGTCAAAATCTGTAAATACTAATGATGGGATTCACTGTAGCGTGAAGGGACCGTGAAAGCCTTCTATAACATTTAAACCCTACTGATCCACTGAATACAATTGTGCACAGACCACCCCGAATACAAAGAAAAGTACTTAAGAGTGGGACGTCTGCATGGATATCTGCATGTCCTTTTCAATAAGGGGGGGGGGAAGAAACATTCCACAATGGTCCAAAATTGGTTACATAGGGGACCACTGGGGATGGATGTGCAGAGGGGCCTCTAGTTCCCATTTACAAGAATCCAGTGGGCTAAAATATCTGCATAGGAGACATGGAGTAGCTGTGGCTACTATTCCCTACCACATCTAGAATAGCTGCACCAAAACACCACGGTCTGCTTGTGGATTGATGGAATAGATTTCTTCTCCATGCTGTTCTTGCTCTTCTAGACTTCCCTGCACAAAGCCCAGTTATCTAGGATTTGTACAGGGAAAAGTAAATTTCACCTTAACTAACTTTGTAGTCCATATTTTACAACCTCCCACCCCGCAGCGTCTCCTTCCCTCATTTTGGGTTCTAGAATATTCACATGTTTATTTAGGTATGCTTGCATTAAAAAAATCCTACCTCCTGAACTCTTCTGTTGGTTACATCTTCACAGTCATAAGAAATCTGTTGGCAAACTGCTTCCCATCCTGGGGCAAAAGGATTTACTATAGAGAAAAGGAGAAAGGGTATAAAGGCAAAACTGTATTGTAATAGCTCATCATAAATACCTTGAAGAATACATTACAAAGGAGCATCCTGAAATGAGTGTCTTTCATTTGGAGATTTATTTTACAAAGCACTGGCATGCAAATGCCAGCCATCATACTGTTGCTGCTTCTTATCTGTATATTACATTAATTTTATGCTGTTACAATACAACTCAAGAGCAGAGGCACTCTATTTTGCCTCAAATTTGTGAGGAAGTGTCAATTTATTACATTTGTTTCTGTGGTCAAGATATTGTTTTCATAACCGTTGTTCTTGTGATCTAAGATATTTAACTGAGTTTTAAATAATAAAAATAAAGATAAATGGATAACCAAGAAGGAAAGGCAACTTCGATTACCTCCGACTGATTAAAAACAGGTAAGGAAATACTAAGAAAACATGAACATATACAAATCAGTCAGTCTAGCTGGCTTGGCATTCTAGGATGTTAAAAGTATTAGCTAATGAACATTCTGAATGCCTAATAATTACTTCTAAAGGGTCATGGAAAACTGGAGAGATACAAGGTTCTGGAAAAAACTATGTGGTATCATTTATTAATAAGGGAAAAAGGAGTGGTCCTGACAATTCCTATCCAGTGACTTTAGTGTCATTCACTAACAAAATAATGAAATAAATGAGAAGAGAAAAGATCTGGAAATGAGAGATGGGACAGACTCAAACCCCCATATATACAAATAACTTCAAACTATGGAAAGGTCCAAATCCAGATTTGAACTTTGAGGCTTGGGTCCTATCTCCGTTGTGAACATGGGGGGAGGCAAGGGGGAATTCATTTACTCTGATGATGAAAAATTGCCACAAAGCAACTGCAGGTCCCATCAGATGAATTCCCCTCATGTAGGGCAGATACACAGTCAAGAGAAAATGTGTCCGGGGTGTCCCTGTCCCTCATCAATTCCCCAGTGCCACGACACCTACAGAAAGCATTATGGATCGACTGTCCCTATGGAATTCAAAATGTAGAAACCTTGGAAACACCTGAATCCCTGGGCACCAAAAAGGTCTAAGCACTGGAAACTTAAAGATGGGAATTAAAAAAATCTTTAAACAAGAAATAATGCATAGACTTCCTGACTACACAAAGGGATTTGTTGAGGATATCTGGTACAAATTAAAGTTAACATTGCTAGAAACAGCATATAAAGTCCTAGGAGCGATTAAACCAGTGCCAAAAAGGATAAGAACGAAGACTTGGTGGTGGAATCTTCAGGTTAAAAAATCTGTGAAGAAAGAGGTAACTTTTAAAAAATGGCAGGCCAGTAGCTTGAGCAATGATAAGATGGTGTATATGGAGGTGAAAAAAGAGGCCATTAGAAGTTTTGCCACAGCTAAAAATTTGGCTTGTGACAAGATATATAATCAACTAGGAGGATATGACAGAGAAAAGACTGTCCAAAAACTCGCTAAGGCAAGAAAGAAAAGGCTCATATGAGTTTGTACACACTAGAAATGAACATGGTATATTGTAAACAAATGGTGAATCAATCAAGAATGTCTGGAGTGATTATTTTGAAAGAGTGACAAATGAGAACTCACAGGAGGAACTAAGAACATGTAAGCTGAGCCAAGTCGTAACAGATTTCATACAGGAGGAAGAGGTTGTAGAGGCTCTGAGGAATAAGAAAAAGAAGACAGCACCTAGGCTAGATGAAGAAGTGCTGGATGCACTGAAGTAAATGAGAAGGGACAGCGTCAAGTATTTTACAATTCTGTTCAATGATATTCTTAAGAAAGAGAAAATGCTGGACGAATGCTATAAAAGCTTTGTGGTGTCCATTTTTAAACACAAAGGAGATATTATATTTTATGCTAATTATGGCCCAATTAAGCTGACAGCACATGCCATATGAAAGTTTGGGAGAAGATTATTGAAAAGCATCTGAGAACACTTGAGATTTGGAGAGGTCAATATGGATTGATGCTGGGAAGGGGTACAACTGATGCCATATTTGCTCTATGAATACTCATGGAGAAGTTTAGAGACAAGAGACAGCAACTGGGCACAGCCTTTGTGGACTTGGAGAAGAAGGTGTATAAATGTTTATCAAGAAAACTAGTTTGGTGGAATTTGCAATGGAGAGGTGTGCCAGAAGGATATATTGCCTTATTCAGGATATTTTTGATGGAGTGACGACCCTAGTAGTCTGCTACAGCAGTAAATTTCCAGTAAATGTTCAGCTGTACTGGGGGAGAAGGGGTCAGCGTTGAATCCTTCTTTGTTTGCAGTTGCCTTGGATGTGATAAGTGAAAATAGGGGAAGGGAGTTGCCTTGGAATATGCTGTTCACTGATGACTCAGGCCTTGTCTACACTAACTGGGGGTTCGACGTGCAGCGATCGACCGCCAATTTCTCTCCCATCAACTCCTGTCCTCCACCTGAACGAGAAGTGCAAGGGAAGTCGACGGGAGAGCATCTCCAGTTGATATAGCATAGTGTGGACCCCGCACTAGATTTAAGTACGTCGACTTCAGCTAAGTTATTCATGTAGCTGAAGTTGCGTAACTTAGATCGATCTCCCCCCGTAGTGTAGACATGGCCTCAGTGATATGTGCGAAAGACTGTGAGACCCTGCAATCCAACTTTGAACAGTGGCAACATAGAGCAGGCAGGAGTTAGAGTGAATGTTAGCAAGACTGAGGTTACAATTGAGGGAGGAGGACGCACCATAAAGGATATTACAGAGCTTAGACAAATGAAAGAAGAGGCAGAGAGCTTAGACAAATGAAAGAATCTGAATACATAGGATCAGATTGGTTGCTGATAATGGTGCTCTTCCGAGTGAAGCCCAGCACTGTTCCAAAGCTGCTTGGTGCAAATGCTGGGAGCTGACCCCAGTCATCTGCGATAAAAGATGCCTACAAAATTAAAAGGTAGAGTGTGTAAAACTATAATTCTACCCATCCAAATGTGCAGAACAGAGACTTGGCCAGGCACAAGAAAATAAATCAGTATGTTCTCCACCACAGAAATGAAGATGCTGAAATGGTAAAATGGCTGCACACTCCATGATAGGAAATGAAATGAAGTTATGAGGGGCATAATGTGGGCTGCCCCAAATGAAGACAAGTTGAGGGAGGCTAGGCAACGTTGGTAGGGACATGTCCAATGGAGACCTGAGAGTTATGTTGATAGGCTGGCCCTTGCAATGATCATGGATGGAAGATGACCAAGGGGAAGGCCAAAGATTTGGTATATGGACCGGACATCAATGGACATTAGAAAGACCAATTTGCATGACAACCAGGTGTACAATCATGAGTTTCGGAAGAAGACAATAAAAGTTGCTGACCCCAAATACGGAAGTGGCAAGAAACAAGAAGAAAATAGCAAGAAAGATAAATCTGATCATTTTTCTGACAGAATTACAACATTGATGAAGAATCATGAATGAACTATATCTGGACTTTAGTAAATGATTTTCTGGGAATGGGCGACAGGGATGGATCACTTCATGATTATCTGTTCTGTTCATTCCCTCTGAAGCACCTGGCATTTGCCGCTATCAAAAGGCAGGATACTGGGCTAGATGGACCTTTGGTCTGACCCGGTATGGCCATTCGTATGTTCCCCAAGGCCCTTTGCAAACGACACCCCTGTTAGAGAATAACCTTTCCCAGAAAGGTTGTAAAAAGTACATTAATATAAATTCAAACAATTTATAAGCTGCATTATAGCTCCATCTGTGGGCTAAGAAGAAAAAATACAGAAACTCTGAAGAAAAGCAGAGAAGCAACATATGAGGGAACATATGACTCTGATATAATTGCAAATGTAATTTATATTGTCCTTAATTTAACTTTTTTTAATAAAGTAACAGTGTGACACTACGTCTTAAACAAATGCTTAAATCTGTTACCTTGAAAAGTAACAAATAGCTCATCCAGGAGGCCATGTTTTGGCATCTTGATGACATGACATTTGTATGATGGTTCTATAACATGACATGTCAAATCAGAGATTAAATCATTCAAGATTTTCTTCAGCTCTTCAAAGAATTGACCATTAGCTGCTAGTCTGCACTCTTTTGTAGTAAACCGAACAGATATCTGGTATGTGTAGTCAGGCTCCCGATATGCTAAAAAAAATTAGTATACACATAAGTACATGCAATATAATGTCTGTGCCACACATATTATATTTCCTATGCAGTACTACTCTTTGTATCTTATACCTTAAATAGACTTTTATTTAGAGGCAAACCAATTTGTTTACTTATTAAGCATGACGGGCCAAATACATCCTTGGTATAGCTTCCCTGACTTAAATGGCCTTACACTATTCGTTTAGTTTGATATCAACGCACAAGAATTTTCGTATGTGTACACACTATATTTTTATATGACTATGTGCCTAAATACCAACCATGGGAAAATGTTATATGTCAAAATAGCTACAGAACTAACATAGCCACTTTTGAGCCTGTGCACTTGCTTACAAAGTAGACATAACTGAAATGTGATGAGAAATTGTTAAAGAAAGTACTTCATGTACCTGCATTTTAGGGTGGAGAGTTTTGAAGTGACTGGAAAAAGAATTTACATCTGTTTCTTCCTCCTTTCATTTACTTTTTTATAATTGTTTTTGGGAGAATGATGGGGTTGCTAAACTGCACAATCTGTCACCCTTCCACCACTTGTAACATATGTCATCAACTAAGATCAGACCAGGACAGAGGCCCATCTTTGACACCTCTTTGGAACAAGATCACAGCCACACCAGAGCCTCTTCTTCTGTCCTTGGGTACCTTTGGGGGAAGGCAGGAAGAAGGCAATGACCTCGTCTATTTTTCCCAAGGGTAAAGATTATTTCATTCTCAAGGACAGTCACCAGATGCTCTTGGCAGTTGTGTTGATTTGATTGAAATCGAAGTTGTATTGAACTGACTTTTCAAAAACTGGCATTTAGAATAATAAAGATGTTTATCACCAAGGTGCTTGAAAATGTAATTTACATTCTGGAGTACAGTGCTAAGTAATTGTGTTTAATAAACCAATATTCAGAAAAGTCACATGCACTAGTTTACCAGCAAATTTGTACGGTCTTACCATAAACCATAAATTTATATGTCTTAAATTTCTCTCTCTCTTCTTGTATGTCAGTTTTGATGGTTTTATAAGAAAGAGTGCAAGTATAAGATCCAGACATAGATTCCTGAAAACCTCTCACCATCAGTTTTCCTGTTTCCGTGAGATTGATATATCTTTGTCCTAAAATGGAAACAGGAAACTACCTGATTAATATTAGAAAAATACTGATGCATAATTTATGTAGTATACTAACAGATGAAAGAAGATATATTATTTACATTTACGTAGGAATATCAATTTACTTATAGAAGTTGGTCTGAATCTAATGACCTTCAGGACTTGTTGCAAATCTCATTTTTTCCCTCAGGCATTTGAAAATTTGGAGGAGGGAATGTAATTGGAGGAGTCCAGAACTATTTGACAGAAAGGAGGATTTGCAGCAGGTTATCTTAAATTACTGCACTTAAGATGTATTTTTAAGTTATGTTAAGTGTGCTGAGAACATAAACATGTGAGTACTTTTAGCATTGCTATATATCAAAATAAAAAACATTATATAACATGTATATATAAAATATTAAAACAGCCTTTAAATATATATATCAAAGGTCAAGTTTTTACATCCCTCAGTAAAGTACAAATCATGCTTTGTGTATTTATTTGGTGAAAATACTTCAAAGCATGAACTGTTTTGACAAAACTTATGAACAGGTGAAATTATGCTCTTGATATGCTAATAAAGTGAATACTCAGCTAATATTATATAAGTGAAAACGTCTTAATTTTTTTAAAAGTAATTCTTTTTTTTTCATTTATGGTATTATAATACCATTGCTGGTGTTCAAACTAGTGGAGTGGGGAATGTTTGTGTGTTTACATCTGTAAACTGATGGAGTGGGCCAACTGGGCCAACTACAAAGTCTTTTACCAAGTAAAGCTTTTCTCCACAGCTTTATTCTTGAGCCTGTCTGTGCTTAGGTTAACAACAACAAAAAAGGAAAATATAGACTCAAACAGAAAAATCCCAAATCAAACAACAACCCAGTCCACTAGGCATGGAGCTCCACTTTCTCCATAATCTCTCTCCCATTTGGTTACCAAGCAGTGATTTTAATAGTGCTTCCAGTTTCCCCTTAAGTGCCTGATTGGATATTCAGTCCCCAGCCCTGCTTCCTTAATCTACTTTATAGATCTGTGTCAGTTATGTGAAGAAAATTACCTCCTTTCTTTATGGAAATCAGGAAGAGCTTCAAAACAAATTCTGACTAATCACACATTATTATGGAAAATGTCTTAAAGAAATGAAGGCTAATGAAAGCACCCATGAAAAAATTCACATAGGATAACATGATCCACAAGTCACACCATCCCACTGATGATAGGTTTCACCAAAAACTTAGAAAGTGTGATCTCACATACAGCATTCTGAAATCTACTCAACCATTAGTGATGGAATTAATTTTTTTCAGTAAAATAGGAGAGAAACAGAGCTATCTCAGAAGAATTTTTCATTTTTGCCATCACATATGGATTGCTTCGTGTTATGTGATATTCATAAAAATCAGATTCTGTGGGTTAGTAGGTGATGGAATAAACATGGAACCAGTAAGACTGTATATAAACTATAATGAGGAGAAAGTAACTTGCCTTTTAGATTCTTTCCATCTGGTCCAATCCATAAATAGTTTGGATCTATTACTTCTTTTTGAGAAAGTGCCAAATCCATGCATACTAGAAATGGACTATTTGTATACACTTTAACATAAATGTTCACTGCAATACAAGAGAATGAATTAAATAACTAGCAATGCTGAAACTGAATGAAATTACTAAATATCAATTTATATATACATGTATAAGTATAATTTATATATACATATATAAATACACATATATACATATAATTTATATATACATATATATATACATACATATAAAAAGAAATTCTTTACTTTTTTAGGTCCAACTTGCAAAATTAGTTCAACATTACACTAATCTCTTAATGGTCTTATTTATTAATTATTATTATTGTTTATTAGTTTGTACCATGGAACTTTCCACAATGTGCTTTGTACTGTCCAGATATACTGGAAAACATGGTCCCAGTCCCAAAGATTTGACAGCCTAAGAATATCAGATCTCCAGTTTGCAGCTGAGGTGGTGAGAAAGCAAGTAGTACCCTTATCCTGACATTAAATGCTTACAAAATTCTAGAGCAACACCACAGGGTAGAAGTGTTTGTTAAGCCACAGCTCTGCATCCTGAAAATAGTATTGTTGGAATCACCAGCAGCTCAGCAGCACGTGTTGTTCCTATGGCGTATCCTGATAAAGGTTAGTGCTTTAATACAATAAAGGCTAGTGCTAAAATACAATAAATTGACCACTGCCAACACCCCAGAAAAACAAAGATTCGAGGGCATTTTTCTAATATGATCTATTTAATTTCTCACTAAATAATAAATTATGCCCCCATTGACTTTGGCTCACCTCCCACCCAAATTAAAGTTCTTTAGAGTTTTTCTAAATCATTTTCCATTGTAACTTTAATAGGTAGTTGTAAACATGTGGTGTTAAACTTTTTGTAGAATAAATCTATTATATTAATTCAATTAACTGTGCTGACCAATCAGATACTTTATGGGGTCAATCTGGTAAATGAACAAAAAGGAAAGAAATGAACAAGTACAGACTGGATCCATATGGGAATGAATAAGCTATAGCCCTACTCTATATCCCAGGTACAGAATTTGTGGGATCTGTTACAATGGGTATGGAATAAATAAATTTTCCACTGCTGTTGGGCATGTAACAGGTTTCCATCAATTCTACTATGCTAGTAACTGTACTTGTTTCCCACCAGGTACGACCATTCGCCATCCCCAAATACTCTGCCACTCTAAGTTACCCACCATGTAGTAGCAAACAGGTATTTAGAGAGCAGTTTGGACTCTCTACACCTTGGCACAAAGGCTTTTTAAACACCGTTTACCACAAAACAAGTTTTTTCTCAAACCCTCCTCCATGTGTGTCAGACTGGGACCCTGATTAAGGAATTCACACCAGAACCATGTCTAATGTACATGCCGTCCTTTGATTAAAAATGCATAACCGTTCTCTTTTATCTTTCTTTACTGTGATTCAGTTAAAAACATTATAGCCTTGGCCAAAACATAGTTCAGCATACTTGACTTGCAGTCCTTACTGAAAACAGACTCTCCAAGACTGTGCAATATCGATAGCTTGTAGAATGAATTATCATTTTGCCAATACCTTTTTCATCTTATATAAAAACCCATAAGCGCACATCCTACTGCTCCGTGCAATCACTTAATTCAAAGATCTTTCTGTTTACAATGTCCTTTATTGCACAGTGGCTATGATTTATTGACAGCTTTCAGATTGCAGTAATTGAATTTTTCCAGTTGGGAATAATTTGAAGTAAAAAATTTAGTTGCCTATTTTACGATATCCATTTCCTGTTTATATGCTTGAAGAATTATGTAATTTTCTATATAATTAAGATTTGAAATTCTTTTGGTATAATAACACAGCCACAGTCACCAACATATGTACATTTGTTTATATGCTTTATTGCTGTATTTATGATCTTTGTATTAATATTGCATTAAAATGCTTACTTAGATCTTAACTATAAAAATAATCACCTTGATGTTTGAGGTTGCCATAAATGTAATTCTTTTTAATTACTTTAACAGAATATTGTTCTTCATCAATTGCAGCTTCCACTGTAGAAAAAACACTGTAACACTTAAAAAAACATTTTAAAAATCAAATCTGAATTTAGTTTGTTTCCCCTTTTATTTTACTCTTGCAGTTCGCCTCCCTTCCATCCTTTTCTTAAAACAAGCACTCCTATTTACTGTTCAAGTAGTAAACCTGTCTTGACTGTGGAGCCTCCACAGAGGCTGAATATTAACTTTCCAAAAATATGTAAGTAATTAAGGAAGCTGTTTAAAAATTTGCAGCTCTTCAAAATAATCTCAGCTACAAAACTTGTCAAGCTTGCATGAAACTTACAGAATGGGCATTACTTCCCTGATATAAATAAACAAAAAGGTGGAGTTTGCAGCCAGAAAAATTAAATACTGGTTTGAACCATTTTCTGCTGTTTAAAGTCCGGGGTTCAATTACTAATCCCAGTCATTCACTACCCAGGTCAGAAAGTTCTGTGGAAACAGCACATTCTGCCCAAAAGGTGAAGGAAGTGCTTTGCACCGCTTAACTAATCAATAGCAGTGCCTGTGCTAATCCATTGGAGGTTCTAAACAGGAATATTTTGGGGGGCAACCCCATACAATATCTACTAATAATTAAGGGGGGGCCGTGAGTTGCTCAGGGTCCTTAAGCCATTGCTTTGTCTGCTTATGCCTAGCACTGTCTTTGATCAACCCCAGAACCTCTGAATAGTTACAGATTTCAGTGAACAGGTTGGAGATTTCCATTAACAGTCTCTGAAAGGAATACCATTTATTTATAATTTGCAGGGGCCCCCAACTCCCCGACACCCCATCTGACTTTGGGACAAAAGAATTCATAACTATGGTTATGTAACACCTATTTCAGAAGGGCAGCCCACCACAGCTGGGATTGCGTTAGGGACGCACCTGCTGAGGTTGCAGGAGGCCCTGATTTCTCTGACACAAGTGGGGTTCAGGGAAGCCACAGCATTTGTGATCTTGTTGAGGGTGTGGGGCCCATGTTTCAGTGCTCCTGTTTCCATATCCACTGAGCAGTTTAAAGGGATGAATAAGCTATATGATGAGCACTGGGGCCCAATACGTGTGAAAGGGCTTCTCTCTCAAGAGAGCCCCTAATGGGTGTGAAGACCGCTGTCCCGATATTTTGGGGGCCCTCAATGACTCCTGACCCAGGGTTTCACTGAAGGCCTCCAGGACACTGGGATGGCCTCTTCTGATGTCTGGCTTCCCAAAGAGCAAGGCCAAGAGGTAAAGGGGTATTGGCAGTGACCCACACCGAACATGAAGCCTTGATGATTTCTGAGCTCAGGAAGACTACAATGGCCCCTTACAATCTCTGATCTGAGTGAGGGCCACAGGAAGAACAGGGTGTGCCTCTGCCATCCACACTCACAGGGTAAAGAGCTGGAGACCCGGGAAGCCCCCACAGAGAGTGAGGACAACCTGCTCCCCCGGTTACCTTGGGTCAAAGCAAACAAGGCGCTCAACAAAACCCCCAGGGACAGAAGGGAGGCGCTGTAGAGGGGAGAGCTCAGCCCGCAGCCGCCCCCCTGCATGGTCCAGCGCAGCCCCCTCCCACGCGGTCCTCGCTCCCTGCCAAGGAGGGGGGGAAAGCTCAAGCTCCCCTCGCAGCCCCTCCCCCGCCCGCAGCATTCTAACTGCCGCGGCGCGTGACCAACAGCTTTGCGCGGCCCGCCTTTTTCCCGCCTGTCGCGGCTACAGCGCGAGCCTAACCGCCGTGCCCGCCTTTTTTCCGCCTGCGGCGTCCGCAGCGCGAGGCCAAATGCCCTTCCCGCCTGTCGCCCCTGCAGCGCGAGGCCAAATGCCCTTCCCGTTTGTTTCCGCCTTTGTCGCCTCTGCAGAGCGAGACCAATTGTCCTTCCCGCCTTTTTCCCCCGTCTGGGCCGCAGCGCGAGGCCGAACGCCCTTCCCGCCTTTTTCTCCCCAATCGCGTCCTCAGCACGAGACCAAATGCCCTTCCCGCCTTTTTTCCGCCTGCTCCTTCCGCAGCGCGAGACCAACTGTCCTTCCCGCCTTTTTCCCCCTGTCGGGGCCGCAGCGCGAGGCCAAAAGCCCTTCCCGCTTTTTTCTCACCAGTCGCGTCCGCAGCGCGACCAAATGCCCTTCCCGCCTTTTTTCCTCTGTCGCGTCCACAGCACGAGCCTAACCGCCCTACCCGCCTTTTTCCCGCTTGTCGGGGTTGCAGCGCGATGCCAAATGCCCTTCCCGCCTTTTTTACGCCTGTTGCCGCCGCAGCGCGCGGGGTCCAAATGCGGTTTCCGCCTTTTTTTCCATCTGCCGTGGCAGATGCATGCGAAGCCTACCAGGTCTTCCCGCCACCTTTCTGCTCCCATTTGCTACCCTTATGCTCCAGAGAGGCGCCTCTTTCCTCCTTTAAGGGGAGTCCCTCTGTCATGGGGGGAGGAGCTACCTCAGTCAGCTGCCCACTTGAAAGGGCAGGTGGGGCTGATGGAGGAGATCTCTTTGCAGGAAATCTGGCTGGACAGGACAGCATCCCTTCTTGTTACTTGCCGGTAACACTACTGGGGGGCGGTCTCCCTTTCCACCCTCTACACCCCAGCACAGTAAACCAAGTTGCAAAGTGCAAAAGCTGATCATTATAGCATAATTCTCCTTCCTTGGGATTGAACCACCCAGAGCATCACTATGCCATCTATCCTCAACACCATGTGCCACACATCAGTAGAAACTTTGTTATAATTATGCCAGAAATTATTTCCAAATAGGGTGACCAGATGTCCCGATTTTATTGGGACAGTCCTGATTTTGGGGTCTTTTTCTTATATAGGCTCCTATTACCCCCCACCCCAGTCCTGATTTTTCACATTTGCTGTCTGGTCACCCTATTTCCAAATACCGTAACACAGTGTTCTATATCCTGGCTCACACAACTAGCAACAATATTAGAAAAACCTTCAGGGACCCTGGGAGAACTGGGACATGGTGATGTCTGCCCCTGCTTTCCACAGCTAGAAACAGCACTGCACTAAACCATGGTTAGAAACCATTGCTAGACACAGTGCACTGTGGTTTGTGTCCCCATTCTGCTGTGTCAGCTTTCACAATTTAATTGTGAGCCTTGCAATGTGTAGTGTTTTTCTTAAAGCCCCAGCATCTGGAGGCATGTTATGAGTTGAGAATCTCAACTTTTTTTTAATTTTAAGTAAATTTTTAGCACTGATTGTGGCAAAACGCTTGAAAATGTGATCTTGTATCAAAATCCAAAATGCAAACAGAAAGAACTTATTGCAAACAGAAAGATTTATTATTTTAAAAATATCATAATTTTTAAGCCCATCTCATGATGTTGGGGGCCTGGCTCAACTTTTTTGAACATGTGGAGCTGGTAATACTGCATTTCTAAAAACGGTGTTAAAATAACCATGTTCCGAAAATGTGCCAGGACACAGTATTCATATTTGACATTGTTAGAAACAGTCATATAACCGTGTTCGGAAAACACGCCAAAGACTTTAGCTAATAGTATTAAGAAAGAAAAAAAGAAAGAAAGAAAGAAAGAAAGAAACCTCCCAAGGGGATAATATTGAATTATGAAAGGAAAATGTTGAGATAGAAAACATAATTATGGACTAAAACATTAGTGTTTTTAAACTATTTATCCTCCAATTTTCATGTTATTTAAAGTCTCTTGCCTAAACATTGGTGCTGCTTTAGTTATTTCAGTTGACACAAGTTCAAGAAGACTTAACGGTTATATCTAGAGTAGCTGGCTCAGGTGTAAGGAATATGTCAAGGGGTTCAGTTTTAGTTTCTATGAGTAGTTGATTAATTTAAAGTTAGGACCATCTCAAAAAGGTCTAGCGTGCCTCTGTGTCAAAGATTTTCAGTTTTACTCAAAGTTAACTTTTCACACTTATGTGATATCGGCTAAGTGATTCAGTTTTAATCTGTGTCCGTTATATACGAGTCATATCTCAGTCTGTTCCAGAGGATGTTTATGCCCAAATTTAATTTGACTGTCCCACACAAACTTTCATTATCCCACTTGTTAATTATTGTAAAATAAGAATCTCTCCATTATAAAGCTTTGTCTGCAGTTTTGGATCTCTGTAGATTGAGACTTATGATCTATGTCTCTAGCCAAATGACTCATTCCTTTCAAAGTCAGTATGATATTTCTGAGTTAGAAGCAGCTAGGTCATCTTCTTAATAGATCTGTGAACAGCATTTTCTTCTTAAAAAAGATTCTTTGTCAACCAAAAAATAAGAGATATAGTTTGGTGTATTTCCTTAAACACTATTTACATATTATTCTTATGATAGCGCCCACTGGCCCCAGTATGTTAGGTGCTGTACAAATACATAGAAAGGTCTTCTGAAAATTAAACAAAGCTACATTCATCTACTAAACAAAAATTCCTTAATATAGAGCATTAATATACAATATACAATAAACTTATTTGTGCATCTGTCTCTTGGTGTATTTTACTTTCTATAGTAAGAATTAAGTTGTATTTTAGAGTCAGTACACTAGCGTTCAGATTATGTTTCTCATCTTACTGGCCCTTGATAGATCAATAAATATGTTATAAAACACAAACACCCAGGCTAAAAAGTCTCATCTTGGGTGTTTTCAATAATAATGATAAAAATTAATACTTGTAAAAGTACACAGAGATTTACAAAATACAAACTAAGCCAAAGTTTCTGCACCAAAGAGTTTACAATTTCATTCAGACAGCAAAATGTGTATATGGAAAAAAGAGTTCAGGTGATGAAAGTACTTTTTTTAATGGCAGTCCCTTCTCAGTCCCCTAAAGAGACAACCCAATCCTTCCCTGCTTCCACTGAAACCATCCTGTAACTTCTACTAGCTCCTACAGCTTTGACTTTTCTGTTGCAATGGGTGTTTCCAGGGCACAATGAGTCTAATTTTGAATTTAATACAGGTAAACTAAACATAACAATAGTTACCCCAAGACCCTGAAATACTGGCTAACTGCTCAGGTCAAAAGGAATAATAATAGTATTTTATTTGATAAAATCTCTTGTACTTCCATCTGTTGTCAACATTCAGAGTTTTAATAATCCTTCCAAACATGGTTATTTCTATATTATTGATATTTTCTATCTTTTTCAGGGTTTTATACTGTCATTCAATACTGTATTATCTCAGGATCTTTGACTCCGAACAGACTGGGAACAGTGAGGTGCTCATGGACTTTCATGGAGTGTCTAGCTTTTCTCCCTTTTTGGGTTATAGAAACTGGATGGACATTCAGTCAGAATGCAGTCTTCAGAATACAAAAAATAACTCGGAGAATCATATCCCTGTGCTGTATTGTTATCACACAGCAGAGCCATGTTCAGTTTATGTCTTTTGAAAGATCTGTTCAGATCACCATTTCATTCACCAATACCTTAGTCTCTCAATTTTGCAATCATTACATGAGTATTCTCATTGACTTCAAAAGGACTACTTGCAGAAGTATGGGTTGCATAACTGGGCCTCCATAACCTTAGAGATGTAATCATTCCCATAAAATGTCAAGTAACAACATAAATTAATTCTCAGTCCAGTTATTACTCCAATGCTTTTATTTAATTTCTCAACTGCCAAATATATAGATCATAAACAAGCTGCAAGTCCTAAAAACACAAAGGCCGAATTAAGTAAAACATATTTTTTTAAAAATTAAGTATTCCATATTGATAATAAGCATAGAAGCCTCAATCTAAAGTATTCATTTTCCCCCCTTACTTTCACTCTGCACTATTTTTGTCTCATCAGAGCTTGAAGTTGCACGTACAAATATAAGATGATGTCAAATCATGTCATGAGCTGATCGTTCTTGTGATGATGCTGGTTGCTGATGTGGAGATTGTAATATCTAGGCCATTTAAAATTTCATAGGGCCATTTCTTAGTAAATAATTCTGAACTCTGATAAAAAAATTACAAAACTATTTTTAGTTAACATGTGAATTCTTGCACATTCAAAACTTCAACTGATTTGGTTCCCAAGTGTTTATTAGAGCCAGTTTCATGCTATTTTTTGTTGAGTTGTAGGAACAAAGATGATTCATTGTTAGCAGTAAAGGTTTCTGAATGGAGTTAATCATTACTGGTGTTTACTAGGCATCTTTGTAATTTGTCATTTTTTAAACAACTGAGTTATTTTTGCTTTTTTTTAAAAGCTAACAATCATTGACTTTCCTTTATTAAACCTAAAGAGATGCCAAGTGTAGTCTCAGCAATAGCGTGTTAATATATATGCAAGCCTGTGAGGGTGAATAACACAGAGAAAACAGTGTTGATGCAAGTCTCTGAAGACCATGTCACTATGTTTACATGATGGAAAAACAGTACCAGTCCAAGTTACACATAAAGGAAATTAAATATAAAGAAAGAAAAATATTTTTCATGTTGAGTGTGGGCATGCTGGCATGCTATTGGCAACACTCATTCAAACAAAGTCCTAAATTACCCTTGCCAAATTGTAAGAAATGAGTCACAAACCCATCAAGGCAAGGTAGTTGAGTTACTCCTGTCGAATTCTTAGCAATACAGTAGTTACTGTCTTTGGAGTAACTAATAGATGACTGAAACAAAGTAGCCCCCAATGGCTTTTAAGGGGTATTGTGGGAATTAATACTTGTAAAGGACTTCACAAATGAAAACCACTGTATAAATGATAAGCACAATTTTTAACTGGATAAATGTTTTAATGGATTATGGGCCCATTAGATCACCTGCTTTATGGAAGGAGTGGTAAACTATTTTCACAAATGTGGGCTACAATGGCAAATTGCTTGAATGGAACACATTGCATCTGTCTTTTATGTTTAATATGGAGGCATATATCTTACAGACAACAGTAGTTCAACTGGACCAAGATGTGTCATCCATGCTGGAAACTAGTATCTGCTGACGTCCTGTTTGTATTAAAGAGGAGGGCAGACATGGGAGATGTGGAATTCCTTGAATGCACTTTGGCCATTCCTTTAAAAGAACCATGTTTTTTTAATCATAATGTTGTGCATGTGAAGAAACTTCCGTGGAACAAGTCACTGGGAACTAAGAAAGATATGTACGTGTCAAGACGTGATGACTTAGGACACCACATTTTAGGGGTGTTATAACATCCTCAGCAACTCAGAGCCCAGTTTCCCTTTCTGTTAATGGGATCATGGAGAGGGGCAGTCACATAAGACCTCATTCCCAGTTTCATCAGTGACACCTCCAGGATGGATCCCATGCTTTTGGGACTCCTTCTGAAGCTTCTGGGGAGACAATGTAATCCAGGGAATAGGACATGGATTTGGTAATCAGGATACCTGGCTTCTGTTCCCAACTCTGCCACTGCTGTAGCTCCATGAATGGCAAGCGTTGTTATTCTGTCTTGTACAACTTGCTCCTCTCTCCAAGTAGTATCTGCATGTTTCTGGGGACTCTGCCATTGATTCTTTACTTGGAAGGTCATAAAGCCATCTCTGCAGACATGGAGATAAAGATCCATGACATTTGTTGTGACCCTTTTTCTAAGAGTAGGGTTTGCCATGGCACTTTTTGAGTCACTGGTGCTTTGTGTGAGAATAGGAGTTTGCCCTTCTATCCCTACCAAAAATCCCCCCTTCCTTTGCACTATTATTAAGCATCCTGCACACAGATTGGTGAGGCAGGACCCTATATCCCTCAGATATCTGCATTACAATGCCTCTGCATTGTAGGTTGTTTGCAAAGCACTTTGGGATAAAGGGTGCTGGAGAAAAGTAAAACGTTATGATGTTTATAAATCTCAGGTTACAGGACTATGAAGAAGCCTTTTAAAAAATCCTAATGACATTTTAAATGTTTATTTTAGCACTAGTCCAACTGCCTCCACCTATCAACATGTATGGTCTTAAAAGTTTAACTCTCAAAAACACACCAATTTCCTCCCACTCTAGATAACTTGCCGGTAACACATTTTAACTATCGAGGTGGCATTTTTTGTGCCTGAAATTAAACATATTTCAATCACATGAAATTAATGAATTTTTAAATTAGTTAATTAACAATAATAATAGCTAATTCTGAAATGTACCCATTTCTCCTGCCAGAGGTTGAAATTTTGCACCAGACTCATTAAAGGGATTACAGGGGCTGTGTGTTCTCGCAGCAGTTTTGCACGAGGTTTTCAAACCACCACCCGGCGCCGCTCTAATCACACAGACAATGAGTTCCTGTCCCTTTAAATGCCTGATGTCACAGTCTCCTATCCAGAGCGGAAGCCCAGTCGCTGGGAATCTCCCGCCTGCTGCAGTTGAGAATCCTAGAGCCCTGGACCAGCACGTGGAGTAGGGAGCACACGTGGAACAGCAGCATGGAAGGTGAGAAGAGACTCCGCTGTTTTTACAAGGGTGTAGTGCACTGGTTTAGGGATCCCTCGGGTTTTTTTTTGTTGTTGCTTTAATCGTATTTAATGGAGTATTTTATAAATCGTGATTGTCCTCGCAGTCAGTTGAAAGTTTCTCCTTTTGCTATCTTTTCTGCAACCAGATTGCAATCCATAGAGGTGGAATCAAATCGTGTGTTGCAATAAAACAGGAAACGAGTCGAGCCTCTTTCTACGTTTAATTTCAGAACCTGTGCAACATGGATGTTAAAGTTAGATTTAGAGCCCGGTTTAACTACAGCTCATATTCTGGGTTTTAACGAATTAAGGGCGTGTGGGTTTCTTTGTGCTTATAAAAAGCGCACGCAACTTTCGTATCCAGTTAAAAAGAAGTTGCAGGTTAATTTAGGTTCTAGTATTTGAAACGAGGCAAAATACTTTGTTTCTTCATATTGTTAACAACCTTTGCTATTAGCCCCATTCACTAGTAGTTTGAGAGTGAGATTATTAATACATTGTTTCGATTCTTGATGTTAAAAAAGCCTGAGAGTAAAATCAGCCCTGCCTAGTCTCACTCACTTGGAGGGGGAGACCCCCTTATTTTAGGTTAAATTAAAATGTTGTTTTAACAATGTCTAGCCCTCTTGTGATGAAAGATTTTGAGATGTACATTTTCTGTGAGACTCATAATTTAAATACAATCTGACTCAATTCGGGTAGCCACAGCTTGATAGCCGTGAATGCTTTGAAAGAATGGGTGTACTTGCATGTGTCAGTTTCATTTTTCTTAGCTGATCGAGTTGTGATTACTTACTGTATGTTTTTATTCAGCAAATGAGAACAGTCTCTGAATAAGTAATGAGCAGGCCTCTACCTCTGTGAAATGTATATTTTTTCTCCAAAAATTTGCTTATTTGTCTTTTAAAAACTCTTGCAAGTAAAATATATCTTTCTACTGATGGTTCAAGTTTTAATGTTGCCAGTGGGTCCTATGTGACATCCTACGCTCTGAAGTTCACTTGATGTATTTGAAGTGTACTAAAGTTTCTTATGTTTTCGGATGCAATTTATGTGAAAGATGCTGTACAGAATAAAGTTACACTGTCTTCTCTTTGGACACAATAACTATAAAGTTTTCTTTTATAATCCTAGTTTTACACTTTTAGGGGAAATCCTGGCTCCACTGAAGCTCCACTGGAGCTTTACCATTGACTTCAAGTGGGGCCAGGATATCTTCCCTTGTTTTTCCTGCCCTAAAAAAAGAAGAGGTAATCCGACGGAAGTCAGTGAGGTTTTACTCACATGAATAAATGGTTACTTGCAAGAGTAAGGGTTTTCAGATTGGGCCTGGTGTTTATGAGCTAAATTCTGTAGTCCTTACTTGACCAAATATTAGAGTTTAGGGGAAGTTTATTTTATTAAGGAATGCAGAATTTGACCTTGTGTGATTAGTATTTTTGCATTTAATGTATTGGCATGAATAAACTGAAAAAAGATATCCTACATACCACACAAGGTCAATTTCTTAAGATAGATGCCAATGTAGATCAAAATTTAAAGTGAAAATCAGAGTGTTGTCCATAACTGCATACTGCTAGATATTATATTTTCCAACATATGTCAAAGTCTAATTTAAAGTACTGTATAGTCCATAAGACTGGCTTGATTTATGCCTCTTTATTCCATGGGGAACATAGGGCCTTCATCACAGCTTTCCAATATTGAGTCGAGAAGTATTGTATATTTCTGTAACGGCTTTGTTTTTTGCAGGAACAGGTTGTTAGCCCTCTTTCAACCTCATAGCAGGAGGGCAGGTAGACTGCCTTTGGTGTGGCTCCTACCCTTCAGCCTATCTGGCATGGGTGGCCCTACCGGTTATATTCCTACCAGCATAGTTCTCAGGGTTATGGGCATTTCCATCATGTTGAGGCACAGTCCATGGGGAAGGATGTCAGATTAGCACAATGTTATAGGACCAGATTAAAGTCCCATCGTGTTTATTTTGAGGGATCTATAGACTAAAAACCTGAATACTCTTATGTTTTGAATTTTCAAGGTCATTTTCAAAATGCATACTGGTTTTAGCAGAGAGCCATGGTGGAAAATGTGGAAAAGAATCAGTTTAGTCTACTTAGGTTATGACATAAGTTATTTCTAAAATTGAAATGTCTCAATTATTCAAAAAGGGAATGAAAATTACTAGGAAAAAGGGAATGCTTTAAAGGGAAAGAGCTTTAATGCCCTATTAGCTGGATTCTCTGAGACTATGAGAAAGATACTATTAGGGACACAGATATAATTTAAAAAGTGAAAAGAAATAACTTTGTTTAATAAAAGATGAAATAGGGCCAAGTGTTTTATTCAGGAAGTTATTGAAGTTTGAAATGCCAAATAAGGCACTTCAACCTGAAAATTAAATAGGCTTTCCCTTGTTCACATGTTAGAAGTATAACATGGTTTCGAATATGAAAAATATTGGAAATTACATACTATATGTAATAAAGACTGATCTTGCATTAGGACTCTTGGTGGATTAAAAATTTAAACTGTGTAGTTCTGATTGCAGACAGAGGCCTAGACTGTTGTATTTTTATTTCAGAGGTTCCTTGCACCTGTTAAGATGGTATCAAGACAGAGTAAATAGTTTTAATTTCTCTACTACATGCAACAATAGCAGGGATAATTGTCTTTAGAAATTGAAAATACAAGAGAATGCAAATAGTAATCTGTGAAATAGGTATTTGCAGTGAAATGCTGACTCCATTAAAGTCAATTGGAAAACTTCAGTTGACTTCAGTGGGGCCAAGATTTCATCCTTGATATGTTGAATTACAGTTGCACTGGAAAATGTAATATACTAATAAAGAAGGCAAAATCCTGCTCTTAACTGGTGGTGGCAAACAGAGAGAAGAGAACATAAGTGCCAGATTCACACTTGCCATTCCGCTGGTTAGATATGTGTGGCCAATAGATATTATTCACTATATATTTAATTGACAAGATCACAAGTCATTGAATACTTGATTAATTACATATGTTCACAAGTTATTCAGCCACTTCTGTATGCTGGTCAAATAACAGAATAAAACATTCATAAAATAATATCCCTTGAATAAGTTTTTTTGTTAAGTATTATTTGACAGCTCTGATGCTGGCATAGAGTGAGTCTCACTACCTATTGCACTTTACTTCTGTTTTGTAAATGAACATTGCGCACCAAATGCAACATACACTTTAGTCAGCTGCACATTTCCCATGTACCCTAGCCGGCAGTTCCTGCCCCCATGAAGTTTATGAGGACTAGCCGATATGTAAGTGAGCCCCACCTTGTGCTTTTCTGAGCGCTAAGTAGATATTGTTCTACTGTTTTCATGGAGCACAGAGGCTTCCTATGTCCATTTCTCCTTCTAGCACACCTGCATGGTACAAGGAAGGATTTGGCTCAAAATATTTTATTGAGAAGGGAGGTCTGAGGATATATGAAGAAAACATAAGGGCTTGAAGGAAGGACCTTTAGAGAAGTCTAATGTCTGATGAAAACCAGGTGCAGATGAATGGATATTGAGGCCTGAAAGTTATGCAAATACTGTGGTATTAGTGAATGGGGAAAAAAACATGATACATAATGTCATTATTTTTTAATATTAATTTAATTAATTTATAGTGCTGTATTTCCCAAAGGCCCCAGTCATGACCAGGGTCCTATTGTGCAAAGCACTGTACAAATCCACATAAAGGGATAGTCTCTGCACTGAGAGATTAAGGGCTGGTCTAAACAGTTTTTGTACCACCATAACTAGTGGTTTAAAAATGGATATAGTTAAAATGGTACAGCTCCCTAGTATGGACACAGTTATACCTTTAAAGATGCTTATATTGGTACAGTTTAGTGCATTAAAGTGGTATAGATTATTGAATACAATATAAAGGTTCTTATACTAGTATAGCTGACTGAATACCATACAAAGGTGCTTATATTAATTATATTATATTATATTATATTATATATAACTTATTTGAACAAGGTATACCTTTATGTGGTATAACTGTGTCCACTCTAGGGAGTTGTAGTGCTTTAGCTATATTGGTTTCTAAATCAATATAGTGGTACAAAAACTGTGTTGACGTAGATCAGCCCTAATTTAAGATGGTCTCTAGGTAACTTTAATTTATATTTTGCTTCCCAAGTCCATTTGTGGGCCCTCAAGCAAATAGCTGCCACAATACAGTGCAGCCACGCCCCCAACATGTTCCTGATATACCCACTGTGTTTAGTTCTGGGAGTTTGATCCCTGCAGAGTCCTTACACCAGTTCCACACCAGCCAGGTGCCCTCCCTCTCCCCCCTTCCCCCCATGTCCTCATAGGGAGCCTTTCCCACTCATTTTAAGGCCTCTTGATTATCTCAGAGTGGAATAAAAATGTGATAGTGTAACAAAATCAGGCTGTTTGGTACATACACTAGTTGTTTGTACAACTAGAAGGTATAAACATGCAGCTAATTAGAATTGGTATCAATGGTCCCAACTGGACATATACCTAGTTATTATCAGCTGGGAGTTTCCCATAAGTATCACAGTAGAAGCCTGTCATACACTGTTCTAGGCCTTCATATTTAGACTTTATAAGGTAAGAAAATGACAAATCGAATGCCTTAGCTGTGAAACTCCTTGATTTCTAAGTCCAGTATTTCTAGTAATATATAATTTTTTTGCATTTAACTTTTTGACTGTGACTTTGGAACATGACAATGTAATGTGTTTAATTATGATATAAGACAAATATGAAAAAAGTTGCATTGCATGAACCAATGGATTCCTACCTTTTCTGCTGAGCATTTTAACACCTTTTCTTTGGATATGATTTGAATATAATAAATTAGGCTTTGAAAAAAACAGATTATTGAAGTGTTAAGATGTGTAGTAATTTGTTTTTATTCCCAGGATTGATGGTTTCAGATAAAATAGGCTTCTGAAGAGGATCTCTTATCACATGAAAATGGAAAGCTAATTCACATTTCACAGTTTATTATTACACTGAAAATGTAACTGGAGAACACATTAATAATCAGAGAATTAGCTATTTTTTCTTTTATTATTAATTGTGCTCATTCCCAATGGAGAGTATTTGAGGAGTTTGCATTGTCAGAAGGAAATACTAGCCCTTTTACATTCCTGATGGAAAAAAACAGGGATAGTGCTCATGCGGGGGGGGGGGGGGACTGAAAGAAAGAAAGCCACAGGAATGGCATATATATATCAGTGGACAGGTATTCACTCAGTGCCATGAGATACATGAACGGTGGATTTTGCATTTGGATTTCTTATTTAGTGTAATGGTGGGTAATATCACATGATGCCAGATGATTCCTTTTTGAGAACACTTCAAGAGATGCTTAAGATCTCAAGTTATTCCAAAAAGGTTATAGAACAGGATGTACTCCATAATTTGCCTAAAGATCAGCCTGTTTTAGATAACACATAAGTGACTTTTGTCTCTGGGTAAATTCACCCACTTTTGGTCAAAATGTTATTTTCTTAGACTCTGTTGTCAAAAAATACAGAAGACATGCAGAACTGGAGAACTGTACTGTACATTTTTGTGAAAGTTAGAGTAGGTCTTCAAATTACGCACTATATGTTACAGTATATAAAACACAGCTTTCTGTATTTCTGAGATCTACATTGCAGATATCAGAGAATTTTTTTCTTTTGAAGTATTGATTAAAAAAATCAAACATATTGTTTAACATTTATATTGCGGTAGCACCTAAATATCTCCAACAGGTTGAGTCCCATTGTGCTAGGCATTGTACAAACTTGTAGTGAATGACAGTCTCTGCCTTTTTAGAGGTGGATATCTTTATCTTCTTGGGATGAGGCCCATCAGGAGCTAAGAATGTATGTCATGTAGCTAAAACCAACATTTTATTTGTCCATTCAACTATGAAAGGATTAGAGATGAAACCAGAGCATGGAAAAATCAAAACAATACATGTGGAACAAGTACAGTAAATACTGCATGTGAATGATACCCACCAGATCAGCAAATGGTTGTCCAAAAAGTCAGAGAGTAAAACAAGAAAATGAACATTAATGGAACAAAACTACTTAGCCTTTCTATTTAGTTGATGATCAACATATCAAGTGGTTATTTGATATCGGTAGTAAATGGGATTGAAGACAAATGTTAGCTTTCCCTGGTGGTTGTTCTTCAGAAGATGTCTTCTCTGAAAGTCTTTGACCAAAGGGATCTCTTTTTTCATTAATAAGGTACCTGGTGAAATGTATGGGCAAGAAAACCAGTGGAAAATATGTACTAACTACTTATGCTAAATAATCTGTTTGACTTTGCATTTTGCTGTGATGCTGGGAGTTCCTTTCCCAGACCTGAAGAGGAGCTCTGTGTAGCTCAAAAACTGTCTCTCTCACCAGCGGAAGCTGGTTCAATAAAAAATGTTACCTTACCCACCTTGTCTCTTAGTGGAAAAAACTGTCATACAAAATGAAGTACCTTCAAGGCAACCTTCAGGGCATTTATTGTGAAGCATTATTTTATAGAAATTAGCGTGAACAACCAATCCCGCCCCCCCGAATTGCTTTCCTTCTAATTTGGGCCCCAATTCAGGAAAACACTTAGACTCAAGCATATGCTTAAGTTCTTTCTTGAATTGCACATTCAAACATTAACTTTGGAAGACTTTATTTTGCAACATGCAACTCTATTCAGAAATCATAAAGAGTCAGAAGTGACCAGGAAGAGGTCAAAATGCTAAGTTATTCCCACAGTCCAGATATTACTGAATTATCAGACTTCATATAAATCTGGACATGGTATTCAGTTATTAGATTTCAGAGCTGTGACATCCCATAGCCGTTAAATGAAAAACAAATGATTTAAGAGAGGGAGAGATATTACCTCTTTATGTTTAGGAATTACATTATGACATCTTTGTCTTTATGAATATCTCTGCTTTAGATCGTATATAGAGATCTCATGGAGACTTAGAAGGGATGAAGAGGCATGAATAAATTAAGGCTGTCAACCGATTAAAAAAAATTAAACACGATTAATCGCGCGATTAAAAAAATTAACCACACTGTTAAACAATAATAGAATACCATTTATGTAAATGTTTTTGGATGGTTTCTACATTTTAAAATATATTGATTTCAATGAAAACACAGACTACAAAGTGTACAGTGCTCACTTTATATATATTTTTGATTACAAGTATTTGCACTGTAAAAAAAAAAACCAAGAAATAGTATTTTTCAATTTGCCTAATACAAATACTATAGTGCAATCTCTTTGTCATGAAAGTTGAACTTACAAATATAGAATTATGTAAAAAAACAAACTGCATTCAAAAATAAAACAATGTACAATTTTAGAGCTTGCAAGTGCACTCAGTCCTACTTCTCGTTCAGCTAGTCGTTCAGGCAGACAAGTCTGTTTACATTTTCAGGAGATAATGCTGCCCGCTTCCTGTTTACAATGTCACTTGAAAGAGAGAACAAGCATTCTCATGGCACTGTTGTAGCTGGCATCGCAAGATATTTATGTGCCAGATGCGCTAAAGATTCATATGTCCCTTCATGCTTCAACCACCATTCCCGGGGACATGTGTCCATGCTGATGACGGGTTCTGCTCAATAACAACCCAGAGTAGTGTGGACTGACGCATTTTCATTCAGATGCCACCAGCAGAAGGTTGATTTTTATTTTTAGTGGTTTGGATTCTGTAGTGTTGCTCTTTTAAGACTTCTGAAAGCATTTGTGAAAAGTTTTGTGAAATCTGCAGTGAAAGTGTTCTTAAAATGAACAAAAAGAAAAGAAGTACTTGTGGCACTTTAGAGACTAACAAATTTATTTGAGCATAAACTTTCTTGAGCTACTGCTCACTTCATCGGATGCTACTCTGAAACCTTAAAATGAACAACATCGGAAACTGCTATAACATTAAATATATGGCAGAATGCAGATAGAGCAGGGGATATACAATTCTCCCCCAAGGAGTTAGGTCACAAATTTAGTTACCGCATTATTTTTTTTAACAAGCATCATCAGCATGGAAGCATGTCCTCTGGAATGGTGGCCGAAGCATGCATGGGCATAAGAATGTTTAGCATATTTGGCACTTAAATACCTTGCAATGCCAGTTACAAATGTGCCATGCAAATACCTGTTCTCACTTTCTGGTGACATTGTAAATAAGAAGAGGGCAGCATTATCTCATGTAAATGTAAACAAATGTGTTTGTCTTAGCGATTGGCTGAACAAGAAGTAGGACAGAGTGGACTTGTAGGCTCTGAAGTCTTACATTGTTTTTGAGTGTGGTTATGTAACAAAAAAATCTACATTTGTAAGTTGCACTTTCAGGACAAAGAGATTGCACTACAGTACTTGTATGAGGTGAATTGAAAAATACTATTCCTTTTGTTTATCGTTTTTACAGTGGAAATATTTGTAATAAAAATAATATACACTTTGATTTCAATTACAACACAGAATACAATATATATGAAAATATAGAAAAACATCCAAAAATTTAATAAATTTCAGTTGGTATTCTATTGTTTAACAGAGCGATTAAAACACTGATTAATTTTTTTTAATCGCGATTAATTTTGAGTTAATCGCGTGAGTTAACTGCGATTAATCAACAGCCCTAGAATAAATATTATGGTCTAGCTCAGGGGTGGCCAACCTGTGGCTCCGGAGCCACATGTGGCTCTTCAGAAGTTACTATGCGGCTCCTTGTACAGGTATCGACTCTGGGGCTGGAGCTACAGGTGCTAACTTTCCAGTGTGCCGGGGGGTGCTCACTGCTCAACCCCTGGCTCTGCCACAGGCCCTGCCCCCATTCCACCCCTTCCTGCCCCTGAGCCTGCAGAGCCCTCGCTCCTCCTCCCCCCCCCCGAGCCTCCTGCGCGCCACAAAACAGGTGATCGGGAGGGAGGAGGAGGCGCTGATCAGCAGGGCTGCCGGTGGGTGGGAGGCACTGGGAGCAGGGTGGGGGAGCTGTTGGGGGGGCTGCTGATGTATTACTGTGGCTCTTTGGCAATGTACATTTGTAAATTCTGGCTCCTTCTCGGGATCAGGTTGGCCACCCCGGTCTGGCTTGAGAACCAGTACTTTTTGGTGCTGTTTTGGAGTCTGCCTCTGAGTTTGTTTGACCTCGAATGGATCACTTAATTTTTCTATACCTAAATTTCCCCCCATCTGTAAAATGTGTATAATAATATTTACCTAATTTACAGGGAGTCTCAGAGGCCTCATTAATGTCTGTAAAGTATTTTGGGATCCTTGGCTAATAAACACTATGGAAATGACACATATAACTAAATGAGAGAGAGAAGATAGGGATTCTGATTTAATTTTAAAATGAGATTTTCATAAGTATTCAGTGTTGGCCTAAGTGCTCCCATTTAAGTTCAATGGGAGAAGAATTAGGCCAGTGCTGAATACTTCTGACAATCCCACTCTTAAAAAGGATCAATTTTTTCTTTCTGTTTACTGCTCATTACTGTTTAACCATAGTGGGAGCGACACAGATAAAATATTTGAGAAATGAAAGCTAAACACAAGCATTTAGGAGACCAAAATAGATCCAAAATTTTTAGCAACTTTATCAGGCAGGTACAAAACTTTTTTTTTTTTTTTTTTAACTTACTTTTACTAAGCTGAACATGTCAGTAAGGTCACACTCGCCCAGAATTTTTAGGATAACCTCATGCAGTGCCAGGCATCTTTACTTTTTAGTTACCAAAGCTTTACATTTTGATGTTGAAGAGACCACAGAAATGTTCCATAAACAGTGGTGGTAAAGATAGATAATTATGGGGTAAATGTCAGTAGTGGTTAACACCTCACTGCCACAGTATGTGCATTTCTGTTATGTAACTGTCAGGAATGAGTTTTATGTGCTCTGGGTCTCTTGTTTGATTATGTAAAGACAATTCAAGATTTTTCTGACATGTAAAGAAACAAAAATAGTGAAGGAAAGAGGAAATAAAGGAACAGGGAGCTATGGCACCATTAAAAAGGTGAATATTAATATCAGCCACATTTATAAGTTGTCATGACAGTACAGGCATCTAGAAAGTGCAGTACATTGATCTACACAGGCCAGGATTTAAAAAATCAATGACTGCTTAAGCTACTAAGTCATTTTCAGAGATGCTGAGAACCTGTAGCTCCCACTGATTTCAAAGGGACCTATTGGGTGCTCAGCACTTTAGAAAATCACACCACATATATATGTTCCTAAATACAGACTTAGGAGCCTATCTTTAGTCTCCAGTTTTTTAAAATCTCTGCCCCAGTATCCCTATGAGAATTCAGAAACAAAGTTAGTTTTGCACCCCTATTTAAACAAATTTGATGTAACAAAATTAATAGGAGCTTTTTTCCTTTTTTTTAATAAGAGAATTTAGGAGCGTCTAGTACTCCGCTCCACAGACATCCCTCCCATGCATAGCTACTACCATCAAGCTGCATTCAGAATGAGGTCTTAAATGGAAAACATAGATGATTTGATTCGGTAACACTGAGAAACTGTAAAAGGAAGAATGCTGTTTGCTTGTTTTGGACACCTAACACTAGTCGAGCTATAGAAAAAGAATGGGTATAAATTAATTATATTGTACAAGTTCCACTTGATAAAAATAATTGTTTGATAGCTCTTTCTTTAGATTATTAATGTCAATTTTGTTGTTTAGGTTTATTCATAATAAATTATACTCTTCTAGCTTTGTTAGAGCAGAGATAATTTAAAAACTATTATTAGCAATTTACAGTGCTGCTAGTATTTACTTTGTCTGTGTCCTTTCCAGATACACAGTCAGGTATGGATCTAAGTAATTCTCAGGAACAGTCAGTGGCTACAGGTACTGTACCCTTAAGCTTTCTCTCACCTTCCTCTTTAAAATCTTAGTTAATTTTAAATGGAATAAAAATGGAAGAATTGCACAATGTACTAGAACTAGATGATACATTACAAAACTTAAGATGGACATTACAGGTCAGAAAATTAAACTCTTGAGTTGAAGTAAATGCATAAGAGGGCAATAGAATTTTAGAAAATAGTGTGATAGACGAGAAATGAAAAGAATGTATGATTCAGAATTATCATTGCTCATGGACAAAAGAAAAGGTTTTAGAAACGAAGCTGGAGGTTTTGGTATCTGGTTAAGTGATAGTTGGGGCTTTTTCTGCCTGGGAGGCAATTTGGAATTGTGGGATAAGCACATTAATTGCTGTTTCTGCCAAAATGATCACCAGTGATGTAGTTAACAATTTTCCTATTTAAGGGTGTGATTTTTCCAAAAGCACGGATACAAATCCATTGGATTCAATGAGATTACTCGCATGGTTAAAGTTAAGCATGTGTTCAAGCACTTTGCTAGATGAGGGCCAGAGTTTTCAGCATCTTGCAGGATTGAGCCCCATATGAGCAAAGTACATCTTGTGAGCATTTTCTATGCTTTATTTAAAGTTCTTGTTTATTTATCTGCTAATTCATAAAATTAACTAATTTGCAATGGGTTTCCTAGTCATTAGGACACATTAGCAAGGTCCTACGGCATATTAAATATAATTACTTCAGTTTATATCTGTTTTAACCTGACTCAGAACAGCTCCAGAATATTTAAGTCTGAACAATAGATTAACACTCCTTTTAGATGTATATTCTATGGCATTGGTGATAGTTGCTGTTTTAGAAGGGTGTGTGGTTTTGGGGATCTGTTCCCAATTCTATCCGTGACTCAGTGAATGATCATAAGCAAATCACTGAGCTATGTTGCTCATCCATAAAATGGTGACTGACATGAGTGTTGTGAAAATTATTTTAAAGTTTGCAAAGTGCCTTGAGATAATCACATGGAAGATGCTATTGAAGGGTTACTTATTATCATTTAACATTTTCTTTTCTTCAGAAGGACAGGAAGTTTTGAAAGACTGTAATGTGAACAAATTCCAGGAGATGGAAAACATGGATAGTAGGGAAGATATGAAAGAGCACAGTCAACCTCATGAAGAAACAGGAGGTAAACAGGGGTTGCATGATGAAAACAATAGTTAAAGATCTTCTTCTTCCTTTGATTGTGTTATGTTCATGCCTAGAAGTTTTAATTAGGATCATGCTCCCATGTGCTACATGATATACAAACAGAGAAATATGAGTTTGAGGTCTGAACATTTTAACAGATTCCCAGGTGATATGGAGATTGGAGGAAGTACTACTATTTCCCATCAAACAATCTCCATGTGCAGATTGCACATAGGTCATTTATACAGGACCCATGAAACGTTCACTCTCAGATAAATGCTGTACATTTCAATCTTGGGTTTATGAATGAGTTTACAGATTAACTTTATTTATTATTTAGCAAGCTCTAATAGTGTGCTCAATGCTGTACAAAAGCTCAAGGAAAAATGGTCCCTGCCCCAAAGAACTTATAATGTATTACTTACACAGACATAACAGATCATACAGATATAGTAAGTAATAATATATCAGATACCAAAACTGTAGAAGAAGGGAGTGTTATGTAAGTCTGGGTGCAATTTTGTTTGGAGCCGTGACAGACTTTCAGATAATGAGAGGCAGTTTGGGTAATGCACCTCATGCAGAATCATTCACTCAAAGTTTTCTTGTTGAAAATCATACACTGAAATGTTTTGAAACAAGTAGTTTGTTTCAAATAAAACAATATATATGCTAGCAAGGCACTGTGCATCAATATCACTTCACCACTTTTATTAACTCAGAATATTTTCACAGCTTTCAGCTTCATTTTCTAAAGGAAAGGTAGATTATTCTATACTCCTGGAACAAGGGTGCACTGTAGAATCTTAAACTGCTGCACACAGTAATCTTTTCCCTGTAACTGCTCAGTGAGGAAAAAGCTGAGCAACTCTAGGTTTTTATTGACCATGAATTCAAACAATTTCTATATATCTCTCAAGGAAGATACAAATATTACACCCATGTGTACCTATTTTTAATTGAAAAGATATCCTATGTACATTTATATGTCTATTTAACTCTTTCTATCTAGAAACTGGTATGGCTTCTTCTCTGTAGTATCAAAGCACCTAATAGGCAAAAAAGATAAAAGATGCAGTCCTTGGATTCTTGGAAATCTTTCATGGTGTGGCCTTTAGGATTGCAACATTTGAGATAGGGGGCCTTGAAATAGGTCTCTGTATCTAGATGGTCATAAAGTGAAATCACAGCATTAATAAACATTCCAGCTACTCTGAGTAGAGCATGTTCATTTATGCCAGGTCTCAACCACAGACAGTGAAAAATACTGCTTGGCAGAGGATGTGGTAATATATACTGAGGAAAAGCCATGTGGTGTTTTAGCAGTTTCATATTGCCTCTCAAATATACCATGTCCATGAAAATACACTAGTATCAAGACAAATTATGTCTGTGGCTTCAGGTGGCAGTTTTCTGAATCAGGATTTACTTAAATCATGCCATTTTAAAAATTTTTTTCTCTGAATTGGTCACCTAAGTCAGGGATTCTCAAACTTCATTGCATTGCGACCCCCTTCTAACAACAAAAATTACTACACGACCCCAGGAGGGGTGAGCGAAGCCTGAGCCCACTCAAGCTCTGTTGCCCTACGTGTGCCAAAGCTGAAGACCAAGGGCTTCAGCCCCGGGCAGGGGGTCTTATAACCTGAGCCCCGCCGCCTAGGGCTAAAGCCCTGAGGCTTGGGCTTCGGCTCTGGACCCCAGCAAGTCTGAGCCAGCCCTGGTGACCCCATCAAAAAGGGGTCGAGACCCACTTTGGGGTCCTGACCCACAGTTTGAGAACCGCTGATCTAAATGACTAAAGTTAGATGTTATCTGCTTTTGCCATAACTTGGAAGTAACAGTTTTACTTCGGTCTAAAATGAACTTTCACATTTAGAACCTTTCAGTAATTAAAAATAAAACTGCTTTAACAAAATACAAAATGATATATCAAAGTAAATTTAGTGCTAAACTTGTGAATGAGGCAAATCCTCTAGTTCTCCACAAACTAGGTACAGCACAGGCAGCAGGAATAGAAAGTGCTTCCATACCACATCCTGCAAAAGTGTTCAGTTCTGCCAAAGAATGGGCTACTTAGGCTTTGGCCACACTTGAAAGTTATATTTGTATAACTACGTCAGTCAGGGTGTGAAAAAAAAACCTGACCAATGTAGTTATCTTGACATAACCTCCAGTGTAGATGCAGCTATATCAATGGAAGAGTGCTTCCATTAATGTAGCTAATGTTGTTTGGGGAGGTGGTGTTCCTACACTGGCAGAAAAACCACTTCTGTTAATGTATGCTGCGTTTACACTATGGGGTTATGCCAGCATAACATATGCAGACATAGTTGTGCCGGTATCATCTCCATAGTGTAGACATATCCTTAGAGACTGAGGACCAGATTTTCAAAGGTATTTAGTCACCTAAAGATGCATATAGATGCCTAATGGGATTTTTCAAAAGTGTGTAAGCAAGTTAGTTGCCTAACTTCCTTTGAAATCAATAGGATTTAAATGACAAAACTGCTTAGGTGCTTTAGAAGATCCCACTGGGCACCCCTTTGCATCTTTAGTCACATACATACCTTTGAAAATCTGGCCTGAACCTAAAACGTATCACCTGCCCAATATCCTGGCATCAGTCAGGACATTAGTAGTTACTTGACTGCCCCCTACTTTTAGCTCCTTCATGACATTTTTCCAGGCACTTCACCTACCTGCAATAGTATGAAAGAAAAGCTATATCCAAATATATTTTATGTGCAGAGAAGAGAACATTTATGTTGACCCTGCTCTTGTACATATTATTTTATATGGCAGCTGACCTGCTGCAACCCTCTTTTGTGCAATAACTTTTGTTCTTGAAAACAAAGGTTCTGTGAATTTTACACGTCAAAGATACTGTTATTAATAACAATACATCATCAATTCACTCTTCAATAAACTACCTCACCATTATAACATTCATCCTTCATGAAACAACCCAGAGTATAAACCCACTACAACACCACAATAATCCACTCCTCTATGAAGATCTTCAATGTACAAATAAAGAGATTTTGAGGAAATAGGAGAAGGATGTTTTTAATACATAAAAAGACATACCACAGCATCACAACATAAAATGACATTTACTACTTAAGAACATAACAGTGGCTACAATGGGTCAGACCAATTGTCCATCTAGCTCAGTGTCTTGTCTTCCACCAGTGGCCAGTGCAAGATGCTTCAGAGGGAATGAACAGAACAGGATAATTATCGAGTGATAGGGAATATATCGTCCAGTTGCTAGCAGTCAGAGGTTTAAGGACACCCACAGCGTGGGGTTGCATCCCTGACTATCTTGAGTAATAGACATTGATTAACCTATTCTCTATGAATTTACGTAGTTCTTTTGAACCAGTTATACTTTGGACCGTCACAACATCCCCTGGCAACGAGTTCCACAGGTTGACTATGTGTTGTGTGAAGAAGTACTTCTTTATGTTCGTTTTAAACCTGCTGCCTGGTAATTTCATTGGGTAACTCCTGGTTCTTGTGTTATGGGACCTCTGGTTCTTGTGTTTTGTGTTTGCTTCACATACAGTTCTGCACCATCAGTTTGATAGTCTATGCACAGAGTAGTTCTAATTTGTGCAGCATGCTGAGTGCAGGCTATGCTAACAGGCTCAAGAACAGTTGCTTGTGTGACTGTCTGTGCATGAACTTATACCAATCCAGCTGCCTTCGCATTCCATTGTTAATTAAAAACTTCACGTTTGCTTTCACATATGCTATACAAAATGTATTGGGTATGATAATTAGAACATTAGTCACTGAACAGTCATTGCAGGTCAACAACCATCTTCATTTTACTTCCAGTTACCTGGATGCACATTCCATCACCATGCTGCACCTGCTGGATTTATTACTGGATGTGCATCTTTTTGGGTTTGTTGTAACTATGAAAAGATTTATTAGCCATGGCAAAAATGGGTATGCAGAGTCATCCAGAATCACAGTGGTAACATGTCAGTGTTGTTAGTAGGAATACAGTTCCCCTTTCTCTGCTCGTCACAAGTCCGCTGTTTTTGAAAATTCTGGCATTATGCTCTTTGTCGGGCCACCTTGTGTACACATTCATGAACATCCCTTGATGATCCACCAAAGCTTTCATCACCCCTGCAGCTTTGAAGATTAAAAATAAATGTTTAAATGTAAAGAGTTTTAAATGGATTCAGTTAGTGTGAATCAAATGCTATGCTTGCCCTCATCCCCTTGTGGGTGGAGAAGGTCCTAGAGTAGCAAAGCTGACACAGTCCACTCTTCTGGGTGGTGATGCCATGGAGGAACTACACGGGGACCTCCACACCCCATGCAAACCACAGAACCCTGTTCCACAATGTCATGGAGCTTGACTTATCGCAGGATGGGGGAAGGAGGCTGGGGTTCTGGCATGTTCCAGGCCTAGGGAAGAGTTTAGTAGCAGAAAAGATGGTGCCACCATTGCGACTTTGGAAATGGAAGTGAGGAGTGCAGACTCAGGCTAAGCTGGGCTCTTTCCATCTTTTCATCATCACCAATCCTAAAAGTTATACAGGTCAAACCAGGCTTTGACGCCACCTGCGCAACCAGGGTTGTCCATATTCTGGCCCCTCATGTGGCCTTTTTACTCCGTTTGATCACGCACCCTGCAGCACATTCTGTATTGTCCTGCAAGTCTCCACAACATACCCTCCACTGACTTCCCATCATCAAACTTGTCCCCAAAAGACCAGGGTGGACAGTTTTTTTTCACAGGGAAGTCCAAAATCTCTTCCACATTGAAGCAGTGCTCTCATCCCTGTGGTCTGGTGCTTCACTATCAAGCTTAGCTCACCAAAGGCCTACCGAGAAGCCTCCTTTTCTATCTTGATGTTATACAGCCATGGACGCTCATGCCAGGTTTTGAGAAGAACTCAGTTCCACCAGCCTATGGTCATTGTCCATTCCCAAATGGTGTTCTCCAGCTGCTGAATGGCAGGCAGCCATCTATTTGGATGGCGATCAGGCATTTGATAGTTTAGTATTTTTTTTTCAATTAAAGATATCTCCAACCATAATAATTTTCCTTCATTACTGCTGTAAGCCAGCATTTTCCCTGTTTATATGATTAAATCATCCATACTTGGTAACAATGATCATTTCTTAGAGCTTGTTCACTTATTAATCTTGCATTATCAGCGGAGGTGGTTTCTATATAGAGTAATGGAGACGTGGTTTCAAGCTTTGTGCGAGGTGGGGACAACTGCAATCTGTATATTGTCCAACTCTGGACTGGTTTGGTAGAAGTTTTGGGCTAACTTTGCAGATGGTGAGATTGGGAAGCGTCAAGGAGACATTACAGAAAATTAATAATGGCAATAAATGAATTATGATATAATGTCAAAATATCTCATCAAAGCTAATATTCTTGTTGCATTTCCATATCCCTCTTCACTGTTCTCAGTGGAAAACAAGAAGCAGCATCCCAGGAACATTGCAAATCAGTTGTAAGAAAATCTGCAGTTGTAGCTAGCAATTTCAAATTTGTACAGTCCCTTGGCCAAACAAACACACACTGGGTGATATGATGCTCCCTCTGCCTGCATGCCGCATGCTCAAAACATGCCATAGAAAGGTTACACATGGTGAGTGAAATTCAGCCTTTCACACACACAGCCCAAGGAAATGAGCTTGACCTTAGTATGATCACTGAATATAGTGCAAGCAGTTAGACAGAGAACTGTAGTAGCAGGTTAATAAAAAGCTTGGTGAAGAACAAAAAGAACCCTTGCTGCCCCAAGGGAATTGAAGTTGTATGCTGTGGTGCACATGGTGTATGCCTGCCTGCAACTATGAAAAAAAGTGTTCCAATGGTGCTTCCTGTAACTAGTCAGAAAAGAGACAAGCAACGAGGCAGATATTGGGGGAAGGATTTAGACTTCCCTTTCCTTTTCATATCCCCCACCATGGTGGCCTTGAGTGGCGCACATGCTTAAGTGAAGAGTCCTTAATTTAAAAATTAAATTAAAAATATTTGTTTCCATGGGAGACACAGGTCAAGCACAAGTACTGTAATTAAAGTCTCAATTCCATCATTGGTTGAGGCAGACTACTTTTTCAGTGTTATGAATGTTAGCTAGCTTTCATGGTTGTGAAATAAAAAGAAATAGAAGCCACATTTGTGGTTTATGGATGCTAATTGCTGCTGCATTTAGGTGTGTGAAAGGGGGCGGTTAAAAGGCTGGAGTGAGACAGGAGAGGCTGACAAACCCTCGCTTAGGCGCTCACTGAGGTTCCAGTGGTGCTGTTTAGCACACGCACTTATCTGCTTGAAAAGGAAGTGCCGTTTTTTATCAGAATATTACATCTCCCAAGCCTAGATCGAGCCCTGCCGCTCATGGGACTCAGGGGTTATCTCACAACATCAGCAGTACTTTGCTGCAGAAGTTCATTTAACAGGGGATTTCTGTAATGTTAAAACCAGGCAAGGAGTCTGTACTGGTTAACTGTGTCAAGTCTGTGAGCTTTGATAGCTATGTCTGAACTGAAAGTCACATCTCCCTAATGTTATCAACAAAAGATTCACTCTACTTTGTTTTAATTCTGCAGTACTGTACTGTCAACAAAAAGCAATACTGCCAAACATTTTTAATGACATCAACAAAAATTAGTCAGTTTCATTACAACTTGTTTATGAATGACATACAGTTGCAGATTGTGTTGTGCTGGGCACTTATAACAGGGCCCAATGTAATTAGGAATTAGAGGTATGAAAACTCAGTAATCTTGATTGCCTTAGCCAGAAATGTGCAGTCATTTCCTTAGTCTGTTTAATCCATTATCCTTACCTAGGAAAAAAAGACTAAATTTCTTTTGAGGTATGTGACTATCTGTATCATATCTGGTCAGAGAAGGCAAGGCCAAGGAGGAAAAAGGTACTTACTATTATTCAATAGATTTTTAGTTCTCAAGGTCTGTACTCCCTTTCCTCTGTTCACACTGTATGTAACCCATAGATCCATACAATACAACTGTGAAATTAAAACCGGGACAATTATTTATTCTTTTTGTACTGAAATGAAATCTAGACCGGGGACCTATTTTTTCCCATGTGGTACACAACATATGAGAGGTGAAGATGAGAGAATGGCCCTGGAAATGAGATCACATGTCACATTAGACAAGAATCAGTTTACAGAAACATGGGCTAGTAGAGGATATCAATTAAGATAACTCGCACTTTATCCCCAGACCTATTTATGTGGCAAAAAAGGATGAGTTTAATAATGTTTGAGTCACTGGAAAGATGCTGGAATGCAGAAATTAACCCAGAGGCGGTCAAAGCTAGATTACAGTGCAAAAGTAATTAATGGATTATATTATCGCAACAAAGTAACTCTGGAGGGGAAGCTTTTGTGATCTAAAAATCTAGTTTCAAAACCTGGATTATCTAGAATTATACATTCAAATCCTGGTTTGGTTGACTCACCTTTCATTCTTCCAAAATAGATAATTGAGTTTCATGTGGTTTAATCTGTTTGGGTCTTTTGGGCAGTACCTTAAAAACCAAGGTCCTGTCTTCTCTGCATGTTCATTAAATTTCCACTGGTACTTTTCATAAGAGTAGGAATTTGCCTTGCTTTTTTGGGCCAAAATTTTCCCTTCCTTATGCACTATGGTGTACTGGCTGCTAAACTCCACACAAGAGTGATTCCTCAATCCTGTATATTGTGCATAATTTTGAAAACATTTTGGAATCAAATTTGCTATATAAATGTCAGTTAGTATTATCAGGTGCTATTGGAATAAAGGACATTTGAAAATCTATTTGAGAGTGATTAGCAAGATTGTACTTTAAACGGTTCAGGTTTTGAAATGCATTTTAAAAACCAGATGACCAAAGAAAGTCAAGCCTGACTGATCACATTAGTAATATGTCTCTTAATCTCATTCGATAGTGTTTAAAGGTTATACTATCAGAATTTAACATATAACCTCTTTCAGTCTGATTGTTATGTCCAGATGTTTTCTGATTCAACTGTCTTACTGAAGTGTGATTTAATGGTTGTGATTGTATCTGGCTTTCTGGACTTTAGGAATTGTAGTTTTACAAGTTGTGTTCTCTGACTCATGTTTTCTAAATAGTAACAGAAAAACTCAGAGTTTAATCTTTTTTTTTTTTTTTTTTTTAAAGTTCAGAAAATCAATGCCAGAAGATCTTGTAAATTAAGCAACATTGGCACAGACAGGACTTGAATGGGAGAGCTCAAGATAAAATTCAGGCAGTGCAGGTGATGAAGTAGGAAGTGGTGTTCTCTCTGAATCAATACTAAACTCTCATCCCCAAATAATGCCTGGTGTTCTAGTCACATTCCATCCAGGATGATTACAGTCCGCTTCCCTAAATGCCCACTGCAGCTTTAGTTGGATATAATATATAGTTGTTATCTTTCAGTCCAGAGTTGATAGCACTTAGCTTTGGACAATGTAATTCCTATATAGATAGTTCAATCAGTAACATTTTGTAAAGTGGTTTGGGATCTTTCTGAATGAAAGCACGATAAAGTGAAAGACCACTATTATAGGGCAGACAATTGATAATACACAAAAGCTAACAGACATTTAAAATATTTGGGCATAGGATCCTTCATGAAATTATAGGTCTCCACAGGGGAAAAAAAACAGAATGTTAGTCTTTGATGAAAAAGCTCTAAGAAGCTGAGGGTTAGGGTTAACTCTGAATTTCCTGGCTCACTTGAGTTTCCAGCATAATTCTTATGATTTATTTTGTGGTAATTAATTATATTTTAAGATACATCAGGTTCTATTTTGATTATAGGAGGACAGTTATTAAAAGGGGAATTGTTATAGATAGAAGTTAAATGTACAAACGCTTGGAAGAGTATTCCTGATTTTTCTATTTGAAGTGCTGTACTTCAGTCTGATTTGCTTCTATTTTTGTCTGAAGTCTGAATAAAAATAAAGAGACTAATTAGCATAAAACACGCATTCCACAGAGAGGAATTATGAAAGTTTCTCTCCTATTTTTAGAAGTGAAATTTCTACCAGGTGCACACTACATTGGCTCATTTAGATATCACCCTTGAAATGTGCTGTATACAGTGTATAAGTTAAACGGGTGTTTATTTCTTTATCACTAAAATGTAGACGGTGAATTATAGTACTAAGATTAAAGACACCTTGCAACAGGCAAAAATAATCTGACGGTAATAAAGGACAGTAGGGCCAGATACTCACTGAAGTCCAATGAAGCTTTGCTGAATTACACCAGATGAGGATCTGACCCATGGATTAAATAATTATTTTGATAAGACAAAATCTCAGGCACACTGGCTCAATGCTTGGAACACCTATGGAGAGTGAAGCAAAGTTGGCTTTGTGCTGCTCCACCCAGTCCCTGGTGCAATGTAGTGCAGCCCCAGCCTGCTGGTAAACACATTGTTTTGTAATGGGGCTAGAAGACCTACTGGGATTGCCAGAGTATAGTGAGTTCCAGCCATGTCTATTCCATCCCTAGGGCAGAAGGGGACATGGCTGGAGTCAACTGCTGGGGAATCATGAATTTTGAAGTTAAATGGACAATCAGGTGGAGAAATACAGAAAGGTTGTTCCAGACCATGTCAGAGCTGCAATGGAGAAGGGGTGGCTCAGAGGACTGGTATTAGGCAGTGAAACCTTTTACTTCTACTTGCCCGTTAATCCAGTCCAGATTAGTAGAGCTCATCTGATGGTTGTTCAGGGGACTATGAAATGACTTGAGAATATCCATTTCAGTGCCTAGCGGACAAATGATCTTATCACAAAAAACATCACCACAGTCATCATTAATTGGCCTTATCACCATTTTCAGCAGAGAAACCTCAAAGTCTGACTGGGCCAGGAGGACTTGAATTCCATTCTCATCCTTACAGTTGATACCTGCAGCCACATTGACATAATGGTGTGAAGGAAAGTTCCTCTGTGTCTGTTTGTGTTGTCCCTGTCCTGTGGGTAAGGCCAGGCATAACTGTGTTGGTCAGAGATATGATGAGGTGTGATTTGTGACCAACTAGCTGTGTCCTCAAAATCCCTTAGATGCAGTAATATCAGCAAAAGCGTAGTTTTACTGGTAAAAGCTGCATCCACACTAGGAGTGCTTTACCAGTATATGTATTTTTTAAATGGACACCTTACCGTAAATGCTCAATTATTGAGGGACAATCTACACTCATTCCTATATTTGCTGTCTACAACCAGCTCACTGTACAACTTTTCATGAGTGATGTACTCAAATACTTGGATGCTAATATTTAAACTGTATTGTTAAATTTTTTCACCTAAATTTGGGTTATTGCTGATTATGCACTATAGGTATCTTATGACTTTTAAACAAACATTGTATTAGTGGATAATCTATGCACTATACCCAGATGTACAGACACTCTTTTCTTAACCTGTGTATTATATAATTTTTAACATTAACTTTAATAAAAATTTTATATCTATACTGGCAAAGTGCTTGTAGTTTAGACCTGGCCTAAATTGCAAGCTGCCTGCCTGGCACCTTTCTCCAGTACTAAATATACTGAAAAATATTTTTGTAATCGTTATTGAAATTTTTAATGAACATGTAATTTAACACTTTTGTGAATCTTAAGAAAACATGGAAAGGAAAGAAAAGAAGTAATTTATCTAAGGTTTTGTAATTGGATGAACTGTGTGCATCTCCTCAAATATTTGATTATGGATTTTTCTTCTTTGTTTACCCTTTCACTTGACAGGATTGAAAATGGTTGCCATGTTATAGAATTACAGTATGTACACATTGCGTTATGTTCATTGCGTAGTGATTGCTGAGTTTTTCATAGACATTCAGGATTGTGAATTCTCTTTAATATGTAAACTCTTATGACTTCTTCAGTTTTGTGGTATGCAACTGTGTTATTTTGCCAGCATAGGCTAGAAAATCTCACTTTCTGTGAGATGGCAAAGAGTAGTTTTAGTACCTCACAATTCTCTCTTGTACTCACAATTCTAGGAACAGTTTGTGGGGACATTTGCATACTGTATGTAACAATTCATCAGTTAATATCAGTCAGGTACAGGTAGTCACAAAACATTCTAATCCTTCTAGAGAGAGAGAGAGAGAGAGAGAGAGAGAGACTTGTTTTTGTTCTTTAGTGCTCCAAGCTTCTAAATCCTATGAACAGCTGTCAAAATCTGGTAAACTATCTAGATGCTTTCACAATTTGTTTAATTGGATAGTTAGGAAATGGCATACAAGAAAAGCTTTTTCTTTTCTTTTCTTTTTTTTTTTTTTAAGTCTGGCTGAACATCTGTAGCATTAGGGGACTCATTATCTCAGAATTGGCATAGCAAATCAGTAGCATCATTAAAACGCCACATTAAGATGATTAAGTTTCTTTTGTTATCCATTTGACTTTTTGCATGTGTCGAGGATTTCATTATTATGACCCCACTCCTCGTACAATACTTGAGCAACATCACCCTGTTGTGCTGTTGCCTTTAATGGCTTCTGATTCTTAATCTTTCTGTCTTCTGTAACTTCAGTAACAAACTTTGCTCAGTAACAGCACAAAACTCACATTCTTTTCCCTGTGTTTGATGTCAAGGAATTGGATTAAGAATGGCAATTGAAGGCTGTTCCCCTGAGAATTCCTCTTAGAGAGTATAGTCAAGACAACACACTTGTTTTTCTTAATTATTTGCTGTTGTTGACTGTGTATTATTATTCTTGAATTTACAGAGCATACATATGCAGAGTTTCTGTGGTGACTCAGTCTGATGTTGCCATCACAGCTTTATATTTTGGATCTTTTCCAGAACCCTTTGTTTTTACAGTGTTTCAGGTGAAACAAAAATATTACTCTGGAGTATGTCTTTCATCTCATGATCATCACCCCAGGAAATGAAACCATGTGCATCAGCCCTAATGTATCACACCACCACTTTGTTGTGTAAAATCTACCAGATCCTTTCTGCTGTGTGTATTGTCTTCAGGAAGGCCCCAAAAAGTAGTTACCCAGGCCAGGACAGATTAATTAATTCTTCTCTATTAACCTCTTCTCTTTCCTGAACACGTAAGGGACAATAATTCTTATACACAAGAGGCAATAATTCTTATCTTTTTAACCAAGTGGTTCCTATATGTACTTCAATGAGCCCTTTAAGAATATCCTCATCTTTCCTCACTTTAATTCTCCTCCACAATTCTGTGCGTTCTCCTTTTGGCTGAGGAGGACTAGACTGGGTACTCTCCAAACCTGTCAAAATCTCTCTTTATGCAACATGAAGCATTCCCACCCAACCATTAGTGTTATGATTCCATAGGGCTCCCTATGCCTGCTAGCTTGCAAAGCAAAAAGGCCTGGACTAGAAATTGAATTTGTCTCCTGCATGGCAGTGCAGACCTCTACTACCACTTGATCAATTATTGATTTACTTTTCCTAGGCCATTTCTTTTCTTTTCCTTGGGAAAATGGCATAAATATTGCCACTTGTTCCCTTCGCCTATCACAAGCACACTGAGGTACTTTGGTAGCACTACTTTCCCCTTAATTATGGCCAACATCTTAAGGTAATATTTCTATACCAACATTCACTCAAAATGAAATAACTCTTCCCTAATAGGTTCTGCTTTCTGCTATCTTTTAGTTGTCAGTAGCTGCAGTTTTCCGTTGAGGTTCTTTTAACGCCTACATGCAAACTGAAAAGCACTCAAGCTTTGGTGGGATATCACCGACAGCTGGAGTGGTAGTGATGATTTAGGGGGGAGGGCCTTGATCAGAACTCAGGTGCATCCTTCTCATTTATCATCAGAAAACAAAAACATTGCAAACAGTGTGCAATAAGGAAAAAGCAAAACACAGTTATTTTCCATGGTGGAACCATGAAATACAGCCCAAACTATATCAGTCTACTTCATCTGTCCCAGTGGAAATCAGGGACAAAACACATGTATATTATTCACGAACATTGGTATATTTCTCTAAAGAGTAAAAAGATGTGAACCATGAACTTGTGGTGGGAAACATAAAGGATAAAACTATAGAGAAGTCTTCTACATCAGAGGTTAAGACCAGCCTGTTCCCCTAAGCAGCTGCATTTAATACAGATGACAGGTAAAACATTAATTAGTAAGTGGAAATTTAAACGTATTTCTGAAGGTATCAGCAAGGTGCAGCTGCAATGTGCACTTTCTTTTAACACATTGTGCAGGACCTGATGAATTATTTTGTAAGGATTGCCCTCTTTTATTAAAAAATAAATCTGTGTGGAAAAGAGTTTTGTTTAACATTCCCCCCAACAACTAGCAGTCAGTATTGTGCAAAGTTATACAACTAGAGGCTACACTAACTTTTGCTTGAGCCCTGTCTGCTCTGGAGAATCCCCTATTTGGGGGCATGGGAATGGGCAGCAATAGTTTCAAGCAGGGAAACGCTGTCAGTGTTGTTTGAGCATTCGTGAGCTACATACATACAAAAGCTTATGCTCAAATAAATTTGTTATTCTCTAAGGTGCCACTAGTATTCCTTTTCTTTTTGCGGATACAGATTAACATGGCTGCTACTCTGAAAGCTGTCCATGTTGTGACTCCAAAGGAGATGCACTGTCCAGGAGGTAGATAGGGAGGCAGGGTTACTCCTGAAACAGATAAGGAGAAATAAGGTACCTGTGTAGATTAACCTCTGGTGGACCATTACCCAAGACCGGTCTGGATCCTTGGGTGATCTGTGGGCTCTGAGTGCCAACCTCCCTGCTCACAGAGAGGAAAGGGGAAAGAAACACACTTCCTTCTGACAGAATCATCTAAGGGAAAAACTGAGGGAGACCTCCTGGAATTTTCCTCACCACCAGGACCCTCACAGCCACTTGCTCCCCCCCTCATCCCCACAACTTTAAGCCAGAAGTAAGGCCACAGGCAGAAAATTGCACCCTAGTGAGAAAGGGTTATATTCTTAGACAAAAGCATACTTGGTGCCCATATAAATGCCTGAGCTCACTGCAAGTATTCAGGACAAAGGAGTATTTTTCTTCCATACTTCAGCTGAGAAGTTTGACTTCATGAAAGGGTTTATTGCTTGGTTTTTATTTTTTCACTTTTTTTTATGCTGTCACTTCATTTTCACTGGCACCAATTGTTTATTCTCTGCATTTGATGTGGTTTCTTTATCAGATCCAGAGATAATGCAGTTTTGATAGTCCATGTTCTATACATTAGAGAAAGGGCAAGCACCTTGCTTAGCAGGAAGGCCATATTTAACTGTCTAACCCTCATTTCTGGAAAGGAGCAGGTGGCCAGGAGTGCAATACTTTCAAACAGGAAATTATATATTTTATCTCTAAGAGAATGGTCAGTCTCCTCATGTTTTTACTCCTGGAGCATTGTCTCCTGAGTGAGGGGTTATTATTTGCAAATGGCTAGCTACTTGCACCATTGTCCCATCTTGCCAGTAGGGTCATTTTCTAACCAAAACCTAAGAGGTTGTCTTCATTAGCCACCCAGAAAAAATGGGAACTCAAAGGACCAGGAGCCTATCCAGGGACATTTAGGAGAAGGAGGCCAAGTATGGCCTACCAATAGGGCAGGATGCTGATAATCAGGGCTACCTGAATTATTTGTCAGACACGTGCTATGTGACTGTGAGCAAATATCCTGGGGAGGAATTTGACCCCTGAGTTCTCTTTGCAATTTTAATGGAAATTAATGGATGCTTCTAAAAGCTTTTGAGATCCTTGGATAGAAGTTGCTGTTTGAAGTGATAATTAGTGAAAATCCTGATGAGGATTGTTGAGAAGAATTAAATTAAAAGGGTCTCTCCTCACACTACAATATAGGAACAGCAGAATTAAATACTGGATCACACCTGTGGTCCATCTAGTCAAGTGGCAAGCACCAAATGCTTCAGAGGAAGGGACAAGAATCCCCTGCATTCTTGGCCTCAAGGACAGACAACCTGAGGCAATAATCTCTATAGTCTAATTATGTATTATGTGAACAAATATTTTCTTTTATATATCGTACAGTATATATAACATAATAATTTGATATATGGTGTATTATATATTTATATAACATAGACGCAAAATATCCCCAAAATATAATTAATATGTATAATTTTTATAATAATTATTTCTTTGAGATTATCACTATAAATGCAAGATCCATGAGGACTGATGTCTTAACTGTATTTCATTATTTTTGTGGATTTACGTCAAACATGCAGAGTTATTTTAAACATTTTTATATTAAATTAGCTGATGTGGATTTGTTTTAGAGAGACATTATAGCTTCTAACATAATTTTTGATTTTGTGCTTTATTGTTCACCTGCAGATGACTTGGTTAAAGTGAAGGGTGAATACAATGAAAGAGAAGAGAGTGCTTTGAATTCAGAGCCTATGGAAAATACAGAAGAATCTGAAATACCTTACAGCTATCCAAGAGAATATAATGAATACGAGAGCATTAAACTGGAGAGACATTCTGGTTCATATGACAACATCAGGCCAACTAGTGGAAAGATGAACTGCGATGTCTGTGGATTAGCCTGCATTAGCCTCAATGTCTTGATGGTTCACAAGCGTAGCCACACTGGTAAATATCCCTATATTATCCTTAAAAGAGCTACATTTTGATAGCATATGATTTGAGTGTGGTCTAGTGATTAAAAGGGTAGCAGGAATCACAGCTCTTTGTTCTGTTCCTGAACCTGCAAATATGACCTTGGGCAAGTCACTTAATCTTTCTGTGCCTCTCTTTACCCATCTGCCTAATGAGTACAATAATATTTACATATCTCATCAGGGTTGAATGTTTGTAAAAGCATGTTTGTGAAGTGTTTTGAGAATTTTGGATGAAAGGCACTAGTACTTCGTCATGTAAATACTTAGTCAGTCAAAAACCAGGAGTCAAGCTGTTTTGCTGGTTGCTGCATCTTGCTTGTATGTCATGCTTCTCTTTGTACCATACCTTAACACAAAGTCACTATCATATTAGGTACAGACTGGGAAGAATTAAAAAGGTTTTTTTCCCCTGAAAATTCTCAACATATTAGAATCAACTTCCTCAAGAACATTTATTTCCAGTCCACAGAAAAACTATACATTTGGAATATTTCTCATAAACGGACACATTGTGCCAAATTCACAAGTAACTTCCACTGAGGTTAACAGGAGTGGTGTGTGTGTCCCAGGACAGAATTTGATCCAGTATCTCATTCTTTACTCCTCCAAAAAGGAAAGGGTGAGGGGCTGGAGGTGATATCCATATAAATATTAAATGTCCTTTTTTTTGTATGTCATTTTAAGGTGAACGGCCATTCCAGTGTAATCAGTGCGGAGCTTCCTTTACTCAGAAGGGTAACCTCCTCCGCCACATTAAACTACATACAGGGGAAAAACCTTTTAAATGTCATCTTTGCAGCTATGCCTGCCAAAGGAGAGATGCACTAACTGGTCACTTAAGGACACATTCTGGTAAGTGCCTACAGAGACACTTAGGTGTTGTAAATGTGTGTCACTAGGACATCAGTTGTGGAAAATAGAAAGGGTTAATCCATAAGGTTTAATCTGGCAGTTGGATTCTGGAGACCTAACAATTAGCAATGACCCCCTAGTTCTATATATGGTATATTCCACCTAGGGGCTCAGTTCTGCTCTTTGCTGCATGGATGTGTTAGTGAGGGAAAAGGCTGTAGGAAGCCTTATTTTCAGGAGAGAGTACTATGAGAGAGACCCAGCTACTCCACTTGTTTGTACTGCATAACATCTAGGTATGGCCTCTCAATTAGGAGATGTGGCCATGCCATCAGACCCTCAGTTTTTATAGTTGCAGTGAACTATACTCCACTAGGGCTTTCTCTCATTCTTGTCTATTAGAGCTATCCTATCCTGTATCATCAGAATGGCCCCAGGAGAATACCCAGGGCTGGTGTCACTCAACTACCAAATAATACTTGCCCTTTTTAGTGCCTTTCATCTGAATATCTTAAAGAGTTTAACAAATGTTCATTAATTTTTTCAATATCCCATTAGTATATTATATCCCTCTTACAGATTTGGAAATGGAGGCACAAAACTGGGGGTGACTTGTCCCAACACTGCAAGTCACTCAGAAACCTAGGAATAGAACCCATACGTTCTAATTCCTAGTCCTGCTCTTTAACAATCAGATCACACTTACTCCTTTTTATTTTTATATGTCCTTAATGTATTACATAGAGGTTTAGAAAAAAAGGATTTTGAATGACAGATACTATCTATGTACTACCATATGCAGAAAAAAAGTTTAACCGTACAAAGAATCAAATAGACTAACACGGCTGCTACTCTGAAAGTTAAAAATGAGATTATCTTACATGGATAAACAAGATTCTGATTTGACTTTGCCCAGATCAACAAAACTACATGTCCCCATCAGGACTCACATAAAAACATCTTGTGTCAAACACATCTTAATCAACAATGCAGCAACCCTCTTTGGCACAGCCGCCAAACAATATGTGAACTAATAACCTTACAATCGGAAGCTGTTTGTGATTAAAGTTGTTCTGAGAAGCCTGTTAGTGATTAATTAAAAGATGTTAAAATCTTTAAATACATAAACAAAGGTCCTAACTATACTGGGGGTTTTTGGGGGGGGGGAACGGGGGGAAGTTGTACTGGTATAGAGTGCAAACCCCCAATATATATGTGTTGTACTGATTTCAAGAAGGGGTTTGCACCTATGTGCCTTTAGAACTTGTCTACACATAGAGTGGCACTAGTTTAACTTAAGGGGCATTTTAGACTAATTCAATTAAAGCAGTGTAAAGGCTGTATGGACACTTTTATTTCAGTTAAAACCAGGTTTATTTCAGTTTATTTTAAATTGATTAGGAACATGTTTAACCTACATTGAAATAAGCCACTCTGAAACTGAAATAAGAGCATCCACACAAGGGCTTCCACTGTTTTAACTAAACCTGTTTAAGTAAATCAGTACAAGATTGTGTGTAGACAGGGCCTCACCCCTATAAATTACCAGGTTAAGTAACAATGGTGCAAGTCCCATTTCACACAAGTGTAGTGTCTCTACGTTAGGGGGTTATGCTAAGAGAAGCTAGTGCTTAGAGTGGGGTACTAGGAATCAGAGCTCCTAGGTTTTGTTCCTGATTCTGCAAATGTGGGGGCTAACTTATGAAACTCTGATCCTAAGAGCCCTGCCTCCTACAATCTTAGGATATGAAATGCATTAAGGATAACTGAACAGTTCTGACATGCTAAGGATGAACAAAGGGAGACTCTTTATTCTTCCAAGAGGGAGAAGATAATTTCTGATTAGATCTTTTAAAAGCGACATGCTAATTAAATGATGATAATTTACATTAGTGATGTTAGCATGGTATCAACAGATATGTATCTATTGCATATTTATTTTATATTCTACCAGGAAAAATCTGCCATGCAAAGTGCTGTATTCATTTTGTTAAAACTGTGCCTAGTTAGAAAATCTCAGGCATATTTTAGCAATTATTTATAAATTTACTAACATAAAATTACTATCCTAGGGTGACAGGTTTCAGAGTAGCCGGCATGTTAGTCTGTATTCGCAAAAAGAAAAGGAGTACTTGTGGCACCTAGAGACTAACAAATTTATTTGAGCATAAGCTTTCGTGAGCTACAGCTCACTTCATCGGATGAATTTATATCCCATACACCACAGATTTGATTGATCTGCAGAGTTTGGGTGAGAACAGAATCTGGACACTGACCTGTAAGCAGTCTGCAGGGTTCCAGTACAGCCCCTCTGCAGTCATGATATCAGATTGGGATATATGAATCTGTGCAAATCCAGGTCCAGTAACCCCTTTGGTCTTCCCCTGTTGGCCCATTATTTTCCAGCCTACTTGACACAAATTTCAGCTGCATGCAGTGCAGAAGCTCTCTGACAGATATTCCATCACTGTAGTAGGGCAGTGCTGGACTTAAGTAAGGAAGAGGGCCATGTATGGACCCTTCATACCAGGGTGAATTTCACCCTTAGTTAACCTTGATTTCATAGTAATAATAATAATTAATAATAATAATAATAGTTATCAATTATATATAAATTTAAGGCATTCCCCAAGTGTTAAATTGAGAGTTATCAGTAATTATGTGCTCATATGCCAGGAAGGCATCATCAGTCTCATGTGGTTATTTTATCCTGCCATCTTTTCTTTCTAGTGGAGAAGCCCTACAAATGTGAGTTTTGTGGAAGGAGTTACAAGCAGAGAAGCTCATTAGAGGAGCATAAAGAGCGCTGTCGTACTTACTTGCAGAGCACTGGCATGTGTGAGGCTGGTAAGTTTATCAGATTACAGTGCTTGTCTTTGTATGTTACAGTGCCTTTAAAAGGGCATCTGGCAAACTGTTAATTTGCAGCCTGAAAACAGTTTTCACTACAATCATTTGCAGTAACCTAAGGGGCTGCAGATCTCATAAAAAGGTCTAGTTTAATGCATCCCTCAGGCAGCTAGTTAAAGAATGCTTTTATTTTAATTACTTTTTTATTTCACTGTTACTTTCAATAAAACATCCAGAATTCTTCATACACAGCATTTCTGTAGGTGACACCCACATTAAATTAAATTAGTCCTACACTAGTACTATTATGTGGTTTATTTCACTGGATGAGTTGCTGCTGGTATTTCATTACAGCAATTGTTTGCATGTGTTAGTCCATTCAGAACTATTTTTCAGTAGATTAATATTTGCTGATACCATCATAATCAGTTAGAATTTGTAAGTGTTTCAAACTGCAAAAGTATGGGGCTAGGGGATGGAAATGGGGTGGGGATCCTGACACTCTTGATGGACCAGCCTCTAATGTAGAGAGAAGTTTCGATGGGAAATATTTAATAATAAACAAGGAGATAGAAATATGCATATTTATGTGAACAGAAAGAATCCATGTTCCATTTGCCCACTTTAAGGGCACGCTGAAGGGGGCCCATATGTTATACTTGGCTTTTGAAGGGAAATGGGAAAATTGAGGTATAGGCAAAGGCAATGGGTATTATTATTTGATTATGAGTTGCTACTTGGAGAAGAGGTCAACTGATTGAGCTTAGTTTTGTAATTTTAAATAAGTGACACAGCATTCAGAGCCAGAGTAGAGGTTCTTTTTATTGTTCTAAATTGAAACAAAATAAAAATAACTGTCATGTGTATATTGTGATAGTGGCTAAGTAGTTTAATGATTAAACACAACCTTTTGTGAATGCAGGCAAACTAATTTTACATTCATGTAGTCTATATTGGTCAGCGACTTGAATTCCTTTAGTTATTCTGAAGCGAAGTTTTGTCACCTGATTTAAAAGTTAATTTCCAATAATAGTTTGGAACTTCTGTTTTCCTTTTCATTAATCCAATACTGGATTTCAGAAAATATTTCAGTGGCAAAAGTAACAACAATAATACTCTCCCTTTTCATAGCTATTTTCATCAGAGAATTTCAAAACATAAAATAAATTAAGCCTCACAACATCCCTATGAGGTAGGAAATATATAATTATCCCCATTTTACACAGGCATAGAGAGGTTGTGACTTGCTGAAAGTTTACAGAATTAGTCAGTAGCAGATATGAGTCTAAAACTCATATTTCATGGTAAATAGGCCTAATGGCCTGTGATGGGATGTTAGATGGGGTGGGATCTGAGTTACCCAGGAAAGAATTTTCTGTAGTATCTGGCTGGTGAATCTTGCCCATATGCTCAGGGTTTAGCTGATCGTCATATTTGGGGTCGGGAAGGAATTTTCCTCCAGGGCAGATTGGAAGAGGCCCTGGAGGTTTTTTGCCTTCCTCTGTAGCATGGGCACGGGTCAGTTGCTGGAGGATTCTCTGCTCCTTGAAGTCTGTAAACCACGATTTGAGGACTTCAATAGCTCAGACATAGGTGAGAGGTTTTTCGCAGAAGTGGGTGGGTGAGATTCTGTGGCCTGCGTTGTGCAGGAGGTCAGACTAGATGATCATAATGGTCCCTTCTGACCTTAGTATCTATGAAAACTTCAGCATTCTGGCTCCCATTCTCCTGCTGTTATAGCTAGGAACTTCCTGCCTTGAAAAGTGAATGTAAAGTATCAAGCCTCTCATTTTTGGTTCTGAATTTGAAATAGATGTTTCTTTTCAAACAAAGAGTTTAAGTGCATGTTTTACTCTGATAAAATATGAAAATTAAAAAATTAAAAATAAGGATTAAAATACTTTTATGTGAATAATAATAATAAATAATAATAAAGTTACAGAATTAACATGGACACTTCAAACATAACAAAATTATTGTAGGGATATGGCTATCAAGAAAAAATATTCAGCTATTTTAGACCCTATTTATGCAAGTAGCACCACAAAGGTAAGCCCTTGCGCTCATGAATCCCCATTGATTTATTAGGACTCTGCAATGGGTGCAAGGATTCCTCCCCACCTTGCAGAGCTGCTTGCAGGTTTGGCCGTTAGTGTGCAAAAAAAAAATTCAGGAAATGATGATTTATCAAGGTTAATTAGTGCTTCATAGCGTGTTTTCCTTTTTGCACACAAAGAAATGTGTTGAGTATCAGTAAAAGTAAATGGTTAACTTAGCGTGTCAGCAAGTTGTGATTTTCATGAGACCCTGTACATACCATAACTTCAGCTTTATCTTACAAGGTACACTCAGATGGTGGCAATCACATTGAGATGCCCACCACATGGAAATTGAGGCACAGAAACTTTATACCTACTGTAGATTTCTGCATTATAGTAGTTCTCATCATTTGTACTCACTTCAGAATGGCAACTTTTCGCTTATCCATAAACAGTGCTAAAATAGTGCGTAAATTGGTCATAGAGCAAATATAAATTTCCAGTACAAGCATTATGTATCGGTATACTCTGCTTTTAAGGCCTCACAGCTTAAAAAATGCTGCAATGTTTTTAGTGGCACTGTAAGATTTATGAAAAACAGGAACTCCAATCTTGCTGAGGCATTTCTATTCAATTCGCTGCTGTTAGGCACTGTATTAGATGGCATATTCTGCCCTCGTTCCACATGTAGAATGTTCATTGATGACAATGGCTGATATGCAAAAAGATTCACCTTACATTTGTCAACATTTCAGAAGTTTCCACCTCAGTGTGGCATTTCCTTCCCACAGGTTGAGACAGCAAGAGCAAAATCTTGAAACGTCATGTCATTGCTCCTCTTACCCGTAAAACCCTGCTGCTGCTGCTATTGTGATGATTATTATTTATTACAGTGGTGTCCAGAAGGCCTAAGTAATACAAGGGTCTTATTATAATAGGTGCAAAAACACATAGTAAAAGAGTCTCTATCCAGAAGAGCTTTACACCCTAATTTAAGACAAGGTGCAGGAAAGGGGTGTAATAAATACATGGAGGAAATTGTAGGGGGAGGATGAGGATAATAGTAATAGGAACATGTGATTATGTAGATCAGCCATGGGAACAATTATATGATTTCCATATGGTGCTTCAAGGATTACACATTACAGTGTTGCTCTGACATTTTTAGACATTCAGGATAATATTCAAAAATACCTAAGAGATGTTGGGCTCCTAAATCTCATTTTCAAAAGTGATTTTAGGCATTTATGTGCCTTAGTCTCATCAAAAGTCAATGAGGTTTAGGTTCCTAAGTGCCTAAGTCTCTTTTGAAAAATGGGATTCAGGCTTCTACATCACTTCAGCCCTTTTGAAAATGTTATCCTAAGTCTCAGAACTGGATGAATATTCTGATTTGTACTTAAATGGATCAGATTTTTCTATTTACTGTCTTCTATGAAAACCAGAGCAGAATAAGACCAAGACCTATGTTCTCTGGAGTAAAAGCCAGAAATTCACTCTGGCTTGGAGAGGAACTAGATAGACCCCAGGAGCAGACAATATACTTCATAAAGTTTTTCCTCAAGATAGATCCATGTTTTGATTTCCAAGCCTATTCCTGCTGCTTTCAGGAGGATAAAATCTGGAGGCAGATCCCATATTTTTCTCATCCTTCTCTAATAGTTGTAGGTTGTTACTAACTTCTAAATGCAAAAGTTAACCTTCTTTTATTAAAAAATAAACTAAAAACAAACACACAAACATAATTTCCTTGAGGCACACAGGCTCTCTACAAAGCTTGGAGAATATTTATTCTTTTTAATGACTCCTGGACAAAGTCCATATATCTAAAGTTGAATTCCAAAAGTTATAAGTAATATCAGGGGACAGGGAGTCCTGTAAGTGTCTTACCCTCTTAATGCCTCAGTTTATCTTTCTCTAAAACAGGAATATGATTTACTGCACCTATCTTACCAGAAGGTTGTGAGGCTTAATTATTGTTTGTAAAGCTCTTTGAGATCACTGGAAAAAAACACAACACAGTAGTAATAATAGTAGCAGCAGCAGAATACAAGATGTATTATGGAAACCTAATGTATCCCTTAAAAGTTGAGTGTCAGACTGTTTGTAGAATTACAATTTAAACAAATGAACTGAAGGAAAAGGGAAATAAATAAAAAACAGAACTCTAGTGAAACAGAATTTTCAGCAATCTCCAGTTCATCCATTCTTTTAAAATTTTAAATAATTTCTCATTGCATTTTAGTATTCTACTTGCTCAGAATGTGGCATGGTAACAATATTGCTGGGAAAAAAAAAGATTTTATGTAACAGTATTGTTAGAACTTAGCTGTGTCCTTGATAACAATCTCTGATCACACCGTTTTCTTAGCACAATAACCCACCTCTATGTTCCACTCTCCATTATTTAGTGACCACACAGTAGATGAGACAGGAAACAATGCCTCTAATTTGAGCTTCATTTAGCACTTCAGGGTTTGCTAATGATGCCCACATGCACTAAAAAGTATAGTCACAGTGACAGAGACCACATTGTGGAAACAATTCATTACAGGCCAAATGATAAAATATTAATGTTCATGACTGGAAGAAAAGGACCAGCTCCTTCTATTTCTACAGCATGGTAGTAGACACTAGAGCTTTCTAGAGACACTGCTCTCTTAAGAAATTAATATAATGAGTCTCTGCTCTCTTAAGAAATTAATATAATGAATCTAATGGTTATAGCAAAAGACTGGTGGTTTCAGTAATGAAAAATAGCACACATGTATGTAATGCTTTTCATCCCAAAATGTTTTTTAAACACAGGACTAACACTGAAATGCACATACACTTACACCTGAAATGCAAACACTGGACAACAGCATTTATAAGCACTACATAGATGTCTAAGATATTAAGTGAAGAATGCCATACCCAATTGCGACTTCAGGGAGAGTTTAGTTGAAAATGGTCAGGACACTAGAGCTAACACTGTCCTACTCTTGGGTAGAAGGCCATGATCAGAAACTTGGCTTTACATTTCACTTGAAAGAGAGCTCCTCAGTGTTTCTAACACCATGCTAGGGCATTGATTAGTGAAGGTTCAGAGGGAAGAATAATACCTAATGAATCTCCAACACTTCCTGCAGCATCCTTGGGAATTTATATGGTGCTGTCCCATCCAAAGATGAACCATGGCCAACATTATTTGATTTGAATGACATATCAAGATCACAATCTAAAGTAGTATAACTTCATTAAGAGTCTAGGTTTTTGATCATGCTGTTCAGTTACTCTCTATGTAACCTTGGGCAAGTCATCTGTCATTTCCTTGTGCCTCTGTCAAGCCATTCAGAAATCAGTGTTCAGATGGTTGCTGATTTAAATCCAGATCCTTCTGAGCCATCCTAGGTCAATAAGTGACAAAACAACAAAAACAAAAAAAGATGCCTGGTGTATTTAGATTATATTATTAACTACATGTTGAAATGACAGTTTTTACTTGGAACATCAAGTGAATAAAGTACCAGAGTAGGAGTCAGGAGATGTGGGTTCTATTCCTAAGACTGGCCAAAAACTGACCAACTGCAATTGCAGTCACTTTAGAAGACACGTTGCCTCTTTGAGCCTCCGTTTCTTCATCAATAAAATGGACATAAAGATACTTACCTACCTTTTGAGAAGTGTTTTGTGATCTTTGGATGAGGAAAAATGCTACATAACTGCTAAGTATGATTCCATTTAATTAATAAAGACAAGAATGAACAGGTAGATGGGAGTATCTCAGGCCAGCCTTTAGACAGGGAGAGCTACACGGATAAGGTGTGGGACAGCTGCGCCTATGCCTGTATGCCCCTGCTACAGAAACAAACATATTGTTTTTTCTAGAACTACATTTTGAAGAGGTTGCAAATATATTTTGCAGCCCATATTTTGCAGTTTCTTAAAAACAAAGGGCTACTAGCATGCAGAAGAAAAGCTTAAAATCACGAGACACAACAGTCTAGAAAATTGACATTTCCAGATGACCCAGAACATACTATGTAGGTCAATATTTAGTGTCTCTTCAGCAATCTCTTCTCTGCACAGAATATTAGTGTCACCCAGCAGGAAGCTGCATGTCTACCATTTTAGACTGTAATGTAGTGAGGTTCCATCAGTGGTAAATAAATGGCATTGATAAAACCAATATGACATCAAGATGCTAAGGATAACTCCCAATATAGGTCTTGGGCTGAGTGAAACATCTTGTATTCACCGTTTCTTGCTCCTAGAGTTCTACCAATAGATATATAAAGTAGCTCTGAGAATGTATATTAAAAAACAACAACAACAACTGATGAGAGGATACTAGGAAAGACTTAGAGGTGTAGGAGGAATAAAAGAAAATCGAAAAAGCAAACAAAGAGCTGTGAATAGGAAAGAAATAAACAAGTAAGCAGTACTGTTATCACATATTTATTGTGCCCTCTTTTGCATTGATATTTTTCATTCCAGTGAAAAGCTTCTGGGTATAAAAAGTGACCATAGTTGAAAACATAATACCTAACTTGTTTTTGTTCAGGACAGATGTGGGTTGCTGAGTTTCTTTTTATTATTAATAGCAAACTGCCTTGTACAGTGATCCTGTCAAAATTAAAGCTTACTGGGTTTAGGATGATTCAGAACTTGGATAGGAGACCTCCAAAGATAACCAAGGGTGCCATATGGAGTGGTGCTGGGGATTTAGTAGTGGGTGCTCTTCCCCCTGAATTAGTATCAAACCAAATGCCCCAGCATGATGCTAGGGCATATTGTGTTGCTGAATGTGACAGCTTTTGGATGAGATGTAAGCTGACATTAAAGATCCCATTGCACGTTTTGCAAGAGTTAACCCAAAGATACTGGCCAAAATGCAACTTGGATAATTAAATTTTGCCTACTTAACTTTCTCTTGCAGTTTCAACTGATTCTGGTATTCTTCACTTTCTCACTTCAATTGCTATGTTGTGTTTGTATACTCTTTCACCCCAGAGGCAGCTGCATTTTAGCTGATGATATAGTGATCTCTGTTTATAGTATGTATATTTTCTTAAGTTTGTTTAGCATGTTGTGATCCTTTGGATTAAAAATAACCACAATATAAAGGCAAGATATTATTACCTTTAAAACACTGTGAATGTGTTCATTTGTGGGCCTGATTTATCATGTAAATCAATGGAGATACACCTGCATAAAACCAGAGTAACACAATGGAGATACAGACCCACTTATTCCATCCATTCTGAGTCATATATATAGCTAGATTTCATGGCAGGAGCAGTTTGATACTTAACACTTGTGAAGCACTTTACATTTTCAAAACGCTGTACAAACACTGACAAACTAAATAATGGCTGAGGTTTAGTGGGTCATGGTTAGTACTGATTAAAATACATCCAATATCAGTAACAGTAAACATCTAAGGTTTAACTTATTTTTAAATGTCAGAAAAATATTGCACAGTAGCTTAAAGGAGAATGATTGTGCACTTTTGTTATCACAGCCATATTTTACATTATTTCTACTGCTGTATTTTTAGCAAATAGATTAATTTAGGTCTAATACTTTATAAACTGCACTTAATTGGTCTGCAGCATGAAATGTTTATGTATCCTCCATTTATGATAAGACTTCTCTCCTGTCTAGGCAAGATACCAAAGCTTATGGTATCCACATGAAATATTATAACATTTAAATTGTCCATTTACAGTGAGGTCATCCCACAGCCCAACCTGCTGTGGGGCCTTGGGCAAGTTACTTCTCTTCCACCCTTTGTCCATCTTGTCCATTCAGATTGTAAGCTCTTTGGGGCACAGTCTGTCTCTAATATGTTTGTTTAGTTTCTACCACAGTGTGACCCTAATCTTGGTTATTGTCTCTTAGTGGTGCTCTAATACATATCACTAATAATAATACCTGTCCCTGAGGAGAAAACAAGAATTTGGGGGCTAGAGCAGTTAAAATCAGAATGAGACTGGCAGTACTGGGTTGAGGTGACAAACAAGTAGTCATGGCTGGTCCAGTTCATAATTTGATGAGGTTGAGAGCATTCACAGCTGAATGTGTGACAGTGGGCCCCGGCTTGTACAGCTAGGGTCTTACTCTGGAAAATGCTAGAGCCACAGCACTAGATGAATGGTACATAGAACAGACACACACCAACTATGCTTAAATTTCAGAAATTCTAGGCAGTTAAAATAGTTTTAAATAGCTCTGAATATCTAATAATAATACTGAAAGTGATGCATAGAGAGTGCACAGTGAATTTCAGTTGTAAAAAACAGAAAAAATGTAAGACTAGATAACAGACTTTTTCTAGAATCTGGAAAAAAATTGGGAATGGAAGACAGTATTGTAAGACTATTTTAAAAAATGTAAAATTTATAGAAAGATTTTATGTTTCTTTGTTGCTATCTTACTAATGACCCCAGTTTCTGAGCAGTATTATTAAAATACTTGAGCTTTTTTGATGATATAACATAGGGACTGTATCTTTTTTTAAGCTGTCTTGAAGAATTATATTGGTCTGCAGCTGTCACATAGTGTTACTCAGAATCAAAAGGAAAGCCGAGCAGGGCTTATATCTCCATCTGTATTTTGTAACCAACCACGTCCAGCCTGTTTATTTTACACTTCCTCTTGCTAATGAAGATATTGGTTTTGTATGGGTTATGCTCTCCTGCACGAGCTTAAGACTGCAAGATTTGTGTGCGTTTCTGTGCTTGGTTCCACTGACCGCAACTGGTGCCCAAGACGCAAAGAACAAGAACAACAGAAAAACAACAAAACAAGTTTACATCAGATCTCCAAACTGTTTCCTTCCAGTTACTGTGGCAAACTCCGGAGATTAAACCATTCATCTCTTCCTTTTTTTTTTTTTTTTAACCTACGTGTGTTTTCTTTTCACATTTTCCAAACTAGCAAGCGTGGAGGCAAGGCACATCAAAGCAGAGATGGGGACTGAAAGAGCACTCGTGCTGGACAGGTTAGCGAGCAACGTGGCAAAGCGAAAAAGTTCAATGCCTCAGAAATTTATTGGTAAGAATAAAAAGTCTTTTCACATGCAGCAGTTAACTGTGTGAGGGCTGGTAACCAACAGGTACAACAGCAGTACTTGTTTTGAAGGGCCCTTTCTAGTCCATCATGTATTTAAATAAGGTAACTTCTGCTTTCCTGCTGTGCTTCTACTTACTGATTATATGTATTTGATAAACAAGAGAAATTGTTCAATTAGATAAATGACAAATAGATCTGAATTCATACTGTATTTTGTGTACTTGTTTGTGTTAGTGTTTGCATGGTTAATAAATATACATTTTATGGGGGCTTTTGTTTTGGAGCTGTATGTGTGTGTGAAAACCTTTCTACCAGGGTTTTACTGGGGAAGAATCAGAGGGCTTCATCTTGTTAGGGGCTGAGTACCTTATCCCCCATCGTAGTCAATGGAAGTCGAAAGTGCTCAGGAGCTCCTTGCAGAGGCATATAGCACTGCAGAACAGAGCCCAAAGACAGAAAATTACTGAATTTTTGAAAGTCATTTTTAAAAATTTCAATCTGAATGATGAATGATAGGGTCAACCCCTTTTCTTGCTCTGGTTAAAAAAAATATGGCCACAATACATTTCCATAGAATTTACTTTGGATTTAATTTTATCAAATCAATGTTTGGCAAATTGGAAATCTTAGATAGCAAGGTCTGATATAATTTGTTGTTTTCTTTAATGAATGTTTATAAAATTGCTTTCATTTCATTTCAGTTTTACTGAATCTTGAGCTTTCAAAATGAGATTATAAACAAATTATCACAGAAAAATATTTGACTCTAGTTTATACCACTGGTGTACTAAAATATGCCTGATGTTTTCTGCAGAAATTAAAATAAGTTTAAAACACATTTCTTTTTGTCAAGTAGCCTGCTGAAATGGGTATATAGTACTAGTAATAATACTTACCTCATATGTAACTAGAGAATAAAAAACTATATACTGTGGTATTCTAATTAAAATAGCTAACCAATCAAAGGTATAGTTTTTAAATAATCCTGTATATCTGAGTTTGATGGCAGGTCCTGTTTCTCAGCAGTGTTTGATGCTGTTATCTCTGTCTGTTGGTCATAGTTATTTATTTTGCACTATATGAAGTTGCATTTGAGCTCAGGAGTTTAATTAGCCTGCAGTTATGCCTTAATCATAAATTTTCCAGAGGGATATATGTGGTACAAGATGTTTACTTTTCTTAATATACATTTTCTGTTGCAAATACTGGCCTCTGTGGTAATTTACATTCACACTCACAGGAGAAGAGAAAGGAAGAGGATAGTGATAGAAATCGTTTGCCAGAACTTGAGCAATCCATTTTCATATAGTCTGATCTGCACCCTGCACAGAGGGGTACTAAAGATGCTTCTTGAAATTCTGGGCCCAAATTTTCAAATCTGGGTACCAAAGGGTAGGCTCCTAAGTAAAAAATATAGACATCTAAATAAAAGTGACCTAATTTTCAAAGGTGCTGAGCACCTATAGCACCCATTGGTTTCAGTGGGAATTTGTCAACTTTCATAACTTCAGAAAAACAAGCTGCTTTTTCTTAGGCACCTAACTATGGATTTAGGACTCTAACTTTAGGTACCCAGCTTTGAAAATTTTGGCCTTGGGGATTAGGCCTTGAAAAACATTTTAGAATCACAGTATGGCCTGCAAGTTCTTTAGCTCTTCTTTTTGGTATTGAGACCAGCCTCAGATTTTTGTCATCATAATTCATTGGGGGTGTGATTTTGCAAGGTGCTAAACACTCTTGCCCAATGCAACAAAGAACTTAATCCTTGATTCAGTAAACCACTTAAGCACGTGTTGAACTTTTCATTAGAACTTAAGCATGTGGTTAAAGTTAAGCATGAGCTGAAGTGCTTTGGCTCAGCACCTTGCAGGACGGAGCCCTTTTTATTCTATTGTAATGCTGCATTGATACAGTTTATTAACAGTGCAAGCTGACACAGTGGTATAAAGAAGTGTTTTGGGGGGTAAGGTTGGGGGCACTGGGGACATTCTTTTAGTGATATAGAGTAATCGAGTTCTGAAACATGCTGTTTCTCTAGAACCTCTACTACAGCGATGATGTTGGGTAATATGTGAAAAAAGCATGAGTCACTCACTCCCTTTTATTCCTGAGTGGCATGTTTGCAGCAGCAGTCTGTCCGACCTTGACTTGACTTTTGTGACTTCTTGAACTATATGTGCAGGAGGAAAAATCTGCCAGGACAGTTTTGTGATTTCTTGGGAAACAGAGTTCTCAGAAGGGTGCTGATTTTTCATTTCCTCAGAAAGGAGGGATAAGGAGATGTAAACCAACAGGCTAGCCTAGGCTCATTTCTATGAAAAAGTCTACTGAGAAGAAAAACTATTAAATTGTCTGTTGACTCCTCTGGTGACACTGCAGACTCTCACACTTTCTGTAGGCCAAATTCTGGCCCATCATGTAAATGGCCCTAAAAGATTATAAAGAGAGGTTTCAAAGAGGGATGGGCTATTACCAGCAGGAGAGTGAGTTTGTATGTGTGTCTGTGTGTGTGTGGGGGGGAAGGGTGAGAAAACCTGGATTTGTGCTGGAAATGGCCTTCCTTGATGATCACTTTAGATAAGCTGTTAGCAGCAGGACAGTGGGGTGGGAGGAAGTTTTGTTTCATGGTCTCTGTGTGTATATAATGTCTTCTGCAGTTTCCACGATATGCTATGCATCCGATGAAGTGAGCTGTAGCTCACGAAAGCTCATGCTCAAATAAACTGGTTAGTCTCTAAGGTGCCACAAGTACTCCTTTTCTTTTTTCTTTCTAAAAGATTATGTATCACATTCTGACCAGCAGTGGCCCCATTGTGTAACTCAGTGGTTCTCAACCTATTTAATATGCAGCCCACAAAGTGTTATCTGGGTTGCAGGTTGAGAACCACAGTGCCCCCCAACTAAACCCTCGAACAAACCCCTATGCTCTGCACCCTCTGCCCAGAGACACCTCCACAGAGTGGGGCCAGGAGTGGAGAGCTGGGCAGGGATCCCAACGCCCGCCATGTGGGGCCCCAGGACCCCGGACCTGCTGTGCAGGGCTGAGCAGCAGCTGGCTGCCCGGACCCCGAGCCCCGCCATGCGGGGCCGTGCGGCAGCTAGCTGCCTGGAGCCCGCTGCGTGGCAGGGTAGCTGGGAGCCTGCGGCCTTTAGCACACAGCTGAGATGGGCCGCAGCTGTGCGCTAATTAGGCTGCAGGTTGAGAACCACTGGTGTAAATAATTTGTGTGGGTATGTGCAGTTTCAATTGCCAGGACAAATATGAATATATATGAACAAACCATAAACCTAAAACTTACCTGAGACCTTTCCCCATGGCTCCTGTTGCAGAGGTTCTGCCTTTGGCCTTTCCATGGATTTTGGGAGAACAGCTGTTCAGGCAAAAGTTTTCCATGTTCCACTCCCCATCTTCCTGCCGGATTTCTAATGTGTACTTCTGTGCACCAAACTTGTAGTATTTAGCAGTTTGTAATTACCATTTCAGTTAGCCATTTTTTCTAGTTGTGTGTTAAGTGGATCTGATACCCAGTAATAGGAATATAGCTTGGTAGGCACATCTTTCAATTAAACTTGCACTTAGTAGTGACTATGCTTGTGTTTCCTCATCTCTTGAATAGAATATACATTGGGGTAGATCCTCAGCTGGTGTAAATCATAGAATCATAAATATCAGGGTAGCTCTATTAATAGAAAATCAGAGTAGCTCTATTGAAATCAATTAAGTTATGCCAGTTTACACAGCTGCCCATATGGCTCATTTTGTGCTACTTCTTTTTGAGAGCAGCATTAAAAATATCTTTCTCCCCAGTGGTAAATGTGCTAGTACAGTTTTGAAACTTCAGCAAATACCACCAGCTCTCTGTGTGAAGTAACTAATGAAAAATGGCTTGCCTTGGTTAGCAGAGCAACAGGAAGCAGGTTCACTCCCTTTTTCCAGTGTCCACACCTCATCATGTCACAAAAATCTGCACACTGCTGTAGAGTAAGCATCACTGAGCAGCAACTGGCTATGTGTTTGCATTATATGATCGTGTGAATTCTGAAGGGGAAAGTTTTGCATTGCACTGAGTTGAAAAAGATAAACTGGGGAAAGGTGTTTCTTAAAATGTGTAGTAGCTAGCTTTGTAAATCAACAGTAGAAGAGAATGTAGGCTTGGTTCTTAATTTGGTGTTTCACAGTAACTTTTTGGTGCTTCCTTTGGGAGCAATAGCAACTTAACTCACAGTATCTCTTGCAATGTCCCACAATGCTGCAATAAATAAAATTGTATCACTACTTTATGCCCTAATTAATCTTCTTTACTTTATTCCATTGCTCTCGTGCTCTCTTGCCTTTTCCTAATCTACTCTTCTTTTCTTTCACCCCTGTCTTGTTGCTGTCTTAATGAGGCAAAGTTTGAGCTGCCTTTTGTCTCCTTTTAAGTAAAGGGTTGCTGACTTAGAACACAACAAAACCAGTGGAATTCCATCCGTTTGCCTATAATGTTTTGTTATCATTTGGTATGATGTAAATGCAGTGAAGAATATACACTTATTAATTTTTCTGACACTTAGTGCCTTCAATAATGAGATCTAATAATAATTCCACTTACTATATTATTTAATATGAAACACCTTTAATCCCAAAGTGCTTAACAAACTTAATAACCTGATAAATACATGTAGGAATCATTCACCCACCACTGTTTATGGTGTGGAATATGGAAGCTTTTTAAAGGTGCACAGCACATGACATCCCTGTTTATGTCAGGGGAGTGAAGTAGGATATTCTATCTAACTGAACTATCATATGGAATTTTAGGGAAGCAGAATGGAATTAACTAAGTGGGAATTTGAACAGGACCTGAGGGCTCACATCTCTATTGGGAAAAGTAGTGCCAGATAGTTAATGACCACAAGAGGGCAGGACGTTTGTTTCATGTCTTATTTCAATGACTGCTGAGCTTTTTAACAGGAGTTTCATAGTAAGATTCTGTATGTTTTTGCTCTTGTTATTTTTGTATTTCAGTTTTGATTAAACCTTTCATTTGTCTAGAACTGGTATTATGAGTCATTCAAATGTGTTATACCATTGTTGTTCCCTCTGAATAGAAGTTGGATCACAAGTTTTGCTGAGGGTTGGAAGCAGTTACATTCTTGTGGTTCACTAACCTTTTTTATAAAAGTGTTTTATAAAAGAAACGTGAGCTTCTGGTTTTGCTGTCTTTGCAGTGAAACCTGGTGAGTTTCATATACATTGAGTCATAGTGTCTACAGGTGACTGATAAACATCTGTACTATTCAAGTTACCGTAACTCAGAGATTAGTGGATCTGATGTTTGCAAGTCACTTGCATGTGAACATTCAGGCTTGTCCATTTTCTTAACTATGAAAGATTGTAAGTTTCATTTAAACCACAGAATTCAGTTACTTATTTCTAGACATCCACAAAAGAGTTACTTCAGTCTTTTTTGGAGTGCAGCTTTCTTCCTTCCTTGCACCTGGCACACAAAGGGTTTGGGTCATGGCTCCACCCACAGTAACCTTCCTTGTCCCATACCTTGCTAGCAGGGGTATGAGGAGTGTTTCAGTTGTGTAGCCCCTCTGCTCTCTCCCCATTCCCTTGATGCTTGGCTGAGTACAATGTGTGCAGCGTTAACATAGTCAGGGCAGAGGTGGGCTTTGCTCCCCTGTGTGACTGCATTAGAGATAGTCAAAATCTAGCCCTATGTAATGTAATGTTCCAAAAGAATACATTATTTCTACTTATATGGCTTTCAATACTGTATTATCCGAGATCCTTCACAGAGTTAAAAGGAAACAATTCCAGTCCAAGGGGAGCTATATTATGCCACAGTCTAGGTTGGGAATATGCATAAATTCTTGTTAATTTTAATGTATTAAAATACAATGGGCGTAATTCTCCAATGTACTTCTACAGTTTCACACCCAAGTAACATCATGGAGAATCAGGCCCAATAAGAACAAAAGAGCTGCAAAAAGAAAGCTTAAGTGAGGGCTCCCATGCAAAGAAATGTAAAAAGATTTAAGTGCAGTCGTCCCAGAATTATGCCTATGTAATCTTATTGAAGGGGCCTTCCAACTACTTAATTTAGAAAGAGATGAGTAAAGGGGGGACTACATCATATATTTATATAAAATCCATATTTATATCTATCAATGAATGGTATAAGAATATAAGAACAGCCATACTGGGTCAGACCACGGATTCATCTAGCCCAGTATACTGTTTTCTGACAGTGGCCAGTTTACCCTCCCCGTCACAGACAAGTACAATTTCTCAGGAGATAATCAAAGAGCTAGAGGGAATGTTCTAAACCTTAAGGACGTGCTGTGGATTTTGTTTATTGACTAATTGACTTTTTTGCCTGTTTTATTTTTCATGAATCAGTTTTCACATGATTTTCTGTAAAGATGAAGGAAATGAATCCTTGACGAGCTTTCCTAATTTTACTCTTTTCCTTAAATCCCAGAACCATCAAGCTCAGTGATGGATTGGCCAGCAAGTTGCTTAACTAACTTCTCTATTGCTCCATTTCCTATGGGCTTGTGCTTCAAAAAGTCAATTTACTTACATAAACAGCATCCCTGCCCCAAAGAGCATATAGCTAAATTCAAATCTGTTTCCTTTTCAGGGCCTACCGCTATTTAGAAAAGGATCCTAGAGTTTCAATACTTTTACAATTCACTCAGTAATTCAGTTTCTTTCCTCTCTTGTAGGTGAGAAGCGACATAGCTTTGACATTAATTACAATTCCAGTTTCTTGTATGAAAAGGAAAGTGAAATGATGCAAGGACGTATGATGGACCAGGCCATAAATAATGCGATCAGCTATCTTGGAGCAGAAGCACTGCGTCCGCTTGTACAAACCCCACCAGCTCCCACTTCTGAGATGGTCCCTGTCATCAGCAGCTTGTATCCCATACCGCTCACCCGCTCTGAAATGTCAAATGGCAATCCACAAGATACAGAGAAGAGCCATGCCCACCTTAGAGACAAAAGTTTGTCTTCTGACAGAGGCCTTTCCCCAAACAACAGTGGCCAAGACTCCACAGATACTGATAGCAACCATGAGGAGCGCCAGAATCACACCTACCATCAAAACCAAATGATCCCCTCCCAGGTCCGCAATGGCCTCCAATCCTTGAAGGAGCTCCCAAGGCCATATGACATAATCAAGCCACCAACCATATGCCCACGTGATGCCTTTAAGGTTATCAATAAGGAAGGTGATGTCATCGGGGTCTACAGATGTGACCATTGTCGTGTCTTGTTTTTGGATTATGTGATGTTCACCATTCATATGGGATGCCACGGATTCCGTGATCCTTTCGAATGCAACATGTGTGGGTACAGAAGCCAAGACAGATATGAGTTCTCCTCACATATAGCACGAGGAGAGCACAGAGTGGTCCTGAAGTAAAAGGATTGATTTTCCAAGAGACCAAAGGATCTGTTTTAGATTTGTTTGTTTTTAAAATTTGACTAAAAAAATTGCTTAAATATTTTTCTGTGCCAATCCTAAAAGTGTTAGTGTCCCTTGTAGTAGCAAAGTACTGATGGGGCTTTTTATTTGTTACTCAAAATGCAGTATTCTGTAGCATCTGTGCCTAGATACTGTGGTGACTGGCACGATATATAAATACCAAAGATAGCCAGATACAGATTTTGTATGAACTTTATTTTTGTGAAAATTTATAGCAACTTAAGATGTTTTTAAATATTTTAACATGTATTTTTGTTAGAACATTTGCTTCCAGTAATAGCAAAATGGCCATCTAGCTGTATTATGAGTGAAATACAAAGTCAAATATTGATGTCATAATTCTCATAAGAAAAGTTGAAATTCAGCACAAAAGATTGTCCATCCTTACTGCCCTTTCAGAACCACTGTATTCCAGCCAATAACACACAAGAGACACTTTCTGTTAGTGTTTCAATTCCTGAGGTATTCCTAAAATGGCCAAATTATTGAAACACAGAAAACACATATCTGGGGAGATTGTATCAAATAACTTTTAAATGTTTTCCCCAAAGTCTTAAAAGTGTGTTGTCTCACCACACTTTGCTTTTGCTTACTCCACTCTGTTCACTTTCTTTAAAGTCTCTCCCCACCTCACCTCTTACTCAGTAATACCAAAATAAGCCATGTGAGCTATCTGGGGTTTTAGTTTATGTAACTGTGTACGCTTTTGGGATACCCATTGAGACCATTTGTTGGCTTGCCCCTAAATTCTGGAGGAAATCCTGCTTTTCATTAATGGATCAAGTATGTGTCTTTCTAACAGAACAAAATTGCAATGAGACTCAAGACCCGATTCTGCTCCCATTGACATCAACAGCAAAACTCACACTGACTTCACCTGGTGCAGGAGCAGTCTTTAAAATAGCAATGGGCAGACAAAATGCTCATTAAGGCAAATGGGATTTTTGCTTATCTAAGGGCTGCAGGATTGGGCAGTTTGAGGTTACTATAACTCAGGGAGAGAACAGAGACGATAACATATAGAACAAATAACAAGAAAACTTTTTGATTTAGAAAGCAATTTTCTAATGACAGTGTACTGAATGTGAAAATAAAGGTCCCGAGTCTCCTCTCACTGGTGTTACACCTTTGTGAGAGGAACACTAGGCTCTAAATTTATTGGATCAGATGCTACCCTCATTTACACCCATGTAACTTCACTGATGGCCAGGTGGTTGCGCAGATGAGCATAGAAGTTGACTCAATATATTTTGGATTTAGCGTTGCCAAGTAGAATCATAGTGTCCTGGCAAAAATTTGCAGTAGCTACCGTGAGAATCTTCATGTAAGAATGTGTGGGAGCGGACAATTCAATCACACTTTCTGGTTTTACATGGGGATATCCCTTGGAGTGAAATGTGCTGTTTTGCAAAATGAGTATTTGCGATTACTTTGAAGCCAGTTTTTAAAATAGTTCTTTTAATCTAATCATTGTTCTGCAGCTGTATTATTAGTCACTGTGCAGAAGATGTGAATATGATAATTTTGCTGAGTGTATGTTTATTTTTTTAAAATCTTTTATATAATGTAGAGTTAGATGTGTTCTGCTGGATTTTTTCATCCAGTGGGTATTTGGTCTGAGCATTTATTTTGTACTTTTTCAGTGTTGTGTCAACTGCTGTGTAATGTTTCACTTTTTTCCATGGAGCAAAAGTGGGAGCTAGTGTTCTGAATACACAGACTGAGTGTCAGGAAATACGGAATTCTAACACTGGCTCCCTCTGTGATCTTGGACAAATCACTTCACCTCTCCCTGACTTATTTTCCTCGTGTAAAAAGGGAATGATAATATTTTCTCTGCCTGATAGGGGTATGTGTGAAGATTAATAAAATTAATGTTTGTAAAATGCTATGAAGTTGAAAAGTACTATATAAGTGCTAAGTGTATGTGTATATATATATTTTGTGCAGAGTGGGGAAGATATTTTTGTCCATTTGTGTTCAATTTGTAGATACATATTTGTAAAATACTTTTATTAATCCCTTTGTGGTAGAAAACTTTTGATTACCAGGGACATTTTTAGTGAGCTGACTGGAAGCCCCTCCTACCTCTCAAACACACCCATGCCGCAGCACTACTACAAAACTCTTCAGTTGAGTTACTCCTGACTTACAGAAGATCTGTAAAATCAGATAGAGGACATTAGGTTCATGCTCAGTATATTTGGAAATACTTTGGAGTGGGTCTCTTACAATAGGAGGTTGCCTAAAAAGGGTGGGGCAGAAACATACTGTATTCTTCTTTATTTCCTGTCCTAAATTACTGTGAGCTGATAAACAGTTTCTACATTTCATTCCTAAGATGGCTGTATTTTCATGGGGAAAATGATCAATATATATGTACACCATAGAAAAAATGGTTCTCATTAGGGTTAAACAAAATCATTTAGAAAGATTAATAAGAAAAAGTACAAATAGTGAAGTGTTACCTAGTCATTAGCACAGGAAACACCTTGAATTACTGCATGTATATTACATCAAATACCACCAGCTTCTTTCTCACTTCACCATAGAATCCTTGAAGATTACTTTGCCCAGAATTTACTTTCCCACTCTTCACTTATTGTTCAGCTAGGCAGGGCTTCAACCACCTACCCACCCATTATTTCCCAGATAAAGTGAGCAATCAACCACTGCGCCTGTGAAAAGTTCAATTCGAGCTACATTCACAGTTTTTTGAAAGAGGTTTCACAGTATCTTCCCCTAGTAGGCAGACTTTTCTCACCACTACTCAGGCAAAGAAGTGTTGTTAAGATATACTGCACCAACATAAATTGCTCATAGCCATTTTCTGGGCCCAATGAGCCGTGTATTTTAATGAGTACCTTTTATCTGACATGTAAATCCTCATTAACTTCATGAGTGTGTGTTTGGGACTACTCCCACTTGGGCCCAGAACTGCGTTGGTCACATATTGGCACTGAAGCTTGAGGAGTACATAAGGCCCACACCTGCAAAGTGCTGAGCACCACTGCTTTCCATTTAAATCAGGATCTGCCCCCTAATTTAAAAGGATTTGCCCCCAATTGGCATAAAATTGAGCAGATTGACGCTTACTTCATCTTTAATATGGAGGGGTAGCTCACAGACACTAAAGATCGCATCTTGCAGTGCTCCATCTTGATCTCAGCAGCCTTCCACTGGATCAAGAGGAAAGATTGCATGGTGAAGCAAGTAGTCTGTTTTGGCCATGTCTGTTTATCAGAAAGAAGGTGGATCACAATGTTGGCTACTGAGAGTCACATTTAGCTTGCAAGATACATTTTGCCAACCCCTGCTGCAAAGAGTTCAAACGCTGGAGTTGAAAAACCCATTGATGACTTTGCAAAATTACCTGAACTGCAAAATGAAAAACCTTTGCAAACTGTTGCTAGCCTAATTTGTTCTACTGGCCTATTTTAACACTGCTGGTTCAGTTGATTTCAGTATGAAAACACATTTTGCATAGACATTTTTCTGAAATGCAGCCTGATCAACAGTTTTCTCTGTCTCAGTCAATTCTTTGTTGTACTAACTGATAAATTGCACACATACAAAACATTGATATGGTTTTTCAAATTGTATTGTATCATTAAGGAATAAATTTTATTTTTTGTTTAATATTTTATTGAATTTTTGAAGGACAGACCTACAAAAAGAATATCTAATATTTGTAATTGCTAAAGAAGTCTCAGCAGATATAACAAATAGATGTAATGCAATTCTGTGTTTGTAAAAGGCCTAGCATAATGGGGCCTTGATCCCTGATTGGTGGTTTTAGATGCTACAAAACACACGTAATAATAATCCTCTATATGTTGAATAAATTTTTGTATTTAATTAAGACAAATTAATTCAGATAGGCAGCCCCTAGCTTCCAAATGTTGAGAATTTTTGTCTTACTAAGCTTTAATCTATCATATTTCATATTTATAAATCAAGAAATTGTGATGAAACTTATGGTCAATATGCAGGTTATGTGTTATACCCTTAAGAATGAGCTTAATGGCTGTGGTTAACAGCATGTTAAATACTTTCTTAATATAACTCTGTTAAATGTAGAGATTTAACTATAATATAGGCTACTCTTTTAATTGTGGAAAAACTATATCAGTATAAATTATATATATACAAAAAAAGGAGCCTTGTTTGACCTTTTGGATTTAGACTGCACATTCCCTGCATTCCAAGCAAATCAAGGATAGGCACATAAAGATGAATAACAGGCCAAATTCTGCTCTGGGATATACACAAGTAATTCCTACCAAATTTTCTGGGACTTTTGTATGCATATTTCTGAAGGCAGAGTCTGGCCCTTACTTTGTCACCCAATGTTTTAAGAATCTCCATTCTTTTGGCTCTATGTTACTGAAGCCTGGTTGGCCTTGGAGATAGTTCACAGGGAGCAAGAACCCCACTAGTTGATTTGCCAGTGGAAAATAAAGTACACTGTAAATGTTAGCAGTGGATTTGAAGAATAGAAATTTGAAGAATAGAAATAGAAATAGAAGTAGAAATTTATCTACACATACTGCCCGGTGACCTTAAGTGACTTTACATTGTTATAGGGTCAAAGGCTTTTCACCTTCACGCTCTTCATGCAAAGCCTAAATAGGCATTGCACAGGCCTTTAAAAGCACTTGGCTACTAGAGTGAGGGGCAGTATAGAAATACCTAAAATGGAAAGGACTACTCTCCCCCTTAATCCAGAAGTGTGGAGTGGTTGGGTGGCTAATCTGTTGCCACTGTTACAGGGAAGGGCTGTAGTAACAGCTGGTGCCCCTGGGTGTGATGTTTAGACCTGTAGATTCTTGTAGTAGTAGCTCCATTATTTAGTCGGAGCCTGTGCCTGCCATGCCCCTGCCTCCTTCCTTCCTTCTGTATTGCTGGCACTGTGGAATAGAACTATGCGGTGAGCACATGGTGTAGCGTTCCCCATGACAACTAGTCCTTGGCTTGCTCCACCTCAGGAAGTGGAACTGTGTCAGTTCTGCTACCTTTAGTGCTTTCTGCACCAAAAAACCAGTGGGGTGAAGGTTACATTCAGCCCATAGTTCCCAGATTCTTTTTAAAAAGTGCTTGAAGAACAAACACTTTAGTCTTCTATGCCCCTGGGGAGTTCTGTGGAAGGCGCAAGTATCCAGGAGTTTCTGAAAGACTAGAGCTGCACCTTACTCTCTAGAGCAGTGCTACTGAAAGTGGTGGTCTGCGGACCGGCTGCCAGTCTGCGCACGCATTGGAAAAAAAAATTGCCGGTCCCCCACATCAGATAGCTTGAGAAGCACTGCTCTCGAGCAGATCAGTTAGAGGGAAGCCTCAGTAACAAGTTGTGGAAGAAGTAGCATTTCAAGCTAATACTAGGACAGCCAGCAGGCCCTTTTTTAGCACCTGTTTTAACAACTTCACACTTGTTCACACTTATTTCATTCCCTCTTGACACTTTTCACCACAATAAACTGGACCAGCTTAACAGAAGAGAGAGAAAAGAAAAAGTCAATGCATTTTCTTCTTTAGAGTCACCGACTTCCTTCCTACCACCCAGTAAAACCTAAACAACTGTAAATGGTTTCCCCATTTTGCTGCGAAACTTTCACACTAAGCCTTAAAGAATTGTCTAAATAATTTCCAGTTTTGAAATGTAGCAGTACTGGCAGGTTTAGAACAGTGAGCAAAATGTTAAGAAGCAAACTCTGTTTTAATTTTTAATGTATCTTCATTGTGGCTTTTCTTTTAATAAAAATAATTCTTTGGCAATGGAAAAAAATATTCATGTGCCTGGAACCAGAAACACATAAACATAAGGTTTATAAAGGTGTTGAGTTGATGTTAGGACAGAGAGATCCTTATCTTTTGATATACTGTAATTGTGATAGAACATGGAAGAACTCATTTTGCCTGTAGTGTTCAAACATGCTTTATAATGCATGAAAATCCTAAAAAAGTGTACACAGCGTTAAACCGCATCATTTGAATGTTTTAATGTGCTCATGCTTTTTGCAAGACTGTCTCTATCCTATTTCGCAGAAGGTAACAGGGCTAGTGGTGACAGACGTTCTGTCTTTGGTCTCTCTGCAGAGACTGCCAGTGAGAAGGCCAATTAGTGAAACACTCAGCTAGCTACTCACTGGAAACCATACAAAGATCACCAGACTCATACCATGTGATGACCATTCAGTAGCCCACATGGAAACTTGGTCACTCATTAATGTCCTGGGCTGGATCTGAACTGGAACCCTAAAAGTTTCCCAGCCTATCACTAACCCCTTGAGCCATGCAGTCTCTGATCAAAGTCCTTTAATCCTCCATTTCTGGAGGATTCAGCGCCTCCAAATGAAGTTAGCAGCAGTACATTCCAAGGCCCTTGGACACCAAAACATTATTCACTTCAAGTAAATTTATGTTGCTTGCCTCTTCTGCTTTTTTAGGACCTGGTCAAAAGCCCATTGAAGTCAATGGGAGTCTTTCCATTTATTTCAGTGGGCTTTGGATCAGGGCCATTATCTATAGGTGAGCAAAGGAGGTAGTTTGAGCTGCTTATGTACTGTAAATTAGTTCCCTCTCAAGCTATATTTGTATGTGGCCTGGGAATACTTGCTTCCCTATCACTCTGTTACAGGGGGATAATAATATCTACCCCACTGGGGTGTGTGGCGAGAAAGGTAAATTGCTAGGCTTAAATATAGGCTATGCCTGTTTCCACTGAAGTTAATTATGAAACTCCCATTGACTTCATTGCAAACAGGATTGGACCCTTAAGTGTTTGTAAAGCATGTTGAGCTGCTTGGATGAAAGACACTATAGATGTGCAAACAGTTATCATTCCCTATTTAGGAGACATTAAAAAAAACCCATCACTACACATACAGGACCAGATTTTCAAGTGCTCAGCATCCACAATTGGCCCAGCTCCCATTGTGGCACCCAAATAAGGACCACATTTTCAAAAAAGCTCAGCACTCAACTTGCTGAGCTCTTTGGAAAAGCTAGCTGTTAGTTAAAAAGAATGCCTGGACACAATCACTAATACCATGGGCCCATGCCGCCCTTACAGTGAGTAGCAATTACGAGAATGCTCCCATTGACTTCAAGCCCTATGTAAAACAATTCAGTCAAGCATAAAGGATGCATGTTACCACACTGGCAAGAGCGGGTCCATACCAGACAAACTGCACCCTGGCGAAGGAAGTTTACCTTCACAAGTTATCAGACCAAGGCCCTCAAGGGAATCGCTCTCTTTCTCCTTTTCCTGGCCCATGTGCTGTCATGAGGTTAACATAGAGACATTCCATCAGAGGAAGGTTATATTTGTATTGCCATTTGCATATCAGCAAACCATTGCACCTGTGCAGCTAGTGAAATTCTCCGGGGAGCGAGAGTGCAGAACAGTAACTAACAATTGTAACATGCAGACTCGCCAATGAAAGGAAAGTCCCGGCAGACGATTGTTTTTAGAAGAACACACTTTCCTTTCAAGAGTTACTAAGCTAAAACCTCTCTACATGAACGACCACTACTTTAGCTTGCTAAAGCAAATAAATATTTCAAAGTTAGATATTTTTAAATCAGCAGGTCCAGATAACTTGCATACAAGACTTTTAAAAGAGCTGGCTGAGGAGCTTGCTGGACCATTAATGTTGATTTTCAATAACTCTTGGGACACTGAGGAGGTTCCAGAAGACGGGAAGAAAGCGAATGTTGTGCCTCTAGTTAAAAAGGGTAAATGGGATGACCTGAGTAATTATAGGCCTGTCAGTCTGACATTGATCCTAGGAAAGATAATGGCCCAACTTCTATGGGACTCGATTAATAAAGAATTAATGCCAATCAATGTGCCTTTATGGGTAATAGATCCTGTCAGACTAACTTAATATATTTTGATGAGATAACAAATTTATTTGATAAAGGTAATAGTGTTGATGTAATATACTTAGACTTCTGTAAGGCGTATGACTTGGTACAGCACAATATTTTGATTAGAAAACTGGAATAGTATAAAATTAACATGACGTACATTAAATGAATTAAAAACTGGCTAATTGATTGGTCTCAAAATATAATTATAAAGATGTGTTTCTAGTGGGGTCCTGCAGGGTCTGGTTGTTGGCCCCATACTATTTACCATATTTATGAATGACTGGGGAGAATGACATATTTATAAAATCACCACTGATAAAGTTTGCAGACAGTTACTGATATAGAGAGATCTGTATCACTTAGTAAGCTGGGTACAAGCAAACAATATGCAATGTAATACAGCTAAATGTAAAGGTATAGGTATTAGGCACTGGTATAACCACGACTGGAATATCGTATGCATTTCTGGTCCACTTCCATAATTCAAGAAGGATGTTGATAAATTGGAGAGGGTTCACAGAAGAGCCATGAGAATGACTAAAGGATTAGAAAACCTGCCTTATAGCAATAGACTGAAAGAGCTCAACATGTTCAGCTTAACAAACAGCAGGTTAATGGGTGACGCGATCACAGTTTATAAGTACCTACATGGGAAACAAATCTTTGATAATGGGCTCTTCTGTCTATCAGACAAAGGTATAACGTAATCCAATAGGCTGCACATTGAGACCCGATAAATTCAAGACTGGAAATAAGGCACAATTTTTAACAATGAGGGTAATTTCCAAAGGTAGTGGTGAATTCTTTATCACTGACAAATTTAAAATCAAGATTGGATGTTTTTTTAAAATATATGCTCTAGGAATTATTTTGGGGAAGTTCTGTAGCCTGTATTATACAGGAGGTCAGAATGGATGGTTGCAATATTCCCTTCTGGCCTTAGAACCTATGAAAATGCAAAGCATTGTGTTAATTTATTATTTTTGTCTCCAAGGTTTATGTTACTATGGACCAGATACTTAGCCAGTGTAAACTGGCATAGCTCCACTTACATCATCTGCGGATCTAGCCACATATATGAATACACATACACGCACCCCTGTGCACACACATACCCACACGTTTGTGCACACGTCCATTCAGCAATTTAGGACTAGATTATATCTTTCATGCCACAACCCTGCTTGGGGTTGATAGAGCGCTGGAGATATTGTGCCTCAAATAGGGAAATCTCTCCCACCGCTGCCTACTCGTGTGCAAGGAGGGAACTGCAGGTTACTCCCACTCGTGCAGGCTGGTGTAGAGAAGGTGCAGTGGCCCATGACCCCACCTCCTCCCTACCTCTTTTCTTTCTCAAACCCCATGGGTCCCCAACCCAGACCCAGATGTCTCCCCCAGTCAGGAGCTTTGTGGGCAGAGTCCTTTGTGAGCTAGCCCCCTTTCCCACTGATTCTCATGAGCTGCTGTGGCCCCAGCCTGAGCAGGACCTATGGGCCTGGGTCTGACATGATCCTTCACAGCCTACTCCTCAAGAGTGGGGAATATTCACAAGCAGGCCCCATGCTCCCTAGGATGCGTGAGGTGCAGGTGGTATAACTGTCAGGTTGCTAGGACACTTTCTGTTCTCCAGATGGCCCCTCACCTATTTGTTTGGTGCATGAGGATTCCTCCTCCCTTCTTTGAAGCTACCGGAGGTAAGAAAGCAGACTCTGATGGATGGTTTCTCTGATCCAGTGGAGCAAACCTTTCCCCCCCATTGCATGGTCCCTGTTATTGTCATGACCTTTGATTTCCACTGCAGCCGTGAATGAATTGTTCATTAATTAATCACTTTAGATTACAAGATAAATGCATGGTTTGTGTACCATAAAACTTTGTTGACACTCCATCTGTAGCAAATAAGGTCTGGGAGTGTATTAGCACCTTTGGAAGTGGGGGGGTGGAGGATGCCTTCTGCCTATCTGGCTGACCAAGGAGTGATTTTCACAAGTTCTGAAGGCAGGAAAGATGGTGGCCATGCAAATGTCTGGTGCGGATAGGATCACAATAGGGGAAAACACCCATTAGGCCAGTGGTTCTCAACCATTTGGAGTGAAGGACCCATTTGTAAATCTTGATGCATGGTCTGTCAAAACCCAGAGATACCCCCCGCTCCCCCAGACCTGATGCTCTTCCCCCTGCAGGATTCAGTGAGGGGGAGAGTCTCAGACTAAAATTCCAAATGCTCCATCCAGATGTGAACAGCTGGGGCATATCCCCCTCCAGCAACTGAGGAGAAGGGCAGTGAGATAAGACAACCCCCTAATACTACAAAGCCCCCCCACGGCCCATGGGAGGCAGAGAGTAAGGGGGGATTTGGGGGCTTGGAGGTGAAGTGGGGAGATTGGGGCACCTGGGGGTATAGTGAGAACGAAGTTGGGGCTTCTGGAGGGGGATGGGGAAGGAATGGGGGGGCAGCAGGGTGTGGGGGGACAGTAAGAGGCTGGGGGAAGTTATGGGGACAGGGGGGTCCGGGGGAAGGACAATGAGCTGATTTTCCCCCAAAACACACAACCCCTAAATGTCCATGGGGGGCAGACGGTAAAAGGGTGGGTGGATTTGGGATCCTGGGGGTAAGTAAGATGGGGAGGTTGGAGGAAGGAGTCGGGGGGCAGGAGGGGCTGGGGTGGCAGTGGAGGAAGAGCTGGGGATCCGGAAGGGTGGTATGACAGAGGGGTCTTTGTGGGAGATGTACCTTGGGGTCCCCATTCGGAGGTCCTGGGGTGCAGGATGGGGGGTATGGAAGATGGGGTGTTGTCCAGCTTGGGGGTGCAGTACATTGTGTGGGGGCAATACTTACCAGAGAGTGTGATATCAACTGTTCCCTCCCAGCTCCTGTCCTGCTGGGCTGGCTGGGCTCAGCCCCCTGATGTGGGGCAGCTGGCCAGGCCAAATTTGTGTGAGTGGCGTTGCGACCACTCCCTCAAATTTGGCCCACCTGCCTCCCCCATCATCATGACAGAGGGGCAGCTGGGCCAAACCTGAGTGGCGGCATGACCCGCTGCACCAGGTCACAGCACTCGGAGTGGGGAGGTGAGCCCAGGCAGACCTTTGACCCTTTGACGTGTTCTGGAGATCCAATTTTAGGTTGTGACCCACAGGTTGAGAAACCTTGTATTAGACTATCACAGGCAGGATACACTCCCCCAGTAGAGGGTGCCCAGTGCTCCCATGAAAACATAAGATTCACAATCCCAAATGTGGTGCACCAAGTCTGATATCCACCTAATGCTTCAGGGGAAGGCAAAAAACCCACTCTCTCTCCCCTGCCATAATCTACCCGTTCAGCACGTGCAGTGGTCTCCTGGAGTGTCACTTTCTCCTTGACCCCTGCCACGACTGGGACTCCGGGAGTGAAATCCTAGCCCCACTGAGCCAATGGGAGTTTTGCCATTGACTTTGATGGGGCTGGCATTTTACCCATAGTTCCGCTTGGACACAGAGAGCCAGGCAAGATTCCACCCAGGAGAACAGGGGAAAGTGACTCTATAAAAATGGCTCTTTCTTGCTCAGCAGATCTGCTGCTTGCGTGCTTGTCTCAGGGTCAGACGCCCTTATTCTCGCAACAAAAACAAGGCCTTTGCAGCTTTTGACTTCTACTAGCACTGCAGAGGTGAATTCACTGGATCCCATTCCATCTAGGTCCTCAACACAGTTATGTGCTAATCATTCAGCAGGCCCACTGCATTCGCCATTGGAAAACACTGACAAATGTCCCTGGGGCAGATGCAGCCACTCAGGATCCCCTCTGTGATTGCAGAGGCATCACCCAAAAGGCTGAATTTGGACAGTAGTGTCTATTGTTAGCAATAAGAGGTGCAGAAGGCAGGCAGAATGGTAGGGGAGAGATCTTTGCAGGGGCCAGCTTGTATCCCTCAGCAACTTCCTGCTTTCACACTGAACTAGGCCCCTCCTGAAACCTGACCTTCTTTCTCCAGCTCCACTCATCACGCTCCAAGCGCAACCTCTATTGCTGGTGATGATTCATGAGGTGGAGAGAGAGCCCACACTCCCCTTTCACTGCTTCCTTTCCAGAGGGGGCCTCCCCCTTTCATAAATGGCAGCCTCCCCTGCACTGATGTAGTTTGAGTTCCCATTTCTGGGAGGGCTGCAGACAGGACGCTGCCAGTGTCCCTCCTCCCACAGCAGAGCCAGAGACAGTAAAAGTTCACGGCAAGCTCCCTGCCCGCCCCCCTGCTGCTAGCAGCGGGATCAAAGGCATGGAAGGGTAACTGGCAGCCAGCCGTTGGGGACTGCGTTTCCCCTAGTCTACACATACTCCATTAAAGGACAGCCTGTTTGTGCACAAAGTGAACTAACTTCGTGCCTCACTGTGCTTGTCCCTGACCATTTCAACAAAGCAATGTTAGGTTATTATCTTCTATTTACTCTAGCCCACCTGCTCGTTGCACTCAGGGGTTTCATGGCTGCCTCAACGTAGACATGGTAATGTCATGATCGTATCATGGTATTTGATGCTTTGCATAAAGCCGCCGATCTCAGCTTTTAATTTTTTTAAAGGATCAGTTTCTAGCCCTCGTGGTTACAGGTCAAAGTTCAAAAACCTGACCCTTGTGCTCGAACACCAGATGGCAAAGACACCCCCAAATATGTGGCGTGGGGGTATTAAAAAACCTCATGATTTTTAAGCCAATGTAATGATTTTTACAGGGCCCGATCCACGGTTTTTGAACGCTCCGCGTTAGCAACGCTGTAACAGCAATTGTTCCCACTGCCTCTCTCTCTTCCCTGGGTTAAACCGCCCCCCACCTTCACCCCTGCCCCTCAGAGTGGAGAGAGTTAGTCAAATTCTCATAAACCACAGACTGGGGGGAGGCTGCGTCTCTGCAGCTTCTCGGCTCTTTGATGTCACTGATCTGAACCCTGGGTCCCGCAGGTGCGGCTGCTGTTGCCATGGTGATAGAGGCAGTCGTCCCCTGACTACTTTTTCTGATGAACATTGACTTTAAAAACAAAACAAAACCAGAAAGAAAGGAGCCACAGAGCTGTCTCCTGGGTGAGCTGACTCGTCTCAGACGTGCAGCAGCATGTATCCTGGGACTCCATGTTCAGTGGGCCTGTGCTGGGGGGGAGGGTGGGAGCAGCAGCTGCTCTTGAGCTTGTTCGCCCTCCATCCCCACCTAAATTCAACCCAAATAAGAGCCTGTGGTAATAACAATGCCTACCTCTTCTATAGTGTTTTTCATCTGTAGCTTTCAAAGCGCCCCCCTCCAAAGAAAGTCATTATTATTATCCGCAGGTGGGGAAACTGAGGCCCAGTGAGGGAGAAGAAATTTGCTCAAGGTCACCCAGCAGGCCAGCAGTAGAGCACCCAGATCTTCTGAGTCCCAGCCCAATGCTCTGTCTACTAGGCCATACTGCCTTCCCTGTAGTGCCTTACAGGGGGAAGGGGAGCAGCATCCCAAGACACTGAGCTAGGGTTGTCCAGTGGTTAGGACACTAGTTTAACACTTGGCAGACCTGGATTCTAGACCCTGCTCTGCCACAGACTTCTTGTGGACCCTTGGGCAAATCACTTGGCCTCTCCATGCCTCCATTGCCCATCTGGACCATGGGGACAACAGCCCTGCCCTGCCTTGCAGGGGTGTTGTGAAGATAGATGTATTACGGTCTGTGAAGTACTTGGGTACTCTGGCAGTAGGGCTCATATAAGTACTGTAGACAAACCTTTCCCTAGAATGCAGCCTGTCATGCCAGTGTGTTGCACTTTCATCCCAGGCCTTTGCAGAGCCTGACTGGCTCATCCTCCTCCCCTTCCGTAGGAGGCAGCTATTACTAAACCCAATTTCCAGAGGGGGAAACTGAGGCACAGGGCAGGGAAGGGACTTGTCCATGGTCATGGAGAGAGTTAGTGACGGAGCTGATGGCCAGTTCTGAGCCCTGAGTTCTGGCGAACAGGGTTCACGGGGTTCACGGATCCAAGTGTCAGTCGATAGAAAAGGAGAGCCGTGTCCTACAGGTGGCTCAGAAGCATATTAGCCCCCTGTTGTGGAGCTGTATACCCCTCCATTTCCTAATTCCCCTGGCCCCTATCCAGTGTACGCACACACACACACACACACACACACACAGAGCTCCTCATGGGCAGAGCCTCAGTTGCGAGATGAATTCCCAGGCACCGGTGCAGAGTCCGCCCTGCTGGCAGACAGCCTTTGTCATCTAGAAAAGGAGAAAGGGCACTTTTGGGCTTTCTCACAGTGTCTCCCAGCTCCCTCCACATTCATTTCAGAGCGAGCCTCGGCGACGGCTCAGTTGCCACAGGAGCCGAATGGCGGACGCTGAGAATTGCTTCTGAGAAATGGTGCATGGGGTTTAATCATCCAGGACCTTTCTGTGGTTTCTCTCTCTTATATCATCTTCAAAGTTCAGTCACGCTGGGCGCCCACACGGTGGCTAGCATTGCAAAAGGGCGGCTGTGGGACAGGGAGCCAGTGAACAGTACTAGCAGTCGCACTGCGGCTGCTGAAGCTATCGCCAGCACCTTGCATTGGGGGAGTACTACACACCCCACTGAGCAACAAAGCCCAAGCACGGAGCACGTCGGGCCGGATTGGATGGTGTACGATGGCTCGTTTGTGCCAGCTAGGCTGGTGCAAATGGCACTATAGGGAAGTGAAGAATATCCCCGTCATAGACAGGCCCCGCTCTAGCCTTGGGCATCCTGCAGTGGGCTGGGGGTAGATTGGAGGGGGTGTGGCTGAGGCAGATCTGTAGCGCAGTGATTCTGCTCCCCTGTAAAGCCCCGGGGGGGCGTCACTAAAGCAGGGACACAAGTTAGGGCAAATCTGGAGCTGCCCTAGTGTGCATCACAGCACACCACAGCAGGTCTCCTCGGCCATGCCAGTGCAGATGAATCCCTTTGTCGGTGGGATGGCCAGCTGTTTAGCCACGCAAAGCAGCAGGGCAGGACAGGAAGTGAAGGAGAGTCCCCCACGCGGTTGAATCAGCAGTTGGGTTTTAATTCCCTAGGGTGATGTTTGGCCAGGACCCCAGAGCTAACACATCTCCAGGGAGTGAACATTCAGTCCAGTATCAGGGCTGGCTTGTTCTCTGTCTTAGCTTTCCATCTGCCTCACAGCACCCACGCAGATTTTTCCCAGCCCTGCACGGCTGTGCCGAGAGCAGCAGCCCTCCGTAACAACAGCAGCTGCCCGGCACCAGGCCTCTGGTCTGACATCCCAAAAGATCTGGCAACACAAGGCCACCTCAGCACCTTGCCGGGGCAGTTCTGAGGGAGAAAAGAGCTACCATAACCCATTGGTCATGCATTAGGCATTCCCACACTGTGTCTAGCCCACAGAGGATGTGGGTCTGTTACAGCACAAGGTGTGCAGGCTGGTTCTCAAGCTCGAGCAGTTCATGCTTTTAGTTGTTAAAATGCCTGGTTCCATCCCTGGTGTTGGCCAAGATGGTGGCGGTGGTGCAGCTCCATCCCTGCGGGTTCCTCTGTCACTTCTGCCTTTTCTTGGCCCTGTCCCCGGTAGTGGCCTTGCTGTGAGAGTGTGCTGACCACCCACATGGCCCACAGGAGCCAATGGGAGCTGTTAAGAGCTCAGCACTTTCAAAATCCAGGCCACAAGGGGCACGTGGTGCATGGTGCTGAGCATCCCTCAGAAGCACTGGGTGGTCCCAAACTCCTGCCCGGGTCACTGGGAGCCAAGGTCCCTGTCACCTCACAGGAGCAGGCACCACATGTGTTGCTGACACAGTTTCAGCTGCACCATGGGCAGAGCCTGGATCTCCCCTCTGCAGAGTGAGCCGGCAGGTCAGATGGGGTGAGTCTGTGGAGATTAAACCCTGCCCACGCTGAAGTTAGTGGGAGTTTTGCCTTTGATAATGGGGCAACTTTTGCTGGCTTCAGTGGGAGACGCATCTGTGGCGCCGAGGGCTAGGTCCCTAAAGGTCACTTGTGTGAGGGTGGCGATGACCCACCCCCGCTGTGTGCATGGGAAGGCGGCAGGTAGCTGGGGACTGATGGATTTGCAGTAGGGAAGGCAGGACGGAATGAATGCCGAATGAGGTGCTAACGGGATGCACCTATTTGCTGGGAGCTGGGCTGCCACCTGACTGGATTCATTTCAAAGTTGGCCCCTAGGAAGCCCATGGTGGCACAAGTTCAGGAAGCAGCTGCAGTGGCAAGGGGGCCAGACCCCCCTCCACCATCAGAACAGCTGCTCAGCCCTTCCCAGCTCGAAGTCACAGTGGGTGCACTTTCAAAGGAAGCCTCTGTACTTTTTCACCCGGTGCTGGTTAAAAATATCACTCCAGATTTTAATAAGGGCTGTCGCTCGAGATATTTCTGTCTGGGAGTGGGAAGTGAAACCCTCTCTCTGGTCACAGCCCATCACTTGATTCTGCCAGAATGAGCTTGAGCTGCTCTTCCCCAAGGCCAGGCAGACATACCCTTTCCCTGAGCACTCCCACTCTTCCCAGCACTTGGCACTCAAAGCTCTGAGAGCCTGTTACAGCTACAAATGACTCAGACATTGCAGCACCCCTGTGCAACAGGCTAATGTCGAGCGGCAGCTCTGCCCAGTGGACAGGCCACTAAACTGTGCCCTGGCAAGGACTGGGTTCTCTTCCTAGGACTGCCACTAACCTGCCATGTGATCTTCTGAACCACTTCACCTCTGTTTCCTCTTCAAACCCTTTGCCTAACTAAGCTCTTAAATGCCGTGCCTTTCTCTTATGATGTACAGCACCTACCACAACGAGGCCTCTAGGTGCTATTGCAAAATATAAATAACAAAACTCCCCATCTTACAGGTGAGGGACAGAACAGCTACAGGGGCATCCCAACTCAGGGAGTAGAGCCCAGGAGTTCTGATGCCTACTCCCCACTGCTGTAACCACAAGACTGCACTCCACCTAGCTAGGGATAGAACCCAGGAGTCCTGTTCCACTTGGGCTAACCTCCAGACCTGACTCCCACTCTCTGGGCTGAGAATTGTAGGGACTAGGGTTCCTGACTTGCACTCCCATAGTCTAACATTTACATGTATAGATGATGCTCTTTATGCACTTAAAAACTATTCTTTATATGTTCTTAAATCCCCCATTAGTGCCTCCGCCCAAAGTCATTTGTCCCCAGCAGGTCAATGTGGAGTCCCCAGACCAACCAACCTGGACTGAGAACCAGAACAGAAAGTGCATTGGAAAAATGTTGAAAAAGCAAACTACCGCCAAGTTTTCAAAGCACTGTCACTTTAGAAAAGTCTGATTTTCTTTAACCAAACTTCCCAGCAAAAATGGACCCTTCTGTGAGATAAAACATGCAACCTTTCAGAAGATCAGATTCATTTATGAGAAGTTGTGGTTGGTGTTAGACACTGGGCTTATAAAGAAGGGTGAGCTTCAAATTACTGGGATGCATGGCTACCATTCTGTAAAGATCATCCTGGCTAAGCAGCTTCCTCTGAGTGTAGGGTTTGTGAGACAGAACACATATGTAACATCTGAAGGGCCAGGACTGCCCAGAAGGGGTGGGCAAAAGAGACAGCTTGCCCTGGGACCCCTGTTTGAGAGGGGCCCCAAACCTGAGTGGCACTGGGACCTCATGTGCCAGGTTATAACACCTGGAGCAGGGAGCTGGGGCCAGACCTGTGGGCCTGGAGCTGTGATTGTGGGGTTGGCTCACTCTCCAAGCCCCGCAACTGTCCCTCAATGTTTTGCACCCTTGTTTCATATTTTGCACTGGGCCTCTGAAAACCTCTGCAGCCCAGGGAATTTTTTCAGTATCAGCCTTTCAGTGTCCCTGTTCTTTACACTCACACACACATGGGTGAAACACATGATCCCACTCTGCCTTGCCACATTTGGCTTCTGATTCCTTCCCCATCCACCAGCTCCATCCCTCACTCGTGACCCCTTTGTAGTGTATAGGAACTGGGTAGCATCCCTTTAAACAGTTTATGGTGCTCACTGGGTTCACTGTGCAACAGTGTGTGACTGTAACTCACTCTTGCATGTTGTATGTCACAGTAAGTGACATTATATGGACCCCACATACCCCGGTGACTCCTTTAGACTATTATTAGTGTCTAAATTAAAAAGACACAAGGCCACTTAGCTTCTTTTGGCCTCATCATTCCTCCCTCCCATTGCTTTCTGCTCATTTTCCTCCTATACACGCAGACTATGTCCAGAGCTAGTAGGTCTCACCCAGCCAGCTGCCTCTACTCTTTCTGCCCCAGTTGTTCCAGGGCCCTTGGATCCCCACTCACTCCTGTGGTGTACTGAGGACTGTGTTTGAATTGTAAGCTATCACTTTAAGAGCGCAGGGAGAGAAAAGGGCTGAGTAAGGGTGCAGGGAGGTCCTGGTCCTGTTTGCAATTGCAGGCTTGGGCGGGGGCTCAGCAACAGAGTGTGTGATCAGAGTCAGTCTGGAAAGAGCCAGGTTAAAGCAAAGTGCAGTGCGGTATGCCTTGCTGCCTTAGGGAGTAGCCTGTTTTCTCTCTTTCTGTTTATGGGTCCTTGTGTGTTATTGTTCTGAATTCAAAGAATTCAAGTAGCGTTACATTACAACCTTCCAGCAACAGCAACTGCATTTAACAGCAGTTTTTATCTAACATCTCTGTGTGTGTGCTATGAACATAACCACCCCTTCCCTTTACAATGTTACCTCTCAGTCCTGGCATGACAGCCCTCTCCTGTGCCTTTTCCCACTCCTCAGTCTTGATGCTTCAGCTGCTCTAAGGTCTTCTTCACCTGCTCATTCCCTCTCCCATCCAACCATTCCCGGCCTCTCTCATGTCCCCACAAGCCAGCCCAAGACTCTGCAGTCCCTCGCAGCTGGGCCTCTCTGTCCCATATGTAAGGCACCAGACAGAATACACTGCTGCAATTACTAGCACTGACCACTGGATGTCACTGTAGGTGCACACACCAGTCACTGCCAGGGGATTCTGTGCAATGCCAATGACCAACAGCTGGCATTGACAATGTCCTAAAAATGTAAGAGGGGGCTTAACATTACATGAGCCAGGAACTGAGCACTAGTACAATGCACTAAGGAGGCTGTGGACTACAGTGGGATCTGTGCTCCTATAAATTGAGTTTAGGTAGATTTGAGCTCTTCGGTTTTAGCATGGAGGGATGAACCCCCTGGAGATAAAAATCCACCTGAAGCACAATCCTGGAAACTTCTCTGTAGTTCAGCAAAGTTCAGGTAAATATTTCATCCAGAGGGGAAAAAATCCAGCCCTTTGGTGCTTCCTAGTCTACCTTGGGTCAGAAATGCTGAAACACAGCAAGGAAAACTGTTCGAGAATATTTCTGCCTGGAATTTTAGCTCCTTGGATACATTTGAACAAGATGTAGATAAATATCTGAACCTCTAAACCTTTGGAATTGGTATAATTAATATTTTATATTCCAGTCGTTCCCAAAAGCCCCGCTAACATAGTATGAGACAGTCCCTGCACCCAAAAGCTTGCAACCTGAATAGACAAGACAAAGAAATGAAAGATTTGATACCCTTTTTACAGAGGGGGAAACTGAAGCATAGAGAAATTAAGAGACTTGCCCTAGTTCATACAGGAAGTCTGTACCAGAGCTGGGAAGTGAACCCCCCTCTCGAGACCTAGTCTGGTGCCTTAGTCACAAGAACAGCCTCCACCCTGGGAAAGATCCTCTCAATAGTGATTATGTCCTCCACAGAGTCAGAACAGTCAGTTCCATAGTTCTGAGCACAGTATCTCATTGTCTCTCTTTTCTCTCTCATGATCTATCTATCTATCTATCTATCACCAAGATATCTGGTATGCAAACAGAGACCCATCATCCAGATGTATCCAGACATGTATACATGATAATTACATTTTCCACTCTGAACTTTTCCACACAAGATGTAAAACCTGAAGGTGTTTTATTCCATAGTTCATCCTCCACTTTGTGGGCTCTTCTCTTCCATTGTGGGTAGCATGCCAAACAACAAAACTTTGCAAGGGTGAAGAATGACATGCACTCAGACACAGCATCCCTTGCATGGTGTCTCCCCGACTGCAACGTTTCACACTTGGATGCGGCACTGAATGTCATGGACTCAGAGCTCAATGGCGCTTGCGCTGTTGAGATTACTAGTGACATGGTCACCTTACATACAGGAAGGAAACTTTAGGGTAGGAAGGGATTGCAACTAGCCACACCAAATAATAACCATCTGTGGGCAGGTCTGCTGTGTTTCAAGAGAGGTTATGCCCATCCTGGCACCTGGCATTAAAATAAACCATTGAAGTAAAGCGAAAGACTCTCATTGACGTCAATGGGTTTTGTTACAGGGCCATGAGTTTGGTCCACTAATGAACATGAACCATTAATTGACGCAGCAGGTTTAAAACAAACAAAAGGAAGTATTTTTTCACACAACACACACTCAGCCTGAGGAACTCCTTGCCAGAGGATGTTATGAAGGCCAAGACTATAACAGGGTTCAAAAAAGAACTAGATAAGTTCATGGAGGACAGGTCCACCAATGGCTATTAGCCAGGATGGGCAGGGATGGTGTCCCTAGCCCCTGTTTGCCAGAAGCTGGGAATGGGTGACAGGGGATGGATCACTTGATGATTTTCTGTTCTGTTCATTCCCTCTGGGGCACCTAGCATTGGCCACTGTCAGAAGACAGGATACTGGGCTAGGTGGACCTTTGATTGACCCAGTCTGGCCGTTCTTATGCATACTGGAGGAGTCCTTCTGGAAGACTTCCAAAGAGGTGATTCCAAGTCTTGTTAAGTTTTCCCGAAAGGCATCTCTGGAAGTTTGTGTAACTTAGATCAGGCTGGAGATGGGAGACAGAGCAAGGACTTCTGCAGTCCTACAGCTACACTGGTATTGGGCTTCGTTCACTCAAGCTCCCTATGATTCTTTTAACAATCATGCACCTTCTGCTTATGCACCTGGCCCAAAAAGCCAAGTATTACGACTGAGTGTCACGCTCTCAGTTTGGCACATCTGTTGGTGCTCCTGGGCTGGCTGGTGGACAGCAGTGGCATGGGGACTGGATGTGGGCAAGTAGGACTCTCGTTTGCATGGCAGCTGTTGGCTTTATATCACATCCAGCTGCAAGAATAAAGGCACTTCCCTCCTGCCTTTAAAGCAGCAGCCCCCCTTACTATTTGCTGCTATTTAAAATTACAGTACTTGGGGGAGTATGAGTTTGTTCCAAGGGCTGTTAGTTGGAGAAGGAAAATCTTGTGCCTCTAGATCACAGGTTCAAATCCAGCTAAGGCTGGTAACAAGCAAGCAAAGGCCATCACTCGGCCCTGCCTTGCTTACTGACTCTGATTGCACATGTACCTTCAGGAGCGGGTCCTATTAGCTCAGTGGGCTCTGAGGAGAATCAAGACCCTGGCCCCTCTTCACTCCCCTCCTACCTCTGTTTTCCTAGCACCTGTCCCTCCCACAGAAGCTCATCCCTGTTGCATCAAAAGCCTTCTCCCCTGGGTGCCTCTAGCTGTCAGCTACAACCTCTTACCCCCCCCCCCCAATAACCCATGCCTCTTCATTTCTCCTTCTCCCTACTATTTTGGGTACAGCTTGTGCAAAGGGCACCCTATAAAATGAAGCCATATTGGGTTAGTGTATGGTTCAATGGGCCGGAAGGTCTCGGTCCATCTCCGAGAGGCACATGTCCACTGAACCCCTTGATCATCGAGCATCTCCAGCCTTTTTCCAGCCCTACTGCACCTGAGCCCACTCTCCACCCCTTCACCCCGGTTCCCAGGGCCTATCTGAAGCTGAGCATCTTCACCCCCTGCCTCATCTTCTGGGCCTGCCATCGGATCACCTTGATGGCCTTCAGGCTGATGTGCAAGAGCATGTCATACTTGAAGACCATCTTGTAGAAGGTGTCAGCCATCAGGGCTCCAGTGGGGTCGGCATGTTTCAGGGCCGTCATGGGCGTGTAGAAGGCGTTGGTCTGGTGGCGGAAGGGTGGCTTGGCGGCACTGATCACCCCCAGCGTGTGCTGCAAGGGAACCGAGACAGCCCCATGTCAGTGCTGTGCCGCCCTTTGCTAAGCCAAGAGTAACATAATACTTTACCAGCACCGTGCTTTGCAGCTCCATCCCAGAGCTCCCTGTGAACATCAGCCTCACCATGCCCTGGGAGGTAGGTCAGGACCCATAGTCCTGCAGCGCGCTGTACTTTTAAGGGATACGGTAGCGGTGTTGCCCTGGGACAGGTGGTGGGATCTCAGAGAGGACACAAGAAAGGTCTCTGACTGAATCTCCTGGGTTCGTGAGCTGCCTCTGTGTCCAGTACCCAAACGTGTCCAATATGTTACAGTCCCCATTGTGCTGGGGGGAAACTGAGGCTCAGGGAAGGGAAGTGACTCACCCCAGGCCACCAGAGGGTCAGTGACAGAGCTGGGAACAGAACTCAGGAGACCTAGAACCCACTCCTACACTTTAACCACTAGACAAGCAACAGGTGTTTACAGTATACCTGACTTGATGGAGCAGCAATCTCATCTGACGGGGGAACCCCCCCGTTTCCTATGCATCATCTCCCCACAGGGCGGGGGAGGAAGTGTTGTCTAAGGATTTGTGAATCATGGGGTAGGAGGCAGTACCATGAATCTACTCAGTGCGTGACGCACATCCACCAGTGAGCAAGAGAGTGGGCGAAGGGAGACATCCCAGGGTTCAGACTGGGGCAAAATCCTGGGTTCCACCCCACAACACAGCTCCTCAAACCCATGAATCTCATCTTGTGGAGACTAAATCCCTTCCTAAGCCCCCCTCCCTGGACCGCTGCTGCACCTGGGGTGAGTCACACAGAACCCTAGAAATGTCAGGCTGGAAGGGACCTCAAGAGATCAGCAGGTCCAGCCCTTAGTGCTGAGGCAGGACCAAGTAAATCTAGGCCCTCTCTGACAGGTATTTTTCTAACTTGTTCTTAAAAACTTCCAGTGGCATGGATTCCACAACGTTCCTTGGAGGCCTGTTCCAGAGCTTAACTACCCTGAGAGTTAGAAAGATTTTCCTAATATCTCACCTAAATCTCCCTTACTCCCATGGTGATGCCATGGAGGGCCTTGTGACCAAGTGCAGACCAGGGCCGGGAAGACCCATTGGACTTTGAACGTTGGTAGCAGGGACTCAAAGACCCCCTTTGTGCCTTCCAAACAAACCCAGGGGGGCCCCTCTGGGATCAGTGGAGGGGGAGAGCCAATCTAAATGGACTCCTGACAGCTTAGAGATGCTAAGAGGCTTTGGGGCAGGATAAAGTGGGGATTAGGGAGGATTATTTTGTGAATGTTGAGGGGGAGGGATTAATTAATTTGCGAATGAGCCGGAAGATATAAACAGAGGGAGGAAATATGAGCTAACGGGACATGACATTCTTTGAGTAAAAGGAAAGGAGGCCAGATAGCCTCCATTTAGCACTGCCACTAAGTGGGATTCATGAGGAGGTTCTGGGGAAGCTTGGCCTAGAGGGGAGAAGAGTGGATTTGCAGCTTTCAGTCATTGGGTTTAGAAACAAGAAGTAACTAGAGCAATGGTGCCTGTCAGCTGTTGGGCAGCAGAATCCAGATACATAGCCAGAGCTCATGCCAGGTGGGCGTGAGGAATGGAGTCCCGCTAATTTGCCTGCCAGGAGTGGTGCTGGAACTAGGGGTGCTGCTGCACCCCCTGGCTTGAAGTAGTAATAACAAACACCAAATACATGGTTTCCATCATCAGCACCCCTATTATAAAAATTGTTCCACCTGCCAGGTGAACTGTGGCCCCTGGAATCCATTCTAAGGGGGCACTGGTGCTCCAGGACATGTGACAGTGACCGCCTCCTTATTCCAAGTGACCAAGCAGGCGGAGGGAGCCCTCCTTAGCTCACACGTGTCACCTGGCCAATGAGGCAACGGATTTTCTTGCCTGCCCAGAATGGATTGCGGCTATGGTGCACTGCTGCCTGGTGTCAACGTTAAGACTTAGCATCTCATCATACTGCTGGGACAGGAGCTCGGGCTGTCTCCTGGCACGCTCTGTCTGCAGGGAGGGAACGTAGAGATCATGGAGGAGGTAATGGCATTGCTGGCAATTAACATACCAGCTATTAGCCCTCCTGCTGAGATCTCTCCACAGCCCACTAGGGACTGATGTGCTCCATAGGGGGACCCTCCCTTCTAAAGGGATACCGTGAGGTCTGCCAGCAAGGCGTGCTTTGCCACGGAGAGTGGGGTGGAGATCAGATGCCTTGTTTGGGGCGTTCCAGATCTTGGGGTTGCGCCATGTGCGCTTGTGGAAGGGTGTGCCCACGAGAACATGTTTCTGCTGTGTTAGCGTGTGGCCAGGAGCATTAGTCTGGAGAAGAGAAGACCGAGAGGGGACATGAGAACAGTTTTCAAGTACATAAAAGGTTGTTACAAGGGGGAGCGAGAAGAATTGTTCTTAACCTCTGAGGACAGGACAAGCAGCAATGGGCTTAAATTACAGCAAGGGAGGTTTAGGTTTGGACATTAGGAAAAACTTCCTACTTGTCAGGGCGGTGAAGCACTGGAACAAATTGCCCAGGGAGGCTGTGGAATCTCCATCATTGGGGATTTTTAAGAGCAGGTTAGACACCTGTCAGGGATGGTCTAGAATATCATACTTAGTCCTGCCATGAGTGCAGACGACTGGACTAGATGACCTCTCGCGGTCCCTTCCAGTCCTATGATTCTATTATTCTATGCCTGCTGCTGGGTGGGTGATGCATATGGCACGTATGAATGAGGATAGAGGGCAACCCTCTCTGTGTTTGGGGGCACACCCATGAGTCCTTTTACCTCTGCTATGTCACTGGGAGTCTGCCCCAGGCTGGAGAAAATCGCCTTGGAGTTCTTCAGGTAGAGGTTAGTGAACATGTCTGCCGTCTCAGGGTCTGTCATGGAGTAATCTGCATTCTCTGCATCTTCATAGACCTTCGTCTCAAACTCCGTCACCACGGGGCCAGGCTCTATCAGGCTGACGCTGGAAACACAGGCAAGCATAACAGCCCTGTTCACAATGCAGTGGGTCTGTAGATTTTAAGACCAGAAGAGTCCACTGTGATCCTCTAGTCTGACCTCCCAGTGTTAAGGCACAGTTCTGCCTGGGCACCCCTTACCGTGTCATCCCTGGATGCCAGACCAGCCTGTGTTAATGTCTCCTAGGTAACCATGCCCGCTGACATCATGACACCGCACCGGCATGGAACCGTGCCCAGTGATGCTGTGTTAACGAGGGGGAGCAACACAACCCTATGCGGCGATGTCCCAGCTTCGTGTGCTGACGTTGCTCCTTCCCACAGCGACGTTGCCTCGTGACACCTTGTCTTGCTCTGACCGGATGTTAGGATGTCAAAACAGGCCGGGAGAATCGCCACAACACAGTCTCCTGGGCAACGTCACTGCAGAACTAGCTACGGCAAAGCTGGCCACGCTCTTGGCCTTTGGAACCCAGACCGATCCCACGATTGCTTTCGGGGGCTCATGTCTCACCAGTTCTCTGCCCCCTCCGGTCATGCTGCAGGAGCTCTGATAGGCGCCATGCTGGGGCTAGAATAGCCGCCCCAGCTCCTACCAGCTGAGCACAAGTTCCCTCCCGTGCCCCAAGCTACCCCTCACCTCTGCATGAGGCACTAGAGGGGTCAGCCTTTCACTCCCAGGCCACTCTGCTGCCCTTCCTCTTCCTTGTGCCTGCTCCTGGCCTGCCTTCCCTTGGTGACTCCCAGCCTGCAAGACAGGCCAGAGGCAGATTATACTAGGACGGAAACTAGGCTAAGGCAAGGGGGTTGGGACTTGCTTCTCCTAAGAATCCCAACCCAGCATGCCCTGTGGTGGCCTCTGATGAACTCTAGAAATTAGCTAGCTCCCAAATGACACCTCCCTGGGGACTGGCCAGTGTTTTAAGGGCCAAGCAGCAGTCGCCTCTGGGGAAAACTCACCCTAGCCAACCTGACCTGCGCAGACAAAGAATCTCAGCACAATCACAGAACAAAGGCCTCAGTATACTCTGGTGAGAAAAGCATACACGGAAGTTTGGACAGCAAGGTCCCCCTGCGAATGCCCAGGGGTTATTTCACACACTGAGCTGTGGGGGACTCAGAATATCTCAAGGACTTGTAGATTTAAGATAAAATAATGAATAGGCCAATGTGCATTCCTGGGGCTTGGTTCTGGCTGGATGGCGGCTGCCTCGCCTAGCTTGCTGGCATGAAAATGTCATTATTTCTTACTCACAGTATGGAGCAAAGAGGGGTGGCAGCTGCAGGCTGGCTGTGGTGTTGTGAGCACTTGTCAAGAATGTCCCACAAGACAGGACCTTAGACCTCTGCATGAGAGCCCTGTTGCTTGCCAAATGAATGCTAAGGGTGAATTCCCCAAAGGGGATCCATTTCCTATTGGAAGGTGGTACCGTGTTGTCTCCGGTTAGTCCCAGAGCTGTATTCCCAGGGGATATTCCAGGGTCTGTTTCCTGTTTAAAGGAATTAATGATTATGGAGGCTAATCCCAGCTGTCTGCTTCTGCAGAGCCTGTGCCACCTCCACCCCAGGGATGGCTCCCCACACCTGTGTGGTATTTTAAGCTAATACCCTCAGAACAGAGAAATGAACCAGCACAGTTAATTTGGAACCCCGGCTGTGTCTGTAACATAATAAAGCTGATTCCCGTAACTCACAAGATGTTGAACTTCAGCGCCTGTATGACGAGGCTTTCGCAGAATCCTTCCACGGCAAACTTGGAGGCTGTGTAGATGTCATTGAACATAATGCCTGGAAGACAGAGGCAAGAGAGTGGTGAGAGGCGTGAGAACAGAGCTGAACCACAGCGAGCGTGTGTCAGTTACGTGAGCCCACAAAGGAGTCTCTTGCACGTTGGATCTGACGTGGTGAGTAGCTGGCTGTGGGCAGGGGTTGAAGGGATATGTTGTACACCAGGTAATCTAGGGGTAGCTATTGACAGGAAGCCATCGGGGATGATCTATTGGCCAGTCATGCAAAGCAGGGTAGTGGCTTTGAATTGCAGACTGCCAGGGATCTGACTGAATGCCCAGCACAGAGCAGGCTTGTTGATTTGTGAGTTAGACCCAGGTGGCAGAACCCGCTGGGGTGCGGTGCGGATATAGCTCTCTCAGCTCCTCAGGGGCAACTTGGGAACTGCTAATTACCAGCCTGCAATGCCCTGATTAGCCTGCTCTAACAAGCACCGACGTTTTCATTGCCTTGCAACTCCGGTCCATGGAGCCAAGTGCTGGGGCTTATGTGGTCTGGTGGTTGCGAGTATGAGAGTGGGACTAGGGAAACCTACGTTCTGCTCCTGAATTGCAGTGCAGCCCTGGGAATGAGAAGCTCGGCAGCTCTGTGCCCCAGCTTCCCAGCCTGTGAAAGAGGGATAAATCTGACCCGACGCTGAGAAAGGCCAGGGAACTGTCACGATATTTAATCTGAGGCTATCTATCAATCTGTCTCGGCTCTTATGCTGAGCCTCCACATCGGTCACTTTGCTGCACAGCGTGGCCAGTCAGAACGTCACAGCAGCGGGGCCAGAACTGATGCCATCCTGCTCCAGAAACCTTAGTTCCCCACTCATCTGCGCTAAAGGGCACTCTCCATTACCTCCTGGCAGTATGGGGCCTATGGCACACAGCGAACAGATCTGAATCCCTCCATCTGGGTGTAGTGGTGACACCCACACACTAGCGATTTCATTACATCATTACCAATCAAAAGGTCAGGATCAGTGGTGCAGGAGGTAGCTGGGGAGTGGAGTGGGGTGGGGGTGGGGGCAAGAAAACACCCCCTGACCCCCCCTCCAAGGCTTTTGCACTTGCTCAAAGTTCCATAGGCCGTGGAGCCAGGGGAGGGCCATGACCCGACCGCTTTTAAGCAGTGGCCCCGTACTAAATCAGTCTGGCTGCTGCTGGAGCAGTCTGGATCATCGCTCTGGCTGCATGGTCACAACACCGCTGTTCTGTACAGACAGAGCGAGGGATGGGTCAAAGGGTGCTGTAACCTGGCACATAGGGAGCCTGTCCTTGTACTGCGGGGCGCAGGGAAATCTGCTGAGAATGCGACTGCTGGCAGCACTGGCTCATGCACTGCATGAGTTAGAGAGAGGGGAGACTCCCTGACTGAGAGAGACGCAGGTCCCTGATGGAGGAGGGAGGAGGGGACCGGAACAGGGCCCCAGCCGGTAGACCAGAATTCTGCCCTCCTCCCCCCCAAGAAATGTCTGAATTGGCACTGCTGGTCAGGAGTCTTTTGTGTGTGTGTAGCTTTTTGTGTAGCCAGTAGAAGCCCTTACTGGACTTTATTCAGTGTGTAAAGTCCCAAGAAGAGAGAGGTCACAGGCAGGATAACACATGTGGACTCTGCATAATTCTCCTCTGTAATTAGATTTGCATCAGGCTGATAAGGAAGTGCTTCCTGACACTTGTACTTCGTAAGGGATGGTTATTTTTATCCCCCAGACTTTACTGTAAACCCACAAAGTGCCTCACCACAGCTGAAAAAAACCCAACCAAAACAAGCCAACCCCACAATCAGCTAGCTCAGCAGAGCAAGTAACACATGGAAAGCTGCAAATTAAAGCAGAAAATGGACTTGCCGTGGCAACGGGCGCATGGAAACTCACAGGGGGTCTGTAACAGGGGCTACTGGAGTCAGTGAATTCTGGCTCCGGTCACATGACAGCGGTACTGAGCGGGGTTACCCTGCTCCAGGCCGAGAGGCTGCCTGCCTCCCCCTGTATAAACAGCTGTGCCCCATCACTATGCTCTGGTCTTATTCCAGACCTGGGCATAATTGGGGGATTTTGCACCCTTCGCCTGAAGCAGCTGTCACTGATCATTGGTGGGGATGTGCTACTGGGCCAGATGGACTTAAGAGTCTGATACGGACAGCAACGCCTACAGCCTTGAAATCTCCCAGGGACCTACGTTTTCACTATTATTAATTTATTGGTGTTCTAGGGACGTGTGGACACCATGACTGAGATCAAGGCTCCCTCATGCTCTGTGTTGCACATACAACTAGTAAGAGATAATTCCTGCTTCAAAAAGCTTGCTAAAGACAGACAAAAGATGGGAGGGGAAACTGAGGCACAGAGCGAGGCCGTGACTGGCCCAAGGTCACCCAGCCGCTCGGTCGCAGGCCTAGGAACAGAATCCAGGGGGAGCCCTGATTCCTAGCCCTGGGCCTTACCCGCCAGGTCAGTGGGGGCTGCTGCAGATCAGTCACAGGTGGACTGGGCCCTGTAAGTGGAACCAAGTCCAGCCCACCTGTGCCTCAATAACAGCCTCCTGCCCGGGCCTGAGTGAGGCAGCTGGTCTGTATAAAGAGCCGGAGAGGGTGAAGAGACAGGAAGGAAGCTATAGCAGAGCAGCAGTGAGCAGGTGGCTCCTCTCTGAGACCGGGGAGTGGGGGGAAGGAGTTTGGGCCTTGAAGCCAAAGGCAGAGGAAGCCGTAGAGAGGTTTCAGAGAATGACAAAGGCTCCTGCAGCAGGGACCCTGAAACACCAGGGGAGTTTTGAGACAGCACCTCAGGGAGAAGGGGCCGCATCCAACTTATAAGGGGGGGAGCCGTTTTGTGTGTGTTTATTTTGAGCTTTATGCCAATAAAAGCAGACTCTGAGGAGAGAGATTATGGAACAGCGAGACGCCTTTTGGGAGTTATGGAGGACTCCAGGAGGGGAAACTGAGGCAGGGTGCAACAGAGACACCGCAGGTCTTGAGGGGGCGCTCAGCAGGCGGCTGTCCCTGTTACTATCATGTAAACAAAATCCACTTTCTCTACAAGCCAAAGCTAAAGCAGCCAGGTCCCCAGCTGGTGCAGATCGACGTGGTTGTCGGTGCCCATGTATACCAGCTGAGGCTCTGGCCCGAGATGTGTAAGGGCCTGACTTCTGGCCTGCTCTCGCGGCTTGGCAGTAGCTGCCTTCTTGTGACCTCTGCTCTGGGCATGTTAGCCTGCCGGCCTCAGCGCTAGGTGACGGAGAATGTGAAGGCTACAGCCCACAAAAAACCTTTTCCCCCTGGCCTGCCCCCTCGGAGCGGAGAGAGTTAGTCAAATCCTCACAAACCACAGGCTGAGGGGAGGCTGCGCCTCTCATCCCTTTGATGTCACTGAGCTGAGCCCTGGCTCCAGCAGGTGTGCTGGTGTTGCTGGGTGACGGGCCAGGAGTTCCGACTGTGGCAGCAAGTACCATCTGTGACGTCCCTGCGTGGGACCCGGCCGTCAGGTGCTCTCCCTCCGGAGGCGTGAGTGGGCCCCACCTCCTCACCAAAGAGCTTGCTGTCTGTTTGGCACCAGGTCCCAAACACCTTCCATCTTCTGGGGGGGGGGGCCAAGTGGGAGATGGAACCTACAGACTGACCTTTCCATTTAATGCAGCCTCTCTCAATGGGCCATTTCCTTCCCCAGAATTCCTCCTTCCACCCTTCCCTGCGTACGAGGAGCCGGTCACTCTCAAAGGGCTTGGATCCCTGATCCGCCCAGCTTCCCATGTCAGGTCTAACTGTTCCCCACCCTGAAAATGACTGATTCGATGGATGTATTTATGTTGATTTAAATAATAACCAGAAAGATGCCTGTCCAAGACGCTAGGCCACCCATCCTGCATTAATGCTACACTGAAATCTCAGCAGTATTAAATGATCAACTCAACTGGAACAGAGCCTGTCACCCACAGAAACTTCTTTCCACCCCATCGTCATCAAGCCCTCAGCCTTCTCAGAAAAATCCCTTTTTGTGGTTCTACCACCTAATGTGGTGGATTAATTTAACGCTAGTTTGGGGCAGACGAGACTATTAAAAGTGATTCATTTAAATTCTAAGTTCCTCGGGGCAGGGACTCTCTTTCTGCTCTGTATTTGTACAGCACCTACCACAGTCTAAGAGATTTTCACCTAATCACCTGACTCCAGGATTTGGGGCTATGAGTAAAAACATTAACTAGCACAAAACTAACTCATAAGTGGCACTTAGGCTAGTGAGTCTCGCCCTGTGTGTGGTGAGACAGGAGGCATAAGTGCAGGGAGACTGGATCTCTGCTCCAAAAACTTTAACACTAACTCTTTACAACTGTATGTATCAAATAGAAGATTAAAACTCCACAGTACAGCTGGAAAAACCAGGTCCTTTTTAGTGATAAACGGACACATACTTATCCAAAGCCAGAAACTGCCATCCTTATGTGTTGGCTGCCATCTTGGATGACACCAGGAATTGAACCAGAAACCTCCAGTACTAAAACCATAAAGTTGCTACCATTAGAGCTGAAGACACAGGTGTAGTTTGAAGTCTGTATTTTGGGGGGGCAGCTGCAGTCAGGCCAACAGGGCCACACTTGGGGGGGGGACACAAATTCCACACCTGCCCAAGGTTTGCAGCTGGGGGGAGGCAACACCAGCTCAGAACCAGCTTTGCATAGACGTAGAGGGATGTTCTCCTGGCCCCCACCTACCTTGCAGGCCCATGACACTGCTGATCACCACAATATGCCCACTCCGCCTCCTCTTCATATCGGGCAGCACCTCTTTGATCATCCTCACCACACCGAAGAAGTTGGTCTCCATCACACCCTTCATCTCCTCGATGGTCTGGCATTCGATGGGGCCAATCATCCCCACCCCGGCGTTGTTAACTGCAAGATATGGACAAGCAGTGTAGCGTCAGCAAGGAGCCCTCTTGTATTGAACTAGCATGGTTTGCACGGGCTTGACCGTTAGATGCCCCTGTGTAGTCTCAGGCCGTGTCTGCACAGAGGCTTGCACTGATCTTGGTTTCAGTGGGTTATTTTGGTTTAGCTTAGGATTTCATTGCCTGGCACCTGCTTTCAGGTGCGTTGGTGCAGCTTTGCCAACCCAAGTGCACAATATCACAAATAAGGCCCCCCGAAATCATGAGGGTTTTTAAAAATAAAAATCAATTCTGGGTTCTTCCTCTTGGCCTTCAGAGTTTTTGAGCCTTTCGGGTTTGTATTTTCATGCTGTGCTCAGTGGCCACGAGGGCTGGGACCTTACTTTGAAAGCCAAGACTCTCATCTCATCCGATGAAGTGAGCTGTAGCTCACGAAAGCTTATGCTCAAATAAATTTGTTAGTCTCTAAGGTGCCACAAGTCCTCCTTTTCTTTTTGCCAATACAGACTAACACGGCTGCTACTCTGAAACCTGTCATCAAATCCTGTGTATCCAGGAGCTGGGGCTTTAAGAAAACACGTGGTAAGACTCCTGATTGCAACGGTTGGACACACTGTTGGTGTGAGTCTCTAGTTACAGGCCTGCATAACAACTGACAAGCTCCTTGGGGCAGGGGTGCAACAAGGGAGGAGAGTCAGGTCTCCACTCCCATGGCCACCGACCAGACGATGGAGGGCCGTCCTGGCCAAATTGAAGGGAGTGGCTTTGCGACCCAGCAAGCCAGGATGCAATGCCACTCAGTCAGACTTGACCCAGTTGGCCCTCCCTCAAGGCCAGGCAGATAACCTAGGCCCTTTCCTTAGTTAGCAACATTCTGGTTGCATCCCTAGAGATCTTTCTGTTTGTGAGTCTGGACGGGCCACAGGCTTTTACCATGGCCCAGTCCTGCCTTCCCAGTGCTGAATAATTGCAGACTGGCTTCCCCATGGGTCTGGCAAGCAGCGCAGTCTGGAGTGTGCAACTAGGCCTGCTCCTTGGGCTGGAGAATCCCTGTGTGACCTAAGGTGGATGGGGCCCAATCTGGCTCCCAGCCCAGCTCTGACTGAGCCAGCGGCATTGCAGTTAATGGGCCACGTGGGCGTGACTGAGATGAGCTGCCTTCGCTTCCACATTAGACCCTGGCTCCTGCAGCGTCTCCACTCCCTCGCCCTGCTGAGGGCCTGAGCCACTGCCCTGGTGGGGCAGCATGAGAGACGTCCAAGAGGCTCTGCGTGGGAAGGCGCGTTCAACATGGTTCTCAGGAAGCAGGAGAGCCAATCTCCTGCTCCCAGAGTGCCAGCTCCACATTGTTCCATAATCTCAGGAGAGGGGGCCCGGGCACGTGGGTCGCTGACCTACATAACTTTCACAGATCAGCCTCGGTGTAGTCTGTGCAAGCAGGGAGCAACAAATGGGTCAAGGGCTCCTGTGATTAAAGATGTGACTCAGTGCCAGCCAAACTGCCGGCAGCCTCTGACCCAGTTCGAGGGCTGAGAGGGCTGCTAGCATCTTTCCCCCGCAGTGGAGTTAAAGGTCACGGTCCTGTGCGATGTGCAGCGGATGTGGGGAGGGCAGACATGCATCGGGCACAGGGAAAGGAGAGATGTGCATAGGGGACGGCAGACATCTATAGGGGAGAAAAGGACATGCAGAGAAGTCCAGGGGCCCAGAAGAGGACATATATATATAGGGGATGGCATATAAGGGTGAGAGGGAGAATGAATATGCAGAGGGGAAGATCATAAATCATAGACATGTAGGGCTGAAAGGGCAGTCATCAGGTCCAGCCCCCTGTGCCGAGACAGGACCAAAGTGAACCTAGACCATCCCTGACAGGTGTTTCTCCAAACTGTTCTTAAAAACCTCCAATAATGGGGGTTCCTCAACCTCCCTTGGAAGCCTGTTCCACAGCATAACTACCCTTATGGTTAGAAATGTTTTCCTAATATCTCACCTAAATCTCCTTTGCTGCAGATTAAACCCGTTACTTCTTGTCCTACCTTCAGTGGACAGGGAAAACAATTGATCCCCATCTTTCTAACAGCCCTTCACATATGTGCAGACTGTTCTCAGGTCCCCCTCAGTCGTCTTTCCTCAAGACTAAACATGCCCAGGGTTTTAACCTTTCCTCACAGGCCAGGTTTTCTAAACCTCTGGACATTTTTGTTACTCTCCTCTGGACTCTCTTCAATTTGTCCACTTATTTCCTGAAGCGTGGTGCCCAGAATTGGCCACAGTACTGACGCTGAGGCCTCACCGGAGTGGGACAATTATCTACCCTGTCTCACATGTGACACTCCTGTTAATGGGATCATATTAGCCATTTTCACAGCTGCATCACACTGGTGACTCATGTTCCCTGTCTGATCCGCTAGAACCCCAGATGCCTTTCAGCAGAGCTCCCGCCTGGCCAGTTATTCCCCATTGTGTCCCTGTGCATTTGATTTTACCTTCCTCAGAGTAGTACTTTGCACTTATTTTAATTGAATTTCATCTTATTGATTTCAGACCAGCTCTCCAATTTATCAAAGTCACTTTGAATTCTAATCCTGCCCTCCAAAGTGCTAGCAAGCCCTCCCAGCTTGGTGGTGTCTGCAAATTTTATAAACCTACTCCCCGCTCCATTATCCAAACCATTAATGAAAATACTGAATATAGTAGCAAACCCAGGACTGACCATGCGAGACTCCATTAGATACAGCCTCCCAGTTTCACAGCAAACCATTGATAACTACTCTTTGAGTATGATCTTTTAACCAGTTATGCACCCACCTTATAGTAATTTCATCAAGACCACATTTCCCTAGTTTGCGTATGAGAATGTCACGTGGGACTGTGTCCAAAGCCTGACTAAAATCAAGATATTTCACATCTACTGCTTCTTCCCTATCCACTAGGTCAGTAACCCTGTCAAAGAAGGAAATTGGGTTGGTTTGGCATGATTTGTTTTCGACAAATCCATGCTGGCTATTGCTTATAAACCTATTATCCTCTAGGCAGGGGTTTTCAACCTTTTTTCATTTGTGGATCCCTAAAAAGTTTTAGATGGAGGTGTAGATCCTTTTGGAAATCTTAGACATAGTGTGCGCATCCCCAGAGGTCCGTGGACCACAGGTTGCAAACCACTGCTCTAGGTGCTCCCAAATGGATTGTTTAATAATTTGTTCCAATATCTTTCCAGGTATCGAAGTTAGGCTGATTGGTCTGTAATTCCCTGGGTCCTCTTTGTTCCCTTTTTTAGGTAGATCTGTGTAGGGGAGGTTAGGACTTGTAGGGGCATTGGGGAGCACAGATATATATGGGAAGAGCAGATAAGCACAGGTGATAGGGGGAAGAAATGTGGTGGGGGCCCCATGCAGGGGGCAGCAGCAGGGGCTTGGGCAGAGGCAAGCAGGGGACCTCACTCAGTATGTCGATGTGCCGGTTGGGGATGCTGTTGATGCAGCTGATGATGGATTGCTCATCGCACACGTCCAACTGCCTGATCTCCAGGGTCTTGTTGAGGGTGACTCCGGCGGCCGCTTCCAGGCACCCCCTCTTGCCCAGGTTCCTCATGGTGGCAATAACTGTAACACAGAGCAGCCTGGCTGCAGGCACTGGGGCTTGCTGAAGCTGGACAGACGCCGGTGATGCTGCAGGGCTGGGAGCGAGGAGAGCAGGTGTAGAGGGGCCCGCGATACACAACGAGCTTCTCCTGCGATTCCCACTGCAGCAGGGGTTGGTCCTGGAGAGCAGCCTGCGAAGGCAAATCCCAGGGCCATGCACCCCAGAGGCTGCAGAGCTCTCAATGGGGCTTAGAATGGGGGTTCAGATGAGGTGTGGGGTGTCAATGTGGGGCCTCCTGGGCCATCAGGGCCATGCTGCTCCTAGGAAGTGTTCTGGCACCATGGGCCCAGCTGGAGGGGGGGGCTCCAGACTTGGCTTGTGTCTCATTGCCCCAAACATGTTCTTGCCCAAGGCTGGTGCAGGCCAGACAGCCATTCCCTCCCGCAAAGGCCTTTGGGTCAGCATCGCCATGGGGAGATGTACCAGCTACTCGGGGTTAGCCTCCCCTCCCATGTCCTAAAGGAATATGGCAGTCATGCTAACTCAGATCCAGGCCACTGGGTCAGATTCTCCCCCTTCCCTCGCTGGGATCCTGGCCACTGGATCACAGGTTCCCCCATGACCCCTCGCTGGGATCCTAAGTACTGGATCATATTTAAGGCACCCAAACCATCCTGGGAGGGGAGCAGGTAGGAGGAAGGCAGCTACTCCCACTCCCTTGTGTTGTCCCACTTGAGTTCCAAGCTGGGGCCCCTGCCCCAGAGCAGAGGGGCAGGGGAAGGACCCATCGCCCTCTCCATTCCTTTCCCTTTGGAGCAAACTATTTATTTTACCATCTCACGTGTAAAGACTTCTCCTGTGCCCCACCACTCATGCAAAATGTTCCTAGTTCCCCACCCCTTCCCGGCTGTGTCCAATAGGCCGGGTACCAAATGCACCCACAGCCTGGCTGCATGCTGGCATGGAAAGGCCCCAGGACAGGTGAGGGAGCTGGTCAGCTCTTCTTTCCCCATCCTGCTGCAGTACTCAAGGCTTGGGGAAAGGAGATGGACTCTGCCGTTCTGGGAGTGGGGGTGGGAAGACGCAGCCCCTCCCAGCTGCAGGGGAGCTGTGGGTCTCCCATGATCCCAGCCGTACCAGCTCCACCCGGGGGCAACCTGGGCATTCGCGCCTGTGTGCCTGACACCCTGGGCACATGTGGGAAGCTCTCACCTTTGAAGCGCTTCTGTTTGTCCTGGGCCATTTTCACAGCTAAGGCCAAGCCGATGCCGGAGGAGCAGCCCGTTATCAGCACCGTCTTGGGAGCCATGCCGTTCCCAGGAAAAGCGGGGCACCAGGGAGGTCTGGTCTGGATGAGCCGGGCAGGCGCAGCAGGGGTCCCTGAAAATCTTCCTGACGAAGGAGAACTCAGAGTGTTGCTCTCAGGCTGGAAGTTCCCAAGGGGTCTTGGCAGCTCCCAGCTCTGTCTTCACATCCCGCTCCGACCTTCCTTCCACCCCTAATAAAGGATGGCCTGGCTCCTGACTGGCCAGCGCCCAAGACCTTAATCTTCTGGGCCTTGTTAATCTCAGGATGGATTTGCACGATGATTCCTGGCTAATCTCGTCTGGCTACCCCCACATGTGATGCACAAAAAGCGCCACGGGAACTCAGGCAGCAGGCAAACCCTCTTACCGAGCATGCCTTGCATTGGGGCCCTTGTCCAAGCGAGCACTATGCAGGAAGGTCACAGGCTGGGTCAGAGGCAGGGCAGGTAGTTAGCACAGTGGCAGCACTGTGTGAGGTGGGAGCAGGGTGCTTTGGCGGGACGGGAGGGTGGATTTCTGCTCTGCCGGCTAAAACCCTGGAAGGTTCTGGAAGGTTCTTGGCTGAGCCGTGCCAAGCTGGTGCAAAGAGTCTTTTTCAGGCCATTGCAAACCCCCTTGGTTTTGCATTGCCACGAACCAGCCTGAAACGCTGCAGGGGGCTGATTCCTGATTTGGAACCCTGGGCTTCTCAGGGCCGCAGATTGGGCTGCAGACCAGGGCTGTGTTGGCCCCATGGGAACAGCTGCCCTTCTGCTGACAGGGAGCCGTTTAGTGAGCATGGCAACGAATGGGCACAGTGAGGGCTGAACATACCTGAGCCCCTCTCAGACACTAATGGATTTAGCCTCGCAACCCCTGCTCTGCGAGGTAGGAAAAGCATCGTCCCCATGGGACAGACTGGGGAACGGAGGCCCGGAGAGATGAGGTGATTTGCCCAGGGTCACAAGGAGTCTGGGAATTTAACCCAGGTCTCAAGTTCCAACCCTACCTGGGGGTGACTTTGCCCAAGGTCATCCCAAGAGCCAAGCATAGAACCCAGGAGTCCTGACTCCTGATCACACCTCCAGGCCCCTTTCCCTCGATCCAGACCGACTTCAGCATAACCCTTCCCCGGCTGGGGCCTACGTGGAATTTCCCACGGAGTTTGACGCTGCATGTGGATCAGAAGTCAGCGCCAATGCAGGAAGGCAGCTGGATCCCAAACTCCCCCAACCCATCTCCCCACCATACCGCCATAAGGAAAGGAGAGCAGCCAGGTGTGAAATAGACGAGATTTATTTGTAGTGAAAAGATTTTGGAGTAGATATAAATAGAGATAAATCTGTCTTCTTACAGGGCTTGGTGCTAATTTGGGTTATTTTTCTCTTTTTTGTACAAAATAAAAGCAAGGATATGAAAAAATAACATTTATTACCACTTGTATAAAACACATCACAGTTCGACTGGCCTCTCAGGTATGTACAATAGAGACAGATCCGTCCCCTTAGCAAAACCCGGGATCCTTCTAACACGGCGACACCACACCCCTGGCTGGGTTAGCCGCAGCAGGAGGTGAACCTGGGGATCTTAATGCCTGTCGCTACTGTGTCAGCTGAAATCCCCAGCTCTGTTAGCCTTGCCGACAGCAGGCTTTGTATGTGGCCCAGCCGCCACTGAAGAGGACAGAGCTCTGCACCAAGTGGGTCATATCTGTCTCCCCCTTTGGTGCTATGGGGGTTAGTAGCACCCCAGGCAGTCCTGGCTTTGGGGGTCTCTGGTGTGTTGAGTTCAGTGCGTGCAGCACAGTGGAGCGCACAGAGATGGGTTTGGAAGGACAGTCGGCATCTAGGCAGCTGGAGATGGAAACATACTCCTCCCCCCTTCGCCCCGCCAGACTTTCCAGACCTGGGCACGGCCCCATCACCGGGTCCTGGCAGCCTACATTCCAGAGAGCGGAAGCCTCTTTGGGCTGACAGGAAGGGACAGGGAAAGGCCCAGCTCTTTCCTTACTGTGGCTGTTCCACTTGTCTGCTCTCGCCCTTGACACCTGCCACCAAACCCCCTTTTCTCCCCCCTGCCATGTCCAGAGCAGGGCTTGGGGCCAGCCCCCCAACCCCCAGCATCTGAACAAGGCCCAGCTCGAAGCGTGACCCTGGACTCCCTGCACCTCCAGGTTTTCCTCACCTCTGGTCAGCCTGAATGGACCCAGCTGCACCTTGATTCCCATGTCCCTGGGCAAATGGCAGAGGAATCTCTGTATGAGTCACCCTGGCTCCTGGCCAGCCCCAAACCTAGCTGACGCAAGCTTCTGCCTCGTTCCCAAGGAGGGACTTCCTCCCGGAGGATTGGGAGCAAGGCCAACCCTGTCGGTGGAACGTTATCTACTATCAATATTGACAGCCCCGGGCCTCTCCATGCGGCCCGATAACCCATCGCTAACCCCAGCCAGTACAGAAATAGCTGGGCGCTGTTTCTTGCTGTGGCCAGGCCTGCTGGCTTCACCCGCCAGCTCAGAAAGGGAGACATGGCCACTCCCACACAGGGGGCAAGTGGATGGGATCTGCACTACCTATCAGGGTCCACTGCCACTGACATACAGTTCTCCATGGCCGGGGAACAGTGGCTGCCCTCAGGCAGGTTGCTGCTATGGGGAGCAGAAAGGTGAGCCTCAGCCCGTGCACAGAAGGGTCTGGACTCCGACCCCCAGGGAGGCCAGTGGTCTAGGTTAGAAGGAGCCACTCTGGCACTGATCTGACGGAAAGAAGTGGAAACCTGAAGAGAAAGGCAACGTAACCAGCCCCTTTGCCTCGGCTCCTAGCGGTCACCGGCCAGAGAGGTTGGAACCTAGGGGAGAAAGTGCACGAGTGGGTAGATCTTCCCAAAGGATGAGGAGCTCCGAACCCAGCCAAGAGGCTGCAGGGGCCCAGGGAGGAGGGCGCAGACACAGCATCCAGGGCTCTGTGCAGGAGGAGTGCTGGGACTTACCAAACGGGACCATCCCCAAGCTCCCGGCTTGGCTTCCCAAGGGCACACAGAATATGACCATTAACACTGAGTAGCTGGTGGGGAGGGAGGAGAGACTCTAGGATCAAACAGATAGAGCATATTGGGGCAGAGCTGGGGGCGCAGGGATACAGGTGGGAAGGGGAATACAGGCATGGAGAGTTACGGGACAGAGAGATATGAGGCAGAAAGAGATGGGAGTGGAAGGATACAGGAAGGGACAGAGAGAGATGGGAGTGGAAGGATATGGGGCAGAGAGAGACGGGAGCGGGGGCACAGGGGGAGGGGCAGCAGTGAGCCTAGGCCGTGAGCTGGTGGAAGCATAGGGGCGAGGTCTCCCTTTGAAACGATGAATTTCGGTCCTCCGGGCTCCTTGGGCGCTGGGGGTGCCATTCCGGCCTCTCACCTGGCCGGTGCTCACTTGACGGGGCTGAGTGGTGACTGACACCCCAGCAGAGGGTGGAGCACGAGCCAAGTCTGGCCCCTGCGGCTGCTGCTGCCCTGGCCGAAGTGGGGCGAGGGGCGGAAGTTTTGTGCTGACCCTAGTCCCGCTGGCTGCGCGTTGGCTGTGGCCCCTCGCAGAGCCCTGCTGCCCACCGGGGGGTCTGTCACAAGGCGACGCGGGTGCAGTAATGTCTGAGCTTGCAGGGCAGGATGCCCCGGTTGATTTGGTGAAACTCCACCAGCTGGATGAGATCGGCAAAGCGCGTCTGGCCGTCATCCATGGTGAAGTAAAGCTGCCCCTCTTCCTCGCTCTGCAGAGAAATGGGGTGGGAGGGTGTGTGCTCAGCTCTCCTGGCCCATGCTTGGACAGGGCAGGCCAGGAACAGCCAGCTCCCCTACAAACTTATTAAGCTATTGTTTCAGTGACCTCTCCTGCCAGGAGGCGACACTGGAGGGAGTGGGAGCATTCCCAAGGTTAGTGTTGTCTGATAGGTCTCTTCAGGGACTCACACAGGGAGAGGCTGGGAGCTCGCCCCACAGCCAGTGCTTCTGCCCCACTGTGCACAGCGCCCCCCTGCTGGGAGAGGCCGGGGCTGGAGCATACAGGAGCTCCCCCCACAGCCAGTGCTCCTGCCCCATTTCCCACAGCACCCCCTGCTGGGAGCTCTTTTTACACCATTCCTATATGTGACTCTCCTCCCCATGGGTTTGCTCCTTGAGCGAGTTCGTAAAGCACCCTCACCCATATTGCTGGGAAGGCAAAGTCTGTGGCAGCTGGGGCTGGGGAGGGGCACTTACTGGCAGGATGAGATAGTGCTTGACTTTCTGTAGGTGGCACAAGGACAGGACGTAGCCCTTGGGGTTCCGCTGGCTTTCCCGCACCAAAAACACCCTAAAAAATCAAAGCAAGAGAGGGGGCTGTTACCAATATGCTGTCACTGCCCACCCAACTTCTGCTGTCCACCAGGGGGAGCCCAGAGCAGCATCTGAGCTGCTCAGTCAGCTCAGCTGAAATCAACACAGCCTCACGTGGAATGCTGTTGAAAGCAGCCGAACCCGTGCCACGACCAAGGGGTGCTGTAACCCTTTGCAGTGAGAGCTGGCAACGAACTTGTCCCAGACAGTGGCCTGTGCTGGATAACTCTAAGGCATAAAATCCTGCCTAATTGCACAGCCCTGTACCAAGGAGGGACATTCCCTCCTGACCCCAGAACTGATGGGTGCCCTGAAGCATGAAGATTGAAAGCTTTTCTTACTTTATCCTCTCTAGCGTCACTGCTGGTGCTCATCTTATCCACAAAAGCAGTACTGACAACCTCAATTATTCAAAAATGCAAGTCAGGCCCCAAAAAGTATGAGATTTATCTTAAAAATAATGATTTTTTTAAAAATTGGGGGTTTCTTATTTGCCTTCTTGGTTTTCAGCCTGTAGCAGGGGTCACATTTTCTCTGCAACTACAAGGGCTAGAAACTCACTTTAAAAAAAAAAAGCTCAGATTCTCATGTCATCACAAGTCTCCAGAAGCTGACGCTTTAAGGAAACTTTAAGGAAAATATTGTGAGACTGGGGATTAAATTGCTGTCCAAGTGTCTTTGGAACCTTGCTAAGCATTTGGCCTCACTGACATCCTGGAGCAGGGAGTCCCTTGAGTTAATGCCTACTTCGAGTTAATAGAAGCCATGTAATCAGTGTTCAAAGCCTTTCCGTACCCATCAACTAATCCCTGCTGGATTATCAATCGCTGTGTGTCTTCCCTTGAGATCCGCCCATGAAACCATGGCTGCGTTCGATGGATGGCTGAGAAAAGAAAATGGAGGAAGAAAAGCTTTTTTGATCTGACTCTCTTACAAACCCTTTCACAGAGAAAGTTGGTATACCGTGGTGGGTTTGAAAACTGAAGGGGTATTGGAGAGAGCAAGAAAGAGAAAAAAAGGCAAACTCTTTGGGGCAGGGACTATCTCTTTGTTCTGCCTCTGTACAGTGCCTAGCACCATGGGGTCCTGGTCTGTGACTGGACCTCCTAAGTGCTATCTTAACACAAATAATAAATTAAAGTAGCACTGACCCCAAATGAGATCAGGGCCCCATTGTGCTGGGTGCTGCACAGACAGAGAGTGAGAGACAGCCGTTGCCCCAAAGGGCTCCCAGGCTAAATAGACAAGACAGATAAAGGGTAGGAGGGGAAACTGAGGTACGGAGAAATCAAATGACTTGTCCAAGGTCACTCAGGGAGTCTGTGGCAGAGCCAGGAATTGAACATGAGTCTCCATTGAGCATCTTAGCTACAAGACCATTCTTTGGCTGGCAGCAGTAGTAGGCCCTTATCCACCATGTAGATCAGATACTGGGGAAAGTTTCAATTCAGTCCCCAAATTCCCTTATAACCAAAGTTAGAAGAATATCCAGGGTGGCATTTTAGGTTCTATAAAATCTTTTTGTTTTTTTTTAATCTCAAAATTCACTTTTGGAACAAGTTCCCCTCCACTTCATGTCTCCATCTGCACCAGTGCAAGGTGTGTGTAAGACACAACCACCCTGATCTGCTAGTGTTTCACACCCACGTGGCACTGACATGAGCTTCAGAGGAATTGGGCTCATTGTATCCCTACAGCGTCTGGTTCTGGCTCCCCTTCGATCAAGCCCAGAATCCTTTTGGGAAGGACCTCTCCCTGGGTGACCCTCAGCCAACCGAAGGGGGTAGAGGGTTCTTCACTCACCTGTGCTGAGCGGGGAGCCCTGGCAAGGAATCGGCAGGCTGTAGCGGTGACTCGTCTTCTTCTGCGGCACGGAAAGCAAGGAGCAGGGCATTACTATGGGGTGTTGTTATTAGGCCTTAGCACAATGCTACTTTCATGGAAAATCAAACCAGAAACGAGCGCCACAGTGAATGCTGGGAATGACCTGGGAGCAAGGATAGGACAGACCCAGAGAGGGCGAGAGCACAGGCTGCAGCCGGGGGAGGCTGCAATCTGAGGGCTACCGGAGCCCCATTGCAATCTGGTGCAATGGCACTGAGCCTTCACACCCTCACCAGAGCATCCCACTGGACGCTGATGGAGCTGGGCTGAGACGATCTCACCTTTCCCAGACCGGAGGAAGAGCTCTGTGGAGCTTGGAAGCTTATCTCTTTCGCCAACAGAAGTTGGTCCAATAAAAGATATCAGCTCACCCACTTTGTCTTTCTCCTATCCTGGGATCAACACGTCTACAACAACACGGCATCCACCAGCCCATATCACAGTTTCATTGTTTAAGCTAACCCGGTGCAGCTCTCTGTGCAGATAAGCCACCAGCTGGAAGCTGTTTGGACAGCTTGATGAAGATGCATGGCCCCAACACCCCTTCCAGCCTCAGCCCGCTTCCCTGCCCGGCCTCTGACTTCTAGCTCCGCATGGAAGCATGAACTCACCCTCCACGACTGAGCCTCTTCCAGGGCCACCGTCAGCGCCTCGTTGGGGTTCTCAATCACACGGCCTGTGCACCCCGAGAAATCCATGGCCACCAAGGTGTTGTCAGACATGCTCCTCTGTGGGATGAAATAACAGCTGAGGCGAGAACAGCCACGGGGGTGGGGAAGGGGGACCCTGTCCTGGAAGACTTTGGGAGCAGTGGGACAGATACCGCTTGCAGTTCTACAGTTCAGGGCCCTGTAAGCAGCTTTGAGAGGGGTCCCATTATGTCAGCACTGAGTCCTATCAGCAAGGGACCTGGGGGCCTGTAAGTGTTGAGCTGTAGCAGTTCAGGGCATAATCAGGGCTCTTCATTGGGCACCTCCCGCAGCACAAAATGGACTCAAAAATCAAAGCTCCATTATGGGCATCATAAAATCCCGCCGCGGCCCATGGATCCCTGGGTATTTTAAAGGAAACATTTCGTGGCCAGCTACATCACTAGGTACCACCCAGCCTCTGCTTCAACTAACTGCCCCATCATCTGCATAGGTCCTGTAGGGAACGTCACTTTGAACTGACGCTCTCCAGTGACTGGGTCCGATAGGTGCCCTCCAGAGAGGTTGCCCTCACGGAGATGCTGTTTGGTGAGCAGTGCAGACAGAACCTGATATGTAACCGCCAAAAGGGTTGCATCTGGTCAGATCTAGACACCAGTCTCCTTGTCCTCCCTTCGGCACCCAGTGCTGACAGGCTCCTCCTCTAGAGGGTGCTGTCTGAGGCCATCTCGCCTTTAGTTCTGTTTGAACAACAGCACCATGCCTTGCTGGGCAGCTTGGCTGGCACCGATCCTGCGCCCTGGGAGGGGTGGGGGAGCCCAGGGAAGGGCTAGTCGAAAATTTCCCATTGAAACTGTTTTTTTGATGGGAAATTGGGATTTTGATGAAACACATTTTTCACAAAATGTGAAATTTCTGAAAAACAAACACCCCCAAGCCCAAAAGGTTTGATTTGGAAAGGCTGCTACGGTGCCTCATGGGAGCGGTCGTTCAGTTGGCCCGTGTTGCCATTCTTCTCTATGGGCCAGGCTCCCCAGCTGGACTACATCTCCCAGGATGCACTCTGGCCAGGGCCTCCCAGGATGCACTGCCACGGAAAAATCCCCATTTTTCAACCAGCTCTCTAGGCTGAAGGCATTCACCACACCCCTAGTTGCAGGGGGAAGAAGCATCATCTTCTGCTGTGCTAACAGGAGATCCGGCGGTGTCGACACAGGAGAACATCGGCCTGGAACAACAAGGGCAGTGAACAGCTGCCGCCTGTCCAGATCCTTTCCTACCCGGGCTCTACCCGTTCTGTGAGCACGTCAGTGAGGAAGGCTGTAGGGAGAATGTGGGAATGGGGCCACCACAGTGCACTGCAATTTGGAATCCGCTGAGCCGGCCAGGGGAAAGCGGGGAACGCTGCAAAGGGAGCTCCTCAGGGTGGCTCAGGCGAGGCGCTTACCAGGGGCGTGGTGCTGATCCAGGACTGGTGGCTGCGTCTGGACTGGGACTGCTGGTAGTTCCTGTAGAGCTGCACGCCATACTGGGAAGGAAACAGCCCTTGTTAGCATCAGCAGCACCAGAGCCAAGCCCAGCGGCAGGGCACTGCCTCACCCCGGGCGAACGGCATGAGCTGCAAGGCAAGCAGCACCCCCACCGGCCAATGAGCCCCCCATCGCAACGCGGGGAGGAGAGGGGGGTGCTAAGTAGCAGCACTAACCTCACCAGCCCAAGTGGTGCTGAGCTCCCACAGGAAACAGAACCGAAGTGCAGTCCCCGCTTCCGCCAGCAGGTGTCGCTGTCCGCTCTAGCATGCCAGTGGGCTGGCAGCAAGGTGCAGGGGCCGGCTGGAGGCTCTTACCTTAAAGAGGCGGAAGGCGGCCATCCAGCAGGTGCGGCTCTGCTCGTCCTCGCTGCAGAACAGCTTGAGGCCCTTCATGCCGCTGCGCACCTTGTAGGGCTGCAGAACAGAGCGACAACGGTAACCGCAGGGGGCTGTGTTCAGCGCCGGCCGGGAGGCCACGGCACCGAGCTCCCTGAGCGCGAACCGAGCCCCCCAAGCTGTGAGCCCTGTTTTAGCGGGAGGGGAGAGCGAGGCACGGACGAGCCCCAAGAAGCCTCTGGGAGAGCTGGGAAAAGAACCCAGGAGTCCTGAGTCCCAGTCCCGCGCCCTCAACCACTAGACCCCAATATTCTCTGATTGCTGGGAACAAAGCCCGATATCCCAGGCCCCTCTGCTCTACACTCCAATCTGACATCTGGCAAGCCAACCCAGGAGTCCTGGCGCCCAGCCCTCCTTTGTGCTAACCACACGGCCTTAATGGTTGCTGCTGGTGTGTCTCCAGTCCCTTCCACCTCAAGAGGCGCCTGGAAGGACTTTGCGCACCTGGGCCCCTGGTATAACCCTCCTAACTTCTGCTGGGTTTACAGCAGGGATGGATTTGGCCCTGTTTGGGCAGGGATTGCTTCACCCACCGCTGCGGCCTCTAGGGTGCCAGGTGGCAGCCATACCCCCTCAAAACACCTGGCCTCCCTCACCTTGATACAGAAGCTGAACTCGGTGGGCGTGCTGTAGAGTTTTCCCCCTTGGGCGATGAAGTAGACATTGGACTCGTTGAGGTCAGCGAAATACTGTAGGTGCCGCGGGTCCTGGGGGAGGAGAGGAAGGAAGAGCATGTGCTGTATTAGGGGAGGCAGTCCTGGGGCAGGGGAACCAGGACACTTCCTGTCCAGCACCCTGAAGGGCCGGAGAGACCAGACTCCAGACACCGCAGCGACCCAAGCATGGGGCACAGGGGACTCAAACCCAGGAGCCACCGTGGCCTTAGAGCACGAACACCAGGAAGGGAAACCGACTGGCCAGAGGTAGGGAAACTGATCGGTCTCTAAGCTCTTTGGGTCTCCCCATGCATTTGTACATCACCTAGCAAAACGGGGCCCCCCCTGCAGACCAGGGCTGTTGCGTGCTACTGGAATACCCATAATAAACACTGATAATAACTGGCTCGAGGGAAGGAAGGGCAGATTTAAATGGCATCAAAGGTCAAGGAAGGGTTTTAAAAATCACTTCTGCTTTAATAGCCTCAGTGCGTGCTCATTCTGGATGCCGTTATTTATGTACCGTCAGTCTGCTGGGCAGGTTATCAGCAGGGGAACTTAACCAGGAACCTTTGGATGGAATTAGAGGGGCCTGCGGTACCTGAACTAAAAGCTCCTGCTCCCTTAGCAAGGGCTGCAGCAAGCTCATCAAAATGCGTGTGTGGCCCAGCCACCACTAGAGGGGGAGAGAGCCCTGCACAACGTGCACATGGGTGACATATGTGTAGCATCGATAGGGTACTCAGCGATTCATCCTGGGATAAGAGCCTACTGCTGCTACCAGCTAAGGGAGCTATGCCTTTAGTCCAAGAGATGTACATCCCGTGCTTTAAGCTAACTATCCAGGGTTCAAGCCTCATTTGTGACTCATAGAGGGCACAGTTCGGATCGCTCCACCCAAAGTAACTAAGAACTAGCCACTTCTATAGGAAGTCCACGGCCATAAGATGTCTTCAGCCCCACCCCTCCTGCGGTGCCCCCTCCAGACCTGTTGCTCAGCCTCACCTTAGATGTGCCCTTTGTGGAGTAGTAAAGCCCTGAGCGCCGGAGGGAGAAGTAAAACCTCTTCCAGACCTTGCGCCCCACCTCCTTCAGGTGCAGGAAGCCCTGGATCTCTGGGCAGCTGCCAGAATTGAGGAAGTTCTGCAGGAGAGGAGGGGTCGGGGAGAGCATGGGAAGGAAGAGTTGGGAATTGTTGGGAATTGCGAACAGAAAGTTGGGAATCATCAAGACAGGGATAGATAATAAGACGGAAAATATCGTATTGCCTCTATATAAATCCATGGTACGTCCACATCTTGAATACTGCGTGCAGATGTGGTCGCCCCATCTCAAAAAAGATCTGTTGGAATTGGAAAACGTTCAGAAAAGGGCAACAAAAATGATTAGGGGTATGGAACAGCTCCCGTATGAGGAGAGATTAATAAGACTGGGACTTCTCAGCTTGGAAAAGAGGTGACTAAGGGGGGATACGATACAGGTCTATAAAATCATGAGTGGTATAGAGAAAGGAAATAAGGAAGTGTTATTTACTCCTTCTCATAATACAAGAACAAGGGGCCACCAAATGAAATTAATAGGTAGCAGGTTTAAAACAAACACAAGAAAGTATCTTTTCACGCTACGCACTGCCAACCTCTGGAACGCCTTGCCAGAGGGTGTTGTGAAGGCCAATACTAATAATGGGGTTCAAAAGGGAGCTAGATAGATTCATGGAGGATAGATCCATCAATGGCTATTCGCCAGGATGGGCAGGGATGGTGTCCCTAGCCTCTGTTTGCCAGAAGTTGGGATTGGGTGACAGGGCATGGATCACTGGATGATTACCTGTTCTATTCATTCCTTTTGGCGCACCTGGCATTGGCCACTGTTGGAATACAGGATACTGGGCTTGATGGACCCAGTCTGGCTGTTCTTATGTTAAGAGCTGACACTGAACTGGCCCCATAGCTTGAGGCTATCAGGCATCCAGCTCAAGCATTAAGCTCTCTGACTAACAGGCTGCACGGCGGGTTTATCCCAGGTGCATTCGCTTTCTCCCCACCCCACCACAAACTTGTGCTATGCCTGTTTATAGGGCGAAGCTACTTGTGGGCTGTGCCTATAGACAATCCCCAGGGTCACTTTCCTGCTTCAAACCATGTGGGTTAGAGTCAGAACTGGGCGCCGGCGATGAGTGCCAGGAGGGCAATCTGGCAGTGCATACCTGGATGAGCTCCGAGTGGGTCATGCCCTTGTTGGCATCCAAGCAGCTGGAGACCATCACCTCAGGGAACAGGGACTGCTGGGATCAGAGAGAGAGAAGATGGTTAGCAGGGACTCTGGGGCAAGCACAAATGCAGCAGACGGGCGCTGTACCATAGCAGCCCCCAGTGTCTGGCTGGGGGGCAGACTGGCTCCCTTGGGATCAGGACCAGTGGGCTTGTGACCTCCTGGTGCACTGGGCAGCTGTCCAATTAATGCAGGGCGGTGCTGGAATTAATTTCCTGGCAGTAAGGGGTAGATGCTTAGTCCAGCTGTTTTAGCATATTCAAAGCTCATTCCTAGCTGGGCAGCTCCGGGACCCTGGGGGTTCAGGAGAAGGGAAGGCAACCAGATCTTCCAGCAGCTTCGGGGATTCTTCCTCTGAGCACCACCAGGTCCCCTCTGGTCAGGTCAGTGTGTGTCTGGGATTGGCTTCTATCCAGGCAGGGCTGTTCTGTGCCCAGGATGCTGCCTGGATCTCGCCCACTGGAGTCCAAGACATGAAAGGCTGGTCAGGGGCCCCCCGGGTCATGCCGAGCTGGGTCGCCCAGCAGAAGGTCGGCAGGCACTTACCGGTGAGCTTTTAAACAGCTCGTACTTGGCAAAGTTCTTCCGGAAGACAAATCTGCTGTCTCCCCCAATGGGCCAGGTGGCCTGGACCTCCACCACCGACTCATGGTCTTCCAGGCACCGCTCTGTGGAGGAGAAAGCCACAGGGTCAAGGAAGAGCCCTGCCAACCATCATGTACCACAGCACACTGGCTTAGCTTGAGTCAGCCTGTCTCCTTCTAGTTGCCAGCCTCAGCGACTACAGCAGCCTGCCACCGCCCCAGCTAAGCAAGTTGCTCTCTTAGCACAAGTGGTAGGAGCTCGTGCTTTGGGGACTCATAGTCCCTCGCCTGATCTCACCCAAGCCTGCAGTTGCATGCACAGACCTGGCAGTGTGAGCCTCCCCCAAGGTCGTGTTTGCATTTGGGCATTAGTGGACACACGTGCACAGAACCAGCTGTGCACGTCTCCCTGCAAGCTCCTAGTTGCATACACGCACTGGTGGCCATGTGCAGAAAGCTGGCCGTGCAAGGCTCCCCGGGGGTGTACATGCCTCCTCACCTAGGGCCAAGTGCTGATGGAGCTCCACCAGGGACCAGCTGTCGTCATGGAGGGCATGAGTCTTTTGCACCAGCATCTCGCAGACGTGGCGGGCCGTGGCGCCTGCCATGACCTCCAGCGAGCGGCAGGTGCCATCTTCGCTGAAGACCTTTACCACCTGTGGGGCAGAGGCCAGGCCAGGTTAATTCCCCTCTCCCACAGCCCTACCCCCTCACTCTGGACACTCCCTGGGTTCCCTCCCCTCCTCATGTCTCAGTTCTGAATGCACCCGTGGCTGGGTCAGGGTGGGGCGTGGAGAGCCAGCCAGCCAGCCCCAAGGGCAAACCCAAACTGGGCTGAGGTTTATCACCCTCCCAAGGGGAGGCAGTCATGTGTACAGGGTAGCAGGGTGATAGCAAACAAGCCCTGTCTCTGCACCTGCTCCCCTCCTGGCCAGAGCAATTGTCCCCCCAAGACGGCCCCCTGGTCGGTTTCGGGGCGTTTGCACCGTGCTCGGCACTGTGGGATCACACAGGAACTGCCAGCCAGAATCAGCCCCAGAATCCATTTAGCCCAAGGTCCTGACAGGGCCCAGCACCAGATGATTTCGAGGAAGGTGTAAGAACCCTCCAGTAGCACTGGGGAAACCATGGTGGGTCTCATCTTGATCTCTAATAGCTAAGAGATCGGAGTAAGACCTAAGCAGGAGATTTACTATCTCAGCCTCGGTTTCAGGGTGGAATGCACTGCTCCAGGCCGGCTGGCTGAGCGGCTGTAACTGCTCCCTGCAGAGGATAAGAACCTTCTACTGCAGCCAACTAACTGAGGTGCTTCTTTAATTCAAGTGCTAACGGGCTGTGCTTTTGGAGCAAAAGGTCCTAGGATTGGTCCCCGCCGGGTGTGGGTCCTCCCCCCACTCCCAAGCCAGAGCTCCCCAAAACCAGCTCTCTCTGTCTCCCTCCCGTGAGGCCGGGTCATGGAGCAGTTCTCAGGCACTGACTCTTTGGCACAGGGAGGATTGACCCCCTGGGAGCCCAAATCCCTCTTGCTGTTCACTGGCGTCAACTCAGCTATGAAGCCCCCAGCAACTCCCCCCTCTGGCTGTGATCGCCCCCTGGCTCTCAGGCTGCCTCAGTAAGCAAGCAGGTAGCTTCGGCGTCCCTCTGCTCCCAGCGCCTGGGAAAGTGGTGCCGGGGATGTGGGTTGCCCAGCGACCGGGTAGCCTTAGCCTCCTTTTGTGCCACAGAGGGAGATCTCTGGCTCTATGCAGCTGGGGCTGGGCAGCAGGCCAGCTGGCCCGCCCCTCGGCTCCAGAATCAAATTCAGAAGCAGCAGAAGGAGACAGGGGCGAGTCCAGGGATCAGGCTTCTGGCTGTGGGGAGAGGTCAGATTGGAGAGGAGATGGTAGAAGTGCAAGGAAGCCTGACTCCGACTGGCCCAGCCCAGCTTCTACTGGCCCCGCCCCAGAGGGGAGTCCGTGATGTGTCTCATCTGAAACAGCTGCTGCCCATGGCCCAGGAGGGTCCTGGCTTAAGTTGGGGGGGAAGTGGATAGCTACGTCACCACTGCCCCTTGGCATGGGCTGAAAACCCCTTGCTCCATGTTGCACCCCACAATCCTTCTGGTGTGACATGCTCCCCGTTGCGGGGGCCTGATGGGCAGCTGGGGAAATGGCCAGGCAGAGACCTTCTGCATCCCCCAGCGTGTCTCTTGGCGACACCAGGGCAGTGGATGCGGCTCAGGCTTCGCCCTGTAGCGATATCCCCAGGGCATGACTATGCTGACCCCTTCCCTCCCCCAAAGGAATGGGCACTGCTGGCTAATGAGTGACAGGCTGGGTCTGCTCCCAAGAATACAGAGGGTGTGAGGTTCCCTGCCGGGCCTCTGGAGGGGAACGATTGCTGGGGGTTTGGAGCTTGGGGCAGGATACGGATGGGGAAGGAAAGGCCAACGAGTGGCATTCCCTAGGGGTCCAAGGCTGCACCCTTGCACTGTGGGGAGAGGAACCCCATGACCAGCTGCTTAGCACTAGCTGGAAGTAGGCCTGTCAATAGACAAGTGTCAGCTGCCAGCAGAGTTTGGGGGTGGGCTGGCCGGTCCTGTTCCCGTCACAGTCAAAGGCAGGAATCCCAAGGTGCAGGATTGGGCCCCAAATCTCTCCAGCAACAAAGAGAAAATAAACAGTGCAAAGATACTGGAGCAGAGTGGGCTAGGGGCTAGAGCATGCGCCAGGACTCCTGGGTCCTATTCCCAAATCTAGGAGGGACTATCGTCTGGTGATGCAAGCAGGGGTTCAGGACTCTGGGGATCTATTCACATCTCTAAGAGGGAGCATTATCTAGGGGCTAGAGCAGCTATTAGGGGTTCAGGACTCCTGGGTTCGATTCCTGGCTCAGTGGTCCATGCTCATTACAGTACTTGGTTGCAAATTGAGGTGTGTAGTGAGTCAGCGAGGGGTCGGGAGGGGGGGGAGCTTTTGCGAACATAACCAGCTCACTGAGTTTCTAACCTTACAGCCCTTTCAGAGGGCTGTCTCCCGGGAGGGTGGGGGGGTCCCCCAGCACTGAACCCAAACAGCCTCTCTGGAGGGAGCTGGAGCATCGCCCCTAGCAAGGAAATGGAGGCAAAGTGAGGTGGCCAAGGTCATGCAAGCAAGCCTGGGAGAGAGCCAGCAGTTGAATCTGGATGTCCAGCCTCCCATTCCCATCCCTGTTAGACCGTCCACGGCCAGGGGATCCTGGCAGGAAGCAGCATCATGGCTGGACCCTGCCCACAAGGAATTCACAACGACATCGAAGTGCGGCAGCGCCTTGGGCTAGGCTGAGACCCAAATCCTCCCTGCTAGTCCCCGGTTAACCCACCAGAGGGGGATAAGCACCTGCTGAACTGGCACAGCACACGGGGACATCCGTCTGACAATGCCCTTTGCAGAGCCGGCCCACTGTGCCCGTTCTCTGTGCCCCAGCTGTGATGAGGCCCCATGGTGCCGGGCACTGCACAGATACACAGCGAGAGGCGCTCCCCAAAGGGCTTGTGACACTGTAAACTCTTCGGGGCAGGGACCATCTCTTTGGTCTGCGTTTGTACTGCGCCTAGCACCACTGGACCTTGGTCTGTGACTGGGGCCCCTCGGCACCACTGCAATAGAACTAAGAGAGAGTGGGAGGGGAAACTGAGGCACAGGTCACAAAGCAGCTAAGGGAACAGCACGCAGGCTACTTAACTCCCAGGCAGGCCCCAGCGGGGAGGAGCAGGGGGCAGCCCAGGCCATGGGGTGGCTTGGGAGGCTGCCAGCCACTGTCTTGAAGCCACAGGCTCCCCCCTCCCACGTGCCATGAAGTTCGTGACCTTTGCAGGGAGGGTTCAGATTTCCTTCAGTGCCTTCCTTCAGGTTCTACCAGCTAGGGGCGGGTGCGGGGAGGCTCTTTCTGTGGTTGGCTGCTCTCTGCCAGCCACCTGAGCTGCTCTTTGCAGACACCAGCCATGCCCTGAGCGTCTGCGCACGGAGGGGGCAGACGGTCGTTAGGGCTGCAGTAAAGCAGCTCCTGGGCTGGCCCCACGTGGTACCCGCTGCTTGGCTCCTTTTATCTCTATCCCGCGGCCATTGCCTGGCAGGAACCAGTCCAGGTGCTGATCCCTGCTGCCTCTGGGACATGTTTTGGCTATGTGTGCCGTGGACCCCTTGCTCTGAGCCCCCAGACGGCCCCTGTGCGGCCTGCCATGGGCATTCTCCACCCGGCACCGCTGGAGCTCTGTAGCCCGGAGAGAAGCAAGGTGTCGAAAACCGATGAACATCCCATGCCCACCTCCCCGCTCTTCCCTTCGGTGATGGCTCATCCGCCTCCCTCCGGGACGTGCTGAATTTCCTCAGCCAGCAGCCAGGCCAAATCAAAGCCAAAGGCATTGGCTTCTTGGGCTCTGTCTACTCCGATGCTGCTGACCCCAGGGAACAGGGGTCCCGCTTGCTCGTCCCCTCTGCCGGAGAGGCCTTGGGAACCATCTGCCCCCGAGCTCACAGCCTGGGGGCAGCCTGTCCTTGGCATAGGGTCGCAATGGTAACAGTGACGTGGGCTTCCTGGGAATGGCCCTGACAGGTCTCCCAGGGTCATTGGAGCTGTGGGGGGGGGGGGGGCGGATGAAATATGGGGGGTGTGCTGCCAAAAGGGGATCGATTTACAGTCAGGCCAGCACGGCCCCTGTGTGGTAGGCCCTCAGCTTGGGGGGAGGGCGCTGCCCGGCTGGGGCTGTACTGAGGCCTCTGAGCTGCTGATAGTGGGAGGAGACTGTCATGAGCGTGTTAGGCCTCATGCTGCTGCCACAGCCAGGTCTCCGTCCCACAGGCTGAGGAGCCCCTGGCTCGTGGCCCCCGCAGCCTGTCGGGATGGCTGCACTGGCCTCTCAGCAGGACCTCCCAGTGTGTGGGGGAGGGACACCAGCTCCCACCCTCGGCCCGCTCAGCTAACCCAGCCCTGGGGGCGAAGGGCCGCACCCGAGGCCCAAACCCTGACCCCATCACTGTCCCAGGGGAGATTTGGGTCTTGCGGCAGCCCTGGGTTGATTTAAGGCTCGTTGATGTTCCATGGGAGGGGACTGAGCTGTCCCCTACCCAAGGGCTCCCCAGAACTACCCTGACACCTGCTACCTGCACTCCGGGCAGGTGAGACACCCCTAGAGGAGGGATCCTAAAGTGCAATGGAAATGTACGATGGAGCACACAGACAACACCCCTGGGGGCAATGGGAAGGGCCGGGGCCGGGGCCGGCACCAGGGTAATCCTGTGGGAAAGTGACCAGTCCATGGCTATGTGATCCCCTCCCCCTGGCCGTCTGCTCCTCACCCCACCCTGGCCCCACCGCTGCTCCTCCTGACTGATCAAGTCCCCCGGGAATTAGAGCACCCCAGTGCCCCCTCTCGCTCACCCAGCAGTACCCATGCTCCAGATGAAAGGCAAGGGAACCTTTATAGTTATTATTCTCCAAAGCCCTTAATTGTAATCTTATTCCTTGCTGGCGAGTCAGTAAATTGGCTCCAAGATCTGAGCACGTCGGGACACACAGACCTCCTAGAGACGTCCAGAGATTCTTCCAGACACATAATTCCACTCTCCCCACCCCACCCGGGGTAACTGCCAGCGTCAAAACCCACAGAGTCCCTGGGCTATGTCCAGTTGTCCCTCTGAACCTGAAAGAACAGCCAAAGACCGACACATGTACAGAGACTGACATGTCTAGAGAGCTTCTCGTCCAAGAGGATCCCAAAGCACTTTGCTCACGTGGAAGAAATAGAGTCCACCATCCCAACCTGCTGACATGCAGCCACCTCTGGGGTGGAACATGTCAGCACTTTGAGCAAGGCCTCAGCAACACTGCCTAATACTTTAGGGCAAGGAGTGAAGAAAGGTACTGAACCGTAGGGGGAGTTTAGCAAGGGGGAATGGAGCTTTCCAAATTGGGATTTGGCCAGAAAGCCAGGAGTTAAAACCCTGGCTTCTCACGAAAGGTGCCGTGAAATCTTCAGTGACCACGATTGGTCCAGATCTTGAGAAAAACAAGTTCCGGGGACCAGAGAGCAAAGCCAAGCAGATTTGTCAGGGAAAGGGAATTGAGCCTAGAAAGAGCAGCTACTTCCCTCCCTTGTGGTTCAGCTCACCTGCTCCTACAGAGACTCAGCTGCATTTCCCAGCTGTTCCCTGGCTCTCCTGGGCCTGCTCCAACCCGTCTCATCCATCTGGCTTGACTGGGAGGTCTTTGGGGCAGGGATGGTTTATACAGCACCCAGCACAGTGGGGCCCCGATCGCTAACTACTACAGCCCCTTTCCCCGCCCCCAGTACCAGCCCACCAAAGTCTCTGCACAAGGGGGCACTGATCCAGGTCTCCAGCAGGGGCGGGTGCACTGGGCGGGCCACATCGTGCTGGGGCACCTGGTGTTTTCAGGGTGCAGTGTTCGGCACACCACGGGTTAAGCGGCTGTGCTGGGCCCGGCTCAGAGGCAGGTGATTGCCTGGGGAGGTGTCAGGTGGGAAGTCCTGGAAAGTTTCCAAGGGTGCCTGGAAACTGTCCCACCTATAATTACTAGCTTGTGGGGGCCTGGGTCGCCGAAACACACCGGGATCCATGCCGACCATCCCTATGGAAACCAACCGCCTGCCTCGTCAAGCCCCGTCATGCCCAGCTGCCCTGCACATCCCAGCCAGACTCAGCTCAGGAGTTCGATGGGGCACCAGCACCATCAGTACTTGAGTAACAAGACAGGGGGATGACCCACCCAGGGTCAAAAAGCAGGTCAGCGGCAGAGCTGGGAACAGGACCCAGGAGTCCTGACGCCCAACCCCACTGCCCCAACCACTAGACTCCGCCGCGTGCCAGAACCAGGGAGAGAACCCAGGTGTCCTGGCACGCAGGCCCATTGATTCCCTGAGCCTCCAACCACCGCTGTGGCTAACGCCGCAAACCCGTCCAGGAGCTGCCCTGCCCTCCCAGCCCCTGAGCCGGTGCACTTACGTGGGGGCCGCTTTCCCACTGTGGGCCTTGCCCTGCCGAGGGGCTGCTGAGGATGGGCGACTTGGAGGGGCTGCAGAGCTCGGGGAAGGGGTTGGGGATGGACGGGAGCGACGAGGCTCGCGGCTCTTCCTCCTTCAACTTCCTGCCAGAAAGGAGAGGTTTGGGGTGAGGGCGCAGGGGCCTGGCATGTGAACCACACCGAGATCACAGGAGCCACACAACGTTCCGATGCAAACAACAGCACAAAGGGCGGAGGATCGGGCCCAAAGTATCCAGAGCCTGAAGGTAGTCGGGCGCCCAGACCCCTGCAGCCCCTCCCCAGAGACTGACGGCTGTGCCAACAAAAGCTACCTCCGCCCCAGTCAGCAGCAGCCGCAGGCCTGGTGATTTCACTCTGCTCTTAAAGGGACGCACCGTGCACTCCCTCAGCCGGAGAGCGGGCCCAGAGCGGGCCCAGGCGCTGAGATCCAGAGGCGGGCGGGCGAGTTAATAATTAACTCTAAACCCCTTGGCTCTCCCTAGTGCTGTTCATCCAGGCTCAAAGGCGAAGGAGCCTCTCTCCTTGCAGGCTGCACCCCTGTCTCCTCCTGCTGGATCCCTCCACCAGCTGATGCTCCCCTCCCTCCCCATGTGGGAGGCTTGTGGCACAAGCCTCCATTTTTGCAGAGGAGGAAACTGAAGTATGAAGAGGGGGAAGAGACTCACCCAAGGTCACACAGCCAGTCAGTGGCAGAGTTGGGACTAGAACCCAGGAGTCCTGACTCTCAGCCACCCCTCTAACCACTAGACCCCATGGTCCTCCTAGTGCTGGGCATAGAACCAGGAGTCCTGATTCTCAGCCACCACCACCTGACTCTAACCACTAGATACCATGCTCCTTCCAGTGCTGGGCATAGAACCCAGGAGTCCTGACTCCCAGTCTTGTATTTTAACATGATCGACCTTCCAGGACCATGTGGCTTGGAGGCTAATGGTGGTGAGGGCATCACAGCTCCACAAGGGGACAGAGACACTCACTCTCCCCCCGGCCCCGGGGGCAGCCCAGACACACTGCTGGGAAAATCATGGGACCCCATTGTGGAGGGCAGGACGGAGTTCCCCACAATGCCCTGCTCCCAACCTGTTGACTTGGATGACCAGCGGCTGTGAGCGCTTCACGTCGCTGCCGGCCAGCAGCCCAGCCTTGTCCCGCTCGCCGGTGGGGAAGGCATGGCCATTGGACAGGCTCCGGGTTCGGTCCTGCTCCAGGTGGCCCTGGTACAGGTTGTCCAAGGTGGTGGGCAGGTCGTTCCGCAGCGCTGCCAGGTCCATGGCATTATCTGCAGAGAGAAGGGAGGAGATTGGGATGGTTACTCGTGCCTCTGTGGCTTCCTTCAAACCACCGCACCTTCCCCACCCGCCATGCCGAGCGCCAGGCTCAGCCACAGTCCTGCTGGGCCAGAGGCACCGAGGCCTTTTGGGGAGGGGGCACCCCTGCTCAGCACAGAAGAAGGCTGGATGCACCTTCAACCACACCCCGCGCTGCCGCTGAATCTCCTGCCACGGGGAGCTGCACTGAGGCGCACCCCCCTCCTCCAGCCGGGGGCAGAGAGCGCGGCCCTGCGTCAGGAACGGGCCAAGCTGGGGAATGAGGCCTAAGCGCCCATAGGAAGGTTGGGCACCTAGAAACCCCAGGGAAAGGCAGCTGGCAGGGAGCACCCGGGCACCAGCCAAACAGGGGGGGATTCCCTCTCTCTGACCTCCCACCCCCAGGTGACCATCTGTGACCTGGGCGCGGCACTGGGCAGCGCAGCGATCACCCCACCCCCACGGTGCCTGCACCCCAAAAAGCCAAGCTGACGCTTCATCGGCTCGGAAATCTGTAGCTTACGTTACACCAGTGTGGCTAAGAGCAGATTCTGGCCCTAACAAAGGGAAAGCCCCATCTGAGGCAAAGCATGAAGTACCCAAACCTGCCAGAACCCTTCCCGCCCCTGGAGGGCCAGCCGCGTGCCCCTGGAGCGTGCCCTGACCAGGGGCTGGGTTCCTGTTAGCTCATCCCTGCCTGGTGAAGCGGGGCAACCCCTCCCCTGCTATAGCGACAGCCTCGGGCCACATCCCTTATTGCAACTGGGTCAGATGATTCGGGTAGAAGCTGACGCCGGCTTGGCCAGAGGCCTGCACTGAACCAAGATAGTGGGTTTGGGTCTGTTCCCTAGCAGGCAAGGGCTGGAGAGGTCCAGTGGTAAGAGGCCCTGCTGAGCCACACGGGCAAGCTGGCTTGTGCAGGAACCTTGCCCCGCCTTTGGTGCTGTCCCGTCAGGCTCGGTGGGTGCACCCGGCGCCTTGGCCAGGAATTTTAAGCAATCAGGCAGGTCTTCTGGGCACAGTTATCCCTATTGCACAAGTCAGTCGGCTAATTGCACATGGACTCCATGCACTCTCACTAAGTGTGCACCAGTCTCATGCACGTGTCACTCAGCTCATTGCACATGGAGTCGCTGCCATCTCAGCCCATCAGCACCAAATTTGGTTTAGCCCTAAAGAAACATTTGCTGAGGCCGGGTATTATGCTCTCTGGCGCCTCCAGAAACGGACCAGTGTCCCCTTCCATCTCCCCTGCTCTGTGCCTGCGCTCTCCGGCAGCCTGGCAAGCTCAGCTGTACCGGGTTTTTACAGGTGCCAATATCCCAGGCAGGCAGCCCATGCTGGGTGTCAATCACTGACTCACGCTGCGGGTTGCCCCATGCTCAGCTCTCTGGTCGCCTGCACTTCGGCAAGAGCAGCTACGCTGCTGGCACGAGCCAGAGCCCATCTGGCTACACCCCAGGGGCAGCCCAACGTGCCAGGCACCAGAAGGAAGAACTGCAAAGCCAGAATCAGAGGCAGGGGGCGCTGCGTCTGGCCCCTTTGGCCACGATCCGGCAGCTGGACTCCACAGGGCACTGGCTCCCAAGTCTGCCGTGGCCCATTGTTTTCCCTTGATCCACAACAAAGCGATGAGTCAGCGTGTGGGCAGGTGACTCAACACAGCCCCACCCTTCTCACTGCAGACCTCGTCCACGTGCTTGTGTGCAGGCGGCCTGGCTAGAGGCTGGTGGGATCTAGAGCCGGGTCGGAGGCAGCGTTCGTGTTTCCTCTGTACTGGGTCCCTTTCCACCTTGTCCAGAGGTTTGTGTTGGCCGTGGAGGTCAGGGCAGGCATTGCCCACACACTCTGCTGTGGAATAGCTGCTACTGGGGCGGGCATGGCCCAGTCTACCCTATGGGTGCCTCTGCCCAGGCAGATCTACAGATACAGAGGCAACCAGTTAGCTGCTCCATCTAGCTGTTCGCTGAAGGGGCCATTGGTCGAACGGGCTAGCAGCCTGGACTGGGATGTCCAGATGATCCCCACTGGCCGCTCCTGGGCTGCTGCCAGGCCCTTCCAGATGGCCCGAAGACTTTCAGTTAGGAATTCCTAAGGCGCCCATCACCGTGGTGGCTGGGCTCCAAAGAGCCACGGGTAGGTTAGAAAAGCAGCTTTCTGGATTTGTCTGTGTTGCCGTGGCGTTGCGTCTGCCCCCTTCCGTCTGGGTCCGGGGGCTGTCGTGGGACACAGGGTTGAGATGGGGAAGCTGTGGTGGAGTCAGACAAGCTGGGGCAGCCAGATTCGCCACTAGGCCTGGTGACCACTGAGACAGGCCGGGAGGAGCGTGAAACAGACACTGGGTGGGTTGGATAATGAGGCCAGTCCTGTGGGCTCTGGGGCCAGCTTCTGATCCCTGTTACTCCCCTGACTTCACAGGATTCATGCCAACCCAGCTGAGAGCAGGACGCAACCCGTTCAAGGCTCCCACGACACAGCTGTTCCTATCAGCTCAGCCGTCTCCTCTTCCTTCCCTCACACCCCGGGAGGGATAGCTCAGTGGTTTGAGCATTGGCCCGCTAAACCCAGGGTTGTAAGTTCAATCCTTGAGGGGGGCCATTTAGGGATCTGGGGCAAAAATTGGGGATTGGTCCCACTTTGAGCAGGGGGTTGGACTAGATGACCTCCTGAGGTCCCTTCCAGCCCTGATATTCTATGATTCTATGACACCTATTTGCAGGCTGCGACCCCAGCGACAGGGGACTCCCTCTCCCGCCCACAGCACTCCCTGGTGTCTCAGCACTGCTGACCACCCCGGGGATGCTTGAAATAATTTGCAGGGCCTCGTGCTGGAGGGATCGATCTGGAGGAAACAGGATCGCTGGTGTCTTCTGTTGCTAATTACATACGTGACCTCTCCTGGCTCCCAGGGAAGGTGAAGCCGGAGCGTGGTGCCGGGGAATAAAGACAAGGGAGGTGTGCTCAGCAGGAGCTAGCCTGCCCCGCTCAGAGAGATGGTGGGAGAGAGACTAGGGAGTCTGGTGGGTTTTCAACTACCAATGGCTTTTCATCACCACACCCCGTGTCGCAGGGCAGGGCTTTATCCCCAGTGTACAGTGATCAGACAGCCTTCTGGCTAGCCCGGCTTAAACTTTAAAGTAGTCAGGGCCAAATCTGAAACAGTTCTTTCATAAGGTACAGGTGGGGTACTGAGAAACAGAGTGGCCAAGCGACCTGTCCCGGGAGTCTGTAACAGAGCTGAGAATCGACCCCACTGCTCAAGCTAGCGTCCTGCCTGCCAGACCAGACTTCCCCTCTAGCTCTGCATGGGGACTGGATGGCTGCAGGGGGCTGGCTGTGGGCCACAGAGCCTGTCACCCGTCTGGATCCCCTCTCCGGTGAGTGGTAGCCGGATGCTGTCACGCAGCAACCCAGGCCTGCTATGAGTCTGGGGGCCTGCACGACCGCAGTCAGCCCCTTTGTCTCTCCAGGGCAGGCTGAGGCCTGTGGCTGGCAGGGCGGGTGTCTCATGGCGAGAGGGAAGCTCGGCCTGCTGGTGCCAGGGCTGTGCCAGCCCAGTGGAGATTAGTAGGGGACTCCAAAGGCAGGGGGGTGGACACACATAAGCCGGCCCCTGGTCCCCGATTTAACCCTTCTAGCTCTGCTTTGGGGGGATGCTGTCTACAAGCTAGCTGTCCTAGCACCCCGTTGCCAGGGGCACGGAAGGGAAGGCACAACAAGCCCAATTCATTCTGGCTGCCGCTGCCGCAGTTTGGGGGAGATACAGCGCCCCCCCCTTCCCCCCAGTGTCACTACACAAACAGGTTTTATGGGCCTGGGAGAACATCATTAAAATCACTGGAGTATTAAAGCTGGAGGCGTCTGCAGCTCCATGGGCATGTCGGGGGAGGGACCCTTCCCCTGCCACGCTGGCACCCCCTGCAATGTTAGGCTCCCCGCCAGCCAGTCGGAGCCCCTCCCCACACCAACATCTCCAGCCACAGCAATGTTGCCCAACCAGCCGGGGGTCTGGGCCGGAACGAGGAGGGAACATCAGATCTGGCCAGGGGACAGGGGCACCTGGATCCTCAGCTTGGCAACTTCTTGCTGTTTCCTTCCCTCCCCCGCTCTGCTCTGACTCAAGCCACCCTGGCCCGAGGGGAAAGGGGCAGGGTTCCTTTAAGGCGGGCCCTGAGCTGTGATTCACCCTCACGGCTTCCTGCCTTTTATATCCCCGCTCGAAAACATCCACCCACCCCAGACAAACTGCAAAACAAAGCAGTGATCGCCAGGCGGATTGTGCAACGGGCACTACCAGGCACCACTGAGACACTGGGCGTGGGACCACAACCCACCCAACCATGCCGGGCATTTTCTCCCACTGCAGCCCCCTGGCATGGGGGGGCTGCTGCATGGGGGGGAGGTCGGGGGGTAATGGGCAGTGGGTGGCAGATCCCAGGCCTTTGACTCGCCTTGAACCAGAACAGTATTACACTGGGTTTGTGCTTGGACGGGAGACTGTGCTGACCCTGCGGGATAAAGCATGCTGGCGATCTGGAAAATGGCACTCTTTGCACGCAGGCACGGGGTGACTCTCCGGTAAGCGAGGAAGGCATGGCCTTCGGCACTGAAAGTCCAGGGGCCTTCAATCCTAAATCATTCAGGCGTTTGTGAACATTTTCCCCACTGTCCCCGTCACATGGATGTGATGCAAATCTGAGGCCCTTGTGGTGATTAAATCCTCTTGTACCTTGTACTGGAATCCAGGTGTTCACCTCGGTATCCTGGCAAAATTCCAGTCTAGGGTAACTGCATTCTGCTGACCTACATTCCACCCCAGAGATTCAACTGGGTGCAAAATTCTCCTTCACGTCCTGACTGCACCTCTTATATAGTGTCGCTGTGAACTGTTACAAACAGCTGTGACCTTCTACTCCAGAGGTGGCTGCATTTGGGAAAAAGAGGACATGATTCCCAATCACAATCAATCTGCTAAACTTGGGATCCTTTAGTAGGCAACAAATTCTATGGTTTTAAATTAATTTATCATAAAACCTCCCCAAGGAAGAGCAATGGGTTTTGCCTCCAATATTTAAGTGGCGCTTAGACCCCTCTGCACAGGAGTGAATCCCCCCTGGAACCACCAGCAAGGTACCAGCCTGAGTGTGCTTGGAGATCTTCGCATAGCACATGAGCAGCCAGGACACTGCTTCCTACAGCCTAATGGAGTTGATCATCACTTCCCCCTACCCCGCAGCCCATACACCTTCCTGCTTCTGGCTAAACCAGTTCTACACCTGGACCTCCCCAGCATGATGAACTGCTGGCCTCTCCCTGCTACAGCTCACCTCCTTGGTATCTGGGACATCCAGCTGGCTGGGATGTTCAGACACCAGGTCGTAACGAGGGCGTTGTGTGGTTCTGAGCCTTTGTCAAGGAAAGGAGAGCCCTGCTACACAAGGCCATACTGCTTTGCGGGGCCTAGGACTAAGGGGTGAATGAGAGAAATCAAAGGGAGTATCAGTCCAGAATAGACCAGTGGTCCATCTGGCCCAGCATCATCCCCCTAATCTGGAGTGCTGGATTAGCCCACTGGTGCCATTCAGTCTGCTATCCCCCGTTCCCTGCTGCACAGGATCAGAGCCCTGCGTCACACCTGGTCTGCCACAGCCAGGCCCAGCTGGTCCAGTAACTTGCCTCAAATGATGACTAAAGCTGGATGAGTCAGAGGAAGGTGCTGTTTTCCTTCCACCCTCATGCAGCACACCGAGCTCTGCAATACTGTCCCAGGAGGGCAGGTTCCTTCCTGACCCTTGTAGGTAGCCGTCGCTTTGTGCCCTGCAGCATGAGGATTAATACCTCTCGCGATTGTATCCTAGTAGGTGCCAGGCTTATTCAGATAGCGCCTCATGCCGCATGGATGCAGCCACCGTCTCAGACTCAGGAGGGAGACGCCCAAGCCCAGCCATTAGCTCTGGCTGGAACAAATCCTGTAGCTGCCACAGCAATAAACCTGCGGAGGGATGTAATCCAATTGGCTTGATTCCTTGGCTCCGGTTTAAGAACCCTTTTCTACAGTCGAGTGCGTTTCTGGGAAGTCCCAAGGTCGCAAAAAGCAACTTTAGTTTGATGAGGAACAGCAGGCACTTGTAAACAGTGATGCCAGCTCTCTTCTGCAGGGGCTGCAGCTTCCCTGTGCTGGCTCGGCCAGCCCTGAATCATGCCCCTGCTTCAAGGCTTCTACGGGGCTTTGCTGGGGTAGAGGACCAGCAGAGTGCAGATAATCTCTGGCCATTCCCCACCCCACCTCACAGCTCCCGCGCCCAGCGGCCCCCCTAGCTAGGGTAATGAGGGATCGGGTCTTTGCCTGTTGATGCTGGTTCTGAATGTGGCCCAGTGGGTCTGTCCCTGCACTAGATCCTCAAGTCCCTGGAGAAGGGGCTGCCCGTTTTGTGCAGCGCCCTGCACGCTGCCAGCACCCAGCAAAGCATGAAACATTGCAAGGCTGAGGTTCATGGCCGGCGCCTGGAATCTACAATCTGCCCTGACTGTGGCACTGGGGGGATCTGGGAAAAGGAAGGAATCCTGGAGCCAGGCTAGGGTCACACGGGGGCATGTTCAGAAGATTAGGGGGAAGCGTGGAGACGCATCTGTGTGTGGAACTCAGCCCAGCACGGCTGCTGCTTCGTAAACCTCCCTGCGAGCACATACCGTACTGCAGAGCGAGCGAAAAGTATGAGCTGGATTAGAGCAGAACCCACGAGGGGCCGAGAGGCAGACAGAGCCCTGGGGTTAAAGTCCTCTGATGAGCCAGAGGCTGCAAACACAGCAGAATTTCTACAGAGGGGAAAACATTCTCCCCATAGACACATCTATCGATCTGGATCCAGCATACATATACGCTTGGAGCAGGAGACTGGTGGTCAGGCCTGCTGGGCTCTAGACAGGCCTCTGCCTCTGGCACACTGGGTGAGCTTGGGTGAGTCCCCTCCCTTCTCTGAAACTCATTTTCCCCAGCTGTAAAATGCAGGTGAAGATACTCACCCTGGATTATTAAGCAAGGGTAATTTTCAGGGATGAAACGGCTATAGAAGTGCAAAGCCAGGTAGGTACATTTCTCTGATGTCAGATCACACAGCATCGTGCATGAAACACCACACAGCATTGTAACTCTTACACGCCCAAAATACCTGATTCATTAACTGTATTACACTTTACAGATATGATTTTCAAAATGGCTCAAGTGATTTAGAAGCACAAGCCTTATTGACCTGCAATGGGACTTGTGCTCCTAAGTCACTTAAGAGGCTTTTGAAAACCCCACCCCAGATATCTGTCAGCACCGGGGTGCTGCAATCACAAGCGCTTTCAAGACGTTTATAATAAAAATGTCGTGTGAGTGTGAACCAATCGTACATTGTTTCAGGTTTATTAGTGGCTTACACAGAGTTCAGAGGGATTTGCACCGGTATACAGGAAACGTTAGAGTCTAAAGTTTGAATGTTGACTCGACGGCTAATCCAGTAGCTACCAGCAACAATACACCCCACAAGAGCGTACGAGACTGGAGTCACGCTGAGGGCTAAAACAGTGACCCCAGAGCTGGGGAATGACGGTATGTTTACACTGCACTGTGAAGCCAGGTGTGTGGACTCGGTAATTCCAAGCATGCGCTGAGCGTTCATACTGCATTTTAAACCTGGGTTTACGATTGCTGGACCTGGCACTCACAGCCGTGCTGACGCGTCCACGCTGCACAATGACAGGGCCGGGACCCAAGTCACGGGGCGACTTGGGCTCTGATGACCCACCCCCCTAGCAGGGTCTGAGGACCTGGGTGCTGAGTGATCGCTGACCTGTCAGACTGATTTATGTGTGCACGGAAAGGGGGGCTTGGGCTCAAATCAGAGACAGAACCCAGGCTCAGCGTGCACTAGAGACATAGCAAAGGCTACAGGGAGGAAGGGTAATGTGGGCGTTAAAGAGCTGGAGAATTGGGTTCAGTGCCCTGTCTCTGCCACAGGCTTCCTGTGTGACCATGGGCAAGCCTCGTAGGACCAGATTCCTAAGGTATTTAGGTACCTAAAGATGTAGAGAGGCTCCCCAGCAGGTGCCTAAATACCTTTAACCACGTGGTCTTTAGTCTCTTTGCATCTCAGTTTCCTGTGTGCAAACGGGGGCAATAGACCTGCCCTACCTCACACGGGGCGCGAGGAGGAATGCAGTATCGATTGTACCAACGCTCCAGTGCCTCCGTGCCAGGCACCTGGCAGCTAGGTAGAAAAATAGCTTATGTCCAACAGCGTGTCTGCTACACACTTTGATACAGGAGTGTAGAAAAGGGTTAATGCCTTTAAGAACCTGGTGGCTGGTTGCAAGGAGCCCCAGGATCCTCCCTAGTTAACATATTTTCTAAAATATGACCCATCTTCCTAATCTAAACATGGCCCAAATGGAAACACCAAGAATGTACCCGCCCTGTACGTACAGCCCAGGAGCAAGTTACTACTTATAATGAGCACCAAGCCCCCAAAAGCCTCAAGATCAACAGCCTGTCATCACTGGTCTCTGGCAATTTACAGCCTTGCCGTCTCCTAGTAACTCTGGCCCTTCATTCCTCTGCCCGTTTCTTCTTTTGACATAAGCACCGGCACAAGGACTTTTGGTAACACTTTGCTGCCTCAGCCGATGCTCTTTGTCACCTCTCAGGTCCTGATCCTGCTTTTATCCTTTACACAATGCCGGATCTGGCCCCTTTTAAGTGTTAGAGCAACCCCTGCACCAATGTATTGCATGGACACAGGGAAATATAAGTTCTCTCACACTGGTATAAATAGGAATAACTCCCTCGACCAACAGAGCTAGGCCAGCATCAAACTGCAGTGAGAGAGGAGGATCAGGTCCCACAGATCACAAAGGTCCAACCCTGCACAATAATGCTTCTCCCTGATCCAATAGGGGACGTTTCCTTCCTGGCCCCCAGTTGCGTGAAGGGTTTGTAACCAGAAGCATGACAGTGTCATGGTAGCCCGGGACTTCTTGCCATGAAATAAATTCCTGTGGTCTGAGTTTGTGCTGAGGCACCATGCCAAACGAAACCAGCGAAGGGCTGAAATTAACCAGCTGGTCTGGGTAGGTTCTTTAGTTACCGGTTCAAAGAGGGGAGGCCGGGGGTCCATGGTTCCAGAGCTCTGAAGACACCATAAGCCCTGCTTACACTGTGTCTACACGCCGGAGACTATACTGGCTCAGCTCTGTCGGTGTTGCTATGCCAGCATAACCCCATAGTGTAGACGCCACCTACACCGGCAGAAGGGGCCTTCCACCTCCCAGAACGCTTCTAGCTACATCAACGGAAACATTCTTCTGTCCACATAGCTGCGTCTACACTGGGGATTAAGGTGGCACAGCTTTGTCGGTCAGGGGGTTGCTAGGCGCTGACCCAAGTTTTAAGTGTAGACCATTTAATTCCCTTTTAATGTGGATGTGGATTCTTAGGGTCTGCCTGCCGAGTCACAGGCCCGATTCCTTCCACCCCTCACCCAGGGGACCTGCCCCAAAGCGTTACTTTACATGACACTCACAGAGGCACTGGGGGTGGGGGTAGGGGTGTCACTCTCCAACCTGGCAAAAACAGGGTTGAAAAGAACTGCACCATGTCTCTGAATGCGTTCCGGTGAAAGAAGGCAGGCACCGAAGAGGGAGAGACACCACCAGAAGAAGCACTATGCAAAGAGTGTAGATAGATAGCCAGATAAGGTGGGTGAGGTAATATCTCTTGTCTCTCTAACATCCTGGGATCAACATGGCTACAACAACACTGCAAACCGATAGACAGATGGATACTCGGAGACATCAATGCTTCCAGCATCTCAGCTGCACCTCAGAAAACCAGGTACCCGAATACCCCATCTAAGAGTTTGTTTCTTTGATCTCCAAGCACCTCTACAAAGGGCAGCTGAGAGACCCAGGCATGAAGTGTAGCAGGAAACTGGGTCACTTGCCGCCCACTCCTAAATTTGCAAACTATTATGCTTTCTGCCTGGGAGCCTAGTCCTGGAAAACAACTTCCTGGCTAAAGGCAAAGCCACTGGCTAGGATGCAAAACACCCCCCGGCCCCCAAGACACACACAGATGCATAAATAAAAAGAGATCCATACAGACACACATTCACACACAGACCACCAGCACATAGACACATGCGCACATGCAGACGGACCACACACATGCACGTGCAAACACACACACACACCTCTCTAAAAAAAACCACTGATGAAATCAGTACACGACCAACAACAGCACGTCCTGGAGAAAGCAGCCCCATTTAAAGTTTAATTTGTTCAACAGGCCAAAGCGAGAGGTTCATTGATCTCAGGGTTTAATCATTCATTTCTTATTTACAGTCCCCAGGGAGGGGGGCATATTTGTCTCTCCACAGCCCTTCTCAGGTCGCTGCCTGCCCGGTAGGGGAGGAAGCTTGGAGTCCATTGTCTGTCTCTGGTCAAGGTCCCAGGCTCATGCTCTCTCAGGAACAACTTCCCAAGATGTTTGTGCTTGAAAGTTCATGTGTGTCGCTGGAGGGGGAGCAATTTCAAGGCCTGGCGTTGCAAAGTGGCTTTCCAAACAACTAGATTCAGAGCTTGGTTTCGCCGGTGGAAATCTAGAGTGGACCCACTTGCTGTGGATTTAACGCAAGTCAAACTGAGGTTGGAGCCTGGTTTTCTAAGTCCAGGAATCTGCTCACTTTCTGTTGAATGCAGCCACTGCTTGGGAGAAACACAGCAGCTGTTTTAACAGTCACTGCAATGCTACACAAGAGTTGAAGTAACGATTGCTGCGTCCAGTTGAAACATGAAGGAGAATTTAAGGCGGCAGAGCTGGAATTTGGCTAGAATACAGGCCTGTAATGCAAAGCATGAGCAAAATGATATGGCCACAAGTGACTGGGACCTTAGTTTTACATCTCCCCTGAAACACAGCTAGCTTGTTATGATTTGCACTTATCATCACAAATCTTCAGATTCACGAATTCTGTGAATCCTGAGCTGTCAGCAAACAAGAGGAGAGACAGGAGCCACAAAAATGGATCAAGACACCTGGTCCAAATAGGTTTCAGAGTGGTAGCCGTGTTAGTCTGTATCAGCAAAAAGAACGAGGAGTCCTTGAGGCACCTTAGAGACTAACAAATTTATTTGAGCATAAGCTTTCGTGGTCTAAAACCCACTTCATCGGATGCATGCAGTGGAAAATACAGGAGGAAGATATATATACACACAAAGAACATGAAACAATGGGTGTTACCCTACACACTGTAACAAGAGAGCGATCACTTAAGGTGAGCTATTATCAGCAGGAGAAAAAATCCTTTTGTAGTGATGGTCCAAATAGTTTGAGAAGATGGCCCTTGAGTCGGCATCCTCCCCAGACCTTGCTGCAATGGGCAAGTGCAGACTATAGAGTGGCACCCCGGCGTGGAAACAGCTTATCCTTGGCAAAAGACTGACGGATGAGAGCTCTGCAAATGGAGAATCTGACTGGAGGGCTCAAAGTGGGGAAATGCACTGGTATATGGGAATCAAATGAAGCCAGAACAAAGCACGAATGCACTTCCCTTAACCTCACAGAGAAACACTGTCTGAGGCTCCAAGCAACCTGGACGCCATGCCTGAAACTCAGCCCATCCTCTCAACCACCTCCTGCAAGACGCTGCCTCTGGGACCTCACGCATATGTGTGAGCTCCTGCCACATGGGAGCCTGAACAAAATGGCAATGAACAGCTGTACTGCCAGGGCAAACAGGGACACCGAGATTGAGATGGCCGAGAGCACAGAACTGGACGGGTGGGAAGCCCCCAACCAATCACTGGCAACATCCTGGGTTCTAGAGTATGGTGCCGTACATGGGCGGGTTCTTGACTTTCTAAATTTCTAATCAAAACAAAGAATCTCTCAGGATAGTGCAGGCTCTAGAACCTAAAACTTTTTGAACTTCGTGGGTTTTCAAACTGAGAACCACTTCGAACTTCCTGGGTTCTACAGTGTAGACCACCTTAAACCTCGGTGGGTTCTGGATTTTAGAACCCTTAAGAACTTTCTCTTGGACTGTAAATGCTTTGGGGCGGGGACAACAGGCCGAATTCTCAGCTCATCTAAATCAGCAGAGTGCGATGGATGCAGGTGGGCTGAGGCTCTGGCCCCATGACTTGGGGCACGTTGTGCACTGCTGGCATTTATCAAAACACAGATAATATCAATAACTTCACGGGCTCAAGGAGCTTGGTCCTTTTAGAACCTCCCAGGCCCTTGGATTTTGAACCTTTTAAAATCCAGCCGTGCCCATGAAAGCTGTTTAAAGTTTAAAGACGACTAGAGCAGCTGCCCAGCCTGCCCGTACGGGCCTTAGCGATGGTTGACAAAGCACCAGCAACAATCAGCCAGAGCGCAGCACTTCTTGGCTCACGGACGAGCTGCTTCGTTCATCCCTGCCCTGAATGCCCCAGCGCCCTGCAGCTTGCTGGTTAGCTCAGGACAGCCGTGCCTGGCTGAGCTGATGGGCTGCGGGTGGGAAAGACGGGTGCCCCGGAGCTTAATTCATTGGATTTTCTGTCCCTGCCATCCGCTGAGAGACCATCCAGCACTGACTGACGGCCCCCCAGCAAACACAAACCAAGGGCTTTAATCAGTAACTTGTGCTCTCACCCACCCCCACCCCCCAGCTCAGCCATTAAAGCTTCTCAAAGGAAGGCCGTCTGCCTGAATTTCATGTTCAAGCAACTTCCAAGCGGTGCCAGGCCACACAGCCCAGCAGGGGTTGGGGTGATTTCGACCATAGGACCGAAGGGCACTGGCTGGGAGGAGCCGAGAAGTCTCCCCACCTCATCAGGAGCAGAACTCTTGTCTGGCAGCCGCGTGGATAGCCAGACTCTGGTTCACAGATCTCGGGGGGGGGGGGGGGGGGGTTCCCCGAGTGGTCAGGCAGCACTCAAAGGGTTAATGGCACGGAAAGGGACGATTGGCTTTGGGGACAAAGCCCTGCCGGGCTGCAGGAAGGATGTGGGTCCTTTGTTGGCATCCTTGGACACGGGCTCAGCAGCAGAGGAAATGACCCGAGGGAAGAGGCCAAAGCACGTCTGCCCCAGCAGGGCTCAGTCAGGGACCTGTTATGCAGACAATTTCATTGATCAGTTCTACAGACCTCCCTGGGGCCCAGGCGGGCTGGCTTGGCCGGCCCCCTTTGGCTACACTGGAGTGGGCTTCCCTTTGCGCCATGTCTTGCTCGTCCGTTGCCCTGGCTCTGAGCAGGATGACGAGACACCCAGCTTGGCGCAAGCTGATGGGGCAGGGGTAAAGAAGGGCTCTGCTCTCGTCCCCCAGCTTCCGTGCCCTTCCTCTTTGCGAGCTCAAAATCCAGCCCTCAGAAAGGTCCTCCAGCCATCGCTGTTCTCATCAGTAACCTGGCCCAGCGGGGATATTCCTGGGGAGAAGCCGCTCCCGCTAGAGGCCTTATTGTATTTCCTAGTCGGGCCTTTTGGTCCTTACCCCCGTCCATCACTGTGGCATCAGGTCAGCGCTCGCTAGCATCAGATTGCTCACTACCAATGGTGCCTGTTTGCCCTAAGCGCCCCGGACACAGCCTGAGCATCGCCTGCCCCTGCAGGTACTTTCCAGCATCCTGGGGCAAGCCCCACATCATGGAGGTGCCAGATTCACGCGTAACCCAGGCAGCTGGAGACGATCGATGGAGCACAAAGGCGGAGGCCAGCAAGGGCCCTCAGCTGCTGAGATAATAAACCCCGCACACAGTCAGGTGCTGGACTCTGGGCTTTTGGGGCTCCAGGTTCGCTCCCAAGACTCACGATTAGCCCCCTGGCCCCGCAGGGAAGCATTTGTTCCCTAGGTGACGACGTCGCTTGAGGCCCTGGCTTCGTTAGGGTCTGCCCTGCAGCTGCTGCAGCCAGAAACAGGTGCTCCCCGGGAACCCCTCCCTGTGTCTACTCCCTTCCCGATGGCAGACGGGGATCCCGTTCCCGTCTATTGCCCATCCCTGCAGACACCCCAGGAGCAAGGCACCGCGCAGGCCCCAGCTCTCCTGCCCCGAGGGCCTCCCCTCTGCCGTATCCTGTCTCGCTTGGCTGGGCTGGGGCGGCAGGAGCAGGTGAGAAAAGCGGGTCGGGGGAGAGAAACGAAGGGGAGAAAGGTAGGAACGGAGGGAGGAAGAAGGCGAGGAAGGGGAGGGTGGAACAAAGAACCCACGGAGCGAGAGAAGAACTATGGCGGCAGAGAGAACGCATTAGTCTGAAACGAGGGATATTGCCCCCAAGCCTTGCCGGCCGGAGGAGCATCAGGTCACACCCCTGCCCTCGCCCCTGCGTTACAAAGCGTGCCCCGCGTCCCAGACTAGTGTTTGTTGGGAGCAGCCAGCCGCCTACCTGGCCCCGGCGGTGGGGAGACGCTCCGTCTCTGCTGGCCTGACGGAAAAACTGGGGATTCCTGTTCCGCTCTAGTCCTTTATCTACCTGCCCCGCTGGCGGCTGGCAGCACCCGCCCCCTGCTTGACATCACGCCGGGGAGAGGGAAAACAGCTTCACTGGCCCGGCAGGATCAACAAAAGGCCCCGTGGCAGGTGCAGGGCCCCGCTGCGGCTGCCTGCTTTGCTATTAACTTTGTAACTCAGTAGCTTTGTTGATCACTCCCCCCCGCACACCCTCCCACGCCCGGCCTCTTTTCCTTAGCCGACCTTCTAGGATTCAGCATAGCCGGGAACTGGGAGATGCCAACTATCCCCACGCACCCCGTGGTCCCACTGTTTGCATCAGGCTTTGTCCCAACCTCGGAGGACCCACGGTACAGTGACCAGATGTCCTAATTTTATAGGGACAGTCCCGATATTTGGGGCTGTGACTTATATAGGCGCCTATTACCCCCCACCCCCGTCCCGATTTTTCACACTTCCTGTCTGGTCACCTTAGACCAGGGGGATGCTGGACCAGGAGGGAGACAGGGTCGTGGGTTCACTCAGCCCGTGAGGTCTTGAAAGAGCCTGTGATCACCATGGCCCTGGAGAGGGAGGCTGGGCTAGTGGCTAAGGCACAAGGCTAGCAGCTAGGAGAGCGGGGTTCGCTCGGTGTGACCTTGGCCCAGTCTCCTCATCTCAGTTCCCTGCCCTCTCCCCCGTCACAGGTTTAATTCTTCAGGGGTTTCTTAGCAGGCTGTGTGTGCCCCCATGTGAACAGACCTCTCTGCGGCAGGCCCTGCCCTCTGGGGGTGCCAACCTGCCTCACGACCCTTTGCGGGCATTTCGGGGGCCGCAAGCTGCCCTGAGCAGCCGGGGTAGGGGGGGTTGGGTGGCAGGAAGGGCAGCAGTGCCCCATGGAGACCGATTGCTCCAAGCCACTGCCATGTGTGCTCTCCCTCCCCCCACCCGAAATCTCCCCTTTTGGCGCCATTCACCCTGGCCAGGAAACGGGCCCCATTCTGAATCCCACCCGGGGCAGGCTCTGCCGGGTCACTAAGGAAAATAAATCCTGGCTGTTCCCGTCACCAAACACAGGCATTGGGGATCCTACGTCCCAAAGGACAAGAAAGGCCTGCAAACCACCTCTAGGGCGCGTGAGGCTTCTGCATTGCACAGAATCGCCCCGGCTCCGAGCCCCGTCACTCTCGCTGGCAGGAATGTTCCCTGGAACCTGCCAGCTGCTGACGGGCCCCTCCCTGGTCCAGACGAGACTCCCACACCTCCGCTCCCCTGCCCTGAATCAATGGGCCCATTGTGCTGGGGCAGGGTGCCCATGCCCTATGGCAGCCTGTGTGGTTAGTGTCTCCCCCGCCCTGCCCGGCTGGGTGCGTCTGAGAGCACTCCCTCCCACGCCCCGGCGTTGTGAACCCCGCCTGACTGATCTGAGGGGAGCTGGGGGAGAGGCACAACCGACAGTGGGGATGCGTCGAGGTGGGAAAGGGCTTTGTCCCCCATCCTAGGCCTTTCCCTGGCGTTATGGACCGACCTTCAGAGCAGCGTGGATGGGGAAGCACCTGCCATGCCACGCTTTCCCGCCAACCCCCTCCAGCTCTGCAGCTTCCCTGGGGGGTCTGTGTCCTTGAGTCCCCCATTCCCCCCAGACAGGCGAACATATTTCCATGCCACCCCTCCCCAACGCAGCGCTCCCGACCCCAGGGGCGGGTGCCACCCGCCAGGACTTTAGATGCCAGGCACCCACCCAGGCCCGGAGCGGCAGCTGCTTACAAGGGGCAGGTCCAGCTGTTGGGATTCCAAGGTGGTCGGCAAATCTGGAGTCCAGCGTCCTGGGTCCAGGGGCGCTTGGGGGGTGACAAGGAAGGACGCTGCCACTTGGAACATCGAAGAAGGCCAGGCCTAGCGTGGACAGATGCTCTGCAATATTCCCTCGCGTGGGTTGGCTGATACCCAGCAATGCCAACCCACAGCCCCCTGGCTATTCCAGCCCTGGACAGCCTCCCACAACAACTCTGCCTGCCCCTCAGTCTCGATTCACAGCCCTCCTGCCACTCCAGCTCTGGGATCCCCCGCAATGGAGGCTCTGCTGTGTCCAGTACCCCCGGTGCCCCATTCTCTTGGTCTGATCTCTGTCTCTTCCCCTGTCCGGGATTCTCCGTGCCCCTTTGAACTTGTGGGCGGGTGCCAGGCTGGGCCAGCAGCCGGTGTTACTCAGCACTCTCATTATGGATTTCATAACTCGCAGAGGGCCCTGTCACTGCCTGGCCCCCGGCCAAGAGCAACATAGGTCTGACCTGCACCATTCCGGGCTCGCCAGGGAGACGGGTGGAACTTCAGCAGCTGTGCCATGCCCGGGCCCAGCTGCTTGGACCTAGCACGCTCCAGGGTGTTTATTACCCTGCCTGGGTACGGAGGGAGGGCTGGGAGGTGCCAGCCAGCCCAGATGTTAGTCAGGCACAGCTGGAAGGCGAATTTGAACAGTCACAGAACAGAGCCGGCTCCATCTCGTTATCAGTGGGGGAAATCTCAGGGCAGGGGAAAGGGCTGCCCTGCATGTCGGGCCTCTGTACCGTCTCCCTCTCCATACACAGCCCCCTTCCAGGGTCCGGGCTGATCCCTTTGCTCCTGCTGCATGTGCTCAGCAAAGGGGCTGGCAGTCCCCTGCGTGTCCTGGCACCGCGGCGCTGGGCTTCGTCCTGCCGAGCTTATCTGCCCCTCCGCGGCAGGGGTGCTTGTGCTGGGGGCGTGTGCCTAGTATGCTCCTGTGCCCCGCGCAGAGGCGTGGCGCAGCTTTGCACACGGAGGATGTGCACAGTGACTGTGCAAAGCGCACGTTTGTGCGCAGGGTCAGGAATCAGGGCCGACGGCAGAGCCCAACTCCGGTGACCTAACCAGGGTAGCTGGGCTGTAACAGGCTGCCTGACTGGTGGGGAGAGTCAGCGGACTGGTCTTAAGCCAGCAGCACACACAGGTCACTGCTTGCTTCACCTGCTGGAATAATTTATTCACAGACGTGACAGTGCCTGCAGCCCTGCTCCTGCCTTCGATCCAGCCTTGCCTTACTCAAATTAACCCAGTCCTAACCGCTGGCTCTGAGTGCTGACTTCTGCTCTAACCACTGGGCATGACTGCCCATGTCCTCAGTGGTGGGTGTGCATAGTCCGTGTCTGAGTTCAGGGCTGGATGCGTTTTGCAGATTTGTACATAAGACCATAAGAGCGGTCAGACCAATGGGCCATCTGGCCCAGTATCCTGTCTCTGACAGCAGCCAACGCCAGGTGCCCCAGAAGGAATGAACAGACCAGGGAATCAGCAAGTGACCCATCGCCTGTCGCCCATTCCCTGCTTCTGGCAAACAGAGGCTAGGGACACCATTCCTGCCCATGCTGGCTAATAGCCATTGACGGACCGATCCTCCAGGAACTTACCTCATTCTTTTGTGAACCCTGCTCTAGTCTTGTGCAGGATGGCTGTGCAGGGTGCAGGTCTGAGTGTGCGCGGCGTACACTGGTGCATGGTGAGTGTGCATTGTGGGCATACGTAATACTGGCTTGCAGGCAGGCGGCCTGTTTGTGCCCCCACATGCTCACACCCAGGTGCCTTTGCGGCTGCAGGGGTGCCCCCTCCAGGTGGCTGGTGCTCTTAACAGAGAGACGTTGTGCGTGTGCCCAGCCAGCAGCAGAGTTGTAAATCCTGACAAAGTGCTGGGACAGCATTTTCCACCAGACTCTTGTGCAATGTGCAGGGATTAATGTTCAAAATTCAAAACACAATCAGTGCCCCCCCCCACCCCCGCCCCCGCTGTCCTCTCTCAACCCTGGCCGTGGAAGAAACAACTGTGACAGATGGGGAGGCTTCAGAGCTAAAAAAGACCCACCCACCCATGGTTCTGCAGCGCTCATTCCCCACTTCTCCCTCTGCAGCTGGAGGAGAGGGCTTGGGTGGGGACGGCGGATGCTGTTAAAGCGGCCATCAGCCTTCATTGGGCTGGGGGAGGCAGCCCCATCCCCTGCGTGTCTGTTGCCCAACACCTGGCCCCAGCTCTGCGGGCTAAGCCCAAGTGCTGATCCTGGCTCTGCCCCCCTCAATCTTGCCTCAGGTAAGGCACTTTTCTGCTCTGTGCCTCGGTTTCCCCTGCCCTGGGGTCGGGACAGCAACATGGGGACAGGGAGTCAGGCTTTGTCTGTTAATTCTGTGAAACGCCTGGACAATCCATGACAATGCAGAAGTCAGTGCCTCAGTTTCCCCTCCCACCCTGTGTCTGTTCAGACTGTCAGCAGTCTGGGACAGGGGCTGTCTTGCCCTAGGCGTCTGTGCAGTGCCTGGCTATGCAGCTGGGTCCTCTGCATTCTGCTGCCACACGAATAATAAGCAATAATCCCATTAAACCCATTCTGAGGGGCATGGGAAGCTGGTGTCTAGACCCCTGGCGACAGGAGGGCTCGGAGCACTCTAAGCTGGCCAGATCCCTCGACAAAACGCTCCACAAATCACGGCACCCAGTGGATACAGAACCGGACTGTAGCAGCTGGATTTCCTGGCAGGAACCTAATGCAGAGTCCTGTCCTCCCCTGCAATGCTGGCTCCAAGCACTGCTCCATCCAGCCTGGTAGGGCTTCTCCCGCAGCGCCATGAGGCCTGTTACCCTGCAGAGGCCTGAACCTGGAGAGGAAGGGGGAGTTGCCCATATTGCACTGGGGCAGTTGCTCACTGCTGCCCTTTCGAGTGTGGGGAGTAGGTCAGGATTCCTCACTAGTCCCTGCGCAGATGGGTCCATGCTGACGCCCCTTTCTGAGTCCGGAACGCCCCTTCCAACAAAGCCCCTGTCCAGAGCACCGAGGACAGCATACTAACGCTCTCTGGGCGATCTGCCAGCACACACAGCCCCAAGCAAGCAATCTCTCGGCTCTCTGCGCCAACGCCCTGCTAGGGAGAAGCGTAGCCTGGAAAGCAGTGCTTAGGCGAGACCAGTGTCCTCTAACGACAGGAGCTGGCCGTACTTTTCCCCTTCGGCACGAGAGCGGAGCCTCTAGTCTAGAGGGTAATAGTTGACTCTTCTGTGGCAGGATCTCTAAGCACTTTACAAGCATTACTCAGCCTTCTGCTGGGAAAGAGGGGAGGGTCGTTCTGCTCATTATTTTACGGATAGGGAAACTGAGGCACGGATATGTTTGCACAGCACCTAGCACCTGGCCCATGACTGGGGCTCCTAGCTGGCACCTCAATTCAAATAATTAATGATAAGGGACCTAGCACAGAGAACTGCAATAGAACCCGGGTGTCCTACTTCCCAGGCCAGGTGACTTGGCCACAGAGAAGCTGTCACTAAGTCAGAAATCCTAGAAGTCCTGGACTCGCAGTCCCCTGCTCCAATGCGCTAGGAACTGCTCTCTTTCCAGAGCTAGCTAGGAATAGAGCCCGGAGCCTTGAGGCTCTCTGCTGGCCCTTAACCAGAAACCACCATCCCTTCTTCCGAGAAACAGTCAGCCCTACATCCGGCCAGTTTGGGACTCTCCCAGCTCTGGCCACTCTGCCCAGCCCAGTGACCATACCCAGGGCACCAGCCCTACCTCAACGTCTGCCCCCGTCCGCTGAGACACAAGCCACAGAGATCAGCTAAAACCAGCCCGTGTGGGTGCGTTCCACCCCCTCCTACTCCACCCTCATCGTCAGTCGGGCTGAGGCTGCTCCACCAGCCTGAGAAATGGCTTGCTGAGAAGATGCAGGGCGGGAACTCCTGGGAAGGAATTGGTCAATCAGCCTGACCAGCCAGTGCCTCCTGCCAGGCACTGAGTCAGCATCCCAGGCTTGGCCCTTGGACGTGCTGATGCTGGTTATAGCCCTAGGCTGGGACTCTGGAGATCTGGGTTCAATTCCTAGCTCAGCCCCAGATGCCTTGTGTGACCTCAGGCTAGTCATGTCCCCTCTCAGTGCCTCAGTTTCCCCCCACTAAAGGGGGATAATGATTTTCTTGCTTAGTTAGCTCTTTGGGGGAAGGGACTGTCCCATGTAGATGCAGCACCCAGCAGTCTCTAAGCACGAGTGTAATACTCCCAGAACTCAAGCAGATCCTCTGCTCAATAAATCAGCTGCAATCCAGCATCTGCGGCAGCTTCCTCCTCCCCTGTCGGGGCTCCCACCAGGAGGGGAAGGGAACAAGCCCTGTAAATTCCCCATCCCTGATTCATGCTGCCTCTCCCATTCGCCCAGGCTGCTCTTGGCCTGTTCCCCCACCCCTCTGATGATCCCAAAGAGCTTTGCACGTGTTAACCCCCTGCCCCTCTCACTGGGAGTGGAGTCAGGACATTGATCCCCCTTTCACAAGTGGGGAAACTGAGGCAGAAGGGACATGTCCCACATCATAGAGCTGGGAATAGAACCCAGGAATCCTGGTGCAGAGTCCCCATGTCTAACCGCTAGACTCTGCTTCCAGAGCTGGGAATAACAGAATCTAGGAGTCCTGGCTTTCAGTCCTGAGCTGGGATTAGAACCCAGGACATCCCAGCTCCTCACTCAGTCCCCTGGGTCGCCCGTGTAGCCACACTGGTGTGCTCCTTTAGCACCCGTGGGTGGAGCAAGAGCTTCTGGGTTCTGCCTCTAGCCGTTGCCCTGCTGGTCCGCATGGCGGAGGCGGGCAGTGCCGTGAGGCCGTCTGTGGCCCGGGGTCAGTGTCAGCCTTGATTCCGGGCTATTAACAGCCCCCTCTTGCTTTTACCCAAGTGTTGCAATTACACAGACTGCCCACCGGGTGGCAGCGCACTCGACAGAGGCCTGCGCCCAGCATGGGAGCAGGATTAGATCACGGGCTGGGTGTTGGAAAGCAGGGTCCCCAGCAATGGGAGCATCAGCTGGGCCGCTCCCGCAGGGAGTGCGATGCAGCCTTGGCTGGGCAGGGTGGCTCTCCGAACACGGCCTTTGCCTCAGCGCTGTTTGAAACGCTCCTGAGCCGTCTCTTAGCAACAGTCCCGCACGGGTGGGGCAGAGTCTCCTGGCCAGGCTGTGGGATTGCAGTGCCCGGGGCCAGGAGCTGGGCTGGCCGGCGGGGATGGCGGGGGGCAGCGTCCGGTGCACTCCAGGGAGAACGCAGCGCTCGTGGGGGGCTGGGGCTTAGAGCCCAGGGCAGGGAGCCAGGATACCTGGGTTCTCTCCCCAGCCCCGTTTCCCCATGTGCGGGGCAGGGAGGATGACGGTGAGCAGGGTTGTGAGGCTCCTTGGGACCCTGTTTCGCGGGAGAGTCTCTCAGCTCCCGGGGGTTTGTCACTGGCAGGGCTGGATTTACACTTTATGTGGCCCTAGGCACTACCTTCAGCCCCTGCCCCCCCTTCCCTACAGCTGACCTTTGTGTTTTCTGTGAAAAAAAAATGAAACTTTTAACCCACTTTTAACTTTTAGGTACCCCGAGGCACGTGCCTACTGTGCCTAATTGGAAATCCGGCCCTGGCCATGTGGGGCGGGGAGTTGCCTACCTTTCCCCTGGCTCTGAGCGGCGAGGCGGAGCGATCTCCCTCGGATCCAGGCCCGAATCTTGCGCCCTGACAGCCCCATCTCCACATTCTCCTGTGGGAGAGGACAGGAAGGGTCCCTCAGCCCCAGCACACACAGCCGCCCACGGGGCGCCGGGAGAACACCGGGCACCCAGGGGGAGAGCCACCAAGTGCAAACAGCGATGCAAAAAGCTCCCCAAACCCTCATGAGCCCAGAGTCCATGCAGCCCTCAGCTTCACTACAGTGACAGGGGAGGGCCATGGGAACTGAGTGGAGGCCCCCCTCTGCCTGTCTAGATTCTTATACGGCACCCATCACCATGGTGTCTGGGCATTGCTCTTAGACGGTCACTGCATCCCACCAGGCCCTGCCGGTGAAAGGCTCTGGCTCTCCCACACACACACACACAGCCGCGGTGTTGGCTATAGGCATTTTGTGTGACACCCTCTTTTCCCGCCCTGGTGCCAATTGTCTATAAACAGCAGTGACCCTGAAATCAGTGCCAGGACTCCCACGAGTGGGCCTGAGGGACCCACTGACCAGCCCCCCACAAAGAGAATTAGCAGTAAAGTGAGAGACTAGAATCCCCCATCCGTCGGGGGCAATGAGCCCACCCTACCTCGCCCATGGCGCCCACTTCCTAGCGCTCGCCTTCCGCGTCCTCTTGTCCTCTCCTAGCAGTTATGACCATTTCTGTTCCAAACCACCGGCCCCAGCTGGGAGCCTTATCTGGGCTCTTGCTTTGCTGTAATTTACCAGCTATAGCTCGCTGCTGCTGCTGGCTTTGTGCAGAAGGGGAAAGAGAGACTGAAGGAGAGGGATCCTTTGCACTGTATCTGCACAACACCCCCCCACACACACACACACATACACCCCTACCAGCACCCACAAGCTCTTGAGGTGCCCCCTGCGTTTTCTGCTGTGAGCTGGGACACACGCCTTTCTAGACCCCCAGCGAGGACACGTGTTTTAACCACCTACAAATATCTTTCATCAGAGAATCTCATTTTGCTTATCGAACGTGAATTAATCCAGCCTCAAAGCCTGCCCATCCTTCGAGGCCGAGATCAGTAACTTCACTTTGCAGCGGGGGAAACTGAGGCACAGCGTGCTGAAGTGACTTGCGTGTGGCCACAAAGTGAGTTAGTGGCAGACCTGGGAATGGCAGAAATTCTGCCAGCTACACCTGTGCTCCACCCCACTTGGCAACACTCCCTCCCATAGCTGGGAATAGATCCTAGGAGTCCTGGTTCCTAGTCACCTGCTGTCACTAGATTAAACTCCATCCCGAACACAGGCCCCCAGCCAGAGCAAAAAGGAGCAGTAAAGTTGGCCTATAATAAATTCCATTTTAAGCAATGAGTTAATTTAACTGTGAGTTTTTCCTGGGAAGCTAATAAGAGTCTAGCTAATCCTGCAAAATCTCATGTTTGTTCCCTGCTGGGGACCAGATTGGAACCTAAATGTTAAAATTTGTACAGTGCCTTTCACTGAGAAAGATCCCAGTCTGTGTCCCAGGCTGTATACAGAACAACTGAGGACGCAGCCACCTCTGGGGAGGTGGGGTGAAAAGTAGCGATGGGGAGAGAATAACTTGGTGAAGAATTCAGGAGCAAACCCCTCAAATTAGGAAAAGCACCAGGACTGTCCATGGAGGAGGAGCTGGATTTTCTTTCTTTTTTTTTTTTACACTCAGCCAGGTGGCTTTAGTAGGCAGCTGACAAAAGGCACTGGGAAGGCTGTGGGGTCCATAAGGCGGACTCTTTAGCTGTGGGTCTCAGGTTGGTTTCACTATTGTGCATCCTCCTTGTACAATAACCTTGCAGCCATCAGGTGGGGAGAGATTGGTTCCATTCCTGGTCCCATCACTGACTTTCTCATGTGGCTCTTGGTCGAATCCCTTCCCCCACCCCTTTGTGACTCAGTTTCCCAATTTGTAAACTGGGGCTGAGGGTATTTACCTGCCTGCCTAGCAAGGGACTGCGGTCGTTAATTGTCTGTGAGTACCAGCCCTGGCTTTTATTGAGGCCAATTCGCACAGACGTGTAGGGATAGGAACTTGGGGTGATTTGTGACTGTCTGTTCCCAGGCTAGGGTCCCTGTCCGAACATCCCACCCACCCTACAAGTGTCACCTCATCTTGAAGCCCCCCGGCAGACGTCTGACACCATCAGGAAAGTCCGCCAGAGGGTGCTGTAGAGCAATATACGGTTCTCTGCTCCCCAAGGAGACAGCTGCCGCCAGTCCCAGCTCAGCAGAGCAAGAGGCCAAACAGGGCCTGAACCCAGGCGTCCTACCGAACGGCCCAGGGCGCTGGCTGGACGGCCGATAGGAGCTTGTCTGTGCAGGCAGCAGGGCTCTCTTGGGGGCCCGTCTCAGACTGGAACAAGCTCCCGTGGGAGCCAAGAGCCCTCCCAGATCTCCCTGCCGTCGGCTCCGGGCACAGCGGGTGCTCCTGTCAGCTGCACTCGCTGATCTCTGCACGGACGTTCCCAACCCAAAGCCTGCCCAAACAAGCCACGTCAGGCCCAAGATGCCCCCGGGCAGCGGGAAAGAGAAGGGACCACAGGGGACGGATGTTAGCCGTGTCGCTTCGTGCACAGGTGGAGGGGGGTGCTCAGGTACTGGTGACCGGGGCAGGATAAGAACCTGACTAGATTAGTCAGCCCGCTGCTAAGGGAGAAGAGGGGTGTAGACGTTCTTTCAGAGGGGGGGCTGAAAGTCCCTGAGAAGCAGGAATGGGGAGGTGGAGTAACAGGTTCCTCGCTGGTCAGGGCTCAGCTCACTTCCCAGGTGGGCCCGAGTCCGCATCCCAGCCCTTGTCACCCTCCCACTGGAGAGTCTCAGCAGAGAGGTTCAAATGAGCCCAGGGCAGGGCCTGGAGGAAGTTCTGTGGATAATTAAGCCCCCCCAGTCTCCAGGGAGCCTTTGGTTTCACCAGGGCTAACTAAATATTTGGGAGGAGGAATTTCTGAGCCAGGGTTGCCAATCTGAGGCGGGCTCTTGCATGGAGTTAATTTGCAGCACAGGGTTTGTCAGACTGGATCAGACCAGAGTCCAGTTAATTCAGTGTCCCGGCTCCAACAGGGCCCAACATCAGGCGTGTGAACCCCTCTAGTGGTCACTTATGGAATAACCCCCATCAGTTAGAGGCGATCCTGCACCCTGAGGCCAGCAGGTTTATTTCCCATTCAAAGTTTCCTCCTGGTTATTTTTACTCCTTTCTGTTCTAATGCCAGATATTCTTGTTCTCTATGTAAATGCCCAATCCTTTTCTAAATCCTGCTAAGCTCATTGATATCATGTGGCAGGGAGTCTCACCGGCTAATCATACTTCATCTGAAAAAACATTTCCTTAAATCTGTTTTAAATTTGCCTCCTTCTAGTTTCACTGACTGTCTGATTTCCCCGACCAAACATCACATGCTCTAAAAAGCAGTGCCATGAGCATCCGAGTGGTGCTGGCATCCAGGCGGGATTCAAACAGGATGAAATGAGGGGGAATCTATGGCTCCCTCCCTATCCCAAACTCCTGCCCAAGGGAAAGAGACCTGGCTGGACCAGTAGATGGCGGCACAACAGGACTGAGGCTGGATTGGAGCGGTGACGATGAATGAGGATGTTTCCCACAATCCCCAGAAGGGGTAACCCCAAATTGATCAGAGTATGGTCCCTCCACCTCTACCGTCCTCCTCCCCCAAGGGCCCCAGTGGTTGGGATTGACAGAAGCTCCCGTTTTACTCTCCCAAGCCCCCCAGGATTCTCAGGCGAATGGTCCTGTTGGCAAAGCAGCCGTGAGATCTGGGTTCCTTTGGAGGCTGGTGCCTGCCAGCCTGCTCAGTCCAGCAGGGAGAGTCGACCCTGGCGTCCCGAGGAAAGAAAAAGCCGTTTATAGCTGTACAATTACAGCGCTGGCTTGGCTGCTGCCGCCTCCCATTCCCGTGCAGCACAGAGGCTGAGCTTAGGTTTCCAGGAACAGAAAACTGCTTTCCAGGAACGTTCAGGAGAGCAGCGATTCTAGGCGCCTTCGCAAGCCCGGCCTCCCGGGGAAAAACCCAACAGGACGCAGCAGCATGGCACGCCAATCCCTCGGGGCCGGGAGCAGCCGAGTGCCAGGCCTGGCGAGCCGGGGCTGCTCTGCATCAGACCCATTGTGCTCCCCAGGCTGTTCTTTCCCCTCACTTCCGCGCCCCGCCCCACTCTCGCTAAGGCCCGAGTGCCACCTGCGAGCCACGGCCACGTGGGCTTCTTAGCCCGAGCCCGCTGGCTCAGAGAGCAGCCGGGTTCGGCGGGCTTTGCATTGTGTTGTCCCCCGTCGCGCCCAGGGTTTGTCTACACTGGAAAAAGAGGGGTGCTCTTGACTCCCGTTAAAATAGCAGAGCAGACAAGGCAACTGTGCTGTCAGCTCCAATAAAAGCCCGGGGGTCAGCCTGGGGTTGAAGGCAAGCTGCTAACCCTGGTTCAAACTGCAGTGCTGCATCCTGACCGCTGCTTTAACCTGAGGTAAAACCCCTCTGTTTCTGCAGCGTAGATGCACCCTCCGAGCAGGTCCGGTGGCAGCAAATCTCGCAGACCCCCTGGTCATCAGCAACCTGGCTGGGCCATGCAGGGACTGGGGGCAGCTGGGGCTTGGTGATGTGGGGCCTACCGCTGGCTTTGGCCCTCGTGGTCAGTGTGGCTTGTGGATATGGGCTCCGTGCTGCTCTCTGTACCGGGCCCAGGGCGGTTGCTCTTTCTGATGCCCCGAGGGGAGGGTGCGGGGCCATCAGAGAGCATGGACAATGGCACAGGGTGAGGGGGACGACAGCAGCCTGATGGCACAGCGGGGGGGGGGGGAGGTATAGCTCAGTGGTTTGAGCATTGGCCTGCTAAACCCAGTGTTGTGAGTTCAATCCTTGAGGGGGCCATTTTGGGATCTGGGGCAAAAATTGGGGATTGGTCCTGCTTTGAGCAGGGGGTGGGACTAGGTGACCTCCTGAGGTCCCTTCCAACCCTGATATTCTATGATTCTATGGCAGCGAGGGTCGATGGCACAGGGCAGGAGAGAGGAAGGGAGCCTGGGTTACCGGCTTCGGCTCAGCGTCTGGTCTGCCTCACTGGGCAGCGCTGGCTGCTGCGGGTCCCCCGGAGCTCTGAGAAGCCCCTTGACAGAGGTCAGTAAATCAGCAACACAATGTGCCATTACCACTGGCCCTGCCAGGCGGAGGGCAGGCCCGACCAGAGCCCCCCCGAGATGTCTGTACTCCACAGGCCCCCTGTGCAGGCCTGACCCCTCTGGGCCCTGTGCAGAACCACTCCCACCCATCCCTGGGTCCCAGCTCCTACAGCCTGGGGCCAAACGTGAGCAGGCCACAACGCTCCCGCTAGCAGCCAGGACAACCCTACGCCTAGCTGTTCCCCTCAGCACCTGCACCCTGTCAGCACCATGCATGCCTGTCGCCCCTCCTCCATGCACACTGAACCCCCGTCCGTGTACACCCATGCAAGAGTTCTCCCCCAGAGCGCGAGGGACTCCAGACGTCTGCCCAAAGCCGCAGCTGCATGGCAGGGACCGATGCACCACTGGGCGAGACAGCCAGAGGCGACAGCCCTGGAGGGGCCTGGACAGGATCCCATGTGGCAGGCAGCAGAGGGAGCGGGGAGGAGGAGGGGATGCAGAGAGGCTGGAAGGAGACCAGGGGGCTGAGAGCAGGGCTGACACTATGCCTGGGAATACCTGGGTCTGAATTGTGGGAGCTCATGAAGGAGCCGCCTCTTGTGATGGGAGGTGGGGCTAAATTCTAGGGGCTCCAGCAGCCTCTGGAGGAGCAGGGAGCCGGAGCAGGTTTGAGATTTGCTTCTGAGGTGGGGATTGTTACTATGCTGGATCTGGGCTTGCATCCTTATGTGCCGGCACCCCTGGTGGCTGCTAACTAGTCTCCACGCGTACCTGCTGAGGCTGCTTAGCCAGTGCCTTGCAGTGGAGCTCCTGCTCCCGCTGGACTCCATGGAGAAGGGAGAAGAGGGTGCTACTGACGACAGCGGGAGCTGGCTGGGGCCGTGAGAGCCCTGCCGATGTGACGCCGGGACTGCTGTGGGGTGGGCAGGTGCGTGCAGGCACTTAGTCTATGGCCCCATCGAGCTAAAAAGAACTTTAGAGATACTGTCCTGAATTCAGGGACAGTCTGGGCCCGTGAACCACTTGATCCCCCCATCCCTCCATTGTACGGGCGGAGAAACTGAGGGACAGAGAAGCGACATAATTTGCCCAGTGCAGGTGTCTGAGGTGGGATCAGAACTCCCGGCTCCCAGCCCAGGGCTCAGCCCATACCTCTGCACCTGCACGTGCCAGTTGCTGGGTGGGTACATAAGGATGTACACAAGCGTCTACATATTTGCATGCATCCATGTACGCATACACATTAGTGCATGCGTGCACCTCCACACAGACACATGCATCCATGCACACCCCCAGGCACACATATTTGTGCATGCACACACAGCCACGTGCACATGCAAAAGATTTACACACTGATTTATACACTGGCAGGGCTGGGTCCCCAGGCGGGCAGGCAGCAGGCCCAGAAGCTCCCTGTCCCTTGTGTCGCCCCTGCCTCTTAAGTGGCGTTGCGAGTGTCTCGCAGCAGGTGGGACCCTGCGCTGCAGAGAGGAGATGGCCCCTTGGGGAGGGAGCGATTACCTTGCAGTGGGAGGTCATGCTGAGTGTCCCATTCTGCTCAGGGTACGCCTGCGCCTTCCCTGGGGGGCCCCACTTGCCGGGGCAGGCGCAGCAGAAGACCACCCCCACGGCCTCCTTCCAGTGGAGCAGCCTGCTCTCTTGCATAACCCGATTCGTCTCTCCCGGAGCCGGCACTCTTCCGCGGCTTCCACCCGACGCCTTCCCAGGGTTCCCCCACCCCGTTGCTGCAGCTCTTGGGCTAAATCCCAGTGCCCTCCACGTGGCTTTCACAGGCTGCCTCCCCCCTCCTTTCCTCTTCCCCTCTTTAATTGGCAAACGGCCCCATTAACAAGGGCGGGCTCCGAGGGCCCAAGCTTTACTGCCATCCGCCCAGCTCCAGCCCCAATTCCGAAATGACTCAGCTGGCCGAGCGGGCAGCTCCCTTCCAGCCCTGCACACGCAGCCGCAGCGAGGGCCCCGAACACTTCACACTCGTGTGATGATAGGGCTGGATGTTTCAAATAGTGACAAGACCAACGCTGAGCCGGGACCTCCCCCCGCTCCGGCTCGCCGGCCTCCGCACCTGCCTGCCCTTGGGCTCCCGTCCTTCTCCCTTCACAACCAGAATAAAGGGGAAGCCAGTTGTTCCGTTGCGTGCTGGAATTCCCATGTGCTGACGCGTGGAGCGGCACTTACCCCCGGATCCTGAGCACCGCAGACTCCACCTGGTGCCAAGCCATGTCACGAGCTATTTCTGGCTGCCGGAGGGTGAGGGGAGGCAGGACGTAAGCACTCAGGATTCCTCGCTGGCAGGAAACCCTGGTCTCTGCCACCGACTGGAAGTGGCGCATTGAAGAGAAGTGGGGGTGGGGAGCCACCCTGACCTACTGCACCCTGATGTGCCCCACCCCTTTAAGACACCATGGAGCACCCTGCTGCTTGCGTGCGGGCTACCAATCAGGGTCAGCCTGGTTTTTCCTGGACCCAAGGGGCTCCTGGCACCTTCAGCCTGCTGCCAAACATACTCACCACCAGCGCTGCAGCAAGGAAAGGGTTAATGGCCTTGCCACTCTCCTCTGGTACCTCACCCTGCCCCTGAGTGGTGCTTTCATTTATAACAAGGGCAGCTGCACTCCAGTGGGGCTGTGCCCCTCCAGCCATTGTGCTGGCACGGGGTGGGGTGCTCACTGGTTTGTAACTTGGCTTTGCAGGACGCTGATCCCGCTGGTTCAGCTCCTGGCTCAGGACAGACCCAGGGACCAGCGGATCAGGGTCTCACATAGGGTTGATCTAAACCCTGGAGATCCTGGTGAAACCCAAGTGCAGTGGGGCAGCAGCATGGTTCGTTCTCCTCACTCTAGGGGAGGGGCAAGGCCTCCCTTGACGCTTCCCGTTCCGCCACCTGCTCGAGTGAGGGGTAAAGTCTGGGGCCTGTTTTTCAGGGAGCACAGGGAGGGCTGGAACTTCCTGGGGAAGAGGCACTGGAACCAGAGGCACTGGGGGGTACAGCAGCACCCTCTGGCTTGAAGTAAGAGGAGCCACCGAATGCGGAGCTTCTGCCATGTACAGGGTTTTGTTCAGTGGCTTTCAGCAGCCGCACCATACAAATTGTTCCAGCCCCGTCCCTGACAAGCTCTGTTGCTCCTGGTCCCATGGGTGAGAAACGCCAAGGCCACTGATCTGTTGGTTTCTCTCCTTTGGCTTTATAATCTCAGAGCTGGATCTGCGACTCCAGGTGCCACCACAGATTTACAAACCTGCAGGGCGAGAGAGGGGCGGATGTTCCATCCCATGGCGCCTCCAGTTCCAGACTGGATGCCTTTCTGGGAGATGTTTAGCCAAATGACTGGGCTCCGTTTAGGGGTAACTTGGTGAGATTCTCTGGCCTCTCTTATGCAGGGGTCAGACGAGATGATCAAAAGGTCCCTTCTGGCTTTCAGATCTATGCACCTATGGACAATGTCACCATCTCCTCACCCTGTATACGGACCATCTGCACAGAGCAGGGTATCATCGGCCAGTTATCACTGAGCACAGCTCCACCTACTCCAGAGGCAAATAGCAGGTCAGCTGAGGCAGCCTGTGGCTTGAAGAATCTGCCTCTGGCCGCTGGTTTTAAAAGTTTAGCTGGATTCCGCCTTACATCCCGCATTTTGCATTGTGCACAGTTGCTACTTGAGGCAGCTTTGTCCCACACCCAGCCTTGATGCTGCCTTGCTGCGGAGATTTCACGCACCCACAGACCAGGAGGCACTAGGGTGAGAGAGAGGAAATGAGGCAGAGGTGAGTGTGACAGGGATCCCTGGGGTGCAGCCTGGGACCATGGGATCGCTCTGCCCCCTTAACTCTCCAGCCTGGGCTGTCTCTCACAATGCTTGGCTAGTGACAAGCAGCAAACCCCTCCAGGCAATGTGATCACTCAGCACAACCTCATGTGGAGCCCCCACACCCAGCTAGATTGCATGAATGCTCCCAGAGCCACTCATGAAACACATAGAGAAAGGCACCAGCCAAATCCCCGCAGCTCCAAGCCTTGTATCTCAGGAATATACCATCCTGCACTGCTCAAGACAAGCAGTGCAAATTTATTAATTGATTCACCACTTCATCAATGGAAAGTGGATATACACCAGCCTTCGCAAAACCTGAGCAGATTTGCCACACACTTCATACAAACTCACTGGTAAAGATAAATAGTAAAAGACGTTTATTGCCAAAAAAGGTAGATTTTAAGTGATTATAAGTGATAGGCAAAAAGTCAGAGTTAGTTACCAAAATAAAATATATTATATTTATAAGCACGCAGTCTAAACTCTCAGCTCTATTAAATTGGGCAACATCTAGATTAAGCAGTTTTTCTCACCCACTGGATATTGCAGTCCTTAATATACAGGTTTGTTCCTTAAACCTGGGCCAGTCTCCTCTGTTGGAGTCTTCAGTCTTCTCAGTGTCTTTGTTGCTTGTGGCATAGGTGGGGGCGGGAGAGAGGCCCAGCATGTGGCCAGTGCCTGTTTTATACTCTTAATTCATGTGCTTGGAGAACACAAGTCCAGGCATGTCTGGTGGGCATTGCTTGTGGGCCAGGGAAGGTTGAGGAATTCCCCTGGTGTGGCCTTATGCAGGTGAGTCATTGCTTTGTAGCTCCCTTGCTGGACAATGGCTGGTGATGTTTGCCCAGCACCCACCCGGGGGTTGGTTACTTCTCTTGTCATTGTCTCCCTTGTCATTGTCTCTGGAGAGCTAGTATCTGGGCACCTCCCAAACCCACAGCATATTTTAGTGACAACCATACAGGACATTCTCATAACCTCATATGAATTGATGATATACATATTTCGATGGAACAATAGGTTTCAGCACACCATAACCTTTCCCCTGATACCTCACACAGCCTGCTTTACATGCAAGATCACAATTCTATATAAATGAGGAATATGGGGGTTACAGGGCGCTCCCCCATGGTACAGAATGTCACAGTGAGAGAATCTAGATGTGCTCAGATGGCAGGCCTGGTGGGTATTTCAAACTCAGCCTTTATTCCACTGCAAGCTTTGTACTGTAGATAAGGAGAGGTCTCCAGCCTTTGGCAAACACCAGCAAATTTCACAAGCAACGAGTACCTGGCTGGGCTCCTCCCACTGCATTCAGAGAAACTGAAACTTATGCACTACTTAGTGAAGAACTGGTAACCAGGACTTGTCCCAGGGCCAGTGGGGCTGGGCTTTGCAGTACCTTGCTTCCTGTGCACCGCGGACAGCTGTTGCCTTTAGGAAGTGGAACCCTGCTGGAGTGCCGGCAGATCCAGCTGTGGGGAAACCCCACCGAAGGGTTGCTAAATTCCCATCAGTACAGCTGAAGCAGCAGAGGGAAGGGAAGGAGGGCGGTGGTTCTGCCATGGAGGCTCCTCAGAGGCACCCAGTGGGGCAGAGTTGTGATAAAGAAATAGAAGAAGTGGTCTGTAACTTCCTGGAGGCTCAAGAGGGTGTGGAAAAGCTCCAGAGCTGCTACAAGAAAAGGATCCAGGCTACTCAGAACGACCTGCAGTCCCTTCGGGAGGAGGTGATGGGGGACTTCCGAAAGATGCACAGCTTCCTGTATGCTGAGGAGCAATCTGTGATGGCCAAGATTGGCCAAGAAGAGAAGCAGGTACTCAGCCGCCTGGAGAACAGGGTGACGGACATCACCAAGAGGGCAGCTTGTGTTCTGGAGCTAATGGATTACCTGAGTGAGGTGGAGGACCATGATGGGCACCTAACAGGTATGGCTGATAGCCAGGTGGATCATCTAAAGGCAGAGCTGACCAGGCGTAGCAAGGAGCTGAGACACTACAGGCCCGCTGTCCTCTCCAGCCCTTCTCTGACGTACATGGTTTGTAGAAGGATGCTGTGGTATGTGATGCGGTCTGCTCTGGAGCGCCTCACCCTGGACCCGAAGACAGCCCATTCGCACCTGCAGCTCTCCGAAGACCTGAAATCGGCAAAACTGGGACCCAGTGCCCAGGCTGTCCTGGAGAACCCCCAGCGCTTTGAGCCATGTCTTTATGTCCTCTGCTCTCAGGCTTTCCGTGCAGGCAGGCACTACTGGGAGGTGAGCGTTGGGGGCAAAAGCAACTGGGTGATTGGGGTAGCCAGCCACTGTGTCAACCGCAAGGCAACAGAAGATCTCAAACCTGAAAATGGATACTGGGCCCTTCGGAAGATACCGGGCAACCGTTACTATGCCCTGTCCTCACCCCCAGCCCTCCTGACCCTGGATTCCAGCCCCACGCAGGTGGGCATTTGCCTGGACTATGAGAGCGGCAGGGTTGGGTTTTACGACACCCAGTGCATGGCAGAGATCTGCACCCTCGGGGGCAACTTCCAGGAGCCCTTGCACCCTTTCTTCTGCCCCGGCCTGGTGCTGGCCGAGCAGGACTATGAGCCTCTCCGGGTGTGCAATTAGAGCAGGGAGAGGGAGAGCGGCCGCATCGCGACCGCTGCCCCCACCCTGGTTCCCTCAGCAAATGGGGGGCGGGGGGGGCGGTCTGGGGGGGGGGCGACGAAGTTAACTGCGAAGTGAAGGTTTCAGATCGGTGAAAGGAAAGAGGCGAAATAAACCAAGTGCTGCCCCGCGACGCCTGGGCGAGTTTCATTTGCGGGGGGCTTGGGGCGCGAGGGGGATCAGGGGATCCTGGCCCAGGGCCCCCCCCCCGAGAGGATGAGACGGGCTTTCGCAAGCAGGAGGTTCAAAACGCGGGCGGGCAGCGGGCAGGGGTTGGGGAGACGCCCGCAGGGAAACAAAACCTGGGCCGGGGGTGGGGGTGGGGGGGTCTCCCCAAAACAAACACGAGACGGGGGTGCCTGGGCCTGAGGGGCTCGGCCCCTGTGTGTGGGAGGTGGGGGGGAAAGGTGGGGGGGGAGGGGGATCAGACCCCGGGGGGGGGCTGGTGAGCTCGGCGGGGCGGGGGAGGGAGGCTGCAGTTCCCCGCTCCGCCGCCAGGGGCCGCTAGAGCGCGGGGCCGGCGGCGGCGGGAGAGGCGGATCCCGGAAGCGCCCCCCTGCACGTGACCAGGGAAGCCGGAAGCGCGAGCGGGGAGGGGCCGGGGGCCGGGATGAGCGAAGGGTCCGAGCCGGCGGCGCCCGCCGGGCTCCGCATCGTGGTGGAGTACTGGTGAGAGGCCGGCCCCCCCCGCGGCAGGGGGCGCTACGGGGGCGGCGTGGGCAGGGGTGTTTGTCGTGGGCTCTCGGCCGGGTGGGTCCTAGGGGGGCTGGTGGGAGCATTGGGGGGCTCTAGGGGGCTGGTGGGAGTTTTTGGGGGGCTGCTGGGAGGGTTGGGGGGCTCTTGGGGGGTTTTCGGGCTGGTGGGAGCATGGGGGGTTGGGAGGCTCGGGTTGGAGGTTGTGTGGGCTCTTGGGGGCTCTTGGGAGCATTGGGGGGCTCTAGGGGTTTTTGGGGGGGGCTGTTGGGAGCATTGGGGGGCTCTAGGGGTTTTTTGGGGGGGCTGTTGGGAGCATTGGGGGGCTCTAGGGGGTTGGGGGGGGCTGTTGGGAGCATTGGGGGGTTGGGGGTCTCGGGTTGGAGGTTGTGTGGGCTCTTGGGGAGCGGTTGGGAGCATTGGGGGGTTGTGTGGGCTCTTGGGGGGCTGTTGGAGCATGGGGGGTTGTGTGGGCTGCAGAGGGGATCTTGTCATGGAGGGAGTGTGGTGGGGGAGTGTTTAGTGGTGGGCTAAATTAGGCAGATGGGAGTTATGGGCAGTTCACAGAGAGGGGACTGTAGTTTAATGGGTGCATAGGGGGATGTGGGGTTCAGTGGGAATATGATGGGGTGATGGTCTTTAGGGGGATGCCCCATATCCATTCCAACATCTTTGCGTGTTGCTCTGCAGTTCAGCTCCCACTAGATTTTTGCTCTGTATAGCAATGCATTGAAATTCGTCTTCCCCCATGTTAGCCTCTCAGCAGCTCCAGTAGCCTCTCCAAAGCTTTACCCTGTGTGTGTTTTTTTCGACCATCTGTTTTTCTTCCTTTCTTATCAGTGAGCCCTGTGGGTTTGAGTCCACATACCAGGAATTGGCAAGTGCAGTGAAAGAAGAGTACCCAGATATAGAAATCGAATCCAGGCTTGGGGGGAAAGGTAGGATTTTCCACCAAACTTTCCCAACTACTTAGGTGCTACCATGCCAACCTTGCAGCCTCAAAGCTTTGTCCTCTAAAGGCCACCTAGGTGACATGTCTTGTGTATTGACAAATAATTCAAGGGTGAAAGGGGTTAAAAGTGCAGAGAGGAGGAGACTGCTTTAGAATCATAGAATCATAGAATATCAGGGTTGGAAGGGACCTCAGGAGGTCATCTAGTCCAACCCCCTGCTCAAAGCAGGACCAATCCCCAATCAAATCATCCCAGCCAGGGCTTTGTCAAGCCTGACCTTAAAAACTTCCAAGGAAGGAGATTCTACCACCTCCCTAGGTAACGCATTCCAGTGTTTCACCACCCTCCTAGTGAAAAAGTTTTTCCTAATATCCAACCTAAACCTCCCCCACTGCAACTTGAGACCATTACTCCTTGTCCTGTCCTCTTCTACCACTGAGAATAGTCTAGAACCATCCTCTCTGGAACCACCTCTCAAGTGGTCCCATATACATGGTTTTCCTAGAGGATATGTAACTCATTGGGCCAGGACCTGCTAACCACAAGAACTGCCTCTTTCTGCAGCCAACTGAGAATATCGGGCTCAACAGGAATGCAGCAAGTGATAGATCTCAGTTTGAAACCTTCAGGACCGTGGGGCAGGGCTTTTTTGGTTGAGATTCATGGTATGGAATGCCCTTTCACCAGTGATCTGCTGGAATCTGCATCTTCTAGGGCCCTGGGCAGGACAAAGCTATGTGCATATAAAGAATCCCCTTTATGTTTGCTACACTCCAGACCTGTCTTGTCTTATCATGAGGGACTCTACGCCACATATGCACATGACCCAGTCTGTCCCTGCTTAGCACATGGTGTCTGACAAGGTCACTGCCTCAGATCAAGTGATGTGGGCAGTAAGCTTAATGGGGGAGAGGATACTTAACATTATTTAGGTGGGTTCAATTGTACGAGGATGTTGGGATATTACTGTACACAGAAACTGATCTTTAACTGCAAATTTGAAGCTGTGTAATCTAATACAGCAGGACTCCTGGGTTCTGTATCTGAATGTCGTGCCTTTTGGGTGACCAGGGGCAAGTCATGTGGCTTGCTTTCCTCTTCTGTAAAGCGAGGATAATAGTTCCTGACCTTATGCTGAGGTTGTGAGGTGTAGGACATTTTATGCAGCTCTTTGAGATCCTTGGATTAAAAGCACATATTTTAAGACAGACCTAGCACAGGCTTATAGCATAGCGTCAGTTAGATAGGTTTTCCTTGTTTGCTGTCTGTATGCTTAAACTGACTGAATGCCCTGATCTTCAGCATTGAGTAAGTGATCCTGTGGGACTGATCAGTGAATTAAAAAATGTAGTTTGGAAGTGTCTGTGGATTGTTACAGCTCGGTTGTGTTTACTGTTTTTAAGGTGCCTTTGAAATTGAAATCAATGGGCAGCTTGTCTTCTCCAAACTAGAGAATGGTGGCTTTCCTTATGAGAAGGATGTAAGTATCCAGATCCCAGCTTGACCCTTGCATCAGCCTGTGTGGAATGTGCCTATAGGGACGCTCCTGTTTACAACAACCCCTTTCTGACCGAGAAGCTTTCTATTTTTGGAAGTGACAGGCTTTTCAAAGGCATTTCATCATCCTAGGGCTTTGCTACTCTCCTCATAATGTATCAAGGCACATTTCAAACTGAAGGGCATGTTGTTACAATCAGAACCCTGCTGCCTGTAACAAGAATTCAGACACCATCCTGGACCCTGCTTTAGTGCAGCTTAAACCACAAACTGTTGTCTGCCTCTAATATTACTTGGCTTAGAAACTTTGGCCAGCATTTTCAAAAACGAGTAGTGATTTTGGATGCCTGGCTTGAGACACCTTTTAAGGTATCTTGATTTTTCAGAAGGGGGGTGCATAGCATCTTCTGAGAGTCCAGCCCTTGAAACTGTTTCAGGCTGAGCCCACAAGATCAGTAGACACTACTGCAATTTTGGCCCATGCGTGTGGAGAGGGCTCAGTAATTCTTCTCCATTAGAGGCCTATGGGAGAATCTTTGGAGGGATTAATGCCTTTCCATTCTGTCTCTTGTTCTCTAGCTCATTGAAGCAATAAGAAGAGCCAGAAATGGGGAACCACTCGAAAAAATCACCAACAGCCGTCCCCCCTGTGTCATCCTGTAGCCCCGGCGGCACCCTCATCACTACATGTGTTCTGTTCTGATCACCTTCAAGTCTGCCCATCCACTCTTAAATCTCATTACCTTGCTGCTTTGCTCCTCTCTGCCTTCTGGCTTAATTATCTTACTATATGGCCAGGCAGCATCATGTGTGGAAGAGACATCAAGGTAACTTGAATCTCTAATGTTGCTGTACAAAGAGGCTTGTGGGGAATGGCATCACATCAGGTGACTTGGGACCGGAGATGGGTTAGCTGAGAGCTTACTACATGTTGCTGCTGGGTAGGAATGACTAAACTTTGGTACTACTTTGTGCATGCCCTCTAACCCCAGACAGCCACCCAGACCCCAAGGAGGAGGAGAGCAGCCTCATGCCATCATTTTCTACCCCCTTCCATTCCATAAATGTCCCTGTTTCTCCTATTTCTGTAGCACATACACGGGCAACTTCTTGGCTTGCTGTCACCCTCCCTTAAAATCCAAGCAGGTTGGGTGGAGTCTATCAGAGACCAGATTGCCCTTCCTGTTCCCACCAGGGGTTCTAAGTGCACTGAGGAAGCTCTGCCTGTTTTGATTAGCACTGTGGTAACATGGAAATGAGAGAGGCTTCCTGCCATAGAGTAGGAGATAGTCAGTGTTTTGGGGCAGAGAACTGACCACAGTGGTTATGAAGTCCTGGTGATTTGGGTCAGAAGGTTTTAGAGAAGAACTGAATTGTTCTTAAATGCTAAATACTATTGTTAATCATTTAAAAAAACCCTCGTCACTGTTTAGACCAGTGCTAAAGCAGGATCAATTAGACATCAGTTTTTGGATAGTAAAATCCCTTTCTTATTTTCCTCTCCTCCTGTGAGAACCATAATTAGTGACTGACTTCTAATTGCCCATCTGCTCCCTGCAGAAAACTTCCTCCTCCACTCTACCCCACCCCTCCTGTTTAACACCCAATTTTCACTTTTCTATTGTCATGACTTTGCCCTTTGACACTGAATGCCAAGGGGGTGAATGAGCTAAAGGATAAAGTGCTAAGTGACTTAAGAGAATGCTGGTGTTAAAGATAAGAACCTGGCAGTGCCAATGAAATTCTGGCTACCCAGTGTCTAATTTATGCTTTAAGGGAGGGTGATTCTATTTATTATAGACTGTGTATTAAAAAAAAAAAAAAGCCAGTAGTAAATAAAATCACAGTAAAACCTTGTTCCTTTTTACTTTGTCGGGGAGTATAAATGACCGGGGAGATTATCACTGTGTTATAAGATAGGGGTACAGTGCACTGGGCTTTGAAAGCTTTGAAACTCTAGCTGTGGTTACAGTAGCGGGCAGGGTGAATATTGTTCATGGATTTCAGTCACCTGGAACTCTGGGTTGCCCAAAATATGTCGCTTGAGGGTTGCAACCCCTTTGATTAGAAAGGTTGTTCAGAGAAAACCGTTTTATTTGTGCTTGTGGGTGCCGTATGCTAGCTGAATAATTTAGCACTTGTAAAAAGTGTTTTTGTGCACTGAGATAGCGAACGATGTAAAATCCTAGTGGAGACAAAAGGCATAGGGAGTTTTTTACCTGCATGCAGCTAGATGAGGTCAATCCCTGTACTCCCTGGGGTTGATCTGGTCTAGCTGCATGCAGGTAAAAAACTCCCTATGCCTTTGTCTTCACTAGGATTTTACATCGTTCGCTATCTCAGTGCACAGACACGCTTTTTTTTTTTTTGGCAGCGAAGACAGCTTCATTTTACGAAGAGAGAACCTGAGGCAAAAGGCCAAGGGACTGCCTTGAGTGCAGATGAAACACGCAAGTTTGCTATCTCAGTGTACAAATGCACTGTTTTTGCAGCAGGTACTCAAAGGAGATTTTCCTCATGGGTGAAAGGATTAGGCCTTGTCTACGCTGTTAGAGTGTACACTTGAGTGCTTCAGTGTAGACACTACCTACGCTGATGGAAGGGGTTGTCCCATTGTTTTAGGTAATCCAGCTCTACACAGAGAATTGGGTCGGTTTAACAATGCCACTCAGGGACTTGGGTTTTTCACACCCCTGACCGATGTTGTTAAACCAATCTATTTTTCTAGTGTAGACCAGCCCTAAGTAAGTGTTTAGAAATTGTGCATACACAGGAAGGTTAGGCTCTGAGTATTTCAATGCCAGTATGGCTTCCCTGATTAGAAAAGCAAATGAGTTAAAAGATAGAAGGTGAACATATCAGATGTGTCAATGTTTCACAGCTAGCAAGCTCCTTGGCTCAAAGCATAATGGCTGCTGGAATATACAGAAGACAGAGCTGACAGGATGGGCCAAGTGCTCATTAATATCACAAAATGCTCTTTCTCTCTAGTGAAAACAACATTGACGAAGAAATTTGAGACTGTCTCCCTCAGTTAGCTTGGCTGGAGACTTGGATAGGATTCATAGTTCAGCAAATTGGGCAGAAATATTTCTTCTCAGATAGATTTTTTTCTTTAGTGGCCAGAAAAAATTACTTTACTTTCCCCTTTGGTATGTTTTCCATCTTAATGAGGATGGGAACTAGTTTGACTGGCCATCAGGCTCAGAAATGCTGGTCGGATTAATTGTCCATGGCATCTCAGAGAGAATAGACATTTCTGTTCTGTCTTTGTGGTTTTAATGTACTCCCCACCACAGTATCTGAGCACCTAGTCAGCCCAGAGGAGTTTATAATTGAGGTTAAACTGAGCAGTTGGCTGATTCTAATCAAACCATTCACTGAAAAATTCCAGGTTGAGAAATGCTGTTGGTTACCTTCACTTTTTCCAGCAGTGAGTCAGAAAGGTGAATGTCTTTTCAGGTAATGCAGGTGAACCTGTCCTCTTAGTAGGAGTCATTAGTCATTTCTCAATGAAGACTGGAAGGGACTGGAGGCTTCAGATCTCCTTTCTCTCCCATCAGATGGCTAAATTGGATTGAATTACTCCTCATAATCATTGTTTAACATCAAACAGATGTTAAAGTAGGCCTTGGCAGAAGGGCTTTGCCATGTGTCTGCCTCAGTTTTCCAGCCTATATAACAAATGACTTAACCTAGATCCCGGTTCTGAGGGGTAGGTAACGTGGTTACATCCCTTTGCTCTCCTGCACAGGGGGGTGCTACAGCAGTGCTAAGGGTTACTATCTGCTGTGGATGCTGAATGCTCAATATTCCTACTTCTAAAAGTTTGCTGAGAGGAGAAAGTAAACAGCAAACACATTTGCCTCACACAAGAAAGAAAGGAGATGTGCACTCTTGGAGGGAAAAACACTTCAGACAAATAGAGTAGAAAAACAATGTACAGTCAAATATACAAATAGTTTTGATACAGTTGATTAAAAACAATCCATCAGTCACCTCGTACAATGCATAAAACGAACATTTTTAAACAGGATCTGGGGATGTCTTATCACAAGTCAGCTTATCCCCCTGAGAAGTTTTGTAAGAGCAAACTTCTCTCTAGCACATGTAGGTCTGGGAAGGTTTGAATTGAGGACGGACAGGTGGAGGGTTTGAATGTTATCTAGGGCATTGCATGACAAACCAATGTAAACCTAAACGGATATAGGGAGAGATTGAGGCTTTAACAGAAGTCTCTGGGGGATTACCACACTGGAAGACCCAAGCCAGTTTTGGAAGTGGATCATTGCTCTTTAGTGTAATATGCGGCCCTCTTGAATAATTTGGAGGAGCAATGAGTGACTGCCGATTTAAAAAATAAATACTCCAGGTAGAGGGATGAGGAAGCCATTGCATTTATGCGGACAGTGCCACTTCAGTGGGAACAGGCTGTGCTCCTTCCTTTTAGTTCATTGTCTTAAAACAGGAAGTCAAAGCAAGCGTGACCAGCTCAGTGGGTGATCTCATGGTGTGAGAGGTTGTATAGTAGCAAAGCAATACCTGTCTCCACTCCGCACCCGTTTCGCAGAGCTTGGGCAGAGGCCTGGTTCCCAGCTCCACGGGCAGTTGGAATGAAGGTCTGTTAAGTAGGTTGCTGTAGCCGCTGGACACAACAGGAAAGGACTGGTACCCTGATCTCCATTCCTTGTCTCTCGTTCCCATCCTGTTCTCCAGAATGGGTGCTGAATTGGACAGCTGAACTGTCCTGTCCTTGGCCAGTAACTGTGCTAATAGTGGTCTGGTCATACCTCCTCCCTTGCTGCTCTTGATTACTTATTACAGAGAAAGCTCTGAACTACAGTGCCTGCCGCATGCTTCATCCTAGTTCTCTGAATTGTTGAGGGGCAGGGAAGGGCTACTCACTGTTGCAGGCAGCTCCGATCCACCACCACTTTTAAATCCTGTCCTGTTAAAGCTTTTCCATGGGTGTCTTAAAAAAAAACATTACTGGTAACCCCCTTCAGGCTGTGAGAGCACATCCACCCTTATCAGTACCCCATGTGAATGAAGGCCTGTCCCCCACCCTTCCTGTTACCGACGCAGCAAGGAGAAGAGACGCCAGTGGTTTGCCACCCCTGTAGGCTTCGTTTCACATTTTTCCAGTCAGAATCACTCTGATTAAAGCCCTTGAAGGTGGAGATGGAAGAGACCCCATAGGTCCCATATTTTCCATAGACACCAAGGTATTTGTCAAAATGAATCCGGTTTCATAGATAAATGAAGGACAGGCTTGTTGAAAGCAAGGCTCAGCCCCTACATCCTCGCTGGAATGAGACGTGGACCAGCCCTGTTCGGTCCTTTTGGGTCATCTCCAGTCTTCAACCAGATCTAGTTTTAAGAGGACTGGCAGAGCTGCCTTTGAGCAATAGTTATGGGCCTTGGTGCTATTCTTCCCTGGAGCCCTTCATTACAGGACTCCCGCACGCTGCATAAATGAATTGTTACCATTCATACACTGATACATATCCAAGCTGCCTTGGCTGAAATAGCTTCCTCTGCTGACCAGGCGCGGCCGTTAATCTGATGTGTCCTTGGGCGGCGGGATGGATGCGGTGAGGCCAAGGTACTCTGGATTCTCGGCAGTCGGAGTCGTGGTGAAGCCATTGGTTGTGGAGCCTGGTTCGGCAGGATTGACTTTGGAAGGGTCCTGGTTCCAGTAGTAAGGGTTGTCAAAGGCCTGCGTGAAAGCACTTGCCAAGGAAAGGTTGTGTGGGGTCAGGTACTCTGGATTCTCCACGGCATTGGCGAAGCTGCCTTGGAAAGGGTTCTTTGGTTCCTTGATTAGCCCGTTCTTTCCCAGGTGTCCCTTTGGCTTCTCAAGTGTGGACACCTGGGATCTTTGGTGCTTGCTAGGTGAGAGGCAATCCTCCATCTGGTTCACGTACTCTACAAATGGGAGACAAAATGTCTAATGAATCACGGAAACTGGGCCTTGTTTCCGAACTCCCCATGCAGCTTGGAGCCCGTTCGCTCTTAGTACTTTGCAAAGCCTAGCTTTTTAAAACATTCTACCACTTCCCTTTGGGGGCATTGCCTGCTAGCCAGGTAACTTTATTCCAGGGCTTTGGAGCTGTGCTTCGGCTCCGCTCCCGCTCCAGGCAAAAACCTGCAGCTCCACTGCTCCGTGCTCCAGCTCTGGGCTCCACTCCAAAGCCCTGCTTTATTCTGCTTTCCTTTGCAGCTTCCTCTACTGGCCGTTACCCATAGGCAGGACAGGGGGCTGGATGGCTCAAATTGTCTGGAAAGTCCTGTATTCCGGACAGATCAAACTTCCCCTGCTGTTCAGTCTGAATTTGCCCTTACTTCATTTCATCCTATTGTTCCCAGCTGTGTGACACTAAACGGTTCCTCCTGGAGGTTCACACCCTTTAGATTTCGGTGGGTGGTTGGGTCCCTGGTTTAGTGATTTGGGAGGTGAGATTTTATACTTTGACTATTTCCCTTGCTGCCGGTCTTCCTAAGCTCATGATCCCTCTGCCTTGTTTTTCATTTGACCTTGTTTTACCTTTTCATCACTCCCCCCCTGCCCCCCCCCCCCCCCGTGGAACTGGCAGAACAGCTGGTTTTAGCGCCTTCCTTTCCCCTCCCCCCCGGCGCAGCCTGGAAACTCAGAGAAATGGCCTAACTCCAAAGCTATAAAGCTGTAAGTGACACCAATACGGCGTCTCTAGTGCAGAGTAGAGGCATCTTTGCAAGAGTCACAGGCGGGGGCTGTGGGGTTGGAGTGACCCACGAGCACCTTATCCAGGGCTGGTTGGTTCCACCCAGTTGGCAGAGTCATTAAAATCACAGCCACCCTGTATCCTGCTTTCTCATACTCCTTCCTTGAGCCATGATCAGCAATTGCTTGAGGCTGGAGTGTTTCTGTATAATGCTATGCCCTTTGCTGAGGCTCCCAAAGAACAGCAGAGCCAGTGGTTAGAGGGCTGGCCTTAGAGGTAGGAGACAGAGGGTCAATTTCCTGCTCCCTCACACCTCCCCTCTTGCCCTGTGACCTTGGGCAAGTCACTTAGCTTCTCTGTGCCTCAGTTCCCCCTCTGTGCCTCCCAGGGGGTTGTGAGGATACGTCCATCACAGTGAGAGACGGCCATGTAAATACTGGAGATAGTGCTTTCCAAGTATTCATGAATTAGGTCTCGAAAGCTCCTGAGAGCCAGCTACCCTCATTTCAGAGGGGGAAACTGAGGCAGAGAGGGGCAGGGGACTTACCTGAGGTCACCCAGTGAGTTGGTGTCAGAGTTGGGTATAAATCCCCATCACCTGAGTTCTGTGCATTTGTCCCAGTTCTGTGCATTTGCCCCAAGAACACCTCCCCTGCTCATGCTCAGCTTCGTCCCCGGCCAGAAAAGGGCAGTTTCCCCCGTGGAGGGCTGTGCCCAACCTCCATACCTGGAGCTGTGCTGCAGGATGACGGGCTAATGTAGCTCTCCAATTCCGGCCCCTCGTTCTTGTCACTTGAGACGCTGGTGGGGTCCTCGCTGTAGCGCTGGAGGGTGCTGGCCTCCCGCACAGGCGAGCTCTGAAGGGCTTTGCTTGCCACGTAGTCCCTGTCAAACATGTCGGGAGTGGGGCCCTTCGACTGCTCCAAGAGAGCCTTGCCCAGGTACGGATAGTGGGCCGAGTCCTCTGTCTCCTCTGCATCCACCTGGCTCTCTGTCGTGCTCTAGGGAGTGGGAGGAGACCAGAGCGGGAGGGATGATTGCTGAGGCCCTTGACTTCGCTGTCCATGGGGACCCTCCTCCTGAGCTGGCTCTGCCCCTGAAGCTGGGGTGCAGGCACCCAACAAGCCACAGGGGGGAGGAGCTGCTTTTACACCGCAGGCGAATGAAGGCAACATAGCAGCTTATTACCTACCGGGCCAGATGGGGTCAGAGCCAGCCTCGAGGGAGGACAGTTCCTGGGTCACCCGCGCCCTCCTCTTCCACAGCACCTGCCATTATTTCTCCCACCCAGTCCCAACCTGCTCTCACTGTGTGAATTCTCACCCGCACGCAGCTCAAGGTGGCTTGGCTGAAGCCTGGTGGCTGGCTTGGCAGCCTGGTTTGGAAAGCCGCGGTATGGATAAGTGAAGGCCCCGACGCAGCGCGCGCCGCACTTACCCTGGTGGAAGGGATCCGGCTGCGGTAGCTGGCAGAGGGCTCTGCATTGAAGAAACCCTGGTGAGGGACCAGGTACTCCTCAGCATCCACCAAGTCCTGCATGTCGTCCTCTTCCAGCAGGGCGCGGTAGAAGGTGCTGTCTATGGGACTGCTCGGCCCCATCATGTCGTCATTCTGTGGGGGGCAGAGACAGGGAGTTGAGGGCATTTCACCCTCGTTCTCATGCTCTACAAAGAACCAAGGACTCCCCAGGCTGGGATCACAACTCCAGGGGAAGTGGGCGGGCAGGACGATACTGTTGGGAAATTAACCCTTTAGCTGCTAGTCCTTATTGCAGCCTCTGCGTATGGGTGATGCATTCTGCTCCAGATCCACGGAGATTGGATCTAAGTGGTTAACGGCCCCAAAAGGATGTCCCTTGATTAAAGGTTGGAACTATTCTTTGTGCTTCTCTGGCATGTTCCATCACAAGATCCCCACTCACGGGATGGACATTCATCCTCCCCACCCCCCTGGGAGTAGGTCAGCATTATCCCTTTCCTACAGAAGGGGAATGTGAGCTACAGAGAAGTGACTCGCCAGAGGCCGCGCAGTGAATCAGTCAGGGATAGAACCCAGGACTCCTGGCTTGTAGTTCCCTGCCCTACACCACCCTTTAGCTTCCCAACTGGTAGAGAAGAACCCCAAACCCTAGACTTGCTGAGGAGCTGAATGGGGCAGGTGAAACCAGCTCACTTACTGGTTAGGTTGGGGTGTGAGTCCCCTAGTGGTGCCCCCACAGCAGGCCAAAGACTGAGGTTCTGGGAGCCAAGCAGTGGGGAGGGAGTTGGCTGCTGCCCGGGCCTCTCACTGAGAGACAGACTCCCCCTGCTCCCTTCCAGGAGCAGTGTAGCGACCTAAGCCGCTTCCACGTACCTGGATGACCACAAAGCGCTGTGGGTCCCTCGCCATACGGGAGAACTCTGTGACCAGCTCCCGGAACCTGGGGCGACACTCCGAGTCGATCATCCAACCTTTGGGCAGAGAGCAGGGCGCCAGTGAGCCCAAGGCATGTGCACCCCGTGTGAAGCTCTGCTCACTGATACAGGAGCAAGGACTAGTGCTAGGGGCCTGGTGAAGAGACACCTCCCAGCCCTTGTGATCCTCCCCTCAGAACAGATATCTGAGCGTCGCCTCGGCCCCAGGAGGCTGCACCACCAAGGCGGGCTTGAAGGACTTTGTAGCGGGTGGGGGGCATTTCGCCTATTTACCCTCTGTCCCAATTAGGAGTAGGCAAAACCCCAGTCCCTGTGCCCAGAAGGTAACCCAGCTCACCCGCCCATGCCACAGGCCAAATGTTGGCCTGTCCTGCAAAGACACCCCTCCCTCTAGGACTGGTTGAACAGAGCTGGCTATTACCCACCCCAGAGGTTAGGCCCCAGGGTCTTTACCCAACAAATTCACCCTCAAGCCTCAGTCACGTAGTAGCAGGAGGGACCCCATCCTCTGAACCCCAGAGTCTTTTCTTCTGAGGCTCCAAGACCAAACGCGCCTCCCACCCGTACAACCCAGGAGTGGAGAATGGTGGGGGAGAGGCTAGTGGACGCCCGTGACGGTTAGGGCCCTCCGTACATTTCACCATGATCATGTAGACATCAATGGTGCAGATGGGAGGCTGGGGCAGCCGCTCTCCCTTCTCCAGGAGGTCGGGGATCTCTCGGGCCGGGATCCCATCGTACGGCTTGGCACCAAAAGTCATCAGCTCCCAGACGGTCACTCCTAGAAAGACAGACTCATCAGGGCCAGGAGCAATGGGACTTTTACCCCACACCCCTTGCAGCTAGGGATCCTGGAGACAATGCAACGTACCATAGCTCCAGACGTCGCTCTGGTGCGTGAATCTCCTGCGCAGGATGGACTCCAGAGCCATCCACTTGATGGGAACCTGGGGCCGGAAAAACACAGAGCAGACTGAGCCTGTTCATTTCACCCTTGCCTTGTCATGTGTTCAGGAGCAGGGAGAGACAGGACGGGCACTAAGAGCTGCCTGCAGATATTGGCCAGGCTCCCTAGTCAGACTACATTACCCATGATGCACCAGTCTCCCCTCTGGGTGAGGGAACATGGTGCATCATGGGAGGAGCCTGGTGCATACTGGAGAATGGATGCCATAGGGACCCAAAGTACAGCTGCTGTGAGGCCCCACGGCCGCGTTTTGGAGTGGAAGCATTTCGGGGTTGGGCCAAAATATTTTGGATTTAGATTTTGTGCTGAGAATTTGAGGTTGAGAACTGACCACGCTCAGCCAAGAGCTCGGCCATCCATCACAGGCCTTGACAGCACTCAACAGCATAACATCCAACAGGACCCGATGCCAGGAGGGAGGTAGCAGAGAACTGCTAGGTCCGCGTACGGCTACTGAACGTAGATCAGCCGTGTACCGGGCTAGTTCCAGCACCACGCTCTCCGAGAAGGCTTGCGGGGGAAACGGCCTCAGATACATCATTTAGGTTTATGTCCACAGGGTCATGACTGCAAGGTGTACCCCTGACCTGGCCTGTCCACACGGACAAGACTGGACCTACAGGGGCTTGTGGGTGCGTCAGTTTCTGCAATTCGGAGGCCTGGCAGTAATGAGCTAGAACGGTGCGTGGAGTCAGCACCCCCCTCATCCAGCGCAGCCACGCACACGGCTCGCTCGCTGCTCCTGATGACACCGAACAGCAACGAGGCCGCAGGCGTTCCAGTGTGGGACACACTACAGTGACGGCCCCTCCCAAATCTGTGCGCCCCGGGGGGGCCCTGAAATGGCCCTGGTTTGGTTAGCTGCCCCCTGCTGGGGGGTGGGATGGGATGGGATGGGGATAATGCAGGAGACTCTCACAACCTGTTCCCCATGTGCCCAGCCAGCGCTGGCAGCTCATGGTTGCCACGTGATACCAGTGAGCCATTGCTGTGGGGGTGTGGCACTGGGTGTCTCTGTGAGTAAAGGGTTGGAGTCTGGGCCCCTCCCCAGTGCCGCTGGCTTCTCCCAGTTCAGTTCCCTGGTACCCCCCACCTGGCTCACCTTTCCCCCGTCCGCATGGTACTCTGTTTCATCGATGTCCAGCAGCCGGGCCAGGCCAAAGTCAGTGATTTTCACATGATTGGGGCTTTTCACCAGCACGTTGCGAGCAGCCAGGTCCCGGTGCACCAGCCGTACGTCCTCCAGGTAGCTCATCCCCTGAGGGGGGAGGGAGGAACCAGCATGGAGACCCGTAAGCCTTTCAGCCCCATGGTGGACTTCTCAGGGACCCAGCTGGCTTGAGCCCCACCCCGGTTAGTAGTGCTCTGCACGTCAGAAGGTGTGAAAGCACTTTGCAGACATTAGCCCCATTTTCTAGATGGGGAAGCTGAGGCACAGAGCAGGAAAGAGACTTGCTTAAGGTCATCCAGTGAGTCAGTGGCATAGACGCGTACAGAACCCAGGGGTCCTAATGCCTACCCTCCTGCTCTAATTGTTAATTAATACTCCCCCTTAATTTATGGCTGGCCATCCTCCGCTTTTATACTACCCCCATGTGCTGGAAGCAGCCTGCCCCCTATGTACCTAGGGCTGGCAGAAGCAGCTGCTGTGGCCGTGTATCCCGGTCGGGATAGGAAACAGCAGCTGTGCTTTGATATTGATCACTTCCTACGGTGAGCAGCACCTTTCAGTCTGAAAGAACCAAACGGGCTTGACGAACTATGCACGTACAGGGATAATGCAGCCACCTCTGGGAAGTGGAGGGCAGCATGAACGACCAGCACAGAGTGAAATTTCAAGGAGAGATTTTTGGCCTCAGGATCCTGAGACAACCCCCTTCCCGGCTCCATGCTTACAAGCCTGGCCATGGGGTCTTTAACACCCATGTAGAGCAGAGGGGACCTCAGGGCCCAAACAGCCTGGGAACCCTCTCCAGTGGAACGGCTGAGTCGGCCCTGCTGGAATGTGAACCTGTGAGTGGCAAGAAGGCTCCTGATGCCGGTCGTCCCCCTGGCCTCTCTGGCAGGAGAGCTGCACCTGAGCCCCCTCGCCCACCCCCGGGGCTCCTCCTACCTTTGCGATCTGCACACACCAGTTGAGCAGGTCCTGGGAGCCGATGCGGTCCTTGTTCTCCCGCACGTAGTCCAGCAGGCAGCCGTAGGGCATGAGCTGGGTGACCAGCTGCACCGTGGAGGTGAGGCAGATGCCCAGGAGGCGGGAGACGTAGGGGCTGCCCACACCTGCCATCACGTAGGCCTCCTGGGGAGGAGAGAAACTGGCTTGGAGCAAAATCAACCCCGGCAGGACTCGACTTGGGGAGACTCCTGCCAGGAGCCTGGCCCCTAGAGCTGGCTTCCCACTCCCCTGCACCACGGAAAGGTCACGTGTGGGTCCACGGGGCAGAGACTCGTGGCCCTGCCCAGCTGCTCTTCGATTTCCACAGCATGGTCCAGCCAAGTCTGGGGCCTTGCAGCGAGGAGATCAAAGAGCAAAGCGGCAAGGAAAAAACGGCGGACGAGACGAGTCCGTTGCTCCCCCTGCCACAAGTAGTAATTCTGCAAACATTGGTCACACGACAGCCTGTCCCTCTCCAGCAAATGGCTGTGCTGGGAGGCCCAGGCCCAGTCTGGGGGCGGGAGTGGCGCATGGAGGCAGGCTAATATGCGTAGGCACCCACGTTGGTAGCTTGGTGGGGAAAGTGCCAGAGAGCTTGTACCCGCTACCCGCAGCCACTGATGGGAGTGTTGGGGACACTGGGCATGGCCACTAGGTAACTTGAGGGGATGGAAGCCACGAGTGTCGATGAAGCCCCCTCGCACTAGGCCCAGGTGTCCTTGGCCCTCCCCCCGCCTGGAGGCACTCGCAGCAGTTATGCTGAGGATCTGCAACAATATGTTGCAGAGTCAGACTGCCTGAAACTAAACAAGGCCAAACAGGGCAGATATGGAAGAACAATGCTGAATAAAGCAGCTTTATGTGTGGTTTAACAGATGATACAGAGACCAAGGGCACTAGCTGGGAACTGGATTGGCTGGCTATATGGATACTTGGGGCAGCTTGCTATTGGATAAGTATGCTGAAGAAAGGATGTATAAAAGCCTGTGTAACTTCCTGCTCTGTGTACAGGATTTGAGATTCTAATCTCCCTGTACCTTCTTTGAAGCTTCAGATAAACTTTTCTGCTTCTCCACCCCGTTGTGATTATTGGGTGAAGCACACCGGGTAGCGAACCCTCCTCCCCCCATGCCCCGCTGTTGCTCGCCTCTGGCACTGGGTGCCGGCAACAGGAGCAAACCCAACGTGTCTCACAGACTAGGAGGGACCTGGCGGCTCAGTAACTCTAAGCGAAGTCATGTCTGGTGGCCAGGATGCAGCTGAGCCTGGCAGGCCGGGTCAGCGCCCTCCTGCACCCACGCAGTGCTGGCGTGCGTGCCCCCAGGGCGGGTGTGCCAGCCATAGCGCCCGTCTCCTACTCACGTCCAGGATCTCCTTGTTGGCCTTGGGCGACGTGTTCTCTCTCAAGACTTTAATGGCCACGGGGATCTTCACGCTCTCGCCGTCGGGGATCCAGATGCCCTGAGGGGAGGGAGGGATGGTGATGGCGCTCGACGGGGCCGCACCTCAGGGCTCGAATGGGCAGTGCACAGAAGGGGAGATGCCGTCCAGCTGTGTCCTTTAGAGCCTCTGAGTGCTGCCCCACCCCCAGCCACGCTGCCAACCCCCACCCCGGCTCCCCATCCCGCTTCTGCGGGGCAGCAGCCTGGCCCCGGTTACCCACTGCCCCCCTTGCTCCGCCCGTCCCCGCCTCACCTTATACACGGTGCCAAAGGCCCCGGAGCCCAACACTTTCACTTTCTTCAGCTCGGTCTCCTTCAGGATCCGCATCTGGGCTTGATTGGGGAGGGCCCCGCTGGGCGTCAGCGGCTCCACCAGCTGTGAGGGGCGGGGAGGAGGGTCCTGTGTCAGCGAGCCGGGGAGCCCCAGGCCCACGGGCTCCCTGCTGCGGCCCCCAGGCGACACGGAGACTCAGAACCTATAATTGACCCCTCTGTATGGCACCTTCAGGCCCTGCCCCTGAGCTCCCCGTGGGGCAGCCGTCTCCCCTGCCCCACGGAGCCTGTGGGCTGGGGGGAGCGTCTGGGCTGTCCCCACTGGAGGATGGCAGGAGGAGTGGCTGTGGGGAATGGGGACAGCACACGCTTGGGCCCAACCTGGGCACCGGTCACGAGGGGCATCCAGGGGGTCAACATCCTCCGTCCCCCTGCAGTAACCCCGGGCACTCAGGCCTGGCTCTCACCCTGCCTCCCGCCTCCTCTGCCCCCCATCAGTCACTTCTGCCCAGGGCCTCCCTTGGCTCAGCTGGGATCCTCTAGTGCTCGGGTGCCCTGGGAGGCCTTGCTGCATTACCGGGCACCGCCGCGAGAAGCCTGCCTGAGCGCGCGGGGCGGGGCGGGCGCTAGGGCTTGTGGTACCTGCCATACCTCAGTCTCCTGCAAGAGGCGCCGCATGGCGAGCTTCCGCTCCTGCTGCTTCCTCCGCTTGATGCACACGACGATGATCAGGACCAAGACCAGGGCCAGGAGGGCGCCAACCACGCCGGCTATGATGGACGTCACCTGGCTGGAAGAAGGGGGAGGCTGCTGGATGGGGTGGTTCCACCGTGGGGGCCAGTCTAACCTGCGGGATTGGCATTAGGGGAATGGGGGACAGGGACATTTGGTGGGGAGCGGGTAAATCCAGGGCCTTCTCCATAAACTAGCCCCCACGGGTGGCCGATTTGGAAGCAGTGGCTTGTGGCTCCTTGGTGGCGGGTGGTTAATGGTCTGCCTAGTAACAGCCCCTGGGGCTGGGAAGGTTGCGGGGGGGGACAGAGCAAGTCCCGTCCCCTGCCAATCAGCTGCAGAAGGGATTCCTGTGGTGCTCCCTGGCCAGAGGGTGGTGCCTGGCAGAGTGCAAGGGGGCTACCGGTGTGCATGGGGTAGGGGGATGCTGAGCAGAAGGCAGATGGTGCCAGGGAGAGGTGGATCCTGGCTACTGCCCAGGGTGAGGCCTGCCTGGGAAGTTGGCACAAAGGGGGCTGGGCAGATGGGGGTGCAGTACCTTGGCTTCTGATCCACGGGGCAGCCGTCTTCATCCCGGATCATGCACCTGGGGAAGGACCCAGAGACGTTGCTTTGTTACTCGACGGGAGGCAGAAGTGATGTAGAAAATCCTCCCATGGCCAAGCACTGGGGCATCCTGCCGTGCTGCGTCCCATGGGCCCCCATGCCAGTTTCCCTCCCACCTCGCACCTGCAAACCTCTGCCCATCCCCACCTGCTTCGCCCCACTTTGCTGTCTCCTCCTAGGCCAGTCTTGGCCCTTGGGATGCGCTGAATGCTGCAAGCAAAGAGCAGTGCTCTGCGCCAGCCAGCGCCCGTACTCACGAGTGGCTGCAGTTGGTGGGGCACAATTGGCAGACGCCATGTTCATCCGGATACTTCCAGATGGGCACAAAGGAGGAATCAGCCTTCACCCCACTCGGGCACCTCTCCACACAGTACTGGGCATCTCTGTAATGGGCGCAGGCCGCGCACTGGTCTGCCTCCTGCCAGGAAGAATGCAGAGTGAGCACCGTGTGCATTTGGGGGCTGGGGTGGATGAAGAACCCAGGAATCCGGGGTCAGCCCAAAGCCTTGAGCGATCGTAGAAACTGATTAGGAATGCAGATCCCCTCCCCCTGTCCTAAAGGGGCTTTTTATGCGATCGCCCCCCCTCCCCCCCCCCCCCCCGGCACCCCAGGCAGCTCCTCACCGATCCGTTGCAGGTCTCCGTGCCGTTCTGGGGCAGGCACTCGGGGTGGCAGGAGAGGCAGCGGGTCCCGTTGACATGTTCCCGGACAGCCCTGCCGGGAGGAAGAGCCTGAGCCCGTCGCTGCACAAAGGCACATGTCACCCTCACCCCGCAGCGCTCGCTGATGGGGCAGGACCCAGCCCCCGCCCCAGCCCACCTGAGGAACAGGCAGCAGTGCGAGAGCAGAGAAGTGCCCCTTCCCCCCCCGCTTCCCCCCCCCCCGGGGCTGACACAGCCACCTTTGCGACCAGGGGCCCAGCTTCAGACCCCAGACTCAGGGCTGGAACGGGGTGCCTCATGTGGGAGGCTCTGCCCGCTGTCCCGCAGGCTGGCCTCTCCCAGCCACGCGAGAGCTGCCCGCTTCCTTCCCAGCAGCCCCCCCAGCGCCGCAGCCGGGGGCAGGGCTGGGATCGGGCCAGCGGCCAGCAGCGTTCTTCCCTGCACTGGTAAAGGACCTGGCTGCCACTCAGGACCCTGCACGACCCAGGCCCCGTCCCCACCCCAGAGCGGGAGGGTGTGATGGGGCGGGGCAGCAGGTTGGGGATGGCTCCTAGCCTGCCCCCTGCTCCCACCGGGCACGGGCTGCTGAGCAGCAGCTCCAGCACCCCATCTTCCGCCCCGCTGCACCCTGATCGGCAAGATCCTCCCTAGGGGAAATGCAGGGGAGGAAACTCCCCGGGTATTCCATTCTCAGGGTCCTTGGAGACGCCCCAAACCCAGGCAGGGCTGCCCTATCTGTGCCAAAGGAGAAGGGGCCTGGCCACAGCTGGGCGGATGGCTCAGGGCTTGATGGCATCCTCTGCCCCCATCGCATCTAGCCACGGTGCCAGAGCCTCCCCCTTCTCCCTCATCCCCCCCAGGAGGCTTGCTGGGCACAGACACGCAGCGAGCCCAGCCGCGCAGACCCCCACTTACCCATCCAGAAGGTTGCAGGACTCCACGCACTCCTGCCCGCGCAGGAAGCGCTCGCAGGCCACGCACTGCGTGGGGCCCGGCCCCCAGCACTGCCCCTTGGCACAGAGGTGGAAACACACCAGCCCCTCGTTCTCTGGGGGGAGGACGCCACAGTTAGCCCTTGGAACCCAGCCTGCCCCCTCCGTCCCCTGGGGCAGCCAGACCGAGCGGGCCTTTCCCCCGGCGAACGCAGATTCCACCGGGCGCAGGCCGGCCGTGGATGCCAGCGGGGCATTTGGTATCAGAGTGACAGCCAGGGAGACATGGTACCACTGTGGCACTGGAGTTGTGACCAGCCAGCAGGGAGCACCCATTGGCACCCATCTAACATGGCAGTGCCACTCAAAGCCCAGGTGAATTGGGCCAAGGAGGATTCCCTGGGCGGGGCAGAGAGCCGGACAGAGCCCTGGCAGAGGGCCCCACCCCCTTACCACACTGCTCCACAGGCTTGTTGTCAGTCTGGAACAGTGTCTGGCGCTGGTTCCTGAAGATGGCTTCCCAGGGCACCTTCTGGAGGAAGCAGAGATTGGGGTTCTGGTGGACCAGCACCATCCCGCTGCTGATCTCCTGCAGGGAGCGCAGGCCCAGCGAGACGATGGACAGGTTCTGCAGTATCAGGGAGTAGGCACCGCTGCAGAGAGACATTGACAGGCACAGGGTGAGCCAGGAGGGGCAGGACAATGAAGCAGAAGTCAGAGGGTCCCTGCCAGCCCCACACTGAGGGGGGCTCTGGAACTGGGTCACACCCTCCCACGTGCTGCCTCTGAACGACAAACCGTCCGTTCTCCGGATCCCGTCCTAGGGTCTGTTCCTCCCCACCCCGCGTCCCTGCCTGCGCATGCTCACTTGTGAAGCACTCGTCCTCGGATGATCCGGAGGTTCTGGAAGATGCTCAGGTCTGGGAAGGTCTCTGGCCAGGACTCGATGTACAAGAAGCCTGCGAAATGGAGGACAAAGGCACATCCTTCTTCATGCGAGCAGCGGCCTCCCACCAGCTGGTGGTGGGTCTGTCTCCCAAAGTCCTGGGTGACTGCCAGGTCCAGCGCCCAGGCCCGCCTCTGATGGGCGTGTCCCCCCCACTCCCCGCACACTAAACAAGATGGCTTAAATTTCCAGGGCAGGAGCGTGGGACCTTTAGCCAAAGCCCCGCTGCTAGGAGGCCCCTGGGGTGGCTTCGCGGCTGAGCCCCGTCCAGCGACTTTGCAAGTGAGTGAAACGGAAACAGGAATCATTTGCACATCACAGATGGGAGGCTGCAACCCACTCTCGGTGGGCACCGGCAGGAGACGTGGGTGAGCGGGCACGGGCGCTAAGCAGTCCCTCACCCACCTGTCAGCTCCTCCAGGCTCCGGAAGCTCTTGAGCTGCTCCGGCTCCAAGGGTGCAGTGTTGGTGGCGGGATCCCTGTTTGAGAAGGAACACGGTGGGGGAGGGGGATCCTTAGTGGCGTAAGCCCTTGGGACCACGGACACAGGAGGCGATGGCTGCCCTGCGGCCGTGCAACCATAGGAGCTGCCCGGCCTGATGGGGCCTTTGTGCTACAGTCTCTGCGAGGCCCAGCTACAGATTTTGGAAGAGTAAACGGACGCCCCGGGAGAAGCCCCCGCTCACACCCGCTTCACACCCCGTGACCCACTCACGCGCACGCTTGCCTCGGGCCTGCAAGACTAAGGCATGAGGGAGGTTTCAGTTTCTAAAAGGGGCCTGATCTAGACAGGACTGTAATGGACCAGCTGGCGTGTGCACTGCTGCCCCCTCCTGGATAGAATCCAAACCATTCAACTCTGTGGCATAGGCCCTACACTGCTAATGGCGATTCCCCTTTGGCTCATGCATTAAGGGCTTGTGCTTTGGAGCAGAGGCTCCCCTTGTGGCCAGATAGCTGAGCTGGAGTTAGCCAGCTCCAGGTGCCCCCACACAGTGCTCCGACATGCCACACATGCACCTCCTTCACTCCAGGACATCTGAGTCCAGAGCTGGGGTCCCCCTACCCACAGGGCCAGTAGCTCCTCTGGGGTGAGCCAGCAGGAGCAGTGTGGAGCTTGCCAGGGCTGGACAACGGGCAGTGGAGATGGGGGCACCTGGCACCGCTACTCACCCCGCGAAGGTCTCGGGCAGGAAGGCCAGGCTGCCAAAGATCTTGGTGCAGTGGGCAAAGTGATGGATGTTGGAGGCGTTGATGGCTCGGACGCCCTTCAAGAAATCCACGCCCAGCCCGTAGCAGCCTAGGAGAGAGCAGGGCAGGTGGCTGAGAGGGGCTGGGAGGGAACCCCAGTGTGGAATAACCCTGCGCTGACCACCCATGTGCTTCCATTCCACCCATCGAGCCTCAGTAGGGAGACCCCCCTTCCAGTGCATGCGTCTCCCTCTCCTCAAATCCAGAGAATCCCATGCTCCTGAGCTGCTAGGACGTGCCTCCCCTCGTCCCTCCAGGAGAGGGGCTCCCCTGGGCGGGGCACAGGGGATGGGGGAATGTTACCTTCCGGGCAGGGCTTGCTGCACTTCTCGCACTTCTGCACGCTGTCCGTGCTCACCTCCTGGCTGTCCTGGGGACACACCAGCGTGCAGGAGCCCACCTCCGTGGCCAGGTAATTGTCTGTGGGAGGGGGAGACATGGAGAGGAAAGATGGCCCCATGGTTAGGGCATTAGCTTGTGACTCAGGAGACTTGCCGTCAATTCCCTGCTCTGCCACCAACTGCCTGTGGGACCTTGGGCAAATCTCTTCACCCCTCTGGGGTTCGGTCCCTACTTGCCGGGGGGGCTATGAGGAGAAATGCCACCGAGGAGGCGCCCGGAGGCTACAGTGGCGGGGACCAGATCGGTATTTGAAGAAGATACACGAGTCTGCCCAGCTCACGCAGAGTCCAGGTCCGAGCCGCGGCGAGTCCCGAGGTGGGGACTTCAGTTTGGTCACAAAGCTTGGATCCCAGACTCTGATCCTGGGCGGGGGGAAGGAAATGGCCCCCCCCCACCTCCCGCAGTTAAGGGCAAAGCCCCCTGGCTTCATCTCCCTCCCCGTTAACCCCTCGACTGCTGCATTCCAGCATGAAGGCCTTCGTTTGCAATGTGGCTGGCCGGTTAACTGTAATTGCCGTGTGTGTCGTGGGGTTTTTGGAGCAGGGCAGAGCTATGGGCCTTGGAGCTCCAGGAGCCAGCCCCGACTTTGGGAAGTGCCAGGCAAACGTCAATAGAAGCCCCTCAGACTGTCCTGCCCTGCCAGCAGGGGGCACTGTGCAAACAGAGCCCTGCGGGGGTTGCCCTGGGGATCTCTCCACCGGGCTGGGGTGCGTGGCCAAAGCCCAGCATACGCAGCTAGCAGGAAGTGGGGCACCCCACAGAGCCCACCCCACGGGATCCCCCCAGAGGAAGGGACGCTTACAGGGGCACTGGCTGACACAGCTGGCTCCGAAGGTGTAGCGCCCGTCCCGGTTGGGCACCGACTGGTAGATGTCCGAGTTGTAGATGAAGTGGGGCGGGCAGTGCAGCTCGCAGATCCCGCTGCGGTTGACGTGCAGACAGGCCTGTGGGCAGCCCAGAGGGTGAGCAGCTGGGACACCGCCCCCGCACCAGTCCGTAACCCCCCCTCTGCCAACTCCAACCAACCTCCCCATTCCATCCCCTGCGCGAGCCTCTCCGCACCAATCCACCACTCCAGCCATCCCCACTGCGCCTGCCCCCACCTGCCCACCCTCCCGCACCCACCACGCTAACCCCCACCCCAACCCCCTGCCCCACACTCTCCGCTGTGCTGACCCCCTCGCCATGCACACACCCACGGATGGCACCGGGGCGGGGGCTGGCACTCACCAGGCAGTCCGAGTGCTTGGGCCCAGTGCAGCCCGCTGCGCATTGCTCGTGGCAGCAGTCCGTGGGCTTCGTGCCCTTGCACCTGGGGCACCCGTCGCAGATGCTTTTGGTCACTGGGGCAGAGAGTGAAGGGGGGAGGAACCGTGAGGATCTGGATGTTTGGCTGCGCAGTGGGCTCTTGGCATCTGGGGAGCTCTGCTGGGAGCTGGGAACCCAGATGGGCACAGCAAACAATTGCCCCCACCACACCACACAGGGGGTTCCCAGTCTCAGCAGCACCCAAGGCAGGGGCTCTGTGCATCCTGAAATCTAGCCTGTTCAATGGATCCCTTTCCCCCCAGTCCCACCCCTCAAATGTCTGTGCCTCCTTTCCCCACCCCCCAGCGGCAGCCTGCATTTCCCCATCATGCATCTCCACCGACCGCCTGTCCACACCGCTGCCCATCCTCCCCTGGCACCTGCCCCATCCCTCGCTCGTGGGGCGGTTAGAAAGCCACGCCATTCTCCTGGGCACCAACACCCTCGCTTCACCTCCCGGCGACCCAGCCGGGACCTTTGGCATGGTGCCCCCACCCAGCCAGGCTTTGCAGGGTCCGTGCCCTATTTGCATGGAGGGCGAGCTAGTCCCGTGTGCCTCTGCAGGTCATGGGCTGCCCGGTCAGTGCTGGCCAGACAGGCAGAGACCTGAGTCCAGCACCGCCTCTCCCCGTGCCCGGTGCTCACATGTCTGGCAGTACTGCGGCCCTTCCCCCCAGCAGTGCCCTTGGGAACAGAAGCTTCTGCATTCAGCACCTGGACGGGATGGAGAGAAGACCGAGGGCGTTAGGGGATGCCCGAGACTCTGCCTTGGCACAGGCCCCGGGAGAAAGATGCAGCATGCTTCTGCCTCGCCCCACTCCCCCAGGCATGGAAACCCCCTCCCCAGGCTCCTCCAGCAGCCTGCTGGGGTGGAGGATCCTGCAGCAGCTGCTACTACCCACCTCCCCTGCTCCACGACTAGCCGCTGGCTTGAGGCACCAACACCCCCCGTCCCCCTTGGACGCCTGGGGCTCCCGAAGCACAGTTCAGCCTGGAGCGAAGGGGCAGACAGGGGAGGCTGAGCGTGAAGCCTGATGGGTGTAGAGGCTCCGCCCATTGTGCCAGGCCCCACCCCTGGCCCCAGGCTCTGCCTTAGGGCACACCGAGGGGCTTGCCGCTGGGTGCGAAGAGCGGGTCCCAGGGACAGGACAGTCCCACCCCCCCTCCCCGGGAGCCGGGGCGCCCGTGGAGGGACCCCACCCGGGCACGTACACGTCCTCTCCCTGCTGCTGTTGATCTGCTGGTGCTGGGCCAGGTCGTTGTTTTTGTGGAAGATGTCGCCCCACAGGATGGTCTCCTGGAAACACAGCTGGGGGTTGCCCTCGATGTGCACCCCGCCCTTCAGGATCTCTGGAGCGGGGGGAGAACAGGACAGTAGGCAGAGCATCAGTAACAGCTGCATGGCCACTGCGGGAGACTGGGCGACACGGGCCAGTAGATGACCCAGCCCGGCCATCCTTGGTGCTCCCACATGGCCCAGCCACGTGACAGTCTCCTGGCGGCTGGGGAATGCAGCCCCCAGTCGAGGGGGCCTCGAGCTCATTTGAAACGATGTTAGCCAGGCAAAGCACTGAGGGATGCTCGGAAAGGCCTTTGACCTTGACAGCTGCATCTGCAGCAGCATGCACGGCCCGGGCTGTGGATCCTCATGCTACAGGGCACCAGTCGGCTCTAAGGGGGTCCAGGAAGAATCTCCCCCCAACAACACCAGTGCTGGGCTGCTGCATTGCTAGGAGCCTTGTGTATCTGGTACTGGCCACGCTCAGAGAAAGGGGGATGTGTAACTGGTTGGGCAGGGAGGTCAGGATTACCAGGCACTAGTCTGATCCGGTGCAGTGAGGGGGATACCAGACCACACGGACTGTGGGTCTGATCCGGTGCAGTGAGGGGGATACCAGACCACATGGACCCTGGGTCTGATCCGGTGCACTGGGGGGATACCAAACCACATGGACCCTGGGTCTGATCCGGTGCAGTGGGGGGATGCCAGACCACATGGACCAGGGGTCTGATCGGGCACAGCATGGAGGCATGGATACCAGGCTACGGGGATCACTGGTCCAACAAGGTGAAGATATTGCACTAGACAGGCCGTTGCTTTGCTCTGGCACAGTGGTCCAGTGACAATCAGCTCTTCTAAAGAGGTCCCTGGTACATCCCCCCTAATTCTGAGTGCTCCCTGGGGTGAGCCCAGGCCCCCTGACTGGCTCAGAGGCCAGCCTCCTCACCTGTCAGATGCCTCATGCCCAGCTCCTGCAGCCCCACGGTCCCGGTGGGGTCGGAGTTGGCGAGAACGGCCAGCGCGTATTTCTCCTCGTAGAGCTGGGTGCCCCGGATGATGCGCAGGCTCTCCAGCTGCACGCGGCTCACTTGGTTCTGCGCAATCAGCACGTAGCCCTGGACCTCCTTGATATCCTAGAGGGGCAGAGAGCAGGGTGAGCGGGAGGCAGGGACAAGACAAGCCTGGGCACCCATCAGGCTGAGGCAATAGCCCCTGGGCTGGGCCGTCAGTGGGAGGAGAACCTACGACCCCTGGAGCTAAACGTAGGAGCTAAAGGGCAACACCCATGCCTCTGCCCGTGACCACAAGCCAACCTCGGCAGAGGCAGGAGCGCTTCAGGCTCAGCCACTTTCATGGGGGCCAGAGCCCCCAGGGGAACGCAGTGGGCACCTGCTTCAAAGCCTGCGCCCCAGCAAGCACTGGGAAGATGGAGAAGACTTTCTGTGGGGAGAGCCGGAGAGCTACCCTCCCCTGAGGCAGACAAGCCTCCCAGCCCCCTACGACTGGGCTGGGCTGGAAAGATGCCTCCAAACATGAGGATCACAGTTCCTGGTCTTTTAACCAGAGGAGGAAAGAGCCTAGAGTGAGCCCAGCACCTCGGCAGGTGCTCCACACTCTCCAGACCCCCCAGCCAGGAGCACACGCTCCACCTTCAATAAACTGGCAAGCAGGGGGCAAGGGGTAACCTCATCTCTGGGAAACTGACAGCAGCAGGATTAGAACCTGGGTCCCCAGGCAAAGGCTTCGCGAGCTGAGCTGGAACAGCTGCCGCTGGCTGAGGAGACTTGTCAAGATGTTGCCCTGTGGTTCCTTACAGGCAGGCGGGTGCGGGCCTCTGTCGCCCACTCTAGTGGCTGGTCCAGATAAGAGTCTATTACAGCCACTGGCTAGGGGAGTTAGTCCTTTAGCTCCAGCCATAAAGGAGGGGGAGGGATAGCTCAGTGGTTTGAGCATTGGCCTGCTAAACCCAGGGTTGTGAGTTCAATCCTTGAGGGGGCCATTTAGGGATCTGGGGCAAAAATTGGGGATTGGTCCTGCTTTGAGCAGGGGGTTGGACTAGATGACCTCCTGAGGTCCCTTCCAACCCTGATATTCCATGATTCTATGTTGCATTTAGGGATGAAGGACCAAGGGTCAGTGCCCACATGAAGGTGGTTGCTATGTTATCCCCTGCAGGACAGACCCTGATGTCTCCTTAGAGTCACATCCCGGGCAGGCTGCCCTTTAAGGCAAGCTGGGCTTGGCCTTGCCTGTGACAAGCAGCTATCCTCCAGCTGAGCCTGATCTCCTGGCTTCGTTACCCTGAGGGACCCCAGCTGTGATAGGGCTGCACAGAGAGTGAGAACTCAGCTTGGGAGAGGAGTCAGGCTCCCCTACCAGCCCCAACACAAGGCCTGGTCAGCCCAGCGTGGGGCTAAGGAATGAGCCCTGAGGACGGGCTGGGGGGTAGCCTGAGAGGGGTGTGAGACATGGACAGAAACAGGCCATTGCAAGGCCAAAGAGATGATCAGCTGGGGGGCGGGAGAGGCAAAGGCCATGCACTGCCGTGGCCTGACAGCAAGGGTCGCTATGTTAGCGAGCATCCCACTGCAGGATGGGTGAAGGGAGGATGCTGAGCTCAGGTTCTCCCCGCTTCCCCGCTCACCTTGAGGAAGGACATATCGGCGTCTGGCCCCAGGTAGGTGATCTCCAGGTTGCCCTGCACCACCTGGCAGTCCTGGTAGAGGCGGCTGAGGGTGGCATAGTGGTTTTCTGGGCTGGAGGGATGCAGGAGCTTCATGTCGGTGCCCGTGCAGACTGCAGGGGGGTGGAAAGGAAGCGCCGGTGAGGCTGGGCAAGGGTGGTGGTCAGAGACGGGGGCAGAGACGATGGATGCCATTCGGAGAGATGCTCAGCAGCATTTCTCCAAAGGCTGCTCCACCCCAGCTGTGAGCGTTCAGATAAACAGGGCCCGGACCCCACCTGCCCCCTACTCTGCAGGCATTTCCCCAGGGCACAGAGCTGTGACTGGAGAGCTAGCAGACACTTGGCCCTTCTGCAGGGCATTCTGTCCAAAGGCAAGAGAGAGGAAGGGGGGCCTGGCCCCTAGATCTCAAGCCTATGGGGCCAGATTTGCAGCAGAGCTCAGCTGTCATTTAGACATCTAAAGAAGGACAGGTTTTCCGAAGGGCTTGCTGAGCTCTGTAGAGAATCCAGCCATTGTGTGCCTCTGGGCCTCAGTTTCCCACCTGTAAAATGGGAGCAACACGCCTTCCCGGCTGGTCTCGTTAGATCGTAAATTCCTGGGCTGGGATTCTGTTAGCACATGTGGGTGCAGCACCTGCCACTCCAGCTCCAATCAACTAGGCCCCCTAGATGCTACCGTAAATACACAGAAGAGACCCACAGGGGATTATTACGCATCAGTCACTGCAAGGAAAACACAGGGCCCTGAACTCAGGTCTCAACAGGTAAAAGCGCCTGGAGTGTTGTTTTTAAACACAGCCACTTGCAAATCCCCAGACTTCTCTATTGCCTCCTGAAGCCCCCTTTGGTCGGAGTCTGCCCAAGTGTAGGCAGGTTCCCTTTATCCATTTTAAAGGTTGCCCATATACCCAACCATTGATGAGTGTTTGTAAATCAGGCAGCAGCTGTCTAAAGCCTTGCAGAAACCCCGAGGGAGAGATTACGAAAAAGGAATTTACAAACACCCAAAAAAACCAAAAATCCTTTTGCTAGCATTTGCCAGGGTCAAAGCAGAGATTTGAGAAATGCTTGGTTGTGTGTGGGTCTTGTACCAGGCAGAGAGGAAGGGTCCGATGGGAATTAGTGCAATGGAGCATGCAGGCGAGGTGCCAGGTTTATTTTTATCTGGAAGTAATTGGCGCGGATGAAAAGCAGGTTCAAAGTTGCAGGAGGATTGTGAGGTGTACCGCAGAGCCATGCACCCTGCCATGTTTGTTACAAACCCTGCTGATCTCTAGAAATCAGACAGACGGGGAGAGACGCCGACACAGTTGGCTATTGAGGCTCAGCACCCAGCCGACTGTATCCAAGCTAAGTTTAAACCCCCTCTGCTCTGTGGACAGTTCAGGATTTCCTGTCACTGGAACTCCCCCCCTGCTCCCCGCCAACTTCTGAAGGGTAGTGCGGCCGGCATTAATACCCTCCGGGTCACGGACTCGCTCCCCACACGGTCTGGACGCCGGACGTGGTTAGGAAGTGTCACTTTCCACAGGAAATGCCATGGACTAAAGTAACATCCATTTATCGTGGGAAGGCTTTCAACAGCTTCCTATGGGCTTCCTGTATGACTTCTCCCCACCACAAGGCAGAACAATGGGGTTTAGCCACGACCCTGTAAATGAGCAATTTGTTTGGTCTCGGCCCCCAGTTCTCAGCCCCCTCACTACCTCAGATAAAAGCTCCTCGTGAGTTGGGGAGGCCGCAGTGGGAGGCCAAATGGATTGATGGCTTCTGCGAGTCAGGACCTCTCACCCCCACCGTTGTGATCAGCTAACAAAAGGCTCCTGTCAATTAATTAGACAGAAGCTGTCAACATGGAACTCCAGCAAGGAGCGTTTGATCTGGATGCCCGCAAAGCGCCTTCTGCGCAGACTTCCCACCAGTCACGAACGCTGGGTGACTCTCCTCCCTCCCTGGGCAGAGGAGTCCCGTCCGCCCCACTTCACAGAGGGAGAAATTCGGCACTCGCCCCCAGTCAGCTGGAGAACAGAAACTCAGGAGCCCTGGTTCCCACTCCTGTGCTTTAGCAACAAGATCATGCCCCCGTCTCAGAGCCAGAAATCCTGTCTCCGAGTCCCCTGCTCCAACCAGTAACACCCGGCTCTTCCCAGGAGTCTTGTCTCACCCCCCCCTCGGACCCCAGACCACACTGGTCTGAACAACCTCCCGGGCAAGTCAGACTGAAGCGTTTGGTTCAAAGGACCCTGGTTCCCGTTCCCCAGCAACGCTGCTTGTCCGCTGGCCTTCCTCCTGGCCCTGCTGGGGCTGCCCAGCCAGAGGTGTCAGTTTCACTTGATGTCAGTTACGCTTTCCCAGGCTGGGGCAGGGGGGTTGGGCCCCCCACCGCTCCCAGCTTCTGGGGGGATGTTTGCATGCTGCTGCGGCAAGTATTGGTGGGCCTGAGCCCTTAGCTCTGCTGAGGGTAACTGAGGACAGAGCATTTGATGGGCCCCCATGGCTCCTCCCAGGGGCACAGGGAACCACTTGGTTTAGATCCTTCCCCTCCGGCTCCAGAGTACCCATTCCCCGGCTCCTGTCACGCGCCCTGTTTATATGCCATGGGGTCCCCCCCACTTTACTTCCCTATGATGGTAGGTGGAGGTTAGACTTAGGACCTAGCTGGGTTGCGCCACACTATCGCTACCCCTCAAATGTAGCTAAGGGACGGGCGCACATACCCCTGGATTGGCATCAGCTCGGCACCCCTGTGCCGTGGTTCCTAAAATCCCGGCTGCCCCAAACTAAACAGTCCTGATTCACACAGCCAGCACGGGGTGGGCACCCCGAACTGCTGCGGGCTAGATGCCAGCTAGGTTTCCAAGGGCCCCGGGGGGGGGGAATTACATAACCCAGTTACGCTGGCTTCAAAGCTCTCGGCTTTGCTGCCTCCTCCGTAGCGGGGCTAGGGTGGAGCTAGCTGGGGCTGGGTGAGGAAATCAGCCCAGTGAGAGAAGAAACAAACAATAACACAAACCTACGCAGCATCTCCACCTTCTTCTGGCTTGGATTCCAGAGCAGCAGGTGTGACCAAGCGTTCAAACTAAAAGGCCTTAGCAAACCGCCTTCCAACTCTGAGTAAGTCCCTATCCTGTGCTCCCTAGGAGAGCCCCCCAGAAGGGAGGGGGAGAAAGGAAAGAGACGGGGGGATAAACAAGGAGGCTATTCCAAACAGGCCCCACTTTCCAGTCCTCGTGGGTGGTGCACTGAGCGGAATGTCTGAAGGGACGGGAAATTGTTACTTCTACGGCACTATACCTCCAAGGTGAGCTTCTTTGGAAGCTAAGTCTTTGGGGTGAAACAGGCTCCAGAAGAGCCCAGGGTAGGAACCCTGCACCTCGACTTTGTTCCCTGTTCAGATCTACACTTTAAACTGGGCTAAAAGCACGGTGCTGCTGCGGAGCAGTTGCTCCAGGTAGCTGGAGGTCCTTGGAAAACCAACACGTGATTCTGGCTCTACAGGGCTTGCACGACTGGTGGACTCAGTTCAGTTGACAGCAGAGTCCGGTCAGTGGCAGGAGTCTTGGTACAGGACTCCCTGGTTCTATTCACGACTCTGCGATTGGTGCACTGTGCGATCCCAGTCAAACTAGGAGTTGGGACTCCCAAGTGTTTGTGCAAACCTCTTCTTTGCCCGGGAACACACTTATCAGCCCCGTGAGTTTCCCTTACTGCAGGAGGTTCGGTCAGAGTCAGAACAAGACCATCAAAACCAGCTTGGGGCTCAATAATGAGACTGGTACGTGTCAGCCGAGATCGGGGCCCCATCGTGCGAGGTGCTGCACAGACACAGAGCAAAAGAAAATCCCTTCCCCAGAGAGCTCACAGTCTAAGGATGGAACTAAACAGCGCCCCCATGCCCTGCCAATACAAGACACCCCACTCTGGGGGCATGGGGTTCAGATCCTAACTAAATAACTAGCCCCTCTCTCTATTACCAAAACTCAAACATGGGACAAACTGGGACCTGGATACAGACTCCAATTCCAAGCCTCTGGCTCACAGGTCCTGGCCTATTGTTCACTCTTGTTCAGGGAGCTGCAGTTCTATGTAACACAATCCCTGCAGGTGGTTTGTCGGCTGCGGGGATCAGATGAGGGACCTCCGGATCTTAGCTTGAGCGTCTGCCTGCCCAGCCACCACAAGAGGGAGACAAGAGCATCACGCCACGTGGACATGGGTTACACCTACAAGCATAAGATGCACTGGCATGGGCAGAAGGAACGCCAGTCAAGGGTGCTGCATCTACAAACCTGACCACGTGCCGGGGGAAGAGAACTCTCAGGCTGGCATTGGCGTTCGTAGGAATTACCCTGCCCCACCCAACATCCCCCTATAGCATTTCCCCTGTTGGATCCCCGGTATTCACCCAGAAAATGAAACATCGCATATAAAACACATCTTAGCGCAGATGATCTGAGACCTCATTTTTCCGATTGGCCAGCAGAAAGGAAGAGCACCTTGTGCTGGCTGTACTCCCCTCCCACTGTCCCTCCTTGCAGACAGACACCCAGGGAGAGCAATGCCACGATCAGCCGTCCGGCAGGGAGAAAAGGCGGCTTGCTCCCGCCAGCTGGACTTGCTGCTGCTGGCGCTCTTGCATTTGATCAGATAAGCCTCCTTGGCAGGAAACTGACTCTGCAAGGCTCCTGGTAAACAATCATTACAGCCATGCTGATGGTTGGTTGGAGTTGGATAATCCAGGGTGGGGCCTGCATGTGGATTGAAACCACCGGGCGCACTGAAGCGTGGCCCCAGACTCTGACTGAACCCCCTTTGGGAGACTGCTGTGTTTGCTCTCTACCTGTCTCCAAGCTCGTGCCACTGAAATACTGGGAGGCAGGAGAGTGTCACCTGATAGGAACCAAAACTGGTGCAGAATCTGGCCTACCCAGTCTCCACCTCGATTTTGCAGACACAAGCCTGGAGAGTTTGGAGAAGTATCCAGACTTTGAAGCATTTATCAGAACTTCTGGAGAAGCTTTCTCCCTGTTTCCCCATCATCCGCCTGTCCACTATCCTCATTCTCAGATGAAGACAGGCTTCGAAACCTGGTCCATGAGGGAGGAGGTTGGCAGTAGAATGGTTCCTATAGCCCCTCTCTTTCCAGCACGCGTGCAGACACCTGGGTGAATGCAGACAGGCAGCGGCTGACGTAACTTTAACCCCGTTGCTGCTAAATAGCCAGTGGTCCATTGGAAGAGCGGCACTTTGATGGGGTGCAAGCGGCGCAAGGGGAAGCTATGGAGGAGCACGTTTTCCCCCTAGACGGGCATGCTGCGGCAATGGAGGGGCTTTGGCGGATGGGGCATTGCAACACACAGCCCTGGAGGGGCAGTCGTGCCCGGGATATGGCTGTGCACGGTGCAGTATCAGAGGTACATTATTTTTGCACGAATCCCTCGTAACTCTCCCCCCACACACGCCAGGCACTGAAGCAGTTAAACCCAAGTTCTGTCCAACTGCAGCTCATGAAATCAGAGACCCGGGTTTTGTAACCCAAACCCAGCCGGCAGACACTGATTTAAAAAAGCCAGGCAGTTCCGGAGGAAGCAACTGGACCAGAGGGGCATGTGGGGGCTCCATTTCTAATCACATCCGGAGAGGGACACCCACAGGCCTAGAGATCATAGAAACCCTCACTCCTGTGGCTCGCTCTGATGTCACAGACAGCTCTCAAATCCCTGTGACAGGGGCTGGCGTTCAGTGTGCAGTGAGGGGGCTGGGGGAGCTAGAGGGACACGGGATTTTCTGCCAGAGTCCAAGCCGGGGGATTAAAAAAGACCCAATTGTTAAGAGAGCTGGTGGTCAGAGCCCACCCCAGACAAACAAAACTAGTAACAGTGCATCTCCGAGGAATGGTAATGACAGAGATGGGCCCAAACCATAAGGATCAGACCCCAAAGAGTTGTGAGTTCTGGTTCGGGTCACTGAGCATGCGCATCTGCTTTTAATACACACCCATCCTGTTCATAGAATCATAGAATATCAGGATTGGAAGAGACCTCAGGAGGTCATCTAGTCCAACCCCCTGCTCAAAGCAGGACCAATCCGCAACTAAATCATCCCAGCCAGGGCTTTGTCAAGCCTGACCTTAAAAACCTCTAAGGAAGGAGATTCCACCACCTCCCTAGGTAACACATTCCAGAGCTTCACCACCCTCCTAGTGAAGAAGTTTTTCCTAATATCCAACCTAAACCTCCCCCACTGCAACTTGAGACCATTACTCCTCCTTCTGTCATCCGCTACCACTGAGAACAGTCTAGATCCATCCTCTTTGGAACCCCCTTTCAGGTAATTGAAAGCAGCTATCAAATCCCCCCTCATTCTTCTCTTCTGCAGACTAAACAATCCCAGTTCCCTCAGCCTCTCCTCATAAGTCATGTGTTCCAGTCCCCTAATCATTTTTGTTGCCCTCCGCTGGACATTTTCCAATTTTTCCACATCCTTTCTTGTAGTGCGGGGCCCAAAACTGGACACAGTACTCCAGATGAGGCCTCACCAATGTCGAATAGAGGGGAACGATCACGTCCCTTGATCTGCAGGCAATGCCCCTACTTATACATCCCAAAATGCCATTGGTCTTCTTGGCAACAAGGACACGCTGTTGACTCATATCCAGCTTCTCATCCACTGTAACCCCTAGGTCCTTTTCTACAGAACTGCTGCCGAGCCATTCAGTCCCTAATCTGTAGCGGTGCATGGTATTCTTCCATCCTAAGTGCAGGACTCTGCACTCGTCCTTGTTGAACCTCATCAGATTTCTTTTGGCCCAATCCTCTAATTTGTCTAGGTCCCTCTGTATCCTATCCCTACCCTCCAGCGTATCTACCTCTCCTCCCAGTTTAGTGTCATCTGCAAACTTGCTGAGGGTGCAATCCACACCATCCTCCAGATCATTAATGAAGATATTGAACAAAACTGGCCCAAGGACCGACCCTTGGGGCACTCCACTTGATACCGGCTGCCAACTAGACATGGAGCCATTGATCACTACCTGTTGAGCCCGACAATCGAGCCAGCTTTCTATCCACCCTATAGTCCATTCATCCAGCCCATACTTCTTTAACTTGCTGGCAAGAATACTGTGGGAGACTGTGTCAAAAGCTTTGCTAAAGTCAAGGAACAACACGTCCACTGCTTTCCCCTCATCCACAGAGCCAGTTATCTTGTCATAGAAGGCAATTAGATTAGTCAGGCGTGACCCGCCCTTGGTGAATTCATGCTGACTGTTCCTGATCACTTTCCTCTCCTCTAAGTGCTTCAGAATTGATTCCTTGAGGACCTGCTCCATGATTTTTCCAGGGACTGAGGTGAGGCTGACTGGCCTGTAGTTCCCAGGATCCTCCTCCTTCCCTTTTTTAAAGATGGACACTACATTAGCCTTTTTCCAGTTGTCCGGGACCTACCCCGATCGCCATGAGTTTTCAAAGATAATGGCCAATGGCTCTGCAATCATATCCGCCAACTCCTTTAGCACTCTCGGATGCAGCGCATCCGGCCCCATGGACTTGTGCTCGTCCAGCTTTTCTAAATAGTCCCGAACCGCTTCTTTCTCCACACAGGGCTGGTCACCTCTTCCCCATGCTGTGCTGCCCAGTGCAGCAGTCTGGGAGCTGACCGTGTTTGTGAAGACAGAGGCCCTACATCCCCAGCTGAGGTTGCACTGGTCATGGGGAGAGGGGCGGTGGGTGAGTTGGAAGACGAAGGGAGTTGGGACAATCTCTATCGCCACTGTATGAAATGAGGGGGAACTTGATGCCGTAGTTAAGGTTCTAGTCTGGGACTCAGGAGACCAGGCCTCGATGCCCTGTGTGACCATGGGAAAGTCACTTAGCTTCTCCTTGCCTCCGTTTCCCCATCTGTAAAATGGGAATAATAGCATGGCCTTGCCTCACGGGAGCGTGAGGATAAATTCATTTAAAGTCGGTGAGGAGCTCTGGTAACAGAGGCCAAAGGTCAATTAATCCCAAACAGGATGGTGGGTTTTGTGTGAGGTGGATGTTTGCCCAATAGGAACTCAGCTGAGACCCCACAAACTCATTGCACGGGGGTCAGCAAACAGCCCTTAGGCCGTTAATGTGCTCACCCCAGCATCACTGTCTCTGCACCCACTGTGCTGCCCAGCCTCGGTAGCAGCAAGTCAGTCTGATTCTCTGGGGTTGATGCGGGGAAGATATGAATGACTAGTTACCCCCTTGTTAGCATTTATCCCGAGACAAAACGGTCCCCGCACCAGCCAGGGCTGGGGCCCAGCTCTGGGCCCAGTTTTAAGGCGTGCTGCACGCGGAGGCCAATATTTTAAGCAGTCAATCATTTAGGGAGTGAAACAGAGGTGTGTCTTTATCCCACCCTGAAACCCCACCTGTGGCTTTCCCTGCTGGGACGCGCTGGGAACAGGGAGGACCCTTGTACCCCAGCTTCTGCCCAAGCAACTCATGCCTGAGGGAGTTCGGAGGGTGTGATGGGGCCAAGCCACAGACGGGAGTTATGGATCTTTACCTCAAGCTGTAGCAACTCCTACTTTTAGGGCTGGAGGTTTCCAGTTCAGTCCCCACTGTGTCAGCCAGGAGGGCGTCTGTTGCATCTGGGCCGCCCCGGTGAGGGACCAGTCGACCTGGAGATAAGTCTCTGTGATGGGGCTCTCCATTCCTTCTGCTGAGCTGTGGCCATAGGATACCAGAGGCCTTGGTGCCCCTTTGGTCTGGGCAGATTCACAGAGTTTAAAACCAGAAGGGCCCATCCTGACCGTCTGCTTTGACCCCCTGCATAGCACAGGCCAGAAAACTGGCCCCAGCAATTCCTGCCTCCAGCCCAAACCTTGGGGTTGAGCTAGAGCAAGGTGATTTCTGTATACTGTTAATCCCTGGATTGGGACAGATACACAGGACCTAGTGGCTCAGGGACACAAGTGCTCCTCGCTGAGGCCCCCATCGCTACCACGGACTCCTCGCAGAGCAGTACGGCCAAGGCTCTGCCTCACCCTGTCTCCCCTGATTGACGGTGGCAGCAGGTCGCCCCCAGGCTGTTGCAGGTTTTGATGGAACTGCTTTTTCAGGTTGGGCGTGTTTAAAAAGGCAAAGGACTGACGCAATGTTGTGGAGCCAAGCTTCCCCTCCCTGACACACCTCCGCCTCGTCTGCCCTGACGCAGCCTTCCCCCGCCCGGCCTCCTGCAACTGCTGCAGTTGTCACCACATGCTGTGAGTGGCCTGCTGTCCACTCGCCCACGGTGACGCAGGCCACCCAGGGGGATATGGGGGCTCGACGGGCCATTGCCCTGACTCTTCTTCCCCGGGCAGTGCATGCCACCTGGGGCGCAAGCCAAGGTTCAAAGCCAAAGCCAAGTGATCAAAACCAAATGGGGGTAAAATAGCTGCAACAGGATAATAAATATTGAGCATTTTACTTCTTAAAGATGAGCCAGGGCCTGCATGCCACAAACACAAAGACAATAAGGCACCAGAAACTCAGCGCCAAGTCCCGTTTGAAGTCCTGGAATGTGGGATGTTTTCCTAGACACATCTGGTCCACAGGGCAGCACAATACACTAGTGGAGGCCATCAGTTCAATCCCAGTGGGTTGGCCAAGATGGGCACCATCCCTAGAGCAAGAGGCAACCGCCCTGCATTGCTGGGCTGCAGACAGACTGACAAGTCCCTTAGGGGGGTTGGGGGAAAAGGAGGTGGAAACTAACTCTGCCCAGGGAACTGGAGAAAGGATCAGATCTTAGAGAAGGGAGGGGCAGCAACCAGAGGATGGTGATCTCCAGGAAGGAAGCAGCTGGGAGATCTTCCTTCTTGACCAGACTGGGGCTTGATGGGTCAATGTCTATTAGAGCAGCACTCCTGAAGGGGTGCAGCTGAGAGACCCAATTCCCTTAGAGATGGTGGTGTAACCCACAGGTGCATGCGTGTTACTGGTCCCCCTCTGTGCCTGACCCTCGCCATACTTCCAGCTCAAATCCAGGATATGGGCCCACTTCTGTGACAGCCGCCATCTTGGACAACACCCCGGCGATTGAACCAGGGAACCTCCAGAGCTAAGTTTGAGCAAGACAGCTCCTCTGTGGATCAGGCACAGAGGGGGGCCCTGTACCACGCTCTGACGAATGGGCTACACCAACTCACTGGAGGAACAGGGTCTTCCCTATAGGGTGGGTGGCCCATCAGGATAGTACAGAGGGAAAACTCCTTTTGGGGGTATGCGTTTCCCCTCGGGGAAGCAGCTGAGTTGCAGCAGACTGAATGGCTGGATATCCTTGGGAGGGTTGCCCTGGAGTCTCCAGGAATTAAAGATTAAGCTTTAATTAAAGATTATGTCTTAATGAAATCTCCAGGAATACATCCATCCCAAACTGGCAACCCTCGCCCTTGGCCCCCACAGTGGCGGGGGGGGCAGCACCACCATGCCATTCCTCCTTGGCTTCTCCCACCCGCCCCCCCCCACCCCAAAGAGGCAGGCGGGCTAAGGACATCTCCTTCCCAGCATTCAGTCCGCAGCGGGGTCTCTACAGGGGACAATGGCCCGCGAGGGCCTGTAATAAAGTCAACTTCCCGCGGCCAGGCATTCTCTGGATGTCGGTAGCCAGTCTCCTAGCAACGGGCGGACGGCGCTAGGCCTCAGGCCTGCCTGGCCCAGCTGAATGGGAGGCCTGACGCTGGAGCTCTTCTCTGGGGCTTGGGCGGAGAGCAGATTAAAATGAACAGCGCCTTGTAGTCAAGCCAGCGAATAGCCTCGGCCATTCCCAGCCACGAGAGACAGGGGCAACTGTGCCTCAGAAGCAAGATAGCCGGGAATCAATAACCCCCGGGCAGCACTGCCCGTATGCTACCTCTGCTATCCAAAGGGTCATCACTCAGGATCTGTTCCCCTTGGTCTCCTGGGGGGCTGGTTTGCAGCTAGCCAGCACCCCCCCCACACACACACACACTTCTATTGTTGCACCAGTGGGTCTGCAAACAGTACCCCTTCCCCCCCCCACAGTCTGGACTGTGTAGGCAAGTGGTGACTTTGCACTGGTAAAATGGACCAGCGCCTGATCCCCCAGGAGAGAATCTAGGCTGGCAAATACAGGGGATCGGATGGGGAGAGCAGGGAGTGAAGTGAGGGGTTCTCCAGCTCTCTCCTGGCTCCCCACTGCTCACACATGGGTGAGGGGGGATTGTTGGGGTTCCAGCCAGCCAGGGCTGCAGCAGGTGATTACGGGGAGGGTGCTCTGCTAGCCGTTGGCAGGGTAGAGACAGAGAAGCTAGAGAATGGAGCAGGCTGCTGCTGGAGCTGCCCGCTGGATCTCTGGTCATGCAAGTGCTGTGACTCCAGTCTCCCCTTTGTAGAAAACTGATGGACAGAGACTAGTTTGCCCAAGCCTGCTCCTTTCCCTTTGATCAGCTCGGTTGGTATCCCCTGCCCTCCCCCAACTCTTTCCACCAGCTGGGGAATCGAGCCCCAGGACTGATCGCTGGGGAATTTTCTATTCATGTCCCTTTCATGTGAGCATCTCAAAGCTCTGTACATACGAACAAGCCCTATACTCCCAGAGGCCAGGCTTATTATCCCCATTTTAATGAATTTAAGCTTAAATTAACGTATGTGCAGCAGGTGGTCGTCAAGTGCTGAATAAGGAAGTTATACCGTTTGGCAGGTAGGGAAACTGAGGCACAACATGATGATCTGACTGACCCAAAGTCACACAGCAGGTCACGGGGAGAGCCAGGAATAGAACCCATGCGTTCTGATGCTCAGCGCCCCTGCTCTAATCAGCAGGAAACACTTCCCTCTCCCAGACCTGGGAACAGAACCCAGGAGTCCTGACTCACACCCCACCTTGCTCTCACCTCCCATTTGGTAGCCTTGTGGACTTGTTTAATTCTGCTGTTCTCCAGGATGCAGAATTATGGGGAAAAAATAGAAGCAGGGGCAAACATTTCTCTGCCAGCTACTGAGGTGCGGATGGGGAGGAAGGAAAGGGGCAACAGCTGTTGAGGTTTCACTCTGTGCCCCCCAAGTCCCTCCCAGTAAAAGCAAACTGCCTTGTCATGCACCCCAGAGAGCAGTGCTGGCATTTGGCCCTGTGACCCTACAGCAGAAGCTCACTGGCTGCTCGCCACAGATCACGGGAGCTGGGATTCCATTTGTCAGATTCCTGAAAAGCTCGGGCAGCGTCGGCTACGTGACTGAGCAGCCGGGAGAAGGGATTTGTCCTGGGCTGGGCTGGGAAGCCTGCAGGCTTGGGACTTCAAATCCAGGTTAGAAAAAAATGATCCACACAGAGATTCAGAGAGATGCTGTTTTTTTCCCTCTCCCTTTGTCACAGACGCTCTGTAACTTCAGGGAAAGGTTCCTAACCCTCCTTGTTCCTTTCCAACTCAAACGGTCCTACCCCACCTCCACAGTGGTAAATTACCAACCCTCCCCAGCCTTCAGCCTGTGGGCTGGGACAGCAAACAGGGCGCTCCCCACGCGGCCTGATTGACAGCTCGCCTTGGGCCGAGCAGCTGCCCAGCAATGGCATGTCGCGTGCGTAAAGCCAGCCGCGTCCAGCAGCCTCCCGCCTGCTCTGGGTCACAGGACGTGTCTGCGCAGCCTGATCCTGAGCTGTCCCTTGTCCGGGTTTGTGCTAAGGTGAGGAGTTCTGGCCTGGCGCAAAGGAGCTGAGCCCCTGGGGGGCTGTGCTTGGAGCCGCCTCCTTGATCCCTTTGTGGGGCTCCAACTTGCTGTCCAGCTCCCGGGCTCCTAAACTTGATGTAATTGTCTGCTGCTCTCTCTCGTGCTAAGCCTGGCTTCAGCTTCCTCTGTGTCCTCTGCCCTTTCCTCCAGCCAACCCCCAGCGCTATTCCTCACTCCGCGGCTTCGCTACCATCCCCTCGGGCCTGCCACAGTGCAGCTGCTAACGTCACCTTGCCCTGCCAGCCCTCTGGGGCAGTACCTGACCCCGACGGGAGCATCGACTGGACTCTGAGGAGCCAAACGGTGTCCGACCCCTTCGGTTCTGTCCCGCTAGCCCTCCCCAGGGTGGCTGCTGCCATCACAAGTGGCCCAAACTCTGTGGCAGAGCATGGCAGGCTGGGAACCACTGCACCAACCACATATCCATCAATACATTGATCTCCAGCCCCATTAGCTGGGGAAGCCAGCAGGGCCCCCCCATTTCCTGTTCCCACCCATTCCTTACCCACCCCTCTACTCAGAGTAGCCACTGCCCCTCCCCACTGGCTGCATTTCCAAGGCCCAGCAAGCAGGGCTCTGAACATTTAACAGCTGCTGCTGGGACACAGGGAGGCTCAGGAGAGGTCCGAGTGTGGGAGATCTCTGCTGTGGCAGAAGTTTAAAGGTCACCTTCGGAACAAGCTGGGCCAGGGCAGATTTGTATTTCATGCTAGGCTAGCACAGAGAGGAATCCCCCAGAGGCTGCAGAGATAAAGAGGGAAAGAGAATAATTAATGCCAGGGGCTGATCTGATCTGTCCTTGTGAGCTTCCTGGCTCAGCTCTGCACCATCACAGGGGTTCCCCAATTTCCTGAACCCGCAACTGAGCGCATAGAGGGCAACATGATGTGGGAATCCCTTTTGGATTTGGAAGCTTCTCCCCTTCGAGCAGCACCTGTGCTATGCAGAGGGAGGTGGGGCTCTCGAAGGAGTGTGGTGTTTCCTAGAGGATCCTGGGAGCAGTCCTGGGGACCATCGTTTGACCACAACAGATCCAAGCGTGTGCCCAGTGCATAGAGCAGAACAGAGTATGTAAAGCTTCATGCTGCCAGGGGAATCATTTGAGGGGGAGGGTCCCATCTCCCATAGATAGCTTGTTTTCGCTTTCTTGCCATCACCTGCAGCCAAAGCTCAAGGTCTAAATCCACCTGCTAATCAAGAGATTGGTGTAGGATTCCAGAGAACAATGAACTGTGGCAGCTTTTGGTGGGGCAAAGGCCAGAAGGGCCCAGCACCTGCAGCCAGGGCCAGATTTTCACAAGGGTTCAGTGGGAGCTGCTGGCCTTTTACCAACACCTGGCCCCAGGAGCACAAGTACGTTTTACAGGGGAGGTTTCTCAAAGCTGGATTTAGATGCCCAGTTACAATTAAATGGAATCGGGCTTCCAAAATCCATGAGCTTTGGCTTCCAAGTCTCACCCTCCTATCCCCAATCCTCTCCTCCCGCTCCCCGCAGGGTCTGGTGACCTTCCTGGCATGAGGCAAGGCCTGTCTGTTTACTCTGCCTTTTGGAAGAGGGTCAGTGCCATGCTGGGAAGGGAGCTGAGGTTTGTGGGGGGACTGCTGGTGGGGCAGTGTCTGGCTTTAGTCTGATGGCCTCTCTTTTCAAAGCTGCTGCATGTGCGCCTATGAATAAGACAGGGCAGCTTTTATCGCCGTATGGGTCCATATAAATCAATAGCCTTGCCTCACGTTTCGTATAATGCTCCTTTTAGTCTATTTATCTGCGGGTCTGAACCCATCTGAACAGCTCGCAGTCTTCGCATTTGTCCTCACATAGCCACATGAGACAAGGTACTTATCCCCACTGTGTAGATGGGGAAACTAAGGCACGGAGAGGCTAACTGACTTGCCCAGGGTCATGCAGGGCGCAGTGACAGAGCAGGGACTTCAACCTGCTGAGTCTCCCAAATCCCTGGCTAGCTGCCTACCCGACGGGCCCATTCCTGCCTCTGCAGCCATTTGCTAACCAGGGGAGGGTTGCTCAAAGGAGCCTGTGGGAGGGAGGCATTTCCGAAAGGAAATTCAGGGGGTACTGAGTGCCTGACTCTCTTAGGATAATCTCAGCTTCTGGACTGAATAAACCAAGCAGCACAGAGAAGCATCACACTCAGCACCTGCGAATCCCTTTATTGGTAGCCTCCGCCGAGGGCTAAGCAGGTGGTAGAGACCCAACTCCCCCTGGGGGTCAGGCACAAGACAGGTTGCGGGGATGCCGTGTAGGGAGGGAGGGCATGGAAAGCGCGCCCTGCTGTTTTCTGGACTGTCCTTGTTCTGGGGATAGGCTAAGAAGCGTTGGCCTCCAGGGCTGGCCAGCTAGCATTTAAACTAGAAAAAGAAGATGCTGAGTGCTGCCCTATTTGCTCTGCCCTCTCTGAGGGGAGGGGGGCTGTATCCTGCTGTTTCAGGAGGTGGAATCAATGCTCTGACTATGGTCCCATCTCACCCAGATACTAAGGGACGGAGAATTACAACTAGCACTCCTGGGAGAGTGCATCCCACCTACACAGCCTGAGATGCAACATCCCTGAGCAGGTGCCAAGCTGAGATCCATCCATCCATTATAGGAAGATTGTCCCTTTCCCCGCCCTCCTTCTCTGCTACCTCCTGCTTCACCAGGCTGGCCTGAGGGCAGTGGTGGGGGGGGGGGATGGTGGAGTCTCCTCTCTCCCAGCTGTGCTCTGCGCCCCTGGCAGTGAATCTGAAGGGAGCTGGCTGCCAAAGGCGGAGAGTTGGGTGCAGGTTGTTAAAGTTGCATAGGAATGTGAGACAGCCCAGGCTCCCAGCAAGGTTAGTCAATTATCAATCATTAAAGGCTCACTCATGCAGTCAGCACCGGACATTTCGCTGGGAGGCTAAGGGCCTCTTGTTTATACTGATGTTAAATGCCTCGTGTGCACAGAACCTGTTTAAAAACCTGGGGGACAGAAGGCCTCTGTTTAACCACAGAGCAGTGGGGAGAGCTCCCCACACAAACATGCATCAAACTCTGCTAACAGCTCTCAAACTTGACCTGGAGGGAACAATTCTTCGGCAGAGCAAGGAGTCCAGCTTTCAATCCCTGCTAACAAGCGTTCCAATTAGTGCCAACACTTCTCCACTGCAAATTGGACTGAGGTGTCACAAACTCATCACACATTTGCCATTGAAAAAGCCATCAGATTGTAACTGCTACTGACCTGGACTGGATTCAAACAGGCCACTTAGCTAGAAAGCCTCTATATTCTATTAACCCGCTGTGGCGAGCGTGGGAGAGTCCTGTATTATTTTTATTAATAATTATGTGTGCCTCAGTTTACCTGCTTGATATTATCTTCCCTGATCGCATGGCATTAAATCAGAGGAAGGGAAACAGACAGGAAACAAAACAATGATGGAGAGAAGGTATCTCCAGAGAGAATACCAAGGGTCTTCCAAGGAGCAATGGTGGGGACAGGGGAAATGGGGAGGCTATTAATTGGGAAATGCCCATCTGCCTGTCTCCAGCTAGGCTAGCAGGTTTATTTTTCCCAGGCTCAAGCCTAGGATCAAAGGGACACTGAACCATTAAAATTCCCCCACCTAGAGAGGAAGGGTAGTGAGCGGGCAGCACGAGCAGGAGGTGAATCTCTGACAGAGATGCACAGAGAGGATGCTGAGGGGGCTGTCTGTCTCTCCCAGGCCAGCTGTAGAGGTGTCTCGGCTGAGTGCAACTTGCCCAAAGCTTGCAAGGAAAGAACAAAGTGTAGGTAAGATTCATAAAAAGAAAAGGAATAGTTGTGGTACCTTAGAGACTAACAAATTTATTTGAGCATAAGCTTTCGTGAGCTACAGCTCACTTCATCAGATGCATGCCATCCAATGAAGTGAGCTGCAGCTCACGAAAGCTTATGCTCAAATAAATTTGTTAGTCTCTAAGGTGCCGCAAGGCCTCCTTTTCTTTTTGCGGATACAGACTAACACGGCTGCTACTCTGAAACCTGTCATTAGGTAAGATTCATGCGTATTGGCCTTTGTTATTTTAACCCAATTCTCTCCCAACTGTGTTCCTGTCGAGTAATAAATAATACTTTGTTTTGAAAAGGCTGAACCGTGTGGCTGCATAAATTATCTGGTTACGCAGCTCCTGAGAGAGAAGCCTCCTGCAGGGAGCCAAGCCAAAACTGGAGCCACGGGGAGAAACCGGGGTGCTATCACCCAGGGACCCAGTGGCACAGGTGCAGGATTCTGCCTCGAGTGAAATGGGCCTATCACTAGAAGACTGCCGAGGGGTACAAAGCAGAGCACACTCTGTGATCCTTGACATCAGCCCTTCAGTCAGGGATTGTGTCTTACTATAGGGCTATGCCTCGCCAAGCCCAATCGGGCCCTGATCTCAGGTGGGGCCTGTGGGTGCTATTATTTATTATCTACATTAAAATAACAGCCACCATTTAAAAAAAAATAAATCTAAGCAGGGTCTGGAGAGAGTGAATTGAAGAGATGACTCTACGGGCAAAGATTCCTAATGGAGGGATCCATTCAGCTGCGGAACTGGATCTTAAGGAAGAGTCTGGGTGCTCCATCTCTACAGATGCTTAAAACTGGAGGACTGTGCAAGCATGGAGAATAGACCCACGGAACAATCCTGAACCTGCTGGGAGGATGTGATAATTTAACAGGGCTTTTCCCACTGCTAACCTGGACGATTCCATAGCCTGACCAGTACGTTGGAGATAGTTAATTTAGTCAGATTTTTAGATGCACTGATTCCAGGATCACGCACAAAACATCCTCCAACAACACACACGCAGACTCACCCCAGGGTTAAGCTGCACACAACCTTGCAATCACCCATTGTGTAAACAGACAGGCCTGACCTTGTGCCCTAAATGTTATCAGACTCAGTTTCTCTCAGTGTCCAAAGTAATTCTACCGTAACCAACAGTGACTCTGTAACCCGATGGACCGAGTGTTTGCGGGATTGGGGCAGTGACTCTTTTTAACGTCAGAGGTGTTATCACTGTTTATTTTGGAACACTGTAACTCAGGCCCTGCCAGGATGTCCCCATTCCTGGGAACAGGTTCCCTCTCCTGGGAAATTAGGGAGATCAATTAATTTAAACAGTTTTTCAGATATTCTGATCCCGACAAACACAAAGCATCTTATTGGCATGTGAATTGGAAAAGGTGATTCAGAATTCAGTGCCCACTTTGTGCTTGGATCTCACCAGCTTAGCAGGGTTGGGCCTAGATGGAATGTATATGGGGCAGAGAGATACACACAAGCACACAGGAAAACCCAAGCAGTGCTCCCAAGTCAGTAGGTGATGCTCTTTCTGAACCAATGTCCCACCATGGCAGTAAGGGGCACACTGGTGCTGTTTGTTGTCTGAGATATCAGCTGAAGTAATTAAAGATCCTGTGGGATTTTCTGTCCTTGGGAGTAGGGGGGTTAACCTGGCTGTCCGTGCCAATCCCAATCTGAGTAAATACGTTCTGCCACCCTACATCCCCCTTCACTCCTGCAGATTCAACTGAAGGAATTTTCCCCTTCACTTTCTCCCTCAAACTGTTGGATAGTGTTGCTCTGTGCTGTTAGGCAGCTGATGTGTTCCACCCCAGAACTGGCTGCATCTCACCTTGTGAGTGAAGTTACTCCTGTATATGTAAAATCTCTGAAGCACTTCAGGATGAGAGATCCTTTATAAAATACTGTTCTCTGAGGGCCACATTGCCCAGGAGCTCTTATCACTAAATATAGTGTATTACAGGGACCCTAGGGCCTAGGTATGGGTTTAAAGTAGACCTGCCCAATTTGCAGGTCAACTTCATACTCAACTAAGACATCAAAAAACAAATGCTACCAGTTAGTAAAGATTTGGGTTTGTGCATAAGGTGCTATGAATCATTTACCTAAATCCGACATTCCGGATATCTCCCTTGGGAATCAGCACCTAGAATTTCCTGTCTGTCCTCTCATCCAACAGAGCTGGACAGTCAATGAGCTACAAAATGTAACTGCATCAATAAAGCTGCAGCCTCACAGTATTCAAATACAATAAACAGCTCGACACTGTAAACAGCAGACAAGATGGATGAGGTGGTAACATTTTCAATAAACAACTTGCCTTCTGGCTAAAATCTCAAATCTTTCTGGCCTCGCTTAATTCCCCATTGTAAATTTTGAAAAACATGCAAAACAAGCATTCACCTTCAACCAGCCCCCTCACAAAAACAGGCTAGAATCCTAGCCTCCGAAACTTGTAACATAAACTCCTTTCCAGACTATTTAATGTGTGAGTGAGATAGAAAACAATTGCCCAGGTAAACTATGACTGGCCTGGAGATTCAGCCTCTGGTGATTCCGCACACAGAGCAACATACGATTAAAGAGACAAATTCAGCCCTTAGAGTTCATCCAGCACCTCAGAGTGAGTAAAGTCTGACCCTGCCATCTACTGCTGTACAGAACAATCAGATGGGTAACTCCGTTCCCTTACCATGCAGTGATTAGGCACACAACTCACTCCAGATCTCTGCATCGTGCAACCTGAGTGTCTGCATGTGAGTGCCTTTGGGCTGTTAGGCAAGTTCCATGGACCCTAGTTTTTAAACCCACTCATTCCTTGTAACAGCGACAACGAGAAAGGGGAATGAAAGAAACCATTTTCAAAACCAGCCAAGTCTCCCCCTCCCTACACTCCTGATGCAGCCGCAGTTCTCTGCCTCTCTGGTCACGTCTGACTGGTGTAATGGTCCCTGGGAAAGGGGCACAGCGATCGCCCTTTCCTGCGTGTCTCAAACAACACAAAAGGGCAACATCTAGAAACACCCTCCCGCACTGAAGCGGCAGCCCTGCTCTGACGAGTGAAAGCTCCAGCTAAATCCTTGCTCAACTAGGACTCATGGGACCCAGTCAATGTCATGATCACGAAAGTAATTAACAAGCTCTTCGCCCCCCCGCTCCCCCTACTCCCCCTCACACCTCACTCTGCTGGGTGGAATGATTCATTTCTGCCTTCTCAGTAGATCTTTGAGTAACGACACTAAAGATCATTCAACTAGGTCAGGTCTCTTTCTTTATGCAAGTTCCACAAAACTTCAAAGTTTTTTTGGGTGTGCCCCCCTCCCTCCTTACTTTTCCGGGGCTGCGTGTGCTTGTTCGGAGTTTTCTTCGCCCACATCCTAAGATCTCTCTCCCTGATCTGAAATTTCTCTTTGCTAACGTCCCACACAAGCTTGCTTTTCTCTCTCTCTCTCTCTCTCTCTCTCTCTCTCCTTTTTCAAATCTGACCCACCTTCTGTGCTCCAGCAGCCCGGCAAGAAAGAGGCTAAAAGCAGCCCCATGCAGAAACAGCAGCTGCTGGGAAGGATCATCTTTTTCATTGCAGACAGCAACCCATGGCTTCTTGCAGAGAGGGGTCTTCTCAGAAAGTTTGGGTGGGTTTCCCTTCCTTTGCACGCTCAGATCCACAACTTTATTCCCGCACAGGACTTCCTCCTCTGGGCGGCGGGGACGTGCCGCGCGCCCCCGAGCTGGATTCCAACTCCCTTGGGAGTGGCTAGGCATTCTCACTCCTTGTAGCATGCCAAGACCATTGTGTGCCTCCTAAGAAAGCACTTCTCTCGGTCCTGGTGCTGCGGGGTCATTCTGATTTCACTTTTCTCTTTGCCTCTTTTGTTTGGTCTCAGTCTGGGCTGCCCTGGGACAGAGCGGAGTAAATGGAGATGTCGTGAAAGAGGATGAGAGCGGAAACTAAAAGGGCTGATTGAGGGGTACACATTGGAAAATCTCTCCTGGGGTAAGGGAGGCTTGCAAACTGCTCTAACAACCACTCCAGAGCAGGGAAACTCCCTCCAGATCAAGGGAACCGGGAGATGGACGTCAGCCGCTGCCCAGGGGTTCTGGGATTTAGGGACAGATCTCCAAAAGGGTGCAACTCTCCAGGTGCCTAAACAAACAGCTGGATTTGCAAGAGGGCTTTCAACAGGAGTGGTTGGGTGCTTTGCAGTTTGAATATCTGACCTCATCTTTCTGGGCCGAAATAGAGAGGCTCAGCTGACTTGTTTCAGAGTAACAGCCGTGTTAGTCTGTATTTGCAAAAAGAAAAGGCGTACTTGTGGCACCTGAGAGACTAACCCTCCTGAAAATTCTGGCCCCCTGCTCTGCTTTATAAGGGTGCTGAGATCATTCCGCAGTGATCTGTACCTGAGTCTGTGGACAGCCTGAAACAATGGCTCCAAGAGGCATGAACTGCCCTCAGCGGTGTATTTTAACTCTGAAAACTAATGATCATTAATGATTATTTCATGGGAACATTGTTAACCATTTTGCTGCTGATCTAGGTATGTGAGAAAGGAGAGAGCAGGTGAGACTATGCAGAGCTGGAAGCAAAGTGGCTGACCAATGGTCCATCTAAGCCAGTATCCCGTCTCTGACAGTGGCCAGTTTCAGATGCTTCAGAGGGAATGAACAGAACAGGGCAATTTTGAGTGACCTATCCTTTTTGTCCAGTCCCAGCTTCTCGCAATCAGAGGTTCGGGGCACCTGGAGCATGGAGTTGTGTCCCTGACCATCTTGGCTAATAACCATTAATGGATCTGTCCTCCATGAACTTAGCGATGGGCAGAATTTGGTTTGAGGGTGGAACTTGGCAGAGTATCACTGCAGGAGATATTGTCAATTCAACCCGATTGGTAGAGCTGAGCCTGAACCAAACCCCTGCATCTGAACACCTCACAACGTGAGGAGAGTTTAGATTGGATCAGAATTTCGTAGCTTGGGCCGATCACTGCCTATTGGGAGAGGACTCAGACTGCTGCAGCCATTCTGACTCATTGGGATGCACGGGAAGACCAAGGAGGTCAGTTTGAAGGTCAGACCACTAGACAATCAGAATAGCCTGAAAATCTATGAAAATATGTCCTCTGATCTTCTCTGGGAGGGAATCCTTGCCTCATACAGAAGGTAGTAGATTTCCTCAAAATGCCACACCATCCATCAGGGTGCCCAACACCATCTCTCAGTGGATCAGGAGAGGAGATCGTGATGCATCATGGGAAATGTAGGCCACATGGGAGATGTAGTCCAGCCATGAAGCCCAGACCCCAGAGCAAAAGGGGAGCATGAGGCACCCAAACCACAACTCCCATGAGGCACCATGGTGTCATTTCCAAATAAAAAAGTGTTTTTGTTTTTTTACCAAAAAGATGAAATTTACCATGAAAAAGTTAAATGGAAAAAAAATGGATTTCATTAAAATTTTCCACAGAAAACACCCTCTTTCTCAGATAAGCCCTTGTTGAGGCCCCCAAAATCATTCACACAAGCCATCAAACAGCCATCAGATGGCAATAATTTCCATTCACTGTTCATCTGGAGCTAGATCTGAACCTATCCCAAGAGGATGGGACTAACTAGTCACTATCATAAGTCAAGAGAAGTTGGTCTAGTGATAAGGGACTGACAAAGAGGACACCAAGGTTCAGTTCCTAATCTGCCACTAACCCAGCTGTGTAACCTACGGCAAGTCACTTCTCTCACTATGCCTCAGTTTCCCCTGCTCTAAAATAGCTTAATAAAACTTAAATAAGGGAGGTTGCAATACTTAATGCTCTGAAAGCTTGAGGCCCTTGGATAAAAGGCCCCAGGGAAAGTATCTTGTTAAGAAGAAACTAATTTTCTTTGTAATTTTCTGGATTCTAAACAGAGGTCAATATCTTGAGTACAACAGAGTATTTCTAGTCAATATTAGACAATATTTCTATTCAATATTAGACAAATTAGAGGATTGGGCCAAAAGAAATCTGATGAGGTTCAACAAGGACAAGTGCAGAGTCCTGCACTTGGGATGGAAGAATCCAATGCACCGCTACAGACGAGGGACCGAATGGCTAGGTAGCAGTTCTGCAGAAAAGGACCTAGGGGTTACAGTGGACGAGAAGCTGGATTTGAGTCAACAGTGTGCCCTTGTTGCTAAGAAGGCCAATGGCATTTTGGGATGTATAAGTAGGGGCATTGCCAGCAGATCGAGGGACGTGATCATTCCCCTCTATTCGACATTGGTGAGGCCTCATCTGGAGTACTGTGTCCAGTTTTGGGCCCCACACTACAAGAAAGGATGTGGAAAAATTGGAAAATGTCCAGCGGAGGGCAACAAAAATGATAAGGGAACTGGAACACATGACTTATGAGGAGAGGCTGAGGGAACTGGGATTGTTTAGTCTGCAGAAGAGAAGAATGAGGGGGGATTTGATAGCTGCTTTCAACTACCTGAAAGGGGGTTCCAAAGAGGATGGATCTAGACTGTTCTCAGTGGTAGCAGATGACAGAAGGAGGAGTAATGGTCTCAAGTTGCAGTGGGGGAGATTTAGGTTGGATATTAGGAAAAACTTTTTCACTAGGAGGGTGGTGAAGCTCTGGAATGCGTTACCTAGGGAGGTGGTGGAATCTCCTTCCTTAGAGGTTTTTAAGGTCAGGCTTGACAAAGCCCTGGTTGGGATGATTTAGTTGTGGATTGGTCCTGCTTTGAGCAGGGGGTTGGACTAGATGACCTCCTGAGGTCCCTTCCAACCCTGATAGTCTATGAATATCCTAAACAGACAGTGCAGGGTGGAGAATCTGCTTGTTAATATCCTAAGTGGAGATGCCTAGCGTGGGGCAGTTGGATTGTGTCCCAGAGGGTATATCTCTGGATAGCATGTGTGATCTGAATCTGAGCAGGTATTGGCACATCTGGCAGGATCCCGCAGCTGGGAAGTTGGTGTTTGATTCCTGTTCCCAGCCTCAGAAGACAGACTAATAGAAGAGCTTGCTATATTTGGCAGCCCTCCTTTCATTTCCTTGTGTGGCTGGAAGTCGTCATCAGGGCTATAATGGGCTGCCACAGTTCTGTCTCAGATAAGGAGGAGAGTGTGGTCAGGAGAGGGTGGTTTGGGGGAGGAGTCGGCCTGAGAGATTAGACCCTGGGGAAGAAAATCTTGGAAGCAGGAGGGGCTCTTAGAGAATGAACTCCATTCAAGCCTCCGTTGAGCCTTCCAGGCAGCCAAAAAAAAAAAAAAAAAAAAAGTCCATCTGTTGTTGTTATTGTTTTTCTTCTTTTCCAGCAGCCATTTGAAAAGGGGAGGGAAAACGAAGGCAGGAAAACGAGTTTATTGCTCGAGTTCCCTGTAATCTGCACCTGATAATAGCCAGGCACCACTTTACAATCCGTGCAATTGTGTTGCCATTGGATTGTATGTGAAAGAGTGGGCAGGGGCAGACCGAGACAGGTCCAAGGGTTGAGACAGTGCAGGCAAGAGAGAAAAACAAAGAGGGTCCCAGGGGACCTTGTCACAGTACACGGATGCAGATGGTTACAACACATTTGCATCTTGGAGTGTAGATGGGGGCCAAGCCGGCTGAAAGCTGTACCCTGATTCAGGGACACAATTTACAAACAGTGTGATCCCATCTACTCTGCAAGATAGAACTAAGTTAGGTGAGCACTGCCCTGGAACTACTGGTCAATGAGAGAGCCGCTTTGTTTTGAAAGGGTCTTGGGGGATAGGGTGGAGGAACTGAAGTTCCTTTTGGCCTGGATATTTCCAAATCAAACCCTCTGCCAATTTGGCATTAAGGCATTATCATTTGTGGGCCTTGTTTACACACAGATTTGCATGTGCTTAACTGAGCTCTTGTCCGTATGAGAAAGTTGTTGCTGGTTTAACTGAAGGTGTGATTTTAAACTGATTTAAATAAACTGGTGCAAAAGGCCATGTGGGTGTGCTGGCTTTGATTTAAACCAGGTTTTGGTTTGCCTGATGTTGATTAGGAATCAGTTTAAGATAAATGAAAATAAACTACTCTTTAAACCAAAATGTGTTTTAAACCAAGGTTTGCACTTGTTTAAGTAAATCAGTTAAAAAACCTATTTAAGTTAAACCAGTGCAATGTCCATGTGTAGACAAGGCCTTGGTGTGGGGCAATTTGTTCCCTCTCCTACCTTCATTCCCTACTTTTGTCCCCCACTGTAGCATTAGACATTAGCATTTTAACTCTCTGATGTGCTGGGCCTGTCCGTCTCTGAGGGGAAAATGGGCAGGATTAGGATAGGACTCTGCAGCTGCATTGAACACAGACCTGCCTGTGTGTTTGTGATCATGTTGCCATCTAGCAGCTGCAACCAAGAGGATACCAGCCCTATTACTGCAAACAGAAGAATGTCTCCCAGGTTGCAGCTGCTGCTATGGTATTAGGGCTTTGGGAAGATGCCCTAGGGAATGGCTTAGAAATGGCAAACCAGAAGCAGTCCACTGAAATCTAGGGGCCTTGCTCTTGTGTGTGCTGAGCTAGTTGAGCTCTGACAGGACTGGGGTCTAGTGGTTAGAGCAGTTAGTGGTTAGAGTGGTTATTCATTCCCATAAGCCTCTCAACCTGGAGAGATGGACACCATTTCCCATGATCCTCTCTTCTGGGGGGGTGTGTGGGATACTTTCCCATGAACCTCAGTGTCTGTGTAGGGGTGACCAGATAGCACGGGTGAAAAATCGGGATGGGAGTGGGGGGTAATAGGTGCCTACATAAGAAAAAGGCCCAAATATCGGGCCTATCCCTATAATATTGGGACATCTGGTCACCCTAGTGTATCTGATCCTCTCTGCCCTGCAGGGGGGGATAGACACTTTCCCACGATCTTCTCTGCCCTGGAGGGGAATACACTATTTCCCATGATCCTCTCTGCCGGGGGGGGTGTTGACACTATTTCCCATGATCCTCTCTGCCCGGGTGGGGGCTGGACAGACACTATTTCCCATGATCCCCTCTGCCCTGGAGGGTAACACACTATTTCCCATGATCCTCTCTGCCCGGGTGGGGGCTGGACAGACACTATTTCCCATGATCCCCTCTGCCCTGGAGGGTAACACACTATTTCCCATGATCCCCTCTGCCCGGGTGGGGGCTGGACAGACACTATTTCCCATGAGCCCCTTGGCCCGCAGCGGGGAACCTTTGTGCGCGGCCCCAGTTGCCGGGGGGAGGCGGCGGCGGCGGCGGCGGCGGCCCCTTCCGGTGCGGCCGGAAGCGGCCGTCCCATGGTCTGGCGGCGGGATGGCGGCGAAAGGGGCCGCGCTGCTGCTGCTGCTCGGGGCGGCGGCGGCGCCGGGCCCGGTGCGGGGCTCGCAGGGCGATCGGGAGCCCGTGTACCGGGACTGCCTGGCCCAGTGCGAGCGGCGCAACTGCTCGGGGGCCGGCCTGCGGCACTTCCGCTCCCGGCAGCCGCTCTACATGAGCCTGACAGGTACCGAGCCCCGCCCCCCCCACCGCCTGAGCCCCGCCCCCCGGAGGCGCCTGAGCCCCCCCCCCGAGCCCCGCCCCCCTGAGCCCGCCCACTCTCCTTAGCGCCCCTCCCCTTTCGGCGCGCCCCCGACCCCGTGCTGCTCAACCCCGACCCCGTCGCTCTTACTGGCCTGGCAGCAGCCCCTCCCCTGGCTCCATTGCTGATGGGTCCCCCCCCCACGCTGTGCCTTGCCCCCCGGGGTCCTTGTCCTCACCCCATAATCCCTCGTCCGCAGCACGTGCGTGCTCTGGCATTCCCGCCCCCCCCAGCCACAAAAACTCCTGCCATCAGCATCCTCGGCAACCTGTTCTCCCAGAGCCCAGATCTCTCCCTTCCCTGCCTGGAACCTGTTTCCCTCCAACCTCGTGATAAGTCACTTGAGAGGGAGGGAACAGGTTCTGGGCATCCTGACAGAGGTGACACGGGGAGACCGTCAGGCTGACGGTGCAGCTAGTGGGAGCCAAGGTGGGTGAGGTCATATCTTTTATTGGACCGACTTCCGGGCTTACGTAGAGCGCTTTTCAGGTCTAGGAAAGGTAATCTGAGTGTGGCAGCTAAATACGAGGTGGAGCAGCTTGCTGAGCATAAGGAGTGAACGTGTAAGAGACCATTCAAGGGGAAGAGGGCCGTCAACATCTCTGTGGTAGTAGGACAAAGGAGGGTTAGCGGGTTATAGATTATTGTAATGGGCCATAAATCCAGTGTCTTTATTAAGTCCATGATTTTTAGAGTCTAACAAAATCATGAATTTAAGGTCCCAGGCTTGTCTAGAATTTAAGATCCGAGCTAGTGTGAGGGAAGTAAACCGATCCTGGGGCTGTTCAGGGGAACCAGTTTTCCCCTGTGGGTCTCCTTGCTATGTTTTTAATCCTGTGGGTGGGTTCAGTTGCTTAGTTAAACCAGATGCCTTGGAGGTGCAAAGGCCATGAGAATGATAGATAACATGAGAGAGAGAGAGAGACAGCACAAGTAGCAGAAGTAAATCAACACCAACCTTTAACATAAGCTGGATCACCTTGGGGAGTGGAGAGGTTTTATGGAACCAATGGGACCATCTAAATCCATTCGATAGCAGCAATAAAAGTTGTGACCCTCTGATGGCTGTTCCGTTGCCTATTTACTAGGGGTTGGGTGGTTCTCAGCACCGTTCTAGTGGACGGGTGTCCACCTCACACAAACCACCTCCCTGTTTGGCCTGCTTGTTGGTAATCTTAGCAGGTGTACTGAGGACTAAATGGGTCACAGAGACCATGCCTTTCCTATGGAGGTGGTCGCTTCCTGCTCAGACTGAGGTATGTGGGCATAGGGTCTTGCAGTGCTGCCGCCTGCACTGTACCCACTCTGGTCATGTCTACACAGCAAAGAAAAACCCTTGGCTGGTCTGTGCTAGCTGACTTAGGCTCGTGGGGCTCAGGCTGTGGGGCTGTTTCATTGTTGTGTAGACTTCTGGGCTCAGGCTGGAGCCTGGGCTCCAGGACCCTGCAAGGGTCCCAGAGCTCAAGCTCCTGCCCAAGCCCAGAAATCTACACCGAAATGAAATGGCCCCACAGCCCGAGCCCTGTGAACCTGTGTTGGGAGGCACAGGCTGGCCATGGGTTTTTCTTTGCTGAGTAGACATGGCCTCTGTGAACCAATAGAAGGGCCTCGGAATCCGGAACAGTCACCTTTGCCTGTTGGAGATCATATTCTCAGGTTCCTTGTTTATTTGTGACTGTAACTTACTGCAAGTGCACAAGAATAGCAGTCAGAAAACGCCACCTAGTGCCAATGCCTTCAGAACTTGTCAGTCAGTTGATTTCATTGTACCTTAGCTTAATACATATGCAAAGCAGGAGGTATCAAAGGGGATGTTGACACTACCAAAGGGATAGTCAGATCAACTTGTGCAATAGACACATCGGTGTTGAGCTACATTTCACGGAGACCTTTCTATCCCATTCTCCTTCTGTGACACACCCAGTCTATTGGGGATGCAAGCAACTTGAACAGCTGAAATAAATTCTACATTGCATTGTTGTCACCTCCTAATAAGTGGCTCCGTCTCTCCTCTTTGTGTCTCTTTCAGGCTGGACCTGCAGAGATGACTGTAAATATGAGTGCATGTGGCTTACAGTGGGGCTTTATGTCCAGGAAGGTTACCGAGTGCCTCAGTTTCATGGCAAGGTGAGCAGTAATTTGGCACAGAACCATTTGGCCCCAGATCATAACTCCTGTGACCTGTGCTGCAGCCATGAGAATGTCTCTATCTTTTTTTGTTTTGGCGAACTATTCGCTGTTGGTTCTTGGATCAACCTTGTGGCAAAATAGAGTCCTGTAATTTCAGGGAACTGCTTGTGCCCTGCTTATGGGCACTTGGTTTCAGTTCACCACCCTACCTGTATCATGAAGTCCTTTGCTTCATAGAAAAGGATGACTTGCTTGGTACCATTAGCAACCTGCCAGTGCAGGGGGAGGGTGACTTGTTATTTAGAAACTATTCATCTCCTGCAAGTTCTCTTGTCTGTGTTTTTCTCCCCTTGATCTCTGCATGAGAAACAGGATCTTTTTTTGTACAGATGATTGGTACCTAGTGCTGTGGAAAGTAAGGATGGGCTGTGGTTAAGCGTGGGAGTCAGTAGACCTAGATTTGAATTGTACCACAGCTCACCACAGACTTTGGGGAAGTCGTATATGGCCAGGTTTTCAAAAGTGCTGTCTAGTTTAGGCTCTTCTGTTTTTTAAGTGCCCACCTTAAGATGCTCAGGTCCTGTTTTTCAGCAGTGCTGGATGTCTGCATCTCCCATTGACTTCAGTTGAAGCATTGGGCGCTCTGCTTCCTCTGAAAATCAGACCCGCAATTCCTTGGTATGAACCCCTCATGGGACAGCTGTGTAAAATGTAAAGGTGGGGGAATAATATGAACTTAGAGGGGGGTTACGTGGCTAAATTCATTAATGTTTTCCAAGCTCTCTGAGAACCTGGCGTAGAAGGTGAGAGGAAAGGCAAAGTATTCTGAATTATTTATTGTTTTCATATGTGCTTGAAGGCTCCCACTGAGAAGCCTGCTGGGAGCATCCAGCACACACACATTTTATGAAGCTTCTAAACAAAAAAAAATCCTTTCCATCCTCAGTTAAAATCTGCCGGCACTTCTGGGTTCACTAGAGAGGCCCGCGATGCCATTTTTCTAGCCCATCCTTGATGCCAGGAGCCTGTCAGTATGCTTTGTGGATCCTGTGACCGCTCTGAATGGTGCATCGCTACTGAACCTAGGGGAGCCTGGCATCTTCATAGGGGCTGAAAGAATTTTAAATAAGATCATTTAACCCCCTGTCCTACTCCTGTTTCTGTGCCAAATGCCCCTGATAACCTGGTGAGTGGAAGAGCCTTTAGCATGCATGTCTGGGCTTGACTTAGGTCTGATTTCAGCACTGATCCTGTTTCCATTAGGCATCCTGAGGAAAGAACAGGAATGTACAGAGAGACAGGTTTGTCTTGTGGTTCAGGCACTTGGAATGGGACTTAATTCTTGGTGCTGCCACAGACTGCCCTGTATGACCTTGGGCAAGTTGGTCTCTGTTAGGGATGTAAAATGTTAATGGTAGGTGTTCGTCTTGCCAGTTAACCTGCCTGAACCGTTAACCCCGGGCTGGCGGGCCTCAGCGGCTAGAAAGAGGAAGACGAAAATGACTACGAAAGGAGAGATTTAAAACATAGCTCAGAGTTGTTCCAAGAACAGAGTGTTTGAAATTTTTTCACCTGGCGCTCCAGCCTGGCTGTTCCAGCAGGGTAGAAGGTTTAACTTCTGCTGCCTACAGCTGGCAGGAAAGAACTGGAAATGTGAATTTGTTTTGTTAACTGTGTTCCTCTTTTCCCTTCCCCTTTTATTTTTGTTTTTTAGTGGCCCTTTTCTCGCTTCCTGTTCTTCCAGGAACCTGCTTCTGCCTTTGCTTCTTTCCTTAATGGACTTGCCAACTTTGTGATGTTGACTAGATACAAAGCATCTGTCCCGCCTTCATCTCCCATGTACCACACCTGTATTGCCTTTGCTTGGGTAGGTAGCTTGAAAACTCTCCTCATTCCTTTCATTCCTCCTCCTCAACCCCTTTATAGAACTTCCTGTTTTGTTTTGTATTTAATAGTGACTGTTCATAATAACAGATTTCAGAGTAGCAGCCATGTTAGTCTGTATTCGCAAAAAGAAAAGAAGTACTTGTGGCACCTTAGAGACTAACAAATTTATTTGAGCATAAGCTTTCACGAAAGCTTATGCTCAAATAAATTTGTTAGTGCCTAAGGTGCCTCAAGTACTCCTTTTCTTTTTGTTTATAATAACTTTCATTTAGAGAGCGCTTTTCATCTCCAAGTGATCTGCAGAAGGGATCACTAAAATGCAGCCAACTCTGGAGTGGCATGCAGGAGCTATCTGAAAGTGCACGGGGTAGTGAGGAAAGAAGGGCATCAGATCTACTAAAACTGAGGAGGTATTTGAGGGAGGAAGAATACAATAGCCCCAGGAGAAGTTTCTCCCTGAAAATGAAAGACTTGTGTAACTTGCGGCTTTCACTTTGAATGGTTTAGATTTTTTTAGGAAGCACATCCCTGCTAAATGATGGCAAAGATTTCACACACAGTGCCCTTGATCCTGAGATTGACACCATGCAAGTAGCCTGGCCAGGCACTGGGCAAAGGCGCATCCATGTCCTGTCCTGTCCTGTCCTGTGCCCGGCTGCCCAAGCAGCTTCTGTGATTCTGGAGCCAGGGACCAGATTTTGGCTCTCCACTTGTAAATACTGGGTGTAACAATTTGTGTCCAAGGAGGAGAGAGTCTGGGGAATGAATGAACTGCACCACAGAGGGCGTGTCTGGAATACCACTTCAGGGGTCTTCTAGAAGCAGGTTCGCTGGATAGAGCTCGGCTCTAGTGACACGTGGTGCATAGAGAATCGTGACTTTTCTCTGGGCCTCCCAGTGTGCTGACCACAACCCCAGTTATACTGGAGCCTGACCAGGGTCTCAGCTGTAAACAGCTGCCGTTCAGGGCATCCTTGTCATGAAGAGCCTTCTAAAGAGAAATCCTCCCCAGCCCTGTTATTAATTTATCCCCAAGGACTAAATGGGAACTGGTGACAGAGAGATTTAGATCCTGTTCATGGGCATTGAAAATATAATTTCCCCATCATTGGGCTAAGGGATGTGAGTGTCTATCGTGCCTGGATTGGTGAATGTTTGTGGTGATTTTGCAGTGCTGCACAAGGTGGTTATGTCCATCTCTGCAGTGCAAGACTCAGGACTGCTCAAAGCACTCCGAGTCTGAGGCATCCTGAGGGACCGTTTGATCATCTGACCTCAGACACAGACCATAGAATCTCATCCAGTCACCCCTGTATTGAGTCCAATTACTTGTGCTTGGCTACAGCATCTCTTCCAAAAGAGCGCCCAGGCTTGATTTGAAGCTAGTTAGTTCTAATGGTTAATAACACACTCTGCTTTTTTTTAAAAAAAAAAGATAGATAAATTGTCCTTTATTATGGGGTCCTGTTATGAGGTAATCTAAGATGGCAACAAACCTAATATTTTACCGCAAATTCAAAGTTTTTTAAAAAGGTGAGTTGGTGGATTAGCAAAAATAATTCCTGCCCAGTGTCTTGCCTACTTGTAGGACAGTGAAAGCAGTGTGCAAACCCCTGTGTACATGCAGTGAGGACAGATAAATGGGGGAGTACGCTACTCAGGTTTCCTTTAACATACAAAGAAACGTGACCTTGCACCTTGCCCAAAGGGGATTATGAATTCCCCTTGTGTATTGTTCCCAACTGCACATTATGGGGCAGAGTAAAGAACACTGCTCTTGAGTTAGCAATGACTAGCGCTGTGTGTGCGCGTGGAAGAGAACAGACCCTCTGCTGTCACTGTCTGAGGCTGTGAATTGCCATTTTAATGCAACAGATTAACCTGACTCCGTCTGTATTGTTGAGTTCCAGCCTCCTAGGCTTGCTGCAGGTGCTGTACTGTGTGGGGTTGGATTATCCAGCTGCTCTGTGGCAGTCTAGTGTAGCAGCCCGTTTCTCCCCCAGGGACAATAAGAGTGCTGGTCAGTATTCTGGGTTCTGTTGGAAAACTGCTCTGTTTTAATCCAGCCAGGCCAAATTCTTCTGGGTTTCGCCAGTTAAATCAGGATGAGCGCCATCCGAATGAATCGAGTTCCTCTGGCTCACACCTGCTACTCGGAGCAGGGTGTGCTGTTTTTGTCTGTTGCAAGGTTACTACGCTTCACTGCACCAGCTTTCAGCACCATGCTATTCGATAGTATCAATTTTCGACTGATTAAACCATGTTTGCTTCCTGGGTTTATTAATTTAGCCTTTGGCTTGGTTTTCCTTCCTCCTTGAAATGTAATTCGTTTCTTACAGCTCCACGGAGGGGTTTTTTTTTTTTTCCCCTTTGTTCTTATTCTTCCGTTACCCAGCTGTCATCTACGCCTTAAACGTTTCATCTCCTTCCTTTAACTGCTTCATTTGGCTCCTGCGCAGTATCCCTAGTGACTTTCTTTTGTGAGTTCGCTGGTACCAGGTAGTCAGTCTGTGCCCTGAAGCATGAGATTTGATTTACTCTCAGATGACATTGATCATAAAGTTGTCCAGCCCTCGTCTTGGCCTTTTAAACCTTGTTACAGTGCTTGTGTTGTCTGGCCCTACGCCTGTGCTTTAGGGAACTGGTCTTAGGAGATGCTGAGTACTGTCAGCTTCCTTGGACTTCAGTACAAGAGCAGGCCCTAGGCGGAGGGGTGGCTGGTATGTGTGTAGAGCAGGCTTGTGTTCGACACAGTGTTTTGTGACTGTCGTGATTCCGCTGCTGGATGCAGGAAAGGATTCTCCCATAGGCCTTGTCAGCACTAGGAGTTGGAATGCTACTAACTATACAATCTGAAATGCGAAGGCCCAAGTTCTTAACGGAATCCAGAGTTCTCCTCTCAGCCTAACTCCTAGGGGGTCTGCCGCCCAGTGCAACTCTCAGCCCAGGGCAAGGCACGCAGTGCATGGGCAGAGCTGGGTGCCTCAGGAAAGGATTTTTTCAGCAGCTGGCTAGCTGGGTGGTGAGTGCGTAAGCTAGCCAGAAGCGAATGCTGAGGAGAGGGAGTTAGGCACTGAAGTGGCTGGCTTGGTGCACGCAGTCTGAGAGATGTGCCTTCCTCTGCTCAGGATCCTCTGCTGTGAACCCTCTCCTGGAGGCAAGGGCTGACCTGGCTTAGGTGCCTAGCAGCCAAAATCCTGTGTCTTTGTTTCCTGTTTCACTTGACACTTCTCACACTCTTGCTCTACATTTCCCTGTACCCCGGCTGTCTTGTATGGGTGCCCTGCTGCCTCTCCACCGATTGGTGGGCTGTCTCCAGTCCTCCTGATGACAGGTTGGCAGGTAACGGGTGTTCGGTGTGCTCGGAGCACGCCTGCAGGACCAGGCTCTGCTGGTAAAATTGGAGTTCCTCTGCCTAGTCCGAGAACCCTGCTTCAGCCCTCAGAACATCTACACTGCAAAAAAGAACCCACGACAGCAAGTCTCACAGCCTGGGTCTGCAGATTGAGGCTTGTGCTACGGTGCTAAAAATAGCGTGTAGGTTTTCCTGCTCAGACTGGAGCTTGGGCTCCAAAACCCACACCCCTCCCTGGGCTTCAGAGCCCGAGCTCCAACCCCAGGACTCTAACCTTTGCTTGGATTGTTTCTTTGCGCTTCGTCAGTTTCTGGTTTCTTTAGGTCTGCATGATGACTGATTTCACTCTGGCGATTGAAGCTCCTACCTGCGTCACTTAGGAGCATCTTCTTAATCTAGTAACTGGAGCCGCCTCTGGACTCTGTTCCCTCTGTTCTAGATCACTTTATTTAGATAGAATCAATAGTTTGTCTTCCACCACACCCCCACCCGACCAGGCCAAGCTGCTTCAGGTCTATGCTTAATAAAATAACAAAAGGTGGTTACGGTCTCCCGTGTTGAATCTTCACTGTGGCTCGTACACTGAGACTTCCGAAAGAGTGCAAGGGCATTCATTCGGTGTGAGTCCTGTGAACTTCTCAGGTGTGTAGCCCAAGGCTGTTGATTTAATGATCTTATAACCCTGTTTGAAAGAGCTCATTTGAGTGCAGGGATTAAAGAGTTGCAGGAGAGAGAGAGACTGGAAAAAACGGGGGTTAATTATGCTCCAGGAGACGTGGAACTCTCATATAAGCTAGCAGGCACCATGCTGGAGGCACAATGTGGTTTCACCTAAGGATCGCAAAGCTTTCTCCAGGCATTTGATTAAGCTCACAAACATCCCTGAGAAGCAGGTATTATTATTCAGTTTAGCTGCATAAACAGAATTGCAGGAAATGTCGTGTAGGAGCTGTGCCTCAGTTCTGCTTTATTTTTAAATCTATACACTGCAGTGGAAAGAAAAAAATACCTCAAAACCATGTATAGAAACAAGCTTTAAAGAAAGTAAAAGAAATTCTCCTAAGTAGTTTAGGAGCTTAGTGCTCTTGTAGGTTTTACCCAGAGATCAGGAGAACATGCCCTCGACCAGCCACGAGGCATGGGCTTGACGCAGGAATTACTGGATGAAGTTCTATGGCCCATGATACGGCAGATCAGACTAGATCAGTGTAATGGTCCCTTCTGGCCGTAGGTATCTATGAAAGTGTTCAGACAGTGCTAGGGTCTTTGGCAATGGCTGGCGATAAAAGACCGTAGGTCAGGTTCGGCCCTCAGTTACTTCTGTGCAGTTCTGTTGGTGTCAGTGGTGTTGCAGGGTGCGCATGAGAACAGATGACCCATCTGTTAAATGTCCTCTCTGGTTAAATGGTTCCTTGGCTTATTAAAAATTAAAGGGTTGGTAAAAAGTCTACCCCCAAGTTATCCTTCCGTGCGCACTCTCGAATGAATCCCATCTCCTGTGTTTCTCTTAGACTGTAAGCTCTCTGGGGTGGGGGACTGTCTCATACAGAACATCTAACTGTCTGCCTCTCTTAGGTTTCATTAAATGCCTGGTTCTGGTCTACAGTCTTCCATACAAGGGATACTGATGTAACCGAGGTGAGTGTTACCCTGCTGTGGGAGCTTTGCGTGTCTTGGCAGTTGAGGATCTGCGATCTACCCTTGCTTCTCAGCCCCCTGAAATCTACAAGGCAAGCCCTGGGTGTCAATGGGGGTGAGGAACACATGGTTATTCTCTAGTTCAGTGTCTGCTGAGATGTGGCTGAGGGAGACCTGCCTTTACCTCCATAATGCCCGAAGACGCCCCTCTGCTGCTGGCGTGAAGTCGGGGGGCTGCAGAAAGGGGGCTGGTGAATCTGTCTGATCTGAAAAATGGGTTCTGTGTAACAAATCTGGGCATCCCCCGAGAGGTGTCAGTGCCCAAACGTACGAAACTGTGACTGTAAAACCACAGACTCCACCGCTTGTCTCTGACACGTGGGCTGCCAGCTGTCTGGGGTCCTGGCCGGCAGTGGGGCTGTCGGGTGCTGCGGCCATACAAATACCCGAAACGGGCAGCCAGTTGTAGCACCTGAAAAGACACTGAATTCGCACGAAGACTAGCCGGCTGCATTTCTTCTTCCACCCACCCCGTTGTGTCCCGTCTATCTAGGCCCTGATCCAGATAGAAGGGTAAATCTACTCTTACTAGTCTATATTCTCTCAGCATTATGGCCCATTTATATTCACTGTGTGCCAAATCCTAGGAGTACTTACCTGAGCAAACTGTCAGTGGCAGCTGAGTAAGGACGGAGTTAAGTCCCCTGGAAGCTAGTTTGACATTGTTGCTGCCTTGTGCACAACATATGTTCAGATAACTCTTGAAAAGAAATCGTGGTGAGTTCCGTTTCTGGAAATCTCAGCCCTTTAAAACCCTGATCTCCCTGACTCTCATCAGTGTCTGTGCTGTCCTTCCTTGTCTCTCTTTGTTGCAATTCTACCAGGGATCTAACCAGGCCTCTTGTCCCACAGAAAATGGATTACTTCTGCGCTTCCACTGTCATCCTGCACTCCATCTACCTGTGCTGCGTCAGGTGAGCTTTGTATGGTTCCTGTCTCCCTGAGATGATGGGCGTGTCTCTGGCTTCACAGCTACAGAGTTGGCTGGCAGCCCTGCAGCTAGATAAGCTGTAATCTGGTATTTACTTTTCTCCTCCCCTCTTTGTGCTATGAGAACCTGACTGCGGCTTTGTTTAGACAAGGAGCTGGGGAGTGCCACTTTCCCTCACACAGAGGGGAATGTGTCTGAACTTCTGATAAGGGACATCAGCATTGCTGTGTCCTAACATTCAGGAAGTGAAGGAGAGAGACCCATCATAGAATCAAAGGGACCTCAAGAGGTCATCTAGTCCAGTCCCCTGCACTCATGGCTGGACTAAGGATTATCTGGACCATGCCAGAGCTGGCGTGTGCCCATTTTAGGGTTAGCCACTTCAGGAACAGAAGTAGCCATCTGTAAGTGCCAGCGGGGTTTGTATTCTGCTAAAGAGAGCTGCTTGTGTCCCAGGGCTTGGGGCTTCTTATTGCTGTCTGTCAACACAGCCCAAAGCGTTCAGCTGCTCTACAGTTTATGAAGCAAGCACCACTTCTTTTTCTTACCTGGCTGTATCTGGGGCAAGGAGGTGAGCTATGAGATCCATAGTAGTTAAGAGGCAGAAAGACCTCTGAGTTCGCTGAATCTTCCCCTGCAAGGGCAGATCCATCCTCTGCCGGGGGTTGTGTCAGATTCTTAACTGCTTCTATACTTCCAACAGCATAAAGCCAGAAGGAACTTTTAGATCATAGAATATCAGGGTGGGAAGGTACCTCAGGAGGTCATCTAGTCCAACCCCCTGCTCAAAGCAGGACCAATCCCCAACTAAATCATCCCAGCCAGGGCTTTGTCAAGCCTGACCTTAAAAACCTCAAAGGAAGGAGATTTCACCACCTCCCTAGGTAACCCATTCCAGCGCTTCACCACCCTCCTAGTGAAAAAGTTTTTCCTAATATCCACCCTAGACCTCCCCCACTGCAACTTGAGACCATCGCTAGATCTGCTATTCTTACCTCCTGTGTGGCACAGGCCACTGAATTCCACCAGCTGCCCTAGACTGAGCCCAACTGTGTGCCGTAGGGAGAAAAATGACAATGCCATCGAGGCCCTGGGGCGGGGTGTGGGTTTTGTTTTCTCTCCTTTCTCTGAAGCATCAAGAATGGCCATGCCTGGAGATGGGCACTGGGCAGGCTGGGCCAGGGTTCTGAGGTGACATGGAGCAGTCTCTCTCCCTCTCTTAGGGGCTTCGCTGGCCAGTTCTTGCTCACGTGCTCAGGGTCTAACAGGTCGCCATATGTGGGACTGGGAAGGAATTTTCTCCCACATAAGATTGGCCATGACCTAGGGGCTTTTTCACCTTCCTCTGCAGCACGTGGGGATGGGTCACTTGCCAGGATTATCTGGGTGTATCTCACTTAACTATTTCCATGCCATTGTGGGGGTGCCTTGGGCATTGGTGCACCTCGGTCCCTCCTGTTCTCTGCCTGCAGAACATAATAATCCAGTCTCCTCTGGGCTGTGATACTTGGATCTCATGTGGTGGTTGGGGTTAGCATGCGGGTGCTTGGAGGAGTTGGTGGCGTGCGCTATACAGGAGGTCAGATGGGATGGTCTGGGGTCCCTTCTGGCCTTGAAGTCTGTGACTCTCTAGCGGCTGGGAATAGATGAGGTGAGATCTCCTGGGGTGGGAAATGCGTTGCTGGAGCTGGTGCGAAGCCGCTGGTGTGTCCTGGAGGAGCTGTGTAAGCTGCTGGAGTTTGAGAACTTCTCTGCATTGTTTCGGTTTCCATTGTAGGACCCTGGGTCTGAAACGTCCAGCCTTTGCTAATGCCTTTGGGAGTTTTCTGATCCTCTTCCTGGCCTGCCATGTCTCGTACCTGACGCTCGTGCGCTTTGACTATGGCTACAACATGGCCGCAAACGTGGCGATCGGTAAGGCCCGGGGGAGGCCGGAAGGTGGGGGCGGGGTGGGCGGGTCAGTTTTTGGTAGTGACTTGGAATGAACGTGAGCAATGGAACTGTATACAGTTCACACGCAGCCTGGCCTTTGGAGCCACTAGGTGCTCAGTGTCCCCCCATGGGCAGGGTTTGGGAACGTACGGTGGTCGGAGAGAGTCTGTCTGGCTTTGCCTTCTGGAGATGGTGTCTCCTAGCTGTTCCACTGCACCTGTGTGCTGAGGAAAGAGGGGCTGATCCGTTCCCTGGGACTCAGGGTGTGTGTTATCTCTGCTCTCTGTAGCACAAGGTGGACTGGCTGTTTATCTGCTAAATCTAAGGACTGCAGGACTGAAATCACCAGGACAGTCCTGACTTGGTGCTAGTCTGATTTCCCCCTTTGAGTTAATATAAAATGCCATTTTCTGAGTACCATGGCACTGCCCCAGACCCCTGCCTGCTTCAGAAAATTCAGCTGCTTCAAAACGTTGGCCAGAGTTCTTAACGGTCCGAGCCGCTGGTGGGAGTGAGACTCCTGGCTTTGCCATTGACTTGTCTTGTGGCGTCGGGCTGGTCATTCTCCCCCGGTGCCTCCATTTCCCACTGTCCCCTGTGCGCCGTGTTATCGCGAGTCTCCCGTTACTTGGTGTTTTACTTCAAGCCCTGGCTCCTGGTGGTGTGTTTTGTGAGAATCGGCTTTCATCGTTTTTAAAAGGGTAACTTGGCAGCCCTCGTGGCTTTGGAGGAAAGTTTGAAAACGTGACCCTGGGTGTGTCGTAAAGGTTCAAAAAGAGGAAGGCAGCCAGAAGGCAGAATGAGCTGTAGCTGGCTACGAAAGGCTGACGGTGCAGCTGAAGCTTGGGTGCCACATGGGCACTGTGACCCTGTCTCTTCTAGCCACACTCCGCTTCCTTGCTACATGGGCAGCTGGGAGGCTGGCTGTCCGTATCTCCGTTCTCTGGCATTGCAGGAGCAGCCTTGCACTGAGGCAGGGCCCAGAGTGCATTGCAGCGCACCGCTGGGGCATCTGGTCTGGATGGTGGGGGCATAGGGACAAACTGAGAGGAGCAAAGTGATCAGGACGCTGAGTGGCAGGCAGCTGGTTAACTCCCCGGAGGCTGAAGTGTTCTGGGGAGTGGGGATAGGTGACTATGGCAAGAGGATCGGGGGCGGTGAAGAGGAAGGGGCGTGGCAACATGAAGGCACCACGGGAAGGTTGGCAGGTGTGGCTGGAGGGGAGCATAGTCCCCCCTGCCTCCCCCAGTCCCAATGAGACTGCCCGGGATGCATCCTGGATCTGAGAGCTGCCTGCTCTGGGGCTAGCAGGGGAGAGGGGAGCGAACGACGTGGCAGGGGCACATTTAAATGACACTCGCATCGGCTTGTGAGCCGTACTGCGGGCGAGTGAAGCGAGGGCTGAGTCGCTTCCAGGGCCTGGTGTCTACAGCCAGGTTCTGGCAGAGGGTGGAAACACCCCCAAAGGGTGAGCTCAGCCTTTGCGGGAGAGGAGGGGAGGCAAGGGTGGTCGGGGCGTTGGCCAGCTCTCGATGGAGCCCAGTCCTGGATAGCGAGATCGGTAAGAGGAACTGAGTGCATGGGGAGGGTCCAGGTGGGAGTGTGTGTGGGGGGAGTAACTGTGTGGATGTGGAGTAGAGGAGGTGACTCTTCCTCTGCCCTTGTCTGAGCAGCAAACATTCGCCCAGCCCAAAGAGCAAGTCCTGCTTCCTGTGACCCTGAGATCCTCCGCCCTGTACCTCTTGCCTTCCAGGCCTTCTCAACCTCTTCTGGTGGCTGGGCTGGTGCGTCAGGAACCAGCAGCGCCTCCCATATGTGTGGAAGTGCGTGGTGGTGGTGCTGCTCCTTCAGGGCCTGGCGCTGCTCGAGCTCCTGGACTTCCCGCCCCTCTTCTGGATCTTCGACGCCCACGCCATCTGGCACATCAGCACCATTCCTGTCAACGTCCTCTTCTACAGGTCAGCCTCGGGTACGCGGTCTCTGGGGGGCTGTTTGGGTGACAGAACTGTGTAATTATTTACCAGGCGACTCCCCCCGTTGAGATCCAGTCCCTGGAATGGCTACAGCAAGAACCCAGACAGCCCGGCAAGAAGCTCTGAAACGTAATCCCCCGTTGTGCAGCCAGGCCGCCATATGCTACAGCTCCAGCCGATCTCGCCAGCTTGACAGGTTTGGGTTAGACGAAGTCACGCCTGGAAAGGGGTGCTTTTGACTCGCTAGAAGACGCTCTCCCTTCAAAGTGGGAACTGTCTCTAGCGTTTGGCATCCCAACAAGAAGCAGTTTCATGGTGAGTTCTTCCCAAATGGGAGCACAGTCCGGACAGGCAGATCTTACGACCCACCAACACTGAGAGCAGGGAGGAAGGGAGATCTTGTGGTTAGGCTGCTGGCCTGGGACTCTGGAGACCACAGCCTCCCTGTTTGATCTTGGGCAAGTCACTTACTGTCTCTGTGCCTCAGTTTCCCTACCTGTACCATGGGGGTAAGTGCATTAACAAGTCTGAGATGCTCCGGTACTAGGGGGCCATACAAGTACCTAGACAGTGTGTGGGATCCCTTAGCATGAGGGTAATTCTGCCCCATTAGTGTCCCACCAGCCCGCGTAGCCCAAACCAGTAACCCAGCAGGGAAGCCCCCGGTGCAGAGCCGCCTGTGTCGGCAGCGCAGGAGCAAATGCAGGGCAAGGACTTGGCGCCGGTCATGTTTTCAGATGGAGTAAATGTCATGTGAGCTCATTACAGTTAACGAGCTAACAGGGTGTGAGCTGTTGGAACTAATTATGCGCGTGGTGCCCTTTAGAGCACTGCTTGCTGGCAGCCAGGCCTAGCTACCGCTGCAGACAGGAGCTCAGAACTTCACTTCTGCCCGAGGATGCTCGTGCTGGGTAGGCCTGTTTGGGGGGGTGGGGGCGGTGTTGTGTCCAGTTGTGCAGGAGTCCCCGTCCCCCCTGCCCCCCCCTTATCTCTCCCTCCCCAGGATCTGTATTTGGACATCACCCACCCAGTTTGTGTGACTGTCCACCCTATCCCACCCAAAGAGAAGACGCATCCCATTCCCAAAGCTCTCTCCCCCCGCCTTCCTGGTCCCCTGACCCGGGTGCCAGCACCCCCAACCTCCTTGCAACTTCTGATCTGAGTGACACAGAGTCAGTGCCAAAATGTATGGTGGATCCAAAGTGCAGGGGGTTTAGGTTCAGAGCCATGGCTGGTGTAATGCTGACTTCCAGCTGCTGAGGAGGGGGCCCTCAGTAGTGAACACACAAAATGGTGGGTTCAGAGTGCGGCTGCTGGGAGGAGGTGGTGGCCTGGTATGGGTCAGACTGGGTGACCTGGTGTCCCTTCTGCCCGGGCACTGACTCCATATTGCATTGACTGCATATTTCCGACAGAAAAGACCCTTTTCTTTTGGAATTAGCCTGAACTAGCTGCCACTGGAACAGCTTGGGTTCAAATGGGGCAGTTTCTGGCTAGACCCCCTCCCCTCCACACCACGCTGCCTCTAACCTGCTCACGCTGCTCCCATTATCCTTGCAGTTTCCTCCGTGATGACAGCCTGTACCTCTTGAAGGCAAACTCGGACATTCTGAAAATAGACTAAAGCTGTCGGGGGGGGCCTGTTGTGTGGAGAGGAGCGATCCCCTTCCTGATGGAAACTGTCACGTGAGACCTTCTGAGCTTCTTTCCCAGCAGCATGCTGGGTCTCAAGGCTCTCGAGAAGCGGTGATGTTGGGCACTTTCATTGCGTCCCTGTCCATAATATGTGCTGTGCCAAGACCTGCTCTCTGCCTTCTTTGCCTCCTGGGTGCACCCGAATCCTGGGTAAACGTCCCCCTCCGCCGGAGCTGAGTTTTGTTTCCTCTTTTTTTTGCCTTCAGAAGTTTTAATTCTAATCCCATGACTTGTTCCATTAGAACATCAATGATCCATCTCGCCCACGCGCTCCCCCCCACACACTATAATTAATGCTCTTCTGTGCTACTGGGCAACATGGTGCGTTTCCGTTTCCACTGTTACGAAATCTGTTTGATTCTCAGCTTGCTGAGGGATTTCAGACTAAGTGGGAAATATTGGAGGGCCAACTGGTGACTCGGTAGACTGGAAGATGTCGCGAGTACATGGTGGGGACATCTGGTCATAAAGTTGTGTGGCCCACAGGACCTCCGACTCTGCAGTCCGGCACTGCTGAAATGGATTATTGTTAATATGTGTAAATAAGATGGGTGGGCCAAGGGCATACGCTGCTCTGTACATCGGATTCACTCGTCCTCTGAGACTAGAACGTGCGGGACACCTTCTTCAGCAGTTGTGGGGAGGTGGATCTCCCAGGTTATTGGGCACTTGGGGTGAATGTGGGAGGTCTTTGCTGTGCAGAGGGGATTTTTTTGAAATGGGATACTTGGTGCAATCTTTGAAAATCTCAGTGCAGTGTGAAATGTCAGGCTGACTTATTTTTCCGCTCCTTGACAAACCTGCTCTGATGAATCCTGTGTGCCCTATAGGGGAAAATGCCCCTTTTCTGCAAGGGGAGGGGGCGTTAAGGACCCCCAGAGATTCCCTACTCCCTGCATGCCACTTTAAATCACCCACATGTTGTGGCTAGTGCACCATCCTTTCTGGCTGTTAAGTGCTGAGAAGGGGCTCCCTGCAGGGCTGAGATGAGGGCCTCCTGGCTAGAGGTGGGGGGTGACACCCCCCCACACACATTATTCCAGTTGTTGAGGGGAGCAAATGAAAAGAAGAACAGGACCATTCTGCGCATAATGACATTCCTGGCACCCCCTTTGCAATTGCATTAGTCAGTGACCTGCTGTATGTTACAGGATTAGGGTCTAACTGAGTAAAGTGAAAGTCTGAGTGCTCTGGGCTCTGCTCGTAAAAGCAGAGAGACCAGGAATGCGGCAGAAAGCCGAAGGGATCAGCAAGTGCCTTCCTGATTGCCAAAGGAAGTTAATGAAGTAGATGATCGCTCATCGCAAAAGTTATGACTATTGTTGTGTTGCTGTGCCACCACTAGGTGGCGAGCGTTGCCAAACCATTTATATTTCAAACTCTCTCCATCTCCCTGGATGAGGCCTGCAGCCGGCCAGCTGGGCTGGTTCGCATTCGCCCTGGGCTTCGTGCAGACAGAAGTGAAAGCAATCCGGCATCGATGTGCCCTGTGCCACCAGAGCGGACTTGGGACGTTGGCTTGGAGAGACCATGAATCTGGGTGTCCTCCATTGTATTGTGCTGTACGGTCTCCTAGAGAATTCATGCCTTGTGTCTGAATGGGCCCAGCCTGCGTGTGACCCCGTTAGAGACAGCCAGGCCGTTCCTGGTTCTGTTAAAGGCTTGGAGTTATTAGCTCAGACTTCTAGTTTGCATGGGGCTGCAGTGTTTGATTTGGGGGAGAGTTTGTGTGTGTGTGTGTGTGTGTGTGTGGCTTGTTTGCAAAATTAGATTTAGTTCCATGGTTAAGATAAAGTCCAGGTGTGTGATTTGGGGGGGGGAGGGATCGCATTCCAGTTGGGAAATGGATTTTGTTTTTGTGGATGCAGCCTTGAGTAACCTCCATGGCTGGGCTGGGCTGCCCACCCAACTCACAGATGTGACGTGAGAGAATAGGGTAATATACAAGCTCTTCCAAACAAGGGACAGGAAGGCAAGAACTCACCAGGGACCTGAGCTACAATGAGTCTGGGGAACTTGGTCCCTTTGCTTTGTGGGGTCAGTGCTGCTTGCTCATCAGTAAGGACCTGAGTGGTTCCATTGACTTAGCTAGGACTGCCTAAGGCTCTGATCCAAAGTCCTTTGCAGTCGGTGGACAGGAGGTCAGGCATCCGTGCTTAGTGGACTGGGCCGTACAGAAGTCTGCAAGGACGATGGCCTGGAGAACATGAGCCAAGCTGGGAAGACCTGGCAAGGGGCTACCTAGAAGACTTGTATTTATGTTGACCGCAGTTAGCACAATAGCTTGTGTTCAATGGAAGTTAGAGACTATGGCAGCATGGTGATAACCCCAGAGAACTGTTAGTGGTGGCTAACTCTGTGTGTGTGTGTGTTTGTTTGTGTGTGCGCACGCGCGCATCCAGATGTAATTGACTACATACCATTATGTTTGCCCCTGCTTAGGGGCAGGTGTCTGTCAGTCTGTATCTCTGTCACTGCTTTGTCTTATTGTTCAAAAACCAAACTGTTGAACTTAAGTTGCCTGTAACATCCTTGTCCTGGTGATGAGAAAATCTTCTACAGCCCATATGTTTGTCCTAGCCTTACATATGTGTCTCTCTCTTCTCTTGCCCTGGCTCTCCTCCAATTCCAGAGCTTGTAAACTCCACCGCTGCCCAGCTGTACTGAGCTGCTTAATGCAAAGAGTGACTTCTGCATGTTCCCCAGACGTCTGTGGAAAGATCAGTCCAGACAAGCCACCTTGAAAGCTTTAGGAAAATTAGAAGTAGAGGCCAGCTCAATCCTGGTCCTTATCGCTTATTAGCCCCTGCTCTGAATTCCAAACACTCTTTAACCTGGTATCCTCCATTCATCTTGCTTTACAGAGATCCTAGACTAGCCATACCCCTGGTGCAGGAGCCCGTAACTTTGCAGAGCCATATCCAGAATGAGCAAACGGAGATGTTGTATGACTCCGCAGCACTTTGTCGTCTGGCTAGCGGAGAATGCCCTCTCCAGCTAGCTCCTGGGGCAGGGAAATCTCAAGGTAAACAAGTAGAATCCTCTTCCTGCCGGATGAGAGCCGTCTGTGGAGGGGTGCAGTACCCGCTACACAGGAAGGGCCATTCCCACGCAGGTGGATCTGAGCAGCCAGGGCCAGGCTCTCCGTCGGATCGGCACTGAAAGTGCTAGGCAGGCCAGCTTTCAAGTCAGGCCCTGGAATTTCATGTTGGAAGTGGCGTGATTAGAGACCATGCACAACTCTTGAGGGGGGGCAGGGTACAATTTAAAGATTTGGAGGGGCGGGGCGCACCTGCCTCACACGTGTCCTCTGGGCTGAAGAGCAGCAGCAGAGCCAGGAGGGCCAGGGCAGCGGCAAGCGAGCGTCTCAGGGAGCATCTCATGGCAGCTGGTCTTCACTGGCAGGGGCTGGCTCCTGGGGGGATCACCGGTCAGCCCCGGGCTCCTTCGGGGGGAGGCAAGAACACATCGGGGCACATCTTGGAGCTGTGCCTCCCACCCTGCCTGGGGAGCGCCCAGCCGTGCAGAGGCAGCCAGGCTCGGGGAGCAGAGGAACCAGGCAGCCAGCCAGCCAGCGCTCCGGCTCCCACAGCCCAGAGAGCCAGGGACCCAAGCAGGCTGGGCAGCTTCCCACCAGCTTCCAATCCTCCGGCTCCTGGCAGGAGGCGATGGTTTCCAAACTGTGGGCCCCAGAAAACCTGAGTGCTAAATGGAGGGCAGACACCCGGGGGGGGGGGCTCACGTGTCCCCCTGCATTGCCTCTGGGTGTGATGTGCACTGATCATGAGCAGTGAGAGGGGGCGAGTGGTGCTGATGGGATGGCAGCTGGCGCCGGGTGGCTGGAACTGGCTGAAGCTTTTCCCACATTCAGTGCATTGTAGTAGGGTCCTTCTCTGGCTGAGCCCGGCTGGGCAGTGACATGTCTGACTTGCTGGGACCCCTCTTGCAGCCAGTGGATTTACCTGGTCTCTTCCCTGGAGGGATTCTGTCCCCGAGGACTCGGGGTATCTTCCTGGCAGTGGCCCATGCGGTTCCACAAGGCCAGGCCCTCCTCTCGCTCGTCTCCAGTCGCAGTCCCACCCTCTGGCATGCAGTGGTCCAGAGCTGTGGCTCTCACCCAGGGGTCTGCCAAAATACACCAGAGAGCAGGGATGAAGTTGAAGCCTGAGCAATTTAGTTTCGAGAGGCCCCCTGTGGCATCAGGCCCTGGGCCATGCCCTGCTTGCTACCCCCTAATGCTGGCCCTAGCTTTTAATCCACTGGATATGCAGTTGTGGCCCAGGTGGGCCATGGAATTTTTAAAGCATGTTGGGGGGTGCTCAGAAAGAGAGGTTGAGAACCCCTTGTCCAGAGAATGGCTCCTTCACCTTGGTAGAGCCTCCTGCCTTCCTTATGCTGGGGCTGCAATAGGCCATATGGGCTCGCTTGCCAAGGTCGGCACCAACGGGCATATCTGCTGCTTCCTAGGTCGCTGGTGGGCATTGGCCTGTTACTGAAAGGAGTTGTGATAGGCCTTGGTACCATCCTCTTCTGATAGTGCTGGGACGTGGCTGGGCTTTCCCAGGTGGGGGTGGGGCTGATGCCAGCATTCCCTCCTGGCAAGGGGCCTCCTGACACTCCAGCCCCTGCTCTGTCCCCTGAGACTGGCCTAGCAGGACTTCCCTTGCTTCCCCCACTTCCTGAAGAGCCAGCGTCCCTTCTTCCCACTTGCTCCAGGGCTTGGCACCTGCTCTGCAGGCCCAAGGCTCTGACCTCACCTTTCCATCCAGCAGCCATCCCAGGGCTTTGCCTTATTCCAGCCTGGTCTCCTGTAGTCACTGTGCTCCAAGTCTCGGGGGAAGCATCTCTGGAAAAAAATGCCCTGTCTCTGGTTTTAAACCTTAGTTTTCCTTATTCACTGTGTGTGCGCGTGTGCTGGAGCAGATAGTTTTCGGGCCAGTTTAAAAACTCCTATTGCACTGGGAGGCCTTGATCCATGAGCCCCTCCCTCCCTGTGGCTTTCCACCAGAGTGCTGAACCCAAGCAAGGAGGAGGCATTTGGTGTGAAGCTGTAGTTAGCAGGGTTGTAATGGAGACTTCTCATGGAAATTCTTGCCAAGAACAGACTGGCTGTGTGGGCAGTGGTGTACAACAGGTGATCATACAGTGAAAGCAGGTGAAGTTTCGTGTGTGTGTGTGTGAGAAATGATTGACCCCGGCCGCAAAAGCAGCTTGTGGCCTCTGAGCGCTCTGTGCCAACTTCTTACTGAAACGTCCCAGTGGGTAATTTTAGAAGTAGAAAACAAACAGTACATCCTCCCCAGATAGCTTCCAGCCAACACAGCACATTGTGTGCTCGCTCGCTGGCCTTTCACCCTCATAGCTATCACCAGAGCCTGGCATCTGTTTTTCACATGGAAAGTGACCGGACATTCTACTGGCATCACCCCTGCCAGCCACTTCAGCTGGGCTTGGTAACGGAATTTCCTGAAGGTGACCCGAAAGTGCGGTTGGTCGGAGCAGCTGCTTTGCTGCGGGAGAAAGGGGGAGAGCATAGATTTGTGGGTTTCTTTTTCCTCCTCCGTTTCCGAGGATATTTCCTTCTCTGGTTATACAGGTGATGGGTTGGGATAATCTGTATATATCATGGTAATAAGGGAATGGGGGCAGATTTTTTATCACTGTACAGCCCACACATCTGTCGTGTGGGGAGGTGACTGTGACTAACGTGTATTCTGTTGCTGTTTCATTTCTTAAATCAGCTCTTTGGAGCGTGATCGGTTCATTGTATTAGACTTGGGTCAAGTCGGCGATTATTGTAAACGGTGCAAATGAACCTTTGTCTGTGTTGTTGTCCTGGTTTCTCTGAGAATAAAATTGTAATTAATCTAATAATCTCCACCCCCTTCATCTGTTGGTTTTTTGCCCCCAAATCTCCACCTAAAAGAAAAACCATTTGGAGTTGCCAAAAATATTAATAACCACTCTTTAATCCCCTCTCTGCCTCAAATCCTGAATTAAGTGGAGTGCTGTCATGTGGCCAGCTGGGGGGCAGGTTTAGGAGGGACATGGCCAGGAAGCAGCTACCTCCATCGAGGGATCAGGTCCAGGAGTTACTGGGTTGGGGTGGAGGGAGAATTGACTGGAAGGAGTGAGGGTGAGATGGGAACTGGAGTGGGGTTGGTGGTGCCAGCTCTCAGACCTCCTGTGGTTAGTAATGGACGGACTCCCTTCCACTCCAGTTGGGAGCAGGGTTGGGCTTCCTACCAGGAACCCTGATTAGAGCAGGATCCCAGCCATTCTCCTGGCCCCCATCCTCTAAACCGCGTGGCCAGGGGCCAGCCAGGAGACCCGGAGCTGCAGTCACATTCGGCTTATGCTCTTGGGATAAAGCTCGGGCCAGACTGCTGGCCTTTCCAGGGGTTGGATTGGATGGCGTGGTTATGACTTTCTTTAGAGAAGGCAGAAAACCGTACGATCAAATCAGAAACTCAAAGGCAGGAGGACTCTGAACTGTGCTTTCCGGGGCCAAGGCTGACATGATGTAAGGGAGCACCCGGCAGTCAGGCCCTGGGGAAACTTCTGTGTTTAAGGATGCAACAGCTCTAAATAAAACTAGTTGCTTTATTTAACGCAGTTTGTGCACTTTGCCCCAAATCCCTCTCTAGGGACAGGAACGGGGAATGCGGGGTGGGGGCTGTCACTGGACACAGCAATGACGCAGCCAGACCTATCTCCTGCCTCCCAGCAGCAGCTGAAGCTGGGGAAGGGAAAGGAATTTCCACCTAACCTCCCTGGTGATCAGTTAATCCCGTGAACAGGGCCCGCTGTCCTGTCCCCTGCGGTTACCCGCCATGCTGACGGGTGCGATGTCAGTACTCTGGCTAGTAAGGTTACACTTACTGGCCTCGCGCAAGCCGAAATCCTTCTGAGCTCGTTGGCCTGCCGCTGGGGCAGGGATTGGATTTAAAGACTGGATGCTCTTTTGAAGCCTTGAATTCCTTCACCACACCCAACTGCAAGAACTAACCCCCGAGTAGAATGAGGCCAGCCCGGCGCCGTTGTGACCCAGTGGCTAAAGAAGCGGTGACGTCATTACCAACGCGGCTGTTTTTACGGCACCATCCAAGGCAGGTATTTGCACATGGTGAAGAAGGAGCACAAGCTGGCAGGAAACGGTAAAGAGACAGCCTGTAAGACTGACTTCCAGTGGTGCGGCGGAGCTGCCCCATCCATTTTCCGTGACCTTGTGCGGGCACAGTGTCGGGCATCTGAAAGATGCTGTGTCTTTACACCACCTCACGTCTGACCAATGCGACCTGCAGGTCCTGCGTCTGCTGCTGCAGCCCCGAGAGGAAATTGGAGAGCCCGGCTAAGGGTGGTGCTCTGCCCTCAATTAAGCACCATAAAATCCCACCCTTGGCTTCCAGGCAATTTTTTGCAGAGAGAGTTAACTAGAGAGGGTCCTTGTGGGGTTACTGTGCCCCGCATCTTGGGGAAAGCCCTTTGTTTTGTTTTTTCCAAAACATTTCTTTAAAGGGTTGGTTCCAAATTAAACATCCTGTATTTATTAAAGTTGTCAGCTGAACTATTAACCACTTTGGGATTACTTAAAGTGAGACATGCATCTGCTTTGTGGGCTGTTTGTTTAACATTTACACTTCCCCAACTCCGAGTGAATCTAGACAGCCCTGTTTGCCTTTACTTTATAGCTTTTATTTTCAATGGATTCTCATGCAGTAAAACAAAGGCACAGTGTATCACTCTCCGAGAACAGCATGGAACATGTCTATAGCCACAAAATAAATATCTAGGTAAAGTGCCATGTCAATCATGAAAACATCTCATCATTAGTAGGTTCTCTGAAATGTTCTTTAAACATACAGTAAAAATCTAACCGTTGGGCCTAAATTATCTGAGGTTCCCACTAAAGTCTTCAGCAGATGGGTTTGGTACCAAAACTAAGTTGCGCTAATTCTGAAGTTGGAATCCTGCTGAAATTCTACCTAGTTTTGTATTCTCCCTGTACAATGAAATTCCAGATTGGGTAATTTATATTCTGCCTACCTCCTACTCCCCTTTCACTTTCAGATGGAGTGGGAGGCGGTTTTTCATTACCTGTTCTAAACTCTTGTGGAATGTTACTGTCTGCCCTTTAGCAGCTGCTGCGTTCTGCCCCAGAGGTGGCTGCATGTCATGTAAAACGATGTGGAGAGGGAGAAACCAGTGCATTGAGTGCAGGATCAGGAACTGGGAAGTGGCTGAGTTCTAATCCCAGCGCTCGCTCTCTAACTAGCCCCTACTTAGTTTCTGTGACTCAGTTTCCCTGTTTATAAAACAAGGGTGGTAAGGCAGATCTGCTTCACAGGCTGGTTGGCAGATTAACTGAATGATGTGAGCACTTTGAACCCCCCCACCCCCCGCAAAATGCTGTATAAGCACCCGGAGCGGATCAGGGGGGCTCTCGAAATGCATGCCCCGAGTAGGATTTCACTCTGTACGGCACAAGGAGCACCTTGGTGCTACCGAAAGCCAACCCTGCCTGATACTCCAGTAACTGCTCAAGCCATGCTTGGCCCTATGCAGACACAGGGGAACAGGACCTGCCATTAATAGAAGCCTAGAATTTGAGCCTCTCAGAGAACCAGCTAATCCACCTGCCTCCAGTTTCATTTAACCCCTTCACTGCTAAATCGGCTACCACGTGCGAAGGAGATGAGCTTTGGAGCTGGGGGCGGAGGGGGCCTTAAGGAGAGTCACGCAGCATGTCAGGTTATCTGCCTAGGATGGATGCATCTATTGCATTACTAGCTACCAAGCTTCACTTTGCTGTAGGACGTGCATCTTGGCAAAGAACAAGAGGAGTGCCCAGGCCTGCCTAGCCACGGGCCTCAGGCCACAGGCTTCTTCTGTGCATGGACAAAGAAGACCCCACTCACGTCATCCACGCCAATTTTCAGGCCGGGCGGCATGAGGTAGGAGCGGAAGTCGTGGATGCGGTAGCCGCTCTTGCTCAAGGCCTCCTTGACGTCCGCCTCGCTCACTGGGACCACCGAGAGCTTGGCCTCACCGGCCAGGTAGAAAGACTCCTCCAGGGCACCAATGAGGAGGAAGTGGCCCCCGGGCTTCAGCAGGGTGGTAACGTTACTCAGGGCTCTCTCGAAGCTCGGCCGGTCAGGGCTCACTGCCTCCAGGCAGAAGGTGGAGACCAGGGCGTCGGCCGGTTGGCACACCTGGGAGCCCAGTGGCTCGGGCTGGTGGACATCGATGGGGAGGATCTGCCTCAGTTTCCCTCTGAGCTTCTGCTCTTTCTCCTTCCACTGCTCCCTGTGCAAGCCAGAAAAGAATGAGGCCTGGCCATGAGAAAGGGGGTGCGGGAGTCCAGCAATGGGCAGCAGGGGGTAGTGTACCCAGCCGCACCTAGGAGGGAGGGGGGGGTTTACGGTGCTCTAAGGGGGCTGACGGGATCAGAGGTGCCAAAGGGGAATTCAGGCCCAACTGGCCCCTGGAAATGTGCCGGATGGGGCGGGGTGAGACTTTTATGCCCGCTCAAGGTGCTGTGGTGATAAGAGGGACCCATCCGTGGTCCGTCTCTGCCGCTGAGACTCCTAGGGAGGGGCTGTTTAGCTGGCTCCTTGGCCACGTGCCCAGCCGCTTCCCTGAGGAGCTGTATAACCGTCTGGGCAAGCTAGAGCCAGGAGGGACTCCAGAGCCCGTGGGCAGAACACTTCTCTGCACTCAGAAGATCATTTCCCCCCTCCCCCCCCGTCACTCGCTGCTCCCAAGCAGGGCGGGCAGAGCCCCTGGCCCCGGGGCTGGTTAGCAATCTATACCCTGAGGAGCGCCCTGGTCGCAATCAATGCGGGGGCTTTGCAGTGACGTGACCGGACGCACGAGTCATCCCCCCGCACCGTCGCTGACGCTCTCCGGTTGGTTCTTTTGGAGCCAGCAATTTGCTTTCCGCGAGCAGCTCCTACCCCCAGCCCTGCTGCAGGAGACTTGCCCTCCAGCCCGGGAGGCCGGCTCAGCTTGCCTTTTCGGAGCAGGGCTGATGAGCAAGTCTTGAAAGCCAGAGCCTGGCAGAGCCCTGGTGTGAGGGTCACGCTGAGCCGGAGCGCTGGTGCCCTCGCTGCCTGGCCTCTCTGGCTGGCAGGGCAAAGCCCCTGGGGGTGAGGCCAGGCGGTGGGTTAGCAGGCCCAGGACACTGGGGCTTGCTGCGTGTCAACTTTGTAAGGCTGGAGGGGCAGTGACTTGGTGACCTCAGCGATCGGGGGCGGGGGGCGAGGCTCAAAGAGCAGAGGGGGGGTGAGGGGGTGTCCGTGTGTGTGAACGTGTGGGACACTGCTGGGGCGGCGGTGTGCTCCCTGTGACACACCGCATGCTCATGCGTGTGCTGGCCGACAACTCCAAGGCCGCCCTGGCTCCTTTAACCCTGGGGCTCAGCAAACCCCCCGCTTGTCACCCAGTTGCTAAATCTTCCCCCCGCCCCCATCCATTTCCACCTAGCAAACAGCGACCTTTTGGGAGTTCAAGCGACACCCTCAGGTCACACAAACAGCCCGGACCACGGAGCATCAGCCAGAGCGGCTGCTGCGTCCAGTCCTGCTCGAACGCCCCTCGCTCCTGCACAGGCTGCCCGGGGCTGCCTCCAGCCGAACCTCACACCAGCAGCTCTTCCCCCGGCTCTGGGGCCACCGACCAGCTGGTCGCAGCCTGCCCCCTTCCTCCCCCCCGCAGCCGCCTACCCTTTGCCCTCAATCCGGCAGACGTGTTTGATGTAGGGGCTCCAGTCGAAGCCGTCAGCCTCGCCCTGCACCCACCGGCGCAGCACCGCCCTGTTCACCTCCAGGTAGTCGGTGGCAATGATCTCCTCGAAGTGGTCACAGGCGCTCAGGAGCTGGTAAATGGTGGGGCCGGAGCCCACGTCGATCAGGGTGCGGCCGTGGATGTCACCTGGGGGGCGAGGGAGACCGGTACAGAGGGACGTGTGCTGAGGGGTGTGGGGTGGGCGAGTTTTTTGGTTACCTGCTTTGCAGTGGAGGAGGCTGTGAGAGCAGAAATGGAAGGAGAGTTTCGGCCTAGCGGAGGTGAGGGGTGGGAGTCGTGGCTCCTGGGTTCTGTCCCCCGAGCTGCCAGGGGAACGGAGTGTAGTGGTCAGAGTGGGAGGTTGGGCACCAGGACTCCTGGGTTCTCTCCCCCGAGCTGCCAGGGGAACGGAGCGTAGTGATCAGAGTGGGAGGTTGGGCACCAGGTAGGGTGACCAGATGTCCTGATTTTAAAGGGACAGTCCCAATATTCAGGGTTTTTTCTTATAGAGGTGCCTATTACCCCTGTCCTGATTTTTCACATTTGCTATCTGGTCACCCTAGCACCAGGACTCCTGGGTTCTGCTCCCAGTTCTGCCACCAGTTCCCTAGACGGCCCAGCAAGAGTGATGGCATCAGTCTGTGCCTCAGTTTCCCCATCAGTAACAGGGAGGCCGTGACACTTCCCTCCCAAGGCAGCTCGGAGGCTTCATCCACTGATGCCTGCAAAGCCCTTTAAAGGCTCATTTACAGCTGCTGTCTCACCCCGCCACCCCAACCCTCACCTGTGGCGAAGGCTTCAGCCAGGCACCGCAGCTTCCAGGGCACCACGCAGTCCTCAGAGCTGAAGTCGGCCCGGGGGGGCATGTAGTTGTTTTGCAGGTAGGCTCTGGGGTTGAACTTCTGGTAGCTCTCCCCGACGGCCGCGATGCTGCTCATGGCTGGGGGATCAGCGGCCGGCTCACGCCCAGCTGGGGCCGAGGGAGCGGCCTTTATAGCCCCTGCCCTGGGTGGCTCAGGGCGTCGCAATGTGCTAATTGGCCCAATCTGATTAGGGCCCAACGTGTGCCAGGCAGATGGGACTTGGTGCTCCCCGCAGGGCGGATGGAAATTGAGGCCGTTTCTCTAGCTGCCTCCTCTCGCCCCCGCCCCCCGAAACACGCTGGCCCCCCAGCCCAGCCAGGCGGGGAGGAAGCTTGTTGTGCAGTGATTGGATGGACCTTTAGGGAAGTTAATGGAGGCCCCAGAGACACGGCGGGGGTGGGGTGGGAGATTAGTTTATCTTGCACCGGATGATCATTTGCCAAGCGTATTGAAAGGCGACTTTATTGTGGCCGTTCATCCCGGCTAACCAGGTTAGTGTCAGCGCCGGGGGGGCCGAGCTGCGTCCTGCCGCTCCGGCATAGCTGCCGTTCCACACCGACCGGCTCAGCTTCCTGACGGGGTCTGGGTTTGCACAAGTGAGCGTAATGCGTGTGAACATGAGCGTAAGGGAAGTGCCAGCTTCCCCCAGAGCTCTGCGGGCGCCCCTCAATCCCCACCCGCAGCCCCATTGCTATTCTAGCCCTGTGCTCGCCCCCACAGCTCTGCCGGTGCCCCTTAATCGTGACCTGCAGCCTGCTGCTAGTCTGGCCATGGGGCCCTGCCCCCCAGGGCTCTGCTGGTGCCCCTCAGTCCCCACCCACAGCCCCCTGCTATCGCAGCCATGGGTCCCCCCCAACACACAGCTCTGTTGATTCCTTTCCACATAGGCCCCTCGGGAACACAGGTTGTTAATTGCACTTGAACGGCAGGGTGGTTCTGTGATGTGCTCCAGGGGAGGCAGCTCTGCACCAGCAGGACCGCAGCTCTCAGCCACCAGCTGGCCAGCCTGCTCAACCCATCCCTAGCGCTCCACCCTGGCTCCCTGGTGCTTCCCCTGCCAGGGGCGAGATGGGGCTGTCCTGAGGACCCCAGGCGTTAGAACCGTTCCCAGCGCTGGTTGGGCCTGGGGGAGATCCACCGCAGCCAATGGGGAAGGGGCAGGGGGCTTCCCTTTGCCACCTCCCCTCGCCAATTTCAGCCTCTTCGCTGATTTCAGACTCCCAGGCAGGAACAAACCAGCTCCCCTCCCAGCCCATTCATGATCCGCTCAGAGCCCCCCACCCACGTGATGGGAAGGGGCTCCTTGGCACAATGCAAACCAGGGCGGTAATGGAGTTAGCGGGCAAGGGGGGCCGGCCTCGGGCCCTGTCAATTGTGGCTGTGAAATAGCTCTGGTGCAGCTGATAACGCCAGGCCTGGAACGGGTTAGCGGCCCCAGGTGCTTTCAGGCTGTTTTGGAAAAGCTGCCTCAGCTCATAAATTATGTCAGCGAAAGGCCATTAACTGGGGCCAATCCCAGCTCTCTGGAGGGGCAAACATGTTTTGATCAGTGAGCTGCTGGCGGGCTTTTTGCGGGGGGTGGGAATTGTCACTGTCGGTGCTGGCTGCATGGGCGGGCTGCCGGGGCCAGGCTGATAGCTGATTCTCCGGCCCCTGGCGTGCGATCCCAGAGCCGGTGGAAGGGCATCGGCTCCACAGCCTGGGGTCCTCTGCTGACCCGCACAGCACGGGCTGCTCCCCCCTCCCCAACATGCCCAGAATGGGGGGCATCGGCCTGGTCAGTCGTTGGCTCCCCACTGAGACCAATACCTGGAGGCCACTTACTGGCCATGAAGGATCCAGGGGCCCGCCTGCTCTAACCACTCCCCTCCCAGAGCTGGGATAGAACCCAGGAGTCCTGGCTCCCTGCCCCCCTGCTCTAAGCCGCAAGTCTCCACCCGGAAAGTGTGAGTCTTTCACATGCTGATACACCGCCCGCCCCCAGGAATCCTTGGACCCAGGGCGTCTATAATTAGTCCCATCCCCTTGTCCCCGGCGGGACAGCCAGACCGGGCTGCTCAGCACATATTCTCCTGGCTGGGCGAGGTTTTCACATTGCGTCTCTGGGCCAGGGGAGTGTGCTGAGCTCATGGGCTCACTCAGTTGTCACTGCCCCCGGGTGGGCCCACCGAACAAGGGGCTGGGAGCTCACCAGCTGGGGGGGCCACTAACAGAGGGGGCCTCCGGGGTCAGGTTTCAGGATAAGCTCAACCCCCAAACTTGGAGACCAGCAGGCCCTGTGCTCCATGGCCTGGGGCAGCGCCGAGCCTGGCCCGTCAATGAGAAACCCAACCCGAGAACCGCCCCCAGTTCCAGTTCCAGTTTCCACATGCTCTCTCGGGACACCTGGGTTCTGCCATCCAGGGGCCACTGGCTCACCTGGGCCCCACCAGCCGGCCGGCCGGCTCCGGTGGTGTCGCCCCCCACCCTCCCAGCTCTGAGGCAAGGGGAGACCTTTAAAAGAGCCCCCACCCCTTTTCCCCACTAGCCTTGGCCTTTGAAGTTGTGGGAGGGAGAGGCACGGGATCTAGTCAGTTACAGCGGGGGCAGGGTGGGTTGAGAGCCAGGACTCCTGGGTTCTATTCCCAGCCCTAGAAGGGGATTGTGGTCAAGCGTACAGGAGCTGGTAGCCAGGACTCCTGGGTTCCATTCGCAGCTCCGGGAGGGGAGTGGGGTCTGGTGGTTAGAGCAGGATAGGCGAGGGTATCAGAACTCCTGGCTATAATAGTCCCAGCTCTTCTACTGATTCCCCCTGTGACCCAGAGTAGGTCACCTCACCTCCCTGTGACCAGCCCTGTCCTTCCGCCTTGGGCTGGGGGTTTGCAAAGAGTTAATACACACTCCAAAAGGGTTGGGGCCACCTGGCGTGGACAGTGGCCCAGGATCACCGCCCCCGACCACCACACACACCCCATAGCTGAGACCCCGGCAGCTTCCCAAAGACTCCGCGAGGGGCAGGGGTATAAGCGTTGGCACGGCAGGGCGAGCGCCAGGCCGGGGCTGGTTTCCAGTAAACAGCAAACTCGGGTGGTGTCTGGTGTCTGGAGTGCTGGAGCGTGACCGCGTGGGGCAGATATAGCCCCTGACGACGTGGCTCGGAAATAGCAGCAGGGAGGTGTTATAAACCCTGGCCCGGGCGGCCAAGCACCCAGGGCTCAGACACACGCAGCCGGACTCACACACACACTCACACACAGCCGGGCTCACACACCCCCAGGCCAGGCGACCCACAGAGCGAGGATGTTCGGCAAGCGCGTGGTGCTGCACAGCGCGGGGGTGCTGTCGGCGGCCGAGCTGGGCTGCCTGGTGAAGGAGGAGGACGTGGTGCGGCACGAATCCTTCATGGCCGAATGGAGGGACCTGTCGCTCTCCACCAGGCCCGAGGAGGGGTGAGTGTGGGGTGCGGGCAGCGGGACAGGGCATTGGGCTCCTTGTGCCCCCATCCCTGGGCTGAGTGGAGCCCTGGGAGTTTCCGTGGAGAGGCAGCCGGGGGGCCCTGGAGCAAACAGGACCCCTGCCCTGGCCCCTCCTCCATGCCCAGCCAGCCTGGGGCAGAGGGGTCGCAGCCCCTGGGCACAGCGGTTCCCCTTCCCCTCTGCAGCCCCTGCCCAAGCCCGTCCCCCTGTGGCTGCCCCTTCCGCCATCCAGGAGAGAGGCAGACCCAGCTCTGGGGCAGCGCCCCCAGCCCTGGGTACAGCGTCTGACTGGGTGCAGGGTGGGGGATGGGGTGGAGCAAGGCCCCCCTCTGTCCCCCCCCCCAGCCCTGGGTACAGCGTCTGACTGGGCGCAGGGTGGGGGATGGGGTGGAGTGTGGCCCCCCTCTGTGCCCCCCTGCCCCCAGGCCTGCAGGGCAGCTCCCCTGGCGCGGGCGTCTGTGGAGCTCAGGGCAGAAGGGACCCCAGAGTCTCTCGCTGCCCCGTGGCCCCAGGGGTCGCAGCCCCCCAGCCTCAGGGGGCGGGTTGGGTCCTTGGGCTTGTCTGGGCTCCCTGCTCCCAGGAGGCGATGGGGGGGCTGCCGGGGGGCTGCTCCCCAGGTCCCTAACGTTCCCCCCCCACCCCCAGCTGCTGCCTGCGGGAGGCGGACGATCGGCGCAAGGAGACGTACTGGCAGCAGCAGGAGACGCGCTTCGTGGTGCAGCGCTCGCCCGGGCTCCTCATGCGGCTGGGCCGGCTGGGCGAGCCCCTGGCCCGCTACTCCCTGCCCTACCAGCGGGCGCTGCCCCTGCCCCTCTTCGTGCCGGCCGACCTGAGCGCCAAGGCCGAGCGGGGAGCCACCCCGCCCCAGCTGCGCCACAGGACGGACTTGGAGACGGCCCTGGCCGGGGGCGCCCCGCCCAGCGGGCAGTGCCGGGACAAGAGGGCCGTGTCGGAGATCACCAAGGAGCTGCCCCCCGTCGTCCAGCCCAGCCGGCCCGACTTCGGCAAGTGGGACTTCCCCCGCTCCCTGTCCCGCTCCCTGTCCCAGGAGGCACAGAGGGGCTGAGGGGCCGGGGCACGGACCTGCCCACAGGGCTCTGCGTTCCCAGCTCATGGCTCCCCCTGCATGAGAAGTACCCACGGTGAGCCGGGCAACGCGGGGTTACTGTAGAGGCCCCATCCCGGGGCCAAAGCCATCCCGGGTGTAAGCTCAGCGAGGTTACGCCGTGGCTGCATGTGGCTTTTCGAGTTAGGCTGTGAGCTCTGTGGGGCAGGGCCCGTGGGTTCGTACAGCGCCATGCATGCTGATGGTGCTGCAATCAGAACGCTGTCTCTTTAAGAACGGCCTTCTCGGCTGGGCTGTCAATCAGCTGTCACAACAGCTGATGAGCTTCGGATCTAACAGCACAGCGGGGGAGGGGAGTGGGGGCTAGTGGTTAGAGCAGTCAGGGGCTGGTAGCCAGGACTCCTGGGTTCTATTCCCAGCTCCGGGAGAGGAGTGGGGGCTAGTGGTTAGAGCAGTCAGGGGCTGGGAGCCAGGACTCCTGGGTTCTATTCCCAGCTCTCAGAGGGGAATGTGGGCTAGTGGTTAACGCAAGTGACCGAGAGTCAAGAAGCTGGATCATGTCCCTAGCCCGGGGAGGACAAGTGATGAAGTGGAGATGCGGCAGACCCGGGAGGCTGCAGTTGCTGGCATGGGGAGGCGCAAGGCGAGGCTCAGCTGGCCGGTGCTGCAGGAGGAGGATTGGTGCGTGAGGGCGGAGGGCGGCGAGCGGCTCCCTGCAGATGTCAGGACAGGGCTGACCTCGAGAGCTCATTTGCAGCCTGAATCCCCTGGGCTGATAGTCCGGGCCGAGGAATTCCCTGTCAGCGTCCCCGTCTTGCTCGGCCCGCTGCTGTTACCGTGGCGCTCGGTGTATGAGTCTGTCTGGGTAATAAACGGAGGCAAGGTGGCACGACTCGCTCCTTCCATTCGCCGTGGTAGCCGTCCTGGCAGGGGGGAGCCCGGGGGACGGGCCAGAGCTGGGGCCCCGGGCCAGCCCGGTTTGCTGCTGACTCTCGACACATGGCAGCAGCCGGCACACAAAGGTGGGGCGGGGGGCTTTTGCAATCGGGGCACCAGCGCTTCCCCTGGCATCTGCTCCTGCCCCCTCCCACTGCTGGGGCTTGGCAGAGGCGAGTCCCCCCCCCGCCACGCCCCCAGGTCAGCCTCCCAGCTGAGAAAGGCGCCGTGACGCTGACCCTGGCTATTTTCCGAGTGGGGTCTGGTCATTCACACCACATGGCCCCTGCCTCGCTCAGAGGAGGTCACGTACGCCAGGCAGGCACCCGCCTGAGTCGGGAGGCCCAGCCCACCCCCCCCGGCCTGGCTCCCAGGAAGCCCCTGGCACCCCAGACTTGACGTCACTTGGCGAACAAGGTGGAGAGCAAACCCTTCCCGCGGGCCAGAGCGCCCCGGCAGGAGCGTGTCCCGCGCCTCACACGGATGCAGCGTTTGCTTCAAAGACTGACCACTTGCACGCGAGGACGGTGAAGGGGTGAGACTGTCACCGCAGGTGACGCCTGCTGCCAGAACGCCACCACCCCACCGGGTGCCAGCTACAGCACATGCCAGGCACCTGGCTAACACCCCCCCAGCAAACCGGTGAAGCCTCAGGCCCTTTGGTTCCCCAGGGCCCAGGCCTTTGCCAGCTGAGCTCAGGGAGACGCTGCAGTGAGTTGCCAATGGCGGGGGGAGGGGGCTTAGCTCTGCTTGGCAGGCTGCACCCTGGGGTGGCACAGGCATACAGCTGGGTGCGCCCTGCAGGTGACAATGACGACACCGATACAAGGGTGGCCCACCTGGGGCTACACAGGGGACTGGGCAGCAGGACGCCTGGGTCCTAATTCCACCCTGCGCCTACAGCACCTGCTCTGGCTTGCCCCTCAAGAGCTGGCCTCCAGCCACCCAGCGCTAATATAAGTCCCCCCCTTTGGCCCCCTGTGCCCCTGACAGGCAGCTTGCCTGCCCCCCCGCCCCCCAGCTGGGGTGCAGGGCAGTGGGTCCAGGCCATGCTCCCACCCCAGAGAGCCTGCCAATTTTGGGGATCAGGGCAGCCTGGCAGGCAGCTTCCGCTTGAAGACTGGCCCCCTGGTGCCCAAGGGCTCCTGGGAGATAGATGGATGCCACCGCTAGGAGTAGTTTGCTGCCTTTTGGGCGGGGGGGGGGGAGCATCACTGTCCCCCCACCCCTGGGTGACGCATGACCAGCTCCCAGGGAACGCCATGCCAGGTGCCCCCTCCCCCTGCTCTTGCAGAGGTTAAAGAGCCTCTGGCCAAACCTCCGGTCCTCCCCCGCCCCGCTCCCCCCCAAGCCTGGCTGTGCCAAGGACAGAAGCTGTTTATGGCCTTGTTAAAGTTCTGCTCCCCGGCCAGGAGCAGGTGGCAGCTGACAGGGCCGCAGGGGCGGGGGACACAGACACATGCTCTGCCCTGAGGCCACTGGGCACTGGGGCCAGCTCACACCTGGCATGAGCTAGGGCGGCTCCCAGGGGGCCGTTTGCCCAGCCACAGCAAACTGCTGGGTTAGCGCTTGAGTAATGCTCAGGCCGTGGGTCGCCCGGGGCTGGCGCAGCAGGAGGTGGGGCGGGATGAGGGGCCAGGGCAGGGCTGCGAGGAGAGGGAGCCCGTGGCTCGAATACGAGGCGGCGTGTGGGGCGGGCCAGAGGGGCACCGGCAGAGCTGAGTGTGGGACGCCCACCCGGTCCCTGCTGCCGCAGCCTCCCGGCCCTGGCAGCAGGCATGTGGCCGGGCGGCTCTGCCCACGGGGCACGTGGCGCGGCCCGTGCAGTTCTCGCACCCAGCGCTCGCACGGGACGAAGCCGGGGCGGGGACCGGGGGTGGGGAAAGACACGCTGCCTTTAAAAGTAACAGCGCCCAACCTTCGGCAAGGTCACCTGCAGGCTGTGGTCACTTGCCAAGCGCCTCTGTTTAGAGCCATTGCCTTGACAGAGCCCCCCCCCCCCCCCCACGCTGGCTGGGCAGGGGGCCCGGCCTGCTCCCGGCTCTGAAAGCAGATCCCTGCCCGGGCTATATTTAAGCACAGGAGGCCGTTCTGGAAGGGCCGGCCCCGGTTCCCTCATGGGACCTCAGGCAGGAGACTCTGGGAGGCGTCCGCCCGCCAGGGGCTGATCCAGGCCAGAACCCAGCGGGAGCAGGTCCTGTCTCAGCTGGGCCCGGGGAACGGCCTGGCAGGATTTGCTCCCAGCCACAGCTTGTAGCCAGCCCGTTAACCCCTTCTGTGGGCCAGCCTCTGGTGGGAGACAAGGAGTCACTTCTGCTCACGCGGGTTACACAGGGGCGGGTTACACAGGGGCCTGCTGCTGCGTGTGTGGGCGAGGGGAACAGACCATGGACCCCCCCTCCCAGATCCTTGTCTCCTGTCAGCCCGTTACCCCTTGGCCCTGCCCAAACCGCTGCTGCCTTCAGGCTCTGGAGGCCTCACACCACCATGGCTTCTGGGCACGGAGGGAGCGAGCAGGGCCGGTGGGGAAACTGAGGCACTGGGCTGGGGTCAAATATCAGAGCTGGGAGCTGAACCCAGGAGTCCTGGCTCCCAGGCCTACAGTGCTACAAGTCATGGTCCTGAAACCATCCGTGCCCCTTTAATAAATGCAGCTGTACCCTCTGGCCCCCCGGAGCCCCAGCTATGGGCTTTCACCAGGCTCCTGGCTCCCTTTAACTGCTTTCCGGCCTGCAGTTCCCTCCAGCCTGGCCTGACGGCAGCATTCTGTAGGGGACCCACTGAGCTCCCAGCTGCTGGGATGGCTCCTGCCCCTGCTCCTTTCCCCAACCTGTCCCTTTTCAAGGAGAGGGGCTAACGGGGGCCCCAGCCCCTCTGCCATCAGCCCAATGGCCACCTCTCTCGGTGCAAAACTTCATCAGCCTTTCAGCTGGATTCACTGGGCTGCGACTGGGGGACACAGATCCTCCAGGCTGTGCCTCGCTCTGCCCAGGAAGCAGGCCTGGCCATGCCAGGCAGAGGGCAATTCCAGCTGTGACTGGCACCGTGGCTGGGCTAGCTCAGAGCCCATCCAGCTGTTGGGGGTCAGGCTCGGTTCAGGCTGCCCCCCAGCGACTGCTCGTGCATTTCAAAGGAATAGGACCAAGGCGGGACGTTGGGGTTGAGACTAGAGTTTTATTGCAGTACAAGGAAAAGTCACGCGGCTAGAAACCTACCTCTCCCCCCGCTTCCCCGCACAGCAGCTGGTACCACCCTCACCCCCGGAGCCGCACCGCAGCAGCCAACAGCTCCCACCCCGCTGATTTCCCCACAGTTCCCCCAATTGCCAGCTCCCACCCCGGGCTGATTTCCCCGCGGTTCCCCCATCGCGGACCTGCAGCCCCCAGGGCGCTCCTCCCCATCATGCTGGTGTTTCAGGGCTCCCACGCCGGTGGCGGGACGTGGGTTACTTTGCCCAGTGAAGGGGCTGGGATTCCCCTTCATCTCACCCGCAGTGGCCCCTTCGCTCCATCCCTTCCTGCATTGTCCTTTCGCAGCCGGGGCACCGTCCCCCGGCCCCCTGGGCATGACCTCCCCTGTCTAACTCACTGGAACACAACCCAGAGGTCCAGCCCCTGCGTATGTCTACACTGCTCACCATGGGACCCCGGCTCGTGGACTCGTTTCCAAGCCTGCACTTGAGGGTCCACACAGCAATGGCAGGCCAGGCTGCACAAGCGAGTCTGGGTCGGCGAAACGGAGCCTTGGGCTTGACCCCACGTCAGAGCTGGGGCTAGGTGTGCCGTGTAGACGTCCGCATTGTGTCCCAGACCCAGGAGCCCCCGTTCCCAGCTCGAACCAGGAGCCCACTGGAGGGTTTAACAGACGGGAGTTGGAGCCTGCTTCCAGCCTGTTGGCTCCTACCGGGCACAAACCCTTGGCAACGAAGGAAAGCTTGGGGATGGGCACTTGGGGTGGTGCCCTGGGCCCATGGCAGGGCACAGCTCCACCCTGGCACCCGCCATGGGTGCCACACAGACACAGCGCGAACACAGAGAGCACAAGGTGGTGGGGCCTGGGCAACCCTAGCTCTGGGCGTTGTCTCAAGCGGGCGCCGAAGAGCCCCGGCTGGGGAAATCGGCCCCTCAGCCCCTCTGCGCCTCCTGGGACAGGGAGCGGGACAGGGAGCGGGGGAAGTCCCCCTTGCCGAAGTCGGGCCGGCTGGGCTGGACGACGGGGGGCAGCTCCTTGGTGATCTCCGACACGGCCCTCTTGTCCCGGCACTGCCCGCTGGGCGGGGCGCCCCCGGCCAGGGCCGTCTCCAAGTCCGTCCTGTGGCGCAGCTGGGGCGGGGTGGCTCCCCGCTCGGCCTTGGCGCTCAGGTCGGCCGGCACGAAGAGGGGCAGGGGCAGCGCCCGCTGGTAGGGCAGGGGGTAGCGGGCCAGGGGCTCGCCCAGCCGGCCCAGCCGCATGAGGAGCCCGGGCGAGCGCTGCACCACGAAGCGCGTCTCCTGCTGCTGCCAGTACGTCTCCTTGCGCCGATCGTCAGCCTCCCGCAGGCAGCAGCTGGGGGCGGGGGGGGGAACGTTAGGGACCTGGGGAGCAGCCCCCCGGCAGCCCCCCCATCGCCTCCTGGGAGCAGGGAGCCCAGACAAGCCCAAGGACCCAACCCGCCCCCTGAGGCTGGGGGGCTGCGACCCCTGGGGCCACGGGGCAGCGAGAGACTCTGGGGTCCTTTCTGCCCTGAGCTCCACAGACGCCCGCGCCAGGGGAGCTGCCCTTCAGGCCCAGGGGCAGGGGGGCACAGAGGGGGGCCACACTCCACCCCATCCCCCACCCTGCGCCCAGTCAGACGCTGTACCCAGGGCTGGGGGGGACGGACAGAGGGGGGCCTTGCTCCACCCCCTGCCCCCAGTCAGAAGCTGTACCCAGGGCTGGGGCGGGGGACAGAGGGGGCCTTGCTCCACCCCATCCCCCACCCTGCACCCAGTCAGACGCTGTACCCAGGGCTGGGGGCGCTGCCCCAGAGCTGGGTCTGCCTCTCTCCTGGACGGCGGAAGGGGCAGCCGCAGGGGGACGGGCTTGGGCAGGGGCTGCAGAGGGGAAGGGGAACCGCTGTGCCCAGGGGCTGCGACCCCTCTGCCCCAGGCTGGCTGGGCATGGAGGAGGGGCCAGGGCAGGGGTCCTGTTTGCTCCAGGGCCCCTCGGCTGCCTCTCCACGGAAACTCCCAGGGCTCCACTCAGCCCAGGGACGGGGGCACAAGGAGCCCAATGCCCTGTCCCACTGCCCGGGGTGCCCGCACCCCACACTCACCCCTCCTCGGGCCTGGTGGAGAGCGACAGGTCCCTCCATTCGGCCATGAAGGATTCGTGCCGCACCACGTCCTCCTCCTTCACCAGGCAGCCCAGCTCGGCCGCCGACAGCACCCCCGCGCTGTGCAGCACCACGCGCTTGCCGAACATCCTCGCTCTGTGGGTCGCCTGGCCTGGGGGTGTGTGAGCCCGGCTGTGTGTGAGTGTGTGTGTGAGTCCGGCTGTGTGTCTGAGCCCTGGGTACTTGGCCGTCTGGCCTGGGCCAGGGTTTAAATAGCCTTCCCAGTGCTATTTTGGGAGGTGTTGCTGGCACTGTGTGTGTGCGCGCGTGCTGCACAGTCATGCCCTGTGTGTGTGTGTGTGTGTGTGTGTGTGTGTGTGTGTGTGTGTGTGTGTCAGCCATCGGATGCGTAGGAGGAATACTCCCAGGGCCAATGCTTCAGGCCGAGATGAACAAGGCCCATAGCTGAGGGGCGGAAGGGACACGGCCCCCCTGGAAATCACCCCACGCTGGTTTCTTACTCCAAGTTTGCTCAGGTGAGCGATCGCAGGCCTAAGGCCCACGGAGCCGTCCCAGTGCCGGCAGCCGAGGGCTGGTCCTGACTGCGTTTCAGAAGAGGTGCGACCCTGGGAAGCGGGCTGCTGTCAAAGCCGCCAAGGGGGGAGACTCCGGGCTCTGTGCTGTGACCAGCCCCTGCCCGCTGGCACGGAGGGGAGCGGGGAATGTTCCTTCTGGCCGCAGAGTGAGGAGAACGCTGCTCCTGGGATGTGCCGGGGACGACCAGACCAAACCTTAGCTGCCTGTCCTGCGACTGCAGCGTGCTGGGGGGCTCCTGGAGTGCCGGGTGCCAGGGCTGGGTGTATCCCCCTCGCCCAGAGACTGTGGGCTGGGGAGTCCTGTTTGTACATGGCTTTGCTTTCCTTCACCCTAGTCAATCCCCTCTGCAGTGGAGATCAAGGCTCTTGTGCTGGGAGTTGTGGGGTGGGCCAGGGATGCAGCCTCAGAGCCTGGCTGAAAGACCTTTTTTCGTTGAGGGGAAGAAAGCCCAACTCCACAAACCCCTCATGAGGGCTGGCAGTACCACCAGCTCTGAACTCGCCCCCAGGGACGAGAAGACCCATCCCTCCCCTGCCTGCAGGACAGTAGGACCGGCCACTCAGCAGAGCCAGAAATTCAAATCTCCCACCCACTTCCAGAGCTCTGGTGATGGCCGGGCCCACGGGAAGCCAGGTTGCCTTTCTCCCAAATTCCCCACAAGACCTGAAGCTTGGCCGCTGACACATTGCGTAGATCCAGCAGCTTATCTGCCCTCCTAACGCTCCAACACCCTACACCAGGGCAATGCCACGCGGCCCGACGGTCCAAGGCCCCTCGTGGAACCGGGGCTAGAGCTAGCTCTCAAAATGGACCCACTTGTCATGCGTCCTTCTCATAAAAAGACTCCCACCCACGTCAGACGAGAATACCAAACCCAGGGAAGGGATAGACATCACAGGTTCATCGATGCCGTCAGATCTTGGAACTCACAAACCAGCTCAACCAGAAATGGATTTTCCTCAGCCCATTATTGGAGAGCGCAGCGTTGCTTTAGGGAGAAGTGGCCCCTGAACCCAGCCCAGGTTGGAATATGCTGGAAAGGCCTTTTGTTTGCCTGCTCCATTGGATGCATGCCCCGACAATGCTGGTGGAATGGGAGCTGGTACGGTTTTTATCACATCTGGATATTGCAATTGGAAAAATGCACCTTCGCGAGACAAAGGTTTCATCAGACCTGAAGGCTGCTTAGCCCCCTTGAATGCAGCGGCTGATGGAATTGCAGCAAGGGAAAGAGAAGCTACAGGTAATTTTTTGCTATGTCGACATTTCTGTGACACCCCACGGGGAGAACAAAGAACCACAAAGAATATGCAGTTGAATCAACTGGCTGTATTTTGTATACAGTGTTATTGTGTAGTAAATAGATGTCAAGCAAGATTGCTTATGAAAGCTTGTACTGTTCTAAACCTGAGAGTCATTATAAGATCTGGCTACAAAGCCTGCTTATGAATTTATGTATTTGTGTATATAAAACTGCTCATCATTTGTGCTGCTAAACCCACTAATACAGGGAGGAGAAGCAATCAGGGACCGGGAGGGATGCCTCCCCAATGGGCCAGGACTAGCTCCAAATAGGATTGTACAACCTAGCAACAGACCCTGGTGAACCATTAAAGTTAATGGGAAAACACGGAAAAAACGTGAAAGTGAAAATAAAACCCTAATTGTGGGAAACTAAGAAAGGAGAAAATTTTAACTATGAGTCACCAGGCCAAGAGGACAAACAAACAAACCAGCCTTTGAAAACCGGCTCTTCATCAGCATCTACAAACTTTCAATCCTTGCGCTTGGAGGAAAGCTCCACAACTTGATTGCAAGATCCAGCACACAAAAAATGTTCTGATTTTATTATTTCCGTGTGTTCGTTTGCTCGAGAACATTCCGCAGTTATGAATTTGATTTTTATATTTAATTTGATCACAGCTTCCTTTTTCAGGTGCCACACTGGCTGCTTTGGTGTCACCCTCACAAAATGGAAAGAAACAGGTAGTATTTAAAAACCTTGGCAAAAGTTATGCAGTTTGCGGTGATAGATCTTACTCCGAACAATTCATCAGGAATTGTCATCAACCTACTTCAGCTTATTGCGGGACACGATCCAGAAGTCAAGGGTGCACGGCAAACCATTCCGAACAATGCGAACAATTTCACACGCTGCTGAAATTCAGAATGACAACACTGATATTATGAAGATGGTTTTGAAAGATATTGTTGAAGATATTCAGAAAAACGGTGATGTCCTAAAATATGACACAACAAGGGCTGCTGTGACTGTAGAAAATTTATCCACTGGTTTATGCTACGCTGTTGGTGGCAAAGTCCTTGTGGGAGTAGCCCAATTGCATGGCCTCACTGCTGAACCTATTATATAACAAACGTTGAAAGACCTCCATGAACTGGGTCCTGACCCTAAAAACACTTGATGTTCTTGCTTTGATGGCGCCAACCTTATGTCAGGCGGTGTACAAATACTTTTACATGGGAAATTAAACAAGCAAATACCTGACGCACACTGCTTGAATCACCAATTACATCGGGGGCTCACTCCTGTGTGAGAAGAACTCAGCAGGGCCAACTATGTTCTCAAATTGTAAGTCTCTAGCTGAATTTTTCCGCAGAGATGATGGGAGTGTGCCGTACAAAGCCAGCACCTGCAAAGACTCACAGAAACAAGATGGCTTGGAAATAATCCCCAATAATTTTGAAGAGATTCGGAGTCTTCTGTCAAACTTTGTGGATGGATATGGCAACTTCTCCATTGACACAAGAGGGCTGTTGGACGTTTCAGAATCATCTACATTCTTGTTCTTAGCTGAGCTTAAAAGAATGGTTTTGAGTGTTTGCTCCTGTGAACAATGCCCTTCAGAAGGAACAAATGCACCTTGCGAAAGGAGTGAATTGATCACACTTGCCTGTGAATAAGTGATGGGTTTTTCCTCAGCAATTTCATCCATGACCCTGTTTTGAAAGATGAACATTAAGATGTGCCACCAAAAGGGCTAAGATTTCATAGTCGCTGAGCACTTCCCAGGATGTCAAAGTGTCGGTGAGCCTCCGTGGCGCCAAATGCACCATGAACTGACTGACGAACACAGTGGTGAATTGCAAAGGAGATTTTTTTCTGAGAACACCAAGTCACACAAAAACTTGTCAGCAATGTACTCCACCTGCGCTCCAGACTTCTTGAGATTGGAATCTCGGTGTGCTTTGATTGACGTGCTTGGATTAGGGATTGAGCAGGTGAAAATGGAAATGGCTGTATTTAAAGCAGGGGCGCAGTCACAGGTGGGCCATGGCCCACCCACTTAGCATCCAGGCCACCCAGATCTGAGCAGGGGTGTAGTGCTGCCACAGTGGCCCGGAGCATCTGAAATCCAGGAGAGAGCTCTGCACCCACCCTCCAGAAAGCTACACTCCGGCAGCTCTGCCTTGCCACGTTTTGAGCTGCCCCATGTGCGTGCCCAGCTTGGCAGGTGGAGCCGTGTCAGGGGGCACCAGGGCTAGGAAGAGGGCGTGGCATCAGGGGAGAAGCTGAGCTGGCAGAGTCATTGCCCCTCCACCCGAAATGCCCACCCAAATTTCCACGCCTAGCTACGCCACTGACTTAAAGCACTACTAGGGAAGAGAAATTGCAAAGAATATGGAGAAGTTCTAGGTGCTGCCAAGGAATTAAAGGAGACGTTCACATGTAGTCCTGAAGTGTCTACAGTGGTCTTGCTCATCATCTGCAAGGTGTGAGAATTCCTTTCCTTGTTTGTGATCACACCAAAAGACGAGCATGACCCAGGACAGACCTAATTGACTTCAAACCTGACCCGGGCTGTCTTTGTGGCAGAATTCAGACACCATTCGCCAGGAAGAAATCAACTTTAGTTTCTGACCAGTTTGGGGATTACATAACACTTTCACGTTATGCTCTAGTCTTTTACATTTCTGACTCTGTGACCTGAATATTTCTCATATGGAGCGAGCCCATAAATAGGGCTTTATTTCTAATTGCATAAAACAAAGTTAAAAACAAGCGTTCTGACACTGCATTGTTCATTCAGTACATATGAACTTCTGAGGACATCCTCAAGTGTCCCTCTGAATGCATCCGATGAAGTGAGCTGTAGCCCACGAAAGCTTATGCTCAAATAAATTTGTTAGTCTCTAAGGTGCCACAAGTCCTCCTTTTCTTCTTGTCAACCAGTCTGCTCCGTCCCCTGCGGTGGTGTCTTAGTGACAGGCCTGCTAATGGCCCCGTCGGGCCCCCAACTCCAGCGAGGTTGTTGAATGGAGTTGGCCTCCTTCCCAGCAGCTTGACACTCGGCTGCCCCGGGGAGGGGCCAGCAGAACTGCTGGGATTAGCTAGGAATGCCCGGCCCGCAGTTAACAACCGCACCTGACCCTGGGAGCAGCTGGCCCCGGTGCGGCCCGAAACAGCGCGGCAATGCCCTGGGACACAGATTAGCCGCTGTGTGCTCTGCCCCATGCCCAGTCGCGCTCCTGACCCCTGACCAACAGAGGCCGATGTGATTAGTGTGTGTGTGTTGGGGTGGGGGTGGGGTTTCAATCCTCCCCTCACAGATCACAGCTGAATCGTGGCACTTTGGGCTCAAACAGCTAACCCAGTGCAGGGGGGCGCAGGGGCTGTCCATGCTGGGGGGCAGTAGGGGAAAGGGGGGGCAGGGCAGAGCAGGTGTTGCCGGTTTGCTTACAGAATCTGCTCTGACTGGGGCGGCAGAAGCCACCGGCTGGTTTTCCCACTCCCAGAACAGAAGAGCCCCGTGCCCTGCCGGAAGGCCTGGTAATGCTGGCTGCCCCATTCCTGCTGGGCCCTCACAAAGTCCCGCCTCCTCTCACGTTTGATGGCCTGGGGTGGATTTCAGCTATGCACCCCCCCCCTCCACCCCTGATGTGATTAAGCAGCCTGTCAGCGCCTGGAAAGCAGGACCCTGATGGCTTTGCGCAGAGAAATCCCTTTCCCAGCCCCCAGCCTAGGGGTGTCAGCTAACACACCAATGGCTCGTGCTCTAGGGGCACCGACAGCCCCATGGCTGCCATTCCTGCTGGCTAAGGACTACCCCAGAGCACTAGCCCCAGCCCCATCCACCCCACCCCGACAGCCCAGGGGCCACGGCTGTCAGTACTGACACCTCAACCGCCACCATAGCCGAACCAAGGCAATATGGGGCACCAGACTTACCCCACCTTGTGCCCCACAGTCCCATCTCCGGGGGTGACGGCAGCTGTCAGCGTTAAGATGAATGGGCCAATTTCACCTCTCTTGGCGCTGTTGTTTTAGGCTCTCTGCAGACTCAGGCAGGCAGAGGGGATATTTCCCCCCCACACCCCAGGGTCACATTTTCAAACTTTTCTTTGCATCCTTGAGGACTAGCAATAGGTTTTCTTTTCTTTTCTTTTTTTTAAAGCCAAACTCTCAGCCCATGACTCCGGAAGCTGGAGCTGTAATCCCTGTGCCCAGTCAAGGGGTTGTAAGAGCCCCTTCTGCATGTAATACCCATTCCCCCCCAGGCTACGCAGGGGGGGGGGTAGTGCCAGGCACAGCTAGGGCAGTTTGGCCCGGTCGCACAGAGTCACGTCAACTCTGCGCTGGGGAGGGGGGCAGGAGCACCGGGGTCGGGGCAGAAGTCACACCACTACACCTAAGATCAGGGAGACCCCTTTGCCGAGGGGGAGATGGCCTGTCCTGACCCCAGCCTCTGCCTCGCTTGTCTCCTCTTGATGCCACAGATGCCCCGCCAGGCAGCAAAGCTCCCCCTGTCCCTTAGCGCCCTGGAGGCTGGAACCCGGCCCTGTGAGGCGGCCGCTAATCCCAGCCTGGCGCATAGAGCGCAGCTGACCTTTCGCCAGCCCGGGGATGCTGCGCGCTTGCCCTTTGGACTAGCCAGCTGGCCGCCAGCGCCCACTCCCCTCCCTGCCGCTGAACTAGACGAGCCCTCGAAGGCAATCTGGCCCTACTCCTCTTCCCCACCCCTGGGTGCTCTTCACACGCCCCCCCCCCCCGCTGGCTCCCCACGCAAAGCTCCAGGGAGCACCCGTCTCTTTTTTGCAGCCTCATCTGGGCGCACGGGCCGCAAAGGGAGGATGATGGACAGCCAGGGGTCGGGTAAACAACATAACCAGAGACTTGTTAACTGCTTCACGGGGCCCACTGCCAAAGCCAAAGGGCGGGGGGGGAGATGCTTTGAACTAGCACAAAGATAGACGCCTCCTAAATCCCCCAGCTTGGGGGTGACACATGATCCAAGCCTACAGCAGCAAGCCAGCCCCAGCTGCCCCTCTGCGGCCACGTGCTGGGCTGCAGGGGAAGGGGAACGGCACCGTCTTCATCCCCGGCAGTTAGTCATCATCAGGGTAAGGGCCAGAGGCACTCGGCAGGGCTCAGGCCCCTCCCTCCTGTGCCAGGCACTGTACATATTCCCCCACAACACACAGTTTCAGGCTCCCTCCCTCCCATGCTAGGCACTGTACGTGTGTACATGTACACACACACACACACACACACACAAAACAGGTGGCTGAAATGAACAGACAGACAGCTCTCAGCGGAGAGTCAGCAGCCCGGCTGCCCCGAGGGCAGGCCTCACTCTATCAACTTGACCAACAGGGACCCTTCATCCATCACTGCGGCCTCCTCCTCCTCCTCCCCCCCTCGGGGCGCCGGGCTCAGCGTCACCAGCGTGGCCTCCTGGCTGGGGGGCTCCTCCTCGCTGGGGGGCCCCTCCTCGGCCTCCAGGGGGTAGTAGTGCCGGGCGGCGGAGAGGAAGTCATCGCCCACGTCCAGGACGAGCAGCCGGTCCTGGGGAGGGAGAGACACAGCCAGGCTGGGATGGGGAGGGGCACAAGGTCAGGGGCAAGCAAGGGGCTATGACCAGAGGGAGGGACCCACCTCCCCCTGTGGGGGGAGCAGCAATTACCCATCATCCCTCACGGAGGGATTGCAGACACGGGGGAGAAGGGGACCCCTGCCAGCTGCCCCTCCCCCCCGCCCCACACACCAGGACGAAGAGGTAGCGCTCGGGGAGGCTGCAGTGGCGGTCGAAGAGGCTGGTCTGGTCGGCCAGGGCGGCGAGGAGCTGGCGGGCCTGCAGGGGCTGGCGCAGGGAGCTGTAGGAGGCCACGGAGGTGATGTCAAGCAAGCCGTGGGCCTCGCCGCTGAACCCTGCCCAGGGATGGGAGGAGAGAGGCCTGTGAGCCCACGCTCGCCCTCGCTAGAGCTATGCGGGGCCTCTCTTTGAGGGGATAAGAACCTACTACTGCTGCCAGGCGCTAGAGGAGTTACTCCTCCAGCCCCAGGGCAGAAGATGCCAGCCCCTCAGACCAGGCATTGCCCTGGCACCAGCCCATCGCCCTGGGCTCATTAACACTCCCCCCACGGGGGTGAGGCTCAGAGGCTCCGGCGCTCAGGAGAGGCAGGGTCAGTCCTGCTCTCTGGGTCCGACGGTGCATGCTGAGCTCTGCGTCCCACTGAACAAGCCCCTCAGCTGCACTGCCTCCCGGCGAGAGGGCCCAGCCCGGCCAAGGCTGCAAGGCAGGGCCAGGTGCAGCGGGCAAAGAGTGCCCCCTGCCCCTCTCCGCCAGCAGGGAAGGGGATGCCGTACCCAGGACCTCTAGGATCTGCCTCCATCGGTCCTTCAACTCGCGGCGGATTTGGCGGTGGGCGCTGATGTCGAAGCTCAGGCGTCGGTAGCCCTGCGGGAGAGGGACTGGGGGTCAGGCCCCGGAAACCACAAGGCACCAGCTCTCCCCCTCTTCCCCTCTCTCTCCACTCATGGCTGCCGTGTACCAGCACCACTGATCGGTCCATGGCCACGGTCCCAGCCCGGCCTTGGAGACTGACTGGGAGTTTCACAGGACAGTGCTGCTTTGGGGAGCAGGGGGCGGACCAGGAGCCAGGACTCCTGGGTTCTATTCCTGGCTCTAGGAAGGGAGTGGGGGCCAGTGGTTTAGAAGAGCGGGGGCTGGGAGGCAGCTGGCCTGGATTCTAATTACAGCCCTTACTCCACTATGTGACCGTGGCCAAGTGCCAGCCTCACGGTGCCTCAGTTTCCCCACGGATACAGTGCAGATCTGTTGTGAAGGCTCTGAGAGCCCAGCATCAGAGCAGCCTAGAGCACTTCAGTGCCTGGCAGACGTGCCAGCTGGGGTGAGATCCCATCCAGCCCAGCTGGGCGCTCCCATTGGTCTGACACGGCCACTCACTCATCCCCTTCCTGCAAGGGGGTTATGTTCCAGCAGCACCCAGAGGAGCTAAGTGAGAGCAGGGCCCTGCTCTGTTGGGCGCTGCCCAAACACTGCCAGCACAGCCCTGAAGAGCTCCCAGGTGAAGCAGACAGGCTGGGAGGAGAAACTGAGGCAGACGGGACAAGGACTTGCCAAAGGTCACAGCACCGGTCAGTGGCAGAGCCAGGCATAGCACCCAGGCCTCCTGGGGCCCCATTCAGAGCCCTACACGTCTCCAGCCCCAGGGAAGAAGAAAGTTCCCTGCGGGTAGGCATGCACAGCGGGGCCCTCAGGGAGTCCGAGGGGCCAGCAGGGGCCGGGGGCACCGACCTCCGAGCCGCGGTGCAGCCTGGCCCGGTTCTGCAGCAGGTTGTAGAGCTCGCGGTCGTCGTCGCGCTCCATGTGGGTGTCGTCCACCGGCTCGTTCCACAGGTTGGTGGCCTGGGCCCGTTTGCGCTTCCCCAGCTGATCGAAGTACCAGAGCATCTCACTGCAATGAGAGGAGAGCGGCCCCGGGCGAGACAGCGCATGGCATGCACCCAGCCTGGCGCCCAGGCCCTAGGCAGCACCAGCTGGCTCGGCCAGACGCTGGCATGCAAAGGGGGCCACTTTACTGGGCAGTGGGGCAGCTTTCCCCATGGACCCCTCCCTTCCAAGCCCCTGGCTGCACGACTGGGGGTGAGGGAAGCCGGGCGGGCGCTAAGCAGGTTGTAACAATACCCTGCTTCAGTGGCAGCCCAGAGCCAGTGGCTCAAGGGGAAGGGGACCCTCCCCAAACCTCACACACACTCATGTGGCCTGGTGGAGAATGCAGGGTCCTGGGGGGTAACCAGGAAGGGGGCAGGGAGCTCATACCCCCACCTGGAAGAGGCAGTCGAGCCAGCAGGAATCTCGCAGTTGCTGGCAAGGGGTGAGTGGGGGGAGGTGGGTACCAAAAGGGGCAGCAGGGCAGGTTCAAATCGAGGCTTCCTGACCCAGGTGCCGGGTGTTTTTAAAAAAAGAAAAAAGGGGGGGGGCCTGAAATGCCCTTTAGATCTTTGTGGGGGATGCGCCTGGGGGCTCTAGGGACATTGACAGGGGAGGGAGATCCCACTCAGTGGTAGCAGCGGTGGAAACGTTCCCTCTGCAAATCCCGATCCGAGTGGAGCCTGGCTGGATAGCCCCGCTCTGTCCCCATCAGCCCCCCACCAAAGCAGCCCCCGTCACTGTAGAGGAAAGAGGAACAAAGGTGATTGGGAAGCGGGGTTCAGAGGCGTCTGCCCTGCAGCCGTGAGCACGTCTTTCTCCATCCTTGTATGAACGCCTGCATGGCTGCCATGTCTTGCTTCTCCCAGGGCTCCGAGTTCCTCTGACACACGCTCGGGGCCGGGATCCTGGCACAGAAATGGAGCTGACCCCGCTGCGGAACATGGCGGCCGCTGACCAGCATGCGGGGATGCTGTGCCAAGCAGCTTCGGACAGGCACGCGGGAGAGAACGCCTTACGCTTCTCAGGGCTGCAACCATAGCACCGGACGCAAACGTTAAATTCACTATGATGTCGAACAGAAGGGAAGGATGGACGTGGTTTAAAGCACTGAACCGGGACTCAGAGCTCAGCCACACATACCGCGTGTCGCGGCCTTGCTCCGTGCCTCAGTTTCCCCAACTTTAAAATGAGGCGAATAATGCTCTCTTTTGCATCCAATTCTTCAGAGAAGTGACTGCCTCTCACTCCGTGCAGCGCCCAGCCCACCGGGACTTACTACCCTACCGATATTAATAAATACCTGAGGAGTGGATTGTTCTCTGGCTCTTCTTGTTCACAGGAGCAGCAGCAGATCTGGTGCCAAATATCCATTCTCCTAATGCGCGTATGAATCAAACCCAGAGGAGCAGCAGAGGTCTCATCAAGGGGCCGTGAACACTTCTCCTGAGAAGAAACGGCTCTGAAGGAGAGTGAGTGAGAAGTTCAGTGTGTTCTAAATTTAAGAAAAATGCAAGTCAAAAGCCCTGATCATGTGAGATCCCCCCCTCACCAGGGCTCACAGCCTTAAGCAAGGGGGACGCAGCCTTGCTAAAAAAGAGGCTCTTCTCTGCATCGCTTGGGGTTACTGGGCAATGAAAGCCGGTTTGTTTCCTTCCTAGCAGAAAGCAAACCCGTGGTCTGTAATGGCTGTAAATACACACCAGGCCCGGCCCAGGAACATGATGACCAGGTCCGGGAAGGCTGGGGGATTCGGGCGCAAGCCAGGGATGTCCCCTCTCCTAGTACCTCTTGGGGGGAGCTGCTCAGATGCAGTGGGAAAGGGGCTGCTTTAGCAGATGGGTCACTCTGTGCTTACCAGCTGGGCGGTACAGTCAGGCTCAGCAGAGAGCAAGGACTGTCTGGGCCACGGAAATCGACCTACTCCTGGAGAAATCCCCCTTCCCCGTGCGGGGTAGAAGCCCATGGGCACGAATGAGCGTGCGCGGGTGACATACAGAGTTCTCCGCGCACCGGGACGGTCACGTTAACCCCCCCATCTCCAGCGCTAGAGCCTCCCCTCACACTTACGGCCGAGCACAGCAAGGAGTGAAGGTGCACCGTGCTGGCATGTCACGCTAACGACTCTGTTAGCGGCCTTCATTCCCCCCACCCCCCGCTGGAGACACACACCGGGGCCAAAAGGGATGCTGAGGCCTGCGGAAGCTGGGTGCCTGCCAGGGTGTGGAAGAATTCCTTGCACCCCCTCTACCCACCCAAGCAAAGCACAGTGCAACTTTCCTCTGCCTAGATGCAACTGGGCCCCGCTCCCAGCTGGAGGGGGCCTGGGCCAGGTGATCAGAATCCTTTTGGAGGCATGTGCCTTTTACTCCGCCTTCCAGCGGGACACAAGGGGACAGAGAACTGCAGGATGCACTAGACTGCTGGGCCGTCGCCTTTCCCTGGCCCCGGAGTTACCCCTATGTCGACAGGGGGAGGGGTGGGGCCCCATCTGCAGGACTTGCACTTGGCTGTCAGCCCTGCTTTGAAGGCCCGTTGGTAAGCCAGGGCCCAGCTGGTTCGGCGTTCCCAGCCGGCAGGGACAGTGCAGGTGTAAGTGGGCTGTTGTGACCTTACTACGACTCAGTGGAGGTGTTTTGGTTGCTAGCTCCTAGTACCGAAAGGGGAAGGGTCAATGGGAAATCAGGACCCCGAGACTGACAGTCGCCAGGAGCAATGGGGAGAGGTCAGTCCCGTCCTCCGGGGGAGCTGGAATGGCCTGGGTCAGACTCAGACAGAGCGGGGCTGAGCTAAGGAGAGAGCAGGGGCCCGAGCTGAGTGGGGGAGCAGGGCTGCGCCGGCCAGAGAAGCAGCCCAGGGGGCTGGAGCCGTCCGGAGCCGGGCACGGGGAGGAGCTGGGGAAAGCAAGCGGGGGACCCTGGGCAGCTGGCCCAGTGCAGGGAGACACCCCAGCCAAGACACCTGGCAGGCCAGACTTGGAGGGGATCGTAACCCCGACGGGATGGGAGCGACGCTGGGAAGAAGGGTCCTGCCACCTAGAGCCTGAGAGCGCGTGGCCACCACCAGAGCGAGTGTCCGACCCGCAGCCTCCCTGCAGCGCAGCCAGGGCCTGGGCCGTGGGAGGGACACAGTGAACTTCCCGAGACGCTGGTTGTGACGTCCCCGGGCCACAGAGCTGGGTGATGGGTTTCCTTGAACCTTTCCCATTATTTTCTTTTTTTTAAAATTTGGTTGCTGTTTAATAAATTGTTTTTGCTTTGAACTGTATGTAATGATCAGGGAAGTGCCCAGTGCAGAGAGAGCACCCAGGAGTGGGTACACCCGAGCCCCTGTTCTAAGTGATCACGACACAGTTGGGGGTCGAGACCCCCAGGAATCCTGGGCCCAGCCTCTTTGGGGTTACGAGGACTCTGGCACACAGGAGAGTGGAAAGGGAGCCCCCGAGGTCAGGCAGGCGTCTGGGTAAAGGGAGTGGGAGCGAGATCCTTTCGGTAGCCCACTTCACCGGGATGTGTATAAGCCAGCAAAGTTCCCCACAATAGCGGGACCATTTCCCCCGCTTACACAGGCTCTGTGTTTTACTATATGATTAAAGGGGCTGGCCCTGGGAAAGGTCGGACGCTGCTGCTCCCCCCACAGCAGGGCTTCAACCCTTTAGGGGACGGCTATTTGCAAGCTGCCTTTTGCCTTTGTCAACACCAGCCAGGCGTGGGAGGCAGGCAGAAAAGTCCCGGAGCGTCAGTCCAGCCACAGCGAGGGCAGGGGTTCACGCAGCCCCAAGAGAGATTCGCCGCCGAGTGCGGCTGAACTGGCTTCTTCGCCGAGTTGCTGTCGGGTTTGTTTCACAGGCTTAGGGCTTCTTAGTTCTTTGCTTCATTTAAAAGAGCAGGAACCAATGGGCCAAACGGGGCAGTTCCAGAGCCTTCAGTGATCCCACCGAGATGGACTCTTTTGGAAAAAGCAGGGGCGAATTTGATCCATCATCTCCAGCACCTCCAGTGACAGAAGCTGCCAAAATGCAAGCCAAGGTGCATGGGAGCCCTCTTGTCTCCCGGGTGTTCAGACTCAGAACCAAAGGATGGGGAAAGGGTTAGAAGTGGGGAAACCAGGCCCAGGGGAAGACACTGATTTGCCCAAGGTCACACAGCAGAGCTGGGCACAGAGCTCTGGATTCTCTCTGTGCTAGCCACTGCACCACACTGCCTGAAGCAGGGAACCAACCCTACGAACCCGAGGCGCAAGGGCAGCCCCATTGCCTCTCATGGTCATGCTTCATGTTACTGCAGATCTAAGCACTTGCAACTTGTTTCTGTCATTCTCCCAGTGCACCAGGGCTGCTTTCTAGCTGGCCAATCAACCTCTTCCAGGCACCCCCCAGGCCGTATGGCCCTGCTCCAGGAAAGCACGTAAGCACATGCTTATGCAAGTATGCCCACTGGGCTACAGCAGCTTACAAGTTAGGTGGCTTTGCAGAGGCCTAAATGACAAGACAGTGGGGCACAGTGTAATGTTGGGCGACACAGGTCAGAGGCTCTTCTCTGTTGTAGGTTTTTATTTGACGAAGATGCAAAGGTTCCAGGCGGAAGGCAGGAGGTTATTAGAACGACAGGCTTTCTAACCAGGCTCAAGAGGAGCCCCCGCCCCACCGTGGAAGAACCACAAACCCCCTGGAACTCGCTGCACAGTCCCCGGGGGGGTGCACAAGGTCCCCAAAAGATGCTTCACGCCGAGGCAATCGCTCAAAAGCCTCACGTCCTGGCGTGCACGGCGCGGGGGAATCGGGGTTAGGGGAGCGAGTTAACGGTGTTTTCAGATTTAAAGAAGCTGAACGAACAGGATGGAGATTGGTTTTACAGGCCCCGCCGAAACTAGTGAACAAGCAGAGGTTAGTATTTCTTCTTTCCCCCTCCCACCTCCCCAAGGCTGTATCATCCCCCCTCACCTGCACTCCCCTCTCATAAGTATTAGTCTATCCCCAGAGCAGGAGACTAATGCACTTCGTTATGAAAATGGGGTCACAGCCTCAGAGGCCAGTAGCCATCGCCTTCCTTTGACTGCCCTACGCAGCCAAAAGGGACTTGCCAAGGTCGCTCGTTCCCGGACTGAAAGGTTTCCTAGAATCAGGGAATCCTTCTCCGAGTTTAAACCGTTTCCTCCCCAGCATCCCGCCCACAGACGCCACGGCTGCTACGTCAGTGAACTATGGCAATGGAACAAGCCTGGCAAGGCTCCGCTGCTTGGAGGCCCTTCGCCAGAGCTTGTGGTGGACACGAATTCTCAACAGGGAAAGATCTTCGCGAGCTGGTGCCAACTAAGAAATGGGGAAGTGGTTATTTGAATAGTTTTTTTTACCAGGGCGGGTTGCTTGTGGGTGCCCTTCCCTGGGCCCAGTCACATCAGAGACCCAGATATGCCCACAGCTGGGGCTGCAGGGCTATTCTAGACTTGCAGAGACTCTGCCCTGGGTATATTTCACAGCCTTTTGTGGACCACACGTGCCTAAACTAATCCGCCACTGCCTGGCGATACCCTTATCAGTGTGCTCCCTGGCAGCTGAGGAATGACAAGGGGTAGCCAAGTGCCCACAGGGTGCGAGCTACCAGTCATGCCATGTAAAGCAATGCCTGTCAGCAGATCAGAAGCAAAGGCTGTCACATGCACCTGGTGGCGAGAGTTCCTCCATTTCCCACTTTAACCATTCTCCAGCAGCAAAATGAACAGGGATGCCTGGCCCTGCCCTTCCCTCTCCTCCACAAGGCATTTAGGTAAATACAGGAGCTCCAGACCGATGAAAGTCACACACCATTATCAGAAATTTTTTAAAAAAGGACAGGAGACAAATTGGGGCAGTGGTGGGCTTATCCAGCCAGAAACGGCCACCTCCGCTGGGTATGGCGAGGGAAAACAAAGTGATCAATAAAGGGGTTTGGCACATGTTTAAATCACAAAAATCTCCATTGATTCCCAGAGCTGCTCAGTTAGTTTGATCCTTGATTGGAGGGGTGAAGAGAAAGGGATCTGCGGGAGTGGGGAAGGACCGAGGCAGCCCTCGGGCCTCTCAAGGCATCCACCCCGCTTTCTGCATTCCCGCAAAGGTTGCTCCAGTTAGCATTGTTGCAGTGATAGCCACCTCCCTGGTACATGGTCTGGCGCAGCCCTTCCTGCAGGGAGGGAAGAGGTCTGCATTCCAAGCGCAGGCGGCTCCGTGGCAGGCTTGCTCCGGCTTCTTGGAAGTTGTTCCCCACTCTGTGTTAAGGAGAGAGGGCAAAGGGATGTCCCGTGGAGGGTCACGCGCTGCTGCTCAGGGCCTGCCCGACACCTCGCTGACCCGCTGCCGCAGGTGGAATGCAAACTCGAACATGGTAGCTGCCAGGCTTTGATGGATCAGGTAACGGGGAAGCCGACCCTACAGAGAAACAACAAACCGGGAACACAGGGGTTTATTTTGCTGGCTAAGATTGTACATAGTTCCTATCCTGCATCTGAATCCTGGGGAAAGCCGCGCTCCGGATCGTCTCTCGGAGGCACTGCTCGTTTTGTCCCGCTCGAAGCCACCACCATGTTTCCAGCACAGGTCTCTGTGGCTGCTCGAGATGGGTTTCACTGAGTATTAACCAGAGCATCTCAGAGCTTTTTTTAAATGACCGCATCAGTGCGGTAACAGGACGGGCCCTGACTGGCGGATTAGCGAGAATCACAGCAAAGAGCAGTGACAGTTCCCAACTGCTTCGAGCTGCTTTTGGGTGTAACTTCAAGTGTTTTGATGTCTATAAAAAACCCCGCATGGTTTGGGTCCTCAGCTGCCCTGTGCCATACTGCTGCCGGAGCCAGTGGCAGTGGCATTCAAGCCAGTCCTCACCCAATGGCAGGGGGCTGTGGGTGGAAGGGGAGGCAGGGGCAGCCTGTCTCCTGTGTTTGTGCAATGCCTTGCGCAGTGGGGTGCTGGTCCGTGACCGTGGCTCCTAGACGCTACTGCAAAACAGATCATCAATAGTAGTAATAATTCACCACAGGATCCTGCGTGGATCCCCACCAAGGCCCAGCTCTTGTAACTTTGAGGGCATGCGGCAAGGCCGATTTTGCCAGCCTGCCCCCATGGGGACTGCATGGAAGGGGCCGAGAGGGTGTTTGGTGGGCGGCCGTTCTGCAGGGTACTATGAAGTATTTGCACTGCCGTACCACCCCGGTAGCCTGTCATTGACCAGGACCCTGTTGCATTAGACGTTGGTCAAAAAGAACAACACTAAAGGCCGTTCTTTACAGGCATTTCTTCAGGGACACAGGATATGCCAGGAGGGCTGGACCAGTGGGTCCACCTAGCTTGGTAGCCAGTCTCAGACAGTGGCTAGCCCCAGATGCCTCGGGGTTAGGTGAGAGCTGTATAATGGACAATTATGAATAGCTTGGCTGCTACAGAAGTTCCTTCCTCACAGTCAGCAGAGAGCAGTGGCTGAGGGCCTGTCTCACAGAACTGGGCAGGTTTTCACTCCCCATCGCAAACAGCTGATTTCTTCAGAGCCAGTTCCCATAAAGGAAACCCAGACACAAAGCTCTGGCCCAACAGCCCGAGTGAGAGGCGCAGCTGGTTTCTGCTGCTCTCGGCTCTATCCCCCAGTTTGATTCCCTAGCAGGACGGTTGATTTTGCAAGTGCTTTTCAGTCATGTGACGAGCAACAGAATAGCCGACCGACTTCTCCTGGAGGGGGCGGAGGGAGATGGCGCAGGCCAAGCGCTCCGATGAATGAGGACTTTGTGCTTCCCTGCTGCAGCAGGGGGTTACCCCGTCAACAATGTGAGTGCTCAGCAGGCCGGATCTCTTCTCACCTCCCACCAGCCCCTGGCACCTGACCCCAGCTGGCAGCTCTTTTGTATGCTGCCCTTGCCCGAGCAGACAGCAGGGACCAAACACAGCAGTGTAGCCAATAACTCCAGCTCGGAGTCCCTCGACGTGTTCAAGGCGCCTTGCTCCATGCAAGGGGAGGCAGTTTCTATTACAGGTTATTGGCAGCAACGGACACCAGGGCGGGCAAGCTTTGGGATGGCAAGACAAGATCTCACTGCTTGCGAATACTGGCAGAGCCGCTAGCCAGATTCTCCAGCTTGTGCTCTGGGGAGCCCCGGCTGTGCTGGGTGTGAGGCACACGCCGACGTGGAACCCACTTTACCTTGAGGTCCGTGTTGAGGATCCAGAGGAAGGTGCACACTTTGGGATTGCTGGCACATTTCAGCACAATGAAGCCTCCTGGCCCGTTCTCGCCCCTGGGAAAAGGAACAGCACAGCGTGAGGCTCTGCAGACTCCATGTCACACACGCGTACGCTACTGGGCGGATACACACGCAGGCAGCCGGAATCCCGAATGCGCCCATGCAGCACAAAGCCAGCGGCACGTTCGAATGATCCGTCACTGCGCTTGGGTGCGCCGAGAGGCAGGAGGTCAGAGCTGGAGCAGGCCTTGGGCAAACCTAACCAGGAACAAACCGGGCAGGAGCTCGCTAGCTCTGCTGCCAGAGAGAATGCCGCATCTTCAGCTGCCATGTGGAGATTCCTGCTCATCCTGCACCTTCAGCTTTTATTTCCCACTGGAAGAGTTAAGCGAGGTCCAGTGGCCTGTGTGAAGGGACTTCGGGGGGGGGGGGGGGGGGCCTAGTAGGCATTTCCACATCACAACATGCCCTGCTATCTCCACTGGCACCAGCAGAGAGACAGACATGGATGGGCCGAGAAGGCTCCTCTCTATACCGGCTGGGGGCGCCTTCAGCCTCCAGGGCAGTGGTTCTCAACCTGTTTATCATTGTGGGCCCCATATGCAGGTCTCCACTGGATGGCAGTGAGGATGTCCCATGGGCTACAGCTGCAGGTTGAGAACCACTGCTCCGGAGACTGCCGGTGGGGCCCGTCTCACCAGTGCTACCTTTGCTGGATATTGAAAGGCAAACCCAGTTTGAACGCAGGTGCTGGTGAAAAGAGAGCTGTGGCGAATGAAACCCTTTATGGTCAGGGCAGGTACTGCATGGGCAGCTTCCTCTTCACAACTCTTGGTCTGCTTAGTAGGGGCAGATACCGACAGATCCCTACTGATACACGCCAGATTTGTGACTAAGAGGCGAAAGGCCCCATCCATCCAGATATGTTTAAAAGGAGACACGTGTTACCACGTCCCTGCTTTGTGACACTAGGTATATTTCTGCTGGATATGGCCTTAAAAGGATTCTCAAGGCCTGAAAAGCCCCAGCACCTAAATAGACTGAGGCAGTTACTAAGCCTGTGAGTTAAATGTCAATTACTTTAATCAGATTACTCTGAAAAACAAAGTCAGTAAGAGAAGCAGCTGAGCTGGTCACTAGCCACCTGCAGCACAGCCTGACTGTAACAAAGAGGCCTTGTTGGAAGAGATTCAGACCCCCCGATTAATGCATCACAAGGCAGCCGGCCACTGTAGTTTGGAGTAGAGAAATGCCAGAGACCTTGGCGAGTGCTTTGAGAGAGTGCTATTGAAGGGCACTCTGTTCACACCTCCTGCTCCGTCTCTCTGTGCCCTAGGCCTTTATTAAAACTACAGCCAGGCATGAGAGAACAAAAGGGCACACACATAACAAACAACACACATGATGAGTTCAGCTGCTTATTCCCCCTTTGAAGTTGCAACTGTCCCTGAGCAAGAGCTAATTCCACAGTGATGGGATGTGGAGTCAGTCAGGGTTTTTGATCTGTTGTCTCCCCTACCCTGCCCCCACTGCCTCAACCCGAGCTGCTGCTGACCTCCTAAGCAACACGCTGATTCCATACCAATTGTTCTTTAAACAAAGGAAGAGGAACACAGGAAGTAGAATACAGTTCCGCAGACAGACAAGCTGCCAGAGGTTTTGTAAAGTGGCAGTTTCCTTTAAACAGCAACAAGAAACGCCCCCCCCCACCCTTTTTTTAAACTCAAGCGTCTGTCTGCACTGAACGTCTAATATTATACAGCAGTGTGCGCTACAAGAAAAATCAGACATTTCCCCAAGCCAAAACCCAAATTCGTACCTGACGTATTTGGACAGCGGAGGCTTCAAACCGTGAGTGGTTGACATCCCTGACGAAATATAGCGGTCTCGTCTTCTTTCAATGCGACGCACGTTTACAAAGTCCCTACGTAAATAAAGGGGAAATCAACTGCTGTGGGGTCTGCATGGGAGCTTTAGGACAGCACAGACATGGAAGGTCCAACATTCAATCTACGTCCTATGGAAAAGGTGTGGCAAAAATATTTTAACATGGAGACACTATGTACATTTATGGTTATTAATGGGACAGACCAGGTATTCAGTGACTCGCACAGAGGCTTGGAGCCAAGACTCCTGGTTCTCATCCTGGCTTGGCTATCGATTTTGGCACAGGACCTTGGGCAAGTCATTACACTACATACTACCCATGTTACCCACCCCTCTTGGACCCATGGTATGTTTCATGAGTAAGATGGCTGGCCTGGAGCTCCCTCACACAAAATCTCCTTGATGTGTTCTAGGTGCTTGGTGGACTAGGCTCCGGAGCGGAATAAACTCACCTGGGTGACACTACACCACCTGCAGCCCCTGCTGCAACGTCGTACGAGACAATGGTGTTATCTTCAACCCGCTGTAAGATCTGAGTGAAAGAAGGACAGAATAAGAGATGTTTCCTCTCACCTGCCTGTGGATCTGTACATGCCAACAGCTAGGAATAAGGAGCCTCCCGCAAAATTGCCCATGGATCCAAAACAAGTGAAGAGCCTTTAGCGGCAGATCTGACAAATACAAGCCTTGGAGAGTCCAGCATTAGCATGACCACGTTTACCTTCTGGTGTTGAGAATGGTCTGCTCTGCCCTTCTGTATAGCGAGCAGGCATTTCCTTTGCATCCTGGACACAGCAACTGCCTAGGGTGAGTAAGCTCCTCCAAGCCAGGGCAGCGAGAATGACCTTGGCTCTGTGCCTCGGCCCATTCCCCAGGGCTTTCGTACAGACAGACTTTTGGTGCAACTAGCTACTTCAGAACGTTCAGACTGCCTGGATGAGCAATGCATTGGTATTTCAAATGCAGCCAAGCCTCCAGCTCCTGCAGGGCCAGACACGGCATGCAGTAGGTTCTGTGCTGCGAAGTTCCAACTCCAGAGGGTTATTAAAATGCCACCTTCACAAAGCACTTACCTGGCAAGCTGCCACGGTTTTATTCCACAGGATCATCCTCTCAGGTTGGAGAATCACCTCCTGGTAGACTGTTTCAGCAGAACACTGCATGAAGGCCTGAGAAAAGGACTAGACAGTTCAGTTTGCCCCAGCTGCCTTCCCTGGGGCGTGTATTCAACAGCACAAGATAAAGATCACAAGGGACAACCAATTGAGTGAAACAAGTGCTCATGAGAAGCGATAGCAGAAGAACTGGCTGCAGCCAGACAGTGCAGACAGGAATAGCGTACCTCCATCCTGAACAGAACAATGCCAGCTATTCCACCCCTGGGCTACTCTGGCGTCTACCGCTTATACTGAAGAGGGCAGCTGTTTCAGGAGGTTCATGGAAGGCTACTAAGAGCGTCAGCAAAAATGAAACACTCGCATTTATCTGCAGTCTCGTGTGGGTCTTTAGAGGCAGAGGGATAATGCAGTAACATGGGGTCACCCAGTTCTCCGTTCATTAGAGTCTTTTCATGGGCAGTTCTGGCAACATACGTACCGACACAAAGAAAAGTCACCACGGCAATAGGCCTTCACTAAGAGATTGTTTATAGCCAAACCACTACAGTGAGTCACTTCCTAACAACATCTGTTAATGCCAGATTGCATCTGAAGTGGGATCAACCCTGATCTTGGTGGACGGGCAGTTGCTATCTTATTGTAGTCCTGGAAGCTGCGGTTGGAACAGGATTCTTTCGTCACCTGGTCCAGCTTTCTGCCATTGGACCCCAGCGTATTTGTGGGGAGTTGGATCAATCTAGTTTTAGATGGCAAGCCCGGGCGTTATCCGGCTGTAGGACAGAGCTCAGTGTAAGAATGCAGCAGAGTTGTATTACAGAAAGTCCCAAAAACAAGTAGAACGGGCTTTACAATGCCACATGCATTGCAGTTTGACCCGTATTGCTGGAGCCACAGAAGAGCATGAGGGACCAGCTGTGCTGGGCATTAAGCAGAGTTACTGCCTGGGGATTATGCCCCTACAACAAAGCTGCAATTTACCAAGCAAGGAGGTAGAGGCCAGAGGTCCTTACCTTTAAAATAAAGGTCTTGCCGTGGAAAGGAATTTCAATGGTGTAAACAACATCGCCAAACTCCTGAGCAAGAGAGAGTCAAGTCACACTTCACATGCACAGTCCTTTACACGCCGGTCGCACCTTGCACCCCAGGATCTCCAAGCACATTTGAGACTTGTGTCACGAGCCAGGCTGCACAACAGGCAGTCCCACTGCCATCGCTAGAGTCAGCCCTGAAACGCAACCCCCTCCATGGCGGGACCTTTTAAAAGTACAGATCAACAGTCCGCAGCAAGTTTAGGACAGGAAGTGAAGGCTGTCTCCAGCTGAATTTTAACACACTTCCAAAAATCCACATGTACAGATGGCTGCAGACAGAATGCAACACGCTGTGGCATACACGTGACAAGACACAGAAATGGGATGAATCTGTAGCTGGATGCGTAGCAAAGGGGAGGAGTCTATTGCATGTGACAGCTCCCTTAATGCTGGGCATGGTGGTTTTCAAGATGGCACCACTCACTCCCTTATTTTACCAACAAATGCCTTTGATCCTTTCCCACTCAGTCATCTGCAGTTCCACACCATAACTGCAATTAAAGGCTAACCACACTCCTCCGCCCGCCTGTGGCTGGGGTGGTGGGGGGAAAGACTGATGGGTTCCCTCTCCTGTCAAACAGGAAGGTAATTGAACGTCTAATTAAATAAGAGGCGATTTACATTTAACTGAACTGGAATAAGATTCCTAATTCAATCATGTCATTGTAACGCTGGTTAATTTTTCATGGCGTAACCAGGTTCGGAAAGCCCCGCCGTCCTGCAGTCTGTGCTAACCCCTCCATGCTTTCTGCAGGCAAAGAAGGGAAATACTTGCATTGTTTTTTTCGAATTTCCAGTTTTCCTCCTGGGCTAGGATTTGATCCACAACCTCCATTGCTTCTTTGCCTTGCTGGACATATTCCTTCTCCTAGGAGAAAACGCGATCTATTTACTGCTCCCTTTACTAATGATCCTGAGCGTGCGAATGAGTGATTTTGCCTCCTCGTGGCTGGACAAAAGAGGAAGGGACTTTCCACTACTGCAGCTGCTACAGATATCCTCCTTCCACTTGGGTGGCAGAGGCAAGCGTGTTGCACCTGGCAGGCCAGAATTCTAGCCCTAGGTGTGTCATTGACACACTAGCTGTGTCTCTCCACAGTTGTGATACCTTTCCTCCTGAGAGAGTCCCCACCATTTTTGCCAGATGAAATGGTACAGGCCACAATGAGATCACTTCTCCTCCCACGGAGCTGCAGCCACCTCTGGGGTGAAACAGCAACTGCTTAGCTACCCCACTGTTTTGGAAACAACGTGAAGAATCCTGTGTCCAAGTGAAACGCCGATGGGATGTTTGGGAGGGAGAAGGCTGTTACCCACGCTGGAATTTGACAGGATAGTGGAGTCAACACCCCCTTCCTCCTTCAGCAAAGGTAACCAGTAAGAACCAAGGAAACTGGAGGGAGCAGGAAGGAGACAAGCTGCTGTCAGGGCCACAGACGCCTTTAAAAGCCAACTACAGGAGGGGGGTGAAGGGGAAAGTAACTGATGCTGCACACGAGACGAATGATTCCCAGTAATGAGGGGTGACTAGATACTGAGTCAGACCTGTTTTTCCCAGAGCACCTGAGCAACATCGCTCAGCTAAGGGAATGATTTGCCCATGTTTCTTGGCAGCAAATAACATTTTGTGACCTTCGGTACTGAGAGGAGAAGAAGAAAGGGGACAGGATCTTTAACCCCTCGATTTATTCAGCACCTTGATGGGTACGTGCTGGAGTAATTAGCTAATTACAGACCCTCATGTCAACATGCATTGGGCAGCCATCAGAACCAGACATTGAGAGATGCTCAGAACCAACAGGGGCAAAAGTGGGTCTCTAAAATGGCAAGATCACCGCTCCTCCATTTACCTGGGCTGTTAACGCTTTCCTCCCCGCATCATCTTCATCAGACTCATTATCCGATCCTAAAGAAAGGTACAGAGTTGTGAGGACGCTAGAGATCCTGCAGAGTTGTGAGGATGCTAGAGATCCTGCTGGTATGATTTTATGAAGGGGAGGGCCCTCATCGGGTCAGCCCTCCCTCCCTTTCCACTTCACTCTCCAAATGCACAGATCCACGCAGGATAGTCGGTGTGTTCTCGTATAGGAACAGCGAGAGTGGTTACAATGGGAAATGCTCCAATCCCCCAGCCCCAGTGCCGTCCCCTCTGAAAATGTACCAAAGCCACCAGGTTAACACCCTTTTCTGCAGCAAGCTGTGCAGTTCACACTAGCTCTTTGGGTGTCCAGGGTAAGGCCTTTGCTCTTCCCAGAGCAACCTCAGACTGTGCATTTCAAACCCTGTGTCCTGAGGCCTGGAGCTTTGGTTTAAACACAGCTGAGAATGGATTTTGATAGCACAGGAAAGTCAGGCATCAAATGCAAAGTAGGTGGCTACTTTTCCACCTCCTGACAATCTCATTCTGACCCCACAGCTGGGCACAAAAGCAGCTACACAACATAACCTTCCCCCAACGCTGGAAGCAAAGGGGAGTTCGTGGCACTGTGCTGTAACACTGCTCAAAAGGTCGGTCTAATTAGGGAAAGCTCAGCAAGGAACTTTGAGAGGCAACAACAGGGAAAAGGAAACCCAGGGGATCCTGCAAGCGGAACAAGCTGAGAAAGCAACTCAACCCACATACAAAGGTCACTGCATGCCAAGAAGAGGCAAAAACATTCGTCACCTGCGAAGGACTCCGGAGGGGAATAGAACTGCCCGTCAGAAAGGGCTCCGGAATAGAGCAGAGGGCCGCGGGAGGCTGCGGCCTGCGCTGCCAAGTACCCTAGGGAACCAAGAGACACAAATTGTAAACATATACAGAAGCCAGAGTTTACTCCTAACATTCATCCATGTCCTTCCTCCTCCAGGTTAAGCTACCCAGTTATCTAATGCTTGGAACACAGCTCAGTACTGGGAGCCGGGCTGTCTCTGGGAGACACAGCCCAGCCTAGAAGGAGCTTTCAGTCCCTGCTCCCTCACTTTTCATTTCAGACACAGCACTTTATCTGCATGGAGATCAATGAACTCTTTTCCCTGTCAAATCCAAAGGTGATTAAGCGCCTAATTAAATAAGAGCCTTCCCTCGAAGCGATCCAGAACACGCTCTTAATCCAATAGAGGCATTAAACACTTACTCATTTTTCATCTTAAAACCTCCTCCCAAGACCCAAACATCCTCTGATTTTTCCCAGCCCACCGATACGTTTGTGATCAAGTCTCACTAGACAAATTCTTCCTGGTTTAGACGCCGCCATTTCCCCCCCTACACTCTTCTGGTTGTGAAGACTAGAGCGAGAGGAGAAGCTCCTTTTGCAACCGCGGCCACGAGAACTGGAGAGCTACAGGTCAGAGTGGGACCTTGGGATGAGCACATGAGCTCCTATATAGCCCAGGTTGGAGAATTTCAGCCAGTCTCCCCTGTGTTGATCCCAACAACAAGGGTTTGGCTAAAGCATCTCTTCCAGAAGGGCACGCGGTCCCAACTCTTCTCTTGGGAGACTGCGCCAGTGGCTAATCACCCGCACTGTTAAACAGTGAGGTCTTATTTCTAATTTGAATTGGCCCGACTTTAAACTTCCAGCCACTGGTTCTCGTTCTACCTGTCTTCTTTACAGTAAGGGTCCTTTTAGTAGTTGGTATGGTCTCCCTTGACCATAATCAAGTCAGACGAGGCAACTGATCTCCACAACCTGCCTGGAGATCACTTCTAATCCTGGTTCCCACACACCACCTGGTGACAAGCTGCTGCCAAAGCCCCGGCCAGTTTGTTTGCTCCAGCTGTGAAAAGGGAAAGTGACTTACATCGTTCCTCTTCCGCCTCCTGAGATAAGACTTTAAAATCCAGGAACCAAGTTTCTAGCCAGGCAATAACGAAAGAGACGATGGGAAGTAAGTACCCAAAAGCCCCCTTGGCTAGCAGCTGGGGGAGAAAAAGAAAGCCACAGGGAGTTTACACAAGCGGGGAAGTCACACCATGAGACAAAACAAAATCTCCCATTAGAGCCCTTGAAAGCAACTGACCTCCGAGAGGATGACCTTTACGATGAGGAAGGCACTGGACACCAGTGTAGTGAACTGGAAAAGGGAAGATGGTTACACAAATCTACATGCCAGCTTCAGTTTAAAGAGAGAAAAAGTCCAATACATCAACAACAGGAAATGGATTCCTTACCGCGATGACCCACCAGTGGCGCAGTTTTAAGAGTGCATAGCCCAGAAGTAACACAAAAAACCGGAAAAAAGCCAAGACCTTTAAAAAACAAAAAAGAGGCACAGATAAGGAGAGAGTAATTATTATTTCCGTTACACTCACGCCGAACTGATCATGCAGGGTGCTGCACAGACAGAGCAAGCCACAGTAAGATCTTCAGGCATGGACTAGCTAAATAGTCAAGACAAGAGGTGGGAGGTGAATGGCCCAAGGTCCCTCATCAGGTCAGTGGCAGAGCTAGGCACAGAAATCAGGGCTTCTGAATTCCAGTCCAGTGCCCTATCCATTAAGCCACCTTGCCTCTATCTTAGAGAGAAATGTCTTTCCCTTTGGCTGTTTAGCATACTTACAAATATATCAAAGAATGAGGTTTTAAACTGGTACTCAATGATTTCGATTTCCAAGTTCTTCTGAATGCCATTGTTGGTCTGAGGGTTAGAGAGAACAGAAACAGAGAGATGTTGAGTGCAGAGATAAACTAAAGAGGATAAAAATCAGACAGTTCTGTTTAAACATTAGTTAGCTCAAGTTAGGTATCAGGGTTGTCTGCTGAATGCGTAAGTGGACTCATCAGCAAATGTTTAGCCATGAACATATGCAACACTTCACTTCACCTCCATTTCACTGTCTGTTTCACATGCAAGTAACACAGAGCAGGAGCAGCATGTAGATGCTTTAACAAAGTGCTTGGGTACTAGAAGGTATTGAAAAAACACCCACTGATTTAAACCCACTGATTTAAAAACAAAAATCTCAGTCACCGAAAACCAGCTTCCTTAAGAAAACTGCTTGTGTGTCTTCTTTCCACTTGATTCCTGATGCTAACCAAGGACCCCTTGCAATCCCACACTCACGGAATAAGCAGCCACTTTGACCTGCAGGATTTCAAACAAACATTTTCTTTTCGGATCCAGTTATTGGAAGCGTGCTCTGAATGGGATTGAAAAAAAAAAAAAAAAAACCAACTGATTTTCTTAAAGGACCATTGACGAAGAAAGAACTCGGAAGGTTGTGTGATTGATGATGCTTCCACAGGGTGTTGTCTACATAAATATTCCTTTTCTTTTACAAGTTATTCCATACAAGATCTCTTCAAGACTACTTCAGATCTGTTCTCAGATGATACCTATTAACAGGCATTCCAACGCTAACAGAAGTACACTAAGGTTAGGTCTACACTACGAAATTAGGTTGATTTTATAGAAGTCGATTTTTAGAAATCGATTTTCTACAGTCGATTGCGTATGTCCCCACTAAGCGCATTAAGTCGGCGGAGTTTGTCCTCAATACCGTGGCTAGCATCGACTTACAGAATGGTGCACTGTGGATAGCTATCCCATAGTTCCCGCAGTCTCTGCTGCCCATTGGAATTCTGGGTTAAGCTCCCAATGCCTGATGGGGCAAAAACATTGTCGCGGGTGGTTTTGGGTACATGTCGTCAGTCGCCCCTCCCTCCATGAAAGCAACGGCAGACAATCGTTTCGCACCTTTTTTCCTGGGTTACCCGTGCAGACGCCATACCCTGGCAAGCATGGAGCCTGCTCAGCTCACTGCTGCTGTTGCGAGCATTGTAAACCCCTCGCACATTATCCTGGAGAATGTGCAGAACCGGGCTAAGAGACGCCAGCACGAGGATGATTGTGATGAGGACATGGACACAGACGTTCCTGAAAGCACGGGCTGTGGCAATTGGGATACCATAGCGGCAGTGGGGCTGGTTGATACAGTGGAACACCGATTCTGGGCCTGGCAAACAAGCACAGACTGGTGGGACCGCATAGTGTTGCGGGTATGGGATGATTCATAGTGACTGCGAAACTTTCGCATGTGTAAGGCCACTTTCCTTGAACTTTGTGAGTTGCTTTCCCCTGCCCTGAAGCTCAGGAATACCAAGATGAGAGCTGCCCTGACAGTTGAGAAGCGAGTGGCAATGGCCCTGTGGAAGCTTGCAATGCCTGACTGCTACCAGTCAGTCGGGAATCAGTTTGGAGTGGGCAAGTCTACTGTGGGGACTGCTGTGATCCAAGTAGCCCACGCAATCACTGATGTTCTGCTATCAAGGGTAGTGACTCTGGGAAATGTGCAGGTCATACTGGATGGCTTTGCTGCAATGGGGTACCCTAACTGGGGTGGAGCGATAGATGGAACGCATATCCCTATCTTGGCACCGGACCACCTTGCCAACTAGTACGTAAACTGCAAGGGGTACTTCTCAATGGTGCTGCAAGCACTGGTGCATCACAAAGGACGTTTCACCAACATCAACGTGGGATGGCTGGGAAAGGTGCATGACGCTCGCATCTTTAGGAACTCCGGGCTCTTCAAACAGTTGCAAGAAGGGACTTACTTCCCAGACCAGAAAATTACCATTGGGGATGTTGAAATGCCAATAGTTATCCTTGGGGACCCAGCCTACCCCTTGCTCCTATGGTTCATGAAGCCGTACACAGGCAGCCTGGACAGTAGTAAGAAGCAGTTCAACTATAGGCCAAGCAAGTGCAGAATGGTGGTAGAATGAGCCTTTGGATGTTTAAAAGCTCGCTGGCGCTGTTTGCTGACTAGGTTAGACCTCAGCACAATCAACATTCCCATTGTTATTGCTGCTTGCTGTGTGCTCCATAATATCTGTGAGAGGAAGGGGAAGACATTTATGGTGGGGTGGGAGGTTGAGGCAAATCACCTGGTGGCTGATTTTGAGCAGCCAGACACCAGGGCGATTAGAAGAGCACAGCTAGGTGTGCTATGTATCAGAGAGGCTTTGAAAACCAGTTTCATGACTGGCCAGGCTATTGTGTGACAGTTGTGTGTGTTTCTCCTTGCTGCAAACCTGCCCCCTTTGTTGATTTTAATTCCCTGTAAGCCAGCCAACCACCCTCCCCCCTTCGATCACAGTTGGCAAAGGAAATAAAGTAACTATTGTTTTGAAACCATGCATTCTTTCTTTATTAATTAAAAAAAAGAAGTGAGATAATTGACAAGGTAGCCCGGGTGGAGTGGGGTGTGGGAGAAGGGAAGGACAAAGCCACATTGCTTATTGTAGCCACACTACAAATCAAAACTGTTTGAATGACAGCCTTCTGTTGCTTGGGCCATCCTCTGGAGTGGAGTGGCTGGGTGCCCGGAGCCTCCCCACCGCGTTCTTGGGCATCTGGGTGAGGAGGATATGGAACTTGGGGAGGAGGGCAGGAGGTTATACAATGGATGCAGCGGGGGTCTGTGCTCTTGTTGGCTTTCCTGCAGCTCCAACAGATGCTTCATCATGTCTGTTTGCTCCCACATTAGCCTCAGCATCGCCTCCTGCCTTTGCTCCTCACGCTCACTTAATGCTTTCCTGGCCTCTGCCACTGAATGCCTCCATGCATTAAGCTGTCCTATCAGTGCGGGAGGACGCATGAGCTCTGAAAACATGTCATCACATGTGCATTTTTTTTTGCCTTCTAATCTGCGATAACCTCAGGGACGGAGATGATATGGGGAGCATAGAAACATTTGCACCTGGGAAGGGGCGGGGATAAAAAGGGAGAGTAAAATTTAAGATGATACATTTCTGAGAACAAAAGGGAGACTCTTTCACAGTGAATCAAGCAATTCACAGCAGACAGCACATGTGCTTTAGGTAGAAGGTCGCATTTTGCCTTTTATATTGAGCGCCTGCTGATATGGTGTCACATCACAAATGGCTGGGCAACAGAATTCGGTTTCCAGGCAGCCATGGTAAGCCTTTTGGTACGCGGGGTTGGCTTCTTACACCTTCATAACATGTGGGAATGGTTTCAAACTGCAGAGCCATCCTTTCCCATAGCAAGCAATGCCGGTTCGGTTTCACATTTAAAAGGAAGGGCTGCAGTTTTCGGGTGGATGTGAAGCACACACCTCCCCACACCCCACCATGTGGCTATTCTCTGGGATGATACCTTCACCCCTCCCCCTGCCGCGTGGGAATTCTCTGGGACGATCCCTTTTAGCCAAGCGCAAACAACCCAGCATGAACAGGGTCCTTTGACTGTTCCCTTACGAAAATTCCCCCATTTCAGCCAGGTGACCATGAATGATATCACTCTCCTGAGGCTAACACAGGAAGATATAGACTGAATGTTGCTTGAATGTGACCAAAACCCAGGACCATTCGCTGCCATGCTTTGTGCTGCAATGATTCCAGACTACTTGCTACTGACTTGGTGTGGTAAAGTGTCCTACCATGGAGGACGAAATAAGGCAGCCCTCCCCAGAAACCTTCTGCTAAGGCTTTCAGAGTACCTCCAGGAGAGCTTCATGGAGATTGGGGGGAGGGAGAGCTTAGTGGTTTGAGCATTAGCCTGCTAAACTCAGGGTTGTGAGTTCAATCCTTGAGGGGGCCATTTAGGGCAAAAATTGGGGATTGGTCCTGCTTTGAGCAGGGGGTTGGATTAGATGACCTCCTGAGGTCCCTTCCAACCCTAATATTCTAGGATTCCGGCTCCATCCCCAGACACGTTAACAGACTTTTCCAGTAGCTGTACTGTCCGTGAATGCATCCCAATTCTTCAGGGCAAATCAAACAAACACTATTGCTTTTAAACCCTGTACTGTAGTTACAAATGTGCACTCACCAGAGCTACCTTCTCCGGCTTCAGGGTTGGGGATCCCGCCTTGGGAGGGTATTGGCTCCAGAGTGATGAAAAGGTCCTGGCTGCTGGGGAGAACGGATTCACCGCTTGCCTGCTGCACACTCTCCTCCTCCTCCTCTTCCTCATCCACAAAATCCTCCTCCCTGTTGCGTGAGACTTCCCCCTTGCAGGTGTCCACGGACAGTGGTGGGGTAGTGGTAGGGTCCCCCCTAGAATGCCATGCAGCTAATCATAGAAGCGGCATGTATGGGGCTCTGATCTGCAGCGACTGTTTGCCTCCTTTGTCTTTTGGCAGGCTTGCCTGAGCTCCTTAACTTTCATGCGGCACTGCTGTGTGTCCCTGTTGTAGCCTCTCTCCACCATGCCCTGTGCGATTTTGGTGTATATCTATATTAGCATTATTTCTTTTTGATCGGAGTTCGGCCTGCACAGATTCTTCTCCCTATAGAGCAATCAGATCCAGTGTCTCCCTTTCGGTCCATGCTGGAGCTCGTTTGCAATTCTGGGGGGACTGCATGGTCACCTGTGCTGCTGAGCTAGCCACGCTGACCAAACAGGAAATTAAATTCAAAAGTTCCCGGTGCATCGGCGTTCAAAGTGCCGTACAGAGCGGTTACACTGGAGCACTCTGGGATAGCTCCCAGAGGCCAATACTGATGAACTGCGTCTGCATTACCCCAAATTTGACACAGCAAGGTCAATTTTAGCGCTACTCCCCTCACCGGGAAGGAGTATAGAAGTCGATTTTAAGAGCCCTTTAGGTTGACGGAACGGGGCTGGTTGCGTAGATGCATTCATTTTAAAATCGACCTAACATGGCTAAATTCGACCTAACCCCGTAGCGTAGACCAGGGCTAAAAGAAGGAAGACGATGTTAGCACTGATCAGTCAACTCCCAGGTAAATGTGCTGTGGCTTGAGGCAGAGGGGAAAAAAGGAAGCCAATTCGTTCTGTACAGGAATGCTATTAAGGGTCTAGCATCTATTGTGTCAAAATAACTCTGCTTCAGAGCATAGTTAAGGGCCTGCCAGTGGGATTTTTGTACCACAAATCCTATTTTTAGAGGCTTGGAACTGTGGCTTATGAGGGACTGGATGGTTCAGGTAATTGGAACCAGCCTTTCACCTTCAGGCTATTGGGTAGAATACAGCCCAGCTGGACTGGAAGTTGTTACATTCTGACAGCTGTTTCATGGTCTATGAGAAACCAGTTGGTGGGTCTTCGTCCATAGCGGACAGCCATTCGCATCATAAAAGCCGCTGCTGTCACGTGTACCCTTTTGCTGGAGAGGCCAAGGACTGACTAGGCAGCCATCAAAAAGCGTTCCCTATAGATCAGGGCTGGGGCACATGGGAGGAGAGCAGTGGTTCTGCACTGCTGCTGTATCTGTTCTGTGGTGAGAGGAGTTCTGTCTCCCGGGCTGGCAATTCAGCAGGTTTCACAGAGCTACGGCTTAAAAATTCATACCAAGATTGAATTTGACAGGAGATCTCACCACAGGAGGGAAGGGACGAGGGCTTTGGGCTAAATTTCTTGGAAAAAAATGGCAAGTTTCAGAGTAGCAGCCGTGTTAGTCTGTATTTGCAAAAGAAAAGGAGCACTACAGCTTATGTGCAAATAAATGTGTTAGTCTCTAAGGTGCCACAAGCCCTCCTTTCATTTTTTTCCAAAAAAAGAAAGTTTAAACAAACACTGCTGCCCCAAACAAACAAAAAAGACTGTTTGGGGAGTTCCTTTCACTCAGAAATGGATGTGCTTGGACAATTCAAGTGTGCAGGTGACTGGTGCACTTAATGAGAATTGAATGAGTTGTCAATATTGCAACAAGCGAGTGAGAACCATTTGAGCGTTTTAGATGCATGAGTCACTGCACAAACCTGGTAATTTTCACAGCAGTGCAAGTGAGCCATCTTAACCTGTTCAAACATACAGCTCCTGGGCTCAAGGCCCATAGGTTATCATTTAGTCTCAGTTAAGGGCAACTCACAAGCTAACACAGCTGGGAGCAAAACTGGATCCTGAAAAATAATTTGGTAGCTTGGACACTAGCTTTATTTCCATGAGTCACGTTGCAAATCAAAATTCAAGAGACCCCTCCTTCCTCTCCCACCAGCCCTGGAGGAGGGTAATCCCACAGGGTCAAGGGAATTCACAAGAGGACAGGTCCCACAAGGGGTTTCTATAGTAACCCATTGGCCCTAGTGGAACACTGGCTGTTAATTTCCTTGCTCCTGTGGTTCCTAGACAGACCCTCAGTACTACTCACGTCATTTCTGGGGGGTGGTGTGAACTGAACTGCAGACTGAGACAAACTGTTAAGTGCAGACTCTGAACGAGGTAAACAGGACATGAAGATAATAGCTGATATGTCCTCGGGGATCCAGTCATAATAAATAAGGCCAGACCGGTGAGGGCTGCACGTAGAATTGGAGATGCATCTCTGATCATCTCCTTTCTGCTCCTACCATAACAGGACAGGACAGCAGCACATGCAGCTTCAAAGCCCAGTCGCAAATGTGTAAGCAAGAAGTCTCTCCCTGCAAAATGTGACATCCCCCTCACCCGGCAGCGGGCAGGGAACACCACAACACAAGAGACAGGCAGCGGCTCGCAAAAAGTTCATCAGTTCCCCTTTACTAAGGGGGACGCAGTGGAGGAGGTTGGTCAGAACAGACCCGATGCGCAGACTGAGCAATGCAGCTATCCACAGGATCTCAAACCAGGCTCTTTTCCAGCTGGGATGGTAGCACTATAGCTGTTGAGATGCTGCTTTTCTGACCACTTATTAATATCACAAGCAAGGTCACTGTGACATTCTGTACCTTGGGGGAGCACCCTGTAACCTCCATGTTCCTCATTTATATAGAATTGTGATCTTGCATATAAAGCAGGCCGTGTGAGGTACCGGGGGAAAGGTTCTGATCTGCTGAAATACATATATGGATAGAAAAATGACTCTCATTAGTGTCTATGAAGTTATGACAATTGTGTTGTATGGTTGTCACTAAAACACGCTGTAAGTTGGAGAAATCAGTAGGATATTAGCTCCCCAGAGGCAACAGCAAGGAAAGTAACCAACACCCCAGCAGGGTGTCAAACAACCCATCAACAGCCATTGTCCAGCAAGGGAGCTGCAATTCAATACCTGCAGGAGGCCACACCAGGGGAATTGCTCAACCTTGCCTAATGACAGGTTTCAGAGTAGCAGCCGTGTTAGTCTGTATTCGCAAAAAGAAAAGGAGGACTTGTGGCACCTTAGAGCCTAACCAATTTATTTGAGCATAAGCTTTCATGAGCTACAGAATGCATCCGATGAAGTGACCTGTAGCTCACGAAAGCTTATGCTCAAATAAATTGGTTAGTCTCTAAGGTGCCACAAGTACTCCTTTTCTTTCAACCTGGCCTGGAGACTCAGCAATGCCCCCCAGACATGCCTGGACTTGTGTGTTCCCCAAGCACATGGGACTGAGGGTATAAAACAGAGGCGAAGCAGGGGCCTGCTCTGTTTTCTCCTGCCCCCACCCATGCTGCAAGCAACAAGGACACTGAGAAGACTGGCCCAGATTTCAAGGGTGAAATCTGTGTACTATGAACTGCGATATCCAGTGGGGTGAGAAAAAACTGCTTAATCTAGATGTTGCCCAATCTAACAGGGTTAAGAGTTTAGACTGGGTGCTTATGTTTTATTTTCTTTTGGTAACTGACTCTGACTTTTTGCCTATCACTTAAAAAAATCAATTTTTTGTAGTCAATACATTTGTTGTACTGTTTATCTTTACCAGTGAGTTTGTATGAAGTGTGTGGCAAATCTGCTCAGGTTTTGCGAAGGCTGGTGTATATCCACTTTCCATCGATGAAGTGGTGAACCAATTTGGGGTGGGGGTGCTTGGCTGGGGCCTTTCCCTGTGTGATTCATGAGTGGCTCTGGGAGAATTCATTCAATCTAACTGGGTGTTGGGTCTCCACATGAGTGATCACAGCACCTGGAGGAGTTTGCTGCTGGTCACTAGCAAGGCGCTGAGAGACAGGCCAGGCTGGAGAGAGTTCAGGGGGCACAGCAGTCCCACAGTCCCAGGCTCCACCCCGGGGATCCTGTCACAGTCACCATGTGCCCAATGCCAAGCCCAGGAAAAGGATGAGGATCTCTCTTTGTAACAGCTTTATGGGCCAGATCCTCAACTGGTGTGAAGTGGTGCAGTGCCCTGGAAATCAGCTGAGGATCTGGCCCTAGGGTTTCAGAATGGGGCTGTTAAAATGGGCGGACGGCATCTCAAAATCAACAGGAGAGATTCATTCACTGCTCCCGCACCAGAAAGGGCCCAAGACTCACATTCAGCTCAATTATCCACAGTAGAGACACAAACAGCAGGTCAAAGGTGACAAAGAGGCAGAAAGTCCTCCTGACATCCGAGATGGCTTTCCTCTTCTCCGGGGAGAAGTAATAGCGTGGGGAGAAGCCCTGGCTCTGCGAGAGGGAGGTGCTCATGGACGCAATGGCTGGGAGGCTCCGCTCCAGGTCATGCTGCAAGTCTCTGGGCTTGCTCATCCTCAGCCGAAACAACTACATCCGCCAGCGATCGGGGCAGCATCCGTGAGCTCGTCACCATATCACCTGCAGGGAAGATGGAAGGGACCTTTAGACACTTAAAGGGATGCTTGGTTTGCTTTACTAGCTGAGCCAATTCTTATTGGCTGCCTTGCAGCCCCAAAGGATCCCAAGCTAGGAGACTGACCCCTCCAATATATTCATCCCATGGAGATGATCAAGGGCACAAATGGGAGCCAGCTGCCTCACTGCCTTCTTCACCTTTAAAAATCACCCCCACCCCCAATTCAACAGAATTAACTCCCCCTGCTATAAGCAATACCTGGTAGGAGAGGCCAACGTTTGCTCTTTGGTTTACGAGAGCTCTTGCGTCAGCAGCAGGAAGTGTTTGGGTTATTTTTCCTGCCCCGTTTCACACTTGTCCTCTGAGCCTGTCAACATGAGCAGGAACCTCTCTTGCCTCCCCCAGCTTTCTGCCACACCCCACATTCACACTCGTTTCAGGGGCGTGAGGATGTGCCACCAAAGGGTCTGGCTGAAAGAGAGTCCTGGTGGTCACGAAGCGCAATTTCACTCCAAACTAAATCTGTCCATGCTCTCCTGCTTCAGAGCACACTTTGCCAGCACAGAAAGCTGGCCTGCTTGCTTCTTTGACCGCAGAATCTTAGCCTGTGCCACCGATGCTATCGGGATGGCATGGCCTTGGGGAAAGGGGCACATGAGATGTTTTTGCAGAGGCAGAGATATGGACAAAGGGTCCTTTAATATAGAATCCCAGGAATAATCCCAAGGCACCCAGCTGTGGTGGAACAAGTCAGTCTAGTGGGGATGGATGGTCCCCAAGGGCTAAACGTTCCACATGGCTCTTGGGTATTGTTACTTTGTGCCATTAGCTGCCCATCCCATGGACGGAAGCGCGGCCCGTGTTTAAGTCACGTAGCTGCGCCGCTCCCTGAATCAGACCCACTGACTACACAGACCCTTTTTTCAAAACCCCTGTTAGAACGGCAGAGTGAGGTGGATTTTATTCTGCCCACTGTATCCACAGCCCTGACAGCCAAGCTCCGACGCAGCATCTTTATTGCTGCACGTAGACTACAGGAGGCAGAGAGAACAGCTGCATTGTCACACCAGAGGAAGTTGGCCGTGCTGGGCATTTAGGATAGACCTGCGAGCGGAGCAAGATCGATCAGGAAGGCGTTAGGTGGCGCTACAACACCTGGTTTAAAGACTTGCGACCTGTTGCACTGGAATAGGTTTCCCCTTGCCTGTAGTCAACAGGAAAATGCCATGCTGCAGTCACGTAAAGTACTGTGTTTAACCCTGGCAGGTACTGTGATGCTGCCGTCTAAAAACCAGTGAGGTGTCATCATTCGTGAATGCTCGATATGACTGGTCAGCGAGATAGTTACTGTAGTACGAGGGTGGGTTTTTAAATCTCCTGTGTGACTGTAATGATCCAGCTTGATAGGGAGCTGTGGGAAAAGCAAACAGAAAGCACTGCACTAGATCTAGATAAGAACATCCCAGCGTGCAGACACAAGACAAAGCTGTTTGAAGCTGTTAGCTTCAAAGAGCCGGTCTCCAAGGAAGCTGCAAGTCTGGTTTTGCCCAAGCTAGGAGCCTGGAGAGCAAGAGAAAAGAGTTTTAAAGTCCTTTTTAGGGGGAGTCACTTGTCAACAGCTGTGTATGGAGACAGGCTGCCAGAGAGAGTACGCAGAGGGACTCTGAAGCAGCTGGGCCCTCCCACATCCAGGGAATAGCCAGCCTCGGGGTAGACTTAGACACGATGTTTTCTCTCGAATGCTTTTGTTCTAAATTACTTTTTGCCAAGAGAAGGCTTTCTGGTCACTGCATTAACCACAGTCATTGCTCGCAGAGGGAAAAGACCGCAGGGCCCGAGCCTAAGGTCATTATGTCAGCGTCCACACTACAGCCTTGCTCCCGCTGATGTAAGTGCCCTGCTGCACCGACAGAATAACTCCACTTCCATGAGATACGTAAGGCTTCTGTCGGTGTAGTTATGGCAACGCCGTGTCCCTGTAGACACTGGGGGTTACTTATATCAGCTGTTGGCTGTCATTCTTGTCAATTTCATGGCTCCCAGCCAGAGCCTGGCTCCCCGCTCCCAGCCGGGCTACGCCCACCCGGCTCCCTGCTTCCCACTGGGAGCCCGGCGGCAGGATGGGCAGCCAGGCTCCTGGCAGTGCGGAGGTGGGGAGCTGGGGGGGCAGCCGGGCTCCTGGCAGTGAGGAGTTTCTAGGGTAGACATGCCCTAAGTGTGATATTCTGAGGCCATCATAGTTAGTACCATGGGCCTGCAATCCAGAGTCTGGTCAGAATGGGAGAATCATGTGATACCACCCTGAGCCAGGTGATGGCTCAAGGCCTGCGAGCAGGTGCACTTGATGAGACGAGGACAGTTCAGAGGTGCAGTTTGCCCAGTAACTGTGACAGGTACCTAGGATAAAAGATATTCCTTAACCCGGTTCGAATGTGTTTTTTCCTGTCCATATATGCAAGAAGCCACCGTGTTCTAACCCTGATGGTGCTCCACCATGTTCCCCAGCTGTGTGGATCATTGTAGGATAGGAAGGACCAGAGAGGGAATAAACATGGAGCCCTACAAGTCATTTTTACAGTCACTTTCTGACAATGGCAGCACTTTAGAAGAGAGACGTCACTTTGTATAAACAGTAACAACAAGGCCTTCCACCGCTACGAGTGGTGGGGAAGAGTCTCCAACTGAAAAAAGTTAAGACATCTGTGAGTGGTAAATAATATATTGACACGTACACAGTGCCCCGTTCTCTACGGTAGAGTGTCATTGTGTTCTCAGCTTGAACAACACTTTGCACTTACAGTCCTCTGCAACTTCCAAGTATTTTACAATCATCCATCAATTCTTCACAGCTGCCGTCCCCCAGCCAGATACATAAACAGCGGTACCCCCTTTTTTACACCTAGGGATACGGGGTGGGAAGTAACTTGCCCAAGAAAACACGCAACCAGGACTAAGAGTTCAGAAATTCCTGGTTCCCACACCATGCTCTGTCTAAAATAGCGCACCGCCTTCCTAGATAAAACCAAAATATACCTCTTTACTTAGTGGATTTTTTTTTTTTTTTTGAAGACTTGATCTGCTGCGAGACCAACACGCTGATTAAGAACACATGAAAGAAAACGAGGGATAGTCCACTTGCCCTTCGATATGCAAAGAGCAAGTTGAATTTTGCATTAAACCCAACTAGAAACAGATCTGACGGAAAGAGGACTTTTCATTTCCAAGCAATTCTAAAAGATATGAATTCCAAAGCTCAGGGACAAGCACAGGTTAAGGTACTGTAGAATTCTGATAAGCAAGTGATCTTAGAATCTCATTATAAGGTCTGATGTGATGCATTTCTTTTCTGGGTTCTCCCAACACAGGCCTGTTCCATTAGACAGGGATGGAGTTTGGAGAGGGAACAGTAGCATGCCAGGGGGGTTTTTTAGCTTAAAAACAACAACAACAAAAAATCCCCCCAAAAAACCCACACAAGCTCTCTTCTGTGTGAAAGATTAATTATTGAGCACCCTAGTGCTCTATTACATATTTATATATTCTCTGAAGTCTCTCTTTTTGTAGCAGGATGTCCGCTCAATCCAGGAGAGAGAGAGACTTGGTTTTATGGTGCTGCTCAAGGGGTGATGCTCAAATTCCAAACACAACAGGGTTTGAGAAAGAGCAGCAGGGAGAACAGAAACAGCACTCGCTGTCTTGAGAAATTCCGTGGGTGATAAGACAAGACTCAGAAAAGGCACCAGGAAGCTAGAATGTCCTATGGACACTCTTCTGATTCAAAAAGCAGCGGTAACATTATTAACATCTTTAAGGAGGAGAGTTGGGGGTTTTTTCTTACTCCTCAAGAGTTTGTGTTTCAAGCACGGGCCATACACTGGGACAATTCACTAACCAACTTTGTCCTTTCTGATGAGGAAGTGTTTCTAATGATTCGAGCAGGAATTTGGGAGACAGGAGGCCCCTGCATCAAACAAAGTACTTGTCTTAATTTTCAAGGTCTTTAATGACCTATCCCATCATCTTTCATTCACTGATCGAGATATTGACACCTACCTCCGATTGGCCAACAGCAGCCTCTATAGCCCACTTGTTAGATTTTCAAACAAGTGCCTTCTTGCTTTCCCCAATGCTGCCCCTCACTTTAAGCATCCACAAAGCTACTTCCCTATCCTCCTGCAAATCCCTACATAAACTCTCCTTTGCTGCGATGCCTACAAAAAAACTTGACAACCGTTGGTCACTGATGAGCTGAGACCACCGCCTGTCCTTCCAATCAGTATTGTCTTATTGTCTCCTTGTGCTCCCACTTCTGTCTGCATCCACCTGTTTCTCATCTCATACTTAAATTGTAAGCTCCTTGGGACAGAGACCATCTCTTTCTTCTGTGTTTGAACAGTGCTTAGCACAACGGGGTTCCGGACCACGACTGGGGCTCCTCGGTGCTACTACATACCGATAATAAAAACCCAGCTTTGCCACAGACTGTGTGGCCCTGGGTGAGTCACTTAGGGAAGCTGAGATATCGTTTATCTGTACAAGGGGCATAATACCTACCTCACATAGCTGTGTTGCAAGAATTACTTGGGGTTTGTATGGTGCTATTAAGTGCCAAGTATCATCTAGAGATGCCAAGAACTCAAATATAGTAGTTACATTGTAAGTGAAAGGGGACGTGTCTCACCCTAGCCAATAGCAGATCAATATCCGCATCACAAAGACACCTCAGGATTTAGTGAGACTGGCAGTGGCTGTGTGTCTGTTTGAGAGGTCCAAGCCTGGAAAAGCAGATGGCACTGCAGGTCAGGGTTGAGAGACACTGGCAAAGCGGCTTGCATAGCACCTGTCCACACTATTCTGGGATCTCGCCAGCACTGCCCTTTAGGCAGCAGTGAGTGGGCCCAAGAATCTGAACTTGTCAACAGATTTTTCAAGTATTAGATAAACGTGAAGAGAACACCAAATGCAAATAACACACTGCCTTTCACACAGATCAGTCCTATGAGGCCTGACGTGCTAACACACACAGATGTTATGACCCAAAAGAGACACCTGTGTCAAAACACTGCAGGGATTTGCATTCAAGTGTGGTTATGTCATATCCTATGTACTGCACACAGAGACACTTAGGGCCTACCATGTCAACATCCACTTGGACTGCCTTGTTCTGCTGATTTAAGTAATAAGTTTCCCGTTAGCACATGTTTGCATGTTAATTACATGTCTTGCAGTAAGACGACTCAGTCTAGTAAGAGTTTCTCTTTGCCTCCCACTCCCTAGACTTCCTATTATGGATGTGTGTTCTCAGCTCATAAAATGGCTTTAACAACTAATTCTCAAGTCACCTCCTTTGATAGTTGCAGATTTTACACCAAATACTGTATCAGAAGACAAACTGCCTCAAGAGACTATTAGACTTGGATCCTTTCAAAGGGATGAACTACAGAGGATTTACTAGAAGTTAAAAAAAAGTCCTGGATTCCCTAGAGAATAGACATGTTTTCAAATGTAACCACCACTGTACACTCCCTAATAAAGGGGAGAAATCCACATTGCAGATTTCTCTGTTTCTTTGCCAGAGTGACATAACATCTACAGCTCAGATCGATCTCTCTCTCTCTCTCTCTCTCTCTCAGGATCGTAGAGACATAATTTTGTTAACACACAGCAATTACATTTTTGATCATAGCAATAATTAGCACTTACACACCACTTTACAAATGTTAATTAATGTTCAACACCCCAGAAGGCAGGTACAGATTATCTACTGAATACACTTTCCCCTAGTGCTGGAATCTTATAAAATTTGGGGCATGATTTTGAAAGCAAACTTTTGCAGCTTCTCTTTAAAGTCTTTCAAGACAAATTAGCATCTGTACCAATGTTACTGAAGGTTACTGCCTGGGTCATATTATGTATTTGTTTCTGGTAGCTCCCACAAAGTGCTAGGACCTGTCCCAAAGAGCTAACATTGTAAAGTGAGGGAACAAAGACAAGGATGGAGGGAGGGAGGAGAAAAGTGAATAGCAAAGTAGCAAGGTAGTAATCTGGTTCTTGACTCCATTCTGATAATGAAAAGTTTTACTTTTAACACAAGCTTTGGGCGGGGGCTTATCTATAGAAACAGCCTCTCAAAATCCTCTACAAACTCTATTAAAGCTTATGCTCAAATAAATTGGTTAGTCTCTAAGGTGCCACAAGTACTCCTTTTCTTTTTGCGAATACAGACTAACAGGGCTGTTACTCTGAAACAGCTGGATAACTTGAAGAGGTGGGCTTGTGAACGAGCTGAAGAAAGGTGCTCCACGCCTGGGGGGAAACAGTTGCTGAGATGTTTGTAGAAGTGCTAGACAGAAGAAATCCTTCCCCCTGCCTCCCCATAGCCTTTGCAAAGAGCATCCCTGTTAGAAGTGTGAGCGGGATCAGTGCTGGGCAGAAGTATATTGGCGCCCCACACAATGTTATTTTGGTGCCCTCTCCCCATCACCTCTGCTTCCCTTAGGAATCCAAGCACATCTTTTCCATGGGGCACCTCCAATCCTTGCCCAAAAGGTGCTCTCCCACAGCATAGCTGATTGCCTGCTGCAAAGACAGCTTCTTTCCATAGCAAAATCCTTCCTATATAGTGGTGCCCTAGGCAGGTGCCATCCAGTCTATGCCTAAATCCTCCCCCACAGCTGGCAGCCTGACCTCAGAATTTCACTTTGCAAGCAGGAGGAGGAAGGGCTGTGAAGGGGAAGCAGTGATCCTACTTCATGCCACAATGCTGCTGAAGGGCCAGTGCACTATTATCAGCCCCTCAGACCCCTTGATCCTGGTTCATCTCATGAAAGCCCTGCCTGGGAGGGACAAACGGGCGAGGCGGCCACATACCAGCAGTGCAGGTTGGAGGGGTGAGTCTGTGCTGTGTTTAACCCTGGGTGGTTTTCTGTACCCCACACGAGTGCCCTTCCCCGAAGGGCAGATGCCCACAAACTGCCACTACCCCCCACCCCACGAGAAGGAACAAGGAAGAGCTCTTACGGCTTCCTTTCAGCACCCAAAGCTTGGTATTGCAGCCATGGGCGCTGAGCCAGGGACATGTACCTTCTTTGGGAGTCAGAGGAGACTCCTTAGTCCCCCCCGAGCAGGGATGGTTACTCAGTGAGGCGAGGACCCTGCCTCCCCACTTCATGGGAGGGCAGGCTGCTGCTGCACAACTCCAACCCCGTTATGTCCCAACAGAACCAGACTGTGTATTTGTACAACGCTCAACTCTTATTACCTGCTCTCATTCCCCCCCAGAACAGGGTGAAGCCTCCTCATGGAGTAGGCCTGACACTAATCAAAGGTGGATTTGTCTGATGGGCTTCATTTTCCCCTTCCCAGTTAAGATTTTTGCTCAGACCTGGGTGTAGACAGGCCCCTGGTTTCTCCAACCCCACCCCCTCCATCAGCAGTCACAATCCCAGAGATCAGACAAATTGCAGTCAGAGTTATAGCGATGACACACGCCTTATCACATGGCTCAGTTTCCACTGGTGACTCTCCTTCCCCTACCTAGTGAGACTTTCCATCACTGAACTAGATGCTCCCAGGAGACCCTGGGCATTACAGTCATGTGACTTAACAGTAATCAAGTATTTGGTGTTACAAGAAGAGGTTAATCAAAACCCAAGGCCGTGCGCATCCTCCCCCACAAGCAGAACAGTGAACTTTAAGCCACTTTATCTCTGGATTCAGAGTAGCAGCCGTGTTAGTCTGTATCTGCAGAAAGAACAGGAGTACTTGTGGCACCTTAGAGACTAACAAATTTATTTAAGCATAAGCTTTCGTGGGCTACATCGGACGAAGTGGGCTGTAGCCCACAAAAGCTTAGGCTCAACTAAATTTGTTAATCGCTAAGGTGCCACAAGTACTCCTGTTCCTTTTATCTCTGGAGCTTCTTTCAGTAGCCACCAGACACCACCTAGGGCAGCAGGAAGACCAGACAAGGGATTCTCAACTCGAGAATTCACTCTTGGTCAGAGGGCTGTTTTAAAACAATGCACTTGCGGTTACTCGCACGCGGAGACTCAACAGGACAGGCTGGCCTCTTCTCCTTCCTTCATACCCTGACTTCCTCCGGCTACAGATCAAAACTGACAATGCATCAGCAGTCTTCCTAATAGTCCTGGGTCAGCAGCTGGCCAAGGGTACGTTAGGGAACTGAACCCAAACTGCAGAGTTCAATTTGGATCCAAACACGGACACCTGAGCAGGGGTTTCGATCCCGCGTTCTGATTCAGGACCATGTGGCACACGGATACTCAGACCTCAGGGTGTCAGGAGCCAAATTAGTGATTAACATTACCCAAAAGAGCCACAGCAGCGTGAATTCATTATTTACTGTTTATATATATTGCATATTTTCCTCACAGCAAAATGACTGATCAAGTATTATTTTATCAACTACAATTGGTTAATAGCATAGTAAAAGCATCCTGATTGGTTGTTAATTCAATCACACAGGGTTTTAATATGTGCTGCAAAAAGGAGACACGGTAAAGAGCCACTTGCGGCTCGCAAGTATCACTGATCTAGCAGAATGATGGGGTAAGCCCCCCAGAGAACTGTTTTCTGGCATTTAGTCTCACTGCCCACAAGAGCCTTGTGTTCTCTGATCCATACAGCCTACTGATCCTGAAGGGCTGAACATGCCCTAGGGCAGCTCACTCCCTCTCCTTTCCTAGGGGCAGAACAATTTGTACACAGCATGCTGTGTGACTCACTATCCCTGCCAGCTCTTAGGGCACCCCCCTCGTGCCTCAAGAGTACCACCCCTATTTACTGCATTCTGGCTATGTTACTGTTGTGTGTGCCCGACGGCAACTGTCTGTGCAGAGTGGCTGGCTTTAAAAGGGCTGTGCTAACCGCAGAGAGCCACTGTAAAGGCGGATGGCACCTCTCAACCATGTTCTGCAATTAGGGGATCAAAAGAGCCCCCCCAAAGCCTTCTGGCTTACCTCATTTTTCCAACATCCCTTGAAACCTATAGAAAAATCAAGATCACACTATGCAGCCATATCTAGGTTCCTTCTTTATTCAAAATGACAGAACCCTGTCTGCATCCAATTTGCAGTCTCCGCCGTTCAAGCGAACGCCCCCCCAGTGCAGCCGCCTCATTAGCCCTTCACACTATCAAAACAATTTTCAGAACACTTCAGTGGCAACTTAATTGTTCGAGCCTCTGCTTCACACCAACTCCATCGTGCTCTCTGATCATAGCAACTTTGAGTCCAGGGGTTTGCGCTTCTTCCCTTCCCTCCTCCCATGCTCCCCTGGAGTTTACTGTCTGACACCGACCACTTCCCTCCCATCCCTGCGCCTGCAAGTCAGCAGGAAAAACACCCTGCCTAAATATTCAGGAAGGCTGATTTCCATGCCACTGCAGATCAGCTGCGAAACTCCAACGTGCAGACTGGCAACTCAAGGTCTCACAACAGTGGGATGAAATCTCAAGGTCTGATGTAATTAATCACTGTTTTTATTAACAATCACCAGCAGCTGCCAGCTTGAGTTTAGAGACCGACCTTAATGAGGAGACTCTCAGGGCCTCATGTAAAAATTAGAATTAAAACATGCAACAGATCGAGTTTGTCTGGAAGTAGGTTTAGGAAACATAAGACTTGCTATTAGGCCATTACTCCATTAAGTTTCTGGCCTCCGGCAGTGACCAACATCAGATGCTTTTAAAGGAAATAAAATTCACCTCATATCCACAAACTACTCCTAGCATTAAGGGGCTCATGGGTGGAGAACGGTTATGACCCCTCAGGCCCCACCTTAGCACTTTAGAGGTTACTATGCAGTCATGGATAAAATCCAGTTTGCCACGAGCTTCCTGGAACTGTGACTGCCACAGGCTGATTACATTCCATGCGAAGTAGCATTTCCTTTTATTTCATCTAAGCTTAATCTGCCATTCATTTTACCAAGAGACCACTTATTCACTCAAGGGCTTGGGTTCAGTTTGTATGCTGCTCAGAACAGGGAACTGTGGCTGTATTTGTCTATGAAGTTTCATGCACTCAGGGCTTGGCTACACTTACCTTTCGTAGCGCTCTAACTTGTTGGCTCAGGGGTGTGAAAAATCACCCCCCTGAGCGCAGCAAATCAGAGCGCTTTAAAGCGCTAGTGTAAACAGGCTCCGCGCCCTGGGATCCCCTCATGGAGGTGGATTACCAGGAGCGCTGCGCGCGACCACACTCGCACTTCCAAGTGCAGCGTTCCTGTGACAGTGCTTTGAGGTTTCCAGGGTAGCCATGCCCTTAGTAGCAGTGCATTAATAATAAAACACACAGTGTGAAGAGACTGATCAGATTGCACTGTACTTTTAATGGAGATTTATTTAAAGTTGCAAAATCTCCTCTTACTTGCGTCCTTTATGGTGGTGTGATCGCCTTTGGCGAGGTGCTCAGATCCGGTGGTGATCCATGTGACACAAACGCTTAGAAAGATTCAGATTTATAAACACATGAGGAACTTTAGATGAACTTTGTATTGTTCAGTGTAGACCGTAATCAGCGTTACCGTAGGGTGGGGAGAGTTGCAACAGTCATCGCAAAGTCAGGTCACTTTGTTTGCTCATGAAGCGGCTGCCAGGGCCAACGCACACCTTTGAATCTTTGCTTTCGAGCAGCACAACAAGCAGCACGCCGCATTCTGCGCGCTTTCAGATCAATGCAGCGCTCCAACACAGACAGCAGCATTTTCCTCACACCATAAAGTTTTACAGCACTCAAGTTTGGACAATACTCGTAGCAGCACCAGGCGAAAAATCAAAAGCAGACATATCCAACACTTCTGCTGCGCAGAGATCCCAGGGCTGAAGTAGAAGGGGTGAAGTATATCAGCAGAGGTTGGGCATGGGGGGAAAGCAGTATTAGAAAGCAGGGACACTACCTGTCAGGTTGGATGGGCAGACCCCTGAAAGTCCGGCCCTCTAGCCTTGTCCGTAGCTTGCAAAGTGAGGGCAGCTACAATGCAAGAACAGGAGAGTGGAGAATCATAAAGGCTCTGAGATGATAACATGTTTTCCAACATGATGTGTAAACTAACAAGATTTTAAACATGACTTAGTAGCTAATGGAGACAGGACAAGTTAGGGTTAATCACAGCTAACACGTATTTTAAACAAGAATGTTTGCCCTCATTAAGGACAAAATTGCACTGATTAACAGGATAAACATTTCCTAACATGAGTCATTCTCCTGGTGTAAACACAGTCAGACCCCTGTGAAATGCCCTCCTACCCCCAGAAAACAGAAACAATAGTAGTATTTAGACTTCAACAAAAAAAAAAAAATAGCACCAAGAAAAAACAAAGACTTAATTCTGACAAGCTGCCCAGCAAAGGCAGTGTTTGGATCACTCTCATTTGCCTGCATAGTTCAGGGTCTCAATATGTTTTGCAACACAAGCCTCTAAAAATAGAATATTCAACTACTACATAAGCACCACCCTTTCATGTTACAGGTTCTTGATGAGTGACCACCACACAGAGGTCTCGACACTGCAAGTCACAGCAAGCTCTAGGGATATTCTTGGCTTATTCCCTCTGGTAAGTGTTGTTAAACAGATAGAGGGGGGTCTGCAAGTCAGGAACTGAGTTCTGGTCCCAGCTCTATCTATGATTTGGCGTGACTTTAAGCAAATCACTTTATCTCTGTATGCATTAGTTTCCCCATCTGTAGGCAGGAGATGATACCACTTCCCAGCAAGGGGAGAGAGGCTTAACTAGTTAATATTTATAATAGCACCTTGAGGTCTTTGGATGGAAGCACAAGGTGGCATTAGTAAATATTGCTACAGCTTTTAGCAATCTGTTGGTCTCTGAACGCTTCTAATAAATGTTTACTGTCTACAGAGCTTTCTCTTCTCCTCCCTGCTAGGTCGACTCTCCTGTTTATTACCACTATTGCCAAAAAAACAGATCAGATAGTTTTAAGCCACTTAAATGTAATGGCGCCCTTGGCGAATTAGTGCATAAAGCAGCTTTGGAAGGATTTGATTTAAATCAGAAAATCATTGGTAATTGTCAGTTTCTCCCTCCACTCAAACATCAAATTCCATTGTCAATCAAGATTTACAGGAAGAATGCTAAACCAGAACACTGCTACTCTTCTAGACAACTGGTGTCCCTTATTTGCTCTCAGTTTTATCTATTAATCAATGATTAATGCGAAATATGATCAAGGGTGACTTTACTCACTGGATCTACCTACCTTTAGCACAGGGGTGGGCAAACTATGGCCCGTGGGCCACATCCGGCCCATCAGACCATTTAATCCGGCCCTCAGCTCCAGCCAGGGAGCAGGGTCTGGGGATTGCACTGATCCCACGCTCCCGCTGAGGAGCGGGGTCTTGGGCTTGCCCCGCTTCACACAGCTCCCAGGAAGCAGCCGGCATGACCCCCCTCTGGCTCCTACACAGTACGCACAAGCGCAGCCAGGCGGCTCTGCACGCTGCCCCGTCTGCAGGTGCCACCTCCGCAGCTCCCATTGGCAGCGGTTCCCAGCCAATGGGAGCTCCAGGGGTGGCACCTGCGGACACGGCAGCGCACAGAGCTGCCTGGCCGTGCCTCACAGTCGGAGGGGGGACATGCTTCCAGGAGCTGCTTGTGGTAAGTGCCGCCTGGAGCCTGCACCCCTGAGCCTCCCCCACACCCCAATCCTCTGCCACAGCCCTGATCCCCCTCCCGCCTTCCAAACCCCTCGATCCCAGCCCAGAGCCCCCTCTTGTACCTCAAGCCCCTCATCCCCAGCCCTCATACACCGCCAATACCCCAACAGCCTGCCCCAGCCCTGCTCCCCCTCCTGCCCTCCAAACCCCTCTGTCTCAGCCTGGAGCCCCCTCCTGTACCCCAAACCCCTCATCCCCAGCCCCACCCCAGAGCCCTCACCCCCCACTGCACCCCAACCCGGAGCCCCCTCCCACACCCTGAACTTCTCATTTCTGGCCCCATCCCAGAGCCCACACTCCCAGCCAGAGCCCTTACCCCCTCCTGCATCCCAACCCCCAATTTCGTGAGCATTCATGGCCGGACATACAATTTCCACACCCCGATGTGGCCCTCAGGCCAAAAAGTTTGCCCACCCCAGCTCTAGCATGTTGCAACCCTTTCCCTAGGCCCTTCACTTCATCTGCTTTGTTTAGCCAGACTGTAAGCACTTTGGGGCAGGGACTTTACTTACTCTTAACTATATTAATATTATTTCTTCTTTGTAATCCTGTAGCATCTAGAGGACTCAACCAATTTAGAAGGATGATCTAAGGGATAAGAGACTGGATTTGGACTCCGGAGATCTGTGTTCAAATCCCTGTTTAGCGCCAGACTGTGTGTGTAATCTTGGGCAAGTCAATGAACCTTTCCTGTGGGAATATTATTTCCCTCCCTCCCAGCGGTGTTGCAAAGATAAAATACATTAATAATTGTGATGCACTTGGATACCATGGAATGAGGGCCATGTAAGTATCTAAATGGATTGGAGCCCTATTATGCTAGGCAAACAGAATAAGAAACAGCTCCTGTTTTAACAGCTTAACAATTTAAATTATACAACACTCTGCACAATGTGACTCCAATCCTGACCATGGCCTCAAGCTCTACCGCAATACCAATAATTAGAGTCATAAGTATTGAGGGTTTTTTTTTAATTTCTTACTAGTGCAAAAATGTAAAAGGGTCAAATCTGGCTCAGATTTTAAATTCCATACATTTTAAAAAATTCCAAAAGCAACCTAATACATTCTCCTGAATGGCTGAAGCCAAACTTTGTAGAACGGAAAAAATTAGAAATGGAAGTGACTCAAGACTGACTGGAAAGAGTGAAAATTTTCATAATCAGTCTGCTTAAGTGTTTATTTGCAGAGCTGTGAGAAACAGTTCTAAAAACTAAAAGAAAAAAAGAAAAAACGTGAAAAGTACATTAAGTGTTCAGTTTTTTAAATCTAAAATTATTAGAAACTTGGGAATTTTTAACACTCCCAAGAATCAGTATAATGATAAAGTTTTGAAATAAACACTTGCAAACACTCAGGTTATTAATAGGAGAAAAATCCAGAATCTGAGCCGACAGATAAGCCATCACACTCTGATACCTCGTACCAAGGGACCAGTGTTTCTCAAACACTTTTCGGGACCACCAGGACAGAGAGAATATGAAGCTGGTGTATGGGCAGTGGCCAATGAGAGGAATCTCTCTTATATGGATGGAGCTGTCCTGCAGATGAGTGGGAGAAGTGATAACTTCTTCCCCTGTAGACCTCAAAGCAATTTACAAATGGAAGCTAGTATCATTATTACTTAAACACACACACACACTGAAGTACAGAGAGAGGATGGGACTTGCTTAGTCACACAGCCACTCAGTAGCAGTCAGGAGTCCTGACCCCCAGGCTTGAACACTGATTTGTGGGGATCAGTGCTCTCTTATTTCTCCCCTCCAAACCAGCTGCCTTTACATGGGGATAACAGGCACATCATGCACAATGAGGACAACACACCAATGACCGCCAAAGCCTCGCCACAGGGCCATACAAAGGTGTCAGCTGGGCCCCTCGGACAACGGCGCTGAACAGAAAGAGCTGACCCCCAGGGATCCCCCTGAGGTGGGAGGCTCCATGAGGGTCAGACTGAGCCTCCCCCAGCTCCCCAGGCCTGGCACAGATCCCTGCCTGTAACCCCGCCGCCCGGATCAGAGCAGGGGACACAACCCAGGAGGGACAGACTCAGGCTGGGGGAGAGGCTGAGCCCTGACCCCCCATGACGAGGGGGACGGACAGACAGACACTAAAGGGGGGTGGGGGGGGTAAAGGCACAGACACAGGGGTACGAGGACAGACAGACACACCAAGCTGGGGCGGGGGAGGGGAATAAGGGGCCCTGGGAGGGACACAGAGAGAGGAGAGGGCCCCTGGGACAGACAGATGGACTCTATAAGGGAGGGTCAGACGGACGCGGGGGGGGGGGGGGGAGGGTTCCGGACAGAAGGACCGACGTGGGGGGGGGGTCCGGACAGAAGGACGGACGGACGGACGCACGCACGCGGGGGGGGGTCAGACAGACAGACGGACGCGGGGGGGGGTCGGAAGGACAGACAGACGGACGGACGCGGGGGGGCGGTCGGACGGACAGACGGATGCACGCGGGGGGGGGTCGGACGGACAGACGGATGCACGCGGGGGGGGGGTCGGACGGACGGACAGACGGATGCACGCGGGGGGGGGGGCCGGACGGACAGACAGACAGACGGACGCGGGGGGGGGGGGCCGGACGGACAGACAGACAGACAGACGGACGCGGGGGGGGGGGCCGGACGGACAGACAGACGGACGCGGGGGGAGGGGCCGGACGGACAGACAGACGGACGGACGCTGGGGGAGGGGCCGGACGGACAGACAGACGGACGCGGGGGGGGGGGGGTCGGACGGACAGACAGACGGACGCGGGGCGCGGGGCCGGACGGACAGACAGACGGACAGACGCGGGGGGGGGGGTCGGACGGACAGACGGACGGACGGACGGACGCGGGGGGGGGGGTCGGACGGACAGACAGACGGACAGACGGACGCGGGGGGGGGTCGGACGGACAGACAGACGGACAGACGGACGCGGGGGGGGGGGGTCGGACGGACAGACGGACGCGGGGGGAGGGGCCGGACGGACAGACAGACGGACGGACGCGGGGGGGGGGTCGGACGCCAGGCCCCGGGGTCTCAGGGCGGGCGGACCCCGGGGACGGGGCGGCCCCGTCGGTACCTGCTCATGGCCCCAACCGCCGCCCGCGGCTCTGTCCCGGCGCCGGTGACAGCTTCAGGCCGGAAGCAAATCCCGGCTCGGGGCAGGCCGCTTCCGGGCCCCGCGCCACCCACAGGGCGCTTTCACCAGGCGTCGGCGTGACCCCTGACCCCGGAAGAGATCGGGACTTTCCCTCCCTCCCTGCGTGGGGGGAGAAACCATCCGGGACGGGGGCGGACATCGGGGAGAAACCATCGCGGGGAGAGGGGGACTGAAGCTGGGCTGCTGGGCATTGTACAGCCAGGGCGGGGGAGCCCCTGACTGTGGGGGCAGGACACCCCTTCATGGGGGGGAGCCCCTGGTTGTGGGGGGAGCCCCTGGTTGTGGGGGCAGGACACCCCTTCATGGGGGGGGGAGCCCCTGATTGTGGGGGCAGGACACCCCTTCATGGGGAGGGGGAGCCCCTGATTGTGGGGGGAGACCCTGTTTGTGGGGGCAGGACACCCCTTCATGGGGAGGGGGAGCCCCTGATTGTGGGGGGAGCCCCTGATTGTGGGGGCAGGACACCCCTTCTTGGGGAGGGGGAGCACCTGATTGTGGGGGAAGGACACCCCTTCATGGGGGGAGCCCCATTTGTGGGGGGGAGGACCCCTATGTGGGGACAGATGGCACCCCCCCCCACTGCCCCTTCGCTAGGAAGGGTCTCATGTAAGGGGCTCCCTGTGGGGATGGGCGCGGTGCAGGCAGACGCTGGCATAGGGCAGGATCTCTCCAGGCTAAGGAATCTGCGGAGGTGCCAGCATCCTGGTTCCTGCTTGGCTCAAGGAGATAGGAGCCCTCGGACACCTCCCGTCCCCCCAATAATATAACGTGAGGGTGAGCTGGTGCCTGCTCTCCGTGCTGCGGATGGCCCCCCTTCTCCTGATCAGGGCTGTCGGCTGGATTGTCAACGTTCTCAGCTGACTGGGACGAGCTGTGATCTGAGCACGGGACCAGGAGCTTGTCCTGAGGTCCAAGAAGCAGGGCGGGCAGAGGCCTGGGAGAATGGACAACTGTCTGTCTAGAAATGGTCCAAGGCTTTCATCAGCCTCCATTCTCCCTTCGGAGCCTCAGCAGTTCGCCTCAAACTCATCAGGCCCATCTTGCTTACACTGGAGCAAATCATGAGTAGCTACTGAAGTTAGTGGACTTGCTTTGCTGCAAAGCAAGCATCACTGAGAGGAGAATCAGGCCCTTCAAGCTGTGGGGTGAGCACAGGCGCTTGGAAAGAGATGGATTGCATATCACCTGACTTTCAGCTCATTTGCTGGTAGGTATTGTTAGTGAGGCAGCAAACCCTGGAGAGCTTGTGGGGGAAACCCACGGAGGTCAGTGGAGTCTGTGCGGGTCTCTGGCTAGAGGAACAAGACTGGGAGTCAGGAAATCTGTATTCAGCATGACCTTGGAGAAATCACTTCCCCTCTCTGCCCCAAATCCATGTTCCTTAAGTGGCAGTACAATATGGTAGCCAGCCCCCTCTGAGCCAGAATTTCCTACCTGGGTAGTCCACTGCATTCCTCATGGGATCAGCCCAGAACAAGCCCTTACAAGTCTGCCACCTTCCTGCGGGAAGGGATCAGGGAAAGAAACAGGCCTGTGTTGACTGGAGAATGCAGATTGACTTTGTTAATAACATGAAACTGGCCCTTGTCCGCAGTGGGACGGGTGCCAGGACCTTGCATCTTGGCAGCTTATTTATTTCCTTGTGAAAAGTCAATTGGTGGAATGAGGGTATTGCTGGCTTCACTCAAGACGCTGCTCTTGAGCAACAATGCCCTTGCTGTGAGCCGTTCCGATGCCAGCCAAAGCAAAAACCAGTTCCTGTACAAAAACAAAGGTACCCCTTGATGACGCTGTGTTGGGCAGCCAAACCTGTGTGCGTACTTAAAACACACACTGGGAGGAGCACAATAAGGTGTAGTGAGGTGGGATTAGCTGGACTAATAACCTCCAGAGGCAAGAAAACAGACTAGGGCCCAGATCCTCAAAACTATTCAGGCACCTAACTGTTGTTGATTTCAATGGCATCTCTTGAGTACAGCATATGGGTCATGGGACTTAATGGCCAACTGTTACTAATAGCACTGCAGAATTCAGGGGGGCTGGTGGCGGATTACAGAGACCCTCAGACCTAGGTCACTGCTTCTACTCCAGCCCAGCTTGGGTGGGAAGTTGTTACTGTCTGATCCTAGCAGGTGTGGCTCCATATCACAGAAGCCCACCACCACTTCACCTCCTTGTTGAAAGCCTCAGCAGAGAAGCCAAAGACTGACTGGATCCTGACTGCCCCTCTGACTCTGAGAGGGGAGCCTGGCAGGTCAGTATGATGAAGCTTGCACAGGTGCTGCCCATCCTGTACCTAGCCCTGTTTCCCCTGCCTCTCTCATCCTTGTACAGAGAGCCTAACAGCCATTGTTCTGAGTCTCAGACAAGAACCTGCTCTTTCACCATCTGGCGCTGCAGTGACTCCAGCCCACGCTCCCTCTGTCACCATCTCTGTGGCTCTCCAAGGCCCTAGCACCCTATGGAGCACAAGGGATTGCGAGAGTTGCGGCCAAGTCTTCTGCTTACCAGCAGGGAAGCATTAACCTCTACATCAGCCCCACACACTTACTGTACCCTGCTGGGAGGCCTTGGGCCCTTGGTGACAGAAGGAGGACTAGCCAGGCCTATTGTATCAGAGCATCTCCTCCTTTACCCTCTCCCATTAAAACACACTGCAAAGATTTATTTACAAAGCTTTATTACCGCAATGAGGTGCACGGAAGGGGCGTTGCTCAATACAGGATCAAAGGGTACAGAGAGAGAGAGAGAGAGAGAAGGAGAGAGAGAGAGAGACCTAAACTAGACTAAGAAGCTGCCTCTTGCTCGCAGTCCCCATTAGGGATGATATAACCATGGAAAACAGCATTTTGGATTTGGCAAACAGGAACTTCTTGCATGTTCCATGTTAACGTTTCCACCCAAGGGGCTGCTTCAAATCCAGCTCAAGCCACTAGCCATTGTAAGCTGTGTGGTGGCTCCTGTGAAACAAGTTAGTGGGTTCTTGGCTCAGGTCCCAGGAGATAAGTGGCCACATGACAAAAATCACCCTCACTGGCACAGACTGGCCTCTTTTGTTAGGCAGCATCAGCCTGGAAGCCAAGGATTGAGTGGGAGGCCTTCGTCCTCACTAGAGATAGGGGCTCTAGGGGAATTAGGTACCTCCAAAACTTTGAGGATCCGAGCCAGGGTCCTTGCTACAGATTGAGCTTGAGGCACGTTGGTGGGGGAAGTTTGAGCCTGTCTGCCCTAGGATATAAACTAGAGGACTTCAATCTCCAGGGCTGGTGAACCAACACTATGGTTTGGCTCCACCTCTGTTCAACCCTCCGGTGCCATTTCACATTTTAATTTTAAAGTAATCCCACCTGACCTATCTCCCCTGTGTTCGGTGCCCCTGCACCCAGACTCCGCTCCGCTGAAAGTCATGGAGATGCGCTAGTGGGTGGAATCATCTTCAAGCTTTCTCCTCTGCTCAGCACTCCCCTAGTACCACTGGGCTTCCCCCTGCCACATGGAGCTGGAGTTTGCTCCTGTGTTCCTCTCTTGCTCTGTGGTCTTTCAGAGAAGCTAAGGGCTGGTTTGCTTTAATGAAATATACAAACCAGTGGAGATAAAGACCAGATCGTCTCCCTGCTGGAAGGAAGGAATTCTTGCCCAGCTTTGCACGTGCATGCACCCACAAACCCTTCCACACAAGCCAGGATTTCACACCCTGGGGCAGCTCTTGCTAGAACAACTCCAAGACTTGTGAGTCTCAGGTCTGTTCCTGGTGGGCAGGGTCTCCACCTCCCCTGCACCACCATCACTGACACTAATTGCCCCCCACCACACTTTTAGCAGACTCAAGCAAAAAGGGCAAGGACTGAATGGACCAAAAAGACTGAACGGTCCAAAGGAAGGGCCTTTCTTTAGGGTTGAAGACACGGGGGAAGCTGGCTTTGCTGCCACATGTACTGCACTGGGACGTGCGATTGTCTCCTAAGCGAAGGGGTGGAAGCCCCATTGTTTGGCACAGTTAGACGGATAGGACAGAGTACTAGTAAATGGAGAATAGGGGAAATCTTGCAGTAGCCTCCGGGCCTGGGATGGATTAGATGCCCCACGGCAAGAGGACTTGCCCATCTCTATCATCTAGATGGACATGCAGAGACTTTCAAACATCTGTCCAGCTGCCACCTTTTGCCAGCACTACATTCACTTAACAGAAACAAGCCAACCATTGGCAGGTGATGGGAAAATCAGAAAGATGAGAAAGGAAAGGGGGAGGGGGGAATAAAGTAAACGAGGCTGTTAAGGAAAGAGAATCCATAACGTGGAGCGGGAAGATGAGTGCGTTCCACCTGTGGGACGTCTTCCTCCATCTTCCTTCCGCCACCCAGGCTAACTGGTGCCTCCCAGCGGGGAGGTGGTGGAGCAGTTCTCTACGTTCACGGAGCGCGGAGGTCTCTCTGCAAAGCCAACATGTCTCCGCTCCTTGATGTGTTCTGCGGAGGGGAAAAGGAAAAAAAAAAAATGCAGAAGCTGTAGATTGTGAGCTCCCCAGGGCAGGGATCAGTGGTTATTTGTTTGTAGGGATCCTGCGTTGACAGGAGTGCTTCGTTTATGGCTCTGAGGTGCAGGTCCTTAGAGCCTGGGACTGCTGGGGCCCTGGGTCTCTGACACTCCCTCGTCACCACCAAGGGAGATGGACAAAGCAGCACCTCACCAGTCCTGGAAGGTCAGGCCCCGCAGGAAGTCCTATTGGAACGGCCAAGGTGTACAGCTGCCTGATTGGCTCGAACCCACTGCTTCAGCCAGGAAGCGACCCGAGGGGGTGTCTGAGTAACCGTGCATGCTCCCCATTGCGGCTGCATCAGATTCCGCTCTTGCCTATCTCCCGCAATCTGCCTCCAGCCCATTCCCACTTCACTCCTGCCCTTGCCTCGTCTCTGGCTACGGCCCTGACTGCTGGCTAGCAGACCCGGCCCTGACCCTGGATCATCAGCTGCCTACTTACTCTGACTTGACCCCCCAACCACTGATCTCAGTCCTTCCCATTGGGCCAGACAGCCTGTGCCCCACTTCCTAACACGTAGAGACTACTGGGGTGACAATAATCCTGAATGCAACTCTCCAAACTGCCCCAGGCTGAGATCCCTTTCTCTAATGCGAGGACCTTGCTTCCCCCAACACTCACTGTCATTTGCAAAACAGTTACCATTTGCAATCCAAATGCATGATTAGAGGGGGGAAAATCCATTCCATGGATCCCATCAAGTGAACCTCTGGGGCAGGGATCCCAGCTTGTAGCTGTTAAAAAGCCACATGGCTCTTTTTGTGAGTGTCTGGGTGTTAACCAGAGTGTCATGGCCAAACTCTAGCTCAGGGGAAACCTTTCCGCTGAGCCAAGCTTCTCCATGCGGTTTCAACAGGATGCAGGTTCCCCCTTCGCTTTGTGTTCCCAACTGTTAGTTGCCGTGTGCTGTTAAAACAGTAGCCACGTTCCACCCCAGAGGTGGCTGCATTTCAGCACTGGGGATGTGGCTCTTGTATTTTCCTTTGCTTACCCCACGTTTGTGGCTTAGATGAGGCTTCTTTAATGAATGTCTGTGAAGCTCTCTGAGAGCCGCCCAAGGAGCGGGTCTCCCTGAAGCGTCAATGTGCTCTGCATTAACTGGCTCTATTTATGGACTCTGCATCCAGCCCTGATTAATTCTGTGGTTGCTCCTGCTGCACAACATACACCCCACCCCTGTTCTTGCTCCTCAGGCTCATGACATTACCGCTCGGGGAAGGACTGTCCTGCCCTGGATCCAGATCCTGGGCCTTGGTCCCGTCTCCTTCAGTAGCTTCAGGTTTCTCCCATTCAGCAAGTGAGTTCAGCTCATCCCCGAGTTCTGCTATCCCGCCAGCGAAGGACACTTTCTGGCCACCTTCCAGGAGTAAACACCAGCATGTTAATCAAATTCTAGGAGTGTCCATCCCCCAGCACGGAGGGTTCCAGACTTCATGCAACAATCAGACAAATGCTTTAAAATGTCACCATGAATCAGTGAAATCCTGATTATTGATCCAGATCCAAGCCCTTCTTCCCCCAAAATTAACACTGGGATCCTCTGGAAAGACCCTTCCCCTTGTTTCCTCTACCAAAGGCTCCAAAGTTCCTCCCAGTCAGCCCACGAATCTACACACTCAGTCAGTGAAGGCTAATGAAAGACCTTGGGAAGCCGGATTAATTTGCAGCCACAAAAAGCCGCTGATTTGGGGTATCTCAATTTCTGAGACACCTGGGGGCCAGCTTACTGAGGAAGAAGAGGTCAGATGGACAAATCGACGGGAGCTGCGGGCGATCAATGCCCTCTGAAAATCTGGCCCCTCCTGCCTTAGGCCTTGTCTATGCTACAAATGCCATCCTGGCAACCCCCCCGGTGTAGATGCAGCTTGTGCCAGCAGATGGCGTTTCTCTGTGGGCATAGCAAGACCACCTCCCTGAACAACATTAGCTATTCTGACAAGACTTAGTAGTAGGCACCTGGCCTTCGGGTTGGGGGCTGGAAAATGGTGCTAATTTTACCCTTGATGCTGCAAAACCCAAACAAGAAAAATGCAAAGGGAGGCCAAAACCAGGGCTGATAAAGTCTGGGCCCCAGGTTAGTGCCAGCCAGGTAGGTGCCTCCTCTGAAAACATAATGGAGATGCTGACTGACCCTTAACCTTGGAGGCATTGCTGGGTCTCCCACCCACCGCAGCAAATCCCCACTGATCCTCTGTTGTCTATCGCACCGGCGGATTACCTTTCCTTTTGTGTGATTTGATGACAGCTGGAGAGATACGGGGTTCAAATGCCTTGGTCTCATTTCCCGGGGCTTTTCGGGAGGCAGCAACAAAGGAGAAAAAGAACAAGACGCGTTGCACAGAATTCTCCATCGGAAATATTAACAAAGGGGATAAAGAAGCCGGCAAGGGGGCCACACGCCTGTCACAACTCCATGTGCTCTGGGCGATGGCCCTGCAGGGGTAAGGAAGGGCTCCCCTCTCATAGCTAAGCTGAACGGTGGGACATGCTTACCGTGTCCAGGCACAAATCAAGGATGGCTCAACCACTTAAGCGGCTAGATCCTGAGCAGCACAGTATTAGGGGCGATCAAATGCCCAGTGAGAGCCCCGACTCAGGGTGCGGGGGTTGGGGGAGACCACAGATAGATATCTGAGCGATTCTCTGATTTACACGGGTATCAATCTGAAGTGACTCCTTTATAGTCAACGGAGCTGCACTGGATTAGCCCCAGCATTAGCACCTGGAGAATCAGGTCCCCTAGGCTGGGAGGAACCCAGTGCTAGGACAATCATGTCTGAGAGCTACAGGACACTGGTGCCCTCTGAGTGATCCCCCACCCAGGGGAAGTGGGTTGTGGCTCTCTGCCATTAGTGTCACACAGCGTGAGACCACCCCCTAGGCTGGTTATACCCTCAGTGTTCAGCTTTCCCTAAAACTGGAGGTGTTGCAGCACCTTGAATGGAGAGAGATCAGACTTTTATTGTTTCCCTGTCAATGAAAACACCACCCTCACCCTTTATAGGGTGAACACGCTTCCCTGCAGCATGAAGAACCCAAATCCAAGGGGAACTAGCTAGTTTGTGAGAGCCAGAAAGCTGAGAGGTGCTAACCTCCAAAACAATGGGCACACTCGCCCCTCCACACACACAGCTTTGGGGGCTGAGGGGGAAGGGAAAATGGGACCCAGAAGGGAACTGCCTTCAGTTTGAGAATCACAAAGCAAACTCCTGCTGAAGGAGGTTTTGCAAACCCAGGGTGCCATCACTGCAGAGTTAACTCTGGTGTTATCCCCAAGCCCTCTCCTGTCCACACAAAATCCTGTCGCCCAAGTGGGTCTATCTTCACTGCAGTTAACCCAGGCTCTTATCCAAGTTTTAGCTCAAACCTCTCCCCACCAGCCCCCTCTGACCTGGGTTTGGAGATGCTCTAAGGCCAGGCTAGCTGACCAGGATGGGGCTGAGTTAGCCCCTGGGCTCTAGTTTAACCCAGGGGTTAACTCCGGCCAAACCACTTGAGTGCTGATTGTCCTCCAGTGTTTTCCCACAATTCCCGCCAGGTGCCCAGAAGGACAGACAAATTCTTTCCGCGGCTGGCTGGCAAAGAATCCTAGAGCAGCCCAGCTTACTGCACACAAAGAACCAAGGGATCTTCCTCCCCGAGAGGTCCTAGCAACACACACGGGAGTGCAGCACCACCAGTGAGGACCCATTAACGGGGGCTTGGCTGCTGCTCACACCAGGGCTAAATTAACAACTCTGCAGTGCAGCCAGACCCCAATAGCACAGCTGGGTTTTGTCCCTTGCAGCTGCCAAGCGAAACCAAAGTAGTAGCGGAAAGTGAAACCGATCAGCTTAGTTTCCTTGTGTGTGTGTGTGTAACGTGACTCCTGGAGTCCGGGCGGGCTGCTCCCTGCCCGTGTGACAGGGCTGTTAGCCCTCATCAGCCTGAGCCAGCACACGCCAGAAATGGCAACAAAAGTCAAAATGGCACCAGCCACAAACACTAAAATGAAGGTTGGGGGTTTCGTTTTTGATGCTTTGCATTTTAATCCTCGAAGGGGTTTGTTGTGACCCAGAGAAGGAAACATCGGGCCAGATGCTGATCTCAGTTAAACCAGCATAAATCTGGAGTAATTCCATTGACTTCAGTGGAGTTACTCCAGATTTACATGGATGGAAATGAGATCAGAATCTGATTTTGTTACCATACGCAGAGGCCAGAGGCTGTTGTGAATTACCCCAGTGTAAAACCAGAGCAACTCCATCAGTGTCTCTCTGGTTTTACCCCAGAGGAACTGACAGCAGATTCTGGTCCCCAATTTTTTCTTGGCAACTTCCCTTTCAAAACCTAACAGCGCCAACCAAACCAATGACCTCTTGTGGCAGGGGAGAGAGAGGACACTGGGGCAGTGAATGCAAAGGGGTTTCCTTTATTACGGCGGCTGGATGCAGACAGACACCACGATTCTCTCTCACTCCAAGACCTGCTTGACAGCCTGCGTTCCGCAGTGTCAACCTTTCTACGCTCCACCTGCCCCCCCCAGCCTTGCCGCCCCCCTCCAGAACCTCTGGATGTTGTGTTTGCAAGAAGCCTGGACACCAGCGCAGGCGTGAAACCCCAGGCCCGTCTCCCCGAGGTGAGAGACGCCGCCCGCCGTGATGACATGTGCCTCCTTCCCGATAACATTTCTCTCTGCTGCAATCACCAGCTTCCCAGCGCCTCTGGAGCTTAGCAGCAGGGCGGGGAGGGTGCGTGCACACTCGGGAAGGGGTGAGAGCCTGTGAAAAGCAGCGTCAGCTGTTTCCCCAGTTTTGGCTGGAACCGTTTTCTTTCTTTCCATGGTACTTCTTTTACAATCCCTCTTCCCTGTCCTTTCACAAGAGGGAGCCATTCCCTTACCGGAGTGCTGTTTTGGCAGAACTGGCTTGGGACGGGCTGCTGGTACCTCAGGTGCCAGAGGCAGCTCCTTCATCGCCTGGGCTCCTGGAACGAATACAGTAGCAAGATAAGCCATCTGGGGAGCAACCAGCGAAGGTCAGGGCGGCTGGCGCGCCGTCTGCAGAGCACAAATCCTGTCCCTCCCCAGCCCTGCCGGCCCCGGCCATTTCAGCCCAGTTCAGCCGCTGTCTGCTACCCCAACACCCGATCGCTCTTGCTGCCCTCTGATGGCCCTTTGGTGGGGTGAGGTTGGCAGCTCTTGGTCCTGTTGCAAATAAGACAGGTGTCCCCGCCGGGGAAAAATCTCCTCCTGCCACAGCTGGCTCTGCTAATCCCCCTTTGTCTTCAGCCACAGCAGAGCAGCCAAGGACTGAACGGGGCCTGGAGATCGGCTGCCTCTCTCAGCCCTAGACCGATGCCACCAGGTCAGGATACAGCCCCATTGGGCTCATTCCCTCATGCTGCCATGGCGGTCTAGTAGCTAGGCCTGGGGGGTTGGGACTCAAGAGACCTGTGCTGTGGTCCGAGTTCTGGCAGGGCCCTCAGGGCAACTCTGTGTCTCAGTTTCCCCTCCCATCCTTTACCTCCTCTATTTAGACAGTAAGTAATGGGGGGGGCAGAGGCTGCTTCTCGCTATAGGTACGTATAATTCCCTGCATCGTGGGCCCCTGATCACTCTGAGGCCTCTAGATACCTCTGTAATAGATCGAAATCACAGAACGCAGGGAGGACCCTCTGCAGCTGCTACCCTCCCTTCCTTCAGATGCCTCCGCTACCATGCGGCCTATCAGAAACCAGCCAATTGGCGACGGCTGGAGGGGCAAATTGGGACAGCTGGTGCTCTGGCTGTTGCTAATTGCAAAGGTATCGATGTCTATAAGATTGTATCTGTCTGATTATATCCTTCTTTCCCCCCTCCCCCCCCCCGACTTCATACCTGACTTGTCTACTTAGACTAAGTTTGCTGGGAGTTGGGACAGGTGCCAAGTCTTCCCAAGTGTTTGTGCAGGGTCTTGCCGCCTGGGGCCTCGATCCTGACCAGGGCTTTTAACTGCTACTGGGACACAAATCTGAAATGGACACTCAGATGCTCAGGGAGGGGCACATGACAGATTCCTACATAGATTTTACTACCCTTGTGTTGCCAGCACTCTGTGCGTATGGGGAACCCAGGACTGGAAGGGAAGGGGGCTGCAGGGCAGGACTGAGGGGGCACTGGCAGAGCTGTGGAGGGGGGAGCCCAAGGCTGGGATAGCAGAGGGGGATGTGCGTCAGAACTGAGCAGCATCAATGGATCCGTGGCGTGGGGTGGGAGCCCAGGACTATAAAAGAAACAAAGAACTTGACTCTAACCCCAACCAGCCTTTCCCAGCTCTCGCTGCCCAGAGCGGAAGGGAGCTGAGATGCCAAAGTGCCAAGATAAACGTCCCCACCGTGACCCGGGTCCATTCTGGATGAGGAAGCTCAATGATTCCCACCCCCCACCGAATTTAACTGGGAGGGGGGGAGAATCTTGCCATCCCCGGACAGTGCAGGGAAAGCAGGTGGGTGGGTTGGGGTGGGTGTGTGTCTCTGATTGAATGCCAAGGCACCAGGCTCACCGCTCCTTCGTGCCAAGCAACAGTGATGGTTTCCTAGGTGACTGACGGCTCATTGTACCAGGGAGGGAGCGTATGCGTGGCGGCAGTGGGGAATATTTACAGGTTTCTCCCTAGCAGCAAAGGCGCTAAATGAAGGGATATTTTAGTATGCGCAGCGGGTCCCCAGCGAGTGGGATCTGAGGAAGGCGGGGGGGACAGGGGGGAATAGCGAGGCCTTTAAATAGAATCCTGCTACGCTGGCAGGCCTCCCACCTGCTTCCAAACTCCTTGACCTCCAGACTTGGATCCAGGGAAAACTGCCCTGGACTAAAGCAAATCCCCTTCCCCCAGGTCGCTTCCTTCCAGGGCTCAGAGAGGTTAGAACCCCCAGCCCACCCCCTGCTTCCCACAAATGGCCAAGAAAGCCCCATCTGCCCTCTGCGCTCCTGAGTTCCACCCCAGGGCCTTTGACCAGCTTATTCCGAGCTTCTTCCCCCAGTTCTGATTGGGTAGCATCACTGAGCCACTTTGCACTGGTGTCACTGACTGCACCGGGGGGCACGGCGCAGGGTTCCCACCCATCTTGCCACCGCAGCTGGAGTCTGTGTGGTGCTTGTCCCCGGGATATCTGAGAACCTAGGGAACCTAAACAGCTGAGCCCTGCACAGGGATCCAGTGCACCAGGGCACTGTGCTTGGAAACCTCCTTCTTTCAAACAGGAATCTCAGCAGAGCAAGGCCAGCAAGATGCCCTGGGAAATGCCCAGCCACCCTTTGAGCTGGAGAACAGATGCAAACTCTCCTGGAGGGGCCAGCAAACAATGGCAGCCAGGAGTGGGAAGAGTCATCCCGGAGTTCCCGCTGAGTCTAAAGCTGCAGGTAATTACCCCCGATGATTCATCCCGCTCTCTGTTTCAGGGACGGCTCCTCAGGCTTCACGAGGCACCTCAGGGATGGACTCAGCACAGGGAGGAAAGCAGCGATTCCCATCACTGTGATACCGAATGGGACAACCCTTCTAGCTAGAGAGCTGTGATTTGTGCTGGCGTCTATCGCTGTCCCCACATGGAGAAACTGAGGCACCGAGCGGCTCCCCAGGGTCAGCCGGAAAGCATCTCTCCTGAGGCCAAGCCTAGCAGTGACAGGAGTGCAGCAGCAGCCGCCAGCCATTGGCTACGTCTGTTGGCTGCATTATTTGCAAAGGACCATTCACCCGGGGCTGTTTGAAACACAGCGCCAACCTTACGGGATCCAGGACTAGATGCCCGTCTCCCTGGCTCCCAGGCCTGTCCTCGTAAGACATGATCACGCTGCTTCGCACGGCTCTGGGCTCCCCTCCTTTGGGAAGATCTAACGACCTGAGCGTCCCTCTCTGGCTTTCCATTACCCCTCTTCCCGGACAATGGCACCCTGTGTTACACTGCTGTGTGGCAAGGTGCAGTACCGACTGCTGCCACTGGGGGCATCAAGCTTCTCCCGGCCTGGGAGGCTGCAGGACACCTAGCTGCCCCTAAGGGGAGCCTGGTGGGGCCGACTCGAGGGACGCCTGGCTGCCTGCACACGCCCCTGCAGCCCTACAGCACTTGCTCTGGGCACCAGCTGCTCCTGCCCCCCGCCTCCCCCAAAGTGGCTATTTATGCTGCATTTCTCTTACCAGGAACGACGCTGCTCTCTAGTTCACACGGGCCGGGGATCTCGGAGTCGATGTCGTCTGGGTCGCGTGACTTGTCGTCCTCGGCCTCCCCTTCGGAGCTGTCCTCCTGCTCGGCAGCATCCTCGTCCTCCAGGCCGCTGCTGGCCTCCAGGTGCGACTGCACTATGCGCTGCATGGCTGGAATGCACAAGGAGGGAAGAAGAGCCAAGTCGTGCCAGTGGGAGCCGGGTCCAGCCAGTGCAGGTTCCAGGCGACCCAGCCCCTGTTGTCTCTGGCACCAGAGTGCAGAGGGATCCGAGAGATGGGAGCCACACCCCACCAGCAATCTCTCTGTGTGTATTATACTGTAGGATCTCAAAGCTCTTCACAAACACCAGATCACATTCACAACCTCCCTCACAGCAGATCAGTGCTATCCCTGCTGCACAGATGGGGGAAACTGAGGCACAGAGCGAGGCAGTCACTTACCTGAGCTCAAATCCAGTCAGTGGCTAGAGCTGGAACAGAACCCAGGAGTCCTGGCTCCCAGTCGTGTCTTCTAACTACTTCACCTTTCTCTCGGTACTCAACACAGACCCGATTCTTCTTTCACTCACATCAGTTTTATGCCCAAGTTTACACACTGATTTCAGAGGAGTTAATCCTGATTTCAATTGCTGAGAGAATGTTACCAAGTCCGGTATCTATAAAGGACGTTACCAGTGTATCCTGGTACAGTAACACCACCTGTGAACCTAAAGTTTGTTCCCCGACCAGCTTTGCCCCCTCCATTACCTGTGCATGCTGGCTGGCTGGCTATAGGGTTGCTTGTAAGGGCTGCGCCATGTGACCACTGCTTGGCTATTGTGGGTGGCTAGGAAGCGCAGGCCCACGTGCACTGGCTTCTCACTGCAGGGCAGGTCCCCGAGTGGTAGGCTCAGCAGGTGCTGACAGCACCTTCAGAGACGCATCAGTGCCTGACCTCCCTGCGCTCTGGGTGTGTTTGCGGAGCTGCTTTCTGGACGCCCCGGTTTCTCCTCCGACTACCAGACCCAGGGGAGTCGGCAGACTCCTCCTGGGAGCAGAGAGGCCTGGTTGCATGGTAGAGACCCACCAGCCCTGCACAAATCAGCCCTCTGCTAAAACAATCTGCACGTCTGCCTGTCAACCTGGCCATGGCAAAGCTCTGGGTATGCAGGCTCAGTGCAGAACACAGGGCAGCCCTACAACAACAAATGTCAGTGCCTGGGTACACTCAGCCCCCCCGGCCCACCGCCCCCCCCCCCCCCCCGTGTGTGCATATGCTCCGGACGGACGCGTCTAGCATGCTAACGGACCGACCAGTGGAGCGGAGACACGCAGCTTCAGAATAACAATGCAGCCTGCAACGCTGCAGCCCCAGCTTCCTGCGACCTTCCCCCAGCCTGCCTGGGGATCGTATGAAAGCTCAGAGGTCGGATGGCTACAGTGCGTTTACTGTGTTTAAAAAACCCGCAGCAGCACCCAGTCTCAGCCTGGGTCAGCTGATCTGGGCTTGCAGGGCTCAGGTTGCAAGCCTGTCCAACTGCAGTGGAGACCTTTGGTTTCTGTCTGGAGCCTGGGCGATGAGACCCCCAGTGGAGACATACCCCAAGTGCCCCCCTTGAAGAGCTCCACAGTATCTCATGAAGCATCAAAGGAGCCAGAGTGGAAAACCTGGCCAGGAAGTGAAGTGGGGAAGCCCCAAGGAACTTAATAGGGCCCCAGCTCCCACCAGGATGATTGTCCTGTCAGCAGATCACGCTGCCTCTCACACCTGGTTTGCAAGAGGAATTAGCTTCCGGGCCAGTGACACGGACAAGGCACATGGGGCAAAGCCCTCCCTCCCTCAAATGAATCGGCGCTGCCTCAGCGCTTTGATCACTGGACACGCTGACCGGGTCCGGGTCTTCCTCCACCTCCTCCCCTTCACCACCACGGGATGAAGTGGGGACCATCCTACCCGCCTGCCCTTGGTGCGATACGGAGGCGGCGCAGAAGGGTCCCAAGCCGCGTGGCAGCCTTCAGGAAATCTGGCTTCCCGTGGGATCTAGTGCCCCTGGCAGCGCCGCCCACGAGCTTCCCGGCCCAGGGAGTTTGCAGCTGGGTGACCCTAGGCTACAGAGCGCCGTACTGCGCTGGGTAATGTTCACACGGCAGCTGGGAACCAGCCTCCTGGCCCGGGCAGACAGCCTCGCACTAGCGCAGCCACCTTAGCTGTGCGGCTCTTCCGGCTCAGGCAGGTGCCCGGGCTTTGGAGCCCACCCCACCCCCTCGGCGTGAGAACCCGAGCCGGAACGGCCACACTGCTAGCAAGGGGCTGCTTACGTGCGCTGGGCGATTCGCTCCCAGCTGCAGCGAAGACAAAGCCTCTGCAGCCTGCTCCTCATCACACCCTCCCAAGAAACCCTGCTGCTTTAGCAGTGACCTTGAGACGGTCCGAACAGCATGGCATTTCCACCCCCTCCAGGCCAGCACCTGCTCTCTCGGGCCGGAGATCACCACTGACTTGACAATCTGGCCATGGGGTCACAGTGTGGGGCCGAGTCCTTACTTAGATGCTTCAGTGCAAGCTGAGCTAAGCTGAAAATCTGGTCCCGGTTGGGGCTGTGAGAACCCAGCAGGTGGGGAAAGCTGACCCAATTTTTTGGGGAAGCTGGGGTGGGGGTGGGGGTGGGGGGCAGAACTTGCCACACAACCCAGGGCTCAGCTCAGATTTGGGGCCTTTTGTTTAAAAAAAAAAAAGGCAGTTTAAATGTATATTTCAGGGATGAAAAATAAATGGATTAGGGCTAGATGCAGCAGAGTGGGCGTGCTGGGTCACTGGCAGGAAGTGGAGGTGGCTATAAACACCACCACGGAATAAGCCACTGTCAACAGTGGACCATTGTCTCTGTCTCTTGGATCGGTTTTGTTTCCCCGAACAAGGCTGGTCACATTCCTTGCTGAGGACTACATCCCTGCCAAGGCTGAAGAACAAGGAAACATTTGCTTTGTGTGAGCTAAGAGCTGGGTACAAAGGACTGGAAAGAGTTGGTTACGGGCACTCAGAAACAGCGGTCTGAAATGCAAGTGCTGTGGCAGCTTTGAGCCGAGGGGAAATATGGATTTGGGGATAAAGTGGGGGACAGGGAGGCAGGACTCCTGGGGTCTCTTCCTGGCTGTTGATTACAGCAGGAGGCAAGGGAGTCAGGTTTCTTGGTTTGTAACTGCAGGAGGAAGTGGGGTACATTGGTTAAAGCAGGGGCCTCCTGGCAGTCAGGACTGCTGAGTTCTGTTCCTGGCAGGGAGAGGGAATACAGTCTAGTGGTTGGATCACAGGGTTGGGGGCTTCTATTTCTGAGAGGGAATATGGTTCAGTGGTTAGAGCAGGGGCCTGGGTTCTATCCTTGGCTGGTCAGTGTAGGCGTCTCAACCCCCTGACTCTACTGCTCAATTTAGGGCTGATTTATTTGGAAACTTGATCCTAGGAACTGAGGCAGCGGGAACCAGGAGGCCAAATCCCAGCTGGACCTGGGCAGGGTGCGACCTGAAGCCATTGTCCCTTTAACACGCGGGTTAGCTTGTTCCAACAGTAAAGCAGGACTGATCGCAGGGGGAATAGGGGGCTGGACCCAGCTGCCCTCCCGCCCCGGATTAGAGGAGTGGGAGGCTGTGCCAGAGAGCCCCACGGGCCACACTTCGGCCTCCACCGGCTCCGAGGCAGCGAACTCGGCAGGCCAGCCCAGCGGCCTGAGCTGCCGCCAATGCACTGAAGGGGAGTGGGGGAGGTTGGGAGAGGAGCCAGAGAACTTAGTGATAAGCTCAGTGGGAGAGATAAGAGTGATGGCAAAGGGAGGTAGGGGGAGAGCACCCTCCTCCAGCCTTGATGGCAGCACAAAGGAGCCTGCCGGGCCTCCCCCTCCGGCCGGCCTTGGAACCAGCCAGTGCCGGCATGGGAGCAGAGAGGCAGGAGCAAAGCCAGGGCGGGCGGATCGGTGGCCGGAGGGCCAGCGATCAGCATGGCAGCTGCTCGGGGCTCCCCGACGCTGGCTGGGATGCCCCAAGGCCAGTCGGGGACAGACCATCACAGCACCTGCTGTACTAAGGGCTGGGCCATATTGACCCTCTCTTCATTCCACTGACCCCTGGGCCCTGATTTACCCCAGCGCTGGCACGGAGCGTGGCCTGGGGACCGAAGGGAGAGAGTGATGTGCCTCTCTAGTCCTGGGGCCTGCTCTGGCCCTGAACAGAGTTAGAGGGGCTTTGAGCCCCCATGTACAATGGGCATTGGAGCCGCCCAGGGGAGCAGGGCATGGGAACACCCTGACCATCCCTCCTCCTGCCCCTGGCCACCCCGTCCTGCTCCCAGCACTGGCTGTGGAAAGGGGATGATTCATGGGGCACGGGGCTTACAGATCAAAGGGGCCATAGGAAGCTGAAGAATTGGCCCTTGGGTGGGTCATTTTAAAGGCACAAGGGCGTAAATCTTCTAGGGGGAGGGGTACAAGTCCCTGGGCTCAGCACAGGGGTAACTGGGTGAAATTTACAAGGGGTCAGACTACACGAGCCAATTGTCCCTTCTCTCCTTAAACTCTGATGAATCCTATGACTCTTTGAGTCCATCTGCACAGTAGTAAAAGACCCATGGCACGGCCATGGCTGGCCCAGGTCAGCTGACACAGGCTTGGGCTGCAGGGCTATAAAACTGCCATATGGGGAGGGTCCCAGAGTCTGGGCTTCGGCCCAAGCCTGCATGTCCACATTGCTATTTTCAGCCCTGCAGCCTGACCTCTGTGAGTCAGCTGACCGGGACTCAGACTGCAGTGTAGACGTGCCCCATGGCACATACGACATGGGGCATTTAAGTCCCAGAGAAATTTTGGGTGTGAGAGACCTGGTCCCGGCCTCAGTGGATTTCACCATGTGGAGCTGAAACAAAGCAAGATCCAGGGCTAGATCCTCCGCTGGTGTAAACGGGCACCCCTGCGCCGGAGCCGCACTGGTTCACACCAGCTGAGGGTCCGAGCCCAAGGCACTTTGGGGTTTTTCTAAGTTGTGTGGCTTTTGCTGGCCCAGGATCATCCAGGCTGGGCCTTTCTCTACCCAGTGCTCCCTCTGGGATGCCCGTTTTGTGAGCGATATTGACCCAGGGCCTGATTTCCCCCTCGCTTCCCCCTAATCACAGCCCCCTCTATAGCCCCATGGGCCTCAGCTCCAGCTGAGGGAGCAGGTAACACAGCCCCCCCCAGCACCATCTGGGTCCTTCCCTCTCTCGCTGCCATGCGGGAGGCAACGTGCCTTCAGAGGCAGCGAGGGAACAAAGCAGGGGGCTGGGAGGGAACACGGGGGAGGAAGAGCCTGAGTCCTGGCAGATTTCACAGAACCCGAGATGTGATAGAGACAGGTGAGAACAATAGGTGCATGCAGATTAAGTGGGAGCAAGCGGCTGATGGGAAATTGCTATGTACAGTACAGAGCGTGTGTGCACGTATGTGCGAGTTTGATGCAGTGCGTGTGTGTGTGTGCGAGAGCGAGACAGCGTGTGTGCGCGTATGTATGTGCAGGAGTGAAACAGTGTGATTGTGTAAGTGTGAGAGAGGGAGCGGGAGAAGTAGCAGAGCAAGAAACATGTTGCCTAAATCCACTCCTCATCCCCACTATTCACCATTCATATCCCCGCTCCGGGCCTCAGTTTCCCCATCTGTAACATGGGAGTGGCTGCATTTGCCCACCCTGCAGTGGGGCGTGAGCCTAACTCCAGGAGGTCTGCCCTGTGCACTGAGGTCACAGGGACGGCAGGCAGAAGGGGCGAGCTAGGCAGAGTGATAACCCTCTCTCTGCAGCTCACCCCCTGCTGTGGCAGCCCCTTCGCCAGGCACCCTGCAATGAGGTCCCTGCGTGGCAGTGAACTCTTAAATACCTGGCAGCGTCTGCAGCGCAGACAGATTGTCGAACGCACACAGGGCGTCAAATTAAGGCTTTAAATAGATCATGTCAGTGAACACGCTGGGCCTGATTCATGTCGCTTTGACACTGGTGTAACTCCACCCGCTCCAGGCACGTCGCTCCTGATTTACACTGGGAGGGGGAGAGAGTGGAGAACCGGGCCCTTTGATTTTGCCATTGAGGCTCGTTAAGATCAAAAGGTGCTAATGAGAGATTTGAGTTTGGTGTGGGGTTGGTACATTACACTCTTCCACCTGGCAACATCTGACAGCTCAGATAAGGACACTTGCTGAAAAAAACAGGGCCATGCCCGTTAACTCCACTGAAATCAGTCAGAAGAAGTAATTTGCTCTGTGTTCGTACAGAGCCTAGCGTGACGGGGCTCAATCTGGTTGGCCTCTACAAGCTCCTGTAATATAATAATGGGAAAGAACCTGGGAGGGAGCAAGAGACCTTCACCTCGGCAGAGAGGGTCCTTCCCAAACCTCATGTACCATCTAAGTCCCATTTAAAGATCTCAAAATAAGGCTTAAGTGGGACATCAGCAATGCACAAAATATATGCTGGCCCATTCCTCAAAAAAGGCAATAAAGGTCATTCTTTCGCTGATGAGGACAGCTTGGCCATAGGCAAACCCAGAGAGAAAACCACAGCTCTTTAACCCGCAAGATCAGACCATATAATTGTCAGAATCGTAGAGGGAACACATTCTGGGTTTAAATCTCTGTCTTTTTTTTAACACAACGCCTCCATAAAGAGGGAGCCAGGACTAGTGGAGTGAACAAGAGTCTGGCCGCCAGGATCTTCCTATTCTAACCCCAGCTGAGCCACAGACTTGCTGTGTGGCCCTAGTGCAAGTCACTTCTCCTCTCTGTGCCTCAGTTTCCCTACCTGTAGAACAGGGATGGAATTATTTTGCTCCCTCTTCAGGCTGCTGCTGGGCTTATTTGATCTCTGTAGAGCTTTTAGCATTTTTAAAGTGCTGCACAATTACCATCCCTCAGCTCTGAGGCATTTAAAATAAAACTGACTGGCTATTTTTAATGGGATATAGAGGAGGGGAAAAAAACCCCCAAACAGTGTGCCGGCTCCCCCTGCTAGCCCGGCTCTGCAGCAGCAGTTGAAGCCCCAAAGTTATGATCCAAAGGATTTTGTGGCCTTTAAGGATTTTAATTTTTCCCTTGTAGCTTTTGGAAACCTAACCTCACTGCAGTGAAATGTGAAACTGGCTAGAAGCAGGAAGTGAAACTGACCAAGATGCGCTGTGCCAAACTGATGGAAGACCAATAAGGTGTCCATCAACAAGGAGGTGCGTGAATGAGGATGAAACACGCAGCTGTGTAGAGGACAATAAAAAGGCCACGCATCCCTAGGGGATGAAGCAGGACTTGAGTGATACAGTGCCATTGTGGGTGAAGTGGGACATACGTGATGCATGGACTTTGCACTCTCCCTCGGCGCGGGGTGAATTTCACTGCTGCTCCCAAGCTTTCTTTTTGCAAGGGATGACATGAAAGTACACGTACCTTTAAGAGAGGGAGGCGTGTAGACACACGGGTTGGTCCTCTTTGTTTTAAGCAGGTGGCCCTCGCCCAGCGTTCTCTGGAAGGGAGGAGAATGGATTGTCAACAGCACCAGAGCAGAGCAATCAAGAGAGTCTCCAGTTAACATGGGTCTATGAATCAAGGGCCAACCTCAGGGCTGGGACAGCAAGTCGAGCAGCCCCCCAGGTGACCCAGCCAAAGAGGCCCCAGCTCAGCCGCCTTCCCCCGCTCATCATGGGGAGAACCCACTTGCGCTGCCTGGTGCCCCTCTCTTGGCAGGGACAAAGGCTGCCTGGGAGACCTTGGATGATGGTTGTTAAGCACAGAGGCCCCAGGTGGGGTGGGGGGGTGGGGAGCAGGGGCAAAGTGCAGGGAATCCAAAGCAAACCTTGGGCACTGAGCAGAGCAAACAAACTTTTGAACAACGTGGAGCGAGGATTTCCATGCCCCTTTGCGAATGGCTCACTCACCCCTTGGCCCTGGGCCTCACGTTAAAAACAAAGCCCTGGGCCCAGATTCGAGGCTGGTGAAAAGCACTGGCTCCACCAGCCTAGACAATGGGGTCCAGTTCTTTAAAGACTGCAGAGGTGTTAGTTGCCCACTTCATGCTGAATGGCTTCTTGCAACATGTATTAACTCCTTGTGCTTAACAGCCTGTTCCAGCTTGTATCTAGCTGTGACACTCTGTGAGGACCTTCCCCGGGCCTGAAGGAGAGCTCAGGGTGGCTTGAAAGCTCCTCTCTCACCAACAGAAGCTGGTCCAATAAAAGATATTCCCTCCCCCACCTCGTCTCTCATATCCTGGGACTGATACAGTGACAACACTGCCAAGGTATTGAACTATCCCTTAAAGCACTGGGAGTTTGGCACCTAAACGTCTTTGAGGAGCTGAGTGCCTCTCTGCAGAGAACAGGGACAGTGCGGTCAGAGGTACCACAAGCTCCACCACCCACTACACTGCCAATGTGCGTCAGTCCGGAGCAGAGTTCTGCTCGCTCCCGGAAGCAACTGGCTCCTTACTCCACCTGGGTGGGAGAGAAGTGGGGCTTTCTGGAGAGAGAGGATCTAGAGGGTGGGCTGAGAATTCCTGGAGGAGGAGCCCTAGGAGCGGCCAGCCCTGAGGAAAAGGGGTTTGAACTGAACTTTGCTTCACTGTCAATTCCCCAAACTCCAAGGAGGGGGGACGGTGATCGAGGGATTGGGGGGAGGCCGGGGGAGTTTGGATTCTAACTCATGTGACAGGTTTCAGAGTAGTCGCCGTGTTAGTCTGTATTCGCAAAAAGAAAAGGAGGACTTGTGGCACCTTAGAGACTAACAAATTTATTTGAACATAAGCTGTCGTGAGCTACAGACCACTAAAGCTTATGCTCAAATAAATTTGTTAGTCTCTAAGGTGCCACAAGTTCTCCTTAACTCACGTGAGTGGACTGTGTCTGAGAGCAGGTTGTGGGATGCCCCTCCTCAGACAGGCCACTTTGTGCCCCTTGCTAGGTGGAGCTGGGCTGAGGCCAAGAGCATTCATGTCACATAAGTTGTCAAACAGCCATCAGATGGTTACAAGTTTCATTCACTGTCCCTGTCACCGAGCTGGGGCAGGATTTGAACTGGCCACATGGAGGTGAAAGGTTCCATATGGCACTGTCCATGGCCGCCAGCAAGGGGCTGGTTTTGTTAGTACACTGCAAGGTGGTGAAAGTCCGTGGCAATTACGAGATAAGTCGCAAATCCGCTACAGTAATGAACTGCGAGTTCTCTGCATCGTGGGGGGCGGGAGGGGGCTTGAAGAGCGGCCAAACCCTTAACCAGTTCCTAAGCTTCAGATTCCTGGCTCCTGTTCACTTCATCCTCCATTACAGCTTAGCACTTTGCATGCGTTAAGGAATTTAATTTCACTCGAGATCAAGGAGAAGTCATGGAAAATGTGGGCAGAGACAATCTCTCGCTGCGAGCTCCTGGAGCGTGGGGATTGAGCCGGGCTTTGCGGCAGCTCAAGTTGTTTGGGAACTTCCAAGGTAACTTTGCACCGCGCAGCCTATCGCTGTCACGCTGGCCTCCCAAGGGCAAGGAAAAGGCCCAAGGCCGTGTGCCGGGCGCGCCCTGACGTTTTCTCCCTTCATCAATGCTGAGTAACCGCGGTGACTTGCAGCGCTCCTGAAAGGTCGCCACCGACAGCAGCAGCTACACGCGACCAGCGCAAGCTTCCCCTGCCAAAGCCCCTCCACCCTGACCCATGGTCCCCCCCCGGTTCCTGTCCACAGCTCTGCCAATGCCCCACAGGCCTGACCGGCCATCCTCCTGCTATTCTGATCTGTGCCCTCTACGTGTCCCATGCCCCGACCCCCACGCCCAAGCTTGCCAGCTGCTTTGGGGAAGAGGGCAGTGCCAGGGTAGCAGGTTTTTCCACCAGAGGGTGAACTGGGAGGAGTCTCTCTGGAGACAGGTCATGCCCCCGAGGCCGTGTTTGTGCCTGTTCTCAGCCAGTTGCACCACTCAGGAGGAAGGGGTCTTTATAGCATCCGTGTTGCCACCACCTCCACCCTCCCAACTGACTGGGGCTGCCAATACCGGTCAGAGCCTGGGCTGATCGTTTTACTGCGTCTCCATTCAGCCAGCCCATCCTCCCTGCTCCCTCCGGGCAGGGCCCCATCACTGACCTGGTATGGGGAATAATCCTCTTCTGCAGGAGGAAGAGGGCGGGAGAGAGGAGGGAAGAAGAAAAAGACAATCAGGGCACAAGCCAGGGCAGCGGGACGACAGCAGGGGGCACTTGCTCCTGGTCAGAGAGGGGCCCAGGTCCCTGGGCACTTGGGGCCAGAGCTGCTAAGAATGGAAGGCAAATGCCACTTTGGTTCGGGGCCCAAAGGCCAGGCCAGAGCTGCCCCCCACCCTTTGCCCTGCTTCCTCTGGGCAGGGAGCTCCCCTGCCCGGTGGGAATTGCCCCATGCCAGCCTCAGGCAAGGCTGCAGCGAGATCGCCAGGCAGGGAGGTGCCCAAATGGGAAGAGTCATCTGCCAGCACCACCATGGAGCTTCCCAAAGGCTGCGGCACCAGGCCATAGCAGCCCAGAGCCAGACCCACTCTGCTGGGCACCGAGAGCTACCTCGGGCATCCCTCGAGGCCTCCTAATCTGGGATTTGCCCTCCAGGCTGGGAGGGGAGGGGGATCACTTGGGACCAGGAGGGGGCATTGGGGTGGGGCATCCTCAGGCTTTAATCCCAAACCCTCTTCTTACCAGGAAGGGGTCGCCTGCCCCGCTGCCCTGGTGCACCTCAGCTAGTTGGCGATGGCCACGAGATCTGCCCTCAGACCCAGCCACCACCAGCTGTGACCTGGCAATGGGTCTGGTTCCCCCCGCCCCACAGCCCTCTCCTCCCCTCCAGAAAGGCCGATGAGGGCCCTGATGGTGGCTGAGCCCCTGCCTTCGTGGAAACCTCCCTCTGCCGTGTCCCCCTCAGTTGGGATGGAGGCCACGACCCCCTTCCAGAGTGGACTCACCTGGGGACGAGTGCTCCGACATCTGGAAGAGCATGGCGGGCGTGGGCCTCCGGCGGCGGATCTAAACCGGGGAGAACAGTTTGAGCATCTCTCTGTTGCCCCATGGGGGGTGGGGGTGAGGAGAGGCGATGGCGCCTTGCTCCCTTCCCCCACAACCTCGCTTCGTTCTGGCCCACAGGGAAGAGGTTTCCCCTTCCTCCACTACCCCCCTCGCCCACCAGAGCCATTGCTGTGGCCCCCAGGACATGGCACCGGGGGCCACCCAAGGCGTGGCAGTGGGACGCTCAGCCAGGAAGCTCCCTCTGACATCCTTGGTGCTGACACCCATGAACACGGTAACGGTTAGGTCACTGGGGCCCGGATATCGCAGCCGACCGTGCTGACCAATGCTGTCTCGTTGTTTCCTGGTGCTCCCCTGTCTGAACCCATCTCTTGTGTTATGCTTCACTTTCCAGCTCCTTGGGGACAGAGACGATCTGTTTATTGTATGTTTGCACAGCACCCAACGCAACAGGGTCCTGGACCAGGACTAGGCCTCCTGGGTGCTACAGTACTACAAATAATAAAATCCTGCGCCCCTCAGGTAACCCATCACCATCACATGCCCTCTCCAGCCCCCCACTGGCCCTCTAACCCACCACCCTAAGCCAGACAACTTCTAGTCCATCACCTGGCTGTACCAAAAAGCTGCAGCCAAACCCTTACAATGTATGAATCATCACCGCCCTCTATTGGGCAGCATTGGACTTGCACATATATACCCTCTACAGGTTATAAGCCATGCAACAGCTACAGCCACTGGGGATTCCCCAAGGGTTAGGAGCAGGTTTCCAGCCCTGCCACACTGCCCTGGACATTGCATGTCCTCTGGGAGCCCTTTGAAGATCACAGGGGAGCCAGCTCTCACGATTTTCTCTCTCGACATTGGACAGCCCCGGCCCTTGGACTCACGAACATCTCCGATTTCATTTTTTAAAAATAAGGACATTTGCAGCCCCTGTGGCTGCTGGGGAAAGCAGGGGAACGTGACGCAGGGGAAGTCTCAGAAACCGGCAGGAGAATAAAAAGAACCCCCAGTTAGTTTAGTTAAAAAAACAAACCATGATTTTTTAGCCTATCTTGTGATCTTTTGGGGGACTTTGACTTGTGGTTTTGGGATGCCTGGGGCTGGCCAGGCTGGCTGACAATCCTACCACCCTTGTTGGGGGGGGGGGGGAGTGCGAGAGAGAGAGAGAGAGACTCTGATAGTGATCTAGTGTGTTCCTTTGCACAAGTGTGCATTGATTTTACATGAGTGTCTGGTGTGTAAGTTTGGGTGTTAGTATCTGTGTGTAAGTGACCTTGTGTGTGCGTGCGCATTGGCTTTGTGGGGGAGTGGCTGAGTGGTGTGTGCCTTGGTATGTATCAGGGTGTAAGCGATCGTGTGTGAGAGGGGTGCTCTGTGTGTGTGTGGTGTATCAGTGTATATGTACACGATCAAGCGTGGGTATGTGAGTGTGAGACAGGAGATGTAAGGGGCTCAGACCTGGGGATGTACCAAGGTCTCCGCATCCCCAGTTTATTAAGCAGGGACGCGTCTATGCCCAGGGACACCCTTGAGAGGAGTTGGTAGGAGAGGATCGGACGGGCGGCCCAGCGGGATGAAGGGAGAGAGACCGGCTCTCGCAGGGGCCAGGCTGGTGGCGCCTGGAGGAAGTGAGATCAAAGCTGAGTGCATCTTACAGGGGGCAGTTTGGGCCATTCTGGGGGGCACAGGTGGGGCAGCATCAGGGCAAGCTGCTGGCAGCACCATGGTAGACCCATCCCTGGCCTGGCTGGTGCCCCCACTTGAAGGGAAGGGAAATCAGTCTCGGTAGCCCTTTGGCCTCCCTGTTGAGGCTGCTAATAAGGGGGCCAACTGGTTGCTAATGGTGCGATTTGTCACATGGACACAGGTCTGCCAGATGGAGGCCCCTAAACTCAGGTCACATGGGGCATCCGACGTCCATGAGATGGTAACTTGACAGGCCACTGGGAATGTAATTTCCCCTAGAACTCTGGGCGTAGTCTGGGGCGGGGGGGCATTGCCCCCCGCACCAAACTGCAAGCCTTGGGCAGGTGCAGAATTTCCCCCATTCACGTGCTGCCCCATTGGCCTGACTGGAGCTCCCCCCCCAAATATAGGAGTCAAACTACTCCCATGCCTAGAATGGAAAGCAGGTTTCATTTGTGACCGATAACGCTGAGGTCACGCTCCTCTCGAGTGACACAGCGGCTGGCGCAGGTACGGTTAGGTGGCTGGAGGGGGGAGTATATTGGCTAGACTTGCAGTTCACGAGGCTGACCAGTGCTAGCGGAGCCGGGTTCACTTGTGAAATTGCACCTGGCATCATAGGTGCTGGAACGAGGGGTGCGGGGAGTGGGGCGGGGGCTGCCGCACCCCCTGGCTTGAAGCGGATTCCATTATATCCAGGCTTTACCATTTGGTTCAGTGGCTCTCAGCACCCCCCACTCTACAAGTTGTTCCAGCACCCTGCCTGGCATGCACTGCCTGTAATCTCTCCTGACCCGGCTTGGAACTCTAAAGCCACCTAGCTCCGTCAGTCAGCAAGGAGGCCCCCCAAGACAGGGGGGAAACTTTGAGCTGACACCCTCCCCACCCTTCTGATCTTGGTGGGGGGGACCTGGATCCAAGTCGCATCCAGATTCAGCAAATCCAGTCCTCAGTGCTGCCTGTCTGGAGGCTTGACAAACACAACTTGCGCTCACCTGTACAGCTGGGGCAGGTTTTTGCAGCCGGATTTAACCCCGCACGGTGACTGACAAGCCCCCAAATGGCTGTTCTCACTCCAGGGGCATGGTTATGCAAACAGCTCAGGTTCTGCCCTCCTGGCTGCTAAGGGACTAAGGTGCCTTTTATGAAATTCCATCCATTTAATGCCCAGATGCCTTAGACCACTGACCGGCTCAAGGACAGTCCCGGCTCGGCGCATTCTCCATAAATGGAGTTAGAGCTGAGCCGGGAAGGCATGGATGGGGGCATGGTGCTTTCAAGGCGATGTGCTCAGCCCTTGGCTAACCAGAGATCAGGTTCGGGGTCATTCTGTAGATAGGGTCTGATGCTCAACTGGTGTAAATCAGCCCCATTGATGTCAGTATAGCCGCACTGATTCACACCAGCAGGGGATCCCGCCTGCTGCTCGTTGGCGTGTGAGCGTGAAGGATGTGCGTGTATGTGAGGGTGCGCTGAGCTTGGGTGTGCGGGGTACGTACCTGAGTGGGCTTTGATTTTTTATTATTTTTAGACGGAGGGTTGTTCAGTGTGCCGGTGTCCTGGGTGACTGGGTGTGTGAGGGATGCAGGGTGCACACACCCTGGCATTTTAGTGCATGCACGGCTGTGCGTACAAACCTGGGGTGCACACAAGTGGCCTAGGGTGTGAGTTTGTTTGCACTGGTTTTGTGGGTGGGTGTGCAGGAGGGCTGGGAGTGTGCAAATGGCTAGGCAAGTGTGTGCAGGTGCGAGTGTACCCGAGAGGCTGGCTGACCACCTGAGTGAATTGTGTATCCTCACGTGTGTCTGGGTGTGTGTGTGACTGGACCTGTGAGCGAATGTCTCTGAGCACGTGGCCGTTCGGTCGGGGGTGCGGGTGCGTATGTGACCCGAGCAAACAGGCGCCAGCCCTAGGACCCAGCATTGCGCCGCTGTGTAAACTCCCCCTGCCCCAGCGGCCCCCAATCCCAAACGAACCCGCCGACGCGCTACCCTTACCATGTCCACTGCCCTGGGGTCCAGCTGGCTGGGGGGCGCCGGGACGGAGAACTGGATCTTCTTGCGGTCCTTGGGGTCCATCGCACTGTTGCTCTCTCCCACTTCCCAGGAGAGTCTCCAAGTCCACGTCTCTCTGTGCCCCCTGAACTGAACGCAGGGAGAACTGTGCGGCGTGGTCCCCCCCCTCTTCCAGCCCAGGCAGATACTGGCTTAGCCCAGCAGGGTCTCTCCCTCTGCTCCCCAGCGAGTGAGCCTGCGCCCCGTCCCCCAGCCGAGTTAGACAGCTCCTGAGCCCTGCTCCATCCCCGCTGCACAGTGAGTGGTGGAGACAGGAGGGGAGAGGCAGAGAGAGAGAAGAGGAGGAGAGAGGGAGGGAGGGGAGAGCTGAGCGACTACTGGCTCTCAGGAGTCCGCCTGAATTATTAATCTTCCTGGGCAGGGGGGGCAGAGGGCTAGCTTAATGAGCCCTCGCAGGGAGCCAACTGGCAGGGGGGTGGTTCAAACAAAGCCACCCACATCCAGTCTTAACCCTTTCACCGCCCAGCTGCGGAGATGCCCCCCAGAAACAAATGGATTCTGATGGGCAGCGTTGCCCCGTGGGGCAACCAGGCTCTGGATGTTGTCCAGGAGATAAAGCAGCAGGCTGGGAGTCAGAAGACCTGGGTTTTATTCTGGTTCTGCCCCTGAGTTTAGGCAAGGCATTTAGCTGCCCCATGCCTCAGTTTCCCCAGCTGGACAGCAGGAGCAGTGATTAGCGCTGGTTGGGACTTGTTCAGTGAATTGTTTTGTCATCCAAAAAACGCCAGTTAGCGAGACAGGGTCAGGTGCAACGAATTTCCCAGCTTGAAAATAATGTCGAGGAAAAACAAACCAACCAAACGGTCAGTGTTTCAGAACGCTGACATTTTCCAAAGGAAAAATTCCATTTTTTCAGCACAGAACAACTTTTCAGCCCCAACTCTAAGCTGATGTTACTGAAAAGAAGTTTAAAGAAGAAAGGCTGAAATCTCAACCAAGCACTTCAACGTGATCGGAGCGAAAGTTTTCGATTGACCTGAAACAAGGGGAAAAACATCAGATCGTTTTTTCAGTTTGTGAATTCTTTTGAGGTGTCAACGTTTCAGCCCCATTTGAGATGGGAAAAGAATGTCAAACTCTCAAACTCATTCGCCACTGCCCCCCGAGCCCGCCACCTGCTGCTATTGTAATTTGCTATGGGGAGCTACACCGGATGTGCATGGGTACCTAAGGCTGCTTTGGTTGTGCGTATGTATGGCGGATGCTCTTTGCAGGTGTGCGCATTGGTTTTGTGTATGCATCAGTGTGTGTGTGCGCACACCCATGTGCATCCGCTGAATGCGTGGGCATGGTGCGTTATGTTGTGTGCAGGTGTGGGTGTGCGCACTCTGAATGCGTACACATGAAAGCAGGCATTTTTTCTTCTGGCTGCAGGGGTGTTTGGGTCAGTTTTGTGTTTGTGGAGTAACACACACCTCATTCCAACAATCTCCCCCAGCAAGAGCCTGCTAATTTGGAAGCTGCTGCATTTCAAAGGGTTGGTAGATATAATGGATACAACACTGGGCAGGAGCAGAGACCTGGCTCTGTCACTGACGCTTTGTGAGACCTTAGCAAAGTCACTTATATCTCCCCGAGCCTCAATGCCCTATCTGCAAAACAGGGATAACACCTGTCTCACAAGGATATTTGGAGGGGAAAAAAAATCCATAAATGAGTATGCAGATCAGCTAAATATCTAGTAGGACTGGTTTTCAGAACAAAAGGTCAAAAGACTGGAACTTACTTTGGAACAAAATGTTCTAAAAAACCTTGAGTCAGAAACGTCGACATGTTTCTGTTTCCCCATGATGCACGGAGGCCACTCAGAGGCAAGACCACGGTGCATCCTGGGAGATGCAGTCTAGCTAGGGAGCATGACCTATAGGGAGAATGGACGCATGAGGGACCTGCGACTACAACTCCCATGAGACACTGCAGTGGGCAGATGCAAAGATTAATGGAGACCCCATCTCCAAACTAACCACTTTGTGTTGATTTTCCCGCAGAAAATTCTCCCGAAATTGATCTTGCCCCTCAGAAAAAAAACAACCTAGATTTTTGGACAAAACCCCCATTTTCTGATGGGAAAAATATTTCACTTGACATTTTTCCACCGGCCCTAGAATGCTGATAGCTAGAATTCACTGGTATCATGTGGAACAGATGATACCAGTGAATTCTAGCTGCATGTGGAACAGATGCAGCTCCAACTTCCCCATTAAAACTTTGATTAAAACTTTCCATAGCTACACATCAAACCCACCCGGGGGACTTGTAGTTATTTAAGATCCTTTCAACTGAAGTCTTTAACATCGAAGGTGGATGTCTTTTCTAAAAGATTTGCTCTCATTCCACTGTGGGCTTGTTAGTGTCACTTATATGGCAGGGGAGAATAATTCTCCTCGTCGCAGGAATTGCTGAGTGGGAATCTCTGGCTGGTGTTACGCAGCAGGTCAGAGTAGATGGTCACAGTGGTCCCTTCTGGCATTAAAAAAACCCTACAAATCTCTAGACACACAATGTACATTATTATGTGTATTGTATTAGCACATCACAGCCCCTGTCATGGACCAGGAGCCCGATGCGCCAAGGGCTGTACAAACACAGAACAAAAAGACTATCTTTGCCCCAAAATGCTTCCAGTCTGTATCTAAAGCCATTGGCTCAGTCTTCCTTAGCTCTCAACATTGCTTTGCCAGCGGTGTCTTTGCTCTCTCCAGAATGCCGGTCTTAAAACCTAGGGGCCCCCATTCGGTGTAAATCAGCGCGACTCCATTGAATTTGTGGATTGCCACCAGCTGAGGATCTGACCCGATGAGCCTAGGACTGTGCATTAGCTGCAAAGAACAGGCTGTTCCTGCTGTCGCATGGTACAACCGAGAACGGGACGGCTCTGGCCCCAGGGGATGCAGGAGGAAGGGAAGGGCCTTGGAGGCTAACCTGTGATTTCAGGAGCTGCCAGTTGCAGAGGGGAAGCGGGGAACGTCTGTGCAGCCAGCCAGTTCCACACACAGGGGCGTCTGGGCTGCGGACCTGACTGCCAGGATCAGCAACACCGAAGGGGACATGCCCAGCTCATTCTGGAATGCGTTGGCTCTGCCAGGCATTGCCCAAGCAAGCCGCTCACCCCCAATCTCTCTTCTAACCCGAGCCCTGCCAGCTTCCCACTGTCCTGCTTGTTTAGCCTGCAGCTTGAGGACCCTTGGGGAGAGAAGGCAAACCCCAGAGCTGGTCGCACGCTGGGGTACAACCCCACCAGCTTGGGAGGCGCTGCCTGTAGAGATCCACGAAGCTACATCCTCCTCCTTCAAACTTCCCCCAAATTTGACGCCGGCTAGGCTGCTGCTGAGCTGAAACGCTGCCTGCCACACTGACCAAGGCTGTCGCACTGTTTTCTTGTACTCCCCCATGGGTCTGTTTGCCTCCATCAGGTGTCTCTTGCCTTGTACTTAGATTCTAAGCTCCTGGGGGCAACGACTGTCTTTCTTGTTCGGGGTTTATACAGCACCTAGCGCCCCATGGTCCTAGCCTGCCACTGCGGGCGACAGTGATGAAATAAGAAACAATGAGAGAACCAGTTTGCCTGATAATGCATCCAACAAGAATGGCACTGCCTGCAGGGTGCTCGGACAACAGCAGAGCCCGGGGAATTGAGCTCCAGCGTTTTACTTTTCAGTACAAAAATGACTTTTTTGGAAAAAACCCTCCCTGAAAATCTTATGAAAATTCTTGTTTTCATTTACATTTTTCAAGTTTTCATTGGCAAAAAATGTAATTTTCAATTTCTCGCTTGGCAAAAATGGTCCATTTTGGGTTGTTAGAATATGAAAAAAAATAATCATTTTTTGGTTTTTCAACCAAAAGCTGAAAAATTCAGTGAAAACAGTCTCAATTTTTTTATTCTGATGGGAAATAAAATCCATTTTCCAGCCAGCTCTTGAGACCAAGATTCAGCAGCTGCGCATCTCTTCTAAAAGCCAAGGTTTAGAACGTGAACTCCTGACGCTTGTTTTAATACCTCACTCTCGTGTCATGCTTTTCAGCAGGTGATCTCAAAGCACTTCTGAGCCTTTATTGCATTTATCCCCACGACACTCCGCTGAGATAGGGCAGGTGGGAAACTGAGGCACAGAGGACGTAAGTGACTTGACTGAAGTCACCCAGGAAGTCTTCACTGCCCAGACCACTGCACAATCCTGTCTCAGCTCATTCAACTCGGAGCCCCATCTGTTCCATATGTTTTCAGCTTTGGCCTGGTCTTTGCTGGGACATAAGGTGTGTTTTTGCCACACGTTAGCGGCTAATTAACATGTGGCATCCTTCTAGCGTGGACAAGGGATCTGTGGTTTTTACACGTGAGCATGTCACCGGAGGAGCTTTTTGCCTCAATTAGTTTGTGGCCCTGTTGTAACTATGCCCCCACACCCTGCACCAGACCTTTCAGTTTGTTTTCTGTAGAGGATCCGGGTGAACAGGGTTTGTGGTTACTAGATGCCCTGCCTGGGTAAATATTTTCCTGGAACTTGGCCACTTAAAGCGACTGGATCACCTCAAAATCCCAGCACCTGAGCCTGTCTAGTGGCCTGCAGTAATCTCAAAGGCTAAAATTCCTACTGACTGCAATGGGGAGCAAAGTTAGATCAACATGGGGGGGGGGCCTTTGGAAAATACCACCAAGAGCCTGAAACTCGGTCCCGGGGCTCAGTTAAAGGACATGCAAATGAAAAGCAAAACTGAGCTTTGCTGGGTTTTGTATCTTTACAGTGGAGAAAGACAGCCTGGAAAAGTTTTCCTCCCAAATAATTTTGGGGTCTTTCTTCAGTTTGGTTAACATAAATCTATCACCCCTGGCTAATGAACAGTTGGGAGAAAGATTGCCTTTGTTAAATATTTAGCACCACCGCCCCTGCAATTAAGGTCTGAAAGGCTCCCCGCAGGTGCTCAGGGAGCCCCCAGAAGGTGAGCTGGAGGGAACCAGATTTGTCATTCTCAAGGTGGAAGCAGATCACTCGGTTCGGGCCCTCTCCACCCATCTTAAGGAAGCCAAATTAAAGGCACAAGCCCCATTGCTTAACACTCCATTGTAAGCGACTCCCTTTAAGTGGCATCTCATGCTAGAGGTACCTAGATCAGTGGAACTCAGCACAAAACATTAAACAAAAGACAGGGACTAAAAGAAAATACATAATTGTGGACGGCTGTGTGGAGAGGGGTCAAATCCGACACTGCTGTTCTCAGTTCTACCCACTGCCAAATTTCAGGGGCTCCCCTGGGGATGGGCTAGGTCAGGGAAACAGCCCAGGGCCCAATTCAGAATCAATGGCCCCAGGACAAAGAGCTGCCAGCCTGGGTAGCTTTTTGCACAGGTGCAAATGAGGGCCCGAGGTGTCCGGCTACGGTGAACCGAGTCCCTAGATCGCCAGTTCAAAGCCAGCCTGGAACAGTCGGCTCCAGAGTTAATACCTAGCCCGGCTGTTCAGGGGCCTGTGTATAACAAGCATGGGTGGGTCTCAGGCCAGTTCCTAGTCATGGGGTGTCTCCACCCTCGAGATCGGAGTCACCCCTGCAGCGGGACCTAGCAGCTGAACTGGGATTGGAGCCCACTGGGTGCTGCACAGACACAGAGTCACGCAGCAGAGCATGGGCTAGAGGCCAGGTCTCCTCCCTCCTCCAGGCACGCCCGTGCTCTCACCACTGGGCCACGCTACCTCCCACCGAGCTGCCCGGGGCCGAATGGCGTGAGAATGCTCCGCAGGGCCCAGCGCTCGGGCACGGTAGGGGAGACTGATCATGCTGCCGTCTCCGCTGTGCCTGGCTCTCAAAGCCTCCTGGGGAGGCGGCAAGCTGGCCCCAGCACCAAGTCCGCTCTGCTCCGCAAAAGAAATGAGCGCCGAACCTCTCCCCTTCCCTGCCCCGCCGCTTTGCGGCCTCCCCCGCAGCCCACCCCCAGCTCGTGCTCCCTGGTGGACTCCGCTCTGCGCAGCTCCGTGCCAGCTGGGGCTCTGCGCCTGAGGCAGGTGGGAGGAGCAGCTTCGAGGCTCGTGACACAAAGAGCTGTGAGTCACCCGGGGCCCTCCGGAGACCCGTGTGGTGGCTGCTGGCGCTGGGGCATGCTCGGGAGGGATGGAGGCAGCTGCCGACAGCGAGCTGGGCATGGCTCTGGTCCAGCCGGGGTCTGGAAACGCAAGCTCACAGGGTGGGGATGGAGCGGCTCACCTGGGATGCCTGGAGGCTGTGATTCTCTCTCTGGCTCCAAGCAGGCCTAGGGAAGGCCAGCTGCTGTCTACACTCGGGCTCCCACCATCGCAGCCTGGGGGGGGGCACCCCACTGCTACTGGGAGAGTGGGAGCATGTCACCAGCCCCTCAGGAGGCAGAAACGAGAGGCAGCTGGAGTCTGTTCCCGGGCCGTTGCCAACAGGATGGCTCCAAGCTGGGAAATGTGGGCAACCCCACTGCAGAGAGTGGGGATAGCTGGGGGTCCCTGAGGCTACGCTCTGGAGAGCAAAGGGTGGTGCCTGGTGGGGTCCTGGTGAGTAAGGGGGGGCTGGCTGGGGGCCCTCTCAAAGAGATGCCCTGGAGAGTAAGCAGAGGTCTGCCGGAGTCTCCAGGGTCAGTCCCAATCTAGCCCCTTGTTCACACGGCTCCTTCCTCATTCCCAGCCGAGGAAGAAGCACAGCGACTGGCCTGGGGTGTGTCTAGCCCAGGGGAGGCTGAGCCCGTTCTCTGGCTGGATCCACAGAACCGGCTTTGTGACCACCGGCCCCCCCGACACACACACTTCTGCAGTCCTTCTGGTGCCCCTGCATTGTAAGGGGGGGGCTCCAAGTGAAAGAAAAAGAGCTAAGGTGGGGCATGATTCAAAGAAGGTTGAAACCCCCCTGGCATGAAAGGAATCACCCAAAGATCACCCAGGATATTGACAGAGCCCAGCTGAGGGCCTCCCGCCACCCCCGCAAGCGGGTGACTTCAAGGTGGGGCTTGCCAGCTCGTCACTCGGCGCCCTCCCGGGGGGTGGCACAGCCTGCAGCTCTGCCGGGGCCCCCGCAGGAAGGGCCCGGGCCCCCCTGCGCCTTTCGGGCCCACGAGAGCCTCGGCAAGCCGGCTAGTTACGCTGCAGCCAGGGTCAGAGAGCCAGAGGGTTACCAGGCCCACAGCCTGCGAAAGGGGCCCGGGGGCATTTCCCAGCAGGCAGCAGGGTGGGATCTCGCAGGGGCTGGCACCCGCCAGTGGAAGGGACCGCAAGGTTGTTATGGCAACGGGGTCTTTTGCATTGTTCTTAAAGAACACTGGGACTTTTCTCTACCCACAGGAGGTTTCGCCCTTGGTGACTTCTCCGGGGCAGGCGTTTCCCGGCCACCCAAGGGAGCCATGGGTTGGAAATAGCCCCCCCTTCCCCACCCCGCTGGCACATCCCCCCCAGCTGGGCTCCTCCCCAGAGGGCAGAGCGCACACGCCAGCTCGTGCCATGCGGGGAGCGAACCTGGCGCACGGCAGGTCATTCAGCCTCAGCCGCACAGCTCACCACAGTGCGACTCACCACAAGACTCAGAGGGCATGGCCAGGGCTGGGACAGCAGGGAGCTATGGGTCAGGAGTGAGGGGCTTCGGCAGAGCTGTGTGTTGCGGGGCAGGGCTGGGATAGCAGGGAGCTATGGGTCGGAGTGAGGGGCATCGGCAGAGCTGTGTGTGTCGGGGGCAGTGCTGGGATAGCGCTGGGATAGCAGGGAGCTATGGGTCGGGAGGGAGGGGTATCGGCAGAGCTGTGTGTTGGAGGGCAGGGCTGGGATAACAGGGAGCTATGGGTCGGGAGTGAGGGGCATCGGCAGAGCTGTGTGTGTCTGGGGGCAGGGCAGGGACATCAAGGGGTCAGGATGCACATTGGAAAACATAATCCCAACTATACATACACAATGATGGGGTCTAAATTAGCGGTTACCACTCAAGAAAGATCTTGGAGTCAGTGTGGATCGTTCTCGGAAATCATCCCCTCACTGTGCAGCGACAGTCAAAGAAGCGAACAGAACGATGGGAATCATTAAGAAAGGGACAGATCCTAAGACAGAGAATATCCTGTTGCCTCTGTATAGATCCATGGGACGCCCACACCTTGAATACTGTGAGCAGATGTGGTCGCCCGTCTCAAAAAAGATCTATTGGAATTGGAAAAGATTCAGAAAGGGACAACAAAAATGATGAGGGGTCTGGAACAGCTTCCCTGTGAGGAGAGGTTAAGAAGACTGCAACTGTTCAGCTTGGAAAAGAGGCAACTGAGGGGGGATCTGATCGAGGTCTGTAAAATCATGACCGGGGTGGAGAAAGTGAATAAGGAAGTGTTATTCACTCCTTCTCATAACACAAGAACTAGGGGTCACCAAATGAAATTAATAGGCACCAGGTGTAAAACAAAGAAAAGGAAGTATTTCTTCACACAATGCACAGTCAACCTGTGGAACTCCTTGCCAGAGGATGCTGTGAAGGCCAAGACTATAACAGGGTTCAAAAAAGAACTAGATAAGCTCATGGGGGATAGGTCCATCAATGACTATTAGCCAGGATGAGCAGGGATGGTGTCCCTAGCCTCTGTTTGCCAGAAGCTGGGAATGGGCGACAGGGGATGGATCACTGGATGTTTCCCTGTTCGGTTCATTCCCTCTGGGGTACCTGGCACTGGCCACTGTTGGCAGACAGGACACTGGGCTGGATGGACCTTTGGTCTGACCCAGTCTGACCGTTCTTATGTTCTTAGGATTGAGGGGCATCCACAGAGCTGTGGGGGGAGAGAGCACAGGGCTGGGATAGCAGAGGGTCGGGATTGAGGGGCATCCGCAGAGCTGGACACTTGCTCAGCACTATTCCTGCTGGAGTCTGGGTCTGAGGGAAGGCAGGAGGGTGTGGTGACTAGCAGGGTCCATCCAGAAGCCAGAAACCAGAGGGTTTAGATGCCAGCCGAATGTCTACTCTGCATGGCTCCCCTCCTCACCAGGGACTAATCGCTGAGACAGCACCTGCCGAACCCAAGCACTGCAGTAGCCACCCTGCAGGCCCTTAGCTGGCAGCTCGGGGGGTAGGCGTCCCTGGTGCGGCAATAAGGACCCATCTCTGATGGCTGATCCTAGGCAAGAAACCTGGGGAGAGAACTGGGAAAATCTCAGGATGGCCTCCCGCAAACACCCCGAACACCCACGTACACGCATTCATGGACACCCCCTCACCCCCCAACCCTAACACACACATCACAAACACCCATGCACACGCATTCAGGGACACCCCCTCACCTAACACACACATCACAAACACCCCAAACACCCACGCGCACACACACCCCTCCCAACACAGGCGCACACGTACAAGTGCACACAGGCCTGGTCACACCAATGCACGCGCGCGCTCACACACACACACCCCCATTGCTAACACCCCCCCCCCGTCCCCCTCCACCAAACACTCATCACCCACATGCAGTGGGGCCGATCCTGCTCCCACTCCCACCAGTTTGCCCCGCAGAACTGCCATTGACCCCAGCCGAGCGTGGAGCGGCAGGAGGGCAAGACCCGGGTCTGCTTTCGAGCTGCTGCAAAGGGCTGCGCATTGTCTCAGCAGCAATTTCTCTTGCAAAGAGCGAGTAAAAATAGCAGAACATTTCGGGTAATTGCCACTTACAGGCTCACCCTCCTCTAAGAATTAAATTACATTTTATTACTTTGATTTGCTTTGATGGAGCATTATGGGGCTGCTTTCAGCGGAGAGAAGCCTTCAGCTCGGGGTGGGGTGGGGCGCGAAAAGAAGGAAGAAAGGGGAAGCTGAGGTGGGGGGCTTGCAAAGGAAGGTGTTTGGGGGAGGGGCTTGGAAGGCGAGATCCTTGGGGGTGGGGCTCATGGAGAAGGGGAGTTCTGGGGAGTGGAAGAGAAGAGGCCTATTGCCACAGGGAGGGCAAAGCGGAGGAGGAGACAGCGGAGTCGGAGTCCTGGGGCGTCTTCCATTGTCCCCAGTCCCTTGCCCCAGGTTTTTCTGGGCAACTCTTGGACCCCAGCCCCCCTCCACCCCCCCAGATCAGCGGGGAGGTGCTCCTCGCCCACTCTGCACTGGTGTCAATGGCCAGCGCACTAATGATCTACGCCTAGTGTCGTGTTAATTACACGCCTGCCCATGCTCAGCTCCGCCCCAGGGCGAGTGGGCTGGGGGACCCCCACAAGCCCCACGCTGTAGGTTCAGTGGGTTTGTTCCCTCCCCTGACCTTGACAGAGCAAGGAAGGTCTCTGGGTCAGGGCATGTGGTAAAAAGACTGTGACCCCCCCGCCACCACCAGGGACCTCTGGATGCACAGACCTAGCCCCCATCCCTCCAGCACCCTGCGGAAAGGCTGCACGGGTGATTTGGGGGGGACAAAGAGCCCACACAGTATTCCCAGGGGTTACACATACCCTCTCCCGAGATCCATGGGTAGCTGGAGGGCAGAATTTTTCCTGCCCCAGAGGGATCCCCTCTGGGGATGAGATCAGTTCTATCCAGGGCTGGCAAGCGAGAGGGTTAGGGGGGACAACTGAACCAGGGCCCCCCAAAACATCTGTAACAGGGCTGAAATGGGAGCAGACTGATACAGTGGGGCCCCAAATTCCTCTCCCTGGGCCTGGGTCTATCTCCACGGCCCATATGCTCCTTGGCCCTTCTGCAGAGACTGTTGCCAAAGGGAGCTGGGCAGCAGCAGCGTAAGGGGGCGTGCCACCTCCAGAGCGCCCCCTCATGGCCCCCGTAGGTTCCCCACCCTCCGCTCCCTCCCAATGCCTTTAAAACACAGGTCCCCTTCTGGGGTCTCATTTACCAGGTCTTTCCAGGTTCCAGTGGCTTGAGGTTCCAACCCGTCCCCCGTAGAGAAGGGATTGCATGGCCCCCCTTCTGGGGTGTAGGCTGCACCCCTCCCTGCTGCTTTTCAACTGCTTTTTCCGGTTCCCAGGCAGGCGGTCAGGAAGCGGAGCTGAGCACGAAACCTCCAGGGCAAGACCCTCTCCCGCCCCGGCCGCTGGGCTGGGGCGCAGTCTGCCAGCCATCCAGGGCACACGCCAAGCCTAGTGCCATCCTTCGCCCACAGCTGTCTCCCCAGGACCCTCCCTTATCACCTACCCCAGCCGAATTGAGTCACATGACTTTCATTTCCCCCACCTGGGGAGGAGAGGAGGCATGTCACAGGTGGGACTGAGGCCCATCTCCCCTTAAAGGGCCAGTCACCCTGCAAGAGGCAGCCTCGCTGGGCCAAACCCCTTGGACATCTGACTGCATCCTGTCCGAAGGCGGGGGAGATGCTGAAGGACCCAGTGCAGGGGCGTCGGAAGCTGGGGGGACCAGAGGCCACGACCCCACCACTTTTTACCAGTTGCAAGGGCGAGTGATGGCAGGGAGGGGCGGAGAAGAGACGGTGCGGGGGCAGGGCCTGGGGGGGACGGGTGGTGCATGGGGTGGGGCCACGGTTCATGTGCCGGTGGCCCCCCGCCACTTTTAGGCGGCTTCTGCCCGCTCCTGAGACGCCTGCTGAACCAGGGACGCCCACAGAAGAGGCAGCATGAGTCACTTGCAGGTTCAAACTCGTGTAAATGGTGGCATCCCTGTCACCTGAAGGCTTTAACTCACGATTTGAGGATGTCTGTGTCTCAGGTCAAGATCAAGGGCTTGTACGGGAGTTCTGTGGCCTGCAATGTGCAGGAGGTCAGACGAGGTCCCTTCTGACCTTAAAATCTCTAAGGCAAGGCAACCCCCCCAGCGGACACCACCCTGGTTAGAACCAGCTGAAAAAACTGAACTTCTTTGGGGTCTAGAAATGGCCTCCCCCACCACCCGCTCCTCCCCCCAAATCAACACTTCCTGTGAAAAGCCGTAGGCATTCTCAACATTTCCCAGTCTCACCCACTGCTTTTAATCCAGCGTTTTCATCTGCCGGAAAAGGCGTTTTCTTGCTGAAAACCGGCCTTTTGGTAAAGAACAATTTTCAAAAATGACGTTGATACAAAAATGCAATGAAAAGTATCTCAGAGAAGTGGGGAATCCCCCAACCCAGAAAATGGCTCCATTTTGACCCCCGCGAAAAGGAAACAATTCTGAAATTTATCTCAAAATCATTTCCCTCTTTTTTTTGACCACCTGGAGAGCCCCGGTCTCGGTGGGACAGTACTGGTCTCTTGTACCACAAGCAAGGAGGACGGTGAAAGACACCCAGACTTCCCCTGGCCATTGTGCCAGCTTGAGATGCCATGATGCAGCATTGACGTTACAGCTGGGGATGGGGGGAGCCCAGAACCATTCCGGGTTTGGGGCTGAGCATCAGGATGTCGAGATGCTCCCAGGAGTTCCGGACTCGGATGCGCTGGTGGGAAGCGGGTACGGACCATTAACCAGACCACTAGCGGATACTCTCTCCAGTTCTGGTGACCACATTTCCAGAAGGATGTTGACAGCGTGGACAAGGTTTTGAAATGAGCCACAAGAACTATTTGAGCTGGAAAATCTGCTTGAAAGTGAGACACCAGAGAAGCTCAGCTAGTTTATCCAAGCAAAGGTTAAGAGGTGGCTTGATCATGACGTACACGTACCTACATGGGGAAGAAATCTCTGAAAGCGGAGGGCTCCGTAATCTAGCAGGCAACGGCAGAAGGAGAACCAATGGCTGGAAGATGAAGCTAGACAAATTCAGACTAGCAATAAGGTTCACGTTTTTGCCAGTGAGGGGAATTAACCACTGGAACGACTTACCTAGAGTTGTGGTGGATTCTCTGTTGCTTGAAGTCTTTAAGACTGGGTGTCTTTTTAAGGGATACACTGCATAGCTCAACCTCAAGATATGGGTGGGAAGAAGGAACTGTTGGGGGAGGCCGTCTGGCCTGTGCTTATGCAGGAGATCTGGTTAGATGATCACACTGGACCCTTCTGGCCTTAATGAATTCTTAACCCGGCCCAGGCCCTCCTGGCTCTACGAATCGGGGCGACACCAGCTTCCAGGGACCGGAGCTCAACTTCACTTATTAAACCCCAGCTCTGGTATGGAGGATTCATCAAAATGCCAGGTGTTATAGGCACCTGAACCTTGGGGGTCTGATTCTTATGCTAAGGGCCTTTTAAGCAACTCCAGCAGCATAAAGGGGCTTCAACGTGGGTATAAATGCTCTCCATCCCCTGGAAATCCCACCTGGTTGGTGTAGTGCTGGCAAAAGGTTCTTTGCTCACGCACCCCCTCCCCACCAGCATTAGGGTGTGTGTTAAGGGTGTCACATGGCTTTAGAGCTTGTCTCTGCATCCTGGGGGCATGGGGAACGGAGTGCAAGTTAGAGCAGTCCTGAGGGTGCTTTAGCTGACACTGGCAGGAAGGGGACAACTGAGAATCAGGCCACAAGCCTGATCTAAGAATCAACGGGAACCCTCCCCACCTCCCCTCCCCACCAGGCCAGCGGTGCCTGGTGCCCAGACTGTACTCCATCTAAGCTGCTGCACACGCCAAAGGGACTTCAGCAGCTCCTTCCAGGCTCAGTGTCTCTCCCGTGGTCCCTGTGCATCTGGTTCCAGACAGCTCTCTGGCTCTGGCAGGGAATTGTTCCGCGACCTTGGGAAGGGAGGTGGCAGTTTGATTTGCCAGCCTCTGCCTCACCTCAGCTCCCTGTGTGACGATGTGACGCAGCAGGGAGGGGGGAGTGTTGACCTGGGAATGTGCCCTGGGGACGGGAGACCTGAGAGCCTGTCACCTCCCCCTCCCCCTCACCCCTCTTCCTGGGATTCACTGAGACTCTCAGCCAGCCAGTAAAACAGAAGGTTTATTGGACAACAGGAACACAGTCCAAAACAGAGCTTGTGGGGACACCCAGGACCCCTCAGTCAAGTCCTTCTGGGGGAGCAGGGAGCTTAAACCCCAGCCCTGGGGTTCCCTGTGTTCCTCCACCCAGCCCCAAACTGAAACTAAACCCACCCAGCAGGTTCCCTGCTGCAGCCTCCGTCCACATTCCTGGGCAGAGGTGTCACCTCCCCCTCCCCCTCCTGGCTCAGGTGACAGGCTCTCAGGTCTCCCGTCCCCAGGGCACATTCCCAGGTCAACACTCCCCCCTCCCTGCTGCGTCACATCGTCACATCTCTCCCCCCTTCGAGACTGAACTGAGCGGGGTCACTGTGACCAGTGACCTGGGGAAGTTCGGGGCCCCCTCTCCGGGACAGCGCATCCGCTATCAGGTTGGCCCTTCCCTTCACATGGACCACGTCCATGTCGTAATCCTGCAGGAGCAGGCTCCACCTCAGGAGCTTGGCGTTGGCTCCTTTCATCTGGTGCAGCCAGGTCAGGGGAGAGTGGTCGGTGTACACGGTGAAGTGTCGCCCGAAGAGATAGGGCTCTAGTTTCTTGAGGGCCCACACCATGGCCAGGCACTCCTTCTCAATGGCCGCGTAGTGTTGCTCCCGGGGTAGCAACTTCTTGCTCAGGTACACGATGGGGTGTCTCTCCCCCTTTTCATCCTCCTGCATTAACACCGCCCCCAGTCCCGTGTCGGAGGCGTCGGTGAACACCACAAAGGGCTTGTCAAAGTCTGGGTTTGCCAGAACTGGGCCACGGACCAGAGCCTCCTTCAGCGCCCGGAAAGCCTCCTGGCACTGCTCGGTCCAGACCACCTTGTCTGGCTTCCCCTTCTTGCATAGCTCAGTGATGGGGGTGGCTATGGCGCTAAAGTGGGGCACAAATCTTCGGTAGTATCCTGCCATCCCAATAAAGGCTTGGACCTGCTTTTTGGTGTGGGGAGCGGGCCAGTCTCTGATCACCTCCACCTTGGCCGGTTCCGGCTTTAGGCGGCCGCTCCCCACCCGATGGCCCAGGTAAGATACTTCAGCCATCCCCACCTTGCACTTCTCCGCTTTGACAGTCAGCCCAGCCCCCTGGAGTCGGTCCAGCACTTGTCTAACCTGGGACACGTGGTCCTCCCAGGTCTGGCTAAAGACACAGATGTCGTCAATATACGCCACGGCAAAACTCTCCATCCCCCTCAGGAGCTGGTCCACCAGGCGCTGGAAGGTGGCCGGCGCTCCCTTGAGGCCGAAAGGCAGGGTCAGAAACTCATAGAGCCCCAGAGGGGTGATAAAGGCCGATTTCAGCCGGGCATCTGCATCCAGCGGCACTTGCCAGTAGCCCTTTGTAAGGTCCATGGTGGTAAGGTACCGAGCTCCTCCCAGCTTGTCTAGGAGCTCGTCCGGCCTGGGCATGGGGTAGGCATCCGATACAGTGATGGCATTGAGCTTCCGATAGTCCACACAGAACCGGACTGACCCATCCTTTTTGGGGACCAGCACCACCGGCGAGGCCCAAGGGCTGGCCGATGGCTGGATCACCCCCAAAGCCAGCATGTCCCGGACCTCTCTTTCCAGGTCCTGAGCAGTTTTCCCTGTGACTCGGAAGGGGGAGCATCTTATCGGCAGATGCGACCCTGTCTGCACCCGGTGGACAGTCAGATTAGTGCGTCCAGGCTGGTTGGAAAACAGCTGTCGGTACGGATGCAGCACCCCCCTGACCTCAGCTTGCTGGGCAGGGGTGAGCTGATCCGAGAGGGGGATTGTTTCCAGGGGGGAACCAGCTCTGGTCCCAGGGAATAGATCTACTAAAGGGTCATCTCCCTGCTCCTCCCACTGACCACACACAGCTAACACCACATTCCCCCTGGCATAATATGGCTTCATCATATTCACATGGTACACCCGGCGGTGGTGGGCCCGGTTCGACAGCTCCACCACATAGTTTACCTCATTGAGCTGCTTGACGACCTTGAACGGGCCCTCCCAGGCGGCCTGTAGTTTGTTCTTTCTCACGGGGATGAGAACCATCACCTGATCCCCAGTGGCGTAGGCACGGGCCCGCGCCGTGCGGTCATACCAGACCTTCTGCTTCCTCTGGGCTCTGGCCAGATTCTCCCTGGCCAGGCCCATGAGTTCAGCCAGTCTCTCTCGGAAGGTCAGGACATACTCCACCACTGACTCTCCATCGGGAGTGGCCTTCCCCTCCCACTCGTCTCTCATCAGGTCCAGGGGGCCCCTCACCCTCCTTCCATATAACAGTTCGAAAGGCGAAAATCCGGTAGACTCCTGGGGCACCTCCCTGTACGCGAACAGCAGGTGAGGTAAGTACTTGTCCCAATCCTGCGGGTGCTGGTTCATAAAGGTTTTCAGCATCATCTTTAGCGTCCCGTTAAACCTCTCCACCAGCCCATTGGACTGGGGGTGATACGCTGAGGCCCAGTCATGCCGGACCCCACATTTCTCCCACAAGCACCGGAGCAGGGCCGACATGAAGTTGGAGCCTTGGTCTGTCAAGACTTCCCTGGGGAACCCCACTCGGCTGAAAATGGTCAGGAGCGCATCTGCCACGGTGTCTGCTTCAATGGAAGCTAAGGGCACTGCCTCGGGGTAGCGGGTGGCGAAATCTACCACCACCAGAATGTATTTCTTCCCCGACCGGGTCGTCTTGCTGAGAGGCCCCACGATGTCCATGGCCACCTTCTGGAAAGGCTCCTCTATGATGGGCAAAGGTCTCAACGCCGCTTTCCCCTTGTCCCGGGCCTTCCCCACCCTCTGACAGGGGTCACAGGATCGGCAATACTGCCGGACGGTGGTAAAGACCCCGGGCCAGTAAAAGTTCTGTAGCAACCTCTGCCGGGTGCGCCGGATTCCCTGGTGCCCTGCGAGGGGGATGTCATGGGCCAGGGACAGGAGCTTGCGGCGGTACTTCTGGGGGACCACCAGCTGCCTCCTGATCCCACAGGACTCCCCTTCCCCTGGGGGAGCCCATTCTCGGTACAGGAACCCCTTCTCCCACAGGAACCTCTCCTGGCAGCCTCTCCTCATGGTCCGTCCCTCACTGAGGTCGGCCAGGTCCCTGAGCTTCTGCAAGGAGGGATCTTTCCTCAACTCGGCCTGGAACTCAGCGGCTGGGGAAGGGATGGGGCCCGGTTCCCCCTCCGTGGCCAGGTCTGAGGCCGCAGCCTCTCTGAGCCGTGCCCCTCGGCGCTCCCTCCCCACCCGAGTAGGGTCTCGCGCCTCCAGTGTGGTACCCTCCCCAGGGTCAGGTCGCAGTGCGCCTCGCCGGCTCTGGCTACGGGTCACAACCAGGGCGGTCTGGGGGTCGCTTGGCCAGTCCTCTAGGTCTCCCCCCATCAAAACTTCAGTGGGCAAATGGTGGTGTACCCCCACATCCTTGGGGCCCTCCTTGGTCCCCCATTTCAGGTGTACCCTTGCCACGGGCACCTTAAATGGGGTCCCGCCCACCCCCGTCAGGGTCAGGTAGGTGTTGGGCACCACCCGATCTGGGGCCACCACCTCGGGCCGGGCCAGCGTCACCTCCGCGCCCGTATCCCAGTATCCATTGACCTTCCTCCCATCCACCTCCAGGGGAACAAGGCACTCTCTCCGGAGGGACAGCCCCGCACCCACCCTGTAAACCGAGCACCCTGAGTCCAGAGCCTCCAGCCCTCTGGCGGGGCTGGCTGGGGGTACTCTTCCCTCCTGAGCAGGTGGCAAACTGGTAGCCCCCCTTTCCTGGGTCGCCTGCCCCTCGTCCAGCTGAGTCCCTACCCAGTTAACCCTGGGTAGGTTGGGTCTGCTCAGTTTGTCCCTGAGCCCGGGGCACTGGGCCCGTACGTGGCCTCTCTGGCCACAGTGATAGCAGCTCAGGTCACGTTGGTCCCCTCGAACGGGTCGGAGGGGCCCGACGCCAGGCGTTCCCCTTTGGAGGGGGTTCTCCCTATTTCCCCGCTGGGAGGCCCCATGGTGACTCTCTCTCTGCATCGGGGGGGGCCTGTTCTTTTGGGACTCCTCCCGGCTACCCCCTGACCGACTGTTCACAAACTCGTCGGCCAGCTGCCCTGCATGCTGGGGGTTCGCGAGCTTTTTGTCCACCAGCCACAGCCTCAGGTCGGAAGGGCACTGTTCATACAGGTGCTCCAGTACAAACAGGTCAAGCAGGTCCTCTTTAGTTTGGGCCCCCGCTGTCCACTTGCGGGCATATCCCTGCATCCTGTTGACCAGTTGTAGGTAGGTGACCTCAGGCGTTTTACGCTGACTCCGGAACCTTCTCCGGTACATCTCGGGGGTCAGCCCAAACTCACGGAGCAGGGCCTGTTTGAACAGTTCATAGTCCCCTGCCTCTGCCCCTGTCATCCGGCTGTAGACCTCCACGGCTTTGGGGTCCAGTAAGGGGTGAGGAACTGGAGCCTGTCTGCAGGGTCAACCCTGTGCATCTCGCAGGCATTCTCAAAGGCCGTCAGGAAGCTATCTATGTCCTCCCCCTCCTTCCGCTGGGCCAGGAAGCACTTATCAAAGCTCCTTGCAGTCTTGGGTCCCCCCTCACTCACCGCAGCCGGGGCCCCACTGCTCCTCAGCCTGGCCAGCTCCAGTTCATGCTGTCTTTGTTTCTCCTTCTCCTGCTGCTCATGTTGACGTTCCCTCTCCTTCTCCTGACGCTCCCTCTCCTTCTCCTGACGCTCCCTCTCCTTCTCCTCCTGCTCATGTTGACGTTGTTTCTCCTTCTCCTCCTGCTCATGTTGACGTTGTTTCTCCTCATGTTGACGTTGTTTCTCCTCATGTTGACGTTGTTTTTCATGATCCTCCAGCTCCCTCATTTTCCTCTCCCTCTCCCATTCCAGCCGCATCCGCTCCAGGGATGGGGAGCTCCGCTGGGAGGATCCCCTGCTGGCTGCTGGGGTCAGGGGGCCCTCGGTATTCGCTGGGCTTCCCGCAACCCCTCCCCCAGGCATAGGTAGGAAGGGTCTTGGGGTGTCCTGGGCAGCAGTCTGACCCCTCCCAGCCTGGTCAGGCCCCAGGGCCCACGCTGCGTCCGCCGGGCGGCTTCCCTCAGGGACAGGGATCGGGTCATCCAAGCGATCCCTCTCCTCCAGCTGGGCAATCAGCTGTTCCTTGGTGGACCTCCCGACGCGCAGCCCCCTCTGCCTGCACAGCTCCACCAGGTCGCTCTTAAGGCGTTTAGCGTACATCTCCCGGCTGGCCACTCGCAGGCCGGGCAGCTGTCCACGGTTTCCAGGAAAAGCCCCTAGTGTGCCAGTCCTTCTTGAGGTCACCACCTCTTTGCCAGGGTCGAGCTGCAGACTCCTCCGCCCCTGGGACCGCTCGCTGCAATCCCCCGGGGGACCCTGTTACTGCAAAAGTCCTTCTCTCTGGTCACACACTCCCAGGGGTTAACCGCCCCCTGAAACCGTCTCTCTCTGAATCTTCAGCACGCCTGGTCCCCGTCAATCCCCCTTCGTTTTACTGTTCCCCAGTCACTTACTGCAGGAAGCGCCGTTCACGGGGTGCAGTAGATCCCACCACTGCCACCAGTTGTCACGGAGTGTGGGGGAGTCCAGGCCCTGCACCCCTCTTCCTGAGATTCACTGAGACTCTCAGCCAGCCAGTAAAACAGAAGGTTTATTGGACAACAGGAACACAGTCCAAAACAGAGCTTGTGGGTACACCCAGGACCCCTCAGTGAAGTCCTTCTGGGGGAGCAGGGAGCTTAGACCCCAGCCCTGGGGTTCCCTATGTTCCTCCACCCAGCCCCAAACTGAAACTAAACCCACCCAGCAGGTTCCCTGCTGCAGCCTCCGTCCACATTCCTGGGCAGAGGTGTCACCTCCCCCTCCCCCTCCTGGCTCAGGTGACAGGCTCTCAGGTCTCCCGTCCCCAGGGCACATTCCCAGGTCAACACTCCCCCCTCCCTGCTGCGTCACATCGTCACACCCTGTCTCTGGGCTGCTCTCTCCCTTTAAGCTGGGAGGTTTGGCTGGAATGAGAGTGCTCCTGGATGAGGAAGTTGGCACTGGAGGCTTCAGCAAACAAGAGACTGGGGAGGAAAATCTCACACGGCCAGTGACCCAAACCACCCTACCCACTGGACCTCACTTAGCCACCAGCCTCAGACACAGGGATCCCAGCCCATAGCTGCACAACTGGTATTAGAACAGGCAGTGAGGGTCTAGTGGTTAGAGCCAGGGGAGAGTGCTGGAAGGGCAGGACTCCTGGGTTTCATTCCTGGCTCAACCACGGACATGACAGGCAACCTGAAGTTTCCCCTCTGCCACAGAATCCCGGAGACCAAGACCCCTTCCCAGACTCTCCCTACGCTTGTGGCTGCTTGGATCCTAGCTGCGTGGCCTCAGCTGGCCGCTGCTCACTGCGCTGGGAAGGGAGTTAATGAGGAAAGTCTCATGCTTCAGGGCCGAGCCGCCCACTGCTTCCAGGGGTCAGGAAGGGGATTTTTCTCCCTACCCGCTTTGCAACATCACACTGTTCTCAGGGTGAATTTCACCTTCCTCTGAAGCACCAGGGCCACCCCACTGCCCGAGGGACGGACACTCAGATGCCAACCAACACCAGGGATTGCTAGACACATGCGTCTCCGCAGCTTGAGCCACGCTGCCCCCTGGCTCAGTAACTGGGCTCCCTCTTAGCAAACCTTCAGTTCCTCTGGAGGAGTGGATCAGAGAGTACGTGACGGGCCCGGCAGCCCTGGAAAGGGGAATATTCCCAGCGCTGCGGAGGCGGCAGAGCCGCATTAGAACAGGGGTGGGTGGGGAGCGCATTGAAGAAGTGGCGCGTGGGTGCACTGCGTGGGGGGGGGGTGAGGTGGGGTGAGTTTAACTCTTTCCTGTCCGGGCTCCCCACGTGGGCCTCGTGTAGCTCTCTCGCCCCCTCTAATGGCCAGATTGTGGAGAGATCTTCCTCCCAGAGAAACGGGCTGCCCTGTTAGCTCAAGCCAGAGGCTCCAGGGACAAGCCCTGCTGCTGACCCAGCCGGGGTGTTCTTGCACCTGCAGGAGATTTATAAGGCCTCACAGAGTTTAGGGCCAGAAGGGAGCATCAGATCGAGTCTGACCCCCCGTAAATCCCAGGGCAGAGAATCTCCCCCACTTCCCTTAGTCACAAAGGCAGTGTTACGACCCGCCCCTTGCCCTGTTGTCATCCTATCCCCCTTCACTCAGGTAGGGAAACTGAGGCACAGAGGGGGGAAAATAACTTTGATACGGTCTTAGAACTGGGAACACAGCCCAGGAGTCCTGTCCATTTACCTCCTTCTCCTGTGCAGGGCTAGGGCAATGGCTCAGGCTGTAGGCTCAGATTTAAGAACATGAGTTGTGTACCCAGCTCTGCTGCTGACCTGCTGGAGGAGCCTGGGCCAGTCACTATGCCACTCTGTGCCTCAGTTTCCCCTCCCACCTTTTTTCTGTAGAATCTATCTGGCCTGTAAGCTTGCCAGGGCAGTGACAATGTACCCAGCCCAACAGGGCCTTGATCTTGCTTGAGACCTCTAGATTCTGCTGCAACAGGAAAATTAATAAAAAGAAAAGGAGGACTTGTGGCACCTTAGAGACTAATCAATTTATTTGAGCATAAGCTTTCGTGAGCTACAGCTCACCTCATCGGATGCAGGAAAATTAATCAAGCCCCACTGCCCCCCTAAGCAGCAGGCGGGGATGGGACCGATCGCTCGGCGCTGCTGTTTATTTTCATACCCGTGTGTTGCCCAAGCGAAGGGTCCAAGTGCTGCAGAGCCACCGACAGCCAGCAGGTGTCAGCCCTCAGCCATCATTTGCAGGCAGGCCGGGCGCTTGGCAGGCAGAACCCTGCAGCAGGCTGGCACGGCTGGTGCCTCACACATTAAGAACTGGGCATTAGCTCAATGACCTTGGCGCGGGGGATCCGGCTTGGAGACAGGCTGGATCAGAGCAAATTTGGCAAATTGTCGCTGGCCGGCTCTGCCAAGCCTCCCTGGGCAATCAAGGTCCTTTCCCAGCCTGTCCACTAACAGTGGCCTGTGTCTCTTTCTTCTCTCTCTGCCGCTTTCCTGGAGCCTGACATGGGCAGCGCCCTGCCTATGATCCAGGGGAGAATGCCAGCCTGTGCCCAGCGAGCCTGTGAAGCTTGCTCCGGGGACGAGACGCCACCACTCGGTGCCCCCCCTTTGCCAGGGGTCAGCGTCAGAGTAGAAAGTAGGGCGTAACAGTGGGGGGGGGCACCCTCTCTCCTCCCTGGTGGATGGCATTTACTGAGGGTTTGCCAGCGAATTAACAGACCAAGGGGGCCCTCTACCTGCCGCCTGGGGATGCAGGCTCTGCCAGCTGATTCGCTTTGAACACCTGTGACAAACACACGGCAGATTTCAGCACTCACCGGGGAGGGGGGGCAGGGGGGTTCCTGGCAAACGCCCCATCTCTACACACAAAGAGCTGGGCACCAGGCTGCCCACGAGGGCGACCAAACCTTCAAGTGCTTTGGCTCAGTGTCAGGAGAGCAGCAAGTCGGGCTTGTGGGCGCTGAGCTGGCTTGGAAAAACTCATCGGGAGGGGCTTGATTTGGAAAGGTCATAGGGTCTAGTGGTCAGAGCAGAGTAGGCAGGGGCTAGAAAGCAGGACTCCTGGGTTCTCTTCCTGATATTGGGAGGAAAGTGGGGGTCTAGTGGTTTTTGAGCAGGGGAAACCAGCAGTCAGGATTCCTGGGTTCTTTTCCCAGCTCTGCCACCAAGTTAGCATGCAACCTTGTGTATTGCCCCTCAGTTTACCTGTCTATACAATGGGGATAACCCCACCCTAAACTCCCTCACAAGGGGAGCAAAGAGGGACAACTATTGTTGAGGACCAAGCCACAGATGTTGCTCTGAGATCTTCAGCTGGCAGATGCTACAGGTGGACAGTTCTGCACATTCCCCAGTACTCAGAGCCCACATAGGCACCCACACCCAGTGAACCGCAGCAGGGCCATGGGCGGAGTGACCCCCGCTGGGATTTGAACCTGCAGCCACAGGGAGCGCCAAGGCTCCAGACCTGGGCCTGGAGATCACTTAAGGCCAGAAGCCCCCGTGCTTTGAAAACCCTGCGCTCTGGTGCTCCTCCTCATGGCAGAGACCCCACTGGGGGCTCCCGGAGGCCTCCCCAGCTGGAGCCAGGCCTGGGGTCAGGAACCCACTCTCGCACGCCCCGTGCAAGGCTCGGGGGCAGCCCGGCACAGAGGTGGCAGCGGCACAAGGAGCTTGTATGGGAGCCAAGATCCCGGTGGGGCGTCAACTTCAGCTGTGACCCCCATCATTGTCCCCTCGCAGCAGGGCTCAGAGCAAACAGTCCCCCAAGAGGGGGAAGGGAGCCTGATGAGGGCAAGAATGGGGCAGGTGGAACGAGCATGGCTGCGGACAAAGGGGGTCACGGCATCCCAATGCCGGCAGGGCGGGGCGGCTGCGATCTGGACAGGGCCCGAGCGCCCCGTGGGTATCCCTGGGACAGCACCACACACAGCATGCTGAGGGGCTGGGCTGTGACAGGGAGGCAGCACTGCCATGACCAAACAGCTGACCCTTGGTGAGACCCAAGCCCCCGGGAATAATAAATCTAGTCGGCTCCCCCAGGAAACGGGGCAGCCGCCGCTGGGAGTCAGGAGGTCCGGGGTCTACTCGTGGCTCTTAACGAGAGTGAGAGGTGAAGTCAGGACTCCTGGGTTCTCTTCACTGAGAGAGGAGTGGGGGTTTGTTGTTAGAACGGGGGGGGGGGGCAGGGAAGCAGGATTCCCCAGTTTTATTCCCACTAGTGGGAGGCAGCGTAGTCAGTAGTTACAGCAGGAGTCAGGACTCCTGGGTTCACTTCCAAGCTGCTGCTCATCCCTTCCATGCTCTGTGCTTCAGTTTCTCCATCTGCGAAGTGGGGGTAATGATCCTTAAACTTCTCCCCAGAAAATTAAGCTGGAGGCAGACATCCAGCATGGTAAATTTCAGCCTAAATGGTAACAAGCAACTGAAAACAGGTTCTTATAATGGAAAGTGTTGGGGAACCTTAACTCCATGTACTGCCTATAATTAGTGCAAGCTACAGTGGCTTGGTGTGACACACTGTCCCCCACAGTGGTGGCTAGGCCAGCTAGCGATTGAAACCTGCCTCAGCCACAGTTAACAGCTGTAGAGGATCATGTATTGAGAGCCAGGTTCTAGCCCTGAAGTGAATGATCTACCCAGGGGTTCGGGCTTACATTAGAAACTCAAATCAAATCCCAACACCACTAAACTCTGGGGGGTGTCCAATTTTTAAACCCCAATTCAAATTTGAACAAATGGCCCAGTTCCTTATTTTGGACTGAACCAAACTTCTTTGTCCTAACGGCTGTACCCTTTGGAAGCTGCTTGAAATACAGACTTGGGCTTCATATGGAGATGGGCATTGTTAAAGCAAAATAAAACGGGAAATTCCAGGTCCATGGTACCTTAATTGCAAATGATCTCCACCCTACTTTCCCAGCTCTTAGGATTGAGGGGGGAAGTCCTCCATGGAATGTAAAGCCCACAGTAATATTTATATGTATCTTTTTTGCTTTGAATTTTCCCCAAATGGCTCAATTTTGTGGAAAACCTTCTATTTCCCCCCTTGGAATTAAGACCCATTTTTAAGCAAAAAGTTTCAACATTCAGTTAATTTTTTTTGGAGGAAAATCATTTTGCATCAACACACATTTAGCATTTTGCCTGCGTGAGATTAAAGACGCCGATTTTGCTGAAAATGACATTTCTGGGTTATGGAACGGCCTGAAGGTTCATGACCAAAACTAATTAGGTGCTTTCACACGGTTTTCACTTCCTCTACTATTGAAATGCAGCCATCTCTGGGGCGGCGCACAGCAGCTGCTTAACAGCCACGCGGCCCAACTCGGCGTGGGACAAGAAGTGAAGAAAAATCCTGTATCCAAGCGAACCCGCCCATTGTTCTCCATTAACAACCAAGGACTTCAGTTGCGGGTTCTTCTACCTCTGAATTCTTTCCCCAGGCAATCTCGCCCTGATGTCATAGCTCATCCCTGACTTCACAAATAGTTGCCATGGAAATGACTGCGATGCAAAGCATTGTGGGATGTGCAAGATCAGGCTGCAGGGGAAGGCATGCGGCAGGAGCTCTGAGAGAATCTGGATTGGTTACAAACAACCATCTGCGATGGGGAAAATGATGTGGGAAAAGCCTCGCTGAGCATAACAGGGCCATATTTCCACACACACAATTGCCTCAGCATCCAGCGTGGAGCCCTCAACTCCAGCAAAGCCACCTTTAAGTCAATGCATCATGGGTTCAGGGTGCAGCCCAGTTAGACCCGTCGGCCTGGTGAGACAGAGCCACCCCACCCAGCCGCAGGTGAGGTCAGGGGATCGTACCTGGATTTGGACTTTGAAGAACCTACAAATTCAGGGGATGTTGGTGCCGAGGTTCTGGTTCAGCGAGTCTTGAAGGGACTCGGAAACAGTCTCCCAGGTTGGCTGGTGGGGGCTCCATCCATCTTTTGGTAGTTTGTATAGTGCCTAGCACCATGACGTCCTGGGCCATGACTGCAGCTGCGAGGTGCTACACACACACAGTGGTGGTTGAAGTATGCGACTAATGGGAGAGGTAGTTCTGAAATATTTGGAATTATTTGCTTTAAAGACTTTTTTCAGTTTTTCCCTGGTTTTTTAAACTCAGCTCTGCAAGAGTGTTGGTGTCATTTTTCAGGTTTGCGGTTCCTTATTTCCCTCTTTCTTCCTTTTCCATTTTGCCATGGAAAAGGCTGGGGGGGGGGGGGGGAGAAAGGAACATTTGCCATTTAGTTGGAAAAAAAAAAAAAAAAAAGTAGAAAACCCACCAGCCACCCAGACAGACATTTTTGGTGAATTTTTTTTTTGTTAAAGAACTGGCTGTTTCTCATCAAGCCATTTCATCCCGTGCCACTCGCAACCTTTCAGAGTGGACTCCGTGAAGAATTCTCTGGCCTGCGTTTGACAATAGCTCTGGCTGGGTGATCTTGGAGGTTCCCTCTGGCTTTCATATTTATGAATCTACCTTCTGTAGGGAACAAGCCTGTCTTGGCCAGAGGAGAGGAGTTTAGCTAGGACCCAACAGGCTTTCCCCACCTGTCATTTCTGTGCAAGGAGGAATCCCAGAGCCCTGTGCAAGGAGAGAGACCTTCTCATGAAGGTCTGATCCCATCAGAACCTCTTTCCGGAGTTGCGACTGTATCCCACATGGGAATCCAGGTTTCTCCCCATGGGCATGCATTTCCAATTATACCAATAGCATTTTACAGCTACAGAAGTACGGAGATGTGGACACATTGTGGTTCAGGGCTGAGCTACCCAGTCAGAGAGGCACTGGAAACCCTGCCTCTTCTGTGCCCAATTCCAACGGGCCACGCACAATAAAGCAGCAGTCGTACAAGCACTGAATGCCAGGCTGCTACACCAGTAGCCATGTGGCTCTTTTTGGCCTAGCTCAAACCCCTTCCCCAGGAACATAAGCTTTAAATTAAGAAAAGCCCCTCTTCTACTGAATCAGCATCCCCACTGGGGTTATACCGGTGTAACCAGATTTGTTTACATTCAGACCTCAGCTTATACTGAAAAATAAAGGTCCACTCCAGTGCAATGCAGCCATGAAATGCCACCACTCTGCTCTCACTGGTGCCTGTGACGATGTGGGGCAGGCCAATGGGGATCCAGACCCAGCTGAGGAAGGCTGATGCAGTGGCCGGGGTGCTAACCTTGCTGAGCTGGCTTCAAATCCCTGCTCAGTCATAGCTTCCCTGGGCTCTTAGCGAATGCGAGAGGGGAAAAGGTTCAGAATATCAAGTAGGGAGATCCACATCTTTGCTCTAGGTCAAAAAGAAAAGGAAAGACAGATGAGCTTGGACAAAGCTCGGTGGGCTCATCTACAGGGGGAAATTGGGAGTAATTACTCAACTTCCAGAATGGAGTGTTCCCACAGGGGATTTCTGTGATCATCACCCTATAGGCAGGTTAGCCTAGGGGATACCAGCCTGTACCTCAGTAAACCTGGGCTCTATTCCCAGCTCTGCCACTGGCCTGCTGCGTGACCTTGGGCAGGTCATGTCCTGCTCTGTGCCTCAGTTTCCCCATCTGTAAAATGGGGATAATGATCCTGCTCTCCTTTGTAAAGCGCTTTGAGATCTACTGAGGAAAGGAGCTAGGCATCACTACAGGTATGCTGGTCAGTTTCTCTGTTCATCACTCAAGGTGGGGACAGTGGCACTGCTACATGGGGCTGGGGAGGTGAAATGCACCAAAAGTCGTGAGGGGCTCAGATCCTACAGCTAAGGGGCTTGTTACATACAGATGACTGCTAGATTTCTGCCACAGAGGAATCCTCTGACTTCACCAGGGAGAAAGGGCTGGTGGCCAGCAAAGAAGCAGGAATGTGCCTCACCCCTTTCCCTCTCCTCCAGCAGCACCTGGCCTGAGCTGCAATCACAGATCAGTTTGCTGCCTGCATTCCCAGAAGAAAGAATAAAGTTAAAACATCTGTTAATTTATAAACCAATTTAACCATGACTGGTTAATAAATAGCTAACAGCTGCCAAATTCACTACCCCTCAGCTCAGGAGAGGGGCACTCTGGGATGGCAGAGATGAACAGATTAATCTAGGTAGTTTTTCCATCTCTCCCTCTCACTCACTCTTCCCTGTGTATTTATTATTGTAGATTCTCCCTCCCCCCCCCCCAAAAAAAAATCAAATTGCACTCGTTAGGAGGAGGAGGTTTCTAGATCCATAAGAAGGGGTGCGTGTAAACAAGCATACAGGCTGTATTCCTCCTCTTTGCTATTTTCCTGCTGGATTTTAATTTGTAGTTGTGGGGTCGGTTGACTCGTTCAAGTCGGTCTATCAAGTAACTGGGAGATGGAGACAGTTGTTGGTTCAAAGCCACCCCGAGAGGCAGTAGGCCTGGTCCAGGAGCTCAGCTCCAAAGGCCCTGGGCAGGAGGCAGTTTTACAGCTGGTTCCTGTTATGTTTGTGGCACCACACAGAGAAGTTAGATAAAAACAAAAGACTTTCTGGAAAGCTGCACCCTAACGCAACTTGATTCCTTACAATTCAGAACAATCACATATAGGAACCCCAGAGCAGAGGGAGACAAAACAGGCTGCTCCATAAAGCAGAGAGGCACAATTCACCACCTCCTCATTCTAGGCTGGCTGGCTGCAGAACTGACTTGGATCACAGGCTGCCCTGCAGAGGCTCCTAGCCTGCAAGCAGGGCCAGGAAACCCATTACAAAAGAAAGCGATAGCTTGTAATTTTAACATAGGTTTCCATTCACCACAGTTCTTAAGGTGAGTTTTTTCAGGGTTGGCCATTGATCCTGGCAGCCTCCATTTTTGAATCTCCTTCTTCTGAGATCAGCCGGGACCAAGGAACAAACAAAAGCAGTTGTCCAAACCAAGCACATGTAGCTATAAGAAAGGACAGCAAAAGGGTGGGCACTAGCCTGGGCCTTGGGGAGACCTGGGATCAATTATCTGCTCTGCCACAGACTCCTTGCCTGCCCTGGGGCAAGTCACTTATCCCCATTCTACAAACAACGGAGACACGGTGTGGCTAACAGCACTGCCCTACCTTAGAGGGGCATCGGGAGCATAAACACAACAGATTGTGAGGTGCTCATCCTCTGGTGATGGGGGCTATATAAGTACCCAAGATAGTACATTGTGGTTGAAGTCAACTTATGGGAGTGAGGGTGAAGTCAACTTATAGGAGTGCATGGTGTCCCAGCAGGGGATCCCCCAAAATCAGAGGCTTCCTTGAAAACAGGCCTAATTCCATACTAGGCCAGACAGAAGCCTGAAATCCTACCACCCACCTGCTTGCTGGGAAAGCCCAGCTACGGACTCCGTTGCTCAGGCCCAAACTCTGCTGGGAAGGTGTCTCGGCTTTAGCCTGCGTGACACCTCCTGGTGTTTTGAGGTCTTCTGACTTACGGCCCAGATCTTGCCCTCCTATTTGTGATCCTCATGGGAGTCAATGGGAGCCCAACGCTGTAGTCAGGGCCCAGGTAAGGGAGCCCTAATAAAAATCCAAATGCAGGTGGAAAGTATCCAGGCTTTTAATGATCCACTACAGACTCAAAGCTCAGGGCTGCCATGAGTCTTCGCATGAAGCAGGGCTGAGATATGAATCACAGAATATCAGGGTTGGAAGGGACCTCAGGAGGTCATCTAGTCCAACCCCCTGCTCAAAGCAGGGCCAATCCCCAATTAAATCATCCCAACCAGGGCTTTGTCAAGCCTGACCTGAAAAACTTCTAAGGAAGGAGATTCTACCACCTCCCTAGGTAACGCATTCCAGTGTTTCACCACCCTCCTAGTGAAAAAGGTTTTCCTAATATCCAACCTAAAACCTCCCCCACTGCAACTTGAGACCATGACAGGACAAGGAGTAATCTTTACCACTGAGAATAGTCTAGAACCATCCTCTTTGGAACCACCTCTCAGGTAGTTGAAAGCAGCTATCAAATCCCCCCTCATTCTTCTCTTCTGCAGACTAAACAATCCCAGTTCCCTCAGCCTCTCCTCATAAGTCATGTGTTCCAGACCCCTAATCATTTTTGTTGCCCTTCGCTGGACTCTCTCCAATTTTTCCACATCCTTCTTGTAGTGTGGGGCCCAAAACTGGACACAGTACTCCAGATGAGGCCTCACCAATGTCGAATAGAGGGGAATGATCACGTCCCTCGATCTGCTGGCTATGGCCCTACTTATACATCCCAAAATGCCATTGGCCTTCTTGGCAACAAGGGCACACTGTTGACTCATATCCAGCTTCTTGTCCACTGTCACCCCTAGGTCCTTTTCTGCAGAAGTGCTGCCTAGCCATTCGGTCCCTAGTCTGTAGCGGTGCATTGGATTCTTCCGTCCTAAGTGCAGGACCCTGCACTTATCCTTGTTGAACCTCAGATTTCTTCTGGCCCAATCCTCCAATTTGTCTAGGTCCCTCTGTATCCTATCCCTACCTTCCACCGTATCTACCCCTCCTCCTAGTTTAGTATCATCCGCAAATTTGCTGAGAGTGCAATCCACACCATCCTCCAGATCATTTGTGAAGATATTGAACAAAACTGGCCCCAGGACTGACCCTTGGGGCACTTCACTTGATACCGGCTGCCATCCAGACATGGAGCCATTGATCACTACCCACTGAGCCCGACAATCTAGCCAACTTTCTACCCACCTTATAGTGCATTCATCCAGGCCATACTTTAACTTGCTGACAAGAATACTGTGGGAAACTGTGTCAAAAGCTTTGCTAAAGTCAAGAAACAATACATCCACTGCTTTCCCTTCATCCACAGAACCAGTAATCTCATCATAGAAGGCGATTAGATTAGTCAGGCATGACCTTCCCTTGGTGAATCCATGCTGACTGTTCCTGATCACTTTCCTCTCGTGTAAGTGCTTCAGGACTGATTCCTTGAGGACCTGCTCCATGATTTTTCCGGGGACTGAGGTGAGGCTGACTGGCCTGTAGTTCCCAGGATCCTCCTTCTTCCCTTTTTAAAAGATGGGCACTACATTAGCCTTTTTCCAGTCGTCCGGGACTTCCCCCGATCGCCATGAGTTTTCAAAGATAATGGCCAATGGCTCTGCAATCACAGCCGCCAACTCCTTTAGCACTCTCGGATGCAACGCGTCCGGCCCCATGGACTTGTGCACGTCCAGCTTTTCTAAATAGTCCCAAACCACTTCTTTCTCCACAGTAGGCTGGCCACCTACTCCCCATGCTGTGTTGCCCAGCGCAGCAGTCTGGGAGCTGACCTTGTTCGTGAAGACAGAGGCAAAAAAAAGCATTGAGTACATTAGCTTTTTCCCATCCTCTGTCACTAGGTTGCCTCCCTCATTCAGTAAGGGGCCCACACTTTCCTTGGCTCTCTTCTTGTTGCCAACACACTTGAAGAAACCCTTCTTGTTACTCTTAACATCTCTTGCTAGCTGCAGCTCCAGGTGTGATTTGGCCCTCCTGATTTCATTCCTACATGCCCGAGCAACATTTTTATACTCTTCCCTGGTCATTTGTCCAGTCTTCCACATCTTGTAAGCTATGAGTGGGGGTTTGAACTGGATCCAGGTAGAACCAGCTTCCTTGGGAGCAGAGGGCATGTCCTGGTCCTGGAGTGTTGGGATCCAGTTGGGAATCTGAAGTTTGGGGGGCAGGGGGTGAGCCCTGCTGAGCCCATGATGAGGTTGGGGGGTAGGGTAGATACAGCGGTGAAGCCAAGATCTAGATCTAAACAATCCTAAAGCCCAAGTAAGTTTGGGTCCAGAGATCAGCTTTGGGGCCTGTCTCTAATTCTGGGCAAAATGAGAAGAGTTTGGGGCGAGTTCTCTGGGTTTATTTGAAGCCTGCATGAAATAAGATATAGGGTGGGGGCTGGGAGTGGGGTGGGGGGGGGAAGCATACACCTGATCACTGCAGCTCAAAAAAAAAATCTTTGGGCCAGATCCTCAGCTGGTGAGAGAGTCTGTGGTGCTCCACTGAAATCAGAGCTAAGCTGGATTGATGCTGGCTGGGACCTGACCCTTTGATTCCTACACAACTCTGCTAAGCCCTGCTCCAAAGCTTGTTGGAGCCAACAGAAGACACCCACTGACTTCAGATCATGTCCCTGGTGTATATTAATACACACATGTAGCTCAGCCCCTCCACTCCTGTAATTCACATGAGCTCCAAAAATTGAAAAACTGTTAACCAAATAAACCCGCAGAACTGCACGCTGGGGGGAGTCCTGGTCTGTAGAGTGTGGTTTAGATTTGATGGAAAAAATCTCATATGAAAGGTTCGATGCCTTGGAAAAAGGGAAAGACAAAGGCAGAAAAGTAGGGGAAAGGGGGGGAGGGATGAGAAAGAAAAAGAAAAGATCAGAGAATGAGTTTGATGGAAAAGAATCTTGTCCTTTTATGAAGAAATTGCACTTTTAAATTGGTTCCACACAGAGGAATCTCAGCTAAGGAGACTTTCAAATGCAAATCTCTTAAAAGGGACGGAACATATGGGCAAAGCAAAGCAAGCACTTTTCAGAATGAAATTATTTGTAGGGTGTTTGTTTTTCTGCACATGTGAAGGAATGGGGCGAGGGGAACCCAGCTTGTTTAGTTGGGCTCCCAAAGGGATAGGGCCTTGTTAAGACATTATGCCTTTGTTAGGAGAGATTGCCACCATGGCAATACGGGAGGGGGGGCTGCATAATTATTGGCAGACTTGGAAAATAAAAATCCAACTCTCCTCCCACCCCAAAGGAAACTCCCAAATTTAAACCCCACAGGCCAGATACAAACTGGCCATTGAGTCCACTGGGGCTGGACCCATTTCCACCAGCAGGGTATCTGGCCCAACAAGTGAACGAATGGGATTATTTTGGGGTTAGCAGCATCCGTGGAGAGCAGGGAGAATGGGTGAATCGTGGCATGCACAGGTGCGTTTGCCAGGGAAAGGAATTGTGTGCAGAGAGCTGCAGGTCATTTGTGACCGACTATTACAGCAGTTCTGTAACCAAGTCTGGGTGTGTATACATGGGCCTGTATAGTGTATTAACCATTAACAGAAACACAGCATGTCTAGTGTGTGTGGGGTGAGCACGGGGCTGGGCTCTCTTCCCAACTCCATCACTGCTGCTTTGCTGGCCCACAGCCTCAGCACCCCTTTCTGCGAAATGGGGTGGTGACAGCGACCCTCCCTTATAAAGCACTTGGGGATTATGGATGAAAAGTGAAACAGACGTGCAAAGTATTAAGGGGGCTTCTGCTATAGAGCAGTGATACTCTGACTGAGGCTCGCCAGCCAGATGGGGCTCTAACATCTCTCTTGCAGCATGCTGCAACGTGAGATATTCAAACCCTGGGTGATTTAATTATTACCCAGGGAGCGGGTTTTCACTAAGTTATTAACCAAATGTAGTTGATAAAATACTTGATTATTCTCACAGCAAAACCAATCTATATTTAAAAACAAAATATCTCCAGTCCCACTGGTTAAATAGGACTATAAAGCACTATAGTGAATGAAACAATGAATTCACACTCCTGGGGCTCTTCTGTTAACGTAGATTGCGAATATGGCTCCTGAACCCCTGAAGTCAGAGTATCCCTGTTCTAGATCAACGCACAGCCTCTGTGCATGGTACACACCTGGCCAAGCGCACGTCACACGGCTCTGTGCATGCACCTCTCTGGTGTTTGAGCTGCTGCCCGACGTGCGGCATTCAGCCCTGTTGAACCGGAGGTGTTTCAGGGTAGGGAGGTTGCGGGGGGGATTCTGCCCCCACTTCAGTCCCTCGATGTGGCCGAGGGGTGGAACAGCTCAGCTGAGCGCAGAGTTCCCTGCTGCAGGGGTGTCGAGACCAAGACAGACAGTGCGAACTCCTAGGCCTGCTCCCCAAGCCCCTCCTCCCATAGGGGCATGGCTAGGGGAAGGAGCACTTTGTACCTGGGCTCACTTGGGCCGGGGAGACACGGGGTGACTGTAGGAGTTAGAGCAGCCAGAGTACTCTGGGACCACGACAGCCCTTGGAGCAGCCTGGGATTCTAGAACCCCAGAAATTATTTTCTCTCTTCTCCCCCCCACATCCCCCAGCCTGGGCTGCATCTCCTATGAAGTGCAGCATAGAAGCTGGGTCCATTTAGCAGGAGTGAGGATCAACCCAAAGAATCCCATAGGCCTCTCCGTGCAAGAGAGGATCTTATCCCTGCTTGGCAATAGGGCACAGACTGAGCATGGCCCTGTGGGAGGGAGAGCGCCCGTATGTGGCTATACACAACTCTGGGAGGCGGAGAGTTTGTGCACGTATGACCAAATGTGTGTCTATGACTGGGTGTTTAGTGCATGCGGAAGCATAATTGTGCAACTCAGGTATTTTGTGACTGGGGTGTTCATACAGAGACAGACTGAGCATGTGTGAGACATGGAGTTTGTGTGTATATGTACGTGTGATCAACTGTATGTGTATATGAGAGAGAGAGACAGACCCGCCCCCAAGCATGGGTATGCAGAGTCCTGAATTTCTTCCAAGCACTCTGGAAGTAATTGACTGCCACAGCCCCTTCCCAGCTGGATGGGAGGGGACACACTTACAGCTAGTGTGCCTTGGAAACAGCCATACAGATCTCCTCTCCCTGGGCTCTCAGAGGGAAACAGTGGTATCGCAGCATTAACCAGGCCAGCCAGTCTCGGCCCCACCCGCCTGCGGCATCCCCATAGAGCAGATGGGCACAGCCTTCATCGCTAGCCGCCTGCCTTGTAGCTATGACCCTGGATTCCCTTCCTGGCTCCTTGGGGCAGGGACTGGCTGCGCAGCGCCCAGCACAAGCCCCTGATCTTGGATGCAGCCTCTAGTGGCTATTGGAATACAGATAATTGCTTTGTTGCATTGGGGGCGAGGAGGGGAGGGAGGAGGAAGGTGCCTGGAAACCGACCTCCTATCTACCCCCAGACTGGGTGCAACACCAACAGCCCTGCCCCTGACCTGGAGGCTCTCACCCCTGCTTGGGTGGAGTTCAAGCCTTTGGCTGCTCTGCAGAGCCAGAGACGGCCAGGCGCTGGGTGGCTTTGTGCTGTGGACACCCCCCCGAGTGAGCGACTGGGCTAAGACCTGCCAACTCATTGCACAGGGAGAGGTGTTCGGACGAGCAGCAAGTAATTTAAGAGCAAACACTTGGGCAGCTCAGCTGCAGCTGTAACTAGGAGCTGGCTCCCATTGCCGTCCAACATCCTGGATCAGAACCAAACCCTTCTTGGAGATATTCAGTATCACCAGTAAAGACATTAACTCCAGCCTCCCTGGCATTACCCAGCCTTCCCAGACGCACCTATGTTATTACCACACCCAGGTGAAGGTTGCTCTAACATGGCCTGATCCAAAACCCATTGAAATCAGTGGGCCATAGAAGAGGATTGAAACCAAGAGAACAGACCCCAGCTCTGCAAAAATCAGGACCAAGGCTTCATTGTTGTTTCCTTTTAAGCCTGAGCTGCAGAAAGCTCAGAGTTCAGGGGGAGGGGCTAGATTAGATGTAACACTGGAGACCTGCACGGTGTCCAAACTTTCCCAGGGAGTTGGGGCTGGAGGGAGGATAGGCAGTACTGCCAACACATGCTGTTTACTTTAAAGCCCCAAGCTCCTGGAGTCATGTGATCATGAGAGACTCTCAGCTTTCATTTTAAAAAAAATAAATAAAAAGCTGCACTCATGGTTGCAGAGAAAGCTTCAAAGCATGACCCAAGAGCCCCCAGAGGCTTTGAAAAAGGCAAAAAAAAAAAAAAAAAAAAAAAAAAAACCACAAACAAGAACCCAACTTCTATTTAAAAAATTTTTTTTTTAAATCATGATTTTTTAAGTCAATCTCACAATTCGGGGAGGGGCTTTGACTCAATTTTCAAAGGTTTCAGAACCAGGTTGCACAGAGCTGCTGTTACTGATGGGTGCTTGGGAGAGGGCTGCAGATTGAGACCAAAAAACCTAACCCCCCTCCTTATTGGAAGGCAGGGCTTTGAACAGCCCAGCAGAAGAGAGACACGGTCTGCTTACTGGGGCATCCGATCTAACCATTAAAGCAAGGGGCTCTTGGCTTTACTGTGAGAAACACAGTTTGGACCCATCTTGACCGAGAACAGGGAGTGGAAATAACCAAGTTCTTCCCCCTCCCCAGCCCTGAACCTCCAAAAAGGATTCGGTTGGAGATTCTGGATGGAGACGCAGAACTGGAGGTGAAGGGGGTTCACGTTTAAGGCTACCGGCTGCCTCACACATGTCTCAAATGGGACTTTTGTGCCTGGGGTTTAGGAAGTCCCAGGCCCTGGTTCAATCTGTCTAGAAGGGTTAAATTCTTTTCCTGGTGAACCCCTTCCCAGCAGCTGGGTACAACACCACATGTCATACTAGTAATGTAATTTGTAAGTTAACAATGGGCAGATTGAGGTTTATATTTAATTACAACGTTTGCACCAACCTGAACTCACCCTTATTTCATCAATAATGCATGGGTTTGTGTTTATCGCTGCTTAATTAATCCGCGCTTACGACAATTAAAGGCTTGCAAAATCCCCGAAGGTGGCTGTAGGGGAAACTCTGCAGTGTCTGCTGCTAGAGGCTGCAGTGTGGGGCAGGGAAGGACAATGGGCAAGGCTGGCACAAGGAGGGACAATCTGCCTGCAGGTTCAGAGAGGGATGCCCACAACTGTAGTGTCTGAGCACCTCCCAGCTCAAGGAGGAGGAGGAGGTAGCAGGAGAATCTAAAGATGTTGATCATCTCTGCACCAAAGAGCGGAGATCCCCAGACCTGGAACTTTGGGAACTCCAGAGGCTGGCTAACTTTACCACGAGACAAGCCAAACCACTCCAGAACGTCAGATCAGAGCTTCCCTAGGCTGATCTCTGCCATGGCAGCATAGACACACCTGAAGGGGTTTCAAGTTCCAGAACATTTGATTAAAAAGGGAGGGGAGGGTCCCTATTTTTGACCAACTAGAGCCAGCTGCAATATTCTGGATTTCAAAATTCTGATGAAATTGCAAATCTGGGGAAGACATTCACAACCCCTCCCCGCCCCCCAATTTTTCAGTCAGCTCCACCTTGTCCAGGTGGATCAACATGAAAACAGGGCTTCAAAGCTAACCCAGAGACCTGCAACATGAACAAGCCATTGCGAGGCCAAGCAGCGGGACGAGCTAGTAAGAGGCCCTCGGCAGAGGCCAAAAGCCGAAGGCTGCCAGGCCCAGAGCTAAACTCTTCTCTAGTTGCTTATAGACAATAAAGAGATGAGGGCGTCACACACACCAAACAAGGGGGCTGACCGTGAAGGGGTAGCTCACGCGTACAGGGCAAGTCCCACTCTGGAGAGCGCTGCCATGAATCCAAGCTCTTTGCCAGACCTTCCAGCCAAAGCAGGAAAACGAGACAAGCCAAACCACCTGGGCTCAACCTAGACTGTGGGGATCCCCCACGGGAACAAACCGTTTGTAAACGCACCGAAGAAAGAAACTGCTACAGAACAGCTCAGGGAGTTGTACAATGGGAGGGGGAAATGGTCATGCTATTAAAGCACTGGGCTGGGAGCCAGGAGACTGGGGGCTGGACTTGAGGACTTCTTGAGGTCCCTTCCCTGTGCTACATGTCCAGGAGATCGGCGTACAGCTCTCAGGGTCAGCATCACACCTGTCAAGCGGCAAATAATCCTTCCTTTGATGGTAAGATCTTGAAGGGACCATCTCTCACTGGGTTTTTGCACAGCGCCCACCCTAGAGTAGCAGGGGTCTCTAGCGACTACAGGAATATAAAGGATAGTAATGGACAACATGTGACCTATGAAATAGAGCCAGACGTCCAAGTGAAACAGAAACAGAGCCATCCGCAGGCCAGAGATAACTTGAGACTGAAACCCTCAGGTCAGGAGCAAGTTACAGTCCCAGTTGAGTGTGACCCATCACGGAGGTACAAAAACAAACAGGATGTTGGGGTCATATACAGAGACTAGCAGCCCATCCTGGGTGTCAACAGGTTATGGAGGTCGCTGGGTGGCCTAGTGGACTGCAAAGACCTGGGTTCAATCCCCAGCTGTGCTACTGACCGACTCACATGTTCGCTGTGTGACTCAGTTCCTCCATCCACACAGCAGGGATGTGGATACTTCCCCTCTAAGAGGCAAGAATTGATCAGAACTGTGAGGCAGCTCAGAGACCAGTGATTGTCACAGTCAGACACAATCCTGGAATCAGTCTCAGACCGAACAGAGCCAAAGGGCAGTTTTAGGTCCCTGAAATCATTCCCTAGGAGAGCAAAGCTGATGAATCAAGAAACACCCAACAGGGAGAAAGGGAAGTGCCCAGAGCCCAGGGAAGTAAAGTCTGCTTAGCTGCAGGAAGGGATAGAGCTTGTGGCCTTTGTATGTAAGCACAGCAGTCACCAAGTGGGCCAGAAAGAGTGGATCATGCTGGAAAGAAGGGGAGGGGGCAGGAAGCCAGAGAGAATTTAGGGTGTATTTAGTTCATCATCTACACCCAGCATCCTTAGCCCCATTTCACCATAAGCTCACTTACCTCTCAGGCCAGTCCAAAGGGAAGCAGCCCCCAGCAGTGCCAAACTAAGCATGTCTTTCCCACCACAATCATCCTACCCCTCAGTTCAACTTCCCCATGGGGTCTGTCTTATATAGACCCCAGGCTCCCCCCACTCCCAGCAGCCTCTGAGAGGACTGGCTCAGTGGAGTCAGCTGCTTGGGAGGGAGGGGTTTGCCCATGGCCACAGTTCAGCAGGTTGCCCTGCTCTTATATTAATAGCTCCTTGAGCCCCCCTGTGCTTGGTGCTGTATAAACACACACTCAGAGACAGCCCCACCCCGGAGAGCTTGCAGTCTAAATAGAGAGGGGAGCCAGAGGCCCTGAGATTTGCCCAAGGTCACATAGCAAGGAATGGAAACCAAGTATCCCATGGCTCAGTCCAGGACTCCCTCCACTGGGCCACATTCTTCCTCTCTTTCTACCCCCTGAGGAAGTGTGATCTATCGGTTAGAGCAAGGACCTGGGTGTCAGGGCTCCTGGGTCCTATTCTTGGCTCTGTGAAGCAGTGGCATCTAGTAGTCAGAGAAAACAGGGCTCCTGGGTCCTTCCCCGCTCTGCCACAGACTCCCTGTGTGACTGCAGCTCTGTGCCTCAGTTTCCCCATCTACAGAATGGGGGGTGATGATACCAACCCCCCCCCCCCGACGGGTCTGAAAGGCTCCATTAATTAACACCTGAAAATCTCATCAAGACCCTGGGATGAACTTGCGAGAGGCCTGCTTAAAAACCAGCTGTTAGCGCAAGCAGTGGGGGTCAGGAGCCAGGAGCGCCAGACTCTCTGGCACGTTGCCCCCTTGGTTACTGGGTCTCTGCCCACACCAGCGATGCCTGGCGCTTTGCCAGCACACAATGGCAAAGGGCAGGAATGCCAGTGCCACTGCGGCCTCTCCCTCCCTGCCACACCACTGAACTCGGCCAGCCAAGCTGCACCGGGTTGGGATTGTGCAGGGGAAGGGCCAGGGAACTGGAGCAGCCCCCCCCCGCCCCCCTCCCCCCAGCCAAGGGAGAGCTGCCAGCTCCCACCAGCCTTGAGATCTGGGCTTCTCACAGCCATGGAGGCCCTCAAAGCGCCCCCCCTTTTACAGGGATAGGTCACCTACCTTCCCGCCTCTGTCCCTCCATCTCTGTCCCTTTGCCTTTTCCTTCCTTTCCACCGGCTCTCTCGCGCCATATCGACCCATCTCCTTGACTCTTTCTCCCCAGCCCAGACACCTCTGCTCTCTTAACCTCCATCCCCCTCTCTTCCCACCCCCCCGCCTGGCTTGGTATAAGACCTGCCCCAGTAAGTTTCTCTCTAGACAAAGTTGGGCCCACTCTCGATTGTCTGGGGAGGAGGGGACATGAAACAGGCCTGGAGTTAGCTGAGAGGAAGGCGGGATTGTTCCATCCCAGCACCCCTGGACTTTTCACCTATCCCTCCCCCTTGAAACCCAGCGCCAAACAAATAAACAAACAAAAAAACCCCAAACGGCGTTGCTGTCCCTTTAAGATGCTACCAAAGAGCGCGGCTGTCCCGGATCAGCCGGAGCGCCTATTAAAATTTTATGCGAAGTGTAAATGGGCCAGGTCTCCAGCTTCCTCGCTCCCATCGAATGATTTATTACTCGCAAATACCACAGAACTAATTAGTATAGTAATTAATTAATACGAATTTGCATATTTGCATGTGCAATTAGTGCAGTGGAGTGATTACTCTGAAAATGAGAAGTTGGGCTTGTCAGATGTTAGTGTGAACTGGACTGGAAAGCCTCATGCCGATGAACTTTAGCAGCATTACAATCCCGGCTAGGAAGCCAGGCGGGTGGGTGTGCGAGCGCACAATCACTGGGGGGAGGTGCTGGGGGGTTTACACCAGGCTTGGGGTGCAAACACAACTTGCTGCACACTCATGCCGCGTGCACGAGATCAAAGCCGCCTGTGTAACAGAGCCCCCCCCTTCCCCTCACCGCTCCCCCCCCAAACATCCCTTTTATTCATCTATTTCTTCCGATGGCACCCGTCCAAGTTTGCTGGAATCAAAGCTTATTGTTATGCATTATGTTTCCCTTTTGTAGCTAAGCTGTGTGTAATGGGATGGTACAAGCTGCTTCCTAACCAAGGCCTTGCATTAAGAGCAGGGCCACCTTAAAGGTGTAGCAACCCTTTTCCTTGCACTGCCGGGATCGGGGGGGGGGGGGCTGAACCCCCAACACCCCCGCACTGTTCTGTGGCCGTTCCCGATGAAAACCTGTGAAGCCGGGGGGGGTTAATTTCGAGCCAGACTCGCCCATCTTGGCGTTGCCAGCGCGGCCGGTTTTTAACCCTCCTGTCTTGCCGGCGGCAGGGGGGACCGGGACGCCGGGCGCCTTCGTGGGGAGGGGAGCGCGAGATAAGACTTGGAGAATGGTAGCACTGGAAGGGACCTCGAGAAGCCGTGGGGTGCTGGTTTCTCACTGGTTTCCATTCCCTCCCCTTCACCAGCAGCCCTAGCCCCCGCTCTGGATGCCAGCCCCCCACCATCGCCCTAGTGGGCGGATTCCCAAAGCCAAGCTCCCACCTCCCCCTTTGCAAATGTCCCCTTGTCTTTGCCATGGCCCGAGCCACATCCCCAGGCTCTTGCCAGGCAACCTCACCGTGGTGACTGTTCTAACCATGGGCCATCTCCACGGCAACTCCCCTCACCATGCACCATCACCATGGTAACTGGCCGTGCCACACACCCTTGCCATGGCAACTGTCCTCACCAGCACTGTCGCCATGGTGACGGTTCTCGCCACGCCCCCCTCAAACGGTGGGGTTTTGAAAAGCCAGGTCAGAAGCTGGTGGCCTGGGCGTCTCGCTGTTGGGCACCAGCCTTTCAGCTGCTGGGATTGCACAGTACACGCACCGTCCTCTGGGGCAATGGCCCAGGGGTGCCTGGGGTCCCAGCAACAAAGCAGCCATGGTGATCCCCCAAACTCCTTCCAGCTGTGCTGCTGGCGAGCGGGGTGTATATGGGGTGGTGGACTCAGGCTCGGGGGGAAACACAGGCTGCCAGGGGGATGGATGGAGGGCCGGGCCTAGAAATTTAGTGCATGAGACCATATAGGGGATAAAGCAACATCTTCCCCATGCACTTGTCACACAGGGTGGGAAGGGGGGTGATGGTGGGGGCCCTTCTGCGCAGCATGCCTGAGGCAGGGTATAAATAAAATTGGGGCCAGACCCCCTCATCCCGCTGCCCCTGAAATTTGGGCGTGCTGGTCCTGGTCTGGATCCACAAACAACGGTCTGTAGCATGCGCGCCACATCATGGCTCCCCCCTTCTCCCTGGCCTCTGAATTGGGATCCCCTGGGGGCCGAAGGGGGGGTTGGCATTCTGCCCCCCACCCCGAAGTCTGAATTAAGGCGTGCTGTGATGCAGTACATTTCCATAGGCTTCAAAGATAGCAGGAGCGTTTCCTGTCTGCTCCAAATGCCATGGCAGCCGGCCAGTTCTGTAATATTCCATGCGCCGCCCCATGGGTTCGGAGCGACCCCGGGAGGCGAGGGATAGAATTTGTGTGTCCCGCTATGAAGCGGCACGTGGGGAGGGGAAAGGCAGGCGGGGGGCGCTTTCCCAGGGACGAGGCGCTGGCCGGGGTCCCGCACGCGGGCATGGAGAGTGGGTCCCAGCTCCTGCCCTGTGGTTCTGCCACCCTGGCAGCGCTGGGCCCGTGATCGCTCACACGCCGTTCTCGGAGATGGGACTAAGCTGGCACCATCTGCGGGACGGAGCGGGGAGGGGAGTGGGCCTTCGCACTTCTTCCGGCTCCCCGCAGACCAGCTGTGCCTGGTGCCAGAAGCGCTCTCGTTAATCCATGACATACTGTGGGTCTGCGGGAGCCAACGGCGCATTTGGGCTTCAACCTGGATCGTTTCCATCCCGTCCGGCTGGCGGCCGACTCCGGGAGGAGCATACTGGCTTTGCGGCTGGGGGGGGGAGCCCTGGGGCTGGCTGGGAAACGCCCTTGAAATCAGCTCCAAGGGGAAGCAATGTGGGGGCGAAGCGGGGGATGTGTCTACCCTGGCAACCTTCTGGTGCCCAGCTCCTTGGCAGCCACAAGAGGGGGCTGTGAACATTGGGGGCGCCTCGAGGAGGGGAACTGGCTCTCCCGGCGCTATAGGCCAGGGTCAGTTTTAGTGTCCCCCCCTGGCCCCGCTCCTGGCCGCCTTCCCAATGGCCCCAGATCAGCACAGTCCCTGGCCTGATTGACATGCTGCCTTCCCTCCCAGCCCTGCCTCCTGCAGCCCTCCTCATCCCACCTAGGGCGACCAGACAGCAAGTGTGAGAAATCGGGAGGGGGGTGGGGGGTAATAGGAGCCCAAAGAAGAAAAAGACCCAAAAGTCGGGACTGTCCCTATAAAATCGGGACATCTGGTCACCCTAACCCCACCCCTTCCTCAAGGAAACGTCACCACCTGCCGCTTGGGATGGCACAGCCCTGTGTCCGTGACATCATAGCTCAGTGCGTGTGACGTCACAGCCCTGTGATTGTGGGGTCACAGCCCAGCTACGTGGCACAGATGCAGGGGCTGAGAATGGGAGACAGGGCAGGGCTGGATGAATAGAAAGGGGGATATTTTATAAAGGCAGCTGGACACAGACAGCCGCACCCTGTGGTTCTCCTTAGCTCCCAGCCTGCCCTGCTCACCACACAGGCTCTGAGCATAGGCTGGAGCTAATTTGCACCGGGATCCCTTTCTGCTGCCATTTCCACTCCTTCTCTCCAAGAGATCTTTTCTCTCCCTCCCCCACTGCACTTCCTCCCTCCCCTCCTCGGATTCCATTGGGCAACCATGGGCATCATTACAGCTGGCACCACCAGGTGGTGCTGTTGCACCCCGTTCCTTTTCTTAGCGTGCAAGCAAGTTTAGACACTTGGGAAGACATGCCGCTGTCAGTTCTGGGTTGAGCAAGATTGTGTGCAGGGGCGGCTTTGTGAGCCCTCCGAGCAGCAGGGGAGTTTGCACTGTGCCTATGGTGAGGGCCAATTCTGGGGGCAGAGTTGCTCCTGTTGAGCTGAGATCCCTGAGAGTAGGGATTGCCTGCATGCTGGATACCATCTCCGTTCATACACTCACCAATCCTGGACTGACAAAACCCTGGTTCCACCACACTGATTTAGCCTCCACTGGGAAGCCAACTTGCAAGGCCCGGGACAGCTGTTACTCCTGGGCATAGGGGCAAGGATGGTGTCAGGAATGGGATACCAGTATCAGCAGAAGGGGTGACAATATTGTTCCTATTACAACAGTGGCTGGTATTTCACTTTAATAGGATCAGGATTTTTTTCTTGCCATCCATTCATGTTCTTCTAGGTTCTTTCATTCATGGTCTCTCTCACTGTCCCCTGCTCTCCCCACCCCAAACAGTGAACACCTTCTCCCTCTCAACCCAGGGGGCTCCCTCCCCAAACCCAGGGGGCCAGCCCCTGCCCAAGATTGCCAGACCCAGAGACCTGCTTTATCCCAGACTTGACAATTACACAACTCACCCTGGGACTTGTAAACAATTTTTAAAGACACAGCCAGTATTAATTATGCAGATAACGACTTGGGAATTGTCCAGTTACAAACGAAACCGCTGTCAGAACGGAGTGGGCTGGGAATAACGCGCCTCACGGCTGGAGATACACATCTCACAGCTTATCTAACACAGCACCAGGTGAGGTTGGTTCTGGTCACAGCGCTGCCTAAGGTGACGTAGGCACGAGGCCGGGAGATCTGGCTTCGATTCCCAGCTCCACAAGAGGCTCTGTGTGTGACCTCGGACGAGTCACTTCTTCACTCTGGGCCCTGATTTCCCCCTCTGTAAAACAGGGATAACAATACTTGCCCACCTCCTGAGGATGCTCAGGTGGTACCTGATGGGGTGACTATAGGTACTCTAAAAAGATCTTTGCAATAGATTCCGTTCAAACTATACCATCAGAGTCATGGGAGAGCACTAGATTTATAATACAGGAGCACTTTAGACCAAACCCGAACTTGACTTTGGTTGTACGCTTTTTTGGGGGGTGGGACCATCTCATTGTTCTGTGTTTGTAAGGTGGTGGGCACGGGGTGGGGGAGGGGCTGCTCCTAGGTGCTGCAGTAATACATATAATAAATACTAATAATTAACCACAGTCTTGATGAGGGACCAGCACCCTATTGTGCATGGTGCTGTACAAACTCTCAAGCCATCCATTGCTCCAGACAGTTTGCAATTGTGGCTAATGCTATTAACCATGTCAGGCAAGCAAAGGAAGGCAGAAACTTTGGGCGGGGTTGCTAGACTTGCCTTCATTTACCAAGGAGGGAAGCAATTAGCAGAACTCATTAATTTTTTTAAATGCCTCTTTTCACTGAATAGATCCCAGGCCACAGAGTGTAGAGGGAGGGGCTGCACGGGTATCACTAGAAAAATTCTTCCAAATGAAGCATGGCCCTAGCCTGAATCACTGGGGTTTGAGATTGGCTGTGAGTGTTAAATAAAAGGGAAACAGACTGCTCGTGATCAGCAGGGGCATGATAATGAAAGGTCCAGGAGCTGGCAAAATGTAGGCCTGGTCTCACAGTACAACAGCCAGGGACAGTGGATGGCATGGCAAGGTGGCCCATTTAAAACAGATGAGATGCTTTTTCATGCCCTGTGCAATCAGCCAGCGGAACTCACTGCCACATGTTGAGTCCAGGAGCTTAGTGGGATTAGGGGGAAGGGGAAAATCAGACATTTATATGGAGAACAGGACTAGGCGGAGCTGTAATAAGTAAGAGCTAAAAATAGCCAAAAGCTTTGGAAGCATTACAAACCCACATGCTTCAGGGCATAGACCAACCTCTAACTGACAGGGGTCAGGAGGAAACGTCCCCTAGGGGCAGGTCACCCCAATCACTGCTGGGGTTCTTGCACCTTGCCATTGCTGGCCGCTATGTGCCACAGGTTACGGGGCTAGATGAGCTATTGGTCTGATTCACTACAGCAATTACTAGGTTCCTCTGGTCCAGGGGATTGTAGGAAAGGGCCACCGGCCAGGGGAGTTGAAATGCCCCAATGCGTGATCTTGGGGAAGGGAGCTGACCTCCCTGCCTCAGTTAAACTGGCCTGGAAACCGGGCACAGAGAAAGCAGGATTTTCAGGAGGACGACAGTGCTGAAGCCGAGATGAGATCAGATGCAACAGGAAACCTACTGAGGCCTTGGATCCTGTTTTAAATCTGTGGTGGGACCCTTCTGTGTGTTGTCTGTTTCCTGTGGGGCTACCAGTGCCCAGGGACCAGTCACACACACAGCCTTTGTGTGGTGTCTATTGCTTGGAGGGGGGGGGGGGGAAGAGAGGCGGGACAGTGTGATCCAGCAGCTAGGGCATTAACTGGGCAGTCAGGACTCCTGAGTTCTAACCTTGTCTCTGACACTGACCTGCTATGTTGCGTCCCCTCTCTGTGCCTCAGTTCCTCTACAATCAGCCCTCTCCAAAGCGCTTTCATGCCATGAGCTGTCCCGGTGCTCAGCCGGAGGAGTGAATTTCATGCACATTCTCAGACCATAGAAGGAGCTCTAGGGAATGAAATGGGAGTGGAGGAGGCAGTTGGTGGGAGCCTGGGGGGCTTGGGGACTTCGCTTGACTGAAGAATCGAGGCTCGTAGAATTTCATTGACGGAGCAGCTGTTTGCCATGGTGCTGCTCATCCACTTCCTGTTAGATCCCAGCAGGGTCCACTAGGTGGCGCAGTACCATGGCCCCTATAAGAAGTGGCTTCTGGGATCTCATGGCCGTAGCAAAGACTGAGCTCTTTGGGGCAGGGACGGTCTCTCATCCTGCGTTTTGTACAGCACCTAGCACAGTGGGGTCCTAATGGGGGGTGCTACGGTAATACAGAAGGGCAGGCAGCCTCCACTAGTTCTCCCACACACAGCGAGCAGGTCCTGCGCATTCAGGCTGCATGGGATTTTGCTTTGTAGTTAAGGAAAGCAAAGAAAGAACGAATATAAAGTCTCCCTGAGAGCGAACGTAGGGGGAGCGACTGGCTCTTTGAACTGACTCCCAGCAGGGCCCCTCCCACAGGTAGGGAGGGAGAGCTCACCTGTTTAAAAGTGCAGGAGGCACAAACCAGATCCCTAACGGCTTTCATGGATTCAAGTAAACGCCTGTTGTTAGGCCAGGGGGGTTAGGGATTGCTGTCCTGCCACCCAGAGCAGTGGATGGGGCGGGCACATGGGAGTAGGCGCCAAAGGTCTGGGTTGAGGGGCACTGCCACAGCTGTGGGGAGCCCAGGGTTGGGGTAGCAGGGGGCTGTGGGTCACAACTGAGGGGCATCGCCCGATCCATGCCCATTGGGACCCTGACCGTGCCCAGCTCTAATCGCCCTGCGTTGATCTCTCCCTTCCAAGAGCACTGAACCTGCTCTCAAGTTTCCTTCCCTTTCACCCCCCTCACCTGACTTTTTTGGCAGCACGAGCCCCTCCCTTGCCCCTCACAGACAGGGGCCATATACCCCTTCAGCCCCCTCCTCCCCCCAGACACAGCTGCCATCCCCCAGGTGAGAGATTGAGCAGCAACAGAAGGAGTTGCCAGCCTCTAGCCGGGAAGGCAGACTGGCTGCCAGCCCTGCCAGTCTCCCCGGAGGAGCCGTCTCACTGGCTGAGAATGTGCAAGCGAGTGGCCAGAGAGACAGAGCATGGGGAGCAGGTGTGTGTGTGTGGAGGGGATCAGCTAAACTCTGGCTCACCCGCCCTCCGCGCTTGGCCTAGGTGAGTGCCCAGTTGGTTGCTGGGTCAGGATCAAGTCCTGGAGCTGATCTCTGGGCTTTATTGGATCCAGCCGCGCCTGAAAACAAGGAGAATTTCCTCCGGGAAGCAGGAAGACAAACAGGCCAGGCCAGCCTGGAAATGCCGGCGCGGGAATGCGGCAAGGCCCGGGAGCGCGGCCCCAGCAGGAGCACAGGGTTAGCACCGCTGGGAAGCAGAGCCAGGAGCTTCCGAGCGGCGCCGGCTGCAGGGAGATAGAGATCAGAGACAGCAACACAATTGATACAAAAAGAAAAGGAGGACTTGTGGCACCTTAGAGACTAACCAATTTATCTGAGCATAAGCTTTCGTGAGCTACAGCTCACTTCATCGGATGCATACCGTGGAAAGTACAGAAGATCTTTTTATACACACAAACCATGAAAAAATGGGTGTTTACCACTACAAAAGGTTTTCTTTCCCCCCACCCCACTCTCCTGCTGGTAATAGCTTATCTAAAGTGATCACTCTCCTTACAATGTGTATGATAATCAAGTTGGGCTATTGGAATTAGCAACACAGGAAGGGCGGAGCCGAGCGCGCCACTCGCCAACATTGCAACCCGAGTCGGCAGAGCAAATGGGCTCGTTGCCATCTCTGCCCCTGCAGGCCTCACCTGGAGAGGGCTCCCATTGTGCGAGGCACTGTAAGGGCACCTCCCCTTTGCTGTGCCTCAGTTTCCTCAACTGTAACAGGAGGGTAATGATTAAGGAAGCATTCTGAGATCCGTGGAAAGAGCTAGGGAATACTCCCTATCCCCCTGTGCGTCAGGAGAGCTCGAAGCATTTTATACAGGAGAGTGGGACCATCGTCCTCATTTTACAGAGGGGGAAACTAAGGCACGCGGCAGGGACGCAACCTGCTTGAGGCCACCCAGCAGGCCAGTGGCAGAACCAGGAATAGAACCCAGCTCTCCCAAGTGCCAGTCCAGTGATCTCTACACAAGGCCGTACTGCCTCTTGCAACAGCAAAGTTGGGGAGGGCGGGAGAAGGGGTGGCGTTAGCTGCAGGGAGCTCTCCTAGCCACAAACTCGGCCCTAGCTGAAACCTGAACCTCTTCCTCCAGACCCACTCTACAGAGCCCAGCACTTACCCCCTTGTCGATGTCTATGGACCCCATTAGCCACCCCCTGCAGTGTCTCACCAGTTTCCTCACTCACATCCGCGTCGCCCCTTCCACTGCTAACACTCCCCTCCGCTGCCCTCTCATTGTTCAAGTCCTTTCCGAAAGCCCCCGCCTCCCGCTGACACTAGCTCAGAATCAGTCGCCTGATGGATTCCTGTGTGGGTGCCTGCCTCAGTTTCCCCAGCCCTGGAAAAGGCGGGGTGAGGAGCCGTCCTTTTTCAGTCTTGCTGATTTAGATTCTAGGTTCTTCAGGGTGGGGACTGTCTCCCCCCCCCCATGGGTTTGTACAGCACCAAACACAACGGGGCCCCAATCTCAGCTGGGGGCCTCTGGGCACCACTCTAACACACGATAACAATCATCAATTCGTACAGCTGGGGGGGGGGGAGGTTTTTTTTTTCCCTCCCAAGGAAAATTTCAACCACAAACAAACAAAACCCTCACGTTAGTCAACAGTTTCCTATGGAAAAACATTGGGGGGGGGGGTTGGACACGGAATCCCCCCCCTTCTTTTTAAACCCCAAATGTTCAGTTTTCGGCAAACCAACCCAACTCATTGTGGGGCCAGCACTGAAGACCTACAGCCCCCCCAGATATTTTGCTCCAACACAAAAGCTCACCCCACTTTGTAGATTAGCCAGGTAGGTCACTGCATGTTTCTGCAAGGCTGCTTCTCCCCTCCCAGGGGCTTAGCCCACAGGCTCCCAGCCTGGGTCTCTCCTGGGAACCAGAAGCTTGGCCTGCGAATAACAAGAATTATTACCATAGTGCCTGCCTAGAAGCCCCCACTATGGGCCAGACACCCTCTGTACAGACACTCGGTGGGCTCTTTGGGGCATGGACTAGCTAGTCAGACCCAATGGCTGTTGCACCGCAGAGCCTTGTGGCCTAGTGGATAGAGCACTGAACTGGATTTCAGCAGGCCTGGGTTCTAGTCTGGCTCTGCCCACTGGCTAGCTGGCCTAAGGCAAGTCCCTTTCCCTCTCTGTGCCTCAGTTTCCCCATCTGTAGAATGGGGATAATGATACTCCCCTCCTTAGGGAAGCCCTGTCAGATCGACTGATGAAGAACGGTGGCAGTTAGTCTATAGCCCTTCATCTTCACAGATCTCAAAACACAGGCGGGTCTGCAGCATTAGCCACCTGTTTCAGGTGGGGAAACCGAGGCACAGCACAGGGCTGTGACCCTCTGGAGGTCAGTGGCAGAGGTGGGACTAGAGCCCCAGTCTAATGGGAGGCAGGAGCCCCGCGCTTTAGCCACCGGGCCACGCTACCTCCAGAGAAGAAGCCGCTCCCTCCCCCAGCTTGGCTGATGGCCAGCTCCCCTTAAACTCAGCACCCGCTCTTGCGGCTCCCATCTATTTTTAAGGCCCCGCAGGATGACGGCGCGCAGCCGTCGGGATCTTAATAGGATTCTAGCCCATTAGGAACATCTGTGTCGAGGGGAATCGGGGGAAGCAGCATTAAGAATCGGACCCTGCAGGGATCCCGGGCCCTGGCCTCGTTTATTCACCAGTGGGGGGGGGGGGGGGGCTGGATGGATGGGGGGAGGTTCCTCTCTCTCTCCCCCTCCTCTGCCATTTTCCCTGACAGTGGTTCCATTACACACATTATCCCATCGATCTATCTGTAGCCAGAAATATTGCCATGTGGCCATCTGGCACTGCCTGGGCTCCCCCCGCTTCGCCCCCAACTGCAGCTTGCAGGGTAAGGGCTCAGCTAGGAAGAAGCAAGAAAGAGCCATGAAGTCGGCTCCACTCAGGGGTCAGGGCAGCCCGGTGGCTCATGTTGTCCCTACGGAGGGTCCACGGCTGGGCCTCAAGGCCTGAGGGTCACCCCTGTTCTACCCCATGGGAAGTGCATGCAGCATGGGCAGTGACGAGGTGAACCCCCCCCACCCATGCCCCACTGGCATCAGATCTCACCTGGGCAGGGTGGCAAGGTGCCAGGAGGACAGAGACAGCCCATGGGCTCTGCTGAGGCTGCCAGCAAAGGGGCCAATCGGTGCCAGTGGCCTCGTTGTGATGTGGGAGCCGGGTGGAGACCCAGCAAACTCGTGTCCCGCAGACACCTGGTGGGAGCCCAATTCCCCACACAGCTTCACTGAGCTGAACCGGCCCAAGCCAGCGAGATGGGCTGTTAGGCCAACGACAAACACCCCCATCCAGAGGGGGGAATGGCCACAAGGGCACCAAATGGGAGCCCCGCAGTCCCTGGCTAGCCCAGCCCCGGGCTCCCTCCCCAGATCTGCAGTGCCCCTCGTCCCGATCCACAGCCCCCACTCCACCCCCCGCTATCCCAGCCCTTGGCCCCCTTTCCAGATCTTCCAGGGCCCCTCATCCCGATCCACAGCTCCCACCCCACCTCCCACTAGCCCCACCCTGGGCTCCCTGAACCAGCTCTGCCAGGGCCCCTCGTTCTGACCTGACATCCCCCTGCTATCCTAATCCTGGGCTCCCACCTCCCACCCCACTGCCTTAAAGCAAGTTACAGCTCATCTTAAAGTCCTCAGTCATCCCCTTCCTATCTGCACCAGGTTCTTTGGGGAACTTTCCTGGGCACGGGGCCTCAGGGTTCTTCCAACAATGAAAAAGGAAACCCAGAGGATCTCCTCCCACCCCAGGGGAATCAATTCACAGCCCTTCATAGCGCCCAGTTCCCCCCGCCTCTCCCGGCCTACCAGCTTACCTTCCTTCCAAGCAGCTTCCCCAGCCCTTCTCTTTCTGGCCCCCCTCCAGGGTAATCACCACAGGAGCTAACTCTCCCCCACCCCGGCCCGCCCGCTCTCTTCAGGGCCTTCCCCTTGGCCACTCCCGCCACGCTCCTACTGCCAGGCATTTCTCCTCTGATCCCCTACCTAAGCTGTCGCCCCAGCCCTCGTCAGGCCCAAGCTGGGTGTACCTGCCTGGTCATCTGGGGAGCAGGACCAGCCTCACTTAAAGGGGCCAGCCACCCTGTGAGGAGGGGAGGGGTGAAAGCCCCCCTCCCTGGGACAGCTGACTAGCCCACCAGGTATCAGGTAGTGGGCACATGTGGGGTTTGGGAGCAGCCTGCCCTCGCTGCTCGCACATCAGCTGAGCCATCCCTGGGGCTCACCTGTGCGCCGCAGACAACAGCTGAGCTGTGCAGAACGAAGGGCCCGGTCTGCCACACGCAAAGCAAGTCCCTGGCTCGGGTCACCTGAAGGCCTGAGGCGGGATCTGCAGCTGTACAGGCAGAGACCAGCTCTGGGAGCTAAAGGACCAGCAATTACCTGGCTCCTAAAACACTGGGGACAAAGTGCGGCACCCTGTTCCACACAGCACAGGTCCCGTTGTACATACCTGGTACCTTAGACTGTAAATTCTTCCTGCTGGGCACCAGCTATTTGTTCTGGGTGCAGCACCTGGCTCATGACGGGGGCCTTTGGGTGCTACTGTAATACAAGGGAAAATGTGAATCATCCCCAGATGAGATACGCTGCGGGGGTCATGCGTCCCGCAGCTGCTTGGGCATCTGGCTAACGAGAGGCCTGCTGTCTAAAACCTGGCCTTACTTTGGGCACCTGCCTATAATCGAGGGCACAATGTGGGGTGGGGGTACAATTCTCTGAAGGCATGCAGACCTGGACCACAGTGCCAGGGCGGAAGAATCCACCTTCCCTTCATTGGTACCCGCAAATACCGACACCCCGAGACGACTGGGAGACACAATCCAGGAGAGCACACTGACACGGTGTGGGTTTGTCCAAAGAGCACCCTTGGGTTTGAGCCCTGGGGACAAGCAGCCCCTTGTTTAGGTGTCTACGTAGCAGTTGGATTCTGCTGAACGTTTGAGTGGGAGCAGCAGGGGGAGGCGTGGAGGAATTAACCCTCTGAAAATCAGCCCCATGTGTCCGGGGGGAAGAAGGGGGGGATTGATGCCACCCTGCACTGGCCACATCTGCATCTCAGGCCAACTGCCAGCTGCTACTCCCAGGGTGGCTTGGGGAGGGGGTCAGCGAGGAAGTGGGGGAGGGGGGGAAAAGGGAGCTATCCATTAGAGAAAGTCCACAGCACAATTAAGACGCATTTTGGTTTCCATCTCTCAGCTCTCCTTTCATCCGCTCTTCCTTTTTCATGTCTCCACTTCCTTCTCTCTCGGAGCGGCCGTGTATGCTGATGAGCCCAGGCCACTCGCAAAGCCCAGTCGCTCCTTTTCAGGTCAGTGGACTTGACTGGACTCCCGGTTTGAGCTTCTGGTGGCTTGCCCCCGAGTTTGAGGGGTTTTTAATGCCATCTCCTTAGTCCCTAAGCTGCTTCTTGGGTGGAGCTTTTTAAGTCACTTCCTCCCGCAGCCAGTCTGCCCCGGAACCATGACTTCCTTGGTCTCTTACCTTCATAAGCTATATCCGCTTTAAGGCATCTACAGTGGGCATCAGGGGGCCTGGGCATCACTGAGAATTGGGCCTTTTGTATCTTTCAGTCGCTCTCTCAGGGTTTTATACAGCTGCCCATCACCGTAGCCTCTGGCTGCGTAACCTAACAACAATAGCCAAGACCCCAGTGGACTTGCCCCTTGTCCATTGCCTAGTTTGGTGGCTACATTTTAGCGCCACAGAATATTTATCATTTGTTATTATTTATAGTGCAATGACGTCTACAGGCCCCAGCCAAAACTGAAGCCCCATTGTGCCGGGCACAGTCCAGATTCATACCGAGCGACAGTCCCTGCCCCAAAGAGCTTACAGTCCAAACAGGCTAGATCTAGGATGGGGAGGGAAACTGAGGCACAAGGGGGTGACCCCCGCAAGGTCACTCAGTGAGTCAGTGGTGGAGCTCGAACTCAGGCCCCTGTAACTCCCATCTGTAGTAGGAAGGAGGGATATAAGGAGGTGAGGTTGGAGAGGCAGGACTCCTGGGTTTCACTCCTGGCTCCAGCACTGACACGCTACATGCCTTCAGCAAGGCGTTTCCCCCATCTGTGCCTCAGTTTCCCCTTCTGAAAAATGAGGGTGGGAACACCGGGCGGCTTGCAAGGCTAAATTCACTCGTGTCGGTAACGGGGTTTGATGGGCTGGTATAGCAGTTGGTGAGGAAAAGATACAAGTTGCAGGACTTTGTCCATCCTCTGACCAGCTGGCACCGGTATATTTGGGCTGCAGACTCAGGCTGCCCCACGGGCCTGACCTTGGCTCGTGATCTCTTGCGAGCCCTCATGGAGGAGGGGATGGAGAGACGGCCAAGGTGGGCGCGTCCGCACCCCCCCCCCGTCCTAGTTTAAATGACAACGCAAGGTGCGAGGCAAAGGGAATTGGGCCCCGACTTTCCTCCTGGCTCTTAGATGGGCGAGGTGACTCCGTAAACAAGCCTCCGCTGGCTCCATCCTCCGTGTGTGCTGCGGGCGCTCACGTGATGGGGGGCATCGGCTCCCTGCACGAGAGCCGCGCCGGAGAGGCAGCCTGCTTGAGCGAACGCTCCGGATGCTGCTGCGTCTGGTGCCCTCGCAAGCTGCCACCTCCCTCCCCTCTGCGGTGGATGCCAGTTCGTGCTCTCGGGAGACGGGTCGAGAGACACACTTTGGATCTTAATATGCTAAGACGAGGAAAATCAATTTCAATCTCCACAACGCGGGAGCAGCAGAGCAGAAGGGGAGTGAGCATTTCCCAGTCACTCGGCAACCGCGCAGTCTTGAAGGCAAAATAAATAAATAAATCCACGGCCAAGGGCGAGCGGAAGACGGACGGAGGTGTGGGCCGAGGCCGGGGCCAGGTGGCGCGGGCGAGCCCCGACCGGGGCCGCGGCGAGAAACGGGGAGTGGGGCGAAGGGGAGATCTGGGGGTTGCCTTCCCCCAGCGAAATGCATGGCAGTGCTGCGTCTGCACAGCCTGGTGCAGAGATACGGGTAGTGAAGCTGTGGGATCCCCGTCGGTGGGGGGGTTTTAAGAACAAGCTGGACAAATGCTCACCAGGAATGGCTCACTTGGCCCCTTGCTGACCTCCCATGGTCCCTTCCGGCCCCGCCAAGCCCCCTCGAGGCAGGGGGTTATCTTCAAGGTGCCAATAGGCTCTCGGCTCTTTCAATGTTCACAGAGCAGGCCTCGCTTGGGCGGGTGTGTGTGCATGGGAAAAAATGTGAGCATGTATGAGTGACCACGTGTGAGCACGCATGCTTCTCCATGCATGGACATGCGTGTACACCTCTATGTGTGTAGGCATGTACGTGAGCACACATGTGTCCATTCACACTAGCCCCTGCATCTCTGGCCCTGGCTTTGTGACTCACACACACTTGGGATCCAGGCAGACAATGGTCCCAGCTCCTGTTTCGTAATCCCTTCTGCTGCCGAACAGCTCTCACGCCAGTTCCCGAAGGTGGGGCACCTCTTGGGACGCGTTTCACCTGAAGATCTGCCTTCTCTGGAATACAGAAGTTGGTTGATGATAAACCTTGGGCCTATGTGGGGCCGACAAGGAGCCTGGCTCACTCTCAGATCTGGGCCATAGCTGGGCCTGGACATGCCTAGGTTATTACTACTTGCTCAGCGGGAGGGTACAAAATGCCCGTCTGATCACCTGGGTGCCTCATTCGGCCAGCTGGCCGTGGGGGACATTGCGTCATGTGGTCAGTTCCTGGGATCTCGCGTGGAAGACAGAAGCCCAGAAGGGGAGATTTGAACCACATCCCAGTAGACATTTGTCGAAGCAGCAGGGGAGGTGAAGTCACACAATCAGCTTTGATCAGCCTCACCTGCTTTCCCACCCAGGCTTTGTCCAGGGACAGGCCTACACAGGGGCCTGCGACAGGCCTGGCGAACCGTACCTCGGCTCCAAGGTGGCATCCGAATCGGCCAGCTCTGCCTCCCTCAGGAGAGTTCAGCCTCTATCGATAACCGGGAGCTGCTGCTGAATTGGTCACTCTGGTTTAAAGAGAGGGAGAAAAGGGAGCGGACACCTGGGGACCTTTGATGAGTGGCTGTTTCTCAGCTGAGAAGGAGGCGGGTGCGTTGAGACACGCGGTAACGACGCCCCATTATGCTGTATGGGGGCTCGCCATTACCCTGTTATTACCCACTGCAAGTTTGCAAACACGACAGCAGCGAGCATCCTAGCTGGCAAGCCCGGCCCTGTGATTATGCCTCACAAAGTCGGGGGCTTGTTCCTAGCCGGGGTCAAATCTGGGAGCGGCCTGATTTTATCCCTCTCTTTACAGGTAGAGCCAAAAAATAGAACCACACTCCTGGATTGTTAATTCAGCCATGTGTGTGTTGGGGGGGCGGGGGGGGGAGAAAGACAGAGGAAGGGGTGTGTGTGTGAGGGGGGTGTGTGTAACAGGGGAAGGTGTGTGTGTGTGTGAGAGAGAGAGAGAGAGAGGTGTGAAATATAGGAAGGGGTGTGTGTGACAGAGGGTGTGTGTGTGTGAGAGAGAGAATGGGGGCAGTCTTTGTGCACAATATTGGCAAATGCCCAGACATTTACCTACCCTCTAACCTGCTTAGTGTGTATGTCGGGTGAGGTGGGGGGAAGCTAATCAATAACACAGCCCCTCCCCAGACACAATTCCACCTTGTGTGGGGATTGGATACAGCAGAAAGGAGTGTCCTCTGCTAGAAACCTTCCCTGGCACCTGGCTCTGGGGCCCTCCTCGGGGGGTGGAGGTGACATAAATTTGGGAGCCTCCCCCGTGCCCCCCCCCCCGCTACCGCCTGGGCTCCTTCCCCTGGTTCGCTGGCGGCAGATCTGGGGAGGGAGCGGGGCTTGTCATTTTTTTGCAGCCTGCAAATCGCCCGAGCTAGATCTGGGTCCCTCGGTGCAGCCCCCTAGCCCCCCAACATCCCTCCTGCCCCCCCCCCGCGACAGGAGCCTGCCCCCCACATTCCAGGGGGGCGTTGCTCCGGCTCGCTCCCTACACCCCATTGTTCAGCCCCCGCGCTGCTTCCTTGCCCGTGGTCCCATTTTGCAGCGTGTGGGCAGATCTGTAGATTTGGAAAAAAAATTTTTTTTTTTCTTTTGGACTACAGAGTGACAGATGGCGATTCCTCCTTCCCCAGAGAGAAAAATCTCCCTGAATGCAGGCGCATGTCAATCATTGGCTCTCATGTGATCGCTCCGGCCGATGACGTGCCAACCATATGGCATGAGCATCAGAGCTGGTACCCCCTTTGCTTGGTCGAGATGCCACTCTCGCCTCCTTTTGGATAGCGCACTGAAGAAAGCTGAGCACCTTAAGGAGCAGTGCCCGAGTCCCAGAAGATGCTGGGGACAAGGAAATAAGAATCCCCCCCGTTAGCTTTGAAGGTAAGTTATGTAAGAAGTGCGGGGGGGGGGTGCGGGGCTGGAAACTTGAATGGATAAAAAGCAACTTCCAGGGGCTTGTGGGGGGGGGTTCTCCCCCAGAACTGGGTTTATTTATTTTTTTTAAGATCCGATCTGTTTTTTGGTTGAAGGGGGAGGGGAGCCTCATTGACATGCCCCCGATTTAAGAGGGCATCGCTCTACAAAAATGAAAATACACCCAGTAAACTATCTTCCATCTGTTGTCCCACCCGGGAACCAGATAGCTCTGTGTATCTGCACACATCGGGTAGGAACAAAGATGAAGCCGGAGATTTTTTTATTTTTTGACGGAGGCGAGGTGTCTTCAAAATCAGAAGGCTCCGGCTTTAATTTTTTGCTGGTTAAAAAAATAAAATAAAAAATTGCACACACACACACACACAGAGACACACACGCAGACACACACACACACACAGACACACAGACAGACACACACAAATTGACATGAGATCGCTCCCTCCAGCCGCCTGGCTGGAGCGAAAGATTCTGGCGGCGAGATAAACCTCGCAAAGCAGAGGGAATTTGCTGGTTACAGCTCGCGGGAAACACTCCCGCTGCAAACTCCGTAGTTTCAGCAAGACACTCCCGTGTCTGGGAGCAGGGCTGGCCTCGAAGGGGCATTTTGAGTCTTCAGTTGGATTTTTTAATGTCTCTGTTTTTAAAAAATCGTTAACTGCACTGGTTTGGTTTGAGCCGCAGCCTCTGAGGGGTTGATCTGGAGCCGCAGCCGGGGGGTGAATTATGTCTCGCCCCGTGCAGGGGGCTTGATCGAACCCGCAAAAACGGGGCGTGGGCAGGGGACACTGATCGGATGCAAAGTTGGACAGCTGGGCCGGGGTCGGGGGGGTGCCGTGGGTCGGATCGGGCCGGTCTGGGGAGAAGGGAGGGAGGTCAGAGTTATTCATAATAATGGGAATGATCTGATCGCCTGTTTCAAGACGGGCGAAGGATGGGGGGACACGGGTCTGTTCTGACCCACACGGAAGGAAAAGTTGAAGCGTGTTCGCAGTGTCTTGGCCCGCAATGAATGGAGCAGAAATTGACACCCAGGGGGAGGAAGTATCAGCCGGGAAGGTGGGGCGGGGGAGAGAGACGCGAATGGGGTGAAATCGGTTTCCTAGCATTTAAATCCCAGCCCTGAGCCAAACGGGACGGAATAAAGACGGCGGGAAATAAAAATAAAAAGTAATTTAATTTTTTTTTAAATAACCGGGAGTTCAGAATGAATTGTGAACCCAAATCGATCAACCAAACGAGACGCCCTTTCCCGGGATCCGTCGCAAGGCGATGGGGAAGCCAGTTAATTGTAATCACACTTCGAAACGATTGGATCGTTTTGACGAGGGATCTGGAGCGGTATCTCAGTCCTTCCGATGGCAATTTCTCCACCCTCCCAGCACACGCTGGGTTTCCATCTCTCTGCGTGTGTTCCGCGTGGGGAGGGTTTCTCACCAGCTGACTGCAGGGCGGAAAGTCAAGGGCAGAATGGCCATCAAACGAACATCCCTCCCCGCCCCCCTGCTTCGTCTCCATAGCCAACTGCAGCCCCCTGCCCTCCGGTTCGGCGCCTGGGGAAGCACCAATGCAAATCGCGTCCCCCCCACGGCAAAAAACAATCGAATCGCTGGCCAATCACCCCCCCACACACACACACGGGTCAGGGGCTGAGATGCTGCTGAGCCCCCGCTTCATGCAGCCGAGACAGGGGTCAGGGGACGGAATCGCCACCGGGGCGGGACGCAGCCGAGACAATGAGCCGGGGGGGGGGGCGGGTTGGGAAGGAGCCTGGCTAAAATGTTTCCTCTCCCTCCTCCCCCGTTTCCCCTCTCCAGCCATCATGTTGACGAGGCTGTTCAGCGAGCCCAGCCTGCTCCCCGACGTGCAGAAATTCCCCAGCTGGGCGGAGGAGTGCGAGGAGGATGACCGGAGCGACAAGGAGGAGCGGAAAGGTAAAAGCTGCCCGCTGCAGGAGGAGCAGCGGGAAGGCTCCTTGGGCGAAAACAAAGAGGAAGGGGACCTAGGCGGGGACGAGGAGGAGGAGGAGGAGGAGGAGGAGGAAGGGGTGGAGGAGGCCGAAGGGGACCGGCCCAAGAAGCGCGGCCCGAAGAAGAGGAAGATGACCAAGGCCCGGCTGGAGCGCTCCAAGCTGCGGCGCCAGAAGGCCAACGCGCGGGAGCGGAACCGCATGCACGACCTGAACGCGGCGCTGGACAACCTGCGCAAGGTGGTGCCCTGCTACTCCAAGACCCAGAAACTCTCCAAAATCGAGACGCTGCGGCTGGCCAAGAACTACATCTGGGCGCTCTCCGAGATCCTGCGCTCGGGCAAGCGGCCCGACCTGGTCAGCTACGTGCAGACTCTGTGCAAGGGCTTGTCCCAGCCCACCACCAACCTGGTGGCCGGCTGCCTCCAGCTCAACTCCCGGAACTTCCTCACGGAGCAAGGCCAGGAGGCCGCCAGGTACCACGGCCCCAATTCTTCCTTTGCCCTGCACCCTTACACCTACCAGTGCTCCCGGCTCTCCGGCGCCCAGTGCCAGTCCAGCACCATGGCCAGCTCCCACGCCCTGCGGACACACGCCTACTGCGCCACCTACGAGAGCCTCTATGGGAACGCCTCCCCAGAGTACAACAGCTCGGAGTACGACGCCCCCCTGAGCCCCCCGCTGTGCATTAATGGCAACTTTTCCCTCAAGCAAGACTCTTCCCCGGACCACGAGAAAAACTACCACTATTCTATGCATTACTCTGCCCTGCCAAGCTCCCGGCCGGCCGGCCACAACCTGGTCTTTGGCTCCTCTGGGATGCGCGGGGGGGTGCACTCCGAGAACATCCTGCCTTACGACATGCATCTGCACCATGACAGAGGCCCGATGTACGAAGAGCTCAATGCGTTTTTCCATAATTAACCCCCTTGTGACCACTGGAAATCCATCCCCCCCCCCGACTGCACATAGCAACCCCGCCCCCCCCCAAAAAACCCACTTCCATTCTGCTCTAGGTTTTAAATGTCTCCTCCGCCCCAAAACTGTGAACGTACAATTGTTAGGTGTCTCCCTGTAACACACACACACACAAAGCTAGACTTTGCTCAACTCACGGCTGTATGTGAATTAGTATCCCCCTTTACTTGTCCCCCAAGGATAGCAGACCAGGGCAGAGTATACACGGACAAGAAAATTTACTTTGGTGCAATATATATATATATAGAAAATGTACAAATATTATTGTTACAAAAGCTAGCCTTCGGGTTTGCAGTCGGTTGGAACAAGTGTCTATTCTGGCCACATGGAAAGAGAGTTTTAGGGAGAAAAAATTGGAAAATTAGAAAGCCCGTACCACTATTTAAAAAAAAATCATAATGTGGACAGTAAAAAAAGGGGGGGAGGAATGGAGAAATAAAGCAATTTCCCCTCCCCTCAAAAGTAAAGTATATTGTTTGGCAACACATCAAAGTAAATTTTAAACAATGCCAGCTCGTTGGGGTTTTTTTTAAAAATTTTATTTATCAGGATGCTTGTAGAAGGGGTTATCTCAGACCAGAGGAATTCTATATTCTTTCCGAGGATTAAATAAAAGATCCCATGGAAGTGTAATGAAGAAACACACAATGTTTGCCTCTTCAAATCAGCATTTCGATGCAGTAAGAACTTTTAGAAGCAATAAAGAGGCAAACAGAAGATAAATATATATATCTATATATATCTATGCAAGTAGGCTCTGAACTAGAAAAGTAAAACACAAAAGAATTCATATGGAATATTAGACCATGGACCAAGCAACGTGTTGAGGTTAATAAAGGTGCACTTTTTGATTTGAAGGGAACTGAATGTTTGCCTTCCCTTCACTGTTAACAATCAGTGACTTCAGCTTTTTTGAACACCCTCGTACCACAAGTGACATGCTTTCCAAATTGTGCGTCATGATGTTTTTTACCTGTTTTAAAAACTTTAAAAAAAAAAAAGAGGGAAAAACAAACAAGATTTCTATGAAAGGGCAAAAATCTTTTGTTATGCGTGGGTGGGAGCAAAAAACAATGCAAATATGCAAATGATAAAGGTGGTGTGAAGAGAGACTCACTATGCTATATATTTTAGTTGGCTATTTTTCCTACGATGAGAACTCTTTACTTTAGTTCTTTATGTGATGCATTTTTAGGGGAGGGAGGGAAAAATTTGTGTAACGAATACATCCGTGTAAACCCATGATACCAAGAGCCCGACTGATACATCCCGGTATATTTCTTGGTGCATTGCTCTAATTTGTTTCATTATTATTTATTCCAATCGTAACGCATTCTTTCAACCAGGAGACACTGTTAAAATATTTCTAACCCTGCCTACATCACCTTTAAACACACCAGCATTTTTAAATAAAAGGGAGGAAGAGAATTTCTGATAAATGTTTAAAAAAAGTTTTACAAAAAACAAACAAACAAACAAACTTGTAGCCAAGGTGAAAATGTCTGTCGGACACCAGAAGTGCTTTTTTGTGTTTCTGTTCCGTTTAATTAAGATGAATAAATATTTATGTCAAATGAAATGCAACAGAAAACCAGTTTCTTACAGTGATGTAATTTTTTAAAAAGCAGTCCTCTTTTGCTACAATCATTTACACAACGTCTCTTGGTTTTGCAGACGTCCAAAAGTTATTCCACATTTTAGACAGCATCGTAAGGCAGATTCTAAAGGGTTAGAAATGGCATCCTATTCTGTATTTTCCCTTAAATCTCTCTGGCACTACTTTTTAAAAAGTGAAACCAAGAATGTGACGGTGTAAGCAAACCAACCAGAGATTCCGAGAAACTTACCAGACGGGGCGGGGGGGGCGGGGGGGGGCTGCTTACAAGCTAGAGAAGTTAAAAAAGTAAATAAATAAACTGCATGCATCAGTATAAAAAAAAAAAGAAAGTAAAATACTTTTTCCAGAATCTAAACTCGTATTCAATTGGATGTTTTAAGTATTACTCACAGTGGAAATTTCCACCAGAGCTGCTATCTTCTGTGAAATGCACCAGTATACTCATTTGACGTTAAGAGCAGCAGTCAGTAGTGATTTGATTCAAAAGTGTAATTAACAAGCGTCCTAAGACGACAATTAATAAATATTAAATGTTGACTCTGTCATGTTTACTAGTTTACTTGAAATACTCATGCTAAATATATATACACGAGACCCCATTCTTTCAGCCAGAGCACTCTCTGAGTACTTTTTTGGAGTGAGGGGCAAAGGAGATCTCAGAACTACTCCACTCCCAGAAGCTTAACTTGTCTTCAAGGCAGCTGTCGATTGGCAACATGCTTAAAAATATATAGCGACTTTTGGAAGAGTCACATTCGATGTTATAAAGCTTAATGCAGTTTCCTTGTCTTGTACAGCTGGCATCTCCTTGTAACCTTTCTAAACAGTCTTTTTCCTTGCCTTTATTCTGCACGCCAGTTGCGCGATAAATTCAGAACAAAAATATATCTAAATACTGGTGCAATGCATGCATGGTTTGCAAACAGGGAAGAAAACACAGGGTTTTGGATAAGGTGCATAGGGCTTATATTTTAATATTCCGGCTTGCAGATTTTTTTTAAAAATACATAATAATTAACATTTGAAAATACCCACCAGCGGCACTGATATGAAATCTCTCTATACCAGGAAGACACCGTAGAGATAGTGACAACAATATCACCCCCAAATAAATACATAAATGCAATCTAGCTGCTTCTGATCGATGCGGGAGTCTGAGCCATTCACGATGGCACCCGGAGTTACCCTAAGGGGCTGGCAAAGAACGAAGAAGCGTTTGGTTCCCTTCCCCCCCGAGGTTTGCTATTAAAAGGCATTGTCTGAGAGCCGGCCAGCGTGTGACCAGACGGATCCTGGGAGCTGTCCAGACCTCCCAGGTGCTGAGCAACCAGCTCGCAGGCAACCCGAAGCTTCCCATTCAAAGGGATCTTGGGAAGCGCAGACACCTGATCACCAATCCTTGTGACCCTGGATCCACCCTGGTCATTTCGTTCCCCCCCTCACTCGCCTTGGCTCATAAACCCAGAGTCGTGTCTAAGGAGGGCAGAGGGGTTACTGTCCACACGAAACAACCAAGGCATCAGGGAGGCTTTGACGGGCGCATGGTTTGCGCTGCCAGCCGCCGCACAAAAATGTCACAGTGGCCAGCCGAGAGAGTTGGAGCCTTGGCAATCCATGGAGGGGCAGGCAAAGGCACCCCTTAAAACACGGGGAGATAAATATCTCCCGCGGCTGATCGCTCCCTTTGGGGGAGGTCTGGGGAAGAGGCCCAAGCCAAGAGGCGCCCTTGCAACCTCCCATGTGATGCGCCACGGCGTTTGGCCAAAATTCAGACCAGTGTTTTTTGTTTGTTTTGTTCCCCTCAGCAAATTAATAAGTCATCAAGGTAGGTAGAAAGATGATCTTGAACTTACCAGCCATTAAAAACGGAAGGCGGGGGGGAATTCGCACCTTTATTTGAAGGCTAATTGAGGGGCTAATTGTGGGTTTTTTTCTTCCTATAACTCGCTGCGATCACTAAATGGACCTCCGTAAGCAAGGCTCAGGATTCCTATAGGAGAGGCTCTCCTTTGCTTAGTACGGAGTCCTTAGGGTCTCAGTCCCTGGGGCAGGGGCCCAACTGGACTGGGCAGCTGCCCATAGGGGGTGGGAAAGAAGAAAGAGACGTGATTCTGGAACTAGCCAGCCAGTGGCAGTCAATAATCTACAGTGCACCTCGGTGGGAAGTCCAGGACCCCTGGTGCAGTTCACCCGCATCTCTCTCTCTGCCTCTCTCTCTCTCTCTCTCTCTCTCTCTCTCACACACACACAAACACACACACACACACACACACACCATTTTCACCCCCTATTTTCAAATCTTTGAATTTGAGGCGAGGAAGCAAAGGATGAGCCTGGAGCCACCCCGCCACGAGGATTTCTCCACAGAGCTGTGTGTGGACACACGCAAGCAGGCAGCCCCCGCACCGCCCGCACAAGGAGGTGACCTAGGCTGGGCTTTGGCATTTTGAATTTCCCAGCAACAAAGTTCGCCGGGATTTTCAAATCGACTCGCTTTCTGTGAATCCCAGGCACGCTCGTTATGCTTGGGTCGCCCTTTGCTAGGCGTGTGGCTACATCACACACACGTGTGCGAGGTCTGTGTACACTGCGCAGCTCGAGTTCCACGGATATTTCATGTATGATCACTCTACTCTGTGTATAGACACGTTTCTGGTCCAGCTATATCGATCGCATCTTGATGGATCATGTGGAGGACACGTAGACAGTTAGGGCTACACCTCGCTTGGAAACCCATTCGGGGGGGGGGGGGGGGTGTCGTGTTTTGCGGCGCGCCAGCGTCAAGATGAAAAGGAAAAAGGCTTTTTTTGTGGGGGAAAGCCACTGGCGATTTCTGAATTGCAGAGGGAAAGGCGCAGTGGCCGAATGAAAGGGAACAGAGCAAGAGCAAAAGGAAGGCGTACAGCTGAAGACCCACTTAAGCAATTGGGTCTGGGTACAATCTGAGTAGCCCAGAAAATGTCACTTTTAAAGTTCGCATTAATTTGCTGTTTGTAGGATGGCCTGAACACCGCCCCCACCCCCACCTCCGAAGATGCGCGGGGCAGGCGAGGGGCCCAGCTCGGGTTCTCTTACACCCAGAAAGCTCCTTCCTCCAGGGAACCACCAATAAAGTGTTTCAACAATCTGCCTTTCCAACGTCCACCTTGGCTGGAAACGAGCTCTGAAGGAGAAACTACTTTCTAGTCCCCCCGGAGGGAAAGTCAGGGAAACCTCCCCCCGCCTCAATAAAGAGCTCAAATGTCGAACTCTTCGGTTCAGCTCCCAGCCCCGGCCAGGCGCTCCGGTGCCCACCCGCCCAAAGGACAGCAGGAAACGGAATCCATTCGCCGCCCCTCTGACTTTTGAATCCATCAAAATATCCCCGCCAGAAACAGACCCACCGCGACCCTCCGCGACCAGCGCTGAAAATTCGATTCGCGGCCGCGCGGGCGCAGGCTGCGCTGGTTCGGTTTGGTTGGAAATGGCAGAGATCGGACAGAAGAGCGCGGAAGTTCTCTAAAAGAGGGGCTAATTTGAGGGACTTTGGAAGAGGGGATCGGATGACATCTGGGGGTTATAATTTCACCTGAAGGCCACCTCACACACCGCCTTCCCCGCGCCCCTTTGCAAACTAAAGTTTGCCTGTTTTGCGCAGTTCATTTCTTAACACCTCTTTCCAGATCCGCTTTCCCCGCGGGATCTAAAAATGACCCACAGACCCGTTAGCGGTTTAAGCAAAACGCACCCCAGCCCAAGACATTCAGCAGGATTTCATTGTTCCAGTTCAAAACTTTCCCCCCTCTTGGCTTCCAATCTTGCCGTTTTCCAAAGGGAAAATTCGGGGTTTGAATTGCCACTTTCCCCCCTAAAATTCATTCCTTTCCCCCATTCATAAATGCACCGGGAAGCGGCTCGCTCAGAGTGCTCACAGCAGAAACAGTCATTCCAGCCTAATGCGAAACTCCATCAACTCCTTGTTTTTAGTTCCGGGAAGCAGATCCGAGCCACAGTCCGGTGCGCGTGTCCCACTACCATGGCCTCTCCCGAATAACCGGAATTTGTAGCTAGATTTGAATTTCAGGCTTTGGAGTGTAGCATTATGTCCAGAGCGATTATTCAAACGTCCCCGTCTGGTCTATATTTTCAGTACCTACAGAGGCGGGGTGACAGAACCTTCCCCCCCAGAGCAACTATAAATAGAAACAATTTCTAGATTGGGTTTATACAGTAGCCGGAATTACAGGTAGCAAAAATTCGCCCACGCAACAGCTTCTGGAGGCGAAGCAAAACCAGGAGAAAAAAAAAGTTTTGCTCACTTTCCAACCTTGCTGGGGAAAGGGCAGTCTGGATTTTCAGAATCGCATTTTCAGACATTAAAAATGTCCCCGTTCCTAACCAGGGCTCTATAACTATCTAGCTCGGGATCTGCCCCTTTGGGCTGGATTTTTTTTTTTAAAAAAGGGCTAAGCTTTTCAGATTCCTACTGTCTGGAAAGCTAGCTTAGCTGTTAACATTTATACTTCGCACGCCGGCTGCTTCTCCGAGCCACGGTCTCTGCTTCCGCAGTGGTAAACCAGAGGTTCTCTTTTGGGAGTCTAATGCCAGGCGCTATTTCGTGCCAACTGCCAGCCAAGGGGCACTGCGGGGAAGAGGTTAGCCAGCTATCCTGATTCTAGGACATCTGTTCATTATAGAGCAGTTTTAAAGGGAAAGGCCCCTGGTACGCGAGGCACACCCCAGCACACGTCCATTGCACTAACCTGCCGGCTACAGCTGAGCAAAAGCAAATCCCTGAGACCTGAGGAATGTACCGTGTAAGAGGGGCCAGGGGAAGAGGGGTATTTACAAAGGTGGGGTGGGGAGGTGCGGTGGGAACTAGGATTCATTTGCAAATGTTGGAAGGCTTCTATTTTCTGAAGTCTCTTCCCTCCCATCCCTCATTTTCCTTGTTCTTCTGCCAAATTCCCAGACTTACAAATTCAACATTTTCTCCTTTTTCACCAGAGTTCGGCGTGATACAATAAAACTCTCTGGGGTTCCCCCCTTCTCCTTAAGAGCAGCTACTCTCTGCAACAATCCAGACTAGTTCCATATGGAAACGGCTGAGAAAATATGGGGAAAAAATACGAAAATACAAACCATAGTAGCTGGCCGACGGAAAGACAGGGATTGTTGATATCACCTTGGTCTTACTGAAGAGAGGGCAAAGATTTCCTGGTAATGGTGGCATCAAAATATCTCGACGGGATAGGGTAGATTAGGCTAAAACCCATCAAAGCTTAGATACAAAGGTGAAGGGCTTCACATAGGACCCTAAAATAGATAGATAGATAGATAGATAGATAGATAGATAGATAGATAGATAGAGGGGGTGTATGGGGATAGATAGATAGATAGATAGATAGATAGATAGATAGATAGATAGATAGATAGTTTGCGTGGCTCTGAACGGCATTAAGGATTTCGAACTGGGGAAAAGGTTTAGACACATTTAAATCAAGTCTGGAATCAACCCAAATCATTAAAAACGGAGATTTCCTTTTTCAACCCTACCATCCACGCAGCTGAATTCTGGATATTCCTCCCCCAGTATTCGAGAAACACAATTTAAATTCATTTAAAAACACTAATATTTGATAACAATACTAGCAGATCGCCAGCGATACCGAATCACTCAGCTGGGCTCCTTTGGTCTATTTCATTTTAAAAGTTTGATCCCCCCCACCCCAACCCCTAACTCTCTTTTAAAAGCGGCGGTAGCCAAAGCGAACAGCAAATCGCCCCATGGTTTTTTCCCCCCTTTCTTTTTTTCCTTTCCATGACAAAAAAAGAAGCGAATGTAAACACTCCTGTATGCCAACCTACTGCCACCGTGTGCCCACTGGGCAGTGCCAGCCAAAGAGGGGGGGATGATGGGAGGAGTCATTGCTTCAGTTTAAATTTCATGGCATCTGTTCATTATTATACAGTGTGGATGTTTATATGGACAGCTAAATTAAAGACAGATTTCTGCCAAAATTGCAGCTTCCATAAAAAACCCCGATGATACAGAACCTGGTGGCTTTGCTTTAACCCCCCCTAGAATGGGATAGCAGGGGGGACGTGGGTTTTACTGTTACAATAAGTCTTGCACAGGGTGCGGGAGATGTGATATTTACCCGAATTCTGTGTGGAATAAATATAGGCGGAAAGCTGAGGGGGGGAGAAGGTCTTTTCTTCACATCGCACTAAAAACCAGGCAATTCCACCATTCTCAGGCTCAGAGCACGGGCAGTGGTGATCATTTTTAAATCGCCGGCTCAGATTTCTTCCGATGATGGGAGGCAGATACAAAAAGGCAGAGAATGCAGAAGGCTTTTCGGGTTGGTTTCTCGCAAGAATCTGAAAATTTCAATTAAAAAAAAATTCACAGGGGAATTGGGTTAGATTAATTCCCAGATATTTTAAAATAAATAATAATAATTAAAAGACCCTGGTGGATTTAAACCTCCCCTGAATTTGAGGCGGAAGGATGGCAGTTCAGATTTCTCTTTTTCCTGCCCCTTATACAGTCTGTCTTTCCACTCCCCAGCCCCCTCCTCACCACTCCAGTCTGACAGGATTCATATCAAAAGAGTTAAAACAAGGACATCTGTGCCTAGAATTACTGTGAATATCAAAACCTGCCAATGACTGTTGGCATGAACCGAGTAACAAATGCTTGATACTCCGGAATGCTGAGCACTTGGCAACTCACACGCTGCTAGTTCGGGAGAGAGAGAGAAAAACCCTCCCAACTGGACCCAGTTGAAACTTGCTGCCCCTCTCCCTCTTCTCATAACCCGGCCACGTCTTTCAGGGCTGAGCGCCCCCGCGCTCGGCCTCTGCTGAGCTTCGCTCTGGAAGGCAACGGGACCCACACATTCAGTGCACTGATGGCAGGGAAGCCCAGGTTAAATCCAGCAGACCCGAGGCTGGTTCCCCTCGAAGGTGGGTTGCTCACCCTAGAGGCAGGCGGGGTCGGAGGGCCGGATCAAAGAGCGAACGAGCTACGTTTTGAAATGCCCAGGGTCCAAAATGCTAAGAAAATTAATGACATTTGCACGGGAGTAGACAGATAAAACAGGTACAGAAAAAATACATATATAATATATAACCCAGTCACACATTTCATATTCATGGAGAAAGACACTCATATATATATTACTAACATAGATAGATAGATAGATAGATAGATAGATAGATAGATATTGGGGTGTGTAGGATAGATAGATAGATAGATAGATAGATAGATAGATAGATAGATAGATAGATAGGATTATACCTTATTTTCGCTATGTAGGTCACTTTATTCTACCTATATGCAATATGTACATCCACAAAGATATATGTATGTATAGAAGAAGAAGGAATTTTTATATGTAAATGATAAACGGGGGTGATGTGTGTATTATTGTGTGTGTGAAGTAAAATTTCAATCTGGTCAAGTGTATTGTCCATATGATATCTAGATAAATAGAAGTCTAGATACATAAATACAGTGAGGGGGTGTAACTTTATTTCTACTTATTTAGAGACAATATGTGTGTACTCATAACATATAGCTATATATATGAGTGACATGAATTATATAATACACCCTCGCATAGGTTATCTCTGGATTATAATATGCTCTGTATTCACACCTTTAGAAATCACAGACCCTGCATTCTTTTTCGCTCGGGGTAGATTTTCACTCTGCCTGTCTAGAAATCGGACAGTCAGAGGCAGACGTGTAGGACGGATTTCAGACATAGAAATGCAGGGCTAGAAGGCACCTGACGGGTCACCGAGTCCAGCCCCCTGCACTGACGTAGGACAAAATAACCCCAGACTGCGATATACACACCTCGCATTCTTTATTTGTGTAGCACAAACACACACGCGGATTTCAGCCCATCTATATAATTTATGACAGGGCGATACAATCCGCACCCGGTGTGTGTAGCCATATCGGGGTGTTTACATCTCCTACGTCCATGCCTAGTACAACCGATCACACACCACGCCTCGATCAGCCCCTCTTTATCGGTGCACGCTGGTTTGTGTCTAGATACACATGGCTCATCTAGAGATGTGCACACAGAGAAAATATACAAAGAACCCCCCCACACGTATACACATAGGTGTCTACACCGCACCCCCAGTACTCACACGAGGAGGGGGGGAGAGAGACGGTGTATCTACATTACTGGGCCAAACCCTCAGCGTCGCTCCACTGAGTTAGCGGAGTTACACCGTCTACACCAGCTGGCGGAGGGAAATATACACAATTTATTACACGACCACAACACAAACCCATTCCCTCTTTACAAAGGGCTCTTCGTTTCTCTCTCTAATTGCACACCGAGAGACAACACGCCCAGCGCACACGAGAGGTGCACAGAAGGGATGCCACCCTCCCATGTGTGGGTGCGTTTATTTTGCACACACTTCCATATAATCCACCCCCCGCCCTCCACCCATCGGTCTCCCCACCCCCCGTCTCCCCCGACTCTGCTTCTCTCTAAATCCACATTTGGATGTGAGACTGGCCGGGCTTGTATTTTCCCAGCCAAAAAAGCAGGGAGCTTTTCGCCAAGAAAATGAAGCTTTCTCCAGGGGGAGTCGAGCGCCACTCAGTGCCCAGTGCCAGCTTGGGGGAGGGGGGAGATGGGGGCTCCAAGGAGGAGTCTAGCTCGCATCTAAAATTCCAAGACATCTGTTCACTATATAAGTCAGATCCCGCTCTGGTTCAAGGCACGACAATTCTTGCCTAAGCCTTCAGCCCTTGTCAGTATCTCCGGGAGAGATGTATGCCAGCCCAAAGATTGGGGTGTGTTTGTGTACGGGGCGGGGACCCCCTTCCAGAAGGACTTCCCCTTTTGTATACTGGCCGAGAGCTGTTGAAATGGCTTGATCTGAATCCTGGGAGCTGGGGGCGGAGGGGCACTCACCCCCTCACAATTGTGCTAGATGGGAAGCCGAGCGATCTCGTTAAGGATGCAAGTCTCTTTCCCAAGCTGGCAAGGGTTTTGGCAAGGTTGCCACGAAAGGTTAGAGGACGAGGCTTTCAGTAGCAGCCAGAATCAATTAGTCGGTGGCCCTGTTATTACCAGTTTAATTTGGATAAAGGCTTAAACACACAAGAAAACTGCTTGACTCTTGTATCTAAAACGGATCAATGGAGTGGGGGGGGGGGAGGCAAACGTTGTGGATCAGGACTGGCTGGGAGCTCAGGGGCAAAGGGACAGATTCCCCTCTCCCGAGGCATGGGGAGGATGGGTTTGGGAAGGGGATATCGAAGGGAAACCGAGGAGATCACCGTCCGCGTTGGCGCTCAGTGCTCTGGAAAAACCCACTGAACCAGAAAGAAACAAAGCAACGAGACGCTCGTCTAGTGGGTTCCCTTTCAACGTTATTATTTAACGCCAGGAGGTTTCAGACCTACCTGAGAGGAGGGGCCCAGGGATGGGAGGACAGGGGCAGACCAGGGCTCCAGGGGACATTTTAGATCTAGATCTATCCTGTTGCTTGTCCAAATGCTCCTGATTACGTGTAAATTCCGAGGCAGCGCGGGCAGCCTGTAATTGACCTGGGGAGGGAGGGGGGGGATTTCAGGGCAGTTTGGCTCTTCTGCAACTGACAAGAAGTTGAGGGGGCGGCTCGGGATGGCATTTTTGGGTCCAGGTGAGATTCGGGTGACAGGGGGTGGTTGTTTTTTTCCACAACCGCCGTGGGAAAATTCCTGGCTTTCCTCGTGCTGAGAGGACTTCGATCCACTGATCAGGTCAGCCTCAGACAACACCGCTCAGATCTCTCCAGCCTGGCGAGATATTTACCCTCCGATCCCACGGCTTTAGGGCCGGGAAGGGATTGCTTTTCTTTCTTCTTTTCTTTAAATGACCTCTAGTCATTTTTTGAATCGCACAAATCTCGTTCCTGCCGCCTGGCAGGTGATCGGGCAGAGCTCGTGGAAGGATTTGGATGGTGAATTTAGTTTCAACCAGACAGATTTCAGACAAAGTGCTGGCGAATCAGAAATGCCCCCTCCCTCCACTCAGCCAAATAAATGAGAGCCAAAAAATGGCGATCTTGTATGGGATCCACAAGCCACAGGCCCTGCGAGGATTTGCGGGTGAGCTAATGGAAAGGCTGGCCCCGATCCTGCAGGTGTTTAACTCTCCGCGCTGGGCGGTCCCAGCGGGGGAAATCCTGGCCCCGCCAAATGTTGTCTGGATTTCAGAATTTATCCCCATGGCGCTCGCAGGGCACAAAGCTAAGCAGGTGGCCAAGCGCTTGAGGATCTGGGTCGTTCACAATTTCTACCCACCCAATTTGCAGCTAGGGGCAGGGTGACAAGGGCTAGTTAAAGACCCCCCCCCACCCCCCCACCTCCACACTGAGAGCTGCTGCAAGCAGGGTGACAAAGGAAGGTGCCGAATAACTAGCCCAGGCTTCAGTCCTTGGCACTTGGCTGTATCTGGGCTGCAGCTTCCTGCCTCCCTGGCCGGGGATGCGCCAGGAGCAGGTGCTACCCACCTGATCAGCTGTCCCCAGGCAGCAGTGCAAAGGCTGGTAAGTGGGTTTCTGCTGCCATGCGGCCTGGGTCCTGCCGCCAGGCCTGGCTGGGGGGTTTTAAAGCCACAGGAGCAAATGGAACCCCCCAGGGCAGGGGAGCTGGGTATTGGCCCCTGGGAGAGGGTGGATAATTGGGAGAGGAAATCAGCTCCCCCCTCGCTGAGAGGTTACAGCCCAAACCTTTGCACATTCAGTAGCTGTCCTAGCTGCATCATACACCCATGGCTGGCTGGCACTTCAGCCACCCATCCAAACCAGGGACCCGGGTCCGAGTCACCCCATTCCTGGGCTGGGGGAAGGAGGAGCGCAGCTGCCTTTAAACCCTCTTTGCAATCCCTGTCTACACTGCATTGTAAACCCAGCTCCGTGGGACCCAGGCTCCTTGACTTGGTGGTTCCAAGCCAGCGCTTCAGCCTCCTTGGTTCACCAAGGCTCGGCCCGGGTCTCACAGCTGTGTCTGTGCTGCACCGGACTCTGGTGTGTGGCTTGACCTGCATCCACACTGCAAAATGATATGGCTTGGACACGAGTCACACCGGGACTCGGACGCTGAGCCACACACCCCCAGCAGAGCCCTAGGACCTGGGTCCTGAATGCTCACTGACCCAAGTCAGGCCGATTTGTGCGTGGACAAAAGGGGGACTTGGGCTCAAACCTTAGTCAGAACCTGGGTTTAGTGCAAGTGTAGACAGACCTGCAGGGCTGGGTGGAAAGCTCATAGGCCTCAGGGCTGCTCTGACTTCTGCTCTGCATCCCATGCTCCATCGCCATGGTCTGTGGGAAGCAGAGAACAGCTGTAGTGCTAGGAACACCGCTCATGTCCTCTGCACCCCTGCTCAGGGGGAGGTTTCCACAAGCAAACAGCATAAAGGGGCTTTAATGCAACTGGATGAGGCCTTGGGGCAGACGGATCACACATGTTGACCACAACCAAAGATAAACCAAATTATGCTGGCATAGTGGGGCACCTACTCTCCCATCTACCCTCTGCTGAGCCCAGCTCTGGGTTTTAGCCCCAGCCGAGGGCTGAGGAGAAAGGCAAAGTGCTGTGATCCCCAGGAGCATTGTCAGCCCTGGGTTTTTGTATGCGTGTCTGTGAGACAGAGAGGTCTGGACAAATTGCAGAAAGTCCAGAGAAGAGCAACAAAAATGATGAAAGGTCTAGAAAACATGAGCGATGAGGGAAGATTGAAAAAATTGGTTTGTTTAGTCTGGAGAAGAGAAGACCAAGAGGGGACATGAGAACAGTTTTCAAGTACATACAAGGTTGTTACAAGGGGGAGCGAGAAGGATTGTTCTTCTTAACCACTGAAGATAGGACAAGAAGCAATGGGCTTAAATTGCAGCAAGGAAGGTTTAGGTTGGACATTAGGAAAAACTTCCTACCTGTCAGGGCGGTGAAGCACTGGAATAAATTGCCCAGGGAGGTTGTGGAATCTCCATCATTGGGGATTTTTAAGAGCAGGTTAGACAAACACCTGTCAGGGATGGTCTAGATAATACTTAGTCCTGCCTTGAATGCAGGGGACTGGACTAGGTGACCTCTCGAGGTTCCTTCCAGGCCGATGATTCAACCAATTCCTGTGTGTGGTAGTTGTTGCAAATTGCATATGGGAAATGTCCATTTTGTTGCTACTTAAAAGCTGATTTACAGCCCCATGTCACCAGCCTTGGTTTGGCCTGAATCCCTCCCCTAACATGCCCATTTCTCTTGGCAGCTTGGGGATGGCCAGGCTTGGGGGAGGCCTGTATTGGATCAAAGTAGCTCTTCCCCCCCACCCCCCATCTCTCTCTCTCTCTCTCTCTCACTTACTCTCCCTCCCAAGTGACTTTAAGCAGCCTGTTCTTCATGCTGGTGCTCACAGCTGTAACCCATCTGCTTTGATTGAACATTGACAGTGACGAGACAGGAGCACTGCTTGATGCATCCTGCATGCCTTGTGCTGACTGCGGCAGGAGGGAGGGGCCTTTATTAGTAGTAGTCGTACTGGGCTTGCATCTTTTGGGGGTCAGGAGGGGACCAGGCTAGTAAAATCCGGGTGTCCTCAGTGTGTGTGTGCGGAAATTAAAGGGATCTTAACTCCCCCCCTCCCCCCGCCTCTTAGCTTCCCCTCTCTGGCAGGGACCTAACACACACCCACAAATGTCTAGCACCTTTAAAAAAAAAAAAGACAGGTGGGCTTGACACAGGTGGATGGGTTGTAGGTGGGGGAGCCTTGATAGAGGAGTGGAATGCAGAAGGTTTAGAGTCGGGTGACCAGACAGCAAGTGTGAAAAATCGGGACAGGGGATGGGGGCGGGGGGGGTAATAGGCGCCTATATCAGAAAAAGCCCCAAATATCGGGACTGTCTCCATAAGATCAGGACATCAGGTCATCCTCGTTTAGAGGGACTGGAACTGGCTGCTTCTCAAATGGACCCACACTGCCCACCCCTGCGGTATTCCCCCCAATGGCTCCGATGAGCAAGATCAAGGCTCTGAGCTCTCGTGGGATGCAGGTGGCTGGATTGGGCCCAGCAGAGACTGGTGACATTTGGAAAACGAGGAGGCAAAACTGACACGCCAGAGATCAGGCAGTGCATGACTCCTCGCCTAACCCAGCCTTGCGGTCCTGAAGGGGGGACGGGGCCTTCTTTCTCCCATGCCGGGGTATTCTAGATCTGGCAGAGATGACAGCAAATGTGTTCACACAAGGGGTGTCAATGGTACTGCTCACAGACATGTCTGCTGGATCAGGGCCTGGTTTCTTAAAGGGGCAGGGAATCAGGTTGTAGGGAGATACCTCCCCAAAGGAGGGGATGCCTTCCCTTCAAAGAGAGTGTGTGGGTTCTGGGGACCTCAGGGGACCCACCTAAAAGGATGCGGGGGATTTAATCTCTACTGTGGATTCCTGATTGGGGCCAGGCAGAGGGCAGAGAGAGTACAGTATCTCCCCATGGAAAGTGTTTGGTTTTGATTCCATGAGGCTGCCTTTTTAACTCCTATGACATGCCAAAGGTGCAAGCTCTGCTCAGTCCTGGCACACACCCCAAGAGATACAAACAGAAAGACTCCTGCTGGAAGGCTACTGCATTAGGGCCACTTGATTTCTTAGAATTCAGAGCAGTAATGCCCAAGAATGCCAAGTCAGAGAGAGAGAAAACAGGCTGCTCCCTAAAACAGGGGCACAATTCAGCCCATCTTATTCTAGGCTGGCTGGCTGACAGCTGACTGATTGCTTTTCTACAGTGCCCTCTAGCCTGCAGATAAGACCAGGAAATCCCTGAGGATTTTAAAAGTTATAGCTCTACAATTGTAACACAGTTTTCAACATACCGCATCCCCTTTCCTAGTGGAGAGGACAGGAGGGTTGCTCCTTGCTTTTATCAGGTGGACCCAGGCAGGATCAGGGCCCCATGAAGAGATGTAGCCAGAGGCAACAACCCCCTGAACAGCTTACGATGTAACATGCTGATCCGCAGGTGGTCCTGGTCTCATTGAGCTCCCCGGGAGCCGGGCTACCCCCCGTGGATCTAATCCCAGGGTGGAAGGGCTTGAGCTAGGTCTTTGCTCCCTGCGATTAATGCTCATGACCTCACTCAGCCTCTATTCTCTGGGGGCCGGGAGAGGCTAACTGAGAACTGATGCCAGGGCAGAGAAGGGACACGAGAGAGGAGGGAGGAAGAAGGTGAAAGGGAGGCGGTATTGCCTAGTGGTTAGAACACTGGTGTGCGTTTTATTCCTGGTGCTGCCACTGGCCTGCTGCAGGACCTTGGGCAAGTCACGTCTCAGCTCTGGGCCTCAGTTTCCCCATCTGTAAAACGGGGAAAAAGATACTGACGTCCTTCATGACGTGTTTTGAGATCTATGGATGAAAAGCACTAGATAAGAGTTAGGGCTTATTTTTCTCTTGGCCCCTCCCTCTCCTCATGGGCAGCATTGAAAACCTAGATACCGCTTTAGGATAGCAAGTTCTGTGCTGCCATTACAGGTGTAAGGGGAGTGTTCTGGGTTCAGCCCAAGGGACTCTGGCGGCTCATCTGTGAAATGAGTTGGGGAGGTCTCAGTCCAGTTCCCAGTGGACAGAGCCAAACCCATTCTCATGCCTGGCATTCACTGGCCCCCTGGTTGGGCAGCCTCAGTAGAGACCGAGGACCACATGGGCCATGACAGTGAACTGTGCCTTTGGCCTCAAGCCCCTAGATGGTGCCTCGGACTCGGGGGGGTGGGGTGGGCAGCTTCTTTTGCTGGTGCCCATGCGGTACCCATGCTGGGAATAAGCAGAGCCCTCCCATCAAGCCAGCACTAGACCTCACCTAAAGGCTTGCACTGTTTAAGGAGAATGGAGGACCTGGGTTTAATGCCCAGCTGGAGCACAAGTGGCCCGTCCCTGTCTTCAAACCACTCCAGTCGGGGGCCTTGCTTGAAGCCTGCCATAGAGAGCAGGGGCCTGGCTGTAAATCAGGATTAAGGTGCCTCAGCACCTAAACACAGGCCAGAGAGTCGCCCCCCAGCCCCGCGGGCTAATCCAACATCTTTTACAAACACACCCAGACTTGATTTGAAGACTCCAAATGTGAACTTGCCCTACCCTTGGGGCAGCAGCTCCAGGGCGAAATTCCCTCACTATTAAACATGCCTCTTATTTCCAGGTTGAATTTGTCTGACTTCAAATTCGGGCTATTTGATCTCAGTCACTCTTTGTCTGTTAGGTTAAAGATCACTTTACGCTCTGTCCTCTGCTCCTCACATCAGTGCTCATAGACCACGCAAGAGTCACCTGGGAACCTTTTCTCCAAGAAGCTACATCAACTGATCTTCTCCCATCGCTCGCCAAGGGCCCTGCTGCAGCTCACCAGTCTGTCCGGGAGCTCTTCTCTGCAGCCCTCTCCAGTTTTCCAAGCTGGTCCCTGACAGCTGTAATCAAAACAAATCTCCGGTCTAGGCGAGGGCAAAGCTAGTCAAGTGTAGCTGGTTCTTTATCCTCACCGTCCTGGTTGAGACTGGGAGAAACTGATCATTTGTATGGAGAGAAAGTCCGAGTCTCCTTTCAGGCTTTTAAATGTCCCAGTCTGCTTTATACACTCTGGTTCCACTCTGAGACCCGTTGTACTCAGTGAGTGAAGGAAATTGGACCTAGGGCCAGATCCTCAGCTGGTGCAAATTGGTGGCATCAGTGGAGCTCAGACCTTTTCAGAGGCAGGTCGGGAGGAACTCAGCATGTGGGACAAAAATCAGACCCTTCGGTGCCGTTGCTATGATTTTTGACCTGCGATCCCCACCCGGTTGTGCTCATTCTAAACGAAACAACAAAAACCACCACTTGCTAAAATAAAGAGGCACCCTCCCTCCTGGCTTGTTACGGCGAATGCATTGACATAATAAGGAACACGAAACAATCCAATTCCAAATGGTTCGTTCAACTGTTATTAATGCTCAACCCACTCCACACACACCCGCACACTTCACTGGCTCTTTCCCTGGCACTCGACTGCGGCTGCAGCTTCGCCGTGGCCCAGTAATGCATTGCTCCCAGCAGTGTCTTGGGCCCTGCAGCTCTGGGAGTATAATGCCAGTGTCAACAGCTGGAAGAACAGTCTGGAATTCCCCTCCTCACGCAGGAAGCAGGGCATAATGATGGCACTCAATCAGCCCAGCGTTAGCAGCCTTTGTGCGTTATTAACAAACCGCCGTGTGCCGCCGAGGGGGCATTTGCTGGACAGCCTCCTTATGATTTCAATTTTGCAGGGATCCCTGTTGGACACGGTTGTTCTTTCCTGCAACGGGATTTGTCCAGGGCGACCTGGCCTCCACACGCAGCGTCTGAGGAGGTGCAAGTGCAGAAGAAGGAGCCAGCAACGCTTACGTTCTAATCCTCCGAGTTGGATCACAAGTGCCATGAGTTAGCTAGCCTCAGCCTGTGCCATAATGGGCCCATGCGTCTCTCCATAGGTAATCCACCTCCCCGAGGGGCTGTCTACACGGGGGACTTCGGTCGGCTTAACCATGTTGCTCAGGGGTGTGGATCTTTCCTAGTGTCGGGCCCATTTCCTAGTGTAGGCCAGGCTGCATCTGGTGTGACATCACTCATTCCGGGATGCCAGGGCCAGGTGGCTGGACACACACCATGCTCAGTACAGCTCTCTTCCCGACAACTCCGCCTGCCTGCTGCATCCCTTACTTCTCACAAAATAATCCCTGCCTCAGTTTCCCCATCAACAAAACGGGGGTTACAGCCGTTACTCAACCACCTTGCAGCAGTGTGAACCATCCAGTTGCTTGGGAGTTGGTAACTGACATAGGATTCTGCTGAAGACATCGAAGGACCCATCCCCTGTGGTAGCCCGTGGTGGAGAACAGGCTTCTGCCCCCTTTAGAGCCGGTCGCTGCATCTCCTCTCCCGGGCAGGATTCTAACCCTGCCTCCCAACCTGTCACTCTAGGTAGAGCGTGGAACGGGCACCTGTCACCATAGCAACTCAGGGGCTTGGGCCTAGATTTTCAAAAGGAACTAGAGATTTTGGGTGCCCAACTTGAGATAACTCGACGGGGGCCTGATTTGGGGGGGAGGGGCTCTGCAATTCCTGAAAATCAGGCCTCTTTATGGTGCCTTATGGTTGGGCGCCCTCCAGAAAAAAGCCACCCCCACCCCCCACTCCTAGCCCCCCTTTCAAACCTCGGCCATAGACTCTAGTCCCCACCCAGGGGAGTGGAGACAGAGGAAGGGGGTGATGCTGGGAGCTGCCCCATTGTACTGAGCTCAAAAGGGTGGGCTCGAAGGTCAGATCCTGGCCAGGTCGTAGATTTAGACATGATGGAGACCTCAGGCAAAGGAGCGGGGGGGGGGGGGGGGATCTGCGTATGTTTGGGCAGGCGGGCGCACCGTCTGCCTCAAGGCAGGGGGGGGGGGCCCAGCAGCTTGCCGCTCCTTTGACCAGCTCTCTGCACCTTGCGGCTTTACGCCTTGGTCCTCCCCCGTCCCCAGCCTCGAGTCCCCCAGCAGGCCAGACGCAGCCCCCGTCTGCTTTGCTCTGGCGCCTGCAAGGCCAGGAGGGGGCGAACCCTGGGCGACTCCGCATCGCGGCGGTGCTAACATCTGTTCCTCCCGCTCTAACCCGGCTAATACGGCAGCAGTATTGCCAGCCCGGAGAGTACAGGAGGTGCCTTTGTGAATGCGAGAGAGACGGAGAACAGTAGGATCCAGACCAGATTCCTGCTCCACAATCTTATAGCAGGCAGAGATTTTTCCAAGACGCCCCCCCACCCATTGTCAAACCTCCCCCCCATCATCTGCTCTTTTTTCGAGGTGATCTTTGCAATGAGACAGGGAAGAAAGAAATCGGAGAGGGGAAACGTGACCCTCCCAGATCTCTACAGGACAAAGATGTGATTCCCGTCCAGACAAGATCAAATACGCCAGGACTGGCGAACGAACGTACACACGTCCCCGTCTCGCTAATGAGCAGAGCTCGGGCACAGGGCCCTCGCCATGGAGGAAGAAAAGAGAGCGGGGCGGGCTTCGAAGAGGGGGCCGGCGGAGCTGGCTGAGGGGTGGCCCCCCGCGTCTGGCCACAGGAGAAGAGCCGACACCTGACACGAGGGTGGCCTGTTCCAAAGCCGGAAGGGGTCGTTCTTCCCGGGGATCTGTCAGGGGTGAGGATTGGCGGGATGGTCTGTGGTGCCCAGCAGGGGGAAGTGAACCCAAAGGACGGCAGAGAAGCTCCCCACTTCAGTGCCAACCCTTGAGGTAGTGGGGAGGTTGGTGGGAGCTATCGGGCGGGGACCGCAGTCAAGCGTGAGCGAGTAGGGGGTGGGCTCCGCACCAAGGCCGTAGGTGCCGGGGTTAGCGGAGAGGGACTCAACGCCGACACCGGTGGCAAGGCAGAGCTGAGCTGCCGAGGGAGATGTAACCGTTTGTCACCACCCCATGCCGGGGGCTCGGCTCTGCAGCCCCGGCTGAGCTTGGATTCAGTGGGACACGGGGCGGATGGTTCCTTGATTTCAGAGCTGATTTTCTAGGCCACAGGGGAACTTGTTTCATGGAGGCCTGGTGAGCGATTTTCCTGATTTCAGACCTGATTTCATGGGACAAAAGAGGGACTGCTGTCCATGCATACAGGACACTGGTGGGCTGATTTAATTGATTTCTGACTTCATTTCACGGGGCACAGGCAGGTGATTTCAGAGCTGATTTTGGTGGGATACCAGAGGGACAGATTTCAGTGTTTTCATGGAGCACACTGGTATTGATTTCATCGCCCATGGGACTGATTTCCTGGGACCCTGGAGAGTGATTTCACGGATTTCAACGCGGAATGGCCTCCTGCGTGCTGCAGCTTTCCTGCTCTTTGGTCAATGTTGAAAACTTTAGCAGGCAAAGCAGTGGGGATAAAAGGCCAGTGTCTGTCCCCCATTAGACCCACTGCAGTGGGGCTGAACCTGGGAAGGGTCAGGGCCAGGCTGCAGGGAGAAAGGATGGCTTTTGGGCAAGAACTAAAGGCAGTAAATGGCTCCTAGACTTCAAAGCCAGCATGGACCATCGCGATCACTTCATCCGACCTACTGCAAATCGCAGGCCACAGCCCCTCACCCAAGCCCTCATGTCTCACCGGCATGGAAAGCAGCAGTGCAGATTGAGAAGGTGGGTATTGAACGCAATGCAGTTAAACCAGTGCAAACAGCTTTGTGCCTGCTCTTCATTGTCAGGCCTGACCTCCTGTATATCACAGCCATTACGTTTCCCACCGTTGTCTTGAGCCCAGTGACTTGTTTGGCTCAAGCGTCTTGAGGTCTGCGGGGTAGAGTAAGTCAATTGCAGTGTCTGCACTGGCGTACCTCTGACGACAAGGGGAGTGATTTTTTTACCGCTCCAGTTAAACTGGTGCAATGCCTAGTGTGGGGGGCCGTTATCCTGGCATCAAGGTGTCTTCGAGCACTTTCCTGGGCTTCGCGATCCCATTGAAAGGAGACAAGCACCTTCCCTCTCTCCAGCAATTTCTGCCCAGCGGAGGCACGGGGAGATGACAGACCCACAGTGGCAGGTGCTGAGAACCTCCAGCAAAGGCCTTGCCTCCCTCTGACTTCCCTCGGCCCTGAGGGCTGGAGAAGGAGGAGAGGTGATTTTGGGGGCAGGGGGGTTGATCTCCAATGGAGCTCTGTAACCAGCAGGACTGGGCTTTGAACTGGCTCCAGAGTGCAGGGGTCAGAGGAGATGGATTCCTCCAGCCAGGGTCAGTCCAGAGAACATCTCTGGGCCATCCAGCAGCTGCTTCTTCCTACCTGCCAGAGACCGTGGCCACAGCCCAACCCCAAAGAGCGAGTAGCACCAGGACCGTCAGACAGCAGGGGCTGGCAAGTTCCCTCCATCCCAATAGCAGCACTGGCGTTAGTCCAGGAGCATGTGTGCAGGGAAGGCGAGTGGCCTGAGATGAGGAAGCCTGGGGGAAACCTGGGGGTCTATGAGTGCAGAGAGGAGGGAACACTGAAGGAAGCTGGGGGTGGTGATGGTGGGAGGGTGGGGGGATTGTTTTCCAATCCCTGCCTGGACAGTTAGGGCCTTGTCTGGGAGCAAGGCTGGTCCAGGGCTCTGGGAGACCCCAGTGGGATTCCCTACTTCCCTGGACTTCAAAATCCTCCACGAAACAGAGCGTGAATCCTCCACCCAGCTCGGCTCCCAGCCTATCAGATTATTCTCTGTACTGCAGTAGCACCTAGGGACCCGAGTCATGGACCCACTGTGCCAGGCGCTGTACAGGCAGAACAGAGATGGTCCCTGCCCCAAGGAAGGTCCAATCTAAGTACAAAGTACGAGCCACCAGCTGGGTGCAGACAGACCGCATGGAACCGAGAAGGCCACATCATGCTGTCAAGTTCCTTGCAGGCACCAGGATACGAAGGACAACGAGGATTGTGTGTGTGTGTGTATATATGTGTGTGTGTGTGTGTGTGGGGGGGGTTATGGAGAGGTCAGTCTGGGACAAAGCCCGAAGGTGCTGGTTTGAAAATGTAACAAGTGGGTGATGGCTTGTCTCTCACTCTGTGTTCGTGCTCCACCGAGCGCAACGGGCCCCTGATCTTGGTGAAGGCCTCTGGGTGTGACTGTAATAATCACAATGGGCTTTTCTCTGTCGGATTCATTGACTCGGAGAGATCACGGGGACTGCTCGGGGGTCCCTTGCCATGCAGTGAAATGGAGCCAGGCACCCAAACCTGGGCCCGTGAAGTCTCTACCTCACCCCGCCAGCCTGTTCCCTGGGTGCCGGTGATTCCCGCGGGCCAGCCCTTTTGCACACGCCTAATTGAATTTCACTTGACTATAAATCTTACCGTTAAATGTAATTGAAAAACACACCTTTGGAATCATCAAATTAACCCACCATCCTCTTTATTAGAGTAATTAAGCCTTTCTAAAGTTAAAGCCGGTAGCATAGGCTGGAATGCTGCATAATCCCGGCAAAGCAAACAAACTCAGAGCAAAACTAATTACATTTGGAACAGCTGTGATAATAATCCTAATTCAACCCATTTGGTGCCTAAATTCCAGAGATTCAGGTGGCTAAGGGAGGGGTGGGGGAGACACGCAGTAGGCACGGTATGCGTCAACCTCTCCGGGGCCGAGAGTCAGTTAGCTTTGGATCTCTGTGCCCTGGAGTTCTCCCAAAGGGTCTTGGGGTCACTCACTGCACACCAATGGGGCGAAGGGGTCAGAAAGACAGCGAATCCAGCCAGCTGACAATGCTCCCCCCCGCCCCCAGCTGGTTTAGCTGTCTCTACAGCTGCTCATTTACCAGTCCCTGGTGGCGGGGGGGAAGAGCTGGGGGAAAGCAGGCGTGGTCGGAGCGTGCCTGCGCCCTGGCATTCCTCAGCAGAGGAATCATCCCTGCCAGCAGAGTTTAGGGAAGTCCCGAGGCTGCTCTAAACTACACTGGGACAAGGCTGGCATAGAACTGGGCCCAGGATCAGGAAGGTGCACTACATCAGCAGAGTCCGGAGCGCAACACGTGCTGCTGACAAGTTGGTCCAATACCAGATGTTCCCTCACCCACCTTGTCTCTCTAATATCCTGGGACCGGCTGCATTCAGTGGGTCCCACTGCAGCCCTCAGGGAAGCGCCGGGAGCATCGTACCAAGCAAGGTAAAACAATGCGCTGGGGAACAAGCTCCATGGAGACAGAAAGAGCCGAAGGGCTGAACTTTGGGACCACGGCCTGAACCTTCAGGCCCAAGCGGGGAGCTCAGGCAATCGTGGAGGGGGCAGGCCCATCTACTTCATTCAACTGACTACAACAGCAGCGTCTCGGGGCCACGCTGGGCTCCACCCTCTCTCACCCCTTCGCCGACGGCCGCGTCCACCAGCTGGACTGGAGGAGATGCAAACCCCCGGGGCGCGGTGCAGACGCAGCACAAGGCCTGGGCATTACTTCAGGGCTCAGGGGGTTGTGTGCAAAGGGGTATTGCCACCCCCTTCCCCCTGTGCCGAGCAGCCGCCTGCAGGGACGCTGGCTGGCTCTGGTCCCCTCTGAACCCCATAGGGTCCTGCTCAGAGGTCAGTGTGATCCAAAGGGTGGGGCTTGTTGTTATGGGAGTGAGCTCGGAGCCCCATGAAATCCAATCAGATTCCTCTCTCTCCAAGGGGCGGGGAGCAGCTCCAATGCCAGGAGCTCCTATTTGCATAGTTACATATGCAAATAAGGCACCTGCCATTCCAGTATTCCTGAGGCAGCTTGCCAGGGAATCGATTGCCGAGTGGTGCTGGGAAGCCACCCAGAGGGCAACGGGGACCCCCCAGGCATAAAGGGTGGCTCAAAGGGAGAATGGCCTCAGCCCTGGACTCAGCTGCATGAACTTGGACAAGCCCTGCTCACTCATCTATGCCTCAGTTTCCCTATCTGTCAAATGGGGGCTCTCCTGGAGCCTGTGCAGTGGATCCCCACACCTTATGCTTTATGTTTCAGTTTGGCAGAATTCCAGTTTTATAACTTGGGAGGAGAACATCAATGGTTATTTCCAGCATTGCTTAGGATTTTACCCAGTTAAATGTTCACAGTTGCACGAAATGATGGGTTTTAAGCATTTTTACCTATTTAAATGTTCACAGTTGTGTGAAATCATGGGGGGGGGGGTAGGGTCAGACAATTATATAAGGAGAGTAGACAGGGAGATTCACAAAGTTAAATCTTGCCAAACCTCTCAAGCACAACTTGTCAACATCACACGTCAAAACACACAAAGTCCTGAAATCAACAACTCAGACCTGTTTTCACTACGCTTTCCCTGTCCATTTTTCAAACACCTAAATCAGAAGCAGCATTTCTCTTGCTTTGCTCGTGGTAAAGGATGATCATCATTAAGGGAAATCTTTTTCGTTGGTTCATGTGCGTAGAGTGAAATCAACACACAAATCTAGTCCTTTCCCACCTACTGACTGTTGTCTGCAGAGCACAGCTGAGATCACAGGGCGCCCACTGTGCAGACCTACAGGAAGAGACAGTCACTGCTCTGAAAAGCTTCCCATCGAAATAGACACAACCGATGGGGAGGGGGGAGGAGGAAACTGAGGCAGAGAGAGAAGGAACATGCCTAAGGTCACCAGCCAATCAGTGTCAGAACCAAGACTAGAACCCTAATTGCTCAACCGGGCGGCATTCCAGGAAGGTATTAACAGCGCTGGACATGTCACCTTGGAAGGCAACCCTGCGCCATGGCCTGGGACAGCTCCCAGGGGGAAGAGGTGGCACCGACCCCGCCCCCCGGCTCCCAGAACACACCCCGGGGGGGGGGGGGGGGAGAGGGAGAGACAGACAATGGTACCGGTTGCACTAGCCTGGTACAATGTGTCACAAACGAGTCTGCTCCCACAGTGGGGTGCTTTGCAGTGACAACAGGTCATTCAGCTCCAGGTGCAGACAGCTGGCTGGGTAGCCTAATGCCGGCCCGGGGGGGCCTCAATTGCTCCTGGTGCCCCAGGGGAGGGGAAGCCAGGGATTTAATCTGGAGCACCCTGCCGCTCTGACCAGCTGTGAGGGGTGATGCCCAGAGTGGCACGGCCACGGGCCGTAGGCGCCTGGGAGATCGGCCTTCAACATTCTGCGGTGCTTTCCCCGCAGGTCTCTGCGACGAACCTTTGCTCTGAGCTGCAGCCCCCTCCCTCCCTCCCCACCCCAGCTATTCCAGCCACAGGCTCCCTACAGCTCGGCCGCTGCCCCTCCATCCCAACCCTCAGCCCCTCCCCCTGCAATTCCAGTCCTGCACCCGCCCCTCAGTCCTGACCCACCGCCCTCCTTTGCTCAATCCTGCCAGTGCACCCTAGTCCAGACCTTCTGATTCCCCTGTTATCCCAACCCTGGATGCACACCCCCAGACACACACCCGACACACACACCCCAGACACTCCCAGACACACACTGCTTTGCTGCGTCCCGTCCCGCAGCCCCTTTATATTCCAGTTTTAGTCCTAGGCCTGCATGGCAGCTGCTGACTATGGCACGTTGTGTGGTGACATGGCTGAGTTGAGACCACCAAACTCATCCCACTTGTGGCTTCAAATCCCTCCTTAGGACAGAGGCCTCCAGGGAGATCAATCTAGCACAGCAGCCCGTCATCCCCTCCGCTCTCCTCCCTGGGCTCCAGCCCCCGGCAGCAATAGCCCTTGCAAAACTACTGCCGCCGACTCCCTGTTCGGTGGCTCAGGCCACGGACTCCAGCGAGGCACTCGCAGGCCGGGTGAATTGTCAGGTGGGCCCGGGAGGGGCCAAGCTGGCGGTGCCGCTTGAAGTCTGAATTCTCATCTCGGGGAGCTCCGCTGATGGACCGGCTCAGAATCCACACTCTCCTTTGGGTTCATTTGCGGGGCCAGGTCTTTATTTCAGTGCCAATTTAAACAAACAAACAACCCCCACCCCAGCCTCTCTTAGCGCAGCCACTTTCACAGCTAAATAACCTTGCATCTAGGATTGGGATTGTTCTGTAGAATAGAGTGTGTGTGTGTGTGGGGGGGAGCACGTGCCAGCTACGGGGCAATTTATTTACAAAAAAAAAAAAGGGGGGGGGTGAGACGGGAGGCGGTGGGAAATAAAAAGGTTATTTGCATCTTTGGAAGATACCTTGGGGAGCATTTGCTAGCAATGTAGAGTGGAGCTTTTTATTAAAGTTGCCAAAAATTTGTGTTAGCTAATGGCTTCTTAATTCTGTCTAAAATGAGAGAAGGAAAATTATGCTATTCATCTTGTATTGGTTCGAAATCACATCTGACAACTAATCGATCATACTGTGGAACATTAACTCTTTGGATCGGGGCCCAACTTGCTCTCTCTCTCTCTCTCTCTCTCTCTCTCTCGCTTGCTCGCTTTTGCCGTTAAATTAACTACTTTACTGCTGGTATTTGGCAATAGTTGCCAGGGCTTTTGTGTGTGTGTGTGGGAGTGGGGGGGGGGCTCTCTCCCATTTATAGCTGGCTTGTTCCATTCATTGTGATTATTTTTCCCCCCCACATCCCTGTCTTCTAAACTCATGGCTGTGCCTCCCCTCACTTGGCTTGCCAAGGATTTGATGGGTGACCTTCACCTGACCTTGCTTCCTCCCACCCCTGCTCTAAAAGGCGGGCAGGGTTTGGCCCCCTGCTGCCCTGCTCCTTTGGCCCAATGCTCCACGACCCTGCGGCTGGGCCTTCACTCACCATTATCCTCCATCTTACGGTGTCATTTACAGCAGTGCAAAGGTGGAATCCGAATGAGAGTGTTTCACACCTCCTTGGGGTGACCAGAGACGTCCCAATATTAGGGACCGAGATGCAACAGAAAACAAAGCATCTGCACAGGGTGGTTGAATCGGTGCCTTGTTAATTCAAATGTTGGTCTCTGAAATTCCTTCTGCAATTTCTCAGATGCTGGGGGTGGGAAATAAAGTGGTGACATTTTTCCCCCCCAATTTGAAATTTCAGCCAAAATGTCAATGAATCCCAATTTTGAAAATAACTAGGAAAAAAGTCCCAAATCGATCAGTTTTCCCTGCTGGTGGGTGTGGGTGTGTGTATTAAAACACTGGAAAGTGTGGCCAAAATTTGGAAAAATACCTTGTGTGCGCATTGCAGCCTTTCCAGTGAATGAACACCGCTCTGGTTGACACCTCTCTGCAAGTGTGTTGTTATTAAAGAAGGGTTTGGAGGGAAATTTTGGGGAGCAGGGTAGGGGAAGGGCTGGGGCAGACACAGGGCTGCAGGGCAGAACTCAAAGAGACACAGAGAGATCCAAATCCTCAGCGGATGTAAATCAAGGTGTCTCCCCCACAGCAGAGGCCTACAGTGATTTACACCAGCTGAGATCTGGCCTCACTGCAGCGAGGACGATTGCATTCAAGCAGCACCATTTCCTCCCTCCGTTTTGGCTGGCAGATGGGACCGGAGAGGTGACAAGAGGCAGGGTCCCATCAGGTCCCGCATAGATCGAGAGGGGCTGCATGGATCCAGAGCTGCAGCTGGGTAATGCGGCCTGGCGCTGGAGCCATTGTTCTTGGTGCAAGAGACACCCCCCCTCCACAAGGCTGCCGAGGGGGCAGAGGCAGGCAGAACAAGCCCCTGAGATCCTTCGCTCCCCCCCCAGCCCCTCCATCCTTGTAAAACTGTTCATTGCAAAAATCAGTGGCCGTATGTTGCCTTCAGAGCTGACCTCCTGGAAGCCCGGAGGCAAAAGTTAATGCAAGAGCAGTTTGAAAAGTAACTGACTGGAGAGCAGATGAAACCATATGTCGGATCAAAACAAAATATCTAGAGCACACGTTTGGGCAGCTTACAGGGAACGAGCCATGGTACGTCTAGCGGCCCCCCCGTTACCGGAGCGGCTGAATGCCCCGCTCTGTAGCGGATCCTTCCAACCCCTCGGATTTCAGTGGGAGCTAGGGCCCTGAACGTGGGGCTTTGGCAGAGCTGGGTGTGGGCCCAGGGCTGCTGCAGCAGCAGGGGGGGCTGAGGGCCTGGTGAGAGAAATGTGGGGCCCTGGTACATCACATTCCCTGGGGTCCCATCCCCTCCCATTTCACCGCGCTTACGCAGATGTTACAGATATGTAGGGAGTCCCCAACATGCGGGACCTGATACAATTGCCCCCTTTTCTCACCCCCTTGGCAGCCCTGGCTGTGGGTGACGCTGGAGCAGCGGAGCGGAGAGGAGGGGGCCCAGGGCCGGACTAGCAGAGCTGCTGCCCGGCGGGGTTGATTGGCAGAAGCTCAGCACCTGTCTGCGGCTCGAATCTCTCTGCCGTTATTAATCTCTGGCTTTCATGGCAGCCAAGTTGACAGACGAACTTACACCTTAAGAACCCGGCAACACTCGCCCCGGCTACCTCCCCCAGGGACGCAGAGCCCCCGAGCCCCCGCTCCTAAGAACGTCTCAGCTGGCTGGCGATTAAGAGCCCCCGGCTCCTCCTGCAAAGCAGGTACAACCCCTCCCCGCACACTTCACCCCAACTCAGGTGGGGGAGTGTGTGTGTGGGGGGGAATTTGCCCATCGCTGCTTGAGTCGGTGGCATCAAGGACATTTCTGTGACGTGACTTCGCAGCTCGCGTGACCCTCCCAGATGAAAAGCAAAGACCCTCCCGGCTCCCCCAGTGTTTCTGATCTCCCCGCTCCTGGTTCAGGAGGCAGAGATCGTACCGGCAGCATCCCACTGCCACCTTCCAAACAGCCTCTTTTGTTCAGCCAGCCGGGGGGGGGCCACGTGCCCGCAGTGGGGCCCACTCGCCACTAGGCGGCTTCGCAGAAACACAAAGACTCAGGGGACTGGCATCTGGCTGCGGATATTGCCCAGGGAGGCCTGTTGGCTCCTTGGCACGGGTTCCTGGCCAGCTGCTGATGGTTTGTAAAATCCTTCCTGATCTAGGCCTGGCCTCTCGTCCCGGGTCCCACCCCCACTCGGCTTCCCTCCTCTGGCTTGTCCTTGGCCTGGACGCGAAGGGCGATTAGTTACCGAGGCTGCTGGACCCAGCCAGACCCCGTCATCCCCCCAGCTTGTTATTGTTACTCGATGGGAAACCACCCTGCGCTGATTTGGCCGCTGCCCTTCCGTCCTTTTCCTTCCCCGTCCTCCTCACTCGTCTGGGTCGCCTCCGTTCCCCTCTCTGCATTTCGTTCCTTGCAGCAATTCCCACCCCCGGGCGTCTCTCCCACACGCCCGTCCGCGCCGGCTGCTAAAATGAGCAGCAATGGATAGAAGCATTTACTCACTGCAGGTGGCACAGCGGCCTCTTCTCCTCTGCCGACAGGCGCTCCTGTGACCAGGGAGAAACCGAGTCCACACACCAATAGCCTGGCACCATCATGCCAGAGCTTCGGCCCAACATCAGGCTCTGTGGGCCCTCCACCGGGGTCTTCAGGCCACCACCCTGCGTGGGCCGGTGGGGGGAACCTAGGCCAGCCCTCTGCTCTGGGTTCCTTCCAGAGCAGGGACCCTGGACGAAGCAGACTTGGCCCATTTTTTCAGGCCCTCTGCTGTATCCCTGGGCTGCTTCCTGCCACGGTGCCCAGCTTGGCCTTTTTCTCAGTCTCTTCCCAGGCTGACTCTTCTGTGGAGCTCCCAAAAGAGGAACCAAACTACTTAAAGGGAATAAAAGGTCCCACCCCAGGCCTACCTGCTCCCTGGAGGGTCAAACATTGAAGAGTCTCCAATTTGGCTTGCCAGGCCTTCCTTCCAGAGCCAGCTAAAAAGATCCACTCCCTCACCCAATCACCTACTGCTGAGCTGAGCTCTTCCTCTTTAGCTCTTCCCTCCAGGCCTGACACCTGGCCCAGGTGTAACAGGGTGGGGCTGATTGGGGCCCCAGGCTTTCATTAACCCCTTCCTGGTCAGGGTGATGCCTGTATATCCCATCACACAATGCCACAGTCAATGTCAAACTTGAAGCAGTATTTCAACTGCAAGGCCAGTGAGATAAATAGAGGGTCAAGGGGGTCACATCTGCTTGAGTCATTGTTCCAGGCTGTCTGCAGATTCAGGAAGGCAACACTGCAGGGGGTTTGCCCTTGGAAGGTTTCCTTCACAAGCCCAAGGGCTAGAAACTTGCAAGGAGTAGAGATTTTTCACAACCAGTTGTGCGGGCCACAGAAATCCAGCTGGCAGCCCAGATCCAACCTGCAGGAGGTACCTATGGTCCTATAACTAAATGGCCTGATCAGAATCAGGCCATTTAGTTATAGGACCAGTAAGGTACTTATATCCCCCCTCACAGCACCCCGGGAGGCAGGACAGTGTCAGGATATTAACGTCATTGTACAGAGCAGGCCCAGAGATTGACCCAGGTCACACAAGAAGCCTGTAGCAGGGCATGGAATCAGACTCCAGGCTCCTTGGGACTAGGCTAGTGCTCTAACTGCTAGCCCATCCTTCGTCTGCAGCACCCCGACCCCTTTGGAGGGCTCAGCCCCCCAACCTTTTGGTTAATGACCAAACTCATGAACCAATTGAGGCGCGGGGACTGCCGACTCTCCGTAGCTGCCTGCCAGGCTTCTGGTCCTTCTGCCCTTCCATTTTTCCCGGCTCTGCTTCCTTGGAGCCTGCGTCTCTGGTACAGTCTGGTTGGGTGTCCCAGTTGCAGGGCCCAGTTTGACTTAATCTCTGCTCAGCCTCTTGGATCACACACGGGAGATGGGCTCTTTGTACATGAAATGAGAGTTAAGTAGCATGTGGCCAAAATGCCCTTGTTTCTTTCTCGGCTACTACTTAAGTGTCAGCCAGCTTGTGGCTGGAAGTTGCGGCAGCCAGATAATGGTGCTCAGGGGCTTTGGAGGAAGAACTGCTGCTGTACAAGCCACTCCAGCTTGGGCTGAAGGGATCCGCTGTGAGCTGTAGGGCCTGCAGCTGTGCGGGCTGCCCCCCCGCCACCCCCCCAAAAGCAATGCAATTGTAAGACTGATAGACCCCGGTCATCGGTGGGCAGGATCGAACCTGGGACCCCGGAGCTTTAGTGCATGAGCCTCTCCTGCATGAGCTAAAAGCCAAACAGCTCTTAGCTAAGGCTGGAGAGCAGACTCATTTTCTCTCTCTCTCTAAGTGTTTTCGGGGCCATTAGCTGGGACAGAACGCCACACCCAGGTGCTGTGTGGGTTACACAATCACCCCCCTTTCAGAAGCTCTGCCTTCAGCAGAGGGGAGCAGTCACACTTGGGCACAGCCTTTCCCACTCTGCACCTCTGCTCCTTCCCTGACTCATTTGCCCGTGTCCCCCCCAACCATAGGACTCCACTCCCCGAGCCAGCAAGAGAACCCAGGAGTCCTGATTCCTCGTCTTCCCACTCCAACTGCTAGACCACATTCTCATCCCAGAGCCAGGAATCCTGACAGCTAGTCCTCAGCTGTGTTAACCTCTGGACCCCATCCCCTCTCCCAGCAAGAAGTAGACCCCAGGAGTCCTGACGCCTTGTCCTCCCTGCTCTAACCACTAGTCAGCAGTCACCGACCGATTCCAAAAGCCACTGCCCAGCCAGACAGCTCCCCGCATAGCTGTAACCAGCACCTGAAAGCCTGCAGAACCCTGGCTGTTCACACATGTCTTTATAGACTCAGCGAGAAGCTTTAATTACTCCGCTTGGCAAGGAGCTAACCCTTGCGCTGGAGAGTTCACAGCTCCCTGAGCCGTGCGGGGACTGGAGCACCAGCCGCCTGCTACAGCTGCAGAGCCGGGCTGCGACATAATGCCGAAGCGTTTTCAAACGTCTGTGTCAGGAGGAAATTGACCTGCCTTCCCCTGCCAGTGCGCCAGGGCTGCTGCCGTCACAGGCGGGCTGGAGGGGAGAGCCAGGCTGGGACCGACTCATGCCCGGCCCAGGTGAAAGGCGCCGGCTGCACTGGTCTGGGCGACACGTGACTTGACCGAGCTTTGCTGAAGCCACTGGAGTGCTGCTGGTTTACCTTGGGGGTTGTGCCGGGCCCTCTGCATGGGGAGATTTCACTTGCACAGAGGCATGTCACACCCGTGTACTAGGCCCATGGACTTGGCCGGGGCTTTGGAGCGGATCTGGTCCAACGGATCAGGCACGAACCACAGCCAATTCCTGGCTCTGCCACAGATGCTCTTTGGGATGTTGGCCAAGTCAGTTCAGCCCATTGATTTCATCCCCATGCGCATAATCCATCCATCCCCACACACGCTCCTCTCTCCATCCACCCATCCACCCCCATGCACATCATCCATCCATCGCCATACACACTCCTCTATCCATCCACCCATCCACCCTCGTGCACATCACCCATCCATCGCCATACACACTCCTCTCTCCATCCACCCATCCACCCCCATGCACATCATCCATCCATCGCCATACACACTCCTCTCTCCATCCACCCATCCACCCCCATGCACATCATCCATCCATCCCCATATACACTCCTCTCTCCATCCACCCATCCACATCACCCATCCATCCCCATATACACTCCTCTCTCCATCCACCCATCCACATCACCCATCCATCCCCATATACACTCCTCTCTCCATCCACCCATCCACCCCCGTGCACATCATCCATCCATCGCCATACACACTCCTTTCTCCATTCACCCATCCATCCACCCCCATGCACATCATCCATCCATCGCCATACACACTCCTCTCTCCATCCACCCATCCACCCCCATGCACATCATCCATCCATCCATCCCATATACACTCCTCTCTCCATCCACCCATCCACATCACCCATCCATCCCCATATACACTCCTCTCTCCATCCGCCCCCATGCACATCATCCATCCATCCATCCCATATACACTCCTCTCTCCATCCACCCATCCACCCCCGTGCACATCATCCATCCATCGCCATACACACTCCTCTCTCCATCCATCCATCACCATATACACTCCTCTCTCCATCCATCCCCATACACACTCCTCTATCCATCCATCCATCCATCCACCCACCCCCATACACATCATCCATCCACCCCCATACACACTCTTCTCTCCATCCACCCATCCACCATCCACCATCCATCCATCCACCCCTATGCACATCATCCATCCATCACCATACACACTCTTCTCTCCATCCACCCATCCACCCCCATGCACATCATCCATCCATCGCCATACACACTCTTCTCTCCATCCATCCATCCATCCCCATACACACTCCTCTCTCCATCCACCCCCATGCACATCATCCATCCATCCCCATTCACACTCCTCTATCCATCCATCCACCCATCCACCCCCATGCACATCATCTATCCATCCCCATACACACTCCTCTATTCATTCACCCATCCATCCACCCCCATGCACATCACACATCCATCGCCATATATACTCCTCTCTCCATCCACCCATCCACCCCCGTGCACATCATCCATCCATCCCCATACACACTCCTCTCTCCATCCACCCCCATGCACATCATCCATCCATCCCCATTCACACTCTTCTCTCCATCCCTCCATCCATCCCCATACACACTCCTCTCTCCATCCACCCCCATACACATCATCCATCCATCGCCATATACACTCCTCTATCCATCCACCCCCATGCACATCATCCATCCATCCCCATACACTCTCCTCTATGCATCCACCCCTGTGCACATCATCCATCCATCCCCATACACACTCCTCTATCCATCCATCCATCCATCCATCCACCCCATGCACATCATCCATCCATCGCCGTACACACTCTTCTATCCATCCACCCATCCATCCCCATACACATCATCCAAACATCTATCTGCATACATATTCTATCTATCTGTCCATTCTCATACACATCTAGCTATACAGCCCTCCATCCACCTCATCTGTCTCTCTCTCTCTCTCTCTCCATTCTCATACACATTTAGCTATCCAGCCCTCCATTCACCTCCATACACCTCATCTGTCTTTCATCCACCCATAGCCATACACACTCCTCTGTCCATCCATCCATCCACCCCCATGCACATCATCCATCCATCCATCTATCCCCATACACATCATCCATCCCCATACACACTCCTTTATCTATTTGTCCATTCTCACACACATCTAGCTATCCAGCCCTCCATCCACCTCATCTGTCTCTCTCTAACTATCCATCCCCATACACATCATCCATCCATCGCCATACACACTCCTCTCTCCATCCATCCATCCACCCCCATGCACATCATCCATCCATCCATCCATCCCCATACACATCATCCAATCTAATCTATCTGCTGCACCTCTCACCATGGTATTCAGGTGCCATGGGCACTGATAAAAACCCATCTGGAGAAGGACATAAGCTCTCCACTGCCTCCCCATTGCAGATGCTGTCCAGAATGGGCCCACTGGGCTCTCAGGTCCCAGGCCATCCCCAGCTGTTACAGGCCTGTGCAAAGAGCTGGGCTCTCGCTTTGTGCCCATAACCACGAAAGCCTCAGAGCCATCCTGGCCTGCTGCATTAGGAAGCCTCACCGGGAACTGGCCAAGACTAGGAGAGGCTCATGAGCCGAGCATTGCTGACATCCCATCCCAGGGGCCTTTCTCCAACGTCGATGCCTCCTGCTCTCCACTCACATCTCCCGCTTCACGGAGCAAATGAAACACCTTCTCCCTCACTTCTTTGGGGTGCAGCTCACTAGGCTCCATCTGAAACTGGACCCCCTGATCTCCCCCCAGACCTCCAGGCTAAGAGGGCACCCCAACAACCCCATGCCATGCTCTGGAGCCAAGCGCCGGAGCAGGGCTGTGGCACTTTCCCAGATGCAGCCCACTCCCTGTTTTCCTCTGGAGCCAGGCCCCCACTGTGTGCTAGCAGCTAAAGGAATCAATCACCGTAATGAAGCTGCAGCCTGCCATGCATGCCGGCTCACCGCAGGGGCACTGAGGAGAGGGAAATGGTGCCAAGTCCTCCAGACGGTTCAGAGATTCGGGGCCCGGTGCTTGCGTGAGCTGGGCCATGCCGGAGCAGGAGGGATCTCACAGGCTGGGTTTGTCCCAAAGCAACTGCACCTTGGCAATGGTCACATTCACGTGGCATCAGAATCAGGGGGCCCAGGTACAGTCTCTCTTCTCCCTGGTTCCCCCCGCCCGTCTTTTCATAAAGCTCCAAGATGGCAAACAGGGCTGGAGTTCGGCTGCCACACAGGAATCTGGGCCCGTGCGGTGTCAGAGACCTTCCCGTTCCCTGGCTGACGGGGTGCCAGGCTGGGTGCTGATAGGGGACTCAGGGGACCTCCTGTGGGCAGCGCTCCCACCCCTCCCGTAGAATTCACCCCGAACGTTACAGCCCAGCCGTCCGTAGGGATGGCTCCCACGGCCATTGCGCCACGGGGCGTTTACATGCTCTGCAGGGTGCAGACTGGGCAGGGTCAGGGCGGGAGTCACCCTGTCACAGCTGAGCAACCCCGCCCAGCATCCAACACCACCACCGCCCTGCCGCAGAACAACAACGGTACCTCCACCAACACAGCATCGTACCAACACCAACACCTCCATCCATCACCGTCACATCGATACCGTCACCTCCACTATCCCACCAACACTCCACCCGCACCGTCATCCCAGAACTTCCACCATCACCCCAACACCATCACACTGACGCCAACCCCTCGCACTGAATCTAGCACCCCCGCCATCATGCCACCCCCCATCAACACCTCCGCTTTCACTTTGCCACCCTCAGCTTCACCCCCACCGACACCCGCATTTCCTTCCAGTGTCACACAAGGTGGTGGGACTGGCTTGGAAATGAGCTAGGGCTCCTCTCTCCACGGTGCCATGTGTGGCAGGGTGAGCCACCGATCTTCTGGAACTGGCTTCCCCGCTGCCTGAGCTCGGACCCTGCTGATTGGAGTTATGTGCTGCCCGCTCCTTCAGACCCGAACGGGCTCTCCCTGCCCCAGCACCGAAGCAAGGAGCCAGCGCTGTTCCATCAGAACACCACATCCCAAACAGCAGCAGAAGAAAGATCGGCCGGCCAGAGCAGGCCATGGAGTCCAGCCCACTTCCAGGACATTTCAGATGAAGTGATCTTCTCCCCGGAGATCCCTCCTCCCCGGAGTGGTCTGCCTGTTGATGGCCAAGCGCGGCAGCCTCTGCTCCCCCTCCACCCCCCGCCCCACCAGCTCCTCCCCACAACGCCCATCTGTGGATCATCCTGCATCCTACTGCCACTGAGAGTGACAATGTCCTACTGGTCTAGAACCACTGGCTTTCTCAGCAGGAGCCATCCCGAGCTGGTCCCAGCGGGGAGTCACCTCCCCAGGCTGGGCTGGTAGGAGGGGGTCTGAGCCAACAGTCACTCTCCAGAGATCTTACAGATGCCTCATTTTGTTTGGCGTGACTTGATCCAGAGGCCAGAGTGTAGGACTGAGAGCCAGGAGCTGTGGAGTTCCAGCCCCTGACACCCACTCTCTCTAAAGCTGTGAGCAAGGTACTTAACTCCTCAGCCTCAGTTTCCCCATCTGTGAGTGGGGATGGGATATTTCCTCCCCCTGGGGAGCTAAGGGGATTAGTTAACATCTGTGCAAGGGGGTTGTATTCCCAAGGGCAATGGAGAGCTCCCTGGTGTGGGGTGTGCAGGCTCTGAACTAGCCAGAAAATACAAAGCCTGTTTTGTGAAAAATGTCAAGGTTTCAACAATTTTTTCTCATCCCCGAGACCATTCAATATGTTTAATGAAAAACTAATAAGAAAGAGAGAAGCCCAAGCCCAGATGGCCAATAGCCCAGTGGTTATTCCTGGGACACAACAGTCACAGGGTCAGGTTCTCAGCCCAAATCATAGAGCGGAGGGATTTGAACCCAGAACTCCAACAACCCTGGAAAGTGTCCGCCAATGGGCTATTAGCAAGGCTACTATTGGCCATTTGCTGGTTCTCGCTCTCACTAGTTCTGACCCCAAATTCCATCCGGGCCCTCAGAACCTTCCCAACGAAACTTTAATTTAAATCGAGACGTCTTTTATTCCAGTGTCGACTCCAGCTGCAGGCCCACCACTCACGCACGTGTGCTGACTGCTCCCCCCCCCGGCTGTGCCCCCCTCCATTGCAGGCCTGAGCCGGTGCTGTTAAAGCAGGGGGAGTTTGGCCACCAATTTCAGTGGATGCAGGACTGGAACTTCTATAAACAGCTTCTAGCGTTTCCATTGCCCCGCCTCCCTCTGGTAAACAATGGCTCTCTAGCACCAAAATCCCAGGATGGGAAAGCCAGGCCAGGCCCATTACAGTCATCGAGCGCATCCTGCTGCGTACCCAGACTAGAGCATCTCCCCGCCAAATAAGGCAGTTATTCAAGGGACAGCCAGATTTGAACCAGGGACTGTTTGATTGGCACTCAACCACTCTACCACTGAGTATAAGCCCACCACTAAAGAAGCATCCGTAACCCTGCTACATATTACTTCTATGAGACTTGCTCTGCAGAAGCACTTAAAAACTCACCTGCAAAATCATATTGAAAAGGGTAGAAGTGTCTTCTCTCCCCTAGTTCTTTGGAACCTATGAAATTATCATCTCAACCCTCATGCTCCAGGGCACAAACCAAGCTCTAACCTAGGGGGTCAGGAAGAAACTTCTTTTATTGAGTGATTATTCAATAACTGTCCACTTCTGAGACCCAGCTCTCCAGAATGTTGGCCAGAGAAAAGCATGATCTAGGGTTGACCCTCTGTTCCCCTTAACTCTGACCTCATTGACATTCCCCAACTTCAAGAGCTTCCCATGTATGTGTGGGGAGGCACTCTCTGGCATCAGATCCCTTCCTTGGCATGGAACATTCACCCATGCCAGGCAACTTCTGCCTGCCCCCCCGCCCTCCACACACCATCCAAAAGAAAACAAGAAGCCCAGCAGCATATTCTTTCCACATCCATCTATGCCCATCAAATTGCCGAAGAGGGGAGGGTCCGTTTGCGGTGGTGGTGGTGGGGGGGTGCGATATTGTTAGCTTTTGACTGGGTCCCTTCTGTGCATTCGCTCTCATTTAAAATTCCGATTTAACCCAAAGAGCCTCTTTAAATTTCCGCATTAGCATGCCGTTTGTACGTTAGGCCAAGATGCTGGGGACGCGTTTGGCACGAGCCATCCTCCGACAGCTTTTGCCAGCAATAAAATAACACATGAATAAAAGAAAGTGAGTCGCTCTGGCACATGATCGCAAGGTAGCTTTGTACTCGGGGGGGATCGAAGAGCAGGGCCGGGGGGCGGGGGCGTTGGGAGCTCAGTTCTGAGGGGTTCGGGTCCCCTTTGGCACTGTGCAGTGGAATGCAGGGGTTCTGCTGGGGACCGAGAGCAGAGCACGATGCATTTGCAGGGGCAGTTTGAGCCCTTTTATTATCAAAGGGAAGGTCTCTCACTCGCTCGCCCCCCCCTTAGCCCAGCCCCCACTCCCCTCCCTTTTCCCCCTTGGGTGATATCTTCCTTCTTGGAGGGGACAGATGTCTCCTTTGATGAGGACATGAGGATTTGGCTGGGATCCTGTTCAGCCCAACTTCATTAATGGGCTTCCACTGAGCTGGGGAACAGGTGGGGTCAGAGCGTGATCAATTCTCCAAAGAGCGTCTCTGCGCATAAAATACGACGTGTGGGATGGTTCTGACAGACCGAAGGACGGGGAGCAAAGCCGTCTAGTTACTCACAGGCGAGGGCTTGGGAAGGCGTCTCTCTCTCTCTCTCGCACACAGACGCGGCTAGGTTACTGATCACTAATTCTATGGGCGCGCACACACCTTGCTTCACGACCAACGCGCGCGCACACCTCCTGCTCCCAGCATGGTGTGCCAGCCTCTGCTAATCTCAGCCCTCCTCAGCTCCGGCCAGCCGCCTGCAGCGGGTGACTCACTAGGCAACAGAGTTGCCAGATGCCCTCCTCTCTCCTCTGCTGGTTTGTACAAGACGGATCCATTTAGCCCTCTGTTTATTACGGGGCTGGGGCAATAGGGCAGGATCTTCGTTCTGCCCAGGCCAGCCAGGGCACAAGGCCCCTGCCAGAAGGGGAGCCTGGTGCATCTTCCACCATAACAAGTGGATGGGGCTCAGGGGGCGGAAGGACATCATATGTGGTTGCATGAGCCCCACTGATATTGACAAGCATCTTTGTTTATCTGCTCAGTAGCGTCCCGCCATGATACCCCGGGGCATGACACCCTCTCTCCTACAGTCCAGCCAGTTCAGTTGGCCCTGATCCCTAGGTCTCCTCCTGGCAAATGTGCACGAAGCTATTTGTTCCCCCAAAAGATTCCAAATCTTCCATACTCCCAGGTTATTAACACCTGCTTTGCCTTCCTAAAGCATCTTACCTGGCAGGAGCCGAGAGCCCTTTAGATCCATTCATTCACCAAACCTCCCAGCACTGTTATCAAATAGCTGGCTTTATTCCAGATGAGTAAACTGAGGCACGGAAGTTAAATGACATGCCCAAGGTTATCAGTAAGGCAGGGAGAGGTAGAGCTGAGACTAGAACCCAGGAGGCTGGAGTTCGGCCCCCCTCCTCTAACTCGGAGGCCTGCTGAACGGCTCCTGTTGACGATGAGCTGCCAGGTGTGGTTGGTCAGAGGCACCAGCTCTGCCTGAGATGCTGTTAAGTTCAGCGCTGCGGTTTCCTTGTGGAAGGCTGCAGATGCCCCCTGCGCCCCAGCCGGCTGGGATCAGACAGAGGACGTGGCAGGTTTGGAAGCAGTGGTGGAGGGGCAGGGAAGTGCCACGATCTCACAAACAAGGAGTTTGCTCTAGACTGTCACTGGCTCAGAGCAGCAGCTGCTCTTGGTTGGATCTGAAGAGGCCTGGGCCAGCTCCTTCTGCTGAGAGATCCCAGGCCAAGAGGGGGATGGGTGTGGGGGCAGCCCCTTCCCTCCAGCGGGGAAGGAACATGAGCAGCCTCTGACATGCAAGATTCACACCTTCCTGCTGCCAAACCCATAAAGCCGGTGTCACGGGCTCTCCCATAGTGCCCCCCACCACCCCAGGCCGATCCTTTCGACAGCAAATTCCCCAATCGGGAGCCTCCTGGGCGGGTTGAAATACAATTCAGAGACCCCTGAGCCAAGGCCTGCCCCAGATGCAGGGCCCCTGAGTGCAGCCAACAGGCGCCTGATTGGGGTTTTAACAGCCAGGAGAGAGAGGGGCTGGGCAAGCAGGCACAGAACAGAGCCCACCTGCTGTGCCAGTCTTGGGGTCCCGCCTTCACAGACCACTCCACTGCTACCCAGGCCTTAAGTTCTCGTAGCATATTTCCTGGGGCTCGGGGCTTCAGCGCTGCAGGAGGCGCCAGGGCTCAGGGCTTCAGCCCCGATTCCGGCCAGCTCCAGCTGAATTTAAGCCCTGCTGATAGCCCTCAGTCCCACCCCAGGGCTCCCCCTCCCCACTATCCCCACCCTGGGCTATGCCTCCAGCCACACCTCCACTAAATACCCTTCAATCCTAACCTGCAACCTCCACTGCTCGTCCAGTCCTCCTCCCTCTCTGCCAAAGCATCTCTGCAGCTGGCCTGCTGCCCTTCCAGGCTTCCCCTGCCCCACTCTTGCAGCCCCCGCTTCTGGCGGTGGGCTCACCTGGCTATCACCACAGGATCTGAGCTGTCACAATCCCTTCCAGTATTTCTCCTCCCTGCGCGGCAGGGCGGGGCTTTGACCCCCATTGCACAGCGGGGGACCTGAGGCCCAGGGAGGCGAAGCGAGGCGCCCGTGGTCACGCCGAAAGTCCAGCCGAGCAAGGAATTAAACACACGTCTCCCAAGTCCCAGGCTAGTTCTCTAACCACTGCACCCTCCTTTCTCCGCTGCTCCAGCTCGGTGCTTCTCCTGCACAAAGACAGACCCCAGCCTTGGACGGGACGGTGGTGAACTTGGCCTTTGACCCAAGCCAGAACTGGACACCAAGGCTCCTGCGAGGAAGGTCCTGAGCTCCCCATTCCTTCTGACTCTGCACAGGTGGTGCCAGGCCAGGCTTCCCAGCCCGCTGCCCCCCAGGGCTGCTCAGTGCGCTCACGGGGCCCTTCCGTTCTCAGACTGGGGGGGGGGGTTCGGCTTCCATCTTTGTTTCCCGGAGTTGCATGAAGGTTTCTTCAAAAACAAACAAAAAAGCCCCCAAAATAACAGTAATCGACCCCCAGGCCCAAAGGCCCCAGTGCCAGGGATTGATTCAGAAAAACGGAGTGGGTGTTGCTAAGCAACAGGTCTCCGCAGAGGGCTGGCAGTGCGATGCCCCCCCTGCTGAGAGGCACTTTTGGACCACTTGCCCAGGATCAAGGCGGGCGCTGGGTTCCCTGATCTGAATCCAGGGTGAAAGGGACGATGGGCTTGAACCAGCAGCGGGGCTGGGCTGACGTTTCTCATGTTTTTTTCCCCAACAGGGTTCAACGTAACGACAAGAATTTGCTCTTCTCTAGCCCCTTACAGCTGAGTCACCATGCGCTTTGCAACCAGGGTGCAGCTCCGTAAACCCACATCATGACAGGGAGGTTTGACTCAATCTCAGTTTTACACATAGGGAAACCGAGGCAAAGTGACACCATCAACCTGGCTTACAAACCCCAGACTCCTGACTCCCAGTTCTCCTCGCTGGCTAACCTGTCTCAGAAAAGATCTAGTGGAAACAGAGGGGGGATGGCGATAGGCGATGAAAATGGCTAGAGGTCTGGAGAGATTTTTGCATGAAGAGGGGCTGGAATGATTGGAGCAGTTTAGACAGGAGACTTGCTAGAGAGCTACAAAATAACGACCGTCATTGAGAGGTAAAAAACAAACCTCTTTCAGTTTTCAAAACTACCCAATGAAAACCCTGCTTTCTCCATATTTTCATTTCATCCCACTCTGCCAGTGGCAAAGTGGGGGAAGAAAGTGGAGGGTTGGAACAAAGTAAAAAACAAACAACAAAAAAAGAGAAAATCCAGAAAACATCAAACTTTTTCACGGAAAAGTTTGAGAAAAGGAAATTTTAAAAGGAAATGCGTGAAACATGCTCACTAATTACATGAAACATTTGCCACACCTTTGATAATTAGCCTATGGAACTCATTGCCACGAGAGATCTTTGAGCTTAGGAGGACTCTGGACGCTTATATGGAGAATGAGATCATCCACAGTTGCATTAGAGAGCATGAAAAGCATTTTGTTTTTTAGAAGATATAAATTCTTGTATCTGCTCAATTGGTAACCGACAAGAGTTGAGGGAACACTTTCCCTATGGGTAGGTTATTCTATAATTGACCACTAGGGGGGTGTTTCTTGCACCTTCATCTGAAGCAACTGGTGCTGGAGACAGCTGGGGATGAAATACTGGATGGAGCAGAGTTCCTCATGATAACAGTGGCTGCACACTGGCCCCGCTGGCCTTCTCAGGGAGGCAGATAATTGGCCCACAAGGAATGATAGCAATGGGAGAAGATGGCTCTTTCCAGATGGAAATTGTCCTTCTCAGATCAGATGAACTATTGTAATGGGCACATTATAGGTAGCTGTTGCCCCTTCTTCTGACTCCAGTATCCCACTACTGCCACCATCCTCATTCCTTTGGCCAGGAGTAGCAGGTGTCCAGGGCCTTGCACGTTAGCTTTCCCACAGAGGAGAAATGAGTCTCACGGAGTTGGGGTTTGCTCTGTTTTCACACCCCCACCAGTCCTGCAACGATGACACAGCACACAGGCAATCCCTGCTCCCAGGGATCTCAGCCCACCATCAGTGCCCCATTCCCGAGAAGCAGTTGAATTTGCCCCAGTCAGAGCTCGACACCCAGTGCAAACTCCTGCTGCTTCTACGGCTCCCAAAGTCGCCTCTGCACAAAACCTTGCACAGCCCAAAACTTACAATATGCCCAGCATGTCTTCCTCCCAAGAGTTAAAACTCGCTTGCGTGCCAAGAACCGTGTGCAGCAGCACCGCCGAGGGAGGCAGCCACAGCAGTACAAATGTGGACAGCCCCGGGCTTTTTGGAGGTTCAGGAAGCTTTGGAGCCAAGCCAACCTAACCCACGGTTCCACCCCGAATCCCACTGTGTTTCCAGGACCAGTTTTGCTCAGACCAATTCAAATCCCAAACTCACCCTGACATTTGGGGAGTGGGGCATGAACACCCCCCCCAAAGCGAGGCTGGAGGAAAAGGCCGGCTCCAAAGCCCTGCAGGCCAAACACACGTAAACTCCTTGGCCGCAGGAAGCTCCAAGCAGGAGGCCAGGCTGGCTGGGGAAATAAACACTTCCCTTAAATGCAACGGGGTGCGCACATAGCATTTTGGGTGCCCACTAATGGCAGCTGTCATGACAGGGCTTCTTAGTAAAGGAAACGCAACAGCGGGGGTAGAACTCGGAACCTCTGCATCCAACTGCCCAAATTAAAGGAGAATCTCTACTACACACAAACACTGGGCAGTGTGGGGTCTATGACACAGTTGATTCGTGCGGATCTCACCCAATGGGGGGCAGCGGTGCGCACACCAGCCCTTCCTCTTTTCTCTCCCAGGTGACGCCGCAGGAATGGAACTCGAGGGCCCTTTGGAAGCGGCTCGTGGGAGGTTCCCAGGGGCTCAGAGCCTGCATCTATGGCTTCTGCCACTGGAAGATTGGCTGGTGTCATCCGTGGTGCGAGACTAATTTACACCAGCCGAGGATTTGGCCCAGCCCCGGTGCTGAGACTCAACTAAAGAAGCAGGGGGGCGGCTGCTTGGCAAGCTAGCTAGCAACCTGGCATGGCGCTGGGCAGCCCTGTGTCCAGCTCTACCGGTCGTGCGGGGTGGGGAATACCAAACCACTTGGGGTGCAGGGAAGGAGGGAGACTGGCACCTCCTGCTGGCTCTTTAAAGACAGCTTCCATCTCAGTCGCCTAGAACCGCGCCCCTTTGCCCTTCCCCCATCCCTTCCAGCCAGATTGGTGAATGCTGCCAGGGGAGAGGGGGCGCTCACTGGAGGGGAAGGAGAGGAGATAGGCTGTAAAGGAGATTGGTGAACATCTGGCCCGATCTGGAGTGACTCTTGGTTCAGAGCCAGGAGGAGGAACCATCCTCAGATGCTTTGGTGGGGATTGGGGAGTGAAGAGGAACCGCAGGGCCTGTACAAACCAGACTGAGTAGAAGAGTCCATGGGGAGATGCCTAACGGGGTGGGAAGGGGGGGGGCCTAGTGGGGGGAGGGGAACAGAGGCAGCTTCCAAGCAAGAGACATGGATTTTTGAAGGGACAAAAGTGGGGCTCTTTGACCTCAGTGGGAAGCTGTCCCCCCTCCTCCCCTGACTGTTGACATCCCGCCACCAACAGCTTCGGCCCAGGGCTCAGCGAACCCCCCACCAGGGGCTTCTGTGGCATGTCAACATGGCAGGATCTGGCCATCCCAGGTCAGGGCAGTGGGATGAGATTAATAATGGGGCGGGGCAGAGGATGGGTAGGAAACTCCCCCTCCCGCTGCCCCAGCTGTCCCGTCAGCCCCACCAAGCTGGAAGAGGGCAGCAGTCGGAGCAGAGCAAAGGGTCAGGGCAGGACGAGCAGGAGCCTCTGACAGTGCTGTCTCTTATGGAGCGGCTGGGAATACCCGGACACCTGGGTTCCAATCCGGTCCCTTGTCGAGTCAGTGGAATTACACCAGGGCTTTCTGTGAAGAGCCGGGTTGATAACGGTTGCCCCCTTTCTGAGCCTGATTTAGGCCAGCCATGGGGGGGCTGGGCACAAAGACTGGGTTAAAATTTTCAGAGCCTCCCCCTCCCCTCCCTCCCCTCAAGGATACAACACAGAGCTCCTCCCCACGGCCACAAAGTGCCCATCACCTAGGTATCCAGGCAAGACTGCCCTCTCCACGCAGCCAGTCGAGAGGAATAACTCGAGACAGCAGGTTCTAATTTGGCTGCCGACGAGTTTTGCCCCCGTGCGCCGCGCCAGACGCTGTCCAAACCTGGCCAATTAACTGGCCTAAGGGAGAGGAGGTTCAAAGTTCCTCAGAACGAAACCTCCCCCCGCCCCCGGCCAGCTGCCTCCCCTTTTCATTTAACCCTTTGCCTTTCTGAACCAAAACACCGCACCGGGGGTTAAACTGGGGGCGATGGGGGGGGGCAGGATAGAGGCATAGATGCCAAAGCCAGAAGGAACCATTGTGATCATCTAGTCTGACCCCTTATACGCCACAGGGCAGAGGCCTTCCAGACATCTGTGTACAGTAGGCTGCAGAATCCAAGCCAGACACACACACACACACTTATGCACAGGGCTGGGTTTTCTCTCACTCCTTGGAGGCTGGGGGTAGGGGGCTCGGCAGGAGGGCACGAGTCACCCCCTTTATCGGGAGCCCCCCGCTCCCCAGCACGCAAAGGCTAAACCCCAAAAGCTTGCCCGCCTCAAGATGGGCGAATTAAGATATAGAATATTAACGTATGTCAGGAATAAATGACTGCCACAGAGGAGCCTAATCTGTTTTTCTAATATGACCACAAGCAGAGAGTTAGTGGAATTAGGACGACAGCTGCTGTGGGGGTTTTTTTTTTCCTCCCCTCCCTCTGTCTCTCTCTCTCTCTCTCTCCTCCTCAGCGCTCCACACACCGATCGAAACGGTGCCCTTCACTCTATTTCTCTTCATCTTCCTCCATTCTGCGCTTTTTCCGCAGGCTGTTCTGCCAAAGCTGGCTGTCGTTGGCGTCACACCTTACTGCTTTTAAAGATTGCTCCGCAGAGAGCTGGGGGAAATGGCAATTTTGTGTTGATGCAGCCTGGCAGCAGTTGGGAGCAGGGGAAAGTGAAGAAAAGTTGGAACCGGTGCCAAGTTTTCCCTTGGGAGAGATACGGGAGGGAGGGGAAGAAGAAGAGAGAGACACACACACACACACACACACACGCACAAGACACAGATGATGGCTTATGTATGCTAAAAGCCCATGAATTTATAAGCCCTTTTGAAATCTACCACCAAGACTCTAAGCATGTGCCAACACAAGACATGGAGCTGTATGTTGCTGAGTGTATTCCTGCGTGCGTGTGTGTGTGTCTGTGTGTATGTTCCCTTTTTTTTTTTTTTTTTTTTGGATAGCAGTAGAATGCAGTATGCAAATGAGATGGTTATTACCGCAATGTTCGTCAAGCTGAGCTGAGAAGACATTAATAGCCTGATGAATATGCATGTGAATTTGTTAATTAAGTTAATTATTCTGCTGAAAATGCATTCGTCTTCCAAGGACATTTTCCCAATGATTTTTACATGCTTCAGTCATTAGTCATGCTATATTTTATCAGGGAAATGAGTTTGCTTAAGTTGTAAAGAAAAAGAAAAGAATGTAAAAAAAAAAAGGGGAGGGGGAATGAAAAGACAAAAAGAAAGAAGAAAAGTTGAGAAATGCAGAATTTATTACCAGAAAAAAAGTTTGGAGAAGTCTTTGTGATTTGGAAACAAACCCAGGATTTCTTGAGGGGGTGGCTTAGGGTAAATTCTACTTTGCGATTTTTTTCTCTCTCTCTCTTTTCCTCTCTCTCTCTCTTTTTTTTTATGACAAACTTTTTTTTTCCAGTGCCAAATTTCCAACACATTAATTAATTGTTGTAGCCAATTAACTGTAGTTGTGCAAATGAGTTTAGCACTAATTACCATGCAGTGCTTGTAATCACATAAAAAAACTTGCGGAGAGAGAGAGAGAGAGAGAGAGAGAGAGAAGGGGAAAGAAAGAAAAGAAAGAAAGAAAGAAAGAAAAATGGAAGAGAAGCAATGCATTTAAAGGACCAGTGCCTTGATTCCACCCTACGCCCCTCCACAGGGGCAGAGCTGAGGGGAGTGGAATCGTAGGGGAAGATTCCTGGATGGCTGAGTAACAGCGGAGAACGCGCATGAGCTGCCTTTTGTCTCCTAAACGCTGGTGGGATTTTAAGAATACGACTCAAACTCCAGCCGTGATGATTAAATCAAGTCATCTCCGCTTTACATAATATTTCTGTCGTTCCTTTAATTCCACCGCTCGGCAAGGAATTAAAGCAAGTAGCCCCCAATGGAAATGGCGATAAGCAGCCTTTTTAAAGACCTCTTTTTAAGAGAAGTGAGGAGATTTGTATCCTTCCAACGGAGGCTGGGCAAGGTAGTTTTGCTGGTTTAGAAGTGAATTTAGCACCTGTGAAAGTTGCCAACGCCGTGGAATTACGGGATGACCTGGGCAGTTGCCGTGCAGAGTTCCTGCTCATATGCACACTCAGGGCCTCTGCTCAAATTCAGAGCCAGCATTGCCATGGGAATTTGGCCTCCCAGGCCTGTTAAAACCCTGCAGCTGAAACTCCCCTGCCTTGCTCTTACATGTATTACAGTAGCACCTAGAGGTCCCCAGCTAAGATCAAGACTCATTGTGCTGGATGCTGCACAGAGGCAGAGGCCGTCCCTGCCCCAGCAAGCTTCCAATCTAAATAGGCAAAGGGAAGATGATTCTACCCAATTGACAGATGGGGAAACTGAGGCTCAAAGAGATGGAGTTTGTGCCAGAGACAGGAATTCTGTCCCAGAAACCCAGTTTCCTACAGGCCAGGCCAGCACCTTACCCACAAGCCCACACAGCCAGGTTGCCAAACAGGCATGGGACCATAGCCACTTTGGGTTGCTGTTGACCTGGGCTGCATTCAAAGCCATAACCAAGAGGTGAGAGCCTCCGTACCCCACTCCTCCTAGCCTGCCCATCTCTTCTTTCTTTGCCCTAGAAACAATGGCAATGCTGAAGCTCCGTCTCCTCCTATCTAGTTGCAGAACATGACGTATTCTGGGCTCCTAAGAGCTTACAGCGTAAAGGCCCAACCCAACTCCCAGCCACAGAGGGGGCCCCAAGGTAGGCAAGACACCTATGCCAGAGCGGTTCTCACAGACAACCCTTCGAGTCAGCGAGGGTGTGGGGCCCGGTGGGTAAGAGCAGGAAGACGGCACTGTAGGCGGCTTGTGGTTGAAGGAGCAAAGCCAAGGCTGGGAGAGGGAGGCCGAGGGAGCAGCGAGGCGAAGAACAGAAGAGCGAAGGGAGTGAGAGGCCGTGATTTTGTTATTCTGGTTACAGCTGTGCCCCCACCTCAGGCCGGTGGTAACGTGATGGCACCACGTGCTGCTAGCAGCGGGTACAACCTACCGGCATCAGCTGCACCCAGGAAAGGGTTTCTCAGGCAGAGTGACTCAGGGAGGGATCAAGCTTTACCAGCCATATGCTCATTGTCTAAGTACTGCACCACAACTGGCAGTAAGCATTTCTCCAAAGATCTAATGCCTTTACAGTCAGATAAACTCAACCCTGGACTCATGGACAAGCAAAGCACCCGGCCATTTGGAGCCCACAACTCACAGGGAGGCCTCACCTTCCTCTTCAGCGATAGAATCAGCTCACCATCACCACAACTTCCATTCTAGCAGTAGGAGCAGAGGAGGAAACTCAAGGCCAAATCCTCCCACTCCATAAATCTAGGGGCTTGTTGTCACTTGGGGGACTCTTGAACAAAAATCACAAGCCCCCAGAGGCAACCAGGAGAGCCAGAAGGGCACAGACATTTAAGAGACCACTCACAAAACACCTTCCCGCCCCCTCCCCCCCACACACCTGAATGAACACCCAAAACATTAGCCAAAACTTTTTTTGAACCTCCCACATGGTCCAGGCTGGGACTGAGGTCCCAAGCTGGTTATTGGATCTAAGTCAGTTGTACTGCTGTCCACAGTTCCTACTTCCTATCCGGAAAACCCAATGGTCTTTGATTTCTGCTGGCACAGGGTGGCATGTGGGTCAGTTACAACCCTATCATGAGCTTGGTGTCAGCCTCTGTGCAGGGAGCTATTTCTGTCTCAAGAACTTGCTAGGCTCCAAATGCTGATGCTTCCTCAAGCAGTAGATTCCAGAAGCCTCTTTGACCCAAGCACAAACCCGCCTCTCCACCAGGTGGAGCTGTTTTGTGTCCTGCTTTGTTGGGTGTGTCTGGTGTAAACTCAACTGCGATCTGCTTTGCAGAAGTCCCCACAACTGGAGCGAGCAGCAAACCCACTGGGGGGCCAGAATCAAACCGTCAAGTGACCTGCATCAATAGGGGTGTGAGGGCAGCTTTGCTCGAGACGTGCGTCAAGGGATACGAAACCAAACAGTTCAGATACACCGTGTGCGTGTGTAAAATGCTGCAGCTTTGGTTTTAGCTCCTCTCCTGATTACCCGCATTACCATTATCCCAAGCAATTGAGTTGCCTCCGGCAGGTCGGGGACTGGGAAAGGAGAGACAACGCATGGACTGTGAGACTTCCTGGGCAAGTCACTTAATTGCTCCGTGCCTCAGTTTCCCCAGCTGTAAAATGGGGGTGAGGGTCCTGCCCTCGATGGCGGGTTGGGAGGGTCTGTTCATGCTAGCAAAGGGGGAGGGGAGAGCTTAGCATTCACATCCGGGCTGCTTTCCACAAGTGCTGAGCATGGGCAGCTCCTCTTACAGGAACACTCTAGACACGAGGGACGTCTGAACACACGTGAGTAGCTGGTTAACAAACGAGGTGCCAGGGGTTGGCGCTCAACAATACGGAGCATCGTTCCTGGGGTTTGCAGGGGTTTGGCTAGAGAAGAACCGATTGTGAGACGCAACCCAGACAGGAGCACAAGCGCGTAGGTCACACGCCCGTCGAGTGCAGTGCCGCACACAAGCCATTGCACAGAGCAGTGATGGAATCGGACTCACAAGTGAAATCCGTTGGTTGGTCTGCGTTTAGTCCTGAGTCCGCATCGCGGAAGAACCACCAGAGGGCTGGGAGCGGCCTCAAGAGACGGTCCGGAATAAGGGGGCGCTACAGGCTGAGAGGCATCAGCAAATCTGGACGGGGGAGCCCCAGATTGTATCCGGGGGGTGGGGGGCACTGTAGGTCAGGAATGAAGAGCGCTGGCAGAGCTGGGAGGCCCCGGAACTGGAATAGCAATGGGGCTGCGTGCTGGGCTTGAGGGGCACCAGTTGAGCCGTGTGGGATGCCCAGGACGGGAACAAGTCACTCGCCATCTCCAGGGCAGAGGTGGTGACCGTGCTGGGCGACCCGGAGGAAGGGGAGTTTGACATCACGTGGGTTGGCTGAGTCTCTTCTTGAGGGGCCCAAATGCCGACCGGGGAGGCTGGGAGGGTCGGGGGAGGAAAGGTACCTCATGCAGCTGGGGAGAGAAAGCCAGGAGGGGTCAGACAGGTTCTATTTGGGGTCCTGGAATTGATCATCTTAAGTCTCCGCGGACATCCCAGGAGCTGGGCTCTGCCCACAGAGTTGAGAAAAGGAGACTGGACCCGGAGAGGAGGGGCCCTGCTTTGCCTCGTCAGTTGCCTCTGTCAGGGTCGCACAGATCCAGGCCAACCGGAAATGTCCCACGCGATGGGAGACTCTCGACGGATGGAACCAGCGGGACGTTTTGACCCGTTCTTTAGCCGACGTTTCCCCGAGTGCGATTTCGCCCTGTCCTGGGAGAGAATCTCCAGCCCTACACGTCTGCCTGCTCTGGGCTGGATTTCTCAGTTTGAGATAAACAGCAGGTGGCCTGTTATTACCAGTATCCTGGCATTACAGAAAGGAGCCGGCCGAGGTCAGGGCCCCATGGTGCCAGGCACTGCACAGACAGGCCCTGCCTGAGCAGCTGACAGTCTTCATCGCGTCGGGAAGGACCATTGGCTCCCTTTTACAGATGAGGAACCAGGGATAGAGAGATTAAGGGAGTTGCTCAGGATCACATAAGGAGCCTGTGGCAGGGATGAGAACCAGGATCTCCCGAGTCCCCACCCGCTGCCTTTAACCACACGGCAGTCCCTCCTGCGAGTATAATTTTATTTCAACAAGCCATCCTTAAACCTTTCCCAGCCTCCCCCACCCTCCTCAGTCACTGGCTCCAATCTGACCCAGGTGGCTAGTAACGTCAACTGGAAGGCAACATCATAGCCTGTGTGAATGAGTTCATTGGGACTCAGCTCAGTTTCTCGCGGGGATGGGAGTCGATGTCACAAGACACCAGGATCGCAACTGGCACCTCTTGGTTTCAGCAGAGCACTCAAGGACCGAATGGGCCATGGAGATGGAGCTCCCCTTCCACAGTTTGAGGTGGGCTGGGACAGGGCAGGCTCAATGTGCCAACTCAGCCAAAAGTGGGCACTGGGGGATGATACTCCCCCCTGCCAGGCGCTGAGCATTCAGCCTCCACAGCACTCCGAGACCTTGCTATGTACCCCATGTGGCAGTGCCACCAGGCTGGCGCCCCAGGCATCATGGCACAGGGGCACTCGACTGATATTGCCATGCAGAATTCACAGCAGGCCCCATCCCCCCCTTCAAATTTTTTGCATCCAGCTGGGGAAACACCCTCCTGGCCCAAATGCAGGGGCAGCAACCAGTTCTCTGAGCACACAGTTGCTGCTGGGACACCCATATGTCTAGAGAAGATGCCCTGGTGCGGGGAGGGTGTCCAGCTTGGGCTATTTCACATAGTCTCTTTCCAGAAAGATGCACTTTAAAGGTGCCCTGCAAAAAGGAAATGAATGGGCTTCTGCCCTTTTCCTATGTGGTTCGAAGAGGTGGAGACGAAAAGCCTGACAAGTGTTTTTTCCTCCGCTCCTTCCTCCCTAGAAATCTCAGGGATGTCACCTCTGATCTTCCCTGGTTTTGCAGAAGAGCTGCTTGCAGGACACTGGGATCAAGGCCTGGAGCTTTTTCAACCCTTTGTTGAAGGGGCAAGGAAATCCTTCCCGAACAGCTTTTTCTCCCCAGGGTTTCCCCCAAAATGTCTGAATAAACATCACTTCCCTTCTCACACAGCCTTTGCTTCCTTGGTATTCACGACGTCATCTCTCTACCAGTTCTCCTGTCGTCCACGGAGTCTCCCAGGGGAACGAGACCAGAGGTGCTGATGTGAAAAGCAAACAGAATAAACACACTTAATAATTCTATTATATATTATGCGCACAAACACAGGGCGCTGCCCCCCCCCACAAAACCGATCTAGATTTTTATGATGTCATCCATTACTGTGTTCTCTGCGTAGTCATAGGCGCATACACACACACCTGACTATGTACGCTTTTATCAGGTCACCCATCACCGTGGTATCTGCTGCATCAGCGAATCAGTACAAGGAAACTCTTTCGGAGCTTGGGGGTGAACTCTCTCTTAGCCAATCAGAAGCCAGTAGCTTCTCATATCCATTTGTGAGCTGCTCCTTCTGACCAATCAGATCAAGGGAAAAGCACATTGCATCCTGCAGCCACGCCCCTAACTTTCTAGCCAACTGATCTGAGCCTGCTACTGACATACTTTGGTCCCCTGCGATCGGATTGGCGGGTGGCGCGTGTGCAACTGGGAGGCTGCCATTGGTGGCCAATCAATCCAGCTGTTGCAGATTGCAAGCAATGGAAAGCAGTGGCCTGAGGGACTCAAGAGCGGATGTACCATTTTGAAGATTTAGAAAAACCCAATGAAATGGAACCATCTGGCAATAAATATTCAGTGACGTCCTGTAAGGTTTGCCAGAATCTGAATGGTCACAATGTTTTCCAGCACATTCCCAGTAGGGCTGGAATAATAAATTATCATAATACTCTGAATGCTTTGGCGTCTTTGACTGGAGAATCTTAAGGTACATGCATTAGTTATTCAAGGTAGGTCAGTGTTATCCCCCCATTGTATAGATGGGGAAACTGAGTCAGGGGGGCAAGAACCAGGAATCAGTCCCAGCAATCTCAGTTAGAACAGGAAATGGTGAGCCAAGATTCTTGCATTCTATTCCCAGTTCTGGGAGGGGAGTGTCACCTACTGGACAGAGTACGGTGGGGCTGGGAGCTGTTAAACTGCACTTTCTTACCAGGCACGGAAACAGAACCCAGGAGTCTTGGTTCCTAGATAACGCCTCTAACCACTAGACCACCTGTCTCATTCTATAGCTATACATTAGCAAGCCACCCACATACATGCACATGTAGGGCCCGATCCTGCAGTCGTTCCTTCAAAGGGAGGTTTATTTTGCGCTAAGACTCTGAGCACCTCGTGCTGGATAAACAGAGAGAGAGTCTGGAGGAATTCAGAATCCATCCTACCTATGGAGTAAAGACAAGCAGGTGTGGTACGTACATCAACCACGAACGAGTGGGCTTCATGCAGGAACTGGGGGAGATTCTCTGGCCTGTGCTAGGCAGGAGATCAGACTAGATGTTCAGAATGGCCTAGCAATCTACGTGCGCGCGCACACACACACACACACACACACACACACACACACACACAATTTAAAGTAACCCAAGCTCAAGCATCAGCACCGTCTCCTCTCAGCCTTGCTCTGCTAGCCGTGTCTGCAATCTCTCTCTAGAGCCAGATCAATTGCATTCATATGAGGGGCTCCCAACCACTGTTAACCAGACAGCCTCCGAGCTGGGTTCTCTCTCCTGCCAAGGTTCATTCATGCCATCAAGTTTTCACCTTGTGGGCCGGTTGCCTCAGTTTCTCTTAACTCCACCGGGATTCCTTGCTTTCCCGCCAGCCATCCGGACGGGAGAGGGTTAAAGGGACAGGATGGGTAAGCTATAAATTTCGCATCAGAGAGTGGGGAGAGCGGAGCTGTGGGGGGAAGCTGGGAAAAAGCCAGTGGGCTGTCTCTAGGTAACAATAAACACGGCGAGCAAGGAGCAGCTGTTACACTGACTCTCTCTGCATCACAATGTTGAAATAACGCTAATAAACTGCACACGCACACACGCCGCCGGTTCATGGGGGGAGAGGGTTGCACCCGTGGCCCGGGTGGCCTGGACCACAGGCCTGGGGATGGTGAGTTGAGTTTTGCTATCCAGAGAGGGGGCTGGTGGTTAGCATGAGCCGTGCCCCAGCTCTGGAGGGGGAAAGGGGAATGGAGAACAAGTCATAATGAAAAATACTGCCAAGAGAGGATGGAGGCCGCGATCCAGTATGCTACAGAGCGTGAAGTCAGCGATGGCCCGGGGGCGGAGGGGGTGTCTGTTTATTAGGCCCTTGGCAACCCTGCATTGGAGCAGCTTAGTCATTAAAGGATTCGATCCTCAAACAGCGAGGGGAGCAGCATCCCCGTTTTACAGGTAGGGAATCGAGGCACAAGGCCAGCAGAAAGACTTACCTGAGGAGTTTGTGGCTGAGCTAGGAGATGAACCAAGGGCTGGGAGTTCCCAGTCTGGTACCCTGCCCACTAGGCCACCCACTTGGTTCTACTCACAAGACCAAGACCCTAAGTTTAGACATAACAGGCCCCAGTTAGCCCCATGTTTGGATGTATAGGTGCCTATAGAAACACGCTTAGATGTATAGGTACCTATTGACCCATGCTTAGAGGCATAGATACCTACAGATACACGCTTAGACGCATAGGTGCTTATAGGTACATCATGAGATTTAAATCTAGGAGCAGCACTGTGGCATCACTGAGTTCAGTGCAACTGCTCCTGTGCGTGCAGGGTTACCAACTCTCCATTTTTCCAAGTCCTACAACATTTGGTGTTTCTCGAGGTCCCTTCCAGCCCGAATCCTGCTGCTAAATGGGACAGGAGCGAAAAGAAACAAAGGCCACGTCTTTTGCAAATGTGACTAGCACTTTGTGGGCTGCACCCTGACACCTTTAAATGGGGCTGGTTTCCAGAGGGTGGATACTCAGCACTTTCTGAAAGCCAGGCCCTTTGGAGGTGCTTCTGATACCCCAAATCACCGGCCTAAGATCCATGGGGGTGCGAGGGGAGGAGTTGATGTTTTAAAGGAAGAAAACAGGGGGAAACGTGGTGAACCTAAAAGGACAATATTGGTGTCATGGACCTGGAGCAGATCCCACCACCCTCCAGCACTAAAGCTTTGGGGAGACTGCGCCCCACCCCACAGAACCCAGCCCAGGTTTTGGGAGTGTAACTGGGGCTGGGTGGATTCTTCGGCAATGCAGACAGGATCAACAAAGCTCCTGGTTTGTGCTCCTCACAATGGAGTCTTAGGGCTCTGATGGAAGGATCATCGTGGTGACTGAAGAGTTGGCACCCACAATTCTGTGATTGAAAAGCACCCACAGTATGGCTTACACATGGACTCAGAAATGGCCGATGGAGCCCACTTCCATGCTTGACTCGAGGTTGGTGGCCTCCAGGTGTGGCTGACACTAGCGCCGTGGGCACAGAACAAAACAACAGCTGCACTTGAACATAAGAACGGCCATACTGCATCAGACCAACGGTCCATCCAGCCCAGTCTCCTGTCTTCCAACAATGGCCAACATCAGGTGCCCCAGAGGGAATGAACAGAACAGGGAATTATCCAGTGATCCATCCCCTGTCGCCCATTCCCAGCTTCTGGCAACCAGAGGCTAAGGACGCTTCAGAGCATGGTTTTGCATCCCTGCCCATCCTGGCTAATAGCCATTGATGGACCTATCCTCCAGGAACTTATCTAGTTCTTTTTTGAACCCTGTTATGGTCTTGGCCTTCACAACATCCTCTGGCAAGGAGTTCCACAGGCTGGCTGAGTGTTGTGTGAAAAAATCCTTCCTTTTGTTTTAAACCTGCTGCCTATTAATTTCATGTAGTGACCCCTAGTTCTTGTGTTATGAGAAGGAGTAAATAACACTTCCTTATTTACTTTCTCCACACCAGTTATGATTTTATAGTCTCTATCATTTCCCCCCTTAGTT